>NC_090280.1:83731503-86131503 GCF_037392515.1 Haliotis asinina
GGCTTCCATATATCTATTGTGATAAAAGAATGCTAAGTATATATCTCAAAACATAAATCACTCGCTCTTATCATTTGCACAGAGAAGCACACTTACTCTCGAAACAACGCGTTTTGTGTTATATGAATATCCCTCCACGAATGATTGTCTTGGAGGTTTTATACATGTCGAGTTCAACCCTAAGCAGATATCGCACACAACGATCTTACCGCTCACATCTGTAGCTGTCTTGTTACAAAGGCTAACCTTGCTCCAAGACTATACTGAACGCTAAGGCTACAGATACATAGTAATTCTATCCTCCACAGACGTATCATTACACATAAGCATCAATAAATGTACTAATACACTAAGGTATCAATACAAAAGGCATCAGTATAAAAAGGTATCTCGATACCCAGAGGCAGTAGTACACCCAGGTATCAATACAAGAAGGCATCAATACACATAGGTATCTGAATACACGGATATACTAATACACAGAGATATGAATACAAAAAGGCACCAATCCACAATGATATCAATACATAAAACGTTCATGTTGCCAAACGTACAATAATATTTACCTTACCTCACACATGAATGTCGTTTTCTGATTGGCTAAGCGCTATTCTATTATTTTCAATGTACCCCGCTTACAGGCGATCTATTATTTTCAATGTACACCGCTGGGAATTCCGAACTCTTCTGGTGCTTCATGGTAGTACTTCTTTGTCTCGAATAACATTGAATCACTCATGAAGCACGGAAATTACCGATGTTTTGCGATTGAAAATCGATGGGAAGGGAGATAACTCTAAATCTGTTTACCTTGTGTCGTCTGCAAAACGGCGAATTGTCTCGCATTCAACAGAAGTGCTTCAAACCATATAAATTAAAATTCGGTGTTCGGTAAGATAGATACGTTGTTCACTGGTCCCTCGGGGTCCATGGACTCATATACCCTCGAGGTTTGTTTATGTTCCCATCGCCCGACATGGGGTATCAGACAGAAATGGTTTTCACACATTGTGCCCATAAGGAGTCAAACCCCCAGATCGTCTGCTTGACGAGTTGAACGCTTAACCACTAGACCACCCCACCGCCCCTGTCCACAAGAAAACATATCTGGACAAGCAGAGGGTTAAATTGAGTGTGATAAAACTGTATGTGCCAGCTGTGGCATGTAAATCGTGATAGGTGAGTGTTCTTTACGCCAGAAGATGGAACCCACTGGGTATCGGCATTCCACAACACTATTTCTGATTATGTCGTGATAACCCAATGCATGTAAACCTGCATCGTATGCCTCTATCAGAATCAGAAAACATCGCGTTACATAGAGGGACACACGTACATATCGCTCCAGCTCTAAAGGTCATGTCGAAGGGGTTCTCTATAGTTTTAGTTTCAGACATGCATAGGAAGGTAATTAGGTATATAGAGGGTTAACCAACCAGTGATAAAAATGCATGTGCTTGCTAGGTCATGTAAATATATATAGTGATAACCCGGGACATGTTCACCACGGGTGACCCCCAACACTGAAAACAGTGATAACTCAGTTATGTACACGTGTACGTCACATCAACTCGCCAGCAGCGTCGTATCACGTGCATTCTAGTCTGACTCCGAAAAGGATTTCACAAAGGATCCAATGATGGCCGAGTTTCAATGTCTTTCAATCCTTCTGATGTGTATCTCCTTGGTCTGTTCTAACTGCTATGACGGTACTGAGTCTGTCATATGCAAACTGGACCAGTTGGAGAAGGATCTGCCTGATAACAAGATGGGATGCTGACAATCATAGATGATTGCGAAGAAATCATTTCTGGCGGAGCTAAAGGAATCCATATGGGATCAAGTGTGAGAAGCCATGGCTTAAATTCTTCAAGCTATTGCGAAAAGTGAGGTTGTCTCTTAACTGCGACATGTGCAGCAGGGCTACCATCAGATTAAGAGGCAATTACATCAATTGCCAAGATCCCTTAAATAGTTTCATGATAAGACTATCGTGTCTCACGGATCTGTCTTGGAGAAGGCACGGTTTCTGAATGAGACGTATCTTTTCAAAACATCACAACCGAAATCATTTCTTGTGCCTGTTCCTAATCCAGTTACTGTTAATTTAACGTCAACCTTGACGTTGACAACAGTGACCACATCCAGACCATCTGCGCTGACAACGTTATTGGCGACACCAAGACAGGAGGAAAATAGTAGGATCTTAGTCGCTCCTCTCTGGTCACTGTATAAGCATCAGATTCGTCACCTCAAAACCCTAGCAACTCCCTCAGTGTCCATCCATATCATTGTGTGCAAAATGCAGGCTGTGTTGCTTACACATACCACAAAGAAACTTCTAAAGGGATTAGACTACCCTGATATGATAGTGTCATCTACACAGGGCACAAATCAAGCTACAGTGCTCCATGGAAAGCCACACTCATGGCAGTCGCATTCATCTCCACGTTTCGACCACAATACACACTTTCCAGAATGTCTACACAAGGGAAAGACTTATCATCGTTGACTTATCCAAGTACGCAGTTTTCCAAAGCAAACTCCCCTCATACAAGGAGGAGGAAGATATATGGGTGTAACTACGGGAAAGTACTAGTATTCACGATGACCAATGGTGGACAAGGTCTTGAAACTTTAACCATAGGGCCTTGCATGTATGTTTCCACCCTAAACCAGACAGCGGGTGTGTTGTACTATAGCGATTGGAAGACACTCACGAAAATGATGTCCAATCATATGAGTTCAGGTGTGACCAGACTCTACGTTACGCCCTGGGACATGATTCTGTATGGGGACACCGTCTACGTCACGCCCTGGGACATGATTTTGTATGGGGATACCATCTACATCAGTGGGAATAGTCCTGTCACTGATGCTGTTAATCTGACTCACAATGCTATTGCAACCTATCAGTATTACACGAAAACAAATGACTTGCTACGCGCCTCATCGGATGTTTTGAGTCAGAATGAGCTCGTCTGATTATACCAGCTGAGGTTACGTCAATATTTAAAAAAACAGCGTTTTTTTCGTTTTCTGTGTATTTTTGTTAGGTGAGGTGGAAAACCTGATATGTATTGTATATTAGTTCGAAATCCATATTTGGTTCTACAGGAATATCATAACCTCTTGCACATGTATACTTCATGGGTATGCAGTTGTCAAATTGGTTGGAGGTAGTTATTGTGATTTGAAAACCAGTGATTGATCCATCAAAATCAAAATCACAAAGCCATAATGGAAATCCGCTTTCCTCTCGCAGAACATAATTGTTTGTAATCAGTTCACACGATCGAGGAGCACACGTAAGTATATGGTTTGCACATACAGCATCGTGCGGATTGTACAGGAGTTCGGGCAATATATGGCACCGATCAAGGTGATGACGTTTTTCACTGCAGCAACACACGTGTCTCACGCAGGATCAAGTGAGTGAGTGAGTGAGTTTAGTTTTACGCCACACTCAGCAATATTCCAGCTATATGGCGGTGGTCTGTAAACAATCGAATCTGGACCAGACAATCCAGTGATCAACAACATGAGCATCGATCTGCGCAATGGGGAACCGATGACCTGTGACAACCAAGTCAGCAAGCCTGACCACCCGATCTCGTAAGTCGCCTCTTACGACAAGCATAGTAACCTTTCATGGCAAGCATGGGTTGCTGGAGGCCTATTCTATCCTGGGACCTTCACGGTCTGGACATACAAAGCTCCTGACAGACTCCCGAGGAAGAGGTGGACATGGGATTTGTTAATTGTGAATATGCTTAAGACTGGTTTGTCTCTGTTGTCGCTCTTTGTTTCTTTGTTTGTTGTTTAAACCCACACTCGGCCCTAGTCCTTCAGCACCTATTGCTTGCCATAAAAGAAAAAAACTTAAGTCTGAGTTTTGACTTAAAATAGTTTTTACTCAAATGTGAGAAAATACGTTTCCCAGAATGTACTGAAATTGATATTAAACTCAAGATTAGTAAATCGACTGAGTTTTGTGAATGTATTGCTTAAGTTGTTTGGGCTAGTTTATTTCAAAATGCAGTTTCCTTAAAATTTCAACTGTTTCCCTCGCTTGTTTCGAGAAATCGGGGCCAGATTTCTATACCCTCTTTTAAGACGTCTTGATTGTTGACAGATGCACTGCAATAACGGGACAGTGGCTATCCTGTAACCTCACAGTATTATATACAAACGGTGTTATTACCTTTAACGACATACCTTTTCAAGTAGTAACAAGACTGAGTTAGTGTTAGTGGGAAAATAATCTGCCACCGGTGATATTTCATAAACACATGCTTTGTCATCGTTTCGCGTGGTGACAATCGCTGGATTGTCAGGCCCAGACTCTATTTGTTTACAAGCAACATTGTACACCTGTAATGCTGCTGAAACAGATATATACTCATAGTATCGACACAGTTGTGCAATTTACAGCGCTTTTTGTAGCGATTTCTTATGCATACCGAAACATGAGTCTCATTAACCTATCAGATAATAACCTACTTTTCAGCCGGTCCGAATTTTCTCTTGTGAAAGTGAAAATAGACACTACAAACAACTCTGGTTACACTGAATTCCAATTACTTGTTTCATAAAAAAATGGTATTTACAAATGAATTTTAATTTTAATCTTTAATAACACCGTAATACTATATTTTATGTCGAGGTTTAGGCAACATACGTTAAATCACAGACTGTCCCTGTTTGATAAGGTCGTAAAATGATTCACAATGCATCTGGCTCACTGGCTCATGTGGGTTTTTTTGCCCTCATTCAGTGTAGTTTTGTTACGTACAAGGACACTGATATAATATCATTTATCTACCAGACCACCAAAGTTTTCTGGCGGCACAGCCTCGTTTTGAGATTTCCACGATTTCCAGGTTTCCGTTTCTCAGAGCTCGTTGTACGACAGAGAATGCTATACGATGTGTTTTCAAGGACTAGAAGGAACGTAGTGTTGCAATATAGAAGGGCTTTGACGTATCAAATCATACTGATTAATATTGATGTTTCCAGTTAAATGTGTTAGTTTGACTGGTTATCGCACTAAGTTGCGCTATAGGAAGGAACCAAGTAAACTGGAAACGAGACTGTTCTGTAATCAATGTTTTGACATCATGTGGAAATGGTTTTGTCGCTAGTATTTAGGTGGTTTCCAACTTTGCTTCTCTTCGTCTTCTATTGCACTGGATGCAGGTATAGGGGACGGTTAGTGAGTGCACCGAGGCAATATGGAATCTGTGGAGTTGCCAGCTTCTCCTTTGGTGCCTTATTATGCTGGTTACATTCCAACCATATGCCTGTGTAATGAACTGCTTCTTATGCATTGCCTCACCAAAATATAACTGTCAGTTTAGACGTAGTGACATGTCTTCATCTCAAATTACTTCAGAACTATTTTCTCGACAGGGACCTGACGATGCACTCATGACGAATGCTTTCAACATGTCATGTCTACTCCTTCCTGAGTGAATGAGTTAGGTGTTACGCCACACTCACCAATATGTCGGTTCTATGGCGGCGGTCTGTAAACAATCGAGTTTGGACCAGACAATCCAGTTATCAAAAATATGAGCATCGATTTATACTATAGGGATACGATGATATGTGTCAACCAAGTCAACGAGCCTAACCACTCGATCCCGTTAGTCGCCTCTTACAGCAAGGATTGGTTACTGAAGACCAAGGTGTTGGTCTCTGGAATGGTCCATACTCGATCACTGACTGACCGCTGCCATATGAACTGGAATATTGCTGAGTTCGGCGTAAAATGAACTCACTCACTGACTCACACAGAACTAGTGTGAGTCCCCTTGCCATCATGACTAGACAGAATGATGCCATGAGCATTCTTCCAAAGAGCTTGTGCATCCACGGGGATCTTGCACGCGTCTGGGCTTCATTCCTCAGAAATGATGTCTCACATGCTAACATGTTCTCTTGTCATTCGGAACGCTGCGAGACCCAAAAATAGAAACAATCTTACAAATGTAATCGGAAGGTAACGACTCATGTAGACACAGACAATTCTACATATCTAACCTTGCCCCAGGTGCACATACAGCGAAATGGGGAGACAGTGACACAATGCTTGTTCCCCAAATCACATAGTAATTAACTCTTTCCTGTACACATTATACATTCTTAACCGTTGACAGTACAGCATTGTTCCTAGTCGACTCTAGTAACACAAGGATGATGCTGTCGACTGCAGCATGGTGCCCAGAGATGTAAGACGTATGGTCCACCCGCCAACATAGACAACTCATCTAAGCTTGCACCGGATGCACACACCGCGAAATAGAGATTCCTGAACACGAAGTGGGTTCCCCAAGTCGAACAGTAATTAATTATGGTCTGTGTACATTATACATTCTTCTTGACCTACACACGGACCCGTGAGGATCAAGGTTAGAACTGATCTTCAGCAGCAATCATTTTTCCTGGTCTGGGTGTGGGTGGTTAGGAGGGCGAAAACTATATCGGGCGAACTGGGTAACTGCAACCTTGCCTAGAGCCGTTGAGGCTACTGTTTGAAGTTGGTCGACATGGTACCGGCCATCTAGGATTAGCTCCACCAGATGAAACAGTCTTGTTTGTGGGGACTGTCTACTGCCGAGAACTTCGCGATCACCCCACCACAAACAGAGAGGCTCAAACATAAAACGGCTGTCTTTATCAGACACACAGAAAGGCAAAGAACGCACATTAATTTAACTGATAATTGAGATTAATAATTCTTTATCAAGACACGTAAACGTAGTACTGCAAAAAATATAACAAATGAAAAGACCGAGATATAAATACATAATTATAATCAAAACATACTGAAATCAAAATGTAAGTGTCATAAACGTTGGACAAATACTCAGTGTAAGCGGTCAGGACTCCCTTTACTAAAAGCGCGCTATTTTGAGAGTGATATATTTCACTCCTACAAAATAATGGCTTGTGATGTTTGGTATCTCAGATTCCCAATAAGTCGTAACTGTATTTACTATATACTGAGGGAAAAAATAAGGGATCACATGAAAGCACGAATGTTCCTATATTTTTTTCTAGGTTTCTTCACAAGCAATGCGATGCACAAACTTTTGGAGACATTGGAAAATATGAAGAAACACTATTGGTTTCATGTGATGCCTTTTTTTTCCCCTCAGTGCATATTTTAATTATACATGCAGCAGAAAAATGATAAATTATCAAGCATTTTAGATTAAAGTAAGGTGATTTCATTGCTTAAGTAGATCAGCACAGTTAGAAGTTTTCTTAAGCAAATTTAACGAAATGACAAGGTAACAATAAATGTGACTTACCATAAAAAAACCCAGAGAGACATATAGGTAGAGCAGGAATAACGAAGTGGCGAGCTAAGTGCTAAGCCTGTCCGAATTTGAAAGATGCTGGCGTAAGATGCTGGCCACATGCAAGTTTCATTGTACAAGTTTTGATATTATGCAAGTTTGATCCGATTGGATAGCCACGCGAGAGAAAGGTAATTAACAGCTGATCATAAATGCTGGAGAAATGTTACAATTCGTGACAATTTCCCTTGTTACATGTAATCGTTACATGTAAACTATAGCGTCTTTGCCCTTACGTCGATAAGCGTCGTGTGTTTGTGACACAAAGGACAGTGACCTAACATTTAATATCTCCCAGAGTCGCTCAGCTGGCTGTAGTAGCGTGACTAATATAGCTGAGAATAATCCTGCAGGTTCTAGCTACGATGGAACTTACCTGGATTGAAAGTGCATATATTTTGAAATTGATAAAACCTTCGGAAAATTAAAATAAAAATAGCACCCTCGGACATATCGGAGTCCCTTAACGACATGATTCCACTACCGCCAAATCCTCCTAGTCTGTCTCACGGTCCCTGAACCACATTATTTCCACTACCGCCAAACCCTCCTAGTCTGTCTCACGGTTCCTGAAACACATATTTCCACTACCGCCCAACCCTCCTAGTCTGTCTCACGGTCCCTGAACCACACTATTTCCACTACCTCCAAACCCTCCTAGTCTGTCTCACGGTTCTTGAACCACATTATTTCCACTACAGCCCAATCCCCCTAGTCTGTCTCACGGTCCCTGAACCACATAATTTCCACTACAGCCCAATCCTCCTAGTCTGTCTCACGGTCCTTGAACCACATTATTTCCACTACTGCCCAACCCACCTAGTCTGTCTCACGGTTACTGAACCACATTATTTCCACTACTGCCCAACCCTCCTAGTCTGTCTCACGGTTCCTGAACCACATTATTTCCACTACTGCCCAATCCTCCTAGTCTGTCTCACGGTTCCTGAACCACATTATTTCCACTACCGCCAAACCCTCCTAGTGTGTCTCACGGTTCTTGAGCCACATTATTTCCATTACCGCCCAATCCTCCTAGTCTGTCTCACGGTCACTGAACCACATTGTTTCCACTACTGCCCAACCCTCCTAGTCTGTCTCACGGTCCCTGAACCACATTATTTCCATTACTGCCCAACCCTCCTAGTCTGTCTCACGGTCCCTGAACCACATTATTTCCACTACTGCCCAATCCTCCTAGTCTGTCTCACGGTCCCTGAACCACATTTATTTCTACCGAGCCACATTATTTCCACTACTGCCCAACCCTCCTAGTCTGTCTCACGGTCCCTGAACCACATTATTTCCACTACTGCCCAACCCTCCTAGTCTGTCTCACGGTTCTTGAATCACATTATTTCCACTACTGCCCAACCCTCCTAGTCTGTCTCACGGTCCCTGAACCACATTATTTCCACATCATTATGTGAAGTTGCCCGGCAGATGGGTAAATCAAAAAGTGTAATTTCACGAAGGTGGGATAAGTACCGTCAAACGGGTGGAGTTGCAACGAGACCTGGGCGTGGTAGACCAAAATCAACGACACCACGACAGGATCGTCTCATTACGTTAATTGCTCTACGCGATAGGTTTAAATCGGCCCCTGCCAGCAATAGAGAATTCCGCACACTCACTGGAAGACGCATTTCAACCTCAACCGTTAAAAACCGACTCTATCAAGCTCGTCTGAAAGCAAGACGGCCTTTTAAGGGTGTCACCCTTTCAGCTCACCATAAGCGCCAAAGATTGGCATGGGCTAGGCAGCATCAGGGACGGGCTATGCGCCACTGGCGTTACACCATGTTCTCTGATGAGTCAAGGTTTTGCCTACGATTCACAGATGGCAAAAAACGTTGTTGGCGTCGGAGCGGGGAGCGATATGCCAGAGCAGCAATTCTTGACCGTGATCGATATGGAAGTGGTACTGTCATGGTGTGGGGTGGGATTACACATGACATCAGATTTGGTCATCATGACTGGTCAGCGATACGTTGACCAAATATTGCTTCCTGTTGTGGCTCCATTGGCTAGAGTTATCGGCCGAAATTTTGTATTCCAAGATGATAATGCCAGACCACATCGGGCCCGAATTGTCTCCGCTTATCACCGACAAGAAGGTATCCAGACATTGGACTGGCCCTCTAAGTCCCCAGACCTGTCCCCAATTGAACATCTCTGGGACGTTCTTGGTCGAAGGGTGTACGCCAGGGACCCAGGACCCGCCAACCTGGCCCAGCTTGGTGCAGTTCTCCAAGAGGAATGGCGGGCAATGCCACGGGCAACCATCCGGAAATTGATTAACAGCATGCCATCAAGGTGCCGTGAATGTGTTGCCCAACATGGTGGACACACCAGATATTGAACTTGACGCCTAAAATTGATTTAGTGGATATTTAAAGCAGTTTCAAATTCGCTATTATTTCATTAGTTCCCTTATTTCTTGTCGGTAGTATATATTCAGAGACTTAGCGTTAGTCTAGATCCCACGCCTTCGCAACGTCTTCACATTTGTTATTCAGAAACAGGTTAAATGCAGTAATAAGTAGCAATTTATGATTAAAAGAAAAACAATTATTCCATGCCGTTTTGTATATAGCGAAGAATATAACCCGAATGTTCACAGGGGAAAACAGTTTAAATCGTCCTGATGTAATTGTACAGATAATGCTGTCAGAATCGTATCGCCCTGGGAAAATGTTAAATTGACTTCCCACTTTACCCTCTGCCTAAAAACCACGACATATTTCCTTCTAAACAGTCATGATATAAATTGTCGTGTATCTTAACGATAAGATTCTTACCATATGCACACCGAATATAAATAGTGGTTCATTAACTGCACCGCGTCGCCCAACGCATGAACTAGCATTGCTTCAATGCTGTACTGAAAGCTGAACCTATGTATAGTAAATGTATCCTTTAAAGAGGCAGGCCTAGATAAGGAGACAATATAAGGATGTCCGTCTTTTAGAGTGAGATATAGATACAGATATAGATATACCCCATATATACATACATATTATGTTTTGTCCGTGGCATATATATTGTAATTTAATATATATATCGTAATTATCATCTAAATTATTTCATTAATACATTAATTTATAGACCTGTGCAAGTCCAGAGACGCCACCGTTTCTGAAATTTGCTTGTTCAATTAATGTCGGCGCGTCTCTGGTGGCAGAGCCGAGGGATTGGTAGTTTTGTAAGAGGGCTCTGCGAGAAGCACTGAAACCATTACCCGGTCGTTCAGTGAGAGATACAGATGGGGAAACAAGCAGACTGATACCCTGTTAGTCCGCGATATGCAGGATAATCAGATTCATGAGTGAACGTGCAACATTACGTCTGCCAATTAGAGCAGCTCCTTCCTTTGGAGTTCACTTAATGATTTGATAAATGGATGTTGGAATTTCGTTTAAGTTTGGAGAAGTGGTAATTTGGACGGTAACGGAGTACTCTTCAATAAACAACAGTGCGTTTTCGTATTACGGCGGTTAAGTGAAAGATTTTATATCCTAGTTAGCTATTGCGTTTGATATAATTTATGGGAAGGTTTATTTTGAAAAAGATACTGTATACAATGACTTACATTCAACAGGAGAGCGTTTAGCATGAACGTTCTTGCTGGAATGGTTCGTTGAGGTCCTGTTTTCCTGTCTTTGGTTAACATTTCTTGCCAACGTAATAAGAACTATTACCAACTTTGATGCTTACACATTTTATGTATAAACCTATCAGTGCTGAAACATTGTATTTTATCACAATACAATAAGCTTGATTAACGCTGAAGTAGGTATGTACAAACATAAGAACAAATGTACTGAAGTATAGTATACAAACATTAGCTCAGTTTCTTTTATGAATTTGTTTGTAAGCTTCCATCCTCCGCACTGATCTCAACCTTACGCCCTATTAATTTGTTTCCAACCGTCCACAATATGGTTTGCCCTGTTTGTGATATTGTTTTGCTGTTTTGTCCGAGGCATATGGTCGCTGGCCAGTTTTGTGTTGGCAGGCAGAATGATATGTTTGTGTTTGTGAAAAGGGACACTGGTGTTTGAGGCAGTGTTATGTTTGTGATGAGGGATACAGGTTTTTGGGGGCAGTGGTGTGTTTGTAAAGAGAGACACAGGTGTTGGGCAGTGTTGTGGTCGTGAGGAGAGACAAAGGTCTTTGAGGCAGTGGTGTGTTTGTGAGTAGACACAGGTGTTTGAGGCATTGCTGTGTTTGTGAAGGGGGACAGAATCGTTGGAGGCAGTGGTGTGTTTATGAAAACGGACACAGGTGTTGGAGACAGCGTAGTGTTTACGAAAACGGATACAGGTGTGTGAGGCTGTGTTGGGTTTATGAAAACAGACACAGATGTGTGAGGCAGTGTTGTGTTTATGAAGACGGACGCAGGTGTGTGAGACAGTGTTGTGTTCATGACGACGGACGCAGGTGTTGGAGACAGCGTTGTGTTTACGAAAACGGACACAGGTGTGTGAGGCAGTGTTGGGTTTATGAAAACAGACACAGGTGTGTGAGGCAGTGTTGTGTTTATGAAGACGGACGCAGGTGTTGGAGACAGTGTTGTGTTTACGAAAATGGACACAGGTGTGTAGGCAGTGTTGGGTTTATGAAAACAGACACAGATGAGTGAGGCAGTGTTGTGTTTATGAAGACGGACGCAGGTGTGTGAGACAGTGGTGTGTTTATGAAGACGGACGCAGGTGTGTGAGGCAGTGTTGTGTTCAAGACGACGGACGCAGGTGTTGGAGACAGTGTTGTGTTTACGAAAACGGACACAGGTGTGTGAGGCAGTGTTGGGTTTATGAAAACAGACACAGATGTGTGAGGCAGTGTTGGGTTTATGAAAACAGACACAGATGTGTGAGGCAGTGTTGTGTTTATGAAGACGGACGCAGGTGTGTGAGACAGTGTTGTGTTTATGAAGACGGACGCAGGTGTTGGAGACAGTGTTGTGTTTATGAAGACGGACACAGGTGTGTGTGGCAGTGTTGTGTTCATGACGACGGACGCAGGTGTTGGAGACAGCGTTGTGTTTACGAAAACGGACACAGGTGTGTGAGGCAGTGTTGTGTTTATGAAAACAGACACAGGTGTGTGAGGCAGTGTTGTGTTTATGAAGACGGACGCAGGTGTTGGAGACAGTGTTGTGTTTACGAAAATGGACACAGGTGTGTGAGGCAGTGTTGGGTTTATGAAAACAGACACAGATGAGTGAGGCAGTGTTGTGTTTATGAAGACGGGCGCAGGTGTGTGAGACAGTGGTGTGTTTATGAAGACGGACACAGGTGTGTGAGGCAGTGTTGTGTTCAAGACGACGGACGCAGGTGTAGGAGACAGTGTTGTGTTTACGAAAATGGACACAGGTGTGTGAGGCAGTGTTGTGTTTATGAAAACAGACACAGATGTGTGAGGCAGTGTTGTGTTTATGAAGACGGACACAGGTGTGTGAGACAGTGTTGTGTTTATGAAGACGGACGCAGGTGTTGGAGACAGTGTTGTGTTTATGAAGACGGACACAGGTGTGTGAGGCAGTGTTGTGTTTATGAAGACGGACGCAGGTGTTGGAGATAGTGTTGTGTTTATGAAGACGGACACAGGTGTTGGAGACAGTGTTGTGTTTATGAAGACGGACGCAGGTGTGTGAGGCAGTGTTGGGTTTATGAAGACGGACGCAGGTGTGTGAGGCAGTGTTGTGTTTATGAAGACGGACGCAGGTGTTGGAGACAGTGTTGTGTTTATGAAGACGGGCGCAGGTGTGTGAGGCAGTGTTGTGTTTATGAAGACGGGCGCAGGTGTGTGAGGCAGTGTTGTGTTTATGAAAACAGACACAGGTGTGTGAGGCAGTGTTGTGTTTGCACAGGAGTGTGGGGCGGCAAGTTGGTGTTAGTGAAGATAAAATATAGACTAATTCTATGTACCTGAAGTCCCACAAATGAAATTCATGAAGCGAATTATGAAAAGAAAAAGTAAATAAACAGCTGAAAGTCTGAGCTTTTGGCCGTGTTCCAGATCAGTTTGGGAGATGATCATAAAAGAGATTTTTACGACAAACTTATTGACTGTGGTGATTGCAGTGCTCAGGGTAGCCTGAACCGCTTCCTTTAAATCAGGTTGCCATGATTACCAGATCTTTATCAATTCCTTGCAATGACAGCGTGCAGATAACCAACCCTCCTTCCAAAGATGACCCAGTCTGTGGATCTTCCACTGCATCCGAGTCAATGCCACACTGTAAATGTTACCTTCCGTTGTCAGATGTAGATATATCAGAACGTGTGTTCTGAAAATGTGTCCGCCATGTAATAGATAGATAGGAATCGCACTGTTTTTGTCTTTAGATAAACGCCTATTTACTTTTCTGGGGAGTCGGAGATTTTGTTCAACAGAAGCGACAAAACCCTTTCTTCATCCTTAAGAACTCTCTTCTAAAAGCTGGGCCGAGTGCACAAGTCTAACTACACCGTATTTTCTCTAATAATAGCTTATGTTTTGGACGGAGTTACAACCTCAGAGGCCTTTGCGGTTACTGCGACGAATTATTTAAGCGTTAGAGAACTGCTCTACCCCCGGGGCTTGGTAGAGGCCCGACGCTCATTGCATACCCGATGCTTATTAGAGTAAATACGGTATGTATTTGTTACATCGGCATTACATCTGTTCGATGTTTGTAAACCAGTAAGTCTGGACCAAACAATCCAGTGATTATCATTACTTCAAAATATACCTTTGCGTCGCACTTTAATGTGTACAACTTAAACGATGCAAGTTTGACCCCTGCATTTATCCCACTTACTTTTGACATCATTTTCGCTGTTTCGAACTTTGGATAACTCAAAGTATGTGAGTAGGTCCGTCAAATTTCAACTGTGACTTCATGCAATGCATAATACACTGAAAACTGTATTACCGTAATGGTTTAAGTGGGTGAATATGGTTGATCGCCTTTTCTTAGCAATATTCCAGCAAATACCACGGCGGGGACATCCAAAATTGGCTTCACACGTGGGAATCGAACTACCGTCTTCGGTATCACGAGAGAACGCCCCATAATTGTTTACGCCAGATACATATGATATGCAGACATGTGTACTATCCATGGTGCCTCACCGCTTCATTAAAAATGCCATTAGTCACTTCGCATTGATATTTAAATGTATATGTCATCTCCAAAAACAGTAACATGCATTGCGTATACCTCAAATCGTCTGAGAGAAATTTATTTACAGTTTCAACATCACGGGCGCAAAGAACATAAAAACACACTAAAGTTCAAACATGGATTATCATATGTCAGATTATGTGTCATGTTTACACCACCGGGCTGTCGTAGCAATGTGCATGTGGAAATCGTGCCGTGATTACATTACACAGAAAAAAGCTCAAAGTAAAAAAGAAAAAGACAGAAATAAAGAAAAGGATCCCTGAGATTTTCTTAATTTTCAGAACCAGCGGAAATTTCCACATTTTCTAGACTTGCGTCACTCTCTTCCCGCAGTGGTTACTTGTCATTGCCTCGGTCTACTACATGGCTCAAATAACCATAAACAGTCAAATCCTGTTAATTTTCTGTTTTCCTGTTTCCTCAGTTTTCTCCAAAGAATACTAGAGTAACGTAGTACTACAGCTGGTTAGATCTGGTTAAATCTGGTTGTTTGTTTGCTTGTCGTAAGAAGCGACTAACGGGATCGGGTGTTCAGGCTTGCTGACTTGGTTGACACATGTCATTGGTTCCCAATTGCGCAGATCGATGTTCATGTTGTTGGTCACTTCAACTTCAACTTCATTTATTCTCCAAAGACCACCAATGGTGGTATGAGAGTACATGGTAAACACATCAATCTTTACATACAGTCACAATGGCGGCAGAGTATGACAATATGTTATAACAAATCAGTTGATGATATGACATGTCTGTTACCTAAGAGTTCTTATAGCAGAAGAGATAACATTCACAAACTTTGCTAAGTTTTTTTTGTACAGTAAAATCTAAACAAGTAAACAAAATTTTATACGATACAATGTTTGAGTCTTTCAATAATTTGGTTGGTATCAATTTCTTTCTAGATTCGTTAAAGGCAGGACAGCGAAAAATATAGTGAAACTCATCTGCAATTGCTGGGGAGTCACATAATTTACAGGTTCTATTTTCTCTTGGAATTTTATTCCAGCGCCCGGTTTCAATTGGTAGCCAATGATTAGAAGTTCTGAATTTTAAAAATGGAAAATAAATATGTTTGGGCAATAATAGAAAGGCTTCAATTGAGGGTAGAGTTTTAATATATTTATAATATTGTCCCTTGGAGCTCATTTCTATTTCATTCCTCCAATCTTGAAAAAAATGATCTCTTAATCTGCATTCTACCATATTCAACAACCATGTTCGACTAAAATTACTAGGGAACATCTACACATTGCTAAGTCCGCATGAGTTTAAGATATTTTCAACAAAGTTAAGCCAAGGATGGGAATGATTAGTTACTACGCTATCTAGTGACATGAGATTATAGATTACCTGCGATAATTTGGATTGGGACATGGTGGTAGTAAGTTTATGCCAATAACTAATAATTCTTTTAGATACATGGATACTGATAGGACATCTTCTGAATTCACCATATAAGAAGTAATTTGGTGTAGACATTCTGAGACCCGAGGCCAGTTTTAAAAATTTGGCCCCAAAATTCAGAGCCATACAACATGATAGGTAAAATCATTATATCAAACGCTTTAAGTACACAGTCTAATGGTAAGTCATTATTTCTTGCCATTTTCAACAACAAAAACATACATTTTTGGCCTGTGTAGAAAATAAATTAATACCGAAGGAAACCTTTCAATTTTTGTGAAACTTAAACCCCAGGTAGTTATAATTATCTACTATTTCAATTTCATTTGTGCAATAATGAAGCTTATTTACTCTACACTTCCCACTTCCAAAAAATAACAACTTTAGTTTTATCACTATTTACAGTCAGTCTCCACATCTGGCAATACCCATGAAATTGGTCCAGGGACCTTTGCAGGGATGCTGCTGAGGTACCAAATAGTACGGTGTCGTCTGCATATAAAAGTACCAGAAGCTGTATGTAGATTACGTTCATATCATATTTATTAATGGATATGTCAACGCCATTACAATCAAATGTTTCTAACCATAATTCTAAATCATTTATGAAAATAGAGAACAATAAAGGAGAGAGATGTTCTCCCTGTTGGACCCCCGAGAAACGTGGAAAAGATGCCGATTTTTCATAGTTAAACTCTATACTTGATTTGACATATTTTGAACTAATGTAAAAAACTTTCCCTGAATACCATAAGATAACATTTTTGACCAAAGACCAACTCTCCAGACATTATCGAATGCTTTCGAAAAGTCAATGAAAGCACAGTACAGCTTGTACTTATTATGTTTTAGAAATTTAATGACTGAGTTTAGAACAAACATATTGTCGATCGTAGAGTAACCTTTACGAAATCCGGCTTGACAAGGTGATAATAAAGAATTGGTATCTAAGAATCTGGATAATCTACAGTTAAGTATGCTAGTAAAAAGTTTTCCAAGACAACTTAAGATTGTAATCGGTCTATATGAACTCGGATCACGTGAGTCACCTTTATCTTTGTAGATGGGTTTGATGACTCCAATTAACCATGATTCTGGAACTTCTCCTGTGTCCAATACAACATTAAAACGATTTTCTAGGAATTGGAGAAATAAATCTATGGAGTCAATCATGTAATCATTTTCTATAAGATCTTCACCTGATGCTTTGTTTCTTTTTAGTTGTGAGACTACATCGGAGATTTCCTTCTGTGTTATGGCAGCGTTAAGAGTTGAGCAGTTTATGTGTACATCCGTATCAGTAATATGTTCAGAGACTATCATTACACCCTTGTGCGTTAATATTCTTAAAGTATTCATATAACTCCTTGATACTAGGGGAAGAATCATTATGGTTCGGTTTCCGTTTATGCAGTAATTTCCAGTATTCCCTTGGGTTCTTCTTCTGTTTATTTCGAATTTCGGTGGCTAGTTTACACTTGTATCTATTCATATGTTTGTTCATACATTTTGTATACTCCTTAGCTGCATAGCGGTAGCATATATGATTTGCATCATTCCTGTGTTTTCGATATTTCTTTCTAGCTTTATGGTAGCGTCTACGTTTCTGAATACATTCTTTTCCAAACCAGGGTTTGTTACATTTACTGTTCTTATAATTACAGGTATAATTACGTGGACGAGAAGGGCGTATGCCGAACGTATTCCTAGCTGCGTCGTTTGTAAGAACATCTGAGAAAACCACGCTTGCTCTGTTTACTAATTCATTTACCTTCGTATTGTCAGCAGCCACTTCATTTAATAATGTGCTTATCTCGCCTATTTGGGTAATATCAATATTGCTCCTGTATTGGTGCTTTTTTGAAGAGTCATATCTTTTTGGTTTCATCGATGTAATTACAGGTTTATCAGTAAATGTTAGATGCCTTAGTATGCAATCTGCTATTCATGTTTGATAACGAGAATGCTATAGGACAGTGTACATCTGAATAGAGAGGGGAAACATCAACAATTTCAAAGCTCCTAATATATGGTAAACATCTATTAGAACATATGACATAATCAACAGTGCTTGTGTTCTTACAAGTAAATTTTCCTAACTTTGCATCTTTATCCATTCTACCGTTACATATGAACAAACTGAAATTTCTGCAGATATCAATCAGTTTATGCCCGTAATTATTAATTTTATTTCTGTCGTACGAGTATCGCTTTAGCAGGATGCGAAGCTCTTCTAAAACAATTTCAGGATCTAAGTCATGTGACATTTCATCAGTGTCTATATTTAACTCTTCTAACAAATGTTTATCTAAACTTAAATAATCACACAATGTTCCAGTATGGGAATTAAAGTCGCCAGTAAGAATGACAATTTCAGATTGAGAATACAAGTATAACAGTGCCCGTTCTAACTGATCGAACATGTCAGTAGTGGCGTACTTGGATCCTTCACGGGGGAGGTACACGACGCCAATCAATATCGTCTTTGCTGTTAAAAGCTACCTTGGATATGTTAAGACACAGAATACATTCTGAATCAAAATCCGCTAAAGAGATATATTTGGAGAAACAGTCTTTAACTGCTGGACCAATACCCCCTGAGCGTTTCTCACCCAGGGCTCTGTGCTTCAAATACAGTTTGTAGCCATCAATTTCAATATCATCAAGTACATCTGTTTTAGTTTCTTGAAGAGCAACAAAGTTAAAATTATTTACAAGTTCCAAAAATTCTGGAAAATTAAGTCTATTTCTCAGTCCACAAACGTTTACACTTAGAACGCTAATTTGACCTGGTTTATTAATAAATAATTGTGAGTGCTCATTTTCAGATGGAACAGTTTCGCAAGAAATTGTTAGTTTGTGTACCCAGTGGACAAGACTCTCCATCATGCCACCCACGTGGTAGTTCTAGGGTGCGACCCGTCGGATTAATAGTACTTGAGTCGCCGCTATCAAGTTCACTGGGACTGTTCTCGAACGAGAGTTCATAGCTAAAAACATGAGATGAAACGTGTTCATGACATACCGCTATATCAATTGTTCCGCTGATAACCCTGGGTGATTCGAAAACTACCCCGTGTGAGTTCGCCCCGTCCTGGCAGGTGTCGTTTCTACCTTGCCATCCCTACATTTCCGGTCTAGTTGCCGGGTTACCGTGAGTAAACATCCGGTTTGAACATGGAGGGGCACGATAGCGGGGAAGCACAGGCGGGTTTTGTAATTTTCCATCTACATAAAGTTTATCAACGACCAAGGACGCGCCTTTACCTTGAGCCTTTGCGGTACGGAATAACGGCATTAAAACCTCTCGACGATATGTGCTAACTTCCTCTGGGAATTGTTCAATAATACCTTACTGCTTGTTTTTCAGTGTGTACCCACAGCGTTTGACAGCATCCCTGTCACGGGTTTATAAAAATTTAGCAATCATTGGGCGAGGTCTTGATGGACTACCCTGGTTAGGGGCACGTTTTGCACCTATTCTGTGCACCCGCTTGAATTTGATATCCTTGCTATCCAGACCGAGTTCATTTTGTATGAACGTACGAATGAGAGATTCACAGTTGTCCCACGAATCACTTGGAGGAGTTCCCGGTTCACCCTATGGAGCCTCGGGGATATTTGTAAATATCAGATTGTCTCTCATCGAGCGTGACCGTTGGTCAATGAGCGCTTCTTTCAGTTTAATCTGCTCCGTTTTAATGCCATCAAACTTTTCAAGGTCCTTTCTAACCTCCTTGATTGTCGATTCCAAGTCAATCCCCGAGCATTGCCACGATTCAAAGGTATCATAGATAAATTTAGTGCTTTTTTCTAGTTCCTGCACCTGCTCTTTGAGAGTATCAAAACACTGGGGTTTCAGCTCCAGTCCTGTAACTCTTGTTTTAATATCAAATAAATCAGCTTCAATGTTATCAAGTTTGGACAGTTGTTTGTCAATACTTTCCAGTTTAGCCAGGACAGCTGAGTGAGGATCCGCCTGGGCTGTTGAGGGATGTGGGTGTTGGGGTATATACGGTAGCTGGTAGTGGCCCGTGGGGGCAAACCATAGCTTGGGTGGTGTACAGTCGGCGGAGGTGTTGGTGAATTATATATTGTTTCCATAGCTTCACGTACAAGCCCAGATGTATTTGTGGTACTTACTAGGATCTTTTCGTCGTTCAGGTTCGGGAGAAGTGACGGCGATTCAACAGAGTCCGTTGAAGATTTCTTTTTTTCTTCCTCCTTGCAGCATTAGATTCATCATTAGTAGTAGGCATGTCCTTTGGGATGTATTCCAACTTGAATATATGCTTGTAGCACCTTCTAACTACCGCTCATTGAAACATTTTCCGAGAGTGGGAAAACAACACGACATGCGTCCGCCATCTTGACACGTCATTCCACTGGATTGACACTTTCAGACTCGCTTATGTACTGACCGCCGCTATGAAGCTGGAATATTGGTGTGTTAAAGAACAAACCAACCTACAGGCTCCAAATCCTGTCTATAAGGATAACCGTTGCTTCAAGAAACACTGTAAACTGTGAAGAAATATCATTTTGACTGCAAGACATCCATGTGAATGTTGTCTTTCTAAAAAATGAGGCCAAAAGCCAGCCCTGATTAATTATTTTGTACACTGCCAATTTCTCAAGCTGGGTCCATTATAAAGCTATTAACCTAGCGTTAGCATAGTCCAATTCGCCAAATTTCTGTCAGGTCCAATTGCTCTAAAGATATCAACTTATTTTCCACTTTCTCTTTTTCACAAAGACAGCTTTAGCAGATGCAGATGTTTGTATACGCTTTTTCTCCCTTTATTACAATAACAATCTGTTCTGTTCGTTTCACTAATGGTCACGATGGGGCTCAACCAAGCCGCGAGGGCCTTGTGTTATACTAGATATTATTACGGAATCCGACACTCACAAATTGAAACCAGGAAAATCGGCAGTGTGACGAGAATCCGAAACTAGAAGATTTAGACCAGGAACAGCGGCATGATTTCCACGTGCACAGAGCCACGTCACCGGCTCCGCAGAGGGACGCCTAGTCTGCCATACAGACCCTGAAGCAAATATATTCAAGAAAGCCCACGCAAGAAAATATGGAAAGTGGAGATTTCCGCTGGTTCTGAAAATGAAGAAAATCTCATGGATCCTTTTCTTTATTTCTGTTTTTTTCTTTTTACTTTGAGCTTTTTCTGTGTAATGTTTCCCAGAAATCACGGCACGATTTCCACGTGCACATTGCTACGAGAGCCCGGCGGTGTAAAGTGAAATCTGATGCTAGTAGATTTAGACCAGGAATTACGGCATGATATTCACGTGTACAGATCCGCGACAGCACCGACGGTGTTGCGTGAAGTCTATTACTGGTAGATTTAGACCAGGAATTACGGCATTATATCCACGTGTACAGATTCGCGACAGCACCGGCGGTGTTGGGGGAAGTGTATTACTGGTAGATTTAGTCCTGCAAACGCGGCGTGACTACCAGCACCACAGAGCCAATGACAGCACCTGCGGTGTTGCCGAAAAACATTTCTAACCCGGATCTTCGCCGGTTCCGACACACCGAGCCCAAGAACAGCGTTGACACCGGCGGTGTGGAGGCAAATCTGATACTGGCAGACTGAAACCAGGACCCGTGACATGATTTCCATGTACATAGAGACATGTTAACACCGAAGGTGTAGAGGAATCCACAAATCATTCTCGTTGCCTAAACTGTTATTCGCCTTTCTGTAGACTTGCACAAGTCTCAAAGGTACTATTTTGACAAGTTATTAGATGAGCCAAGACCTGACTAATGACCCCCATTTGCATATGTGGGAACGTCCTCCAGAACATTCCATTAGAAACAAGAGGGAAACAGGTTGTCGTCTAAGTATTGAAAAGTTCAATTTCCTCGTTCGAATCGTGTCCTGATGGTGCCTTGCAGAACTTAATCGTTCTACGAGACAAGTGTTAGACAGTAGGAGTATTGATTTCACGCCACGGTCAGCATATAATACACGTGCTTAATCGCCAATTAGCAGTCAAGTCTTTTTGGCAAGATTACTTGTCCCGCCTGTTTGTCACAAAAGCGTTCACTGCGCTGGCCCATCTAACATTAGTCAAGCAGGAGTAATTAATAGTTTCAGTTATAACGTCTATAACACACAAACAAAACGGAAGACATTGTCCCTTTAACAGACTCGCCTACTTTTCTAATCCTGCCTCTTTTAAGGAATGGGACAGTGGAGTTATCCAATGGTTGAAGAGCTCGCTCTTCGAGCCGAATACCTGGGTACAATCTCCACATGGGTACAATGTGTCAAGCCCATTTCTGGTGTTCCCCTGCCGTGATGTTGCTAGAATGTTGCTAAAAGCAGCGTAAAGCTAACCTAACGCATTTGCTCTACATCCTGAACTAAACATTAAATATACCCTAGGATCACTGGTTGCGTTTGTTGTAACATGACATCTTCAACCGTGAGCGTTAGGCTAAGTTCAAATGGATATGAAAAACAAGAAGCCTCGAAGACAACGATTCGTTGAGGGATATTTATACAACATAAATCGCTTTGTTAAGAGTGTAAGCGAGCTGTTCTGTGCGAATGATAAGGGCGAGTGATTTATATTTTGAGATACATAATTAGCATTCTTTTCTCACAATAGAGATATGAAAGCTAAATTTATGCTCCTTAAAACAGGTTGGTATTCAAAGCAAGGCCATAAGGTGGAAACAAGTATATATGTCATTTTTGAAATATTGCATTTATAACTCGGGGAAAAACATTCATAGGTCGTGCAGATGAACTCGTAGTTCATATTTTGGTCGTGATTAATTTATTTGCAGACAAAGATCATTATCTTTGTGCGGAATGTATCATGTAAAGTGATAACTGAAAAGCAAACTTCACACGTTTAGAGGATCACTGTCACCTCGACTGCGCTTTCAGCTGTGATGTTGTGGTATACAGTGATAATATATACAATGATACGCCTATCTAACTTTTTTTGTATAAATGTTCATTTGAAATATTTAGACTAAACAATAACGCAAGATTACATACAGACACGTACACACACTCAAGTGCTCACAAACAAGCACACACGTACGCACGCACATGCATACAAACGTACATACACACGTATATATATACATACACACGTACGTACCTACACACATACACATGCACGCACGCACGCACGCACGCACACACACATACATACATACATACATACATAGTATTACATATTTGCAGGGGAAGTGCCATTATGGTTAATCAGATGGTGCTCCGTCGGGGGTATAATTCAAAATTTGTCTTGTGCACCTGACCTCACAAGTGTCGTGTAAAACCACATATGCTGGGCCAGGTATTCTTGGAAACATGATTGCCATGACTCGACCAATGGCATCTCGTATGCTGGCGTTTCCTATTCTCGAGGTAGTTACGGATATCGGCTGAAAAAATAATACAAACAGTTCTTATGGTATGAATGCTTGTTGTTTTTAAATGAAGAGACTGCTCCTCTAACATCTGCATCTATCAACTGCTTGATTCATAAGGAGTATTAGCACTCTTGAGCTCGATGAAAAACAAAGTCGTCTGCCACTGACTTATCGAGGAGTCTCCCATTCTCGCGGCATAACGAGGAAGTGACGTTATGAAGGAAGAGTAATCCTGTCGGTAAGGGCGGGAAAAAGTTGTGATTTTATTGACACGAGAAAATTGGACAAAATTTTACCAATATGTTATAACGGTACGTGTTATTGAAAACTGGAAATCTACAGACCAACTGAATATATTATGCAATGCTAAACCTGTTAAGGGTCACAATGATAACGAGTGTCAGACTGAATCCGTCACCAGTATCTCTTTAAGGTAACAGAACCAGGGTGCAATGCATGTATCTGTCTCTACGGCTGTTTGTAGTTCACGCTGGTCAGATCACGTGTGTGCCACGTATACCTGCGTGGCATACCTAAGACTGGCCATCGATGCCTTGGTCCTTCTATATGACATAATCCCAGGTTCACAATAACAGCATTATCGTAAGTTTTATCTGTAAACGCGATTATATGCGATAGCTGGAATAGGTATATAGTACGGATAGCAGTCACAAATCAAGGGGTGGCTGTCTAGTAAATGTTATCTATTGTATTACAATGTGAATACTTTGTTGCTTTGTAACTATGTACTATGTAGATTCCTAAAACGTCATCTGGCTTGATGTGTAGAGTATGTAACAAAGACATAGCGTTGTATACGTCTGAATGTGTGTCGTGATTAATGTAGTAGGTATAACGAATCTGCGTATGATGTTCATGTTCTTTGAAAGCTGATTGATCACTATAATAATTATACCCATACTATTATCGAATGATTATGTAACAAATGATCCTGTGACTGTTGTGTATTAAACTCGCTGTTTGTTTTATTCATGTGTTGGGTGTGGGTTGGTATAGCCATACCTCTTGCCAAGCGAGCCAATTCTCCAAACTCGTGATTTGATAATTTCTCCACCAACATTCGCTACATTGCAAAATGTTAATCATTCACAGACTTGGGCCATTTCTAGTTACCGGTCAGTGATGTAAACAACCGCTAAGTATCACACATCGGCGATCTCGGCGGAAAGCGTGTTTACCGTTTAACAGGAAACCCACGAGGATAAAAGATTGCCCTATACAATTTTGTTCCCCTCATCAGTGGTAGCAACACGGATTTCATTGAGAATGGTGGATGGAATGTAATGTTGACGTACACGTCTGCCATTGACGTCCCTGACTAAGTGCTGCTGGAGTATTTATGTCACACCTTTGGCACAATATACAGGTGCATTACCATCTTGAAACGTTGCCCAAGAATGTGTACAGACGAGTGGTTTCAATAATCTTAATGCTGTGACGGCAGTGTTGAGCTGTGATTGCCGGGGACAATATTGAGCGCTTTTCGGCTAGTCCTTGTAGCACCAGCCAATACCATTATTGAAGTATTGACCTTCATGAACAATATGGAGTGCATTTGGACTGGTCATTGTGACTCTAGTCTCTACCATTATGGGAGTATTGACTTCCATGGACAATATGGAGCTCAGTTGAACATGGCTTTCGTATCACTTGCAGATACCATTACAGTGAGCCAATGGTCGTGGTGCACATATTTTCCCATCGTCTGGACATTTGATTTTACAATAGAAACCTGTTGCAACCTCATCTGAATGGAGTCTATCAGCGTTCTTGCTAGTCAGTCATGGACTGGGGCTGTCTTGGGCATCCGGAACTTCGTCATCATCGACGTTATGTGTTTCTTGGCATCTGGCCAACAACCTGCAGATGACAAAGTGAGATCCATGCAGCGACCAGGCAATGATGTTCACACGTGTGCCCACCTGCGACATGTCGTAAAACGTTCAGAATGTCGCAGTGCTAACTTTCTTTACTTTCTTTATGATTCAAGGTGAGCAATAAATCTTCCTCAAGCGTTTGGATTCAAGAAATCAGGCGGTGTTGGTCACGAGCCTGCCTGACATGCAGAACCTGAAAGAAATATACTCAAAGTAACAAGACAGTATGCTTTCAGACTGCCACAATATTCCCTTTGGGAGGACAGTTTTTTCTGGCCTGATGCTGACATAAAAATCACGTAATTGTATTGCCAGACATTGGTGTATACTCTTGATCCAGCACGATGCTAAATACAAATGTACCTGTTTTTCACGCCATAAATATTTCGCCTCTTGAAAGATATGTTTGTTGTTTAATGCCGCCCTCATCGACATTCCAGCTATTTACAGCGGTGTGTAATTATTTTAGTCTGGAATAGACACTCCAGTGATCAACATCATGAGCATCAATCAAGCAGCCGAAGCTTGTAAAAGCTGAATACGTGGATCGGATCATCAGATCGGTAACTCAGTTAAAGCAAGACGTTTACATGTCAATGATGCCGCCACACACAACTGGAATAAGTGCGATGTAAATCAAACAGTTTTACCGACGACTGACTCCCGACCTTGGGGAAGCTGTAGTTGTCCGCCTCTTTAAATGGCGTGCCACTTAAGCTACCATTATCAAGTTAGAAATCAGTTGTTTTAGTTCTTCAAATGCCTCCTTCGGGTTAAGAGTTGCTAATTCACTTACATCATCTATTCAGCTTTTATAAAACGTAAATCAATATGATAAAAAGAAACGCGCGGGCCATTTAAAGCTTATATTTCACGATAAACCAACCCAGACACGATTCCACCTCCTTCTCTGCAGTACAAGGGCCAGGCAATTATAACATCTGTTTATCTCGGCCGGTTTATTTTTTGACATATGAAGTCGGTAAAAGGTTTAAAGAGTTGAGAGGTGAGATATACGGACAGGGAAAATGTGTTAAATGTCTGTAGCTACATCACGGGCTGTTTTTCTCAGTTTGAAAGTGATTGCCATAATCTGGTGATAATCATGAACATTCCTGATATGATGTTGCCAGGAGCTACTGCCATACTTCCGCGTACCTGATATGAAATACCTGGGGTAAGGTGGGTGGGCTTGGGGGATGGGAGGGGGTGGGGTGGTGGGGTGGTATGACGTTAGGGAACTAAATGCTGAGCAACTTGTAACTGCATTATACTGTTAGACTGCAATGATTTCTCGCTTTAACGAATGTCAGCACGTTTTCTCTTGCTTCTTAAGAAGAAAATACCCTCACGTCACCCGCCTTCCACCTAATTATTTTGTAGCTGGTACATTCGAGGGGGAAGATAGTCCTCACAAAAAGGAAACACATGTTTGATATTTCATCACTGCTTTCGTGCCAACGGGACCACAGGACGCATTACCCTTGATTAGAGAAGAAAATACATCTTACGTACCATCTCATGCTTTCCATGTGTGCCATTCTGTTCATCCCAAGCATGATGTTCTCTTCATGAGATGCTTACCTTTCTGCTCACAGAGGTCGTGCCGTTCTGTTCATCAAACGACTGTTGTTCTGTTCATCCAGTTCATGCCGTTCTGTTTATCAAACGACTGATGTTCTATTCACCCAGTGAATGCTGTTCTGTTCATCAAACGACTGTTGTTCAGTTCATCCAGTTCATGCTGTTCTGTTCATCAAACGACTGTTGTTCTGTTCATCAAGCGAATGCTGTTCTGTTCATCAAGCGAATGCTGTTCTGTTCATTCTGTTCATCTAGTGAATGCTGTTCTGTTAATTTTGTTCATTCAGTGAACACTGTTCTGTTCATTCTGTTCATCACGTGAATGCTGTTCTGTTCATTCTGTTCATCCAGTGAATGTTGTTCTGTTCATCACGTGAATGCTGTTCTGTTCATTCTGTTCATCCAGTGAACGCTGTTCTGTTCATACAGTGAACGTTGTTCTGTTCATCCAGTGAATGTTGTTCTGTTCATTCAACGACTATTGCTCTGTTGATCCCATGAATGCTGTTCTGTTCATCCAGTGAATGCTGTTCTGTTCGTTCCGCTCATCCCGTGAATTGCGCTCTGTTTATTCCGTGAATGCGTTCTGTGTATTGCGTGAATGCTGTTCTGTTCATTCTGTTCATCCAGTGAATGCTGTTGTGTTCATTCTGTTCATCTAGTGAATGCTGTTCTGTTAATTCTGTTCATCCAGTGAACACTGTTCTGTTCATTCTGTTCATCTAGTGAATGCTGTTCCGTTCATTCTGTTCATCCAGTGAACACTGTTCTGTTCATTCTGTTCTTCACGTGAATGCTGTTCTGTTCATTCTGTTCATCCAGTGAATGCTGTTCTCTGTTCTGTTCATCACGTGAATGCTGTTCTGTTCATTCTGTTCATCCAGTGAACGCTGTTCTGTTCATTCAACGACTATTGCTCTGTTGATCCCATGAATGCTGTTCTGTTCATCCAGTGAATGCTGTTCTGTTCGTTCCGCTCATCCCGTGAATGCTGTTCTGTTCATTCCATGTATACCGTTCGAAACAAGTATGTATCATCAACAACAATAATTACAGTCAGTTTTCCGTAACGCAATTAACTCTCTTTAAAATTCATGGGTATAATGCGATTAAGTAATTTTAACGCCGCTTTGATCAATTACCATGTTAACGTCGTTTTTGTCAGTGTGTCAGCTGAGGTAAAATCAGATGATGCAGGTCTCAGCAGGAGAAATAGTGAAGACCTATAGCCGTAATCCGAGATGAATCTGAGATTCTGTCCAGGACCGCGACTGTGTACAGGGGATTTCCATGTTTTGACGACAGGCACCGCAAGAGAAGTGTTCTGGACATTGCCAAGTCCATACTTGTGAAACGAAGAGGTGTGAATACTCATCTGTAGCCTGTCAGACACTGAGGGGTTAATTATCTTTTAGATAACCCAGTTAAAATTTGAAATTGGCTAATCGTCGTTATCATCTTCTTAGATACATGTACATTCTAGGTAGATGAAAGTATCGTTTCCATGTAAGATATTTCTTGCTAGATTGTGGTACAAATGCGGTTCAGTATGAAATACACAAGATCTAGACAAAATGAACAATCCTGTAGCTACATACATCGTTGGAGACTGACATTTAGATCCAGAAATATAATATCTTATTTAAAAATATATAAAAAAAATATATCTGCAAAATAAATCCAAACCTTACAGTCCGTAATTTCTGAGACCTTCTAGACTCGCCTAAATTATTCTGGACTTGAGTATGAATAATTAGTTGCGTTTTAGAGACATACTAACGTCATTTCTGTGTTTCCAGATACAGCGGCCCCACTCCCTCCCTCACTCACCCACACACTCATTCACTCACTCACGCACTCACTCAATCACTCACTCCAGACATCCGGAAGTCTGGTGGAGCCGTTACGTGTTAAAAGACAGACACATTTCGCTGCGTGTCATTAAACGTGACAGAGGTCGGTTATTATTTTACCCCGGTATTATATACAACGTCATTAACGTCGTTTGACGTGATCTACGGGGACTTTAACAACGACTTTACTGAAAATAGTCAAGGATTAGTCAAACAACAGTGACAAGTCGTTTAACGCAAATGTACGCGTGGTGTTCTAAAGCTCATTAGATGCGCATTATGTTAAAAAGAAAACACAGTAAAACATTTACAGGATAAGGGAGGGTCGCTGCAGCCGGCTTTCTCATCTGCCAGACGGGCGACGCCGAGTTCATTACCAGAAAGCTAGCAGTAGAGCTCACTTCATGCGTGAGTAAGTATGCCTGTTTGCTGTAGATGTATGAGCTGGGGTCACGCCCTGATTGAGGTGTGGTTAAAACAAACCCTGGTGACAACTGGAATCAACTCCCACGCTCCAAGAACTCCATGTGAACTGAATATTTTTTTGCTTTGACTGAAAGCAATGGGGATTGTCACACATTCCTTTTAATGAAGATCAATAAAGTTTGTTTTTTTTGTAAGGCATGCCATATGTAATGAAGAGTTTCTGTTTGGCTAAAGTAAAATGGAAGCAATGACACCCCAAATAAATTTATTTACACATAGCACCGTACGTGCCATCGGGCCGAAAGTAATTGGTTGCGAAATCAGACATTTCTAAATCATTTGCGTCTTTCGAAAGCCACCAAATAAAACTGCTACACTTACAACCATACGGATGATTCCTGCTTGGTACTCTGCTAATTGTTGGCAAACGATGCAGCCAGCACAGTGTGATACATGCCCCGATGTATCGGTCACGCAGCGATACGTATGCCGATACATTGGTAACGATGTATCGCATGGTTGCGCCGATGCACAGTGTTCATTGTAACCGCCAAACTGCTCTGACCTGTGAAGATCCGAATAAGTATCGACCTTCAGTAACCCATGTTCGTCGTAAGAGGCGACTAAAGGGAACGGGTGATCAAGCGTGGTGACTTGTCATCCAACTCCTGCCGTTGATCACTGAATTACCTGGTCCAGGCATGATTATTTACAGACCGCTGCCTTTTAGCTGGAATACTGCTGAGTGCGGCGTAAACTAAACTCACCCACTCACTCCCGGTGTTACACACAGTTTTGACGTTATAAGATCTGTGTGAGAACAACATTAACGTACTAACAATGAGTAGAACTTGATGAGAACCAATTGTGCACTTTTAGAACCGAGTAGAAACGTACTGCAAACGTCTTCAGAACAATCCATTTGGTTTAGATCATATTTGCACGAAATAGCAGCTCACTAAGGACGTAATGCTGTTGAGTACAGCCTGTCTGCGAATGGGATGGACCAGGTGGAAACTGTGTGCAAACGTATTGCAATGGATGCCCGACTGCACCTCGTGCACACTTCAACATGCGGAAATATGGCTGAATGCAACGTTAAACACCCCAATATCAATGTTCATATTGTCAGTCACTGGATTGTCTGATCCATACTCAATTATTTACTAACAACCGCCATATGATACTTGAACGATGTGATACTTTATTGATAGCAACTTCTCATGTTCATTTATGTTATTGAGTGACAACGGTATAAGAATCTATAAAAAACGTCCCACCATAATATAATTAAGATGTTTAAGCATCCAACTTTCCTTATTACTCACCATCTTCTAAAATACCAGCCAAGCAGATCAACAGCCGCATGTCTGGAAAGTTGCCACGTGAAGCGTTATATATCAAGCAAAACCTGCTCTGTTTAACATTGATACAGATGTTGAACCAAGTGGGATCACCAGCAGAGGGTTCTATATGCATTTCATGCAGGATTGTGTTGCTGTATTTATTTGTTTGTTGTATGTAGAGAGTCACAAATATAAACAAACCTGATTCTAGGTTCTTCTCTGAGTGAGCGTGTACAGGGAAGCGTGTTTGTGATACATGAACATCAAGGTGTTAACAAGCAGAGTGGCTGGTACATTATACCATTAAGGCACAAGTCTTCAAACACCTTTTGCCATTATATAAGTGATTAAGGAGTTGTTTTTCTTCTTGAACACTGAGCGAGTAGGTGAGTTTTGCGCCGCCTTTAGCAACATTCCAGCAATATCATGGCGGTGCACACCAGAAATGGGCTTCACGCATTGTACCCACGTGGGAAATCGAACCCGGGCTTTCTCGTGACGAGCGAACGCTTTAACCACTTGGCTGCTCCATCGCCCTGTTCTTAAAAAGACCAACCTAGCATGATCCACTTATCTGAAACCACGAACGTCTCTTTCAGATAAAGAGCTTATTCTTTCTACTAAAAGAAAATGCCTAACGCAAAAAGCTAAAAACAAATAAAAAATGCCCCCAGGAAATCGCGAACACAATTTGTCATGTGTGTTTCTTTCAAAAATGTAAAGTTAACGGTTATTTTTCAAAATCCATAAAGTGATTATTTTAGCCTTAACATACTCCGGCTGCTACTTTAATCTTCACGTCATTAAAAGGGTGGCGTCTTGTTATTCATCGTGTTTAGACTGCGCAGTTCAACAGCTCTCCTTCAGTAATGGAACCAGTCCAACAATCTCGCAAAATGGTATATGAGACCCCTCAGCATGTTGCAGAACTTCTAACCCTAACGGAACAAAAAAACCCTGAGATGCCAAGTGATGAAGGCCCGGTCAGGTCAAAGATACAACATGGAGGGGTTCTGGGGAAGAAGTCTCTCAGAATCCAACCTATAATTGCAAATCCCCTTCTGATAAAGATCACTGAAAACGACTTGTTCTAATTTTTAGTGACCAAAATGTGCTTTTTTCATATGAACCCTGGATGAAATGAGATTTATCCATTTTGTCCTGAGAAATATAAATGTGAGTCTCAAGGCAAAGGCGTGAAAGTTGGCAGATATGGTGCTAACATAGAGGCGGTGCTAACGAGGCTCAACACCCCCAACGTGTAACTCAAACCACTCTCTAAGCTGTAGTACTGCATGTTCCAGATGAAACCACACCATGAAGGCAGGGAATGGATTGCCGTCGGCTCCGTCTGCGACGTCAAAAACACCACCAACATCCAAATGTGTTCATTTAAGTGATAGAGAGACCCGGGCTGGTAACATTTCCTGATCCGGTGTGCTCTCTGCCAAAAGATTAACATGTTCCTTTCCGGCAGTTATTTATCCTTAACAACACTGCTGTCGTCTTTAAATTCATTCTAAACATTGTTTTCACATCTTCCCGTAGACTAACATACCATCTAAATAATTCAGAGTGACTAAGATTAGTCTCACGGCGCGCTCAGCAACATTCCAGCAATTTGGCTGGATAATCGTGTCTGGAGAAAATAATTCGGTGATCAACAGCATGAGCATCGCTCTACGCAATTACAATACGGTGCCATATGTGTACCAATTCAGTGATCCTGACCACCCGAGCACATTAGTCGCCTTTTGTAACAAGCATGGATTGCTGAAAATTTCATTTCATCAAATACTCTGTCAGCCATAGTAATTTCCCTTCTGTTCTGACCTTTCTGCAGTGCGAAAGCCTTATATGAAGCAATGTCCTCAGGTTCTGAATCCCCTTTACATTTTAAATGGAATTATTTAATGCCTAATTCTATCAAAATTACATACATTGGGGAACGTAGTATTTCACTAAGGGTAAGGCATGTTCGCCTTGTGTACAAATTCCGAAAATACTGTCCTATGTTTAAGAGATGAATAGTCCTGGAGGAGAATCTCAAAAGGGGCCTAGAGATTGGATTTCGTAGCCTCCCCTATGCTGATTTTGTTTGACACTATTTTCAGTTAGTGTGGTGTCTTGGGCTCATGGAGAGGACTGTAATACTCTTAGTTGATGGTATCAGGTTTTTCACAGCCCATTATATGTGGTGGAGGTCTACAAGCATTTTCATCACATTTGGTTTGCTGCCCGACAACACCTCAATCATAGTTTTACTACTATCAATCTGATCACTTTTATTTTGACTTCTGTATATTATAAACCATTGCCAATGAAAAGAGGATAGTCAACGGCGCTAGAAGTCAGTTGGTACAATCTACCTTGGTACCATTACCTTGACAATGGGGCAAATATATCAGCGGTCCTGTCAAAAAGTCTAGTCATTTATGAATGAACGATAATGTTCTGTTGGTCCAGCTATGCTACCTGTAGGTAAAGCCTGAGTCACACCTAGGTAGTTCTTAGGACGACACTAATTGTAAAACTAGCTTGAACGGGATAGAACGTGTAATGTTTGTATAAATTGCGATGCTCCTTTGGTCATAAACAGTTGTCAGTACGAGTACCTCATCTTTACCCAAATCTCCAGAGAGTTGATATTACGTATAGACTGTGGAAAATGCCCCATCATCCCTTGTGACCAACGTTTTCAAGCGGTTCAACCCCGTCCTTAGTCAGATTATATCCGTCCTAAATTGGACCTATCACGTCCTTAAGATGCACAAGTCCATTCTAACTCGTTCTTAACACAACCAAGTCGTTTTCAGACAGTTCTTCCCATTCGCACTACGTTCTAACTTCGTTTCTAATGCATGCAATGGCAATAGCAAAACCGCCCTGGTTCAGTGTTTCTAAGTACCCAGCCATTCGTATTTCCGTTCTCAGTTTCAAGATAGAAAAATTGCTATCATCATGCCTCCACGGACGGGCGTTTTATTTAATGAAGGGGCGATCATCAAACATGGAGGGCTAAGAAACTGTAGAAGAACTCATGGTCATTAAGATCCTCCATCAGTCCTCATCCAACAAGTAATTGTTCGTGTCCTGCTTTGTTACTTTACAAACCCACCGTACTCTTGTTCTGCCTCCAGTAGAAATTGCAGGAAATCATCATCCAAAATGTCGACAGCTGCAATTTGTTCATGTTTCACGGATAGAAATTTCTATCCCAAATGACAAACATGTTAAAAATACGTGTCTATATACCCTACCATGTCATGTCGTAATGCACACAGTGTTGACGTTATAAGGTCTGTGTGAGAACAACATAAACGTACTAAGAGTGAGTAGAACTTGATGAAAACCCATTGTGCACTACTTTTAGAAATAAGTAGAAATGTACTGCAATACTACCAAGTGCATGTTTGGAAACAGTCTCTGAAACCAATCATGAACATTCTTTCACCAGTTGAGCATGGTTGGAGCATTTGTGATGGTCAGCTTATCCTGGGAGATCCTGTTCCCTGTGGCTTGGTTAAACTGACGTTATGTAAACGAGAAAAAATAGTCAGCATACCAGCAGAGGTAGAAAACCCCTTCTACATTGATTCCCAACATGCTGAAAAGTCCAGGGATGAGACCCTTCACACAACAAATGGGTCACAATTTTGATATTCAAGCAGTCATTACATCTTGTGGACAGGTTTTGAATTCTAAGTATGTACCAAACAATCCAGTAATGTCTGTAGATGGGAAAAGCATTGAATAACAACCTCCACCAACATTCAACAGTCTAAAACATTGATTGAATAAGTAAACTATCAAGTGCATGTTTGGAAACAGTCTCTGCAACCAATCATGAACATTCGTTTCACCAGTTGACCATCGTTGGAGCATTTATGATGGTCAGCTTACCCCTTTTCTGAAGTCGAGAGATCCCGCTCTCCGTGGATTGGTTGAACTGAAGTCGTGTAAATGCAAAGAAAAGTCAGCATGTCAACAAAGAGATCTATGTCAATGCAGACGGAGGCATGGCTTTTTTGTAATGGTAGGTGATTGTTGCCCGAACAGCTTTGACTTGTTGCCAGTAGATGACTCCGATTCGGACATGAATCAGAACATATGGCATGAAATAAAGTGAAGAGGAGGGTTAAATGTAAGCTTCTGAATGTATCAAACGTGATTAAGAGTTATCTGATAGAACATTTTGAACAGCTACAGCCAGAGCTCAGACGCAGTTATTGGTCTTGGAGCACAGTTTTCTAACACTTTTGAATAATGTTATTTCATCGAATATTTTAGGAGTGTGTAGCTTTCATTGATCATATCATTGTAATGTAGTTTTATTCTCATACTGTAATAAACATTTGACACCAAATGAATTGTTTTGCTTTTATATCAGTACAAATGTAGTCCTCTGCTATGTATATGTAATAAAACTGCAATGGCGGCCATCTTGGTGGCCATTTTGAATTCTGGGTAATATGTACGAGAACCTAATAACATGTCGTCTCTGTAAGAGCAAAGAGGAAACAAAAACAAATTGTTCTAGTCACAAACATAATGTTAACTTTAAAAAAATAAATCGCCACAATACATTTTCATGAAAAGTCACAGAATAGTTAAAATACCCTTGTCTCAAAGAATAAGCTATGAAACATTATATATGCATAGCAGAGGACTATATATGACTATACTGAACCTCTAATATCAGTGGAAGGAATCTTCTTGGACGTGTTTGTAAACTGATCAATGACTCACACATGCAGGAACGCGCGCAAACACACACACATACCGCATGCACGCAAACATGTATACACTTAAACAAGTGGGCATGCATTTATACACACATTATACACTAGAAAACGCAATCAAACACACACAGAGAGCAAAACGTACGTTCAAAAATGCCTAAATGTGTTGTTGTCGGATTGTGACTGTGTTCATCATCATTTAGCGTCAGGATGTCTTACAACAACTCCAGGTGTAACTGCAGGTGTGCAGGTGTGCCCACCAACTGCTTCCACAGCCTAATGCCGTCAGACAGCATAGCACAGCACAGCCAACCGTTGCTTATTGCAGATTTGTTTATGATCACTTGTCATCAAGTTATTATATTTGGCTCTGAAAATATATACTTTTGCTGAAACAAATATCACTTTATCAATTCAAACAGACCCCAAGAGAGATCTAGACTTGCCGCCCTAGGTTTTTGCATATCAGACAAGAAAACAGACAGCGTGAAAGATGCATCTGTCCAATCCGGTAAGTTGTCAACACCGCCATAAAATCTCAGTCCCTCCGTGGATTGTACATTTATCATCAGCTCTACAATCCGGCACGTTGCCTGAACTGGATTATTTCTTCAGCCCCGACCAGGTAAGTAGTAAGGTATTTATATACTTTTTTAAGTAGAAAGATATTTATTTCGGGCGAATATGATTGATAAAATCGCGAGAGTACAAAACGATTAAGTTAGATACGAAATCATTTTATACTCACCCAGAATAAAAATCGAAAATCTAATCTTTGCAATGTGTTACATACCTTCAAAGAACCACCAAAGTCTATTTTTGTAATTGTTAATTCAGACTGACTATACTATGCATTCCCCGTACATTGCACATGGTACGAGTCACATACACCTGGTTTGGCTTGAAGCGCTGTAAATGCTCATTCAGAAGATTACTTCGTGTTCAAAGGAATGATATACTGAAACAGTGGCTGCGTTCAAACCCGCCGTGTTTAAACAGATACTCAACTTCAGCTCGATCACTGACACGTATTGACGTACGCAGTATGCAATATGTGTTACATAAATGGCCCAGTGACGTCAGACTGTCTATGGCCCATGGGATATATGAAGCATAGAGCTTGTTTCCTACTCTAATGGCAGGGTATATGTGTGAAGTTTTAGTTATGGGGGCCATCAAAGTGTTAAATATAAACAAATCAAAGGGATGTTAAACACCAATTTATTTATCTTAAAATCAGTTCCTATAACTTGTGTTCAGCGTGGGAGTTACTCAGCAACTTTTAAGTTACATATTCTGTAGACGCTCTCACCTTTCGTTCTAGTGCTACATTCCGCCTTAGTTAGAGCACCCCTTACTTAGAGCACCCCTTACTTACAGCACCCCTTACTTCGAGCACTATCCCACCTTACTCAGGAAACAGCGCCATCCCTCTCCTACGCCACCCCCACCACCCCCACCCCCACCCCCCCACCCCTTACTTTGAGCAACAAGAGCCTTACTTCGAACACACACGCACGCACGCACGCACGTATGCCCCATCCCTTACTCAGATCACCACCCTCCTTACTTCAACAACCTCCTAACAGCGAGCACTACGCGTTACCGACAGTGTGCATTTTCCCTTTGAGTTGAGTCGTGAAGATCCGGGTTAGAACAGGTCTTCAGCATAGCATGCTTGTCGTAAGAGGCGACTAAGTGGTTAGGCTCGCTGACATGGTTGATACATGTCATCGTATCCCAGTTGCGTAGATCGATGCTGATGATGTTGATCAATGGATTGTCTGGTCCAGACTCGAGTTTGAACAGACCGGCACCATATAGCTCTTTGTCATCGTTTACTCCTTTCAATTTCTATCTGAAACAATACTCCGTTTCTTTAAATCGCCACACAAGACGTTACAGATCCCCGTTTTCATTCACCACCAAACACTATTTCCTTCACCATCCAGCAAACGCACAGATACATTCTCCCTGACTATTTTTTCCGACCATATCTCCATCAAGCATGTCTCAACTGACGTTTCCATTCGTCAACAAACTCCCTTTCATTCGACATAAATTCACTTTCTTTTCAAAACCCATCATCATCCCATTTATTATCAAACATTCTCTTGAAAACCAATCGTTCACAATCAAACATTTTGCCTACGAATCTTCAGGCACTGCTTCATACAGCACCATACATTTTAAAGGAGCGGCGGTTTAGGCTAGTGATTAAAGCGTTCGCCCGTAATGCCGAAGACCGGGTTCGAATCCTCATATGGATACAATGTGTGAAGCCAGTTTCGGGTGTCCTACGCTTTAATATTGCAGAATTATTTCTAAAAGTTGTGTAGAAACGGCGGAAAACATTGATCGTCATTGATCGTCTCATTCAACAACTCATTCAACATCTCACTCCGCTTCAAACAGACCCGTAAAGACCAAAGAGACCCATGAAGATCAAAACAGACGCGTGAAGATCCGGTTTAGAACGTCGAATCCGTTGATGGTACGCTGTTGTCAACGGTCAAGAAGGACATACACGTTCTTGAATTTCGGATCGCACTGTCGCGCCACCTGTCGTCATTTTAACCAGTAACCGCTTGAAATTCGTCTTTAAGTATTGATGATCAAACACGTCAATTTTGAAATCTTTCCGACAATCATTATGTTGATTTCATGTGTTTGAATTAAACTGATTGCTATTTTTTCGGTTCAATGTATACGGAAGCGGTCTGTATACAATTGATCGAGTTGGGAAAAAGGCATTCCAGAGATAAACACCGTGGTCTTTGGTAACCCATGCTTGTCATGGTCGTGGTCGTGGTCGTGATCGTGGTCGTGGTCGTGGTCGGACTCGATGGACTGGTTGACACATCTCATCGTATCCCCGTAGAATAGACTGATGCTCACACTGTTGATCACTGGTTTGTCTGGTTTCACACTCGATTGTTTATAGACCGTCTCCATATAGTTGCAATATTGCTGAATACGGCATTATACAACAAATCAACGACAAACCAATCGCATCAAACGACTCATTCCTCTACAATGTGTGATACCCACTTCAGGTGTCCGTTGTCACACATTCTTATTCACCATCTTCCATTTGCTCATTCAGCATCTACCAGCTCATTCAACATATACTTAGTCTGCTTCAAACACATTCACATTCAACATCAAACACCTTCTCATTCCTCTACAATGCGTGAAGCCCACTTCTGGTGTCCCCAGCCGTAATTGTGCTGGCATATTTCCTAAATTCGCTCTAATCTACCTTCCAGCATCTTCACATTCAACACCCACCATTCAGTTCAGCAGCACATGCTTGCGGGATCGGCATTTTAGAAATTGGTGAGTGAATAATGAAGCATATGGATCGCAATAAACAAAAACTTGTTAACCACAAAGTCGTATTCTCCATTAAAACATACACAGTCTTACAAAAGTGCTTCACTTACAACAGGTCCCGGCACCAAACCTACTGGTGGTAGTTTCAATAATCCCACATGTATATCAATAACACTCACGAATACAGAGATAACACTCACGAATGCAAAGTGTTAAGGACATCTACAAGAGACAAGGAAGCATCCCACGTGCGTAGTTTGGCAGAGGGAGTTTCCCCATCCTGCCCCCACCCGATGTCCTAACGTCAGTCAGGCATCGGTACAAGCAGCCACACTCCTAACTCAGCTCAAAATATCCCAAACACAACAATCAGTACCCCAGAGGAACGTTGATGAGCTCCGTCTTGGCAATGGCATTTGGAGATTTAGATCGCATAAACAGCTCTCATTGTGTGCTGAGTGATTCGGGGAAATAAGGGTGTTCTTCACATTGTTTATTGCATATCTGGCGCAGACAACTGTTCAAAGTTATGAGTTTTGAAATTGCTAATGGCAATACGTCAACAAGCTACTTGTTAAGGCACACTTATCCGGCCGAGTGGTACAAACTTAGAAAGTCTTGTCACTTTTTTGGTTGTTCTGCTATCACTGCATCTGTTGTTGTTACAGTGTGTGAGGAGAACTGTGTTCACTGTGGCTTTGAACAGCAATCCAGTTATATTTGTTTGTTGTATATACTAGCGTTATGAAAGGAAACAATGTCGTAGGTTATCATTTTAGTTTTACTCACGACCCAATGGCATGGCAAACCAAGAATTATGATCAGATCGATCCAAGAATCGAACCCACGATTATGGGTGACTGGACTGTTAAAGGGACGTAGCTCTCTGCATGGCGTATTGCAGCAAGTGAGCGAGTTTAGTTTTAGGGCGCTTGCAACATAGTTTGCATCAAACACAGCGGGAACACAAGGAGTAGGTATCACCCAGAGTGTACCCATGTGTGGAATCGACCCCGGGTCTTCAGTCTGATGGGCTAACGCTTTAACCACTTGGTTACCGCCACTGCAGCTAGCATTCATACATCTCTTGTTCAGAGTACACTCTACCTCACGAGAGAGAACCGTTTTTTCGAATCTGACAGCTCTAATGAGAACTGTTACCACATACATGCAATACGATGTACACTAGATACGCCCCACAGTTATGTAAGAACCTGGGGCGTTTGATTGACTACGCTGATTGATGGCTGGGTGAGGGTGACAAGCAGACCACGCCTGGCTGAGTGAAGCTGGCGAGTAGAGAAAGTGAGTGGAGAAACCTCCCGGATTAACGTCAAACACACCCGAAACGGAGGCCTCTGAGTTCGAACACTCCACTTCTCTGTCAATATTGACTTCAGGATTGAGTATTTTGTTAGAAACGATGTTACTAAATCGAGATAAGATTTAATAAAATGTGTTTGCCAAGAAAGTGTTGTGATAATGTTTACCCTCCTACACAAATGACCTCATGGTATGAACTGCAACTAAGTCGCACACGAGGTGTCTCTAAGGACGTGCTTATTTTCAGTAAGATCAGAAATGTAATGAAACATCACAGGCACATCAACTGCAAAGCACCGAACAGGACATTCCACAATACACACATAGCCAGATACACAAACACGAATTTGAAACTTTCTAGCATGAATGAGTCCAATCTCTGTGTGTACATCAACGTCCAAAAATACGTCCGGTTGTGTTGCTGCAGTTGTTCAAAACTTCACAGTGTTTGTACGATAGCTTTTCAAGTTCAGTTTGAAAATAGGCGTTTCATCTGAATCTGCGCCCACCTGTCTTTTGTAAACGGTTAATGAGTCAGTGAGTGAAAGTTACTCAGCACTCAGCAATATTCCAGCTATATGACAGCGGTCTGTAAATAATCGAGTCTGGACCAGACAATCCAGTGATCAATAGCAGGAGCATATATTTGCGCAATTGGGAACCGATGACATGTGTCAACCAAGTCAGCGAATCTGACCACCTGATCCCATTAGTCGCCCGTTACGACACGCATAGTCGCCTTTTATGGCAGGCATGGGTTGCTGAAGGCCTATTCTACCCCGGGACCTTCACGAATTTGTAACGTTTAATGCTCATTGTGAAGTACCTGTTCCCAGTTGTGTTTCGACACGTACCTAGTCATGAGTTGTGGTTCAAGAGTTCGCTTGTCACTCGAAAGACCCCGGTTCGATTCCACACATGGGTACAATGTGTTAACCCCATATCTGGTGTTCCGCTGGGTTACTGCTGTAATATTGCTAAAAGCGGCGTAAAACTGACACTCACCAGCTCATTCAAGAAAATAGCGAGACACATTTGACAGATATCAACATGAGTAGGTACATAGGCTCGCTTACCACGACATTAAAACACCAACAAACGAAGTAAGTGTTACCATGTTTCACACAGACGAAAAGGAGGCAATGATTGGATTTATGTCAGCGTAACCAATAGTTCATGAAGCCAATCACTGGTATATGGAAATAGATTTCCTAAAGTATGACGAAACAGATAATTCATTGACAATATTTCAGACATTTTGTTTAATTTTATTTCATTGGGTTTTTTACTTTTGAATACGTGTGTCTTTGGGTTTCTGAAAAATAACAGGAAGCTATTATCGCTATAAGTAAGTTGTCTACATCCATAATAAAAATACAGAAGTAGGTACTACTGATTTCATATAGTAAAGAGCACAAGTGATTCCACACGTGACCTTAGTACTGGAAGGTATCTGACTTACATGGGTCCGCGGATCTTTGGTTCAAATCCCATATTCGCCTCATTATGATCTTCCAAGGTTTACCAACGCACCACGGTGTTTGTGACTTCAACCAGAACTCACCACGGTCGTTAAGCCTTTCCTCGATTACAGCGTTGAACCCTAACCTATTACGCACAAAGCCAAAGTGTATTGCTTCTTTACGACCATAAGCACTTCGCCATTAGTCATGAAACTGGCGTAACCTCACTGAAACATTTTATCGTGGGTAATCTGAAATAAAAGTCTGCATGGCATGATGTATAGTTTCGTATTGTATTTCACAAGACGAACTATTTCGGTGCGAATGCAAAGCGTCACGATGGTGGAATGAGGGAATCATATCCCGGTGAGCTGCCGTCACGTTGAACGGTGAAACGTTTCCAGTGTCCAACATACTTAAACGTAATATCATGTATGGCCCAAATGGGTTACCTCGTGGATCATGTAGGTAATCACTTCATCCACTGGAGATGTCAAGTCGGGGTTGACGTCATAGCCTGAGCGTATGTTCTGTCTGTCAGTTACTATGTGATAACTGTTATATCTGCAGTCAGTGTAGTATTCCAATAGTTTGTTCAGTTGCGATCGAATGTACGATAAACACAACCTCTTTGAGTGGTAATTTGTCAATTATGCACGATAAACACACTTGTTGCTCGTACCTTGTATGAATTTGCTTTATCAGACTATCAAAGGCATACGGTGTATTTACATGCTTACGTCTCTAAATGACATTTCAGGGGCTGTAGTGTCAATAACGAAAGATTTAATTTGTGGATAGTAACTTCTTTATTCAGTTTGCTGCGTTACTGCATTCATCCACAATCCCACTCCACATTCACAATTACATTGCTAATCTTTCTGGTTACACTTTCAGCTACACCAAACCTTGTGCGAAACGGGTTATCATTTACATGCTGTCCAATAAAGATCCGGGTTAGAATTTATCTTCAGTAACCCATGCTTGTTGTAAGAGGCGACTTAGGGAATCGGGTGGTCAGGTTCGCTGGATTGCTTGACACATGTCATCTGACCCCTTTGCTCAGAACGATGCTCATGCGATTGATCACTGGATTGTCTTATCCAGACTCGATTATTTACAGACCGCCGCCATATAACTGGAAGATTACTGTGTGCGCTCACTCATTTATTTGCGAAATAAACTATCTGTGCTAGCACTAATCATTGAAACCCAACTTCATCCCAAGGTGTCACACCTCTTTGGACCATCGGTACTGGCACTAATGCTTACAAAAATATGGAACTTAAATATCTGTCTTTATCTCAAACAATGACAAGTTATATGTGATATTAACGTGGAGATGAAAACATTACCAAGAGAGCTTTTTGTCGACTGTGTGAGAACATGCTTTCCTCAAAAACAGATGTTGCTATTTAGCACAGGTTTGATCACTGACTACCTCTGAGGAAACATATATTCACTTTTGTTGCTGAGAAAACAGATGGAACGTTTAGCTGAAAACACAAACACAAACACAAACACAAACACAAACACAAACACAAACGTCTTCTAGCGTCTGAAGAATCTGGAGTTTCAACTGTTCCTGAATATGCACGTGCTGTGTTTCTTCTTGTGGCTGCTGCCAATTGGAAGCAAGTTGTTTGGGGTTGAGTTTATGTTTTCATATTTTATGTTTCTGCGATTGTTCTCTCTTCTTGTTGGAGAATGTGCGCTCCTTACTCATGCTTTCAAGGTACCAGGAATATTTTAACACTAGTCCCCCTTCCACATGAGGGCCAGTGTTGAAGACAAAACTAACAGTTCTGCAGTTTCTGAGTCAAACATGATTGCTCTTAACAGAGAAGCTGAGTCAAAGGTGATTGTCCTTAACAGAGAAGCTGAGTCAAAGATGATTGTTCTTAGCACTGAGGCTGATTCAGGAACCTGATTAGAACCTCATATTTGACATCCTCATCCGTGTTTTGTAGCATTTTCCACCTGATATAACTCTACATGTTTACTTTACTTGAATATGTAGCTTGTTCATCGGACATGCTCATACAGTGAGTTAACCTGAGATACTAGAAATAATTTCATGAACATTGTCCGTGTTAAATACCTATATTATATACTGACAAGCTAATCCACTTAACACCTCCAGGAAGTATAACTGTGATATAACGGTGATATCGTCCAGAAAACGAGGACAAATTGGTGTGTCAGTGATGTTCAGCACATGGCCAGGACTTCAGTTCAGTTCGTTCCACCTGATGCCCGACCTGTATAAAACACGACCCGAGAGTTGATATTTTGTTGTCCCTGATAGAGAAAATATTATGAAAAGGGTTCACGTTTAGGTAATATCCGCCTCTTGGCCTCTTGGCCTGAATTGTGTAGTTGTAGTGTCGTAATCCCGTGAGTCACATACCAAGTCAGATGGTTAGCTGAACTGATTTGGTAGCACCTTTGTTATTTAAAGCGTAACATGTTCACCAGACACATGTTGTACATGTTATGTAGCTTCCGCGTCTGACACAGAAGCTTGGTCACCTTACATAGCGGTCCTTGTATGTTTACACCGTTCACTTGACTATTTAGTACATGAATATTTAGTGAGTTTATCTGAAATATTAACTAAACATTGCAGATGTAACTGCAGTGATTACCACCAGCAAAAGAAGACATACCTATGCGCCTGTGATGTTCAGACAATGACTTCAGTTCATGCCCGATGCCAAACCTGCCTGAAACACCACCCAGAAGTTACAACCATATTGTTGTGACTGGTTGAAAAAACTATGTCTCAGTTACTATAAAAAAAAGCTCACGTACAGCTATTACCCTTCACTTGGCCTGTCTTGTGTTGTTGCAGCGTCGTGTTCCCATGGGTCACATACCAAACCCAAGTCAGAATGGTTACCGGCAGCATGTTTTTTCTTCGCGGCATCTTCCGTTATTCCATTCTCTTACAACCATTTTTTCGGGATGTTAGAGTCATGAGTTATCGTATATGTGTATTAGCGCCCGAGGGCGAGAAGAGTTATCTGGCCTCATCATTAGGGGTCAAACACCTCCAGTGGGAAGTGCAGGAAAACCGGGAAATCTTCAAACATCTTGATACCAAGGTTGTCTGAAGATAGCAGTGTTACAGCACATGTACATTCTGGTAGTTCCTGCAGGTGCATAGGATCACCCCTATCACCTCCTTCAATCATTTCCTTTCCAACATCCTCCTGAACGGGACCTTTTAAGCATATTCTTACAGAAAGACTCACACCCAAAAAACACAGGTTAAGTGTCGGTAAATAGCTATGAGGTTTTTACGTTGTTTAATTCAGAGATGTTTCCGCCATCAATGCCAAAGACAGAACTACGCCTGTGTCGTGTTTCAACCTCTTTTGGCATCATGGGCCATGAATGGAGTTGATTATTTTTGGATCTTCACTCACATCGGTGCTGGACGGTATCTGTCACGGTTTCAATCTGCTCCTGGTGGATGTCATGTGTATGTTGTTATCTCCTTAAAGTTGTTTCCATCATGGCACTGGAGCACATGTGGATTCCATTCCTTAGGGACTTGCACCAGAAGTTCGTTTAGAGAAAACCAGCAGTAGACTGGTATAGTACGTACGATTCAAACAGCTCGCACTCTAAAGTAAAAAGATACATCGCTGCATATGATATTCATTACCAGATAAAAGAAACAGACGTTTTTGTAAAATAATAAAAAATAGCTCCATAGATAAAAAATAATAGCTCCATAAAACATCCAATCTGGATCGTGACACAAAAAGTGAAAAGGGAAGGTGTTGTGGCGCCGAGTGACTATGTATTTGCCATAATTAGTGCTACCTGATATTGTGTCTGTGCAGCAGTTTCGGGGCAATACGTTACACTGACATCTGGTACTCTGGGCTGTATTGCTCACTCATAAATCCACCATGCAACTGGAACTATGTGCTTATTAGCTTTTCTTTAGATGTACTTACTAATTACTAAATGAAGTCAATATGGCTACGATCTCGAAATCTGAGGATCATTTTACATATGTCAGGATCGTTACATTGCCACATTCATATATGTGTATACGTTATGACATTTGGGCAAAACAGTGTACTCAAATATCTACATACATCGCTGACAAAACCTACCAAAGGTATGTCAGCCATTGCTGAATGGATTTATTGGCGGATATATCACAACATCACAATATATCACTGACCAAGAGGACAGAAAGAGTGAAAGAACGATATTTCCTACTGTCATTTGATGCTTACAATGAAGTTTATTACCTTAGCATTATCATATCATGAAATATATTTGAATCAGGTGGTTTGGAAGCGGGCTGACGTTGTGTGCTGGCGATTAGGTGTCTGACTCTGAGGGTGGGGGTTCGAATCCCGAATGGGACTCAATGACATATGTTGCATGTGTTTTGGGAGTTTTTCACGTATGATTACAGCTTGGTGCATATATGTTTATTAAAACGTGTTACGAAAGTGTATTTTCTATCATAATGGATTAATATTATGATAGTTATTGGGTCACAATATTTAGAGTTATCAGTGATAGTTATTGTGGGTCACATTTCATATCGTAAATGTTCAGTGGCACCGGTGTTTTAGCGGCACGCCTTTTAAGGTAGCGCTTTAACGTACTACTGGAGTGCATCATCATTCAGCCTACCTACATCTGCCTGCCTCTTCGTCAACACTTGCCCTACATTCAACATTCAAGAAAGCTGGATGTGAAAGATTTAGTAGAACTGTTTCTCACTGAAAACCAAGACTTTGGTGGGTTGATATTATTTTGATATTATATTTATAACCCATTACTTTAGATTTGACTCAGATGCATTGCACTAGAAAGCTTCATTTGAATCGTTGTGTCTTGCTCTTGTCTGCTCAATACATAATATTGAGTATTTTGGACTTGTCAGTGTTATAATTTGCTGATTCATAGGAGATTTCTTATACCTTTTGTCACGGCAAATTATTAACCGTAATAAATGTGAAGATACTTCCATGAAACTTAAATTTAATGTCAGTGCTAGTTTATAGCTTTAGACATTGTTTCTATTTTAAATTGTGTCTCTTTTAAGCTCATCTGATGAGGATTGTGCGCATGTTCTACTGATGGGTTCCATTTACTAGTCACAAGTGCATCTTATGTATGTTATCTTTTCAGTCTCGCCAGTAATGCAAGAAAACTGATACGATATGATCCTTCCAGTCATATTTTAACATCTTCATATTCGTCATTTAATATGTCATTAAGTATCCAATACCTCCACATTCATCATGCTGCAGCGTCATGTACAACATCGCCTACCAGCTTTTATGTAATTATTATACATTTTTATGTAGTTCAGTTATATAGTATGTTTAGGATATTCATATAGTGCACATATCCATGCAACTATTGCTTGCTCAAGACGATGGTATTTTTTCCCCTCGATCATTGGATGTCCGCATCAGCGTCACATCGTCTTATCAATCTCAATTCCCTGGGGAGTATACAGCTATTGCTGCCACTAGGCGCACCGAGTTTTGTTGTGGCTCTCTCATCCTAACGAGGCACCCAATTAACAGCTTGGTGGACTGGAACACATAGTCACAGTACCTTGTCCAAGTTTACTGCAAGTTGCTGTACCCACAACTTGGTGTATATATGTATTCATGTGGCCACAGTCTGGTCATATACGAACGGATTCGTGGGTTCTTTTAAGCGCACAGGTTTGTGTACTGCACGCTAGGGATTATGACAACATGGAACGAGTCTTCACACAAAGTTGGACTTTACTCCCGGTCACAGGTGTGTTCGATCCCGACACCACAGTCTCGCTGGATCATTAGCCTTGCGCTTTAGTCAGCTCGCCCACCGTGCCTCCAACAAATCGTCAGCAACAAATCGTTAAAAGAAACTTAAAATGAACCAAGACTCCAACCCACAATTGTAAGTGTCGAACCTGAACAAGGGACACAACTCTCTTTGGAACGTAATCCGGCTTTGTCACCCCTCTTGTTGCAGGACACCTACATCAAAAGACAGGAGAAAAGGGTTGTTCCAATGTGATCTGGACAACCGCATATCTGCAGTATGATGTACATACGATATGTCTCACAGTTAGCTAAGAATCCCGGAGGGTATCTGTCACTGTATCTATCTGTTCCAGTTGATGTCTTGTGTGCAAGGTAAGCAGTTCGTTAAGTTTTTTTCCATCATGGGAGTTAAGCAAACGTGGACACCAGTAACACTAATATCAGTCAATACGAACGATATGCTAACTCCGTATCTTGATCGTGACACAAAAGTGAAAAGGAAATATGCTTGGCACCGAGAAACAATATATCTGCTATTAACGCTGCCTGATACTTCGTCTGTGCAGCAGTTTTGGGCAATAGTTAACACTGACCCCTGGTGCCCTTGGCTATTATTTCTCACACAACATCCAGCACGAATTATGTGTGCAACTGTTTTTGTTTATTACGCCCAGGTGTGTTTACATTACTGAAAGAAGTTATGTAGGCACGGTCTTTGAAATCTGAGGATTATTTTACATCTGTCAGGGTCGTTACAATCTCAGATTCGTACATGTTGTGATACGTTGGCAACACAGTCTCACTGATGTGAATAAACATTCCGTCTGAAAAGAAAACTTCAGAGGAAAGTCAGTATTTGCTTAATGCATTTATTGGACAATAGATCACCTTAATCACTTTCAAGAATGCCAAAATAGATGGAAAGAAAGATATTTTCTTCACAAAATAACGCCTTTAGATTTACTTACACGGCTAGGTTTATGAACTAAATATCATCATATGGTGAATTATCTCTGATTCAAGTAGTCTGGCCTATTCATTAATGCATGGCATAACATATCATTGCAGCAAGCGGGCCTACTCTCCGTATACATTTTCCAGCGTGGTCTATGTTAATTTGCTGGGCGTTTACATGCGCCGAAGATCATGTTATAATAATATTTATACGCTGGAAGTGAGGTGATTACTCTATGTCTTCAAGTGACTAGCCCATAACTGTAAACGTTGCTGCAGCATCGAAAAGTTTATGAAAATGTTGATTTGTTTTTGAAAATGTCGACATGTTTATGAAAATGTTGACATGTTCACTTGACAGACCCGTGAAGATCCGGGTTTGAATATAAGCATTCAGTAACCCATACGTTTTCGTATGAAGCGACTAACGGGATCTGACTTGGTTGACACATGTCATCGGTTACCCTTAGTGCAGGTCGATGCTCATGGTGTTGATCACTGGATTGTGCGGACCAGACTCGATTATTTACATACGGCATAAACATATCTGGAATATTGCTGAGTGCGACGTATAACTAAACTCACTCACCTGATCAACACTGTGAGACATAATTCTGACAAGTATATGTAAGCATACGACGATTATTTCGTAAGTGTTCATAATATTGAATTTACATCTTTTTCATCCTGATGTGAGTGAGTTCAGTGACGAAGTTAAACGAACACCAATCAGTTAGCAGTGGTTCAACTGCCCTAGCCCGCATCTGAAAGCTGGAAGATGTGGAATTTGGGACGTTTCCTCTTTCGTGTTTATTTGTGTAAACTATTTATCAGCAAGGGGACAGGATAACCCGAGGCAGCTGAGACTTTAGAGATGAACTCGTTGCATATCCTTCATATATACATCAAACCTTCACTGGAGAGTGACGATATGTTATGTAGTAATATGCTTGTGGAATAACGCACTCTGAAAACTATTAATAAACTCTCCTGTAAATACATGTTTATTTACAGAGATAGCTGCTATGGAGCTGCATATGTTTTCTAATTGGGATGTTAAACAACAAACAGATTAGCTTAATAACGTGTACAGAATCCTTACGGAAAAGATGGTTGCACGATCTCAGACTGACCAGATACACGAGGCTCAAACATGCATTTATCACATACATGAGAATGCACATGTATATGCACAAACTGTACATGTACTAGGTGTATATTTAAGTGTGCGCCATTTACATGTACGCTGCATAAAACTGAATGTTAAACCTAGATATTTGAGATTTTGTTGTAAACTTTTCAGTGCGTCGCCAGAACGTCACCATAGCGTTACCAAAGTGTCACCAAAACACAGGAAAGCAATCTGAAAATTCAAGCAACACTCTTCAGCAACAACGTTCCAGTTGTCATCAACCGTGTTTAAACATCAGCATCATTACCCCTTTCCTTTCACTCATATCCTCGCTGAGGAGTACGTCACAAAACAATACACATGAGTCAACAGGAAGATAAACAAAAAGATATTATAACTTGGATTGTGACACACTTACACTGGTAAGACGTGCAGTGCATGAACTGTTCCAGTGTGTCTCTGTGTCAGCATCCGTTTGTTTTGTAGACATTAAATCTCAGTTTTGTATTCAGCTATAATGAGTGACGTGTACATGTTCTACTGACGGGTATCATTTACAGCATAGGTTGTGTAGCTATACATGCTTTCATGTCAGCCTCGGGAGTCATGAGGGGCGGTGGGGTAGCCTAGTGGTTAAAGCGTTCGCTCGTCACGCCGAAGACCCGGGTTCGATTCCCCACATGGGTACAATGTGTGAGGCCCATTTTCTGGTCTCCCCCGCCGTGATATTGCTGGAATATTGCTAAAAGCGGCGTAAAACCAAACTCACTCACTCACTCGTCAGTCATGAAAGAAAAAGTGTGAGAAAGGTTGATATGTTCGCCTATTTGAACAGACACAAATGCCTCTATGGATTATCTTTTACGCAGATCTAGAAGGTAATCGGTTTAATGTAAAAACAAGATTACGGTAAGCCAAGAATCGAACCAAGGATTATGGATCTGATAATATCGGTCTCCGTATCCATGCTTGAGAGTGCTGATATGCTCGTTTGCCTTAGGTACCAGGATCCGCTGATATATGGTTCGATTCCCATATACGTCTGGTAATGGTCCTGGCAGTTTACAGCACTGTGCCATGCATGTGTCCTTAACCAGAGCTTAGTATCCTTTCTTAGCTCTGAGGCCCGACCTCCATCAAAGTGTTGAATCCCAAAACGTCTTTACAAGCAAACGCCATTAGTCAGAGACTGGTGTAACCTCACTGCACATTTTATCTTTGGTAACAGGCAATAAAAGTCTACATGGCATGATGTATAGTTTCGTGTTGTGTTTCACGAGATGAACTATTTCGGTGCGAACGCAAAGCGCCATGATGTGGAATGAGAGGGAGACATTTCCCGTTGATGTGTCGTTCAGTTGGACAGTCAAACTGTACCAGTGTTTAACATACTTACTCTTTATGTAATATCATGCAATACATGGCCTGAATAAATTGCCACGTGGGTCATGTTGGTAACCACTTAAGTTCCATGTCTGGATTGACTCAGTTGTCTGTGCGTCAGTCTGTTACTTTTACACTGTTACATCAGCAGTCAATCCAGCATTCCGACTGCAGTTGAGCGTGTCTGTACATCTGCGATTGAGAACAACATACACACTTTTTGCTGAGTTTAACTTGTGTGAGTGCTGGAATCGACTTTAGTTAGAGCACTGTTGTTGATCATGTGCAGATATTTCTTTCTTGTTTGTTGGTTTCACACTGAAGTGTTTTGCGTACTTACATCTGTGGTAATTTATCTTAACATGCAAATAAATTTGTAGCAAAATGTGTAATGTCTTTGCACCGATAAGATATATAAATACAATACCCTTAGAACTCTCTGTCTGTAACAAAAGCTTGTAAACAGATGTTACTTAGCACGGGTTTGATCATTGACAGCCTCTGAAGAAACACGTCTTTGCTTTTCATGCTGCGGAAACAGACGACACGTTTAGAGTTGCGGCGGAAGAATCTAAGGTTTCAGATGTTTCTGAAATCTGAAGGTGTTGAATCCTCTTCATGCTTCATGTTATTTCTGCCCTAAACTGGAATAGTTGAGCTCTACGTTCTCTGCTACTTTCTCTTCCCTTTACCAATGGACTATTCTTAAACAGACACACAATTAGATAACAGTATGCTAAGCAAACCTGACTCGGTAGCATATGGTCATACTGTAAGTGTAACCTGGAAACTTCAACGAATCATTCTTGAGACACCTGTACATGTGGATGCACACTGCCCATCTGATGTATCTGTACATGTGAATGAATGTTGTTCATTTCATAAATATTTTATGGGCATTGCTGTAGTGAAATTTCTCATTATTTATATTGGTAACGTTTAATAATTCGGTGGTATACTGCCCACCTTCACCACATTGCACGACGTTCATCATACATAACTCCAGCGGCTGATAACATCGAGCACACCAGGATATAGTGATGTGTTCAAGATGTTCAGAAGATGGTGATAACTTCATTTCAGTTCATGCCCAGTGATGCCAAGCCTGTTTGAAACACGATCCATGAGTTTCTATGTTGTTGGCATCGCAGAGAAAATATATCTGAATTACAATGAAAAAAAAACCTGCTCACGTTTAGCTAATATTCACCACTTGGCCTGTGTTGTGTTGTTGTAGTGTCGTGTTTCTGTGGGTCACATACCAAGCCCAAGTCAGAACGGGTACCGGCTGCATGTTTTTTCACCACAGGGTATTTTTGTGAATCTTCAGATATTGCACTCTCTCACAATGCATGCTTTTATGTAAGAGTCAATGTTTTCACGTGTGTGTTCCCGCTCCACGGGAGGTAGTTACCTGGCCTCCTTCATCAGGGGGCTAACACCTTCAGGTAGAAGTGCAAGAAAACAGGAGAAACCTCAAACAAACTTGATGCTAAGGTCACCCGAAGATAGCAGTGATACAACACGTGCATTCTGGTAGTTACTGCAGGTGCAGACGATCACCCCTATCCCATCCCTCCGTCTTTTTCTATCCAACAGCCCCATGAAACACAGGCAAAGTTTCGAAAAATAGCTGTGTGTTTCTTTCTTAGTTGATATTCAAACATGTTTCCAGGACAAGTAAAAAGAATGAACTATCCCCGTGTCGTGTTCCTTCCGGCTTTGGCATCATCATGTAAGACTCAAAATATATCTGGTATCTCCATAGACATCATGTGAACATTTGTGTGTTCGTGGTGCTGAACCGTCAACCGCTGTATCTATCTGTACCAGCTGGATGTCATGTGTCTCAAAGCTGTATCCACCTGTACCTGCTGGATGTCATGTGTCTGAAAGATGTATCCATCTGTACCAGCTGGATGTCATGTGTCTCAAAGCTGTATCCACCTGTACCTGCTGGATGTTGTGTCTCAAAGCTGTATCCACCTGTACCTGCTGGATGTCATGTGTCTGAAAGATGTATCCACCTGTACCTGCCGGATGTCTGTGTCTCAAAGCTGTATCCATCTGTACCAGCTGGATGTCATGTGTCTCAAAGCTGTATCCACCTGTACCTGCTGGATGTTGTGTCTCAAAGCTGTATCCACCTGTACCTGCTGGATGTCATGTGTCTGAAAGATGTATCCACCTGTACCTGCCGGATGTCTGTGTCTCAAAGCTGTATCCATCTGTACCAGCTGGATGTCATGTGTCTCAAAGCTGTATCCACCTGTACCTGCTAGATGTCTGTGTCTCAAAGCTGTATCCATCTGTACCTGCTGGATGTCATGTTTCTCAAAGCTGTATCCACCTGAGCCTGCATTCCAGAGTAGTACAGGTGAAATCTAGTAACTGTAATATTTGGTAACAGAAACCGTAACTCGGACGAAACATGCACAATAAATTAGTCGAGGACATCAGCTGTAAATCAGGCGAGGACATACATCCTAAATCAATCAAGAACATGAAACGTTAATCAGTCGAGAGATGTACATTATACTAGTCAGAACATAAACGATAAATCAATCAATGACAGACATTATACATTATGAGTTAATATAAGACACTTACGTCTATCTTAGCGCTTACAGAACTTCGGATATCTAGGCCATGACGGGTAAATCAGTGGAGAGCATGTTTTGCAAATCCCCAAGAGAATGCTCTTTAAATCAGCCAAGAGGATGAAGTGTACATCAGTCGAGGGCAAATATAGGAACTATAAATATGCCGAGGACATGAACTGTAAATTTGTCGATGGCATGAACTTAAACTCGTCGAGGACATTAACATATACCAGCAGATGGTCAGTAATGCGATCGCAGCAAGCATAAAGGAAGATGCATAACTGGATCTGAAATTAATCATCGGGTAAAACAAACTCAACCTTCTGTCACAGCTCTATAAGACACTAAGTCCTGACCGTGACCCAAATTGGTAAATGCGTCGATATATCTTGTAGACCTGTCCCATACTATATTTGTGCAGACCTTTCGTATAATTATTTAAAAGAGTGATTTGGAATTTCTATCTGCTTTTCTATCTATCTATTCTTGCCCACACTGTATCCACTATGCAACACGAATCATGTGTTAAATTGCCAATCTCTTTTTCGCTCATGTGTGCTCACATTCCACACAGTAGTCAAACACAAAATCTGAAAGATATTATCTGACTTCTGGCTTTGAAATCTGGGTATTATCTCACATCTGTACAGAAATCGTTACAATCTTAAATTTGTGCATGGGTCCATATTTTCTGGTTGCTTTTATTGGCAAAACGATCACTGGTTTAGTTTCCTGAAGCTATACTGGCTACACGGTGCACCCTGTGCATGTTATCATGACAGTCTCCTCAATCATAGACACCAGAAAGTAACAAAAGTACTGCTATGATCTCATACGAACGAAGATTCAAACCCAAGATTATAGGTACCTTGCATGCCAAGGGGACGCAACTCTCTGTGGCGTGTTATCAGACTTGGCCATCCCCTCCTCTGTCATAGGAACATACATCAAAAGATAGGAAGGTTCAATTGCCCTCATATGAAAGGAACAAGATCTGACATGCAATTTGATGTGCACGTGATATGCTCCACAGCCATGTCAGAATCTCCTATGTTTGATTGACTGCGTTGCCTGATGGCTGGGTGAAGGTGACATGCTGACAACGCCTGGCTGAGTCAACATGACCAGTAGAGAAAGAGGGTGGAGAAAAATCCCCAACCCGTTAAATCTTTATCTGTGTTGTTACAAGTGTCATCTTCCGAATATTTTCTGTGATGCCATACACACGTGAGACAGAGATACACAAGGTTGGCCACACTGCACTTCCCTGTCAATATTTGACTTCACGATTGAGCTGTAAGAAACGATGATACTAAATCGAGATAAGGTATAATAAAAAGATATGCTGATGTTTGTTCTCCTAGGACATGAACTGCAACAACGTCGTGTTTATGTTCAGTAAGATCAGAAATGCCTCGAAATATCACACTCACATCTAATACAATACGCATTGAACAGGATCCGTACGCAGGATACGGGACATAAAGTGTGTAGACTAACACCAACAAATCCATACAAACTTCTAGTACCAGACACTCCGATGTCAGGAATAAATATAAACGACAATACATTCCTATTAATGTCTGGAGCATGTGGAGCATGGGGGGGGGGGGGGGGGGTGTCGCGAATTCTACGCAAGATTAGCTTCGAAGTGGGAGACCTTGGACTTCCATTGCAGCGCAGGATTGGTAACTGCGAAATCGAACTGTTACATAAACAGTGTCTGGTTTGAGGCGAGTGTCAACGCAAATCGTCGTAATCGTTCACGAGAAACTAGATTCTATAAGACCCTATTGTGACTATATGCAGGGACGACTACATGAACGTCGCCGGGTCCAGTGGTTTAATAAGAGTTGATTGTGGAATCTACAAAATTGGTGAAGTGTTCGGTTTAGTGACAGATCATGCTTTCTGCTTCAGAGCCATGATGGAAGGATACGTATCCATCCACGTCGAAATGCACGTTTCGTTAAAATTGTATCGGCCGGGTTGACCGATGTTGTGGTGAAAGTGTTATGATGTGAGGAGCCATATCCTACACGCAGAAATCTAACTTGTTTTGCGTCTTCAGAAAAATGACTCGATTAGTTACAATGCTCCGCTGATCTTCGTCTTCAGTCTCCATAATCACCGGGTAGGATCCATAATGTTTCTGTAACATACCATGACAGTGTGTTTAACCAAAACTTTACTGTTGTCCGCTTAGTCTGATCTCAATCATAAGAGTTCCACCTCCAATTTTGACTTCTTTACAACCAAAGACACTTCACCATTATCGTCAAACTGACGTAACCTCACTGCAACATTTTATCTTGGGTGATCCGAGTGCATGTGGTTTGATGTTTGCACTTTCGCAAAACGAACTGATTTTGCTGAACACAAAACATCTCCCGCTGAGGTGCTGTGTCGCTGAGCAGTGGATCAGTCAATCAACTCATTCTGTGACATCAACGCGCTGATATCACTTCACCTTTTTCTTCTAAGTCTGAAACTAATTCTCAAATAATCTTGAAACGCGCCGCACTGTGACAGAATGCTTTGATTTTGTGTCCTTAGCAATACCGAAAAGGACTCTTAGAGAGTCTTGAGTGATGTCTTAAGCATCATTCATTCCCTGTGACGTTAGACATGTTTGTATAATGGTAAGTGGATTTGCAAAAGCCGTAGTATCAGTGAAAAGGATTCGACTTGTGCATTGTAACCTTTGTATTCACTTTTCCTTTCGTTGTGTCTTTGTCCCAAGGATTCCCCTTGTTAGTTTCTGTAACTTTACTTTCAGCTAGCATTTCTCAAACACGGTTATAATTCATTTCATAAGGATGAGTGAATGAGTACTGGCGCTAATTATAGTGATAAAAAAGTGTTTATCTTCTACACAGATGGTAAGTCCTGCATTCAAGTGATATATCACGGTTGTTTCTACTGAAGTGAAAAAAAATCACAAACATTTGTACACGAACACAGATGTTACTACTTAGTACGGGTTTGATCAATGGCAGCCTTTGAAGGCTTGGATTGTCTGGTCCAGACTCGATTTTTTACAGACTGTCTCCATATTGCTGGAATATCGCTGAGTGCGGCGGAAAACTAAATTCACTCACTCACTCACTTATTGTGATAATGTATTTAAATACAGTACCCTTAGAACTTTTTGTCTGTAACAAAAGCTTGTACACAGATGTTGTTACTTAGTACGGGTTTGATCATTGACAGCATCTGAAGATACACATCTTTGCTTTTGTTTGAGTAAAAAGACTGAACGTTTAGCTGAAGACACAAACAAAAAGACCTTCACTCGGCTGAAGGATCTGAGTTTCAGATGCTCCTGAAATCTGAAAAGGTGGCATCCTCTCACTGTGTTTCATGTTGTCTCTGTCCTACAATGGACACAGGTTATTTTTGAGCTGACCAAGATACGCCCCCTGCCACTGTTTCTCTTACTTTTATCAATCTCTCTCTTCCTCAGGTAGTCGCTACTAAATATAGCGGTGCTAACACTACTCACCAGAAGCAAGGTGTTACGGGTTGAGTGAGTATGATCTACAGTCCCTGTCTCTGGTTCGCCTTCCTGTAAGAGATGGGGTATTTACCCATCATTAGTGCATCAGGTTGTTGTTCCTTACAGCAGATGGAATGCGTGGACGTGCCCTTCTCTCTAGAAGTGTTTTATATTTGGTATAGTTATGCAATCACAGCACGCTGTTATAACCAGGTATGCTTAGTCGAGCTGATGTGATAGCGCAATTGTTATTTAATTGTTATGTTCACCAGATACATGTTGTGTATGTTATATAGCTTCCGCGTCTGACACAGTAACTTGTTCACCTTACATACCGGTACTTGTATGTTTACATTGTTCACTTGAATATTTAGTATATGAATATTTAGAGAGTTTACCTGAAATAGCAAATAAGCATTGCAGATGTAAGGGCAGTGATTACCCACCAGCCTAAGAAGACATACCGATGTGCCTGTGATGGTCATCAGACGACAACTTCGGTACATGCCCTATGATGCAAAACCTGTCTGAAACACGACCCAGGAGTTACCCCGTTGTTGTCACTGGTGAAAAAACCCCATGTCTCAGTTACAATAAAAAGGGCTCACGTACAGTTAATAACCACCACTTGGCCTGTGTTGTGTTGTTGCAGTGTCGTGTTAGTTTAGTTTAAGCATATTTTATTCACATTGTATTAAAAGAATTGGGGACAAGTTCTTTCAACTTATAAAACCCCTCTCCAAAAATATTTACAATCACTTTTTACATCACAAGAAATTATTAAAAACAGAGAAAGATAACAAGGAAATGTTTTAGTAGAAAAGGTGTATATATATAGAGAGAAGACTACTGGAATCATTTAGATTTGCACACGTATTGATGTGCACTTTTGAATATAATTTCATTTTTATGATTTTCATCCACATGATCTTGCTGGAATATTGCGAAAACGGTTTGAAGCCATACTCACTCACGACTATCTGCAAGCTACAGAAATCACACTCAGACCACATATATCTTTGACATTTTCTACCATTTTAGTCACTGGGTCAAACATAGGAATCTCTCTTCCTTACAACTGAGGAAAGTTTGAAATGTGTTGTTCAGCTTGTGTTAACAAGCACAACCACCCAGAACACAAGGTCCCACATAGTGTAGACGATCCTCCTCTTTTCTTCACAAACAAGCTCAGCGTGTACGTGTCCAAAATCAACAACTGTCAGAAGGCAATTAATACCAATCATTAACTTCATCGTTTACAAAAGGCAAATTGGTTTGGTTTGAGACGCAACACGTGTTCTTAAATGAACTTGAAAAGCTATCATTCCATTACACGTTGCACTTATCAACAACTGCAATAACACGATCTGTCGTATATTTGAATTCCTGAAGTCGGAGTAATTGGTACTACAAGGCTTTCACTTTTATTTTTGTCAACATACTTAATTTTACGTAAGGATAGTGTGAGATCCAGGTATAATTTGATACATGTACCTGTGATGTCTCATGCCGCTTCTGATCTTACTGACAATAATCACTTCTGACAAGACAAGGAGTGTGCAACGTAGTTGCAGTTGAAGTTACAGGCGTCATTGCGTAGGACAAACACAAGCACATCAGTTCCTTTGCAAACGCGTTTTAATAAATCTTATCTCGTATTTGTAACACAGCTTCTAACAAAATGCTAAATCCTGAAGTCAATATTGACAGAAAAGTGCGGAGTGTTCGACCTCAGAGATCTCGGTTTCGGGTGTGTTTAGCGTTACTCCTCGAAGGTATACAGAAGATGCTCTCCCTTCTTCCTGTAATAACACTGAAAATGATTCTGTCGGGCAGGTGAAGTTACTCCACCCGGGTTAACTCAGTGAATCGTGGTTTATGTGTCACCCTCACCTGGCCATCTGCCGACGCAATCACTCAAATGCACCAGATTCTTGCATGACTGTGGCATGCATCCGGTGTCCACCTACGCGGCTGCTAAGCTCAAATGAGGACTACAGTTGTCGCCTCTAATTCAGTATTTCCTAAAGCAATAAGGATAACAGACTAAGATCCAGTCTCTGAAACGAACGTATTTTGCAGATTTTACAGTTCATAATAAAAATATATGTACTAAAAAACCCCGAGGCTTCATTTTCTGAAACTGTGGAAATCTAAACGTGCCACACATTCTACACATGCATGAGCTTTCATGGATTCTTGTTTCAGGATCGGCATGACAGACTAAGGGGATGACAAAATCGGATTACGTGACCTTTGTTTGACACTTATACTTGCTGGCTTTCTGCTCCACACCCGGTTTTGTTTGGTCCCTCGTGTCTGAACTACGAAACGATATATTAAAGCAAAGCAGTGTATGTGATGCTGAATGCTAAAAAAGAAGTTTGATGCGGAAAAAAGAGGATGTGTATTTCTGAAGGAGAAGATGATGGATGCTTGAAGAGGTGCTGGATTAACACGTCGTTCATGTTTTGCGGTGAAGTGATTACTTTCTGTGATGTAGATGTAGATGCGTAAACATCATCTACTCAAACAGAAGAACATCGTCGCTTTGTTACTGTCTTCCCTTCATGGATGGGGACTCTGATATGACAACATACACAAACACCACGACGTAAGCAGGATGATTCCCTTCAACAGCACATGTAAAACACGCGAAGAACTCTTCAACTGAACCTATATATTCACATGTGTTTAGATATTTAGTCGATGTTTTTGCCTAAGCTATTATCTAATGCCGACACAGTGACCCGCTGGTTCAGACCGCGTACATTGTACTGTGGAAATCGAACCCCATGAATATCGCTATCCTCCCAAAACGTAGACCCGTTAAAACAGCACTTGGTATGGGTGGTTCTAAAGGCCATTGGCAAAGGGAGAAAACTCTGCATTCCAGTGCTCCATTGGTGTAAGACAGAGATGTCCACTTACCCCTTGTTGTTCTCCATATTTATTTAAATGTGGACCAGGCCATTTATTAGGGGTTAGAAACATTGCCCAATTAATTATTGCGCTATTACCTGCGTTTCGAGAGGTCTGCATTATGGGATTAAATCTGAATGTTTGTATGTCCTTCTGTTTATTTTCCAGCGAATACCTCTTCAGTCGAACCTATATAATGACTTATCTATAGATATATAATCAATAAGCAATAAACAAATGTTGACACAGAGACTCGTTGTACAAATCATGTACTGTGGTAATCATACCATATACCATATACCCGAGCGTAGATATAGGTAAGAGGAAAGGATGTAATAATGAAGCTGGTGATAAATGTATTAAAGCATGTTCCGGTGTGGGTTATGAAGGGTCGATATATAGTCGTTTCGCATTTTTGAAATGTATTTTAATATTATTAATAGTCTTTTTTAAGGTCGGGTTACGTGGCCTTGGTGTTTGTATTTTATATGCAATACTATGCTGTTTTGTAATTTTTAACACACGACACTGTAATATACCATTGTTTATGCTTGTAATCTCAAGCAACACCACATACAGCTAGTTTATCTCCCTATTCCCATTTTAAGCTGGGTCAAGTGTCGATACTGTACTCTTGCTGCTAAATATTTTACACGAATAGACACGTGTAGTGGAGAAAAGAAGAATTCCCGCATTCGTTTTTACTTTCAGATACAGGCTTATGAGATCGAGCCACGGCTATTTATTTGGTGTTTATTTAGTTTCTTAACTTAACTCCCCTACATCAACAAGCAGTATGTAAATTCAATATTATGAATAGATACGAAATTAACCATGCTATGTGTACAATCCATGTCAGAAATTGATGTCTTCCAGACTCCTTGTCACTTATACATGTCAACATCTACAAATATACATTCCGCAATCCCACCAGTAGCGTTAAGAGATAAGGGTAAGGCACGTACAGAAATGGTGCAATCGCCTCTCGTTGACCGTTTTACATAATCATTACAGCAGCTATTTCACATTTTTAACGTATTGACAAATAAGCATAGTAAAATATATATGGAGAGTAAATTCTCTTCCCTGCAATATATATTTGAGACCACGTATGAATCAAAAACTGAAATATCACTCACAATACATGTATGCAGATCATACAACCGATAGTTTAAACAACAGCTTATGGCAGAGCCATTTTGAGCAGATAATGTCTTTCTTTTCCCTTGTTGCCCCTTGTACGTTATAACATTGATATAGCCTGCCACAAATGCAATCATCAAATAACGACAAATGCATAGATTAAGAGAGTGACACGTGATGACGGTGATTAAGTGAGGTTACGTGAGTCTGATGATTAATGACGAAGTGTTTATGGTTGTAAAGAAGTCAAGATTCGAAGTGGAACTCTTATGCGATGATTGAGGTAAGGCTAAGTGGACACCAGTGAAGCCTTGGTTAAACACACTTTCATGGTATGGTACTACAACAATAAGGATCCTAATCTGGCGATTACGGAGACTGAAGACGAAGATCAGCGGAGCATTGTAACTAATGGAGTCATTTCTCTGAAGACGCATGAAGTTAGATTTCTGCGTGTAGGATATGGCTCCCCACATCATAACACTTACGCACCCATAGGTCAACAACATTCATTTCGATAGGTACATCATGGCACTGAAACAGAAACCGTGAATTTTCACTGAATCATACACTTCACCAATTATGAAGATTCTAGATTGGACTGTTATTGAACCACTGGACCCGTCGACGTTGATGTAGTTTATGTAGTTGATATAGTCGTCCCTGCCCAAAGTCAAAATAGGGTCTTCTGGAATCCAGATTCTCGTGAACGATTACGACACTTTGCGTGTACACCGAACTTGCAGTTGCAGTTTATGTAACAAGTGAAGTTACTTATGGTTGCTTATGGTTGTAAAGATGCTGAACAATACTTTATGGGTTCAAAGATATAATCGAGTTAAGGTCATACATGTAATACACTACTGTGAAGTTCAGGTTAAAGACAAGCATGGTACGGTGGTAAACCAGCAAGGATCATTGCCAGGCGAATATAGGATTCGAACCAAAGATGTTGACCTCTGACCGCCGTCGGGGACATAGAATAAAACGATGTCCTTCTTAATCTGTCACTATAGGCTATTAAAACATTGACGAGCTTATTATAGGATATAACAGCAGACTCATTAGGTTTTTGAGAATCCTTACCTTTGACTTATGTCAAGCAAAGTGTTACTAAAATGCAAAACTCAAACCAAGAACAACAGAATCAAATTGAACAAAAAGTATTAATAGCAAGCAAAAAGTTTGAAATTGAATAAAAAGATAAATAAAGGATTGTTAATTTTCATTTTCCTTATAAATTAGTTCGCCGATTACACTCTGGTGGAACATTTTATATGCAGAGTTCTAATGCTTGTTCATCATCTTAATGGTTAGATCAATGTCACTTTTAAGCTACGTCGCTGATAAGCGCTCTGCATGTTGCTGCTGCTGCTAGGGCCTCTGATGTATCAGGTGTCGTGGATAAAAACAAAAACGATTCGTAATTTTCTCTTCGTTTTAGTGCACCAATTAAAATCCAATGAAACACTTTACATGCAGAGTTGTAAAGCAATTTCACTTTAAAGCGTTATGCAAGTAGCTGCTGCTGCTACGGGCCGTGTTGTGTCATGTGGTGTGCACTTACATCTAGTGATCCATCTCTCATTAAAACCAATGGAAGGAAGAAGTATTTCACCTTGGCCGTCTGTGTAGACAACACGGATATTAACTATCACCTAAAATGAAACGTCTCTGCTGTGGATGTGAAACGTCAGGAAACGGCAAAGAGATCATCGTAGTGATGGTGATAGTTGTTGCCTTTCAGGGATGTTCGTGTGCAGGAAGATGCTGAGGAAAACATGTGAAGAGCAGGCAGAACTGGTGCAGCTGCATGTGAAGAGCAGGAAGAACTGGTACAGCTGCAGATAGACATGTCTGTGTTCTTACTTTGGCTGGAAACAGAGCTGCCGACATTATCGACATGCGACGAATCCTCCTCATATCATATCACTGCGTTTTGGTTGTTCAGCATGTGTTATCTGTCTGAGCCAGCAGTAGACTTCTGTTGTTCAGTGTGTGTTATCTGTCTGAACCAGCAGTATACTTTTGATGTTCAGTGCGTGTTATCTATTGTACCGGCAGTAGACTCATGTTGTTCAGTTCGTGCTGTCTGTCTGAACTAGCAGTAGGCTTCTGATGTTCAGTGTGTTTTATCTGTCAGAACCAGCCGCAGATGTCTGATGTCCAGCGCGTTATCTCTCTCAACCGGCACTAGATGTACATGTTGTTCAGTCTGTGATGTCTGTCTGAACCAGAAGTAGGCTTCTGCTGTTAATCGTATCCCAGTTGTGTTCTTTCATGTTCATAAGGAAATACTTGGACTAATAAGGACTCCCTTTAGGGAATGTTATCTTTCAACTAAACGGTCGTTCCCCTTAAAACTCCATTTTCAAATTAACACTTAAGAGAGCTTTCACCGATCCATCAACAGCCTTCAACATGAACGTTATTGCGTTTTTGAAAATACTTACGTCAAGAAATAGGGGAAAATAGAAACACAATCAAAACGCTTCTCTAAAACTCCTTTTTTTTCTCTGATCTTTTTGAAACATGATCGCTTAACGTATTACGTGACGTTTTTGTATTGCGTTGTTTTGTGGCGTAACAAATGTTGGGTATTTACACTTAGAGGAAATGTAATCACAGTTTACAATATATAAGACATGGCTCATCTCACCGTTAGTGAACCCTGTTATTTTCCTTTCTACCAAACCATTATTGTAATGCGAAAGCTTTAAACGAAACAACTTTAGAGAATATTTGTGAATCGCTCTCCTTATTCGAGCCCTTTCTCGGTTTCTGTAGAAAATAATTAGTTTCAAGTTTTTGTTTGCTCAACTACAAACGGTGAAATAGTCACAGAAATTGACTCTGTCACATAATGACATTTTTCTTCCATGGACAAGTTAAATTTAGAACCTTTCTATATACTTACTCGGTTTATTTGAATAAATGTCTACGGACGCTTACGAATGCGAATGCAAGAGCTGCAGTAGTACCTTACCGATTGGTTTCCCAGGAGATATTGATGTGAAGCACTATCTGTCAACACCATATGTGATGTGGACACTTCGCTTCACTATACTGGACAGAAATCGTTAGGGACATATGCAAATTTTGAGATTTTGAATACATTTGAATGTATTGATCTGTTCACTCACTGACACACTGATAAAATATCAATCATACAAATACCAGTATCCTTATCTTATTTTGCCCAGTATATGTGACAGGAATTTTAAACTGTTATGGATTTGGAATTGATTGGCCTTACCAAAATATGGGGAGTAACTCAGTTTTCATGTCTCTTTTCAAACACAGATGTATCACCTTTTTGTGCTTTTCAAAACTCGACTTTCTATATAATATTGAATATATTTGTCTCTTAAGAGTTAAACATCAAGTCCAAAGTATTTCGTATCGCTGTAAGTAAATTTCCGAGCTCCAGTCACACGGTGGTGACTGAATACTATGGGCGCCGTTGCCTTGAGCGAGGTGGTCGCTAATGTCCTTTTTGTATCTTTCCAACTGTTGAAAATGAATATCATTTTTGTCTTGACTGTCCATTTTACAATCGTCTCACAGTAAATACAATTCCTAATATTACCATACTCTTCATCAGAGGAGAAACTGTTTCAGTTGCGGGTGTCAAAGAAAATAACTGCTATTAATCATCCTGGAAAATGTTCATATCTACGGTTTAGAAGACGTATTACATCTTTACATAATATCTCTATGTTCTGATGTGCACCATGTATTCAAGTTAATGTTTATATCGGCGTTTGTTAAATTGTGCACTTGGTATAACATGTATAATGAACCAGTGGCCCCTTTAATGAACTAAATCCCACTCACACACTGAATAGGCTTGTACTGCAGGTAAATATATGGCTCACCAAAATCAAAATATACCTTGGAATTCAGACATGCGTGTCGGCAATACCTTAAACAATTATTGAATGGCATATTCTCTAGATACGTTTCTGTTGCCAAAGATAACATGATACATGAAACTAGGGATGACTCAGTGCGTGTTTTCGTTTCTAAGTTCAGTGTTTCAATCCGCTGAAGCCAATTTTAGTTTAAGAAAGTGTATAACTTTGAGAGAAACCATGAACTTCATCAAAGTGCAAAGAAGTTACAGTGACTTGGAAGATTCAGAACGGCAGAACAACTGATTTTAGGTGCATTACAGAAAGATCTAATGCATAACAACAAGGTTCAGGGACTGGGCAAATACGTCTCACGCTGTAGAGATCGTTGCCAAGACCTCAGTTTCAGTCTATCTCAACATGGCCCATGTATAATTAAGATACGAAGATACATGTGACTCTAAAGCTGCCGCTGACATCAGTGTCAACGAATATGTTTAGTAGGGTGTGGCGACTTCAATGGTGGAAGGGCTGTGATGCTGCAAAACTTTCATGCGTGGTCCCTCCTATCTGACTCGTACTGGCGATAAAGGAGCTGTGATGCTGCTGTGTCTCGCTGATGTAACATATTTACCGTATTTGTCCATCTGTGCAACAGCCTGTTATCTCCACATCGCCCTGTTACGTTACATTACACAGCTGTTTTTTAACCCACCGTGTTAGACCGTGAGCTGATATTATCAATGTGACTTGGACGTAATGGATGTGGTAGTGTTATCTGGCACTGTTGTCTTACAGTGTCGCCAAGTATTGGCTTTACTATGTAGTGTTATCTGGTACTGTTGTCTGACAGTGTCGCCAAGTATTGTCTTTACTATGTAGTGTTATCTGGCACTGTTGTCTGACAGTGTCGCCAAGCATTGCCGTGTCATGTCGGACAGTACCACTTGCTACTGCTGTCCAACATTGTCACCACCTAATGCTTCACTAAAACCAGGTACTGTTGTCTCACGCAGTGTCACTAGGTGTTCTCGTTTCACAATGTAACCTAGGCAAGGGGTAGCCTAATGCTTAAAACGTGCTTAACGCCGAAGACCCGGGTTCGATTCCCCACATGACTAAAAAGAGCCCATTTCTGACATTCCCCCTCCCCCCGCAGTGATATTGCGGCGTAATTGTGATGTTCGAAATAGTGCGGTTTAAAATCAAACCCGCTCATACACTCACAATGTCACCAGGTACTGTTGTCTCACTCTTTCAACATGTACTGAGGTCCGACACTGCCTTCTGGTGCTCTTGATGTTTGATTCATATAAGGTGCCTCGTGTACTAATGCACTCTTGTATAGCCGCATGTAAGACGTTATCTCTGTTGAAATAGGCGATCATGTCAGCACTCTGTCATTTTTTCTCTTAATGATAGAGGGGACTGGCATGATAACATGGATAGGTTGCACAATATATCCAGTAAATGATCCTTGGCAGTAACACGCGTACACATCACTCAGCAGCTAAGCTGAAATAAACACAATTCAGAGTTAATATTCTCGAGTTATGAACCGATGCTGATATAGAGACATTCTGGCACATTTACTGCGTTGCTTTTCTTATAACAAGTGCATTTGTGTGAGACTAAGGTGATAACACAGCCAGCCCGTACGTATGCTTTAGTTCCTGTTGATCTTGCAGCTTATGCTCTCTGTTGCGTAGCATACACATGGCAACATGAAAAGGAAAAAAAACCAATTATGCTGGTGATATTTGTAAGAAATATCAGGAACTGAACAGAAGTACCTACTGATGCAATGTTGGAGCCACAGAGATACTTCGTACAGATAATTCGCCAGCAAGAATTTGAGTGCGAGGACGACTCTCAACCCCTCTCTCGGACGCTAGCCGGCTGTGTCCAGAAGACCCCATAGCACCTCTACGGTGACGTTCTATTCTGAGAAGTATAAAACTCAATTCTGAATAAAATACCAATCCCAAAGTTAACATGAAGCGTGTGATGACAAATGGACATGTGCTGGACATTTATTATCACTCCACTGTTTATGTTCGCTTATGGTTTATGTTTTTTCTTGTCTTAAAACTAATTCCATTGTTGTTCAACACTCCATTCACTAACAGGTCAGCTAGATCACTGTGGTCGGTAAATAATGGTGTATGGACCACACAGTCATGTTGCACACCACTGTACACCATATGCATTTTTACAGCATTACTTGTCGTTATTGTCCAGTGTGCATATCTCACACAAACGACACATGCAGTCAGGGTATTCCCAGTTTAAGCTGGTTCATGTATGCATGTAATCTTGCTGTTCATTATTTTCAAACATATGAAAAGCATGATATGAAATTCCACGTATCCCAATAACGGGGGGCTTTCTGAATCGAGCCAGGACAGTTGAACCACTGCTAATTAATTGGTGTACATCTGATATCTTCATCATTTGCTCATGTAATCCTTCACATGAGAATATATTAGATTCAAATTAATAAACAATTTGGAAAATGTGGAAAATGGAATATATTTAAAATGCTACTCAGAATTACGATGTCTTTAAGACAGCCTGTAGGTGAGCATGTTTACGTTTTGAACTCTGATCAGTAGCGTTTCCATCTATGTGTTAGTCATGTGAGTTCGGAACATAAAATATGTAGGGCTTAACAGTTAATGGCGGCATCATTTTATGAGGAACATGTCTTTATGTACATCTCTCGTGGCATCTTTGTAGGTAAATCAGTGATATTTCATCCAATATATAAAACAAGAAAACACTGACATCCCTTTATAGGTTCCTTGTCTGAAGTAAACAAGGGATTTATAGACACATTCCAGTGTGACTGTTTTTCCAAAATGTCATAACATATACGAATCTGAGATTGTAACGTTCACGACAGATGTGAAATAATCCTCAGATTTCAGGGATCGTAGCCAGATAACTTCTTTCAGATTTGTGCTAAGTTGGAATGCAAGCACATCTGGACGTAATAGGGAAAGGAAAGTAAGCACACAGTCCGTGTGCATGGTGGATTTATGTGTGAGCAATAATAGCCGAGAGCACCAGATATAATGTTAACTAATGCTCACGTCCGCTACACAGAGGCTGTGTTAGACAGGTCTATTAGATATAGCTATATTATAGTCGTTTTGATTGATTGATTGATTGATTGATTGATTGATTTGAGTGTGTGTGTGTGTGTGTGTGTGTGTGTGTGTGTGTGTGTGTCACGATCAAAACTCGATGCTTTGAGAGCTAATACTGTACGCTTTTGTTCTTCTTGGGTCAATTCCAAATTCATTTATGGGTGTTTGCTCTTTGGAAAGCCAGCTATTTGATGAGCATCCAGTATCGGCCAACTCTAGCAGCAGATGCATAGCAAGCGGTGCCACAACACGTTCCGATGTCACCTGTTAGATTCACGATCAAGACTTTGGGCTTGACATAGCTGATGTTTAAACTTCTTGTTTTTTCCAATGGTAAACTTTCGTAAAATAAATAAATATAAATCCTAATCCTCGACTGGTTTACAGTTCATTCCTTGACTGACTGATAGTTCATGCCTTTGACAGATTTACAACATTAATTATGTCCGCAACTGACTGACAGTTCATAGCGTCAACTGATTTACAGTTCATGTCACTGCTAATAGGTGACTGATAACCAGGCAACGTCCTCAACTAATTTCGAATGCGTGTGGTCCACTTATTTAAAAAGTATGCCTTTTGCTGATTTTCAGTGCGTGTCAAAGACTCTGATTATATTTTAAGTGTTTTGGTTTGTAGTTTTAGAGTAGAGATGCTATGTCAAACTTCCATCCTGTTGTGTTTTCATCTCTGTAGTGTTTTTAAGCGCTGAAAATATCAGGGTTTGACTTTTATCTTGTACAAATATGTCACTTAATGGAATCCATATGAGATACTCTGAAAATCAAGCAGATGGGTGTACATTTAACTACACAATGTCCAACAGGTAAAGATGGATATAGTGGTGGGTGAGTTTAGTTTTACGCCGCATTCACCAATATTCCAGCTATACGGTGGCACTCTGTAAATAATCGACTCTGGACAAGACAATCCAGTGACCAACAACATGAGTATCGATCTGCGCAATTGGGAACCGATGACCTGTGTCAAGCAAGTCAGCGAGGCAGACCACCCGATCCCATTAGTCGCCTCTTACGACAAGCACAGTCGCATTTTATGGCAAGCATCGGTTGCTGAAGGCCTATTCTACCTCGGGACCTTCACGGGTCAGACGGATATAATGGCCGACATCGTCCTCTACCAGGGGACAGCGAGTGTGATGTCGACGAGGATGAAGGTGAATTTCAATATAATCCATGCCAAATCTGTTTGAAAAAGTACTTCACGAGTGCTTCTATCTCAAACATGTCTACATAAAATGAGAGAGTGAGTGAGTTTTGTTTTACGCCGCACTCAGCAATATTCCAGCTATTTGATATTGGGAACCGATGACATGTGTCAACCACCTGACCACCCGATCCTGTCACCTAGTCACCTTTTATGGCAAGCATTGGTTGCTGAAGGCCTGTTCTACCCCGGACCTTCATGGGTATGTCCACATTAAAACCGACAAAGACTGTTTCTACTCCCGACACGTCGGTGTTTACTGCGTATGAACGCTAATATTCCGGGGTATGTTGTAGAGGACAAGGTATCGGGAAGGGGATAGAAGCGATCTTCTGTACCTGCTGGAACTGCAGGAATGTATGTGTGATGAAACATCTTGAGGAGACCTTGATATGAAAGCTGTATCTTTTCCCCTTCTTTACTTTTTGCATTATTTTTTCACATTTTTGCACTGAACGTGTTTGCCCCTTGATGATGAGGTCAGATAACACTCCCGCGTTTAGGGGCGTCTGATAACACAAGGGATAACACTTGACTCCAGCATCAAAACTTATCATGTAAAATGCATTCGGAGAGAATGGAATATCTGGAGATGCACAAAGATAAAATGATTCTGGCTTGGGCGAGATATGTGGCCCACAGGATCATGACACTACCATTTCAAAATACAGGTCTAGTGACGGGTAATAGCTAAACGTGAGGTTTTTTCAGTTTAATTTCGGCATATTTTCTCCATCGGGAAACATTTAACGGCTTATAGTCTGCTTACATTCCATGATGGCGTCTTGTCGCAACCACGCCACAAAAATACGAGCACCGGGAAATAGATCAGACTGCGATTGAGTCATTGTCAGTGTGACCTTAAAGTGAAAGTGACAGTTAAGTCATTCAGTCAGACACCTTATATTATCTTCCAAAAAGGGTGGTGTTCATGCATTTAATCAGCTAACTTTAAAGTGAGATAACGCATGTAATTCTGGATCAGTTTCAGCCAAATGTCACACTATAAGCGATGAAATGTCAGTTAACATGTATAGGTTATAAAACGCTCAATACGTGAAGGCGTCCGTTCCCAGTTGGGTCTTGTCGTCAATATCCATCGTGGCCACTACGAGACCCGAAAACTGCTCAGCACCATCTCACTATGGACTGAATAAGTGTTTGAATTTGCTCTTATCCATTCTGGCCCGACATACATTGTATTTGACGTAACTTCTGGAGCTCCGGATGACTTTCATATACGGGTAGACAGAGGTTATGCCACAAATGCTGGATGGGCTGCAGGTCTGAGTGGGTGGGTGGGTGGGACGGGGGGTTTGTTTATGGGGGGGTTTGTTTAATTGGGGACATGGAAACCCTGGAATGTTCAGATCTTATTCTGAAGATACTGAAGTATGTTGCAGTTTGACAGTATCTTGGAGAAACGTCCACTTGCAGCCAACGATCGGACACATGTTAATTCTTAAGATTTCTTCTGTGTACCAAATTGGAATTAAATTCCCCTGGAGGCACACGGAGTTTTTGCGTGTATGGCACCCACATGATGACACTCACCTTCCGCCACATCGGTCAGCCTGGTGACACGTGCATTTCGACGTGAATATATACATATGCTTTCGTCACGACACTGACGCAGAAAGCGTGATTTGTCACTGAGCCATACACTTCTCCAATTTTGTAGATTACAAATATTTCGTTCGCTGCAGTGGAAATCTGAGATCCACCACTTCGAGGCCGATCTTTCGTAGGATTGCTTAGTTGATATCTGCCACTTACACGACTACACCACTGAGATGACGTGCAACAGCAGATTAAGACTTCTCAGCTTCCACATGTCAAAGTTTGGACTTAAGCAGTGAGTCGCGACATAACGACATTCTTTACTTAGCTAAAAATGCCAATGGCCGTCTAAATGTGAACGGCCTTATATAGACAATGTCCCTGTTCACGATTCTTGCCATACCATTTTTATGCAACATGCAAGAGAACATGCATTTAAGTTTCCGATCATGCACTTTTTCGTTAACCACGGAACACTAATTTTGAAATATTATATATGTGATTTATTTGGGTGGACAAACACAACACGTAATTTGTAGACTGACCTGTAACACAACATTTCTTCAAGGACGTGTCTCGATGCCTTGTGTCAAATCAGATTTCGATAATATCCTGATTAAGAAAACAAACCACATCATTATCTTTTTGCACTAAAAATCTCAAAACATTAAGTAACTCACAGTCACAATATTCCAGTAGTATATTTCATGAAGATCATGCAGTACAAGGAGCATGGCACCTCATGAAATCGAATATGCACGAAGTGTCACCACCATTAGTGGATATAAGACTGTGCACAAGAATTGGTCTTATCACTCCTTATTCAATAATGCCACGCTTAAACCAATTTGAAAGAAACCGGGTTATCGAATGTTTGGAAGCTTGAGTGTCTGTCCAAGTTGTTGGCCATCATTTCGACGTAAAAATAACCACTATTTGCCATATCCAGAATCGACACATAGACCCCAGATGACCTTCCTCGTTCTACGATCGCCACACCTCGACAAGATCGCCATATTACCCGTCAATACCAGCGAGATCGTTCTTGTCAACCCCTTTGCCATTAGAAAACTTAGTGATGTCCTCAGTCTTGGTAGCCAGTGTCACATCTTCACTCAAGTTTTTGAGCTTCAGTCTGATCTTGTTTGTATTTCTTGTGTTTGATGTTGAAAATTACTTACATATATACTATCTACTTCACTTGCAAAACCCATGGTCACAAAATCCAACAGTTAGTGATTTTGTGAAAAAATATCTTTATGTCCCTCTGTCTTGGCGTTCGGGAACGTAAATCTTTTTGCCAGTAAATGCATCTAAAAAATCTCAGACTGACGTTCGATCCTGTCTAGGTTTCTTGTCAGATATGAAGAAGGGATATGCATATTTCAGTGAAACCGATCTGCCATAAATGTCACAACATCCAAGAATCTGAGATTTTAACGATTTTTATACAGACGTTACATAATTCTGAGTTTTCAAAGATTGTAGCCACAAAACGTCTTTCAGGGTTGTTTTGAGCTTCTGGGAGGAATGTGAGCACACCTGTGCAACATAGAGAGAAGGGTAATAAAAGACATAATTCGTTCTGCATATTGGCTTCATGTATGAGCAATGATATCATGGAAAACTAGATATCCCTGTTAAGTAGTGCCCCGAAACGGCATAAAAAGCACAGTAGCGGACCTATCCATAAGCAGATATATTGCCATTTGGCGCCGCAACACATTCCATTTCACACTTTGTGTCACGATCAGAACAAGATATATGTTATAGATCTGATATGGAGGTTAATTGTGTTTGTTTTACTCGATGTTTACTTTCAGACCCAGTGATGCATATTTTCTTTTCAGAAGGTCAGTTGGTTGAAGGACGTGTGTAGTATCAATCATTGGTTGGTGTATTTCATATCCTCGACTCAGTTCATGTCCTCGATTGATTTACAGTTCATGTCCTCGATTGATTTACAGTCCATGTCCTCGATTGATTTACAGTTCACGTCCTCGATTGATTTACAGTCCATGTCCTCGACTAATTTACAGTTCATGTCCTCGATTGATTTACAGTTCATGTCCTCGATTGATTTACAGTTCATGTCCTCGATTGATTTACAGTCCATGTCCTCGACTAATTTACAGTTCATGTCCTCGACTGATTTACAGTCCATGTCCTCGATTGATTTACAGTTCATGTCCTCGACTAATTTACAGTTCATGTCCTCGATTGATTTACAGTTCACGTCCTCGATTGATTTACAGTTCATGTCCTCGACTAATTTACAGTTCATGTCCTCGATTGATTTACAGTCCATGTCCTCGACTAATTTACAGTTCATGTCCTCGATTGATTTACAGTCCATGTCCTCGACTAATTTACAGTTCATGTTCTCGATTGATTTACAGTTCACGTCCTCGATTGATTTACAGTTCATATTATCCTGTTTTATTATGCATGTCCTCGACTGTTTCAAAAACCCTTACGTGAATTACAGTGTGCAATCAACGATATACAGTGTTTGATGGAAGAATATTTCAAGGTCTCCTCTTCTTGACTGATTTTCAGCGCTTTTGCCCGATAGTACAGTTCATACCCCAGATTTTCATGATACTGGTAGTTGTTTTGTGAGGCAATTTTATTAGAACAAATGCTATGTCAAACTTCCCACCTTGTTGGGATTTCGATCTATTGAATGTTGTATAATCAGTGATGATAAGAGGGATTTAATTGTATTAAAGTACTGTTTCTTTTACGACTATCACGCTTACTGGAATCCCAATGTCCTACACCAGAATGCAGCCAGACTGTAACAACTTTAATGAGATAAATGAATACACTGTACGCACAAGCATCCAGTATTTAGAGACGGAGACACCGTCCAGCACCAAGGAAGGGACACAATGAGGCATTCTTGCCAAATCCGGTTGGAACACAACCCTGGTCTAGTTTCGTTTTTCACACTGAATACAGAAACAGACTTTAAGTAAAACTGACAAAAATTGTTTCTATTTCCGACACGTCACCTGTGTTCACAAAGTCTGAACCTTTCTGTAACATACCCATGCAGTCTCGTTCCAGGAAACGATAATAAAGATACGATGCAGGGCCCCGTTTCACAAAGCTCTCGTAAGCCTAAGATCTTGTAACTTTTCTCGTAGCATTCGATACTGTAACATAGGGGATACTAATACGTTACGAGATTGCGGGGCTTACTTGAGCTTTGCGAAACGTGGCCCAGGGAGTTTACGGGGGTGTTCTTCACTACTCAAGTTTTCGCTCTGTAGCAGCCCCAACTACATCTTGGGCTTACGAGAGCTTTGTGAAACGGGACCCAGGAGGTTAAAAGAGCGTTCTTCAATACTTGGATTAACTACCACAATGTACACGTGCCATAACATTGCTATGTTCAGGCGAACTTGGCATCAAGTTTGCGCTGTGTAACAGCACTTCTGAGTGAGGGTGGTGGTCATCCCTGAACCCCACTGAAACTTCTGAACACACACGTGATAACAACTGACTCTTACATAAAACATACCCTATTGAATAAATTTGAGAGAAAATAGAATATTTCACAGAGTAGAAAAAGACAAATACACTCTGCTGCCGACCGGCACCCATTATGACTTGGGCTAAGTATGTGTCCCATAGGAACATGACACTACAAGAACACAAGACAGAACAAGTGGCTGGTGATAACTGTAGGTAAAACGTTCTTATTGTAAATCAGATATAACAGAGACAACAACACAGTAACTCTAGGGTCGTGTTTCAGGCAGGTTTCAGAGGGAACATCTGCGGAACATCACGAGCACATCAATGTGTGTTTGTATGCTGGACGACACTTAAACACTGTCAATATGCATGATGGCCATCAAATATTCCAGACATATCTGCAGATGTGTGATGTACACATACATAGGAACAATCTGCAAATTACAGAAATGTCAGGTAAACAAAATACTTATGTGCGTTTTCCGACAAGAAGGAGAAAAATGTAGCTGCGACCTTAGAACTTAATCACTCTACTCCAAAATAACTTGCCTCCAACTTAGGGCAGCAACGGGAAGAAGCTCGGTGAGAGAATTCAACTCTTTCAGATTTCAGGAATATCTGAAACCCTAGAATAATTCAGCCCCAAGAAGATGTTTTGCGTTTGTGTCTTCAGCTAAACGTTCCGCCTGTTTTCTCAGCAACAAATGCAAAGACGTGTTTCTTCAGAGGTTACCCGTGATCAAACCTGCTGAGTAGTAACATCTGTGTTCTGATCCAGCTGACAGAAAGCTATAAAGTTTGGGCTTTTACTTCCGCGTTTGTAAGTGTGTAATATCACTTCTTATATAACCTGCGTCTATGTACAAGATATAGGCATTGATCTCATGTTCTTCATTCTTCCAAAGTACTGCTACAGTAAACATGCTCTCACCTTTACCACGTAAATGATCAACAGCGTTTTTGGAAATCTCTGCATGTACTACATGCCTAGAATATAAATCTCTGTTCCGGTGAGAAAATTAAACACAAATGTCAACTGTATTATGAAATGAATTGGTGTAACCAATTCATACTCATTTCATGAAAGGAATTATGTCATAAAAACATTCACAGTACAGAAATGGTTTCACAAATGTAGCATTCGTGCTGATGGTATTAACTTCATTACAATATCATCCAGCAAATAACGAGCCTAAGCTGGACATCTACGATCAGTAGATGATCTTGACCACAACCTCTGGTCGTCGTGTAATGTGACAGTTCTGCACCTGTATTCTTCCCGATGAAAAACGCTGGCTTTTCCAAACTCACTGTTGTGACTTTAACAATGCTTCTGGGCGTATAGAACTGTAACAATGAAATAGAGTTCATGTCTTTCGGACCAAAATGCCACTTAAACGTCGTCCCCTCTTCACGTCAACAATAGCATTTCTGTGTTGTTGTAGTTTACAGACAACGGTGTGAAATTGACACAACTGTCATAATTCTCTAGAGCATACACGTAATCAAGCCCAAAATACGTATTGTACGGTGTCAACTCTTTGATACACAAACAAGCCTACAACCAGTTGTCCAAACACAACTCTCAATAATAAGCATTAACGTTTACGAGTTTCGAAAGGCAGGTGGACGTGGTTTCAAACACAACACGTATTTCCTTGATTGAAAATGTAGTATGTCTACCAAAACACATTGCAGTAACACGACCCTGGTGCAGACACTAGTTCTAGAAGGATTTTAATTAATTCTTACGTATTTGCCTGTTCAATAATGAGGAACAGGGATCCTGTGAGTTCTAGGCACATTGTACTAGAAGTGTTTGTGATTTTTACAAATTTACATTACGTTTCTGATCTTACTGAAATAATCACGAACTGGGAACAAGGAGTGTGCTCCGGTGGGACGGAGTTGCGGTTCATGTCACAGATGTCTTTCCGTGGCGACAAACGTAAGACACATCAGTTGAATTAAATCTCATCCCCATTTAGTTTTGCACAAAATTTTATCTAACTGCTGAGTGTTTGACCTTAGAGATAGGTAGGTGTGTTAACGCTGAAGTTACACATGTAAGTCTCTCTGTTTGGCATAACAACAGTGAGAATGATTTCTCTGTCCACTTTCTCTACCGGCCTCTACCGCAGACCATGCTCAGTATGACATGGACTACTTGTCACCCTCTCCCAGCCATCAGGCAGCGCAGTCACTCAAGAATCCCACAAAGCTGTGGGACGAAACTAGAGTCAAACTCACCCAGCCATCAGGCACCGCAGTCACTCAAGAATCCCACATAGCTGTGGGACGAATCTAGAGTCAAACTCACCCGGCCATCAGTCGGCGCAGTCACTCAAGAATCCTACATAACTGTGGGACGAATCTAGAATCAAACTCACCCAGTTGTCAGTCTCTATTGGAATCTTTGATGGATGCCACATCTAGTGTCTATCGTATTGCTGGCGACTCTGAGGGCGTGGGTTATAATTCCGGATGGGATTCAACCCAACATAAGAACTAGAATCTTTACTGCAAACGTGTCATTCCAAATAAGACGTGTGTTACATTATATTGCATGTCTACTGTTGAGGATTGCAGTTCCGTCTTGTCTTTTGATGAAGTACGGATTGCACGCCAGAGATGGCTACGTCACTTATGCAGACCATATACCTATAATCTAGGGTGTTAATCTTCGTTCCTCACAGATCACAACAGCAATTTGTCACATTTTGCGTTCGTAGCTGAGGGAACTCAGCGACAACAAACACGGGCTGTGCGATATTGCCGGCAAATATCATCAGTGGGTAACTGGTGAACACATGGATAATACTGTTGTCTTGAAGAACCATGACACTTTGGTCCGAAAGGAATGAACACTGACAACAAACCAACCAAACAAATTAAGGTCATTTTGCCGTCTGGACAACAAGTGAACCAGACACCATGAACTGTAACAAATTCCGCTGACCACCTTTGTGAAACCAAATGACCAACTGCAATCTTAAACGGACAGCAATACACAGCTATCAGCTACACCACTCCAGGTGCATGGAAACGTTGTGCTCCTCACAAAACATACATGCAAGTATATAAGCAATGCGATCTTGGTTATTCTGTGTGACAAACATAATAAATTACTAAAATGTAATTTTACTATCGTTCATTGCTCAGAAAAGAGAGTACTGGTTAGGATTCCTTGATTTACCATCATACAGACTCCCCAAAGAAATGTTATAATATGATGCTACTTCGTGATGAAAATGGAAAGAGAAACTGGGTTTCAGCTGTTAGAGAGTTCCTTTTCGGTACTGGTCATGGTCAAGTTTGGTAAAAACAGAACAGATTATGTATTGTCATTAACACAATGGCTAAGAAATACTTTATAGAGACATAGACTGCTTCACTGACATTTTCGAGTAAGAAGACTAAATAAAAACAAAAAGTTAATTGTTTCTCGGGCATCGACGCGTCACTTATATTTTTGCGCGTAACATTTTTTATTGCGATTAAAAAAACTGACTTTGTCGCGTCCCGGTCATTCGTTTGTCTGCGGTAAGAATGAGTGTCTGTAAGAACGAGTGTGACTGAATCTACAACTCATTAACACAAGCTAAACTTTCCTACCTGTATTTCTGAGAGACAAAAATAAAACTGTGTTCCTACCTCGTCCATTTTCTTATCAAAAATTAAAAAGGAGTCCTACTACCCTCGTCAGTTTTGACAAAAATGTGCCCAAGAATGTTTATGCTGTCTGAGTGATGTTATCACAAAATATTTATAAGATTACTGTTTAAAAGTTCCGAACAACCCTTTTTACGTTTTAGATGTTTGTCTACATGATATGTTTATTGAAACTGGGCGTTATATAAACATCAGTTGGTACCAAAGAATTTGCAATGTTTGTAACTTAAATTCAGTTGAAGATTAGCATCATTTCCTGCTAGTACAGTCTTGTATGTCTTGTTTACTCACAACTTAACCATTTGCAACCCTATTAATTTACATGCCCAACTTTAACTAAATTTCATTTATTGTTATCCAACACAAATGGTGAAGTTCTGAAGGATTTAACAATGTTTATGGGTCATGCCTCCATGTACAGAGACCCGTGAAGATCCGGGATAGAATAGGCCTTCATCCACCCATGCTTACCATAAAAAGCGACTATGCTTTTCGTAAGAGACGACTAACGGGATCGGGTGGTCAGGCTCGTTGACTTGGTTGCCACATGTCATCGGTTCCCAATTGTGCAGATTGATGTTCATGCTGTTGATCACTGGGTTATGTGGTCCAGACTCGATCATTTACAGAGTGCCGCCATAAAGCTGGAATATTGGTGAGTGCGGCGTAAAACTAAACTCACTCAATCCATTTACAGACGGGATATAAATGTAAAATGAGAGTCTGCAATTTAGCTGGGCATGCTGTCTGATTGTATATTTTGTATTGTAATGTACTAAAGGTATATGGTCTTGTTAGGTACTGACATAAATAAAATAAATGATGAACTTGAAAGCTGGGTTGCTGACTTCTCACATTACATCAAGGCCAGAAGCCCTGTCAATATCGTTTTCTCATCCTGGATATCCAACTTAGGCTTACTACCGCTGCAAAATGGTATTGTCATTACTACTAAGGTTATAGTTTGTAAAGTTATTTTAACTGTACTGTGATTTCTGCACCTCCACGCCATAAATTCTTCTGAGAAATTATTCTAAATTTGTTACACCACTTTATATTATACCTTTATAATACAGTTGACATTTGTGTACAATTGTCACACTGACACAGAAATTTAAATTCCAGAAACGTAACAATGCTTGTTGCTATTTTTAAAATGTTGTTGATCATTTTCCTGGTAAATGTGAGAGCATCTGTATCGTCACAATACTTTGAGGGAATAAAGTACCTGCGATCAATGTCTTCATCTTGCACATAGATGTAAGTTATACAGGAAAGTGATATGACATAATTAATATCCCGGAAACAAAAGCCCAAACAGTGCACCTTTCTGTCAGTTGGATCAGAACAGTTTGTACACGAACACAGACGTTGCTACTTTGTACGGGTTTGATCATTGACAGTATCTGAGGAAATGCACCTTTGCTTTTGTTGCTGAGAAAACAGACGGAACGTTTAGCTGAAGACACAAAACAAAGAGCATCTTACTCGCTTGCAGAAGAATCTCACTGTGCCCCTTGTTGTTGCGGTCCTAAATTGGAAGCAAGTTGTTTGGAGTTGAGTGATTAAGTTCTCACACTGTCTCGGTTTTCCCTTCTTGTTGGAAATGCAGCGCTCTTTACCCATCATTAGAGCATCATGTCGGCCGCTATTTACAGTGAAGGTACTTGGAATGTTTGAACGTGCAAGACCACTTTTCTCCTAGAGGGATAATTTAAAAGAAAACACTTCGTTACTTTTAGTTTATGCACTCGCATTCACAGAGTTATTCTCAGCTAAGCTGACGCGACAGCACCTGGTGAAATATGAAATCGCAAGCTGGCAACTTGAGCGCTCATATTTGACATACCTATACATGAATATGCAGCTTGCTCACCTTAAAAATTCGGCGCTATACCGAGGACCTTCATCATATAACACAACGTCCAGCAGGTATAACTACTGGGGCGGATACAGCCCAGCACAGGGGGACATATGCATGTGTCCGTGATGTTTAGCAAGACGATGAAGTTCATTCTACGTGATGCCAAACCTGACTGAAATACGATCCAAGAGTTTCTATGTTGTTGTCACTGCTGGAAAAATACGTCTTAAGTACAATGGAAATAGAATCGTATACACTTATTATCTGACAACAGACCTGCATTGCGTTTTTACAGCGACGTGTTCCCGTGGACCATATACCAAGTCCAAGTCAGAATGGGTAAAGAAAGCAGTTTGTTTTTACTTCAATTGGGAATCTTTAAGTATGCATTTTCAGATTTTCCACTCTTCTACAATATATGTTTCGCAATGTGTTTGTTCGTGTGAGGCAAGTGTTATCAAGTTTGTGTTCAAACGCTACGAGATGAGGGGGTGTTATTTGGCCTCATCATTATCAGTCAAACAGCCTCAGTAGGAAGCGCAAGAACTTCAAACAAACCTGATGCCAAAGCCGCTTGAAGACAGCAATGCTACAGCATAAGCGCACTCTGGTGGTTCCTGAAGGTACAGAGGATCACTCCTATTCCATCCTCAGATCTCGTCCTTTGCAACATCCCCACAATAGAATAGTTGATACACAGTAAACAGGTGACGTGATGAAAATATTACCATTGAGGTTTGGTCGCTTTTAACTTCTATATGTCCAGGCCACTACCATCGTTTATCTGGACCCTTGGCGCTGGCATCATCCGAATTTAATTGAAACTTATCGACAAAACAACTTCCAACATCAGTCTGGGATATGCACGGCACGTCACCAAGGGCGTGTCTTTTATGTGTGAATAAAAAAGTGTACATCTGTCGAACTATAAATCAGTCGCACACATGAACTGTAGATAGGTCGAGGTCATGAGCGGAGAAAATGCGCTGTCAATCAGTCAAAGGTGTCAACTGTAAATCAGTTGTGTTAAATGGAACTAAATCCATCGAGACTTTGAAGTAAATCCCTTCCATGGCATGATCTGTGGGTAGGTTGAGGACATACATGAGTATACAACAAGAAGATGACCGTTGATCAGTCGATTACATTGTATACATACATATTATCCACCAACTTTGTTATTGCTTTTAGCATGCATTCTGCCCATGTAAGTTCACATTTATAATTAGATGCATTGCAAATCAGTGCGGCACATACACTTTAAACAAATGAATGAAAATAATAAGACACACCAATGGATAGGTAATTTACCAAAGAACGGAATAAACACAAGTTTAAATACACTGTCTCTGTAAAACATCTTTCCTTGATGGTGACACCAATAGGTAAACACGGGCTGTGTTACGACACACACACTATGTCTGCTGGTAGAGTTTCCTGATACTGGGCGGATCTGTCTCGTGGTAATAGCTGGACTGGTATTGCTCAAACTTTCTACGTAGCAGAATTATATGCTTTATTGCTTTTCTTTATTACGTACGCATGGGTCAAATACAAACCTGAGAGAAGTCATCTGGTTACTATCTTTGTAATCTGAGGATTAGTTCACATCTGTCATGATCGTTAAACTCTCAGATTCGTATATGTTTTGACACTTTGGCAAAACAATCCCACTGAAGTATGTGTATAAACTCCTACCTTTCTTCGGCGGACAAGGATGCTAGGAATTTGGTTGCATCTATTGGAAGACATTTCACTGGTGTTTTTCATCATATCAATTGTTATGACCTACTTATTGTTATTTTATGAAATCTACTATTTCTTTACTTGACTGGCAAATATTAAATCAGAATGCAGATGTAAAGAAGTAAAGGTGCCCCCAAGATTGTCCAGTCTTAGTATGTAATGAGTAGCGAATTACCTCTACAAAGCATACCCGGATGGCACCAGAGTTCCTTCATCAGATTCTCCTCTATAGCAGCATCGTTTTAGTTGCTTCGTGATATTTGTTGTCTTTCCTTTCCTCTTTTCCTCATGCATGCCACATAGGAATGAACATGAGCCAGTTTCAAGTTAATCAGGAACTAATCAGGAGTTCACACTAGCTACCTGAGTTGCCAGCACAATCTAGGCACAAATGCAGCTGTCATAAGAATGAAACAAGGAAAGTGAACTTGTATGTCTCCGTGTCAGCAGAGTTCATTACATGAGACAAGAACGCTGACTATGTATTTATAAACATCTGAATTTATTTCAGCTGAGCTGATGAATGATGTGTACATGTGTTGCTGCCGAGGATCATTTACTGGATATGTCGTGCAGCTTGTGTATGTTATCATATAAGTCTCCTCAGCACGAAGAGAAAAAGTGACAAAGTGCTGATTTGATTGCCTAACTTTTTACACACGTCTATGCAAGTGCGAACATGTGCATTAATATAATGTTAATTCCTCTACGAAATTTTTGATATAAATTCCTGCCTCATATCTAACCATTTTTCTTCATATGTGCACATGTTTACAACCTATCTATTGACTGGAAGGCCATACCAGGTCAACAGCGAAGACAACATAACCTGTTGAGATAAGGCAGTGTCGGAAAACAGTAACTGGTGACATGTTGGGAGAGCAGTGCCTAGCGACGTTATGAGACATCAGTACCTGGTGATATTGTGTGAAACAACAGTAACTGGTGACATGTTGGGAGAGAAGTACTTAGCGACATTATGAGACATCGGTACCTGGTGAGATTCCAAGATAAGAGTACCAGAGGACTTTGTAGGGCAGCAGTACCTGGTGACATTGTGTGCAGGAACACTAACTGGTGAGTTACCTTGTCACATTGTGAAGCAACAGTACCTTGGGACAATGTGGGACAACAGTGAGACATCTGTAACTGGTGACAATTGTACTTGTGGACCTTGTGAGACAATAGCTGTAGGCAGTGTGAGACGACTGATATTGTGAGGTAACAATATCTGAGGACATTGTGAGACAAAGGTACTTGGTGACATTGTGAGACCACAGTAACTGACACAGCGGGACAATAATAACGTCTGACAGTGTTTAACAGCGTTGGACAATAATACCCTGTGAAAGGGTTCGTGACAGTGTTAGACAACAGTTTATGCCTTCAGTGTGGGATAACGGGGCCTAGTGGTAATATAAGACATTAGGCCAAATTTCATGGCGACACTGTCAAACAACAGTGCCAGATGACTCTACCTGATCCATTAAGCCCAAGTCATGGCGATATTATCAGCGAACGGTCCAATTCGGCGGGTTAAAAAAACAGCTGTATACGTAACGCTACAGGGAGATGTGGACATAACAGGCGGTTCCACGGATCAACAAACCCAGACAAATGTGTTACATCAGAGAGAGACAGCAGGATCAGAGTCCCTGCCTCGTCAGTGCGAGTCGGATAGGAGGGGCTGCGCACGAACTGTTTGAAACAACACAGCCCCACCACCAATGAAGCAGTCGCCACACCCTACTAAACTTATGACACTTCGTTGACACTGAAGTTAATGGCAGTTTTAGAGCCACATCCCGGTTTTATCAAAATTGTGCAGCCAAACACAGATCGCCAAGATGGGCCATGTTGAGCCAGACTGAGACTGTGCTGCATGATCTCTCTTCTGTCAGACTATTTGCCTGGTCTGTCTCGCAGTCAGCGAACGTTATATAGCTATCTCGTCCATCTTGCTGTAACGCAAAACATAGTCTGCATTTTCTTACGTTCTGAAACTCCAACCTCACCTAGCTTCTCATGAATGTAAATGGACTTCACGGTTGCTATTAGCGTAACAGATTTTCAAAGGCTATACGCATAGAGCCATATCTATCGTCGTATCCAGATTATACTGTCATACACAAATTTGTTCCATCTCTTGTCTGCCCGACAGACCATGAACCTTATTGTTTTCTCTTCCACCCAACTCTTATTGTAATGCAAACAGAAGTAAATTAAGCAGAAACTCCCACCTAGCTCCTTGTCACATAAACGGATATATACCCAGACGCTTACTTATAGCCCGCAATAGAAAGAAAATACAACGCGTCATCTCTATAGCCAAACATCATAAAACTTATTTCAGAATTATGCTATCGAATACGGTATTTTGGACACGTATGAACGTTGCACTAAAGTTTTGATTATAGGTCTGTATTCTGAGATATTCTTTCTGCAATTTGTTATAATCACGTCATTTTGAACACGAGAAACATTTTCTCAAAAAGAATAACAAGTTAACTGGACTGTTGATTTTTTAACCGCGTTTTGAAAGAAATTTTGTCAAAACGTTTCCTGATTGATTGAGTTAATGTTTTTAATGCAATAAACAAATGTTTAGAAAACATTGTTTAAACGTTTTTGTAAACGAGCAAATAAAGTTAGTTTTGCTGAGTATTGTGTCAAAACATGTAGCACAAAACAATTCAGACACAACAACCAGTTGCTTCCGAAGATGTTTCATGCAACCACGTGAACAAAACATTTCAGAACATTTCCCTAACATTTCGTGAAAATAATTTGGGATGTTTTTATCACATTTCCGTGTCATTTTCGAGACCTGAAGGAGGTAGGAACACATCAGTTTCGCATCATATCATACATCGACACAGAGAAAGCAGCTGCAGAGGTTTTTAAGTTAGCTTTTCCATGGAACAGAAATAAACCTGACGTAATACAACATATTTCAATTTCTGGTTGCCAATATGGCTATCTCGCTATTTGTGTCGTTTTAGTAACCATACTCTTAGTAATGGGTAAGTTCTATATAAACAAAAAACTCAATTTTAAGGGTCTCATGTAAGATAGCGGATTCAAAATATGCCCTAAATGAAATCTGGGCTTGCTTCATTTACAGTTTTTACATTGCAGTAATGGCTGGGTAGAATAGAAAACTAGTTCAGGGATGGTGAGACAGACTGTGATTTTCTTAAAGTCGTACAGGACATGTTATTTGAGAAAAAACAATCTCGCTTGCAACATGTGCTGAACCTTTCTTCTTTTTATATATCCGGCATTAGTCACGCTACAAAACAACACAATGTAAAAACGACACGGAATATATATTACACGATCGGATTTCAAAAACATTAGAGGAATAAGGTGTTTTAGAGTAACGTTTTAATTGCCTTTTCTATTTTTTCGTAAATATTTTTTAAAATGCAATAACGTTGATGTTGCAGGCAGTTGATGGATCGGTGAAGGGTGTCTTCACTCTTTCGTTTACTTAAAAAGGGAGTCTTAGGGAGGAGTTGGACAATGAACGCAGCTGGGATAATATGACCAGGACGGGCGAAATGAGCCAGGTCAAGCACGCGGTCGCGTTATTTGGTTTCCAAACATATTTAACAACAGAACTCTATCAGGTTCCTACAGATAACAGAAGAAACCCAACTAGTTCAGATATATAACACACCCTAAACTACAGAACTCACTTAGTTCAGACACCCGCTGAACAACAAAACCACTGGCTGGTTCATATAGCTAACATGCACTGATCAACAGAACCCGCCGACTGGTTTATATCGATAGTAGCAGCTGAACTACAGAACCCAGTGACTGCTTCATACAGATAGCATCAGCTGAACTACAGAACCCACTGACTGCTTCATACAGATAGCATCAGCTGAACAACAGAACCCACTGACTGCTTCATACAGATATCTTGTTAAACAACAAAATTCTAATACTAGTTCAGACAGATAACACCCAGTTGCACTGAGACAAGTTCGACTCTTCACGTTCTATTGTATATCGTCTTGAAAATCCGTCAGGCAACCCATGTAATGTGCAGACGTTCCTCCACAGCATGGGAATACTAACAGAAGTTGCACCACATCACTTCACAGACCGATGTCGACAACCAAAGGAGGAACGCAGATATGTCTCCATCACGCGTTTTCCTTTGCATCTTCCTGCACACACCAGCATCCTTGAAGAGCAACATCAAAGGAGCCGCGATGATCTCTTTCCCAGCGATTCCTGAACGACGTTGCAGATCCACAGCGGAGATGTTGCATTTTATGTGATAGTTAATATCCATGTTGTCTACACAGAGAGTCAGGGTGAAATACTTCTGTCATTGATGTTAATGAGAGATGATTTAATTGGCGTAAATAAATACCACCTGCTAAAACACGGCTCTAGCATCAGCGAAGTGGCAGTGAAATGTCGCTAAATCTAAAATCGTAATTGTTAAAAACAATGATGATAACAAATACGCAAGATCATGTATTTGAACCCTGCTCCATCTGATTTCAATCAGAGCATTTGAAAATTAGATAGAGGATAACGGTTGTTGTAGTTATATTTCTTGGTTATGCTTTGCTTTTTTCGTGATTTTGTTTTGATGTTGTTGTTGTTGTTGCTTTTGTACTTTAATATCACTTGACATATGTAAAAAGTAAGGATTGTTAAAAATGCAGTAACGCTGTCGTTATACACTATAAAGGTTTCCCCGGTTTTTGTGCCCGACTGATCTGAAATAGAACAGAATGTCCATTGGCTTGAGACGGTCAACATCATTTGCGATGATCCTCACTGGCTTATCGCTGAAACTATGTCTGTGTCACGTCGCTATCGTAGATTACTTATCCGCCTTTACCTCGACCAAACAGGTGCTTTTATTACCTATCTGCCTTTACCTCGACCAAATCGTGGCACATAAAACTGACGCTCACAAACACATCTTTCGCCACGGCCATAAGCACTGAAACCAATTACCTTGGATGATAGGCAATCTTCGTGACATGGTGTATAGTTTCGTATTGTATCCAGTTATAGTACTGATATAATACCAAAAACAAACACGTGCATTCTTTGCTCAGTGTCATGATATATATGACCCTTAACAACACGTGGGTCAAGTCGGTGATCACTTCATCAAGTTTCACGATTTTAAGGAATATCCTGTGCGTCATACAGGCTTCCGTGGTCGCTTTCAACCTAATTAATTCAACTAAATTAATTTGAACACATTTTTGCTTTTGTTGAGAAAACAGACGGAACGTTCAACTGAAACACAAACACACAGCATGTTCAAGCTCATGAAAAATGTTTAGCTTCATATGTTCCCGATATCAAAACGTGTTGAATCCTCTCACGCACCTGCTGTTGTTTCGGTCTTATGCAAGAATCACGTTCTTTTCAAGACGTCCTTTCTCCAAGAGGGATCATTTAGAAGAAAACACAGCACAGAGTTATAAAACGGTATTCTTAACAAAAAAACAGACTCGCCAGTTCCTGGTGAAAGTGTAGCTTTGTCACGTGAATATTCACACCTGTACATGCATATGTACCTTGTATTACGTTATCCTGACAAACCTGCACATATTCATGTATGTTGCTCATCTAATATACAACCCGTGAAGGTCGTAATTAGAACTGATTTTCACCAATCCATGCATGTCGTAAGAGGCGAGTTACGGGACCAGGTGGTCAGGCTTGGGGACATGGTTTTCACATGTCACCGCACAACCAGTTTCGTAGATTGCTCCTCCTGACGTTCAATACTAGATTGTCTTGTCCAAACTCGATTATATACAGACCGCCGCCATATAGCTGAAAGACTGCAGGATGCTGCATTAAACAACATATCAATCAGTCATTTGATGAGCTCATTGTCTTCAGCAGATGGACAAAATTTCACTTCAGTTCATTTGATTTGATGTTTGGAAGACGACCCAGGACTTCTGTGTCGTTATCGCTTAATGAGAAACTACGCCCGAATTACTATTGAAAGGAAATTCACTTTTAGCTAATATCCCCCACTGTGTTGTGTTGTGTTGTGTTGTGTTGTGTTGTTGTAGTGACGTGTTCCTGTGGGCCACATACCAAGCCAAAGTCAGAATGGGTACCAGCAGCATGGCGTATGTGTTTTATCTTCACTGGGGAATCTCTGTGCATCTTCAGATATTCTACTCTCTCCAAATCCCTCTGTATATATTTTGATGGAAGAGTCAGTTGTTATCACTTGTGTGTGTTCAGATTTTCCAAGACGAGAAGTGTTCTCTGGGTTCATCATCAGGGGTTCAGAGGCTTATCTAGGGGCATACACCTTCGGTGGGAATTGCCGAAAAACTTCAAGCAAACTTGATGCCAAGGTCGCCCAAGATAGCAAAACTGCAGCACTTGTGCATACCAGTAGTTCCAGCAGATGCTAAAGAACACCCCCATTTCACCCCTGCCGTTTCCTTGTAACAGTCCCAGGGACGGGACTGTATGTACATGTTACAAGGAGGTCAAACACACGCGACGGGTCGGAAATAGAAGCAATGATTTTTGTTTTGTTTTTGTTTGTTTTTTTTTGGTTTGTAAAAAGACCTGTTTCCGCAACCAGTGTCAGAGACACTTCTCCCTGCCGTGTTCCGACCGGCGTTGGCCTCATCGGACATGGATCTTCACCCACATCACGTTGAGTTCAGTGTGTCCCCTGGTACTAGACGGTGAAAATCACTGCATCCGTCTGTAGTAGATGATGGATGCGTGTGTGTACAGTCTATTTAGCTATCTCATTAACGCTGTATCACTCTGTCTGTATTCCTGAATAGCACATATTGATTCCAGTAAGTGTGATACTGTCACAAGAAACCGTATAATGCTATTTAACCCTGCAATTATCTTGCCAAGTTTAAATAGTCGAAAACATGTCCAGTGAATCAATTGAACTGGTAATCCGTCGAATATATGATGTGATACATAATATAATGCGCCAAAGACATGAACCTTAGACCCTGTGGGTGAATGTTCTGTAAATCAGTCGAGGTCATACATTATGAATACGTCAAGCACATGGTCTCTAAATAGTGTGGAGACATAAAAGAGCACAAGGCAAAGCTTGGTACTGAATATGCATTCTCTTCAAATAGCTACTTTTCAGGAGGGCAAACACACATAAATGTATTTAGAATTTACCAAAGAACACAAGCATACGTTTAAATATTAGCTCTCAAAACAGTTTGGATCGTGACACACAAAAACAATTCAAACCGACCCTAATGGGGTAACATATCTGCTAATCGGGCTGCCTGAGCAGTAGTTAACATCATATCTGGTGTTCTCGGCTATTATTGCTCACACATAAATCCACCATGCAGCAGAATTATGTGCTTAATCGCCTTTCTCTATTACGTTCAGATGAGCTTACATTCCATGCAGAAGCCCAACACAAATCTGAAAGACCTTATCTGGCTACGATCTCTGAAATATGAGAACTATTTCACATTTGGTCACGAACGTTGCAATCTCAGATTCGTATTATGTTATTACATTTTGTCAATACAGCCTCGCTGAAATATGTATATAAATTCCTTCGTTACTTCTCACAAGAGAGAAGATTGGCAGTGTTTCCTGGTTTCATTTGTTGAAAGATACACCACCTACCAGCACGGCAAAAAGGACATAAAGGTACCTTCTTCACAATACTATCATTTTATTTTTTAAAATGTTATTTATATATATTAATTTAGCGCCAGTATCCAGATCACCTGCTCAAAGACGCTTTGGTTTCCCCTCGATCATTGGATGTCAGTCTGAAAGGGTACAATTATCAGTCTCAACTTCCTCGGGAACATGCAACTGTTGCTGCCACTAGGCGCACCGAGTTCATGTGGCTTTTCCATCCTTAAGGGTACCCCTTCTCAGCTGGGTGAACTGGGTCACACGGTCATAGTACTTTGTCCAAGTTTACTGTACGTTGCTGTACCCGCACACAGGTGCATGCATGTATTTATGTGACCACCATCTGGTCATATACCGACTGATTCGTGCGTTCTTTTAAATGCACATGGTTGTGTACAGTACACTATGGGCTGTGACAACACAAGAGTCTGCACACAAAGTTGACTCCAAGGTAGACTTGATCCCGACACCTCAAGCTCGCTGGATCACTAGCTTGACGCTCTAGCCAGTTCGCCCGCAATGCCCTACATTATCTATGCATTGTTATTTGATGAATTCTACTGTAATATTTCTTCACTTGAATAGCCATGTTAAATCAGAATGCAGATGTCAAACATTTGGCAGGCAGATGTCATACGTAGTCATTACATGTAGAAGCTCTGTGACACCAAAGTTACAACATCAGATGCACCTCCCTAGAAGCGTCATTTTAGTTAACGTCCTGGTCTTCTTTGATGATATATGTACATTTATCACGTGCATCATTGTTTTCTTTCCTTTTATCTCATGTATGTTACATAACAATGAACCTCAGCAAGTTCCAAGATAAACAGGAAATAAACAGGCATTCATACGAACTGGCTGGGTTATCAGCATGTATTTCTTATAAGAAAAGTAACGCACGAAATGTACTAAAGTATGTTCATGTCATGAGTTCATTACATGAGACGAGAACACTGAGTCTGTATTTATACACATCTGAATTGTGTTTATTTCAGCTCAGCCGATGAGTGATGTGTACATGTGCTACTGCCGAGGATCATTTACTGGATATGTCGTGCAGCTTTTGTATGTTATCATGCCAGTCTCCTCAATCCCGAAGCGGGATCACGAAAAAGTGACAAAGTGTTGATATGATGGTCTATTTCAATAGATAATTTCTTATACATGGCCCCTACTATAATGATCTACGTCCAGCTGTTGGCAATACCTAGTGTGTTTTTATACGGTGTTGTCTTTTGTAACTGATGTATCTTAGATTGGCATACTAGTTTTATATTCACATCTGTGTTATTGTAATTGTTTCAACTGTCCTTCGCTGACAATTTGTTTATATCATATATCTTTAAATTTCTTTTCAGTGAAATTAAAACTTGTTTAGTCATGGCTGAAGTATTGCCGATGTGACTTAACATTTTAACTCACTCACCTTTACACAAGTAAGTGTTTATAAGTACACTAGACACCTAATATGCTCACCACACAATGCTCATATGTGCATGTACACTAATATAATGTAGATTGTCCTTGTGAATCATTAATATGCATGCCTACCTCATATCTAAACATTTTCTACATATACATTATTTTTCACAACATGTGTGTCTGTTTTTTAGAAGTCTTGTCGCTTACAGTGCTGATTGGAGCTCCAGACGGCAGCATCAGACCATAGCATTTTCTACAATTCTTTTCATTCTTCTTTTAGCATGAATATGTACAGTGAATTTGAATATAGTACACATTGATATATTGGTACTAGTTGTATACTAGTATATTCAGATAGCAATTATACTAATATGTGTCAAGTATGTGCACTAAATCACCCATCTTCTGAAGAAGCAGAAAACTGTTCAAGGTCTGGCATCTATATGTACAGGGAGAGAATATCGGACACATTTTACCTGGGGACAGTGTCAGACTACAACATCTGGTGACAGCGTGGGAGAACAGTAGCTGGTGACAGTGTGAAGGAACAGGATCTGAAGACATCGTCAGACAGGGGTACCTGAAGACATTGTCAGTGTGAGACAACAGCAAAAGGTGACAGTGTAGGACAACAGTAACTGGTTATAGTGTGAGATAACGGTACCTTGGACGTTGTGAATCAACAGTGACTGATGACATTGTATCAGACAAAAGTAGGTGGTGACAGTGAGAGACAACAGTAGCTGGTGACATTGTTGGTCAGCAATAACTGGTGACAATGTAAGACAAGAGTACCAGAGACATTGTGAAACAACAGTACCTGTTGACAGAGTGGGACAATAATACACGTCTGCATTGTGGGACAAACAGTAACTGGTGACAATGTAAGACAACAGTACCTGGTGACATTTTCAGACAACACTGCCTTGTGACATTGGGAGACAACAGTACCTTGTGACAACAGTACCTCTGAGACAAAGGTAAGTGGGGATATTTTCAGACAACAATACCTGGTGACATTGTGAGTCAACAGTAACTAATGACATTGTATAAGACAGCAGTAGCTGGTGGCATTGTTGGTCAGCATCAACTTGTGGCAATGAAAGACTATATCACCTGGCGACATTGTGAGACAACAGTAACTGGTGACATTGTAGGACAACAGAACCTTGTGACAGTGTGAGATACAGTACCTGGTGGTTGTATAAGACATGAGACGACAATGCTTGGCATCACTGACAACTGTACCAGATATCATTATCTCATCCATTAAGTCAAAGTCATGGTGATAATATCAACGAACGATTGAAAGGCGAGTCCAAAAACAACTGTCTATTGTAACGCTGTATGGAGATCTGGAGATAGGAGTAAAATGCGTTACGATCTGGTAAATGCGTTACATCCGAGAGACACAGCAGTATCAGAGTTCTGCCTCATCAGTATGAGTCAGATAGGAGGGACCACGCATGAACTGTTAGCAACATCACAGCCTCTCCACCATTGCAGTAGTCGCCACACCCTTCTAAACCTATTACATTCCGTTGATACTGATGTCAGTGGCAGTTTTAGAGTCACATCCCACCTCTTTTATCTAGATTGTGCAGCCAAACACCGTTTGCTGTACACAGATGGGCCATGTTGAAACAGACTGAGACAGGCGTGATGGTAATGCTCTCTCTGGTATCAGACTATTTGCCTGGTGTGTCTCACAGTCAAAGAACTTTGCAGCTATTTATTCTTTCCTACTGTAACGCACAAAAGAAACTAAATTAATTTGAATTTCACCAGGTTCTGAATCGCCAACCTCACCTAGCTCCATGCCACTTCAAATGGAGTTTACGGTTTCCATCAAGAATCCACATGTTAGTCTAACTTGAGCTACCACACACAGTCAACTTGTAGTAGAAGTCAACACCTAGAAGGAAGATATACACAGCGCCATCTCTGTAGAGATATGTCGTGTTGCTTTTGAAAACAGAAACTTGTTTGAAAATTATGCCATTGAATAATGCTACTGATGTTATTGAGGCATTATTGACACGTATGAAAGATTTGATGATTCGCCATTCTTTTATGTTTTTTTCCCTTCAGTTCAATATTAATATATGTCAGTGCTTCACATTTTCATCATTTAAAACACGAGAAGAACGAGTCAACTCGTGAGATTCTCCGAAATGTTAAAACAACGTGTTTAAAAGCAAATGATGTTAAACCGTTTGCGAAACATTACAGATTCACGTGCATGAATTGTTCATGGAATCGTTTATGAATGTTCATAGAAAGCAGCGCTTAGACCTTTCTGGAACCAGACAAATTAACAATGAAAAACTGAATAGTTTGCTAAAATCATTTCGCGAAAACATCTTGAAAACATTAGAGCCAATGTTTCACACAAATATTTCTCTGCAGCCAAGTTTTAGGACAGAGCACACGTTCTGAACATAACCGGAACATTTCATGGTACGTTTGGGGGATGTCGTAAGCCGTGCTTTACTTTCTTCCCAGTGTATATACTCAGCAGTTGTCACGCCACAAAACAGCGCACAACACAAAGGCGTCATGAAATTGTACGATCATATTTCAAAAAGATCAAAGAAACAGGGCGTTTAACGTTTTAATAGTGTGCCATTTGTGTGACGCAAACACTTTTAAAAATGCAATACTCCTGATGTTGCAGCCGTTGATTGATCGGAGAAGGATCTCTCCAGTGTTTTGTTCACTCTGAAAGGGAGTCTTATGGGGGACGGCCGTTTAGTTGGAATACCACACTCACAATGACTATCAAAGATCAACATCTGTAACATCGTTGGCGAATCCTTGCAGCATCGTCTACTGCCTGAAAAATATGATCAACATTTAAATGAGATTTTCCTACGTTTTGATACCAACACTTATCTTTTTATACATAGTATATATCAAGAGGAGAAGCTTATTTGGGGCTCTGAGATGTGACATCGGGAATCAGCAGTTACCTTCTTTGATCGTTTTATCCCACAATTCCAGCTATATGTGTCACGATTTCGAGGAGGAATCAGACACTAGTGACCATGAATGCAGGCAGTGGGGATACGAAGACAAGCAGAGTCCAGGTGAACGAGGCTGAACACACGACTGTGTTGTCTGGTTTTCAACACAAACTGAACAACAGTACCTTACTGCTTGTTTACACGGATGAACTGATAACGCATGCTGAACAAGATTCATATTGTATCGATGTGTCGTCCAGTTGATCAGTGGCATTGTACCAAAGGCCACCACATTTGTCCATTGCAGGTGCTATTGTCCATTTGTCCCGTAACGACTAACACGTGATTCATGTCCATATTCACGTCATCAAGTTCCACACTGGTACGCCATAGTCTGTGCGTAAATTTCTTTGCTTTACTATAGGTAATATCGGAACTGTAAATTATTATTTTCCATTTCATTGTATGTTTTACAGCCACAATCGGTGTACTGAATTGAATTGTATTCTATTCTGTATAGTATTGCGTTGCTGCTGGCTTTAACCAAATCTTTTGCATTCAGATGTCTACTTGATAGTCAAATTGTAACGAAATGCAATAACAGCAAGTAATATGCATTTAATAACGCGGAAATAAAACCTAAATAAATACTTAAATAGCTCTGGTCGAAAAGATAGTTTACAGGATGACAGATGTTGCTACATCGACTACTTCGGAAGAAACACATCTCAGCCTTTGTTGATGAGAAACCAGTCGGAACGTGTAGCTGAAAGTACAAACACAGGGCATATTCTAGCGCCTGAAGAATGTAGAACTTCGGACGTTCATGACATCTGGAAGTGTTGAATTCTCTCACAGCGATTCGAGTTGTTTCTACCCTAAACTGGAATCAGGTTCTATGCAAGATGTCCTTTCCCCAAGAGGGATAATTAACAAGAAAACACCTGCTTGCAGTTTATACAGTCACAGCACATAGTTATAAAACGCTTTGCTTACAGACTCCACAACATTTGTGAACGTGTAACTTTGGCATTTGAATGTTCATATCTGACATACATACATGTACATGTAGCTTGCTCGTCCTTACACACCTGCACATATGGAAGAAGTTCGTTCACATGAGACACATACACACGTATGTACCTGTACTTTCTTTGTGAGTCTTACATAACTGGCAGCATTTGTGCGTGCAATAACCTGGAATATATTTTGGACTTTGTTTTATAATTTAGTTGTTTACTACTGATACAATCACCGGGCGGTGGCGAAGCCCAGTGATTAATGCGTCCGCTCGTCACGCCGAAGACCCTGGTTCGATTCCCCACATGGGTACAATGTGTGAAGCCCATTTTCAGGTGTCCTCCGCTGTGATATTGCTGGAATAGTGCTAAAAGAGGCGTAAAACTAAACTCACTTACTCAATAGATACAATCACCGGGCAGCACGACGCGTGCGTCCGGCATATATAAGTATAGCGCCTTTGACACCGACATATGCTCACGATGTTCAGCAGAAAGTCAATACTTAAATTCAGTTTATTTGACCTGATGTTTGGGACACGACCCAGGAGTTGATATGTTGTTGAGAAACTATGCCCGAAGTACATGTCGGAAATGTAAAAATGTTGAGGATCACCCTACCGTATTCCTTAAATCTTTTCCTTTCTACCAATCTCCTGAATGGGACTGACAGGCAGAAAGATTCACACTCAGTAAACACAGGCGACGTGTCGGAAATAAGCTGTGTATTTGTGTAGGTTTTCATTTAGACCTGTTTCCTCAATCAGTGTCAAAGACAGACCTACCCTTGGGCCGTGTTGTAACAGGCTGTGGCAGCATCGGGCATGAACATTCACCCATATCGCGTGTCCCCTGGTACCAGACGGTGACAGCCACTGCATCCATCTGTAGATGCTGCATGCGTGTGTGTTACATGGTACTTAGTTGTCTCATTAGACCTTTATCCATCTGCCTGCATTCCATAGTAGCACATATAGGTTCCAGTAAGTGTGATATTAGTACAAGAAACCGTATACCAAACTAAAACCCTGTGATAATCTTATCACTGCTTAAATAACACTGTATAAGAATTCCAACATGGTTGGAAGGTGTGTACCATCTGTACTCATAAAGTCAACTCTCAAAACCACTTCCAACATCATCAGAATGTTGGATATGCACGGTAAATCAGTGAAGAAATACTCTTTCAATTTGGAAAAGAAATCTGTCGAGTACATGTACTGTAAATCAACTGAGGGCATGAACTGTTGACCAGAGGAGAATATATGTACACCATCGAAGGGCTTTCTATGTAAATCAGCAGTTAAATGAATTGTAAATCAGTCGATATTGTGAACTGAAGATCCACCGATAACATGATCTGTAAATTCGTCGATGACATGAACTAGTCAGGTTACGAACTGTAAATCAGGCCAGTATATAAAAACACACTTTGTCTCAGGTTCGTACTGTAACTACTAGTTATATGAGTGGAGAATGTGTCTTGTGAGTCAAACAAGGGCGTGATTTGTAAATCATTCGATAGCATGAACTATAAATCAGTTCAGGTTATAAACTGTAAATCAGACGAATACATAACCTGTAGATCAGTCGAGGACAGGCAAAATAAAATTAGGAGATGAATCATTGAGCAGACGACATGTTGTGTTCTGTAAATCAGAGAAGGACATGAACTATAAACACATCAAGGGAAAGAAAAATACACATGAATGGATCTGAACACTAACCATGGAATAAAGTAAAGACGTGTTCAAATATTAGCCTTATAAAACATCTAGTCTTGATCGTGACGAAAACAAGTGAACAAATGAGAGTGTTGTGGCGCCAACTGGAAATGTTTCATCCCGTAGAACTCTCCGTTTGAAGACCTGCCCGATATTGCGTCTGTGCAGGGCTGTTGTTAACATTATATCTGGTGATCTCTGCTATTGCGTACATATAAATCCATCATGCAGCACAGATAATGAGCTGAATTGTCTGTCACTGCTTCTCCCAGTGCTTACATTAAACACAGACCCACCACACAGCATTAATCTGAAAGAAGTTATCGGACTGCGATCTTTGAAATCTGAGGATTTTATCCAGTATCGCATAATAGTTGCGATCTCAGATTTATGTAGTTTATGACATTTTGTCGAAACAGTCTCACTGAAATGTGTCTATAAATTTCTTGTTTACTTCAGACAAGAAACCTAATGTTAGTAACCTAAAGGAATGTTAGTATTATCTGTTTGCAGTTATTGACAAAAACATCACTCCAAGGAAAATGGTCATGAAGATATTGTCATTAACTGTCGTACAAATCTGGTTTTATGAGCCACGGACAATAAAATATGGTTTGATCTTTACTTTCATACGTGACGTCACATGTATATCATAACAAAAGTCCTATTCTCATCTCGTACATTTTCTAGCGAACAGTGAAATAATAAATCAAGACGGATATGCAGATGTGATTTATGGAAATCAAAGTGGAGCTGTATGCCGATGAAACCAGGTTATTCTGAGGTGAACGATTATTTCAGTTGTTTACAGCTTTTTGTCACATATTCCGAATTTGGGACAGTGAGAAAATGAAGAAGAATGAAACCCCAAAAAGACATGAACCGCTTAAGCTCATGGTATGTTATTTTCATCTGGTTTTACGATGAAGGTTTTAGCGTGTATATTTGTCAGGCTATTAAGACATGCGAAGTGATCACATTTTTTCTTTATATGAGTAGCCCATGACTGGAAAGGCTACCTATTTGATTTAGAAAATTAGGTGTCAAAATGTAAATATGTTCATCTGACAGGCAGCCTGTAAGTAATCATAATTCTTACTGGCATTTATAAATATATCAAGCATATTTTATAATGTGTTCATAATTTCAATTTTCATATATATTCTGATGCGGGGTTATATGGGCAAATGCTAAAGAAAAAATTTAATTAAACCTGTATGGATTACTTATTACTGTTGACAGTCGTGACTCGCATGTGCAATGTCCACTTCACGTTTATTTGTAATCTACAACCTATCTCCTGCAGCTTCTTGGAATGGCAATTTAGGGATAAACCTGCCATTCTGGTGGAGTGCTTGGCGCACACTCCATTATTAGTGACCAGTCTCATCCAGCTGAAATACTAGTATTACTAACTGGGGTATTAAACATCACACAAATTACAGTAATGACGTGTATTCTTGAACTCAGATCAGACGTAAACCGGGCATTTAGGGGCAGATACTGTGTCACGATAATAAATTTAAAGTGTACCTATCAACCCGTGTCATCAGAATGATGTCATTCAAGTTAACAGCCCTAAACGTATGTACATCTACGCTTTGGGTGGTATTTTATTCATAGCTGTGTGAAGTATTTTAGACTTACGAACAGCTATCAAAGCGTTGCGTCCCCAAATCGTAGCGTTACCTGGCCGTCTCCTTAAAGTACAGGGTCTCACTACTTAAGAGGCATCCTTACATCACAGAACCGGTATCTGATCAGTAATGGTCAAATTTCAGAATGACCTCTCAGATTGTTGTTGGTTAATTTTCGGTATTAAGCGGCAATAACGGCAAATCATCACACACTTGCCTTCAGAAACAACGCCTTAGTTATAAGTGTGACATTTACATATTCAGCACCAGTATCATTTTGTTTTTCTTTTCCTTTTATCTTTGGATAGTTTATTTTCTAAACAATGCACACAAGCCAGCTATGAAAATATAAGCCATTCTTTCACCATGCCCGTTACACAAATGCGTTAGTTACATGACAAGCATTGCTGTGGAAAGGGGAACATCAATGTTTGGTAAACTTAAGTTATAGTGTAGGTATAAGGAACAAAAGCCCCTTCTGAATGCTGGTCTTTCATGCTGACAAACCTTTGTGAAAGCTACAGGCAAAGGGTTTCGAACTGACAAAGATCGAAAGATACTCAGCATTGTAGGAAGTGTGGTCTCCATGTAACCATTATGCCATAAAATGGGACGAAGAAATTCTATCTTTAGAGATACCTGAATTCACGCGTACATGTGCTCATGTCGGGGCTCATTTACTGGCACTCTTTTCCACTTTAATTGTGTATGCTGAAGAAATATTAATAATGCTGCTACATGTAAAACTAATACAAATCACTCTTCAAAAAGTCTTGTTCTCCGGCTGTGCAGACGGTAGCAGGGCCTATGTATGTTTAACCATCCAACGTTTTGTCGAGGCAAATATTTTCTATGAAACATTTTAAGCGCCACAAGGTATATGTAGAATTAACTGCCCCGTTCTTTCACTCCGTTAAACCATAAGCTGGCATGAGTACATGAGGTCAAGAACGATTTGATACTGCACAAGAGACGAAAATAATGTTGAATGAAATGCGTAAGTCATTATTCAATATGAAGTTCGAGTGCACGACCCTGTGAGGACATGGGTGACTTTAAAAATATTTTTTAACAGTAGCGAGGGAAGAACGTTGCCAACCCTTGCTCGCTTCGATCGCATATAAAGAAGACTGGTCGTGTTTCTTTCTGTTTGCATTTGATATGAAGTGCACTGTTGTTTCAAACATAGCTCTGGTATGACTGTTACAAGAATGGATGGTTTCACCGTGATGGTCATTGTCTACAACACCGTCACCATTTGTTGTCATGTTGTCATGTTGTCATGTTGTCATGTTGTCATGTTGTCATGTATTGTTATATTCTCTGGACAAATGTGTCACCTCGAGGGTATCATGTTTTCCAGACAACAACGTGATCTCTAATTTCTCTTCCAACCCCAATACGTCAACAAAGCACACCAGCTTTATAAAGTGTAACGTGATTGGACATATCTTCAGTGCACAAGCTTTGGGCTTAAACATGAGAATTGTCCATCTTTTCTTACGGATCAGAAACATAAATTTATAACATTATTTCTGCTGTGTGACCCGGACGGAAACCCAGAACATACCATATCAGCTCTATGTTGTTGTGGAAAGGGGGACATCAAGCTATATTGGTAAGCTATAGGTATCGTGTATTTATAAGTGACAGAAAGCCCTTCTGAATGCTGGTCTTGCGTGCTGGTTAAAAACGTTTGTGAAAGCAACAGCCACGGGTTTCGTACTGACAAAGATCGAAAGATGCTCAGGGACTGAATTCTACTCGACAGGTGAACATGTAATCATATAAAAACACAAGTCAAGCCTCTTACTACCAATTGTCCCAATCATGATCCGAATCCAGTAGCTAGAGAAAACAAACGAAATTATAAGAATTATCTTCTCTTTGTTTTCTTTGTTATTTCCTAAGAATTTTGATCTCATGACCGGCTGAGTGAGTTGGGTTTTACACCGCTTTTAGCAACATTCCGGCAGGGAGACACCGGAAATGGACTTCAGACAATGTACCCATGTGCGGAATCGAACCCAGGTCTTCGGCGTGACGAGCGAACGCTTTACCAATAGGCTACCCCACCGCCGCCCTTTGTCTCCAGAAAACCACTCCTATGAGATAGAAATTGAAAACTCATGAGGTGAGCAAAAGTTTGAACCATATTTGATTGTTCAACCAGTGGTAACATCCAAAACGAACAAAAAGACAGATTCACACATAGTGAAGGCGCCTGTCGTCTATTCTCCATAAGCAATCAGGCACGTGTCCAAACACAAGATCGTGTTTAAAGGTAGTTAACAATACTCATTAAATTCAACGGCAACACCCAGATACCTAATTGATTTTGAAAAGTTATCTACTAAATAGAGCACAGTCACTATCAACTGCAACATCACGATTTGCCGTACCTTTTCTTTCTTTCTTTTTTTCTTATTTGATTCCTGATGTAGACATAGAGGTTGGAGTCAATGAAAACTTAGATTCTTTAAATTCGTGTTGGTGTATTTGTCACTGTCTGTGAACTTGACAAGGAATGTTCCATAGGAATTTTTTTAGTTCAAGGACAATTGCATTTGGTATGCCTGTGATGTTTCATTACATTTCTGATCTAGCCACGTCCTCCGAGATAAGGTATGTGCGACGTAGTTGCGGATCATGTCATGAGGTCATTTGTGTAGGAGGATACACATTCTCGCAAGACTTTCTTCACAGACATGTTTTGTTGAATCTTATCTCGATTTAGCAACATCGTCTCTTACAAAATGCTCTGTCAATATTGACTGAGAAGTGGGGAGCGTTCCACCTCCGGAATCTCGTCGTATGTGTTGTCGGTTTATCATAGGTATATACATGTCAAACTTTATACCCTACTTCATGCAACAACACTGATAAGATGCTACCTGGTCCTCGAGGTTTTTTTGCCCACTTTCCCTACTCGTCAGACTGCCGTAGTCAGGCGTAGTCTACATGTCACCCAACCACCAGACAACGCTTTCACATAACAGTGTCACAAATCTAGTGTACATCATATTGCAGGTATGTGGTTGTACAGTTCAGATTAGGAGTTCTTTCTTATCTTGAGGCCATCCTATTGATGGCCAAGCCTGATCACTGGCTGTAATTCCCTGTGCAGAGAGTTGCGCCCCTTAACCAATGCCCGTAAGTTCGAGTGAGTGATCGAGTTTAGTTTTACGCCGCACGCAGCAATATTCCAGGTATATGGCGGCGGTCGGTAAATAATCGAGTCTGTACCAGACAATCCAGTAATCAACAACACGAGCATCGATCTGTACAATTGGAAGGGATGACATGTGTCAACCAAATCAGTGAGTCTGACCACCCGATCCCGTTAGTCGCCTCTGAAGACAAGTATAGTCGTCTTTTATGGCAAGCATTGGTTGCTGAAGGCCTATTCTACCTCGGGACCTTCACGGGCCTCGTAAGTTCGAATGTTAGTCACCCTGATTATGTTTCTTGATTTGTCAGCACCATGCCTATGTCCGTAGGTTTCGCCAAAGAGGAAAAGACCCCACCTGGATCATGTTGAACGTTTCACCAAAGAGCAAAATATCTCATCTGGATCATGCTGAACGTTTCACCAAAGAGGAAAAGACCCCACCTGGATCATACTGAACTTTTCACCAAAGAGGAAAAGACCCCACCTGGATCATGCTGAACTTTTCACCAAAGAGGAAAAGACCCCACCTGGATCATGCTGAACGTTTCACCAAAGAGGGAAAGACCTCACCTGGATCATGCTGAACGTTTCACCAAAGAGTAGAAGACCTCACCTGGATCATGCTGAACGTTTCACCAAAGAGTAGAAGACCTCACCCGAATCATGCTGAACGTTTCACCAAAGAGTAGAAGACCTCACCTTGATCATGCTGAACGTTTCACCAAAGTGGAAAAGACCTCACCTGGATCATGCTGAACGTTCCCCTAACAACAGTCTGTCACTCACTCATTGAGACCGAGTACAAACATCAGAACGACCAAAGACGCTATAGAACCAGTGCGCTGACTACAAAAAGATGCCTCATGACGTTCCTTTGTTGAATTGGCGGTAGCAATTTCAGATCTTGTCCTAAGTATCTGCATTGTTAACACTCTACATTCCTGGATCGTGCCATGTGTACATGTAAATTCTGGACCAGCAAGAGGTCACATACATGGGAATTCACTATGAAGTGTCTTAACGCAGATGTGCAGTGCATGTGATGCCGAATGGGAAAATGCTGAATGAGATGTTGGATGTTGAATGCAATGTTGAATGTTGGATGAGAATATGATGGTGGATACTGAATGAGAACATGATACAATAGCTTGTCAGTAACCTTCTGTTCTAAGTCCCAGATGCATACACATGTATACGTAGAAGAAAGGGGTACACAAAGTACGCAGTCTAGACTACCAGTTGTCCGACTTCCATTCTGTGGGAGTCGCGGTGGCTGAGTGGGTTAGGCGGCTGACTTTGTGTGCTGGCGATTAGGTGCCTGACTCTGAGGGTGCCTTTTCGAATCCCGGATGGGACGCAACCAAAAAAGTGCTAGCATTTGTACTTTACTAAGAAAGTTCTATCTGAAATATGACATATGTTACAAGAAATTATTTACTGAAACAGGCGATCACACTTGAACACGCTTCGGTTCATGATTGAATAGACCCGTATGATAACATTCACAAGCGGAATGATTTTGCCAGTAAATTAATAATCTCCATCACATGCGCACCGATCAGCTGAGCTCAAATATGTACCATTCAGATTATATTTCGGTGCTTGCGCAGACATAATTAAACTCAACAAAATTACGATGCTAGTGATGAATATTGAAAATAACAGGAACCACGGCTGATGATAAAGGAAACGTTGTTAATGACAACGAGTATCTTTGGTGGAATAAGAGCTTCTGTGATCAGATAATTCGTCATGAACAACTTAAATTTCTGATCAAAGGCTAATTCTGATGCAGTGCCAGCACCGCTCAATTCTTATGACGCGAGAATAACTCTGAGGAGGTGCACTCTTTACGCTGCTGTGACGCCCTGGCAACGCGTTGGTGACGCTCTGTTATCACTTTGATCCGGCCTTGTAAATCTCAGATACAAAGCATGGTGAAAGGTCTCGAAGCCGCTGTGGCTGAGCAGGTCGGTCGCCAGGTTTGTGTATAATGCGTATTGTGTGTTGACTTCTGTAATAACTTTTGAACATGATGTGTAGGAAACTGGGTAATGTCTCCACTAACATAGGTATTGCGAGTTTGTTCATTAATCGACAGCCTCTGACGAAACACGTCTTCGCTTTTGATGAGAAAACAGGCAGAACGTTGAGCCGAGGACACAAACACACAGCCTCCCATCACCTCTAAAGCAATCCTCTCAGCGTGTTTCTTGTAGTTGCTCTCCTGAACTAGAAGCAACTTGTTTCGAGTTCAGGGATTAAGCTCTAAGGTGGACGGCAACTCTTTTTCCCTCTTGTTGGAAATGGGGCGCTATCTACACGTTTTCAGAGTAATCGAGTAGGTCGCTGTTTACGTGGACGGTGCTAAGGATGCTTGAACGCGAACGAGCACCTTTCTCTAGGAGTAATAATTAAGTAGACAATACTTACTTGTAGGGTTTTTTTCAGTTACAACGGTTACGGTTAAGAATTTGCCGTGACAAAAGGTGTAAGAAATCCCCTGTCAACCAAGCAAAACAGAACAAAGACTTGTCTAAAACATTCAAATATTGTATTAAGCAAAAAGAGCAAGTTATACAAAGTCACAAGTCAATTTCACAATACCGAATACAACTGAGACAAAACGTTAGGCAATGGGTCACAAAATGTACAGCGAGCAGTCTGACGGCGGCTATGAAGATCAAGCGTTGGCAGCGATTGATAATGCATACTCCAGTAATGTGTGTCCTTGTCCGTGCCAACACGGCAACTAGCATTTATGTACATTCAGTCATTTCCTGAAAGTTCGAGCACATACGACCAACGCCACTAACGTGGAATGCCCTGAAATAGTGTCCCTGAAGTCAGCAAATAATCAAAACCAGCTCAAGAGGAGGGAACTCAAAACCACTTCCCGAAAGCCTGCTGCCAAAATCCTAAAATACTGACCATCTATTCTACGAAATGTGACCCATCATAATTATTATTCAAAACACTAAACGTTGTGACCCAATAATAATTAGTACTATACTAAATATACAGAACATACACACTCGTCACACAACAAAGAGTTATAAAACAGAATGCACAGCAAAGTTGACTCGACAGCCCCTGGACTTGAATGTTCATACTTAACATACCTGTACATGTCTATGTAAGTTGCTCACCTGATAGTCATATCTATGTATATGTAGGTTATTCGCTTGACGTACCTGTAATGTATGCGCAGATTGTTCACTATATACATATATCCGGATTATTCACAACGCATATATATGCAGATTGTTCACCATACATGTATATGCAGACTGTTCACCATACATGTATATGCAGATTGTTCACCATTCATGTATATGCAGATTGTTCACCATTCATGTATATGCAGATTGTTCACAAAACATGTATATGCAGATTGTTTACCATTCATGTATATGCAGATTGTTCACAATACATGTATATGCAGATTGTTTACCATACATGTATATGCAGATTGTTTACATTCATGTATATGCAGATTGTTCACCATTCATGTATATGCAGATTGTTCACAATACATGTATATGCAGATTGTTTACCATTCATGTATATGCAGATTGTTCACAATACATGTATATGCAGATTGTTTACCATACATGTATATGCAGATTGTTTACATTCATGTATATGCAGATTGTTCACCATTCATGTATATGCAGATTGTTCACAATACATGTATATGCAGATTGTTCACAATACATGTATATGCAGATTGTTCACCATTCATGTATATGCAGATTGTTCACAATACATGTATATGCAGATTGTTCACCATTCATGTATATGCAGATTGTTCACAATACATGTATATGCAGATTGTTCACCATACATGTATATGCAGACTGTTCACCATACATATATATGCAGATGGTTTGCCATACATATATATGCGTACGTGTACGATGTTCACTTAATATACCTGGTTATGCAGTTTATTTAGCTAACACACCTGAACGTGTCCACCTGATTATCTCTACATATGATTGTAGATTGTGTACCCTACATAACTGTACATCGCATACATGCATATTTGTAACCGTACAAACCTGGCAAATTGTATGGCCTTTACGCATATTAATTTTTTTTAATGTTTCAAGAAAGATACACACGCAGATGGGAGGTTGTGCTTGCCCAAGGCAATCTGACGGCCAATCGATACATTGACCAGATTCTCCGTCCGCACGTCCTTCACCTTGTTGACCGTCAACTGCAGCTCTTCCAACAGGACAACGCCAGGCCCCACACAGCACGTGCCACCGTGGACTACCTGACCAAAAACAACATTAATTCCCGCCCCCGGCCCTCCAGTCCCTGGATCAAAACCCAATCGAACACCTTTCGGATCAGATCGATAGACGGGTACGTCGACGTCGTAATCCACCAAAGAACCTTCAACAGTTGTTCCACATACTGCAGGAGGAATGGAGAAGAATTCCATAACAAAACACCCATCGACTGATTCGATCTGTACCCAGGAGGTGACGGGCAGTGGTAGCAGATGGAGGTGGTCATACGAGGTGCTAACTTCAACACCACCTGGTAGGCAGCAGAAATGACTGTGATGACTGTTATTCTCATGAGATATGAACAAGATTGCAATGCATTGCTCAACAAAATTTCATTCATGTATCTTTGTTTTCCGCTGATCCTTGAATAACACCAGATTTTCATTGATATTGGGATTTTGTGGTTCTTTTTTCTTTCCTTTTTTTTTTGAAGAGTGTATGACCACAGCGACAGAACTGCCCAGCACACTTCACTTCACTTCAGTCCATTCCCCTTTGGTTGGTTGATTGATTGACTGGTTGGTTGGTTGATTGACTGGTTGGTTGGTTGGTTGACTGGTTGGTTGGTTGGTTGGTTGACTGGTTGGCTGGTTGGTTGACTGGTTGGTTGACTGGTTGGTTGGTTGGTTGGTTATCAAAGGTCTGAATTACAGTTTTAAAAGGCTCACCTACAGCTAGTATCCCCCACTTGGCTTGTGTTCTGTTGTAGTGTCGTATTCCTGGGCCGCATACCAAGCGCAAGTCAGAGTGGGTATCGGCAGCAGGGTGTGGGGAATCCATGTGAATTTTCAGTCTGTATTGTTTCAAAAATGTATCTTTCGGGGTATGTTTTTATATGAGAGTCAAGTGTTATTTCAGTTTTTACAAGACCAGAACCTGTTATCTGGCCTCGTCATCTGGGGAAAACACCTTCAGAAGGAAGTGCACGAATAAGGCGTCGACTTCAAACAAACAGAGCATGTACGTCCTGCATGTATAGCTGCAGCGGCTCTGACACCGTCATATGTTCACAATGTCCATCAGAAAGTCAAAACTTTAATTCATTTCATGTTTGGAACACGACCCAGGAGTTGATATGTTGTTGTCTATGTTTGAGAGACTATGAGCCAACTACAATAAAAAATATACACGGTTAGCTAATATGCCCCTCTTGGCCTACGTCGTGGTGTGTTGCTGTAGTGTCGTGTTCCTATGGGCCATAGATCAAGCCCAAGTGAGAATGTGTTCTATCTTCACTGGGGAATCTTGCTGCATCTTCTTGTGTTCCATTCTCTCGAAATGTATGTTTCTGTATATATTCTGAAGTAAGAGTCAATTGTTTTCAGGTGTGTGCTTGGGGACTCCAAGACGAGGGGTTGTTTACTGAGGGGCAAACACCCTCAGTGGGAAGTGCAGGAAAAGAGTGACAACTTCAAGCAAAGCTGATGCGAAGGCCGCCCTATGATAGCTGTGTTACATCATTTGTGCGTTCAGGTAGTTTCTGCTGGTGCAGAAGAACACCCCCTATCACCATCTTCCGTTTCATTTACCATCCCTTGGCACAGAACTGTATTCATGTTACAAAAAGGTTCGAACTCAGTAAACAGAGGCTACACGTCGGAAATAGAGGCAGTGCAGAGGATCACCCATATCGTCTTCCTTAAATCTTTATCTTTCTGCCATTCTTCTGAATGGGGCTAATAGGCCACTCAGTAAACACAAGCTGTGAATTCGTGCCGGGTTTAATAGACATGTCTCCGCCATCAATGTCAAAAGCAGAACTACCCCCGGAGTAGGTTTTAACCGGTACAGGCATCTTTGGGTATGAATTGAATAGGTTTTTTCACATCTTATCAAATAAGACTGTAGAAATAAACCCTCCAACATGGTGGGAAGTTTAACATGGCATCTGAACTGTAAAATCAGCTGACAAAGCCATTTTCAACATCATTGGAATATTGGATATGTACAGTAAATCAGTTTAGTATTTTGGGCTTTTTATATTTGAATATATGAACTGTAAATCAGCGAAGAACATGTACTGTATACCGATAAATTAGAGTGTTACTGTTAATAACTTGCCGTGACAAAAGGTACAAGAAATCCCCTCAGGACCAGCAAAATATAACAGTGACAAGTCCAAAATATTCAATAATATGTACTGACCAAAGAGATACAAAGATTCACCACATGTTTCTAGTACAATGCAACTGAGTCAGATCTATAGTGATGGAGTCACTGATATAATAACTCAGAAAGGTCTTAGTTTTCAGCGAGAAACTAAATCTACTAAATCTTTCACAACAAGCGATCTTGAATGCAGGTCAGGCTTGACGAAGAGGAATGCAGATAGGTCGAATGATGACACAACTCCTGTATTACTCTGAGAGTATGTCCGGGTGTGTCGTCAAAGCAGCAACCAGTCCAAGCTACGCGATCAGCCTCTTGTTTACCAACAGTCAAAATCACATACTCATATGCAGAAGAGCACCTAAAGGGAGGCAACTCTAAAGCGCAGCTTTAAAACACGTGCCCCTAAAAAACTATTACCCTGATACGAAATGTCATCCATAATAACTATCACTCAAAACTCTAAACAATGATAACAATCACTTAATCGATAGCAATACAAATTACGGAAAATAGACTCTCGTAACGTAGAGGAAGATCTGTTGCGCATGAATTGAGAGCATGTCGTCTGAATCAGTCAACAACACGAACTGTACATCTGTCGAGGCTATGGACTGTTATTTCTTCGAATACATACGTCGAACCGGATAACTATAAAATGAGTCGAATACTGTAAGTCAGTCGCGGACATACTGTATGAATATGTCGAAAACTTGAAAGTACACCAGCCAACCATTGGTACTGTAAATGCTATCCAAACAGCTGACCTTCTAAAGGACAACTCATTAAAATCCGGTTTAGAATTGATCTTCGGTAACCTATGCGTCTCGTATGAGGCAACTAACGAAATCAGGTGAACAGACTGACTTGATTGACACATTCCATTGTATCCCAAGTGCGTAAACTGATGTTCATGCTGTTGATCCCAGGATTGTCTGGTCAAGACACGATTATGTATAAACTGGCGCCATATATCAGCGTAAAACTAAACTTACGATCACACTTTACAGGACACACACACTCCAATAGATGTTTAAGAATAACATAAACATATACTCAAATATGTAGTCCAAAAACATCTACATATCGAGACACAAACGAGTGAAAACGGACTATCACGTGGCACCAAGTAGTGATATATCTGTTGGTTGAGCGCCCGATGCTAGTTGCATCTATGCAGGAGGCTCGGGACAACAGTTAACAAAAGTTAACATTTGATCTGATGCTCTCGGCTATTCATGTTCACACGTTATTCCACCATGTTGCAAGGACTATGTGCTTAATTGCCGTCCTCTGTCACGCTCCGATGTGCTTACATTCCCCATAGGAGCCCAACACAAATATGAAAGAACTTATCTGGCCACGATCTCTGAAATATGAGGATTATTTCAGATTCAACCTCAGGTTCGTACATGTTATGACATTCTTGCAAAACAGTTTCGCTGAAATATGCATGGGAAGTCCTTCTTTACATGAAGATGAATAGCAGTGTTTTCTGGTCTCATTATATTGGAATAAATATCACTGATCTACCTACCAGAAAGCCATAAAGATACACAAAACTGTGCTGCCATTAACCTATGGCCTACGTATCGTTAGTTTATGAATTCTACTGTTTCTTCATTTGATTAGCCCGTATTAAATGTACTTGTGCGGAGTTCATCTGTAGCATCAAAGTTACATCATCAGGTAAGTCTCTTTAGCAGCGCCATGTTAGTTAACTCCCTGGTCTTGTTTCCCTTATACATGCGCGTTTATCACATGTATCATTGCTTTCTTTTTCTTGTATTTTTCTAATGTATGTTACATCACAATTGTCATGAACCAGCTCCATGATGAACAGGACATATAAAGGCATTTAAAGGGACTGGCTGGGTTGTCAGCATGATCGTGACATAAATGTGCTCGTTATCAGTAAAGCAATGCAAGAAATGTACTAATGTGTTTTCGTGTCAGTAGTAGTGACGAAAGCATTGACACTGTATTTAGGAATATCTGAATTGTGTTATTTCAGCCTAGCTAATGAGTGATGTGTACATATTCTCTGTTTGGGATCATTTACTGGATATATCGTGCAGCTTGTGTATGTTATCATACCAGTCTCCTCTAGCATGAATAGAAAAAGAACTGATATGATCGCATATTTCAAGAGATAACTTCTTATACACGTGCATACAAGTGCATATTATTTGATGAGGTAGCTAATATCAATCAAATTCTGTTGGTATAACTCTGATGTATATAGATATAAGGGTAATTCTTCTGGTGATCTCTTTAATATGCATGCACAGCTCTTATCTAAGAATTTGCTGCACAGTTGTGTAAAATGCAAACAATATAATCTGGTGATAACCTGCGCTATGATCACCCGAAGGCAATGTCGAACCACAGTATCTGGTGACATTGTCGAACCACAGTATCTGGTGACATTGTCGAACCACAGTATCTGGTGACATTGTCGAACCACAGTGTCTGGTGACATTGTGAGACCACAGTATCTGCGACATTGCCGAACTACAGTATCTGGTGACATGCGGAGACAACAGTATCTTTTCAGATTGTGAGACATCAGTACCTGGTGACATTGTGAGACATCAGTACCTACATGGTGACATTGTGAGACAACAGTACCTGTGACACTGTGAGGCATCAGTACGCGTTGATATTGTGAGACCACAGTAGCTGGTGACAATGTGAAACAACAGTACCTGATGACATTGTGACACATCAGTACCCGTTGTCATTGTCAGACAACAGTACGTGGTGGCGTTGTGGGACAACAGTACCTGATGACATTGTGAGACAACGGTACCGGTGACAGCGGGACACCATGACCTTATCAGAGTGGTTGACAGCAATGGCTGGTGACAGGGTGGGATAACAGTAACTGGTGAAAGGGCGAGACAGCACCTAGTCACAATGTTGGACAACAGTGTCTGATGCTAATGTAAGGCGTGAGACAACAATGCTTGGCAACACTGACAATTGTACCAGATAACACTGCCTCATTCATTACGCTGCAGTCATGGTGATTACATCAGCGCAGGCTCGACAACGGCAGGTCCAAAAACAACTGTAGACCTAACGGTACGGGGAGATGTGTAGATTACAGGCTGTTCCACTGATCAACAAATCCTGTAAATGTGTTACTGCAGAGAGACACAGCAGTATCACAGACCCTTCCTCGTCAGTATGAGTCAGAAAGGAGGGACCACGCACGAACTGTTTGCAACATCACAGACCTGCCTCCAATGAAGTTGTCGCCACACCCTACTTAACATATGACGTTGCGTTGATACTGGTATCACTGGCAGTTTTAGAGCCATCTTCCACATCTTATCTAGTTTATGCAACCATGCATTGTTCGCTTTGCAAAGATGGGTCATGCGGAACTAGACTGAGACTGTGTTGCAATGATCTCTTTGGTGTCAGACGTATGGTAATTTTCCACTCTGTCACACAATCACTGATCCTTATTACTTTCTTTTCTACACAGCTCTTTGTGTAACAAACAACTAAACATGGCAAATCTGGATGTTCCAACTCAACTCCCTCAGCTCACAGTAGGTCCGTTTCCCTTTTAATGTAGTTCCTGTCTGTATCAAAATTTCTCTGATTTAACTCCCACAGTCAATCAACTGGAAGCAGCGCCATCTCCATAGTCATATATCATGTTAAGCTTGAAAACAGAAACATTGTTTCAAATTATATCGTTGGATGTGTGTTTACGGTATTGAGGACGTGTTTTGGTAAAAGGTCTGACACTCTTATACGTATTTTTGCTATTTCCTCCAGTTCAAGATGAATAAGGAAAGTGTTTGCCATGGTAACATCATCTATGTTGACAGTTGGTGCTTCACACTTTTAACCATAGAAGCAAGACAACAACAACAACAACAACAGCAACGAGTTAAGAAGGCTGTGGAATTCTTTGAAAAGTTAAAATCACGTTTTCAAAGAAACTGTTATTCAACCGTTTTCTCGTGCATGAAATGTTTATGGAATCATTTATGAAATATTTAGCATAACTATATTTAAAATGCAATAAACATGTTTCCCCAAATGTTTTCTAAACTTTATGGCCAATTTTTTCTGAAACCATTCACAATCACGTGAACAAAGGATTTTCGGAACATATCGTGGCAACATTTTGGGATGGTTTTTATCACATTTTGCTGGAAACCTGAACACCAATCGTGAAGGCAATTCTGCAGTTCTTGCATACATCATCTCAAGCATTCGTTCGCATCACTCGATGCATTGAAGCAGAGAAAAGCAGTTGGAAAGGTTCTCAAGTTAACTTTTCCACGGGACAGAAACACAATTGGCATTATGTAACAGATTTCAATTTCTGGTTTTCAATGTGACTCTTTCGCTGTAAGTGCTTGAATAACTTTAATTGATTTCTATAAAAACAAAGACCTAAATCTATAAGTACAAAGTACCTTAGTTAAGTGGGAGATTCACAGTCCCCTGAGAGCAATTTAGATGTGCTCCATTTAAAGGTTTTCATTACAGCAATGACTGGGTGGAACGGTAAAGCGACAGTTAGAGACGAAGGATGTTTCCATTCAGTCGTAAAGTGTATGATCTTTGAAAAAGACCAGTCAAAGTGTAGCCATATTGTAAACTGATCTTGAATGTCTTCCCATTGTATACAAATCCAGCCACAGACATGCTCCAAACCAACACAATACAAAAACGACATGAACTACACTATACTATCGGATTTCAAAAGATCAAAGAAACGGGGCGTTTTAGAGTAAAGTTGTGTTATATTTCTGATTTCCCTGTTTTTCTATTTTGTCAAGTAAATAATTTGAAAATGCAATAACGTTGATGTTGAAAGTTGTTGATGGACAAGTGTTGCATCTGACAATTCGATTGTTTACATAAATGGGCAGTCCAAAGAAGGATTACCGTTTAGTTGCAAGATGACACACTCCTGTGTCAACATCTACTGCGTCGTTAAATCATCGCAGCATCGTCTACTGACTCAAACGTGTTCGGCAAACATTTAGCTGAGATATCCTCATGTTTCATATGAACACTTACTTACTAAAATACTGTTTATTTGGAGTTCTACGGTATGACATCGAGAGTCAGCATTTATTTGGTTTGATTCCATTTGTTTCTGCTTTATGCCAAACTTCTAGCTATATGACGGGTGTCAGGAATCCAGGATGAACAACCATTTCCTTACGGCATCAACTTGAGGTACAAATTTGGGATACTATATAAGCAAAGGGTCGGCCACAAAATCACGGTCGTTGGTTTTCGGGTCAGAGCTGTAATATTGGTTCAGACAGGTAACATGTTGATGGTTCAAGAGGAGCAAACCCTACATCTGAATCAGGCGGATAACACAAGCTGAACAAATCATCTCCACAGCTGGTTCAGGCGGATAGGACGTGCTAAATAACAGATGTATTCATCTGGTTCCGACAGATAACGCTTTCTGAACAGCAGAAGTCAACGGTTGGTTCAGACAGATAACACACTGAACAACCTGTCTGCACTGAGAAGGATTCGTCTCGTCACATTCAAATGCATCTCGTCATCAGAATGAGACAACTAATGTGAGTACCGTGAGTACAGACGTTCCTCAACAGCATGGGAATACCAACCTAACTTAAGCAACATCACGTCACAGACTGATGAAAGACAATGTCGGCAACTCAGTTTCCAGCCAAAGGAGGAACACAGGCACGTCTCCACCTTCACGTGTTCACTGTTTTACCTGCTCCTCACGTGTTTTCCACAGCATCTTCCTCCACACACAAGCATCCCTGAAGGGCATCATCAAAGGAGCCACTGTTTCAACTCCATCACCACGATGATCTCTTTCCCAGCGATTCCTGAACGAAGCTGCAGATCCACAACGGAGATGTTCGGATGTTATGTGATAGTTAATATCCATGTTGTCTACACAGGGGGTCAAGGTGAAATACTTCTGTCATTGGTGCTAATGGGAGATGGTTTAGTTTAATACACATACCACCTGATACAACACAGGCTCCAGCAGCTGCAACATGGCAGTGACATGCAAAATGTCAACAATTGGAATCGTGGACACCACCATGATGATTTCTCAAACACCTGCCCATGCATTAGAAATCTTCATATAAAGAGTTTCATCGGATGTAAATCAGTGAATTTGAAAATGGATGCGTCTCTATGACTTTTTTTCTGTATCGTTTAGTCCTTTGTTTGTTGTTGTTCTGTTGGTGTTTTTTTTTTCTATTTAGTAACACTAGGTTTAAAATATTAAATATAATAGAGGTGGCATTACAAATGTTAGATATCATTTCATGTTTGGTGCACCCTCGATCTCAATCAAACTGATTATATACTTTCCATAATAAAGTGATTGTGGTGTGATGAATGTGACTAGCCTTTAGTTACCAGCAAGACATTATGTTGCTCAAACTGATCATGTATCTTCCATAATAAAGTGATTGTGGTGTGATGAATGTGACTAGCCCTTAGTTACCAACCAGACATTATGTTGCTCAAACTGATCATGTATCTTCCATAATAAAGTGATTGTGGTGTGATGAATGTGACTAGCCCTTAGTTACCAACAAGACATGTATGTTGATCAAACTGTCTATGTACCGTCCATAATAAAGTGATTGTGGTGTGATGAATGTAACTAGCCCTTAGTTACCAACAAGACATGTATTTTGATCAAACTGTCTATGTACCGTCCATAATAAAGCGATTGTGGTGTGATGAATGTAACTAGCCCTTAGTTACCAACAAGACATTATGTTGCTCAAACTGATCATGTATCTTCCATAATAAAGTGATTGTGGTGTGATGAATGTGACTAGCCCTTAGTTACCAACAAGACATTATGTTGCTCAAACTGATCATGTATCTTCCATAATAAAGTGATTGTGGTGTGATGAATGTGACTAGCCCTTAGTTACCAGCAAGACATTATGTTGCTCAAACTGATCATGTATCTTCCATAATAAAGTGATTGTGGTGTGATGAATGTGACTAGCCCTTAGTTACCAACAAGACATTATGTTGCTCAAACTGATCATGTATCTTCCATAATAAAGTGATTGTGGTGTGATGAATGTGACTAGCCCTTAGTTACCAACAAGACATTATGTTGCTCAAACTGATCATGTATCTTCCATAATAAAGTGATTGTGGTGTGATGAATGTGACTAGCCCTTAGTTACCAACAAGACATGTATGTTGATCAAACTGATCATGTATCTTCCATAATAAAGTGATTGTGGTGTGATGAATGTGACTAGCCCTTAGTTACCAACAAGACATGTATGTTGATCAAACTGATCATGTATCTTCCATGATAAAGTGATTGTGGTGTGATGAATGTAACTAGCCCTTAGTTACCAACAAGACATGTATGTTGATCAAACTGTCTATGTACCGTCCATAATAAAGTGATTGTGGTGTGATGAATGTGACTAGCCCTTAGTTACCAACAAGACATTATGTTGCTCAAACTGATCATGTATCTTCCATAATAAAGTGATTGTGGTGTGATGAATGTGACTAGCCCTTAGTTACCAACAAGACATGTATGTTGATCAAACTTTCTATGTACCGTCCATAATAAAGTGATTGTGGTGTGATGAATGTAACTAGCCTTTAGTTACCAACAAGACATGTATGTTGATCAAACTGTCTATGTACCGTCCATAATAAAGTGATTGCGGTGTGATGAATGTGACTAGCCCTTAGTTACCAGCAAGACATTATATTGATCAAACTTTCTATGTACCGTCCATAATAAAGTGATTGCGGTGTGATGAATGTAACTAGCCCTTAGTTACCAACAAGACATGTATGTTGATCAAACTGTCTATGTACCGTCCATAATAAAGTGATTGCGGTGTGATGAATGTGACTAGCCCTTAGTTACCAGCAAGACATGTATGTTGATCAAACTGTCTATGTACCGTCCATAATAAAGTGATTGTGGTGTGATGAATGTGACTAGCCCTTAGTTACCAACAAGACATGTATGTTGATCAAACTTTCTATGTACCGTCCATAATAAAGTGATTGTGGTGTGATGAATGTAACTAGCCCTTAGTTACCAACAAGACATGTATGTTGATCAAACTGTCTATGTACCGTCCATAATAAAGTGATTGTGGTGTGATGAATGTGACTAGCCCTTAGTTACCAACAAGACATGTATGTTGATCAAACTGTCTATGTACCGTCCATAATAAAGTGATTGCGGTGTGATAAATGTGACTAGCCCTTAGTTACCAACAAGACATGTATGTTGATCAAACTGTCTATGTACCGTCCATAATAAAGTGATTGTGGTGTGATAAATGTGACTAGCCCTTAGTTACCAACAAGACATGTATGTTGATCAAACTGTCTATGTACCGTCCATAATAAAGTGATTGCGGTGTGATGAATGTGACTAGCCCTTAGTTACCAGCAAGACATGTATGTTGATCAAACTGTCTGTGTACCGTCCATAATAAAGTGATTGCGGTGTGATGAATGTGACTAGCCCTTAGTTACCAACAAGACATGTATGTTGATCAAACTGTCTATGTACCGTCCATAATAAAGTGATTGCGGTGTGATGAATGTGACTAGCCCTTAGTTACCAGCAAGACATTATATTGATCAAACTTTCTATGTACCGTCCATAATAAAGTGATTGCGGTGTGATGAATGTGACTAGCCCTTAGTTACCAGCAAGACATTATATTGATCAAACTTTCTATGTACCGTCCATAATAAAGTGATTGTGGTGTGATGAATGTAACTAGCCCTTAGTTACCAACAAGACATGTATGTTGATCAAACTGTCTATGTACCGTCCATAATAAAGTGATTGTGGTGTGATGAATGTAACTAGCCCTTAGTTACCAACAAGACATGTATGTTGATCAAACTTTCTATGTACCGTCCATAATAAAGTGATTGTGGTGTGATGAATGTAACTAGCCCTTAGTTACCAACAAGACATGTATGTTGATCAAACTGATCATGTATCTTCCATAATAAAGTGATTGTGGTGTGATCAATGTAACTAGCCCTTAGTTACCAACAAGACATGTATGTTGATCAAACTGATCATGTATCTTCCAAAATAAAGTGATTGTGGTGTGATCAATGTAACTAGCCCTTAGTTACCAACAAGACATGTATGTTGATCATACTGTCTATGTACCGTCCATAATAAAGTGATTGCGGTGTGATGAATGTAACTAGCCCTTAGTTACCAACAAGACATGTATGTTGATCAAACTGTCTATGTACCGTCCATAATAAAGTGATTGTGGTGTGATAAATGTGACTAGCCCTTAGTTACCAACAAGACATGTATGTTGATCAAACTGTCTATGTACCGTCCATAATAAAGTGATTGTGGTGTGATGAATGTGACTAGCCCTTAGTTACCAACAAGACATGTATGTTGATCAAACTGTCTATGTACCGTCCATAATAAAGTGATTGCGGTGTGATGAATGTGACTAGCCCTTAGTTACCAACAAGACATGTATGTTGATCAAACTGTCTATGTACCGTCCATAATAAAGTGATTGTGGTGTGATGAATGTGACTAGCCCTTAGTTACCAACAAGACATGTATGTTGATCAAACTTTCTATGTACCGTCCATAATAAAGTGATTGTGGTGTGATGAATGTAACTAGCCCTTAGTTACCAATAAGACATGTATGTTGATCAAACTGTCTATGTACCGTCCATAATAAAGTGATTGTGGTGTGATGAATGTGACTAGCCCTTAGTTACCAACAAGACATGTATGTTGATCAAACTGTCTATGTACCGTCCATAATAAAGTGATTGGGGTGTGATGAATGTAACTAGCCCTTAGTTACCAACAAGACATGTATGTTGATCAAACTGTCTATGTACCGTCCATAATAAAGTGATTGTGGTGTGATGAATGTGACTAGCCCTTAGTTACCAACAAGACATGTATGTTGATCAAACTGTCTATGTACCGTCCATAATAAAGTGATTGTGGTGTGATGAATGTAACTAGCCCTTAGTTACCAACAAGACATGTATGTTGATCAAACTTTCTATGTACCGTCCATAATAAAGTGATTGTGGTGTGATGAATGTAACTAGCCCTTAGTTACCAACAAGACATGTATGTTGACCAAACTGATCATGTATCTTCCATAATAAAGTGATTGTGGTGTGATCAATGTAACTAGCCCTTAGTTACCAACAAGACATGTATGTTGATCAAACTGATCATGTATCTTCCATAATAAAGTGATTGTGGTGTGATGAATGTAACTAGCCCTTAGTTACCAACCAGACATGTATGTTGATCAAACTGTCTATGTACCGTCCATAATAAAGTGATTGTGGTGTGATAAATGTGACTAGCCCTTAGTTACCAACAAGACATGTATGTTGATCAAACTGTCTATGTACCGTCCATAATAAAGTGATTGCGGTGTGATGAATGTGACTAGCCCTTAGTTACCAACAAGACATGTATGTTGATCAAACTGTCTATGTACCGTCCATAATAAAGTGATTGTGGTGTGATGAATGTAACTAGCCCTTAGTTACCAACCAGACATGTATGTTGATCAAACTGTCTATGTACCGTCCATAATAAAGTGATTGTGGTGTGATAAATGTGACTAGCCCTTAGTTACCAACAAGACATGTATGTTGATCAAACTGTCTATGTACCGTCCATAATAAAGTGATTGCGGTGTGATGAATGTGACTAGCCCTTAGTTACCAACAAGACATGTATGTTGATCAAACTGTCTATGTACCGTCCATAATAAAGTGATTGCGGTGTGATGAATGTGACTAGCCCTTAGTTACCAACAAGACATGTATGTTGATCAAACTGTCTATGTACCGTCCATAATAAAGTGATTGTGGTGTGATGAATGTAACTAGCCCTTAGTTACCAACAAGACATGTATGTTGATCAAACTGTCTATGTACCGTCCATAATAAAGTGATTGCGGTGTGATGAATGTGACTAGCCCTTAGTTACCAACAAGACATGTATGTTGATCAAACTGTCTATGTACCGTCCATAATAAAGTGATTTGGGTGTGATGAATGTGACTAGCCCTTAGTTACCAACAAGACATGTATGTTGATCAAACTGTCTATGTACCGTCCATAATAAAGTGATTGCGGTGTGATGAATGTGACTAGCCCTTAGTTACCAACAAGACATGTATGTTGATCAAACTGTCTATGTACCGTCCATAATAAAGTGATTGCGGTGTGATGAATGTGACTAGCCCTTAGTTACCAACAAGACATGTATGTTGATCAAACTTTCTATGTACCGTCCATAATAAAGTGATTGCGGTGTGATGAATGTAACTAGCCCTTAGTTACCAACAAGACATGTATGTTGATCAAACTGATCATGTATCTTCCATAATAAAGTGATTGTGGTGTGATCAATGTAACTAGCCCTTAGTTACCAACAAGACATGTATGTTGATCAAACTTTCTATGTACCGTCCATAATAAAGTGATTGCGGTGTGATGAATGTAACTAGCCCTTAGTTACCAACAAGACATGTATGTTGATCAAACTGATCATGTATCTTCCATAATAAAGTGATTGTGGTGTGATCAATGTAACTAGCCCTTAGTTACCAACAAGACATGTATGTTGATCAAACTGTCTATGTACCGTCCATAATAAAGTGATTGTGGTGTGATGAATGTAACTAGCCCTTAGTTACCAACAAGACATGTATGTTGATCAAACTGTCTATGTATCGTCCATAATAAAGTGATTGTGGTGTGATGAATGTAACTAGCCCTTAGTTACCAACAAGACATGTATGTTGATCAAACTTTCTATGTACCGTCCATAATAAAGTGATTGCGGTGTGATGAATGTAACTAGCCCTTAGTTACCAACAAGACATGTATGTTGATCAAACTGATCATGTATCTTCCATAATAAAGTGATTGTGGTGTGATCAATGTAACTAGCCCTTAGTTACCAACAAGACATGTATGTTGATCAAACTGTCTATGTACCGTCCATAATAAAGTGATTGTGGTGTGATGAATGTGACTAGCCCTTAGTTACCAACAAGACATGTATGTTGATCAAACTGTTTATGTACCGTCCATAATAAAGTGATTGTGGTGTGATAAATGTGACTAGCCCTTAGTTACCAACAAGACATGTATGTTGATCAAACTGTCTATGTACCGTCCATAATAAAGTGATTGTGGTGTGATGAATGTAACTAGCCCTTAGTTACCAACAAGACATGCATGTTGATCAAACTGTCTATGTACCGTCCATAATAAAGTGATTGCGGTGTGATGAATGTAACTAGCCCTTAGTTACCAACAAGACATGTATGTTGATCATACTGTCTATGTACCGTCCATAATAAAGTGATTGTGGTGTGATGAATGTAACTAGCCCTTAGTTACCAACAAGACATGTATGTTGATCAAACTGATCATGTATCTTCCATAATAAAGTGATTGTGGTGTGATCAATGTAACTAGCCCTTAGTTACCAACAAGACATGTATGTTGATCAAACTGTCTATGTACCGTCCATAATAAAGTGATTGTGGTGTGATGAATGTGACTAGCCCTTAGTTACCAACAAGACATGTATGTTGATCAAACTGTCTATGTACCGTCCATAATAAAGTGATTGCGGTGTGATGAATGTAACTAGCCCTTAGTTACCAACAAGACATGTATGTTGATCATACTGTCTATGTACCGTCCATAATAAAGTGATTGTGGTGTGATGAATGTGACTAGCCCTTAGTTACCAACAAGACATGTATGTTGATCAAACTGATCATGTATCTTCCATAATAAAGTGATTGTGGTGTGATAAATGTGACTAGCCCTTAGTTACCAACAAGACATGTATGTTGATCATACTGTCTATGTACCGTCCATAATAAAGTGATTGTGGTGTGATGAATGTGACTAGCCCTTAGTTACCAACAAGACATTATGTTGCTCAAACTGATCATGTATCTTCCATAATAAAGTGATTGCGGTGTGATGAATGTGACTAGCCCTTAGTTACCAACAAGACATGTATGTTGATCATACTGTCTATGTACCGTCCATAATAAAGTGATTGTGGTGTGATGAATGTAACTAGCCCTTAGTTACCAACAAGACATGTATGTTGATCAAACTGTCTATGTACCGTCCATAATAAAGTGATTGTGGTGTGATGAATGTAACTAGCCCTTAGTTACCAACAAGACATGCATGTTGATCAAACTGTCTATGTACCGTCCATAATAAAGTGATTGTGGTGTGATGAATGTGACTAGCCCTTAGTTACCAACAAGACATGTATGTTGATCAAACTGTCTATGTACTGTCCATAATAAAGTGATTGTGGTGTGATGAATGTAACTAGCCCTTAGTTACCAACAAGACATGTATGTTGATCAAACTGTCTATGTACCGTCCATAATAAAGTGATTGCGGTGTGATGAATGTGACTAGCCCTTAGTTACCAACAAGACATGTATGTTGATCATACTGTCTATGTACCGTCCATAATAAAGTGATTGTGGTGTGATGAATGTAACTAGCCCTTAGTTACCAACAAGACATGTATGTTGATCAAACTGTCTATGTACCGTCCATAATAAAGTGATTGTGGTGTGATGAATGTGACTAGCCCTTAGTTACCAACAAGACATGTATGTTGATCAAACTGTCTATGTACCGTCCATAATAAAGTGATTGTGGTGTGATGAATGTAACTAGCCCTTAGTTACCAACAAGACATGTATGTTGATAAAACTTTCTATGTACCGTCCATAATAAAGTGATTGCGGTGTGATGAATGTAACTAGCCCTTAGTTACCAACAAGACATGTATGTTGATCAAACTGATCATGTATCTTCCATAATAAAGTGTTTGTATTGTGATCAATGTAACTAGCCCTTAGTTACCAACAAGACATGTATGTTGATCATACTGTCTATGTACCGTCCATAATAAAGTGATTGTGGTGTGATGAATGTGACTAGCCCTTAGTTACCAACAAGACATGTATGTTGATCAAACTGTCTATGTACCGTCCATAATAAAGTGATTGTGGTGTGATGAATGTAACTAGCCCTTAGTTACCAACAAGACATGTATGTTGATCAAACTGTCTATGTACCGTCCATAATAAAGTGATTGTGGTGTGATGAATGTAACTAGCCCTTAGTTACCAACAAGACATGTATGTTGATCAAACTTTCTATGTACCGTCCATAATAAAGTGATTGCGGTGTGATGAATGTAACTAGCCCTTAGTTACCAACAAGACATGTATGTTGATCAAACTGATCATGTATCTTCCATAATAAAGTGATTGTGGTGTGATCAATGTAACTAGCCCTTAGTTACCAACAAGACATGTATGTTGATCAAACTGTCTATGTACCGTCCATAATAAAGTGATTGTGGTGTGATGAATGTAACTAGCCCTTAGTTACCAACAAGACATGTATGTTGATCAAACTGTCTATGTACCGTCCATAATAAAGTGATTGTGGTGTGATGAATGTAACTAGCCCTTAGTTACCAACAAGACATGTATGTTGATCAAACTTTCTATGTACCGTCCATAATAAAGTGATTGCGGTGTGATGAATGTAACTAGCCCTTAGTTACCAACAAGACATGTATGTTGATCAAACTGATCATGTATCTTCCATAATAAAGTGATTGTGGTGTGATCAATGTAACTAGCCCTTAGTTACCAACAAGACATGTATGTTGATCATACTGTCTATGTACCGTCCATAATAAAGTGATTGTGGTGTGATGAATGTGACTAGCCCTTAGTTACCAACAAGACATGTATGTTGATCAAACTGTCTATGTACCGTCCATAATAAAGTGATTGTGGTGTGATAAATGTGACTAGCCCTTAGTTACCAACAAGACATGTATGTTGATCAAAATGTCTATGTACCGTCCATAATAAAGTGATTGTGGTGTGATGAATGTAACTAGCCCTTAGTTACCAACAAGACATGCATGTTGATCAAACTGTCTATGTACCGTCCATAATAAAGTGATTGCGGTGTGATGAATGTAACTAGCCCTTAGTTACCAACAAGACATGTATGTTGATCATACTGTCTATGTACCGTCCATAATAAAGTGATTGTGGTGTGATGAATGTAACTAGCCCTTAGTTACCAACAAGACATGTATGTTGATCAAACTGATCATGAATCTTCCATAATAAAGTGATTGTGGTGTGATCAATGTAACTAGCCCTTAGTTACCAACAAGACATGTATGTTGATCATACTGTCTATGTACCGTCCATAATAAAGTGATTGTGGTGTGATGAATGTGACTAGCCCTTAGTTACCAACAAGACATTATGTTGCTCAAACTGATCATGTATCTTCCATAATAAAGTGATTGCGGTGTGATGAATGTGACTAGCCCTTAGTTACCAACAAGACATGTATGTTGATCATACTGTCTATGTACCGTCCATAATAAAGTGATTGTGGTGTGATGAATGTAACTAGCCCTTAGTTACCAACAAGACATGTATGTTGATCAAACTTTCTATGTACCGTCCATAATAAAGTGATTGTGGTGTGATGAATGTAACTAGCCCTTAGTTACCAACAAGACATGCATGTTGATCAAACTGTCTATGTACCGTCCATAATAAAGTGATTGTGGTGTGATGAATGTGACTAGCCCTTAGTTACCAACAAGACATGTATGTTGATCAAACTGTCTATGTACCGTCCATAATAAAGTGATTGTGGTGTGATGAATGTAACTAGCCCTTAGTTACCAACAAGACATGTATGTTGATCAAACTGTCTATGTACCGTCCATAATAAAGTGATTGTGGTGTGATGAATGTGACTAGCCCTTAGTTACCAACAAGACATGTATGTTGATCAAACTGTCTATGTACCGTCCATAATAAAGTGATTGTGGTGTGATGAATGTGACTAGCCCTTAGTTACCAACAAGACATGTATGTTGATCATACTGTCTATGTACCGTCCATAATAAAGTGATTGTGGTGTGATGAATGTGACTAGCCCTTAGTTACCAACAAGACATGTATGTTGATCAAACTGTCTATGTACCGTCCATAATAAAGTGATTGCGGTGTGATGAATGTGACTAGCCTTTAGTTACCAACAAGACATGTATGTTGATCAAACTGATCATGTATCTTCCATAATAAAGTGATTGTGGTGTGATCAATGTAACTAGCCCTTAGTTACCAACAAGACATGTATGTTGATCAAACTGATCATGTATCTTCCATAATAAAGTGATTGTGGTGTGATGAATGTGACTAGCCTTTAGTTACCAACAAGACATGTATGTTGATCAAACTTTCTATGTACCGTCCATAATAAAGTGATTGTGGTGTGATGAATGTAACTAGCCCTTAGTTACCAATAAGACATGTATGTTGATCAAACTGTCTATGTACCGTCCATAATAAAGTGATTGTGGTGTGATGAATGTGACTAGCCTTTAGTTACCAACAAGACATGTATGTTGATCAAACTGTCTATGTACCGTCCATAATAAAGTGATTGTGGTGTGATGAATGTAACTAGCCCTTAGTTACCAACAAGACATGTATGTTGATCATACTGTCTATGTACCGTCCATAATAAAGTGATTGTGGTGTGATGAATGTAACTAGCCCTTAGTTACCAATAAGACATGTATGTTGATCAAACTGTCTATGTACCGTCCATAATAAAGTGATTGTGGTGTGATGAATGTAACTAGCCTTTAGTTACCAACAAGACATGTATGTTGATCAAACTGTCTATGTACCGTCCATAATAAAGTGATTGTGGTGTGATGAATGTGACTAGCCTTTAGTTACCAACAAGACATGTATGTTGATCAAACTGTCTATGTACCGTCCATAATAAAGTGATTGTGGTGTGATGAATGTAACTAGCCCTTAGTTACCAACAAGACATGTATGTTGATCAAACTGTCTATGTACCGTCCATAATAAAGTGATTGTGGTGTGATGAATGTGACTAGCCTTTAGTTACCAACAAGACATGTATGTTGATCAAACTGATCATGTATCTTCCATAATAAAGTGATTGTGGTGTGATCAATGTAACTAGCCCTTAGTTACCAACAAGACATGTATGTTGATCAAACTGATCATGTATCTTCCATAATAAAGTGATTGTGGTGTGATGAATGTGACTAGCCTTTAGTTACCAACAAGACATGTATGTTGATCAAACTTTCTATGTACCGTCCATAATAAAGTGATTGTGGTGTGATGAATGTAACTAGCCCTTAGTTACCAATAAGACATGTATGTTGATCAAACTGTCTATGTACCGTCCATAATAAAGTGATTGTGGTGTGATGAATGTGACTAGCCTTTAGTTACCAACAAGACATGTATGTTGATCAAACTGTCTATGTACCGTCCATAATAAAGTGATTGTGGTGTGATGAATGTAACTAGCCCTTAGTTACCAACAAGACATGTATGTTGATCATACTGTCTATGTACCGTCCATAATAAAGTGATTGTGGTGTGATGAATGTAACTAGCCCTTAGTTACCAATAAGACATGTATGTTGATCAAACTGTCTATGTTCCGTCCATAATAAAGTGATTGTGGTGTGATGAATGTAACTAGCCCTTAGTTACCAATAAGACATGTATGTTGATCAAACTGTCTATGTACCGTCCATAATAAAGTGATTGTGGTGTGATGAATGTAACTAGCCCTTAGTTACCAACCAGACATGTACATTGATCAAACTGTCTATGTACCGTCCATAATAAAGTGATTGTGGTGTGATGAATGTAACTAGCCTTTAGTTACCAACAAGACATGTATGTTGATCAAACTGTCTATGTACTGTCCATAATAAAGTGATTGTGGTGTGATGAATGTGACTAGCCTTTAGTTACCAACAAGACATGTATGTTGATCAAACTGTCTATGTACCGTCCATAATAAAGTGATTGTGGTGTGATGAATGTAACTAGCCCTTAGTTACCAACAAGACATGTATGTTGATCATACTGTCTATGTACCGTCCATAATAAAGTGATTGTGGTGTGATGAATGTGACTAGCCTTTAGTTACCAACAAGACATGTATGTTGATCAAACTGATCATGTATCTTCCATAATAAAGTGATTGTGGTGTGATGAATGTGACTAGCCTTTAGTTACCAACAAGACATGTATGTTGATCAAACTGTCTATGTACCGTCCATAATAAAGTGATTGTGGTGTGATGAATGTGACTAGCCTTTAGTTACCAACAAGACATGTATGTTGATCAAACTGTCTATGTACCGTCCATAATAAAGTGATTGTGGTGTGATGAATGTAACTAGCCCTTAGTTACCAACAAGACATGTATGTTGATCATACTGTCTATGTACCGTCCATAATAAAGTGATTGTGGTGTGATGAATGTAACTAGCCCTTAGTTACCAACAAGACATGTATGTTGATCAAACTGTCTATGTACCGTCCATAATAAAGTGATTGTGGTGTGATGAATGTAACTAGCCCTTAGTTACCAACAAGACATGTATGTTGATCAAACTGTCTATGTACCGTCCATAATAAAGTGATTGTGGTGTGATGAATGTGACTAGCCCTTAGTTACCAACAAGACATGTATGTTGATCAAACTGTCTATGTACCGTCCATAATAAAGTGATTGTGGTGTGATGAATGTAACTAGCCCTTAGTTACCAACAAGACATGTATGTTGATCAAACTGTCTATGTACCGTCCATAATAAAGTGATTGTGGTGTGATGAATGTAACTAGCCCTTAGTTACCAACAAGACATGTATGTTGATCAAACTGTCTATGTACCGTCCATAATAAAGTGATTGCGGTGTGATGAATGTAACTAGCCCTTAGTTACCAGCAAGACATGTATGTTGATCAAACTGTCTATGTACCGTCCATAATAAAGTGATTGCGGTGTGATCAATGTAACTAGCCCTTAGTTACCAACAAGACATGTATGTTGATCAAACTGTCTATGTACCGTCCATAATAAAGTGATTGTGGTGTGATGAATGTGACTAGCCCTTAGTTACCAACAAGACATGTATGTTGATCAAACTGTCTATGTACCGTCCATAATAAAGTGATTGTGGTGTGATGAATGTAACTAGCCCTTAGTTACCAACAAGACATGTATGTTGATCAAACTGTCTATGTACCGTCCATAATAAAGTGATTGCGGTGTGATGAATGTAACTAGCCCTTAGTTACCAGCAAGACATGTATGTTGATCAAACTGTCTATGTACCGTCCATAATAAAGTGATTGCGGTGTGATCAATGTAACTAGCCCTTAGTTACCAACAAGACATGTATGTTGATCAAACTGTCTATGTACCGTCCATAATAAAGTGATTGCGGTGTGATCAATGTAACTAGCCCTTAGTTACCAACAAGACATGTATGTTGATCAAACTGTCTATGTACCGTCCATAATAAAGTGATTGCGGTGTGATGAATGTAACTAGCCCTTAGTTACCAACAAGACATGTATGTTGATCAAACTGTCTATGTACCGTCCATAATAAAGTGATTGTGGTGTGATGAATGTGACTAGCCCTTAGTTACCAACAAGACATGTATGTTGATCAAACTGTCTGTGTACCGTCCATAATAAAGTGATTGTGGTGTGATGAATGTGACTAGCCCTTAGTTACCAATAAGACATGTATGTTGATCAAACTGTCTATGTACCGTCCATAATAAAGTGATTGTGGTGTGATGAATGTAACTAGCCCTTAGTTACCAACAAGACATGTATGTTGATCAAACTGTCTATGTACCGTCCATAATAAAGTGATTGTGGTGTGATGAATGTAACTAGCCCTTAGTTACCAACAAGACATGTATGTTGATCAAACTGTCTATGTACCGTCCATAATAAAGTGATTGAGGTGTGATGAATGTAACTAGCCTTTAGTTACCAACAAGACATGTATGTTGATCAAACTGTCTATGTACCGTCCATAATAAAGTGATTGTGGTGTGATGAATGTAACTAGCCCTTAGTTACCAACCAGACATGTATGTTGATCAAACTGTCTATGTACCGTCCATAATAAAGTGATTGCGGTGTGATGAATGTAACTAGCCCTTAGTTACCAACAAGACATGTATGTTGATCATACTGTCTATGTACCGTCCATAATAAAGTGATTGTGGTGTGATGAATGTGACTAGCCCTTAGTTACCAACAAGACATGTATGTTGATCAAACTGATCATGTATCTTCCATAATAAAGTGATTGTGGTGTGATGAATGTGACTAGCCTTTAGTTACCAACAAGACATGTATGTTGATGAAACTGATCATGTATCTTCCATAATAAAGTGATTGTGGTGTGATGAATGTGACTAGCCTTTAGTTACCAACAAGACATGTATGTTGATCAAACTGTTTATGTACCGTCCATAATAAAGTGATTGTGGTGTGATGAATGTAACTAGCCCTTAGTTACCAACAAGACATGTATGTTGATCAAACTGTCTATGTACCGTCCATAATAAAGTGATTGTGGTGTGATGAATGTAACTAGCCCTTAGTTACCAACAAGACATGTATGTTGATCAAACTTTCTATGTACCGTCCATAATAAAGTGATTGTGGTGTGATGAATGTAACTAGCCCTTAGTTACCAACAAGACATGTATGTTGATCAAACTGTCTATGTACCGTCCATAATAAAGTGATTGTGGTGTGATCAATGTAACTAGCCCTTAGTTACCAACAAGACATGTATGTTGATCAAACTTTCTATGTACCGTCCATAATAAAGTGATTGTGGTGTGATGAATGTAACTAGCCCTTAGTTACCAACAAGACATGTATGTTGATCAAACTTTCTATGTACCGTCCATAATAAAGTGATTGTGGTGTGATCAATGTAACTAGCCCTTAGTTACCAATAAGACATGTACATTGATCAAACAGACCATGTATCTTAATTATCAAAGTGAACAAGCAAACAAGTGAACCTTTATGCAGTGGAAGCTGTCAAAACCGGTATCTGTTCAATCCGGAAAGTTGTAAATACTGGCATAAAATCCCAGTCCCATTCGTGGTTTGTACATTTATCATCAGCTCTGCAAACCGGCATGTTGTCTAAACTGGATTATATCTTTAGCTCCGATGAGACACCTTCCGCTGTACCTCATTTATGATCGGATCTTGATTTCAATAAAAATAATTATAATGAATATTGTAGTGGTTTCAGTAAATGGTTATAATGAATCTGTGCAGGTTTCAGTAAATATACCTAATCCCACATGGAATCAGTAAATATACAAAACCATTGAAAAAGTTCGTAAATATACATATTCACAGATTATATATATTTAGTGTAACATATATAAGGATCTCGCCATGAAAATGAAGATTAAGGAGGACACCAGTTTGGTGGAATCTGCACTCAACAGCAGTCAATAGCAACACCTACTACGCCGTAAGTGCAGCACCGTCTACTGCCTAAAACATGTTCTTTATACAGATACTCGAATTCCCTCACAAGAACTACGTCTCAATATTGTTGTGTTGGAGTTAGGAGTGTGATATTTTAGGGATGGATTTCATTCCGGCGTCAGAAGGCATGATCTAATGGGCAATATGTTTGGTTTTGCTGAGGGCATTTACTTGATGACATGCTTGAAAATGGCTCTAATTAAAGAGTAGCTTCTTACTCACGCCCGACCTGAATCTCAGTTTCCGTTTCTTGTTATACCATGTGTCAGAAATACACTGACCTATCACGTGAGGTCGGACAAAAATAGTGGTCTCTTACTAGTAATCTTTCGACTCTTCGTGGCAGCTTATCAAGTTTAATGAAGTCGTTGTTTTTCGTGCTCTGAAGTTAAACTTGAATGAACTTAAGAACTCGTTACTGTCTTTCCAACCCAAGACATTCTGTGACGTACGCCTAGTCAATCCCGTTGGTAAAGTGATGTTTTTAACGTTTAATATACAGGCGATGTCAGAGACACCATCAAGGGTGATGTATTTACCAATGGTTACTCCTTCTCCACGGAAAAGTGATGTATTTAGCGCCCATAAAAGAGGTCATGTTTGAAAAGTCCCTAATACAGGAGATATCTGTAACATCCATTATACAGGTGATTCCGTAACGTCCGTCATACAGGTGATGTCTGTAACGTCCGTCATACAGTTGATGTCTGTAACGTCCGTCATACAGGTGATGTCTGTAACGTCCGTTATACAGGTGATGTCTGTAACGTCCGTCATACAGGTGATTCTGTAACGTCCATAATACAAGTGATGTCTTAAACAGTGTTGGTATTTATAATCTCTGTTCGACCCAGTCTCCCATCTGAAGGATGTATGTTACTTGGCCAAGTCCTGAAACGTCACATCAGAGATCCGGTGTGATAACATGGCTCAATTCCAATCTACCATGACGATGCGGTACAGTATTTTCACAAGCTGTCTAGTAACACTGTCACACATGTAGCGATCGAGACACCTCGGCGCAAAGGGCTTAGAAGCAGCGCTGCGGGTATTACAGTAACTTACCCACGCGTCGCCACCTTCAAGATAACATCGACATGTCATCAGTGTGTCTATGTGCGTTATTTATACACATGAGCATTGCAATGCCTGGCTCTCAGTATCAACGTGTTCTTCAGAGTTATTAAGATAACTGTAAAGTGAGGAAAGTGTAAGAAAGCGATGTTAAACCACAGTGATCAATGAAGCATCACTTTAATGTACCTGGTTCCTTCTGCAAATAATGACAAACTTATATCAGTGTCATTTGATGCCAGACACACACAGCGTTACACAGTTGCTGGTATTGACGGAACTCACGGCATTCATCGGGTTCTACTACATCATCCCCCTTGTCAAGATAGTCATCTACAAGTCGACCACACAATCATAACAAGACGTTTAATTGATGTTTTTTGTCTGTGTTTCTGGCCAATATGTTGTGTGCCCTTTATGTTCTGGGCTGTGTTGGTGCACTTGGGGACTCGCTGATGAGTAACGAGCAGAGATACACTTGGAGATAAGGTAGGGTAGCATACAGTCAGTGATCAAGCTAGAACACATGCCGCTTTAGAATAATTATTATATCACAGCAGCGGACACCAGAAATGAGCTTCACACATAGTACTCATATGGGGAAACGTGTTTTCGGCGTGACGAGTGAACGCTTCAGCCACTTTACTAATCCTTTGCTTAGGGCGCAGATGTAATTGGTTAGAGCAAATTAGAGAAATATTAGCATTAGGAGATCAGGTCAGTACGAAATGTACATTTGGAGAACACATTTGAGCAAGATGTACTTTGGTGCATCAAATGAGAGCTTGATGAAATAAAAAATCAGGTTAGAGGAGGATACATTTGCGGACATAGTTTAACACACGGTCTGATCAAGTCGCATGCACCTGGAGAGCAAAGACTCAAGTGCATGCGCAGATCACTTTAACGCAAGATGCAGTTGAAGATGGGGTAAGAACAAGTTGCAGTCTGAGAACACGTTGCAGTCTGTTATGCATTAATAGCTGACGTCAGGTGTCAGAATAGATCCTGCTTTTGTGTACTTAGGTCACTGAGTGAGATTTCATTCCGCCTCATTTCTGGAAAAGGTTTAACTAAACTATCTTATCTGTGAGAGTAAGACTGTAGAAAATGCTCTTAAACAACGCTTTCTTTGTCCTGGCAAGTTAGCATAAATTCAAGAAGAACAATTACACATTACACATTTGTGGTGGAAGCGTGTCTTCCTATTTGTGAAGGATTCTGTAGATGATTGGATGCAGTTTCATACTGGGAAAAACGGCCAATGATCTTCTGAAGAAGACTTCTGACTTATCTACAAAATTAATGTTCTAACCGGCTATGGGGCCTAGTTTGCCTAGTGGTTAAGTTATTCGATCGTGATGGTGTCCCGAGTCCCGAGTTTGATTCCCCACATGGGCACATTGTGTGAAGCCTGTGGATTGTGAGTGAGTTTAGGAATGATCATGCAATTTCACGGCGGGGGACACAAGAAATGGGCTCCATACATTGAACCTACGTGGAAAATCGAACTCGAGTCTTTAGTGTGAGGAGCGAACGCTACAACCACTAGCCTATCCCATCGCCCCTACATGGAATGAAACGAGGTCCAGCAGGATCTGTCAACGGAGTATACCAGAGTGAGGTATCCATGAGTAGTACGTTACTGGGTTAAATCTATAAAACACGAAACGTTCTTGACATTTTTAATTAGCACACAACACGCACGCGTGCACGCATGCACGCATGCACGCACACTCCCACATACACATCAAGAGTTATCATTTGTAACTACAACAGTGGGCGATGCTATCCGGGACACTTAGCTGCATTGTGGCTGTGTCGCCTTTACGAAGAAAAGACAAAACAAAAAACATGTAAGCGAATATTAAAAGAAGCTCACAGCAACACAGCGACAATGTCCCTTCTGGGATTCCATAACGACCTTACGCACCATTCACTTTAACTGCACCCTCTAGGGTCGGAAAGACACATACAGCCTCAAAATGTTCGTAATAATATTTGGTGCCTTTCAGAAATGCTACCCATTATTGTTTAAGCACACATCTAACACATTAACGCCTGTCGTGATATTACTGGACTATTTTATACAGCGGTATAAAACCTCATCTCTTTCTAAAACCCTTTCACTCAAACAGTAATGGAGAAGATTTAACTGATGAAAACAGTATATTAACATGTTATTTACTCATTACTCAACTGTTAACGATTACTACTAACGATTGTAGTGATGCTATGAATCCTAAGAGGCCTGTTACCTTGCAGTTTACAAAACGATTCCCATGTAGATTTACACCCGCATCAAGACACGCTATATTGTGGAATAAGGCCGCTGAGACTATAGACTGACTAAACTAAAAAATGCTAAAACTCTGTGTATTGGTAAGATGGAAAGAAGAATGTCAGATTTCCCATCTTACCCACAAGACATGGGAGTGGCCGCATTTGTCTTTAGCGATCAGATTTCCCATTTCCGTCTCCGAAACTGGTATCTACTGAAACCAGAGACCATATAATAGATTAGAGGGTCTCTGCTGAAACTGAATCAATTCCGCTATCGGCCGGCGTTAGTTGTGCAATGGTGCACACTTTCCATCTTCAGATGTGCAGACAATGTGCATCAACAATTTCAAGAAGCTGTGAGGACAGATATCAGGGTATTAAATACAGTTGTGTTTGTGATAGGTAAAAACGTAACGGTTTTACATATTTTGGACTATTTCGTAGAGTTCGTAATTTTCAACTGTGAAAAAGTGCATTTAAGAGAAGAAGTTTGGTTTAGTGTAAACATATTTGTGAATGAACAATCATCCCATAATCTGTGAAGGACCATGCATACCAGGCATACCAAGCACACCATGCACACCATGCATACCATGCATACCATTTTCTGTCCTTATTGTCAACGTAAATTAATCTTAAGACATATCCGCCCCCCCCCCCCCCCCCCTCCCCAAATTACCATACACAGCTCGCCTGCCCCCTAGTCCCGGCCCCTACCCTGAAGTGCCAAGTAGAAATGTGAACATTTTTGTGTCGGTTCTACCGCCTCTCTGTGGGTAACTACGAACCCCACCCAGTGATGGCGACAGGTGAGAAAACCTCTCCTATCCCCACCACCCCCTATATAAACGTTGCCACAGCCTAGTTCACCCTCATGCAGGGTCATTCTGACCGTGGAGGGCTTTTAGAGCCATGCATGTTTTCATTGCATTCACGCTAAGCTCACGAATATCATCAACTCCGCTCTGGTGGAGTAACGAGGTCGCGGTGACCTCTTCGAATTTGGCGTCTTGTGCTTTTCTTGTGAGTGAAGAGAAGAAACAAACTACCTGCACATGAAACTGCTTACGTCAACTAATTATTTCAAAGTGTAACGTTAAACTGAAACTCTATAAACAATCATACACTTGGAATGAGGGTACACCGGAAGTGTGCTACAATGGGGGTAAATCACCAGAATTAATTATGATTTCTCTAATTTCTTTGAAATTCCACAAAGCCACTTGATGTTAACTGGAAACAGATGGGACTCACCTTCTCTTTGGAGCCTGTCGTCTCCGCATTGGCACTCTCCAAGCAGTATGGTGGAAGTCTGTGAATAATGTCGATCACATTTCAGTGACTGATGTCATGAGCACGCAGTTTACACCTGAACCTGAATCTGAGGAAATATAAGCTTGCTTCATTTAGGTTTTCGTTTCTTTGTCTTTTCTTTTCGTTTTTTTTTTTCTTTTAATTTATTTTTTATTTATGTATTTTTTTTTGGCAGAAGGGTCTTCAGTAATTTGTGTGTGTTTTTTCAAAAACAATAAAACAAAACATACATACGTCAATGATACCCGTGGAGGTCCTGTGAGAATACTGGCCTTCAGTAACCCATGCATGTCGTATGTCAGTGAGTGAGTGGTTTTAATTTTACGCCGCATTCAGCAATATTCCAGCTGTATACGGATCGTATGTAAATATTCAAGCCAGGATCAGACAGTCTAGTCTAGTGATTAACAGCACGCGCATGACACTTGTCAGCCAAGTCAGAGAGCCTGACCATTCGATCCCGTTAGTCGTCTTTTACGACAAGCATGGATTATTGAAGATCAGTTCTTACTCAGATCTTGACGGATTCCAGTAGACAAAAAATTAGTATCACATGCACCATATAGTATGTTGTACTTTGTACGCTGCATGCTGTATGTGACATAAGCGTGTGTCTATCATATCCAAGAGATTAAAAAGGAAGGAGTTTAAGTCAAACCTATAATGAATGAGCAAGTCTACATTGCCCCCAACTCTAAAATCAAAAACATATTTTTCTATTGATACATTTTTCTACATCAGACAGTTATATTTCAGGAACTAAATGTTGGTCTTAGAGGAAGGTTCCATCAGCCGGGGACTCCAGACATTCGTTGTTAGAGGTATGTTCATCTCGAGGGGATTATATAGCAAAGGCTGATTAGCAGCAAACTCCATAGTCGCCAGTCATCGCGAGAATCGCGAATCGGAGCAGTGAGATAGCCTCGTGGTTAAAGCGTTCGCTTGTGATGCCCCGGGTTCGTGTCCCCACACATGTACACAGTATGATGCCTCCTTCTGGTGTCCCCCCAAAGTGGCTTAAAACTAAACTCACTCACTCAATGCTGAGGCTGAACACATCAGCACAATTCGTAATATGACTTCAGCTTGGATTAATTAAACATCAGTTGTCGGCTCCAAACAGTATAAGCAGCTAAAAGTATTGTAAGACCCCACAGTACCTAGTATGGATGAGCAAACTAATAACTCTGACAATAACATCGAGAAACCTCATGGCTTCGTGGGAACGAGGTTGGAACAGAGTATAGATGCTCACCAAAGTGATAACTCTGACGGTCTAAATAACATCGAGTAACCTCATGGCTTCGTGGGAACGAGGTTGGAACAGAGTATAGATGCTCACCAAAGTGATAACTCTGACGGTCTAAATAACATCGAGTAACCTCATGATGTAATTAGACCGAGGTTGGAACAGAGTATAGATGCTCACCAAAGTGATAACTCTGACGGTCTAAATAACATCGAGTAACCTCATGATGTAATGAGACCGAGGTTGGAACAGTACTCGTATGTAAAACAACAGACGGCAATGAGTTCCCACGGAAACATCTGTGTCTCCCATATTTACTTATCTAACATTTGCCAGCGTTGTGTGAAAATATTCAGGCGTATGTTAGCTTTATATCGCATTGAATGTACGCTGTCATAATGACTAGTCAAAAATGCTTGACCAGTACTCAAAGTGAGCGATAAACGAACCCAATATCCACCAGTGTCCACCGCCCACTCAAATATGCCATCTCACAGTCCTTGTTACATCGTTGTTTTCCTTCCTTCTAGATAGGAATCAGACCCGGTATATCGACAGGTGGGACCATCTCCTCCCCCGTACTACACTCATTGACCCACTGGAACCTGGAGAGGGGAGGGGTCGGGTCACGGTGACCTGTAAGAGGGAGGGGGCACGTGTAGGTAATGTTCACCTCGTGAAGGGTTCAAACATATGTGCGTTCAAGCGCGTTCAAGCTGATTGACTTCCGTTTAGCCATACTGAAATCATTATCTGCAGCTATCGTGTTTCAAGTAGAGCGTCTTATCGCGATTATTACTTAAACTCTGGTCAAACATGTGATGGTGTTTCTGATACTGATGCAGTTTCATCATTTCCAATGTACAGAGTTAAAATACATTCATTACCTTCTTAAGTGTAGCTAATATCAGTTAATCTGTGTGGTAGGGACCGCAAGTGTTAGTTCATTTTTTTTTGAAAGGAAAACCTAAAGCATGAATATGGAGCAAAATGTAAGGCAAGGATGCTGCTGCTAAATGATGGCGATTTTGGGTCTGTCCGATTCTTATTAAGTCAATACCACTTCAAATGATGTTTGTCTCAAGTGAAATTGGTATGTTTTCTTCACAAAACCGCAATTTAAATCAGCTGGCATGAAATTAACTTCCTGCTCAGCACCACAAGGATGTTTCATGTAGGTAGTAACTGTGAACGTCAATCGTCAACGCCAGAAATTGATCCATGTGGGGAATCGACCCCGGACCTTCGGCGTGACCAGCGTAGGTTTTAACCACTAGGCTTCCCCACCACCACCAACACCCCCACCCCAACAGTTGAGTGATTGATATCGTGAGCATCGATTTGCGCACTTGGGGCACGATGACATGTGTCACATAAGTCCACGAGTCTGACCACCCGATCCTGTTAATCTCCTCGTACGACAAGCATGGATTACTGAAGATCATTTCTAACCCTGATCTACACGAGTGTGTTTCAAGTACGATTAGTCTCCAAGATGTTTTTAGTTTGGACGTCAAGTTAATAATATGCCAAGTAAAATTAATGATCTTGATACGAAACACTGCATAATCATATGTAATACGCGTATGCGTCCAATTTATGGCGATTGTAATTATGACATGTGCGAAACGAAATGAGGCAGCTGGGCCGAAACACTGAAACCAACGTCCATTCACACAAAAACATTAAAAGGGAAAAAACGTTTGAAAACGTTTCCACAGTTGAACTCATTTGGAGCCAGGTATAAGGTTATTTATGTTAATAATCACATATGTGTGACAACACAACACTTCTTCCCAGGAAGATTTACTAACACCCACGGTGATTAATAACCTCATCCCTACTACCTTGCCATCAATCTCTCATCAAGAGACTACTTTAACCAACCCTAATCAACACCCGCAAATCAACACATCTCCTCACAAATAGATTAATACCGCTCGCTGGACCTGCCCATGAAAATCAACTCGTCTCAACTACTCATTGAGTCTCAACTACTCACCCTCATACCCACTATTACAGGGCGGACACGGGCTTTTCAACAAGGGCGGGAGGGTAGGGTTTGCAGAGAGATTGTGTGGGTGTGGACAGTTTCTATAACTGTCCTGGTACATATCCAATGATGTAGCTATACCGATTTTTATTTGCTCCTTCCACAAATTATATGCACTTATTTGAATTACAGTTACGGAAAAGCATTGGTATTGTGGCAGTATTGCCATGCTGAAAGTTTGGTACCAACTTTTTTAGTGGTAAAGAAAATAATAGGAAACGAAATTAGAAAACAAGTTATTCTTTGAAATGTTACCTCACAATATCTCATCATTTTTTATTTTCCTTTATGAACTCACTTCTGCATGTATCATTTTCTGTAATCTATTCATTCATTCATTCATTCATTCATTCAGTTCTGTTATCATGCATTCAGTTCTGTCAGTCATTTCTTTCTGTCATGCATTCAGTTCGTTCATCATTCATTCATTTCTGCCATTCATTTATTCATTCTTCATTCATTCATTCCTTTCATTCATTCAACCAATGTGTTTATTATATTTACACTACACTCGATACTTCTTGTTTACTTATATCTCCAGGCCTTTGTAATTTCGCCCTTGATTTACCCCTCCCTCCACAAACCAGTACCAGTATCACAGCACCAGTCAACTCATCTACCACATATTACCATTTCCACTCAGCATTGTTGGAAGTTACCTTTATAAACCAACACCTTATCAGAGAGTGCCCAGCATGATGCGTACAGATGGGATCATACACCTAAAGAAAACATGAAGATTGTTTCTTTCTCGATAAGTTAATTACAAGTAACACCCGTGTATATCCGCCTGACCCTGTGATGCTAACTGTCTCTCGTGGTCAAAATGTAGTAGATGTCATGCATTATTTGAAACCGCTAATTCCAGAAAGAAGCTTCCGAAAGTAGATTAAACCAGATGATAGTGTGTACGATTTCGAATATGTCATGAGCACATATTTACGAATCATATATTGACGATGCCAGGATAAAGTGAGGGCATCCTGTCCCACTTGCGACATCCTTCATAAACGCATGGAAAAACTAAATGTGGTGAGTGAGTGAGTCAGTCAGTCAGTGAACACTGAGTCTTCTAGCAGAGGTAGAAAGAGTTTTGTCGCTTCACTTTACAACGTTCAATGAATGTATTCAGACAACTGCATCCATCAAATCAAACTTAAAAACACGTCACCCCAATGATACGCCAGCAATGTCATAGTTAGAGTCAAACACTGAGAACGCTAAACGAGGAAGGTCAAATCTGGCACAAGAGCAGCGCTTTTCCGAGGCAACATGGTGGAGACTGGATGCAGAATCATACGTAATTGACAAAATGATGCTGACATTTGCTACATTAAAGGTTGCATGTAATGATGACGTGAGTCAGTTGTTCCGCTGAACAATGCGGATGTCTGTAGCCGATAACAGCAAATAACCCGCATAACCCACCGTAAGCTGAGTGTATTCAAGAAAAATGTCACGCCATAAAACATACTACCCGCTTCAACGCGAACAACAATTTTTCTGCAGAAATGTCTGTGTTAAGTGTATGAAGCAACGCACCAAGACCACCTTCGACAGGACGATTCTTATCTGAACGATTGCAGGGACATTCCCGACATACAAATACGTATTGTCAGTCATGTGAGTACGATACTAACATGCCTGCGTTATCGCATACTGATGCAGTGCTACTTACCTATATTATGTTAAGGTATACACGTACAAAAAAGACATGTATTACCTTTAGGTGTTAAGGAGCAATGCCAAGTTAGCGGCATTATTCTAGCAAGTGAGTGGGTGGGTGAAGATTTACACCGCCTTTAGCAATATTCCAGCTGCAATATGTCGCGGAACACTAGTATTGGGCTTCACATGTTGTGCCAATTTAGGGACCCTGCTCTTCAGCGCGTGCGAACGCTTTAACCACTAGGCTACCCCATCGCCCCACTGCATTATTCTAAAACATTCACAAATAACACCAACACATCTTGAACAATGCATCCTAAGACATGCTATAGTGATGCCAAGAGAACTTCAGTGAATCACTGTTGTATCGAACGTTTGTGTTGACCTCCAGTTTTCTCGACTAATGTAATGTTACATGTGTGTTCATTATTAAGTCAACTTTATGATTATATCTAACATCGGATAACTCGAAATATTCATGTAGGTCCTTACAACTTCGACACGATGGCATTTGATTGTTTATTATCTTAAGAATTGCACGAAAAATACCACATACCTATACGTTTCTTAAACCCCACAAGAAGTATATTTATTGGGGTTTTTTTGCAGCGAAGATCGATGTAAGCTGGTCAGTGGCAGCAACTGATTAAAGTGCCTGTAAAATGTCGACTGCCGTCTGTAAGTAAATAGAATTAAGGTCTCACACACATGGCCCCTGAAAAAAATGTGACAGTTTGGCCTTAAGTGCGTCGTAAAAGGACAGTTTCCCAGGGGAGTGTCCTTGGATGGGTGACCATGCAGCTTGACTCCCGAGAGCTTATAGGACCTCTGTCCGGCCCCTCAACTAAGCACATGTGACACATGTGGCTTCACCATTGTCAGGTACGATTATTCAAAACTGCCTCTGTTCGCCAAGCAGAAAATGGGTACCCGGTGGTGTAAGTCCATTAACCATTAACCTAACAGCTTCATATCGGGGTAATAATCTGCATTAAGCTGCATACTCTTACAGCATGCCAGTTCGGTGTAGAGTTTAGTTCTCATTGAGAAAGAAGAAAAATAAATAAGTGTAATATGCATGTTTTGTTGTCCGGGCTGTTTCCCCTCTTCATCACGCTGTGACCATTGATCAACAAAAGATTAACAGGCACACTCTGTATAACAATGGCCCCCTCCTGTCAGACTTGGCAAGAGGCGGACGACATGTGCGTTTCTGAGTGCACGCGAAGGTAGCACACTTCAGATGACAAGCGACAAGCAGAGTGCAGTGTATTGTGTTCGCACTTATCAAATGACACGTCGTGGTGTACGACAAGGGAATTATATTAGCCCGCATTATTCTCTTCACATGGCAGGTAATAAATATTTAGTGGCAATGCGATGCAGGCAAATTGAGAGAGTACTACCTCTTGCAAAGGACATGTTTACTCCATTGTCAAGAAATAGCGTCGCAACTGAATGTCTTTTTTAACCTGTACCCCAAAAAATTTGAAATCCTTCGTGATGATCGAGATAATTACAGTGTTTCTCTTGCACTGATGTTTCATGACCCGTGAAGGTCCCGGGGTAGAATAGGCCTTCAGCAACCCATGCTTGCCATAAAAGGCGACTATGCTTGTCGTAAGAGGCGACTAACGGGATCGGGTGGTCAGGCTCGCTGACTTGGTTGACACATGTCATCGGTTCCCAGTTGCACAGATCGATGCTCATGTTGTTGATCACTGGATTGCCTGGTCCAGACTCGATTATTTACCGACCGCCGCCGTATAGCTGGTATATTGCTAAGTGCGGCATAAAACTAAGCTCACTCACTCACTCACTCACTGATGTTTCATATTTACGTGGAGTAAACAATACGTTACAGAACTATGTTTGTTTGTGTTTGTCAGTTGAAGAGACCGATACTACTGATCCTATAAAACAACATGTGTTTTTTGTACATCTACGTGATACTCCTTTCAGCCTAACCACATGCTGATAATAACCTTCAAATCTAATTCTGAGTTAGTGTGTAAATCAGCCAGTCAGTCAGTCAGTCAGCCAGTCTGTCGGTCAGGGGATCAGCGAATGAGTGCATCAGTGAGTTCCTGAGTCTATATTTTAGCAGAAACATCTTCTAAAATGTAAAATGGTTTTGTCTCCTTTATTTACAACGGAAACTGAGATTTCCCGTATAAGGTGTGACGAAAGCCTGAGATCTGAAATAGGTCTCACGCGTTTTGAGAACAAACCTCGTCATATCATAGGTCAGAACTGGGATTCGAACATGTAACATGTTATATTTGGAATCACACTTCTTAATAAAGTACAAATTATAGTACTTTTTTGAGGGACTAAGAAAGTGTAATCCCACATATGATATATGTTAGATTTGACCATTTTCTAAATGGCAATGTATAATCATGGGACTCGGAAATCACGGAAAATGTTTTGTCTTAATTACAACTTTTAGTTAAACATGATTAGAAAAGGTTGAGGGTTAATAAATACGAAATACAAAAACATTAGAAACGTGAAAAATCGTGTCTAAAATCATACACACAAAAAAGGGATTTATTCAAAGTTGCGATTAAAGTTAGCTAAAGTTGTCTATATTTTCTCATTTTCTGTGTCTCTAAAAGTACATTTCTGCTCTGTTGGTGGTTAATATGTTTTTCTGTCGCTATATTTCTGCACTATGTGTGTGCCTGTGAACCAGTTTGTCTTGGCGAGTGTTAACATTAAACGATTAAAAAATTATACAAAGAGCTCAGTGTCTATCTTAAACATGCTGCCGGTGTCAAATGTACAGCTACGGCCCCGAGTGTGCTCCTCCATCGCCCTATGTCATGATACATGTCCACCGTGGTTAATACGCACGGTAGAATTGTGAGGAAGTTGCTTCACTGTTGAGAACGTTGCCTTTATCCGTCACACTGTCGACGGAGGTGGTCCATCAACAACACAGATAGTGACGTAAACACCACTAGCATCTGATCTACAAACAAAGGCATTATCTGTAAACGGAGGACCTCGCTAGAATACACCCTTTCACTCAGGAAACGTTGATTCCATATTTAAACGTATCGTAAACCTTTATTTTGAATTTACAACGTGAAAAAACCCACTTTATGATGTGAAATTAATCCAAGGTCTGCGATATATAATTCTACATTTTCAATTCATGTCTGGACGATATTGCCGTGTCTAGGAATGACCACGCTTGCTCTTGGTACTAATCTCTACACAGCTATTGGTTTCCCTTTGAAGAATTGGGTTGGAATCTACCTTCAGCAAACCATGCTTGACGCAAGACCCGACTAACGGGATCAGGTGGCTAGGCTTGTAGAGTTTCAGATTGTCATAAATGTGCTCAAAGGCAACATTTAATGTAATGTGACACAGAAATAGCAAACGGAATCACTGTTATCAGTGTCTACCAGCGACACTGCCATTACATGGAATGCCAAATGTTTCAAGATGTGGTAATGATCAATATTCCTAAAAGAAATAATTTACCTGCATGGACTGGGGGGAGGGGCAGTTTACACGGTCAGTGTGTCTACCTAATACACTGGCACTAGACTAACGCTTGGTCTCAGAAGAGATAATTTTGATAGCAACAAATAATCATACCATTTAAACGGAGAAGGAAACCAAGTGCGTTTCAGGAGGAGATTCAAAAACCGAGGCAATCTGGACTTGCTTAATTAGTAAAGCTAGCTTTGCAGAAAGAACTGTACGAAAAATAAAATAACACGGTTTCTTGGCTATGAGACGTAATAATATATGGGTGTCTATCTCACTGTACTGAATGAAGTATGTTAATGCAGACTGTAAAACAGGAAAATAAACATAAGTTTCGAAAAAAATGAAATCCCATAAACGTATATGTCTTATGTCATAGACCTGCTTATGTCTTCTACCTAAAAACCCAAACTCCTGAGTTGCGTTTCTTTGGCAGTTCAGTATATAGCTACATCCATTCCCTCATGCCAACAATGTATGGTAATCGTCATGTCGTATATGACACAGGTACATAGGATACGCGTTCACAAGTCGCGTTACCCAATGCCTTTAATGGATAACATATTTGTTCATCAGTCTGAATATTATTAACATTTGGTGAGACTATGCAATACATGCTGCTTTACTGATTACACGACATGTGTTACTTACTATGTAAGTATTTGCTTGAAGATGTTGATTTCCGTAATGTGAGCATCGGTGACGATGATCTCACTCATAACCTTATGTGAATTTGTTGGCTGTGCGAGAGACTTTCTACATCTGCCTCAAGCTTGACTTAACAGCACACACCTCAGTACACACTCTTCTCGTGGTAACGAGTTTCGTTTTGTTTGTTTGTTTGTTTGTTGTGTAACATCGCACTCAGCAATTAATATTCAAGGTATATGAAGGCTGTCTGTAAATAATCCTGCCTGAACCATACAATCCAGTGATCAGAAGCATGTGTATTGATCTACGCAACTGGACTTCCTATTTATTTACAGACTCTTTCCGTGTTGTCACAACCCCTAGTGTGCAGTACACAACCGTGTGCACTTAACAGATCCCACGAATCCGTTGGGATATGACCAGATGGTGGCCACATGAATACGTGCATACACCTAATTGCGGGTACAGCAACGTGCCGTAAATTTGGACAAAGTACTGCGACTATGTGTCCCAGTCCACTCAGCTTTGAATTGGGTACCTTTTTAGGATGAGAGAGCTATAATAAACTCAGTGCGCCTAGTGGCAGCAAGTGCTGTATACTCCTCAAGGAGTTGAGATTGATGTGACGCTGACATCGAAGTCCAATGATCGAGGGAAACAAATACCAACGCCTTGAGCAAGCACTAGTTGCATGGGCATGTGCGCTATATAAAAATATCCAATAATAATTCGATGACATATGTCAACCAAGTCAGCAGGCCTGACCACATGATCCCGTTAGTCTTCTCTTAGGACAGGTATGGGATACTGTAGTCCAGTTCCCACCCTGGCCCTCTAGGGTTGGTAATTAATATATGAGTATATAAATGAATATGCTAACATAGTTTGAAGTCCTTTACATGTTGTATTTTTATCGTGGTTTTATTAAGGGTGGAGTGAAAGCAGCCCCCAATGAAACAAGTAAAACCATCACGGTAAACCAACTTAAGCATAATATTAGCCTTTGAGGCTGGCATCAGACTTGTATGATAACAACGTCTCGTTTGTAACACAATCAAAGCATTATCAAAGGAATGTTTTAAAATGTCAGAAATATTCAACCCCTTTCAACATAATAGAACATTTGATAACCATTTATATTCAGTCCAGTGACGGTTTATTACCAACTAACCGTAATTATAACATATCGTCATTTGAGTTATCTTGTGGACTGGTGTCCTGTAGCTTTCTTTATCACCACCAGACCTTCAAACACGCATCATCGTTTTCAGAGAAGCTATAAAAAGGTTAAAACATCTGATAGTGTAATTATATACTATCCCATTAGTAATTCTATTACAGTTAAAGCCTCTTGATGTCTAACTTTATGACTAAGTGAAGGTTTCGGGGGATTAGAGAATACCTCGAAGTGGCTCGCCTTGAGGGATTTTAACATAAGAAACTCATCCACACCAGTGTATAATTAGAAAGATGCCCGTGGTTTTGTAGAAAGGTCAGGGTTAAAAGTCATAGATCAATATTTCACGGCCATAATTAAAATGGTACCAACTTATATATGAATATAAATGGTTATACTGTACCACAATGGGTGTTCCTGGAGGGACGGATACGGTTGGGTGACGCGTCAAGGGAGGTAATCATCCAGCCTGGCATTTGATTACCGTGGTGTCATGTTGGCCCCCATCAATGGTCGAGTCACATCATTGAGAAGTCATGCCACACCTTGTGGAAGGTGATGAAGTGGTTAATACTAGATCAACAACGCTACACACCGCGCTTGTTTTCCTTCTAGTTTGGAGGCAATTATCCCGTCAGATGGCGTTCCATCCAAGGGAGACAAAACTGCGTGTGGCAAAAATCGGTGGAATATAATAAGACATCAGAGAATGTTTAGGATACGAATTTGGCTGGAATTGGCATGACTGATAAATCTGATTGTAACCTAGTGTTATATGTAGGTTAGTGAAGTAGGTTAGCAAAAGTAGATATACATCGTTTCCTGTGGGGTTTCTCATGAGATGCATTTGGAACTATATATATATATATATATATATATATATATATATATATATATATAGTTCCAAATGCATCTCACATATATATATATATATATATATATATATATATATATATATATATATATATATATATATATATATATATCGTTTCTGACTTTTGTAAACTGAATATGATGATGAATACAAGTAATTCATCTATGTCATATATATATATATATATTACGGCCAAACAACTCTAGCCGGTTGTATTCATGATGTAAACGTAGTACTTCATGATGCCATAGATGAATCACTTGTATTCATGGTCATATTCAATTTACAAAGGTCAGAAACGCTAGTGTATGTATATTACGATATATATTATAATATATCTAGAAGCACTTAAAAAAACAAGATAACATAGGTGGGCAGTAATGTAAGAATCATTTGTATTGTATTAATGATGATATAGATTACAGTACAATCAGACGCACGTATCATAAAGTCACAAACACGTGAATTCAAAATGTTATAGATGAAACCTAAAGTCAGAGACATTTGTATCCAAACTGTTATAGTTGGAATAAGCTGCTAAAGTTAGAAAGACATCTATCCAAACTGTTACAAATATTTGTATTCAAAAAGTTATAGATGGACGCCGAAGTAGCCAACACTTGTATTCAAACTGATATAGATGAACCCTAAAGTTGGAAACATTTCTATCCGAATTGTTATAAGTGAACTTTTATTCAAAATGATTTATATGAACGGTAAAACTACAGACATTCGTATTCCAAACGGCAAAGCCAAGGAACGCTAGAAGCATTCCATACAAAGTTACCCCGTCCACACAGAACGAAACAGAGAAATATGTGGTAAGACAGCTGGAATATATCAGAATCTTTCGTTTACATTTATTATACACTGGTAATTCCGAGACATTTCTGTAGGGTTTGTCGCTCATGTTTAATACTTTCAAGACATTTGGACTGGAACACCAACATCCCGTTTTTATTTACTTCGTTCTTATCGCCCAAGTCACCAGAAAATTGAATATCCAAAGTGAACTGAGTATCTAGGTTCTAATCAATTTATGGTTACATGAAAGCTCATTGGTATGCTTGTTTATCAGCTTTGTTGTAAAAAGTCCAAGACAAAACCTACTCCTAACTAAGTTAATTACAGACTAGTTAAGCTAATAATGTGCACGGGAATACGATCCTGTTGGCAGACACACAAGAGTCTTGTGCCAGAACTCCACTCAGAGCAAACCTGCAGGCTGAAACACCTGTGGACAAACGATTCATTTGCTATTGTCGGAGGAAACTGCTTTTGTAACCTGACGTGGAAGATACACATCTTGCCTGCTAGTTAAACGTATCTACGAGAGTTGAGTATCAGTGCCGACCAGCAGAGGGTAGCCTTTGATCTGACAATGCATTGTGTCAAATGTAGTTATGGCCCACACAGAGGTTGAAGCAAACTCGGGTTTGTCAGAAACGCTTTTGTAAATAGTGGAACTACCAAGGAAAGATGAAAGACTCTTTATTGGAATTTTTGGTTCTGAATGAACATCCAGCATGGGCCAGTGTATTTTTAGTTTCAGTCGATGCTGATAAATACGTTGGATTTTTTCCATTTCTTTAGCGCCCCGCTTAACCTGATTTTGGTTTATTGAATGAGTTTAGTTTTACACAGCTCTCACACCTATATGGCGGCGGTATGTACATAATCGAGTCTGGGCCAGACACTCCAGGGATCAACAGCATGGGAAGCGATCTACGCACCTGGGATACGTTGACATACGGCATGGCTACCTAATCTCGTTAGTCGCCTGTTACATAGTCGCATGGTTTACTGAAGATCAGTTCTAACCCGGATCGTCACGGGTATACTTGCGGTGTTACGTAAGCCTATTATTGCATATTCTATATGTTCTATACCAGATGTACCATGAACAGGTTCCTAGGTGCGTGACCATCATCGAGTTTCACCAAAGATGTAAACGTTTGATACATCATTCCTTCGGGTTTTCCTCCTATGCCAACCAGAAACACCGCGATATAACTGACACAGTGTGCCTGGCGCTGAAAACCCGTAGAGATCCGGAGTAGAATTGATCTTTAGTAACCCATGCTTGTTCTGTGAGGTGACTAACAGAATCGGGTAGTCGGGTAGCAGACTTGGTTGATACATAAAATCAGTTTCCAATTGCGCAGATCGATATTTATGATGTTGATCTAAGAAGTATTACCTCTTAAACAGATTCAGAAGATGAGCTTGAGTAATGAAATTAATGATGCCTTATTTATTTATTTATTTATTTATTTATTTATTTATTTATTTATTTATTTATTTATTTATTTATTTATTTATTTATTTATTTACTCATAAAGGCTTAAGAGAAAAATAGCAACTGTATTAAAAATGTATGCATCAGTCAAAACATGAATTAGAACAAAGGTATTACTTTACATCTTCAAGTGGTGTTAGACAAGGGTGTGGTCTCAGCTCAGTCTTATTTATATTTTTCATCAATGAACTTGTTTGTAATTAATGTGATCATGGTGTATTTGTTTCTCAGGAAATTATAGATATAACGCTTCTTCTTATTGTAGATGATATTGCTTTGATATCTTATTCAGGTAGTGGCTTACAAAACAATTACAGGTATCACAGCCTTATTGTTCCTAATGGTGAACTTAAATACATCAGATGTGATTGTGTTTGGAAATGGTGGTATTGTATGTAGATCTGTAAAACAGGTTGTAATACAACTATAAAGTTAGTTTCATGTTATACATATTTAGGACTGATAATGTCTTCTAGACTGGTATGGCCTATGGCATGTAAACAGTTAGCACTTCAAAGCATCTAAAGCAATAATGCATTTTTATAATTTGTTTAGGCAAAATGACTTTGTATCATTTATTACAGCTTCTTCTAGTTTTGATAATGAGACTGCACCCATTCTATTATATGGTTCTGAAATACCATGATTCAACAGAGAAAATACAAATTGTATCGGTAAGTATGTTTCCAACAGAGCGATTCTTGGCGAAACTGGCAAATATTCTAGTTTTGTTTCAACACATTAGGAGCAGTCAGCTATTGGATAAAGTTATTACATACTGGTGCTTATCGATACCCATATCAATGTTATCTCATGTTAAAACAATTAGACGACAAAGGTATCAATAGCTGATATTAGAAGTATTCATTTCATGTGTGGAGCTCAAGTTATTTTGATGTCACATTATGTGTGTGGTGGAAAGATGATTATTTCAATTCTTAAACAAAGTCTAATGGACATATTTTACCAAGATATAATGTACATTCACCCAAACATCTTCCTCGTTGTGCGCATGTAAAATCGTCCCTACAGCCAGAAAATTATTTAACTGTATTACATGACAAATCTTTCAGAAGAGTTTTCAGTAATTTCAGAATCTCCTTCATGATTTCAGTGAAAACTCTGAACGTAATGTAACAATTTAAATCCAGGTTTTATGTGTAACATGTAATAGCAATCATGTCGAGGATGAACCGCATGTGTTACTTGTGTGCAAGGAAGGTTGAGACCTGCGAAATTATTATCTTCCAAACTTATGTTCAAGGTAAAAGGATCAACATTTCATGATAAATCTTTCATATTCTAAGAATGCAGATGTCATTACCGCTGTTGTTCGTATTCTGAAAACTGTGTTTCTATACAAATGTAAAATGTCTATGACTGTACTATGGGTCGTCTGGCCTAAAATACTGTATAAGTTCTCTGCTTGTCTGATCACTGCATTGTCTGATCCAGATTTGATTTTTTTACAGGTCGCTACGATATGGCTGTAATATTTTTGAGTGTTGCTTAAAATTAAACTAAACCCACTCACTCACTCCAAGAGGTGACAGACAAATCTAGGAAGTATGTAGAACATGAACCTCACATGTAAAGTTTCCAGAAATATATTGAATTACACAATCACATACGCGTGGAATGTGACGAATATTTAGAGAACCAACATTAGAGGTACAAAAGTAGATCAGCATCTGTGTTGGATTTACTATGGAATTTCTGCGTTGGTACCTGTCACGGTGATTACAGCCTCACCATGATGTGCAGATTACTGCCTGACAAGTATTAGATGAGCCAGGGCAGTGAACGCGTTTGTGACAAGCAGGCGGGGCAAGTAATCTGGACGAAAACACTTGGTTGCTACAAGTCGATTGGCGATTACGCACGTGCAATACATGCTGACCGTGTCATGAAATCGATGCCGCTATTGTTTAACACGTGTCTCGCAGAGCGATTTAGTTAAGCTAGACACCGTCAAGACACGATTTGCACGAGGAAATTGAACTTTTAATATTTAGACGACAACCTGTTTCCTTTTGTTTCAAATGGAATGTTCTGGGGGGCGTTCCCATATATGCAAACTGGGGTCTTTTGTCAGGTCGTGGCTCATCTAATACTTGTAGAGCACTAGTCACTGTGTCTTAGGGCTGATTTGTGTAAAATGCGATTCAGTGAAGCGTTACACATTCAGCATCGAAATGTCATGTATGTTGACAATGAATACGAATATGTGTTGTATTAACATTACCATAGATGCTAACACCGTTGATGAAATTTTATCACAGCTATTATGGCTTATTCAAAAACTTTAAAAACCTAAATCATTATATCAGACAAAGAGCAAGTAAAGGAATGGTAACCTTCAAAGACATGTGGAATGTCTCTTGAATCTTTAGAAAATAAATATCCAATAAACAGGGCAGAATTAGATCGAAGCTATGTTCTAACTATTTTACATGAATCATTGAAACATGCAACAACAAATTGGAGGTATAGATATAACGACGACATGAATCGAAATACGTAGCAAAATAATTTATGAAATCTTCACATGACTCAAGATTATTTTGTGACATATTTTTATTGGAGAATGATATCACTCATATGTGTCATAAATGCGAGAATGTGTGTTGTTGATGATGATGATTTTGATTGGCCAATGATTTTCAAGTCTTCCAGACAGGAGATTAATAATGTAAAACTCTTAGATTTCCCATTTCTTCACGTTGTGCTGTCCATACCAAATAGAAACTTAAAAAAACCTTATCCAGACTGCCTCATGCAACTTTTGTAAAATGATGAACTCATGTCATGTTTACTTGGGGTGTAGGGAACCTAGGAACCTTGGAATGATTTTAGACACAAAGTTAATTTTACAAAATGTTTGGTGTATTTTGTTACCTCAAGTTCATAAAGGTATTAAAATCCATTAGTAGTATACACTCCATTACTTAATCATATAACCATTTCAGCTAAATTGCACATTTATATCATTTCTTTCAAAAACAAAATTCCAAAAATGGATAACTTTATAAAGACTTTAAATGATATTGATATCGTTTCTGCTGAATAAGATGCAAAAAATATTGCAAAAATGGCATTCATTATTTCCATCATTCAGTAACCGCTTTTGTAAAGTTTTGATCTGATTTTTTTTAAAATGTCTTTGTTTAGTGAGGATTTAATTATATGGTTTGTGTGTGTGCATAGGCACTGATGTAACATTGGGAACAATAAAACATATATCCTAGAACATGAAACAGATTGCTAACATTATCTAGAAAGTTCCTGACATGTATTGAATTGCACCACCATTTACACGTGGGGTGTGACTAATACTGAAGACCCAACACGACAGGAATACCAGTAGAGAAACATCTGTCATGAGTTTACTGTGGAATTCCTGCAGTTGGTATCTGAAACGATGTGGAAGTGCTTACAACCTTGCCATGTATGCAGACTGGTCACTGTATCTTAAGGCTGAGCTGTGTAGAAACGGATTCAGTGATGTCGGAATGTCATGTAACCGCCATGAGACTCATGATCCTGACGTTTGTTCTGCATGCTAGAAGTTGCAGCTGGTCCGTCATAAGAAAAAGTGTAACGTTCGTGTGTGTGTGTGTGTGTGTGTGTGTGTGTGTGTCTGTGTGTCTGTGTGCGTCTCTGTGTGTGTCTCTGTGTGTGTCTGTGTCTGTCTGTCTGTGTGTTTGTGTCAGTCTGTCTGTCTGTGTCCATTATTGACATCTGATATGATCGTATTCCAGTTGCGTAAGTCGATACTCATTCTGTTGATCAGTGGGTTGTCTTGTAAGAATATTTACAGACGGACGCCATGCAACTGGAATATTGCCCAGAGGAGCATTAGAGAAGAAACCAACCTCCCTAGACATTTCAGTTTATTCGACAAAGGACTTCATATACGAAATATTTGAAAGCATCAAAACACACCTCAAGTAATGATGGTTTTACGTCAATACTTCTGTCAAGAAGTTAAACATGGATGATTTAAGGTTTGACGAGAGTGGATCTCACACTTCACCTCCTTGATCTGTCTAGTTCCCATGATATAGTAGCGAGAAGATGCTCAATGTCAAGTCGGAACACTTCACCTGTTTGGAGAATATATCTGTTATTGTAAGACAATCCTAAGCCAGATGTCCACAAACACACTTATGTTAAATGAGAGCAACTGTCGACTATGTGTAGATAGGGGGAGTTCTGACATCCATCACTCCTGTGCAGCTAACACGTGTGTATACATGGAACAAACGTATTCGTCATGTGTGGGACGTGCTGACAATGTCACGATGTGCATCTGTAAACGTGGCTGTTTTGTAACCAATGAGTGAGTATGGTTTTACGCTGCTTTTAGCAATATTCCAGCAAATTCATGGCTGAGGACGCCCATCCGAGCGCTTTAACCACTGGGCTACCCTACCACCCTCTAAACAAGGAATGAGCGAGTATGGCATGACAACGTTTTTAGCAATATTCCTGACTAATGATTAGACTCTGACTACGCATTTTTTTTACGGTTAGAATTGATCTTCAGCAACCCATGCTTGTCGTAGGAGACGACTAAAGGGATCGGGTGGTCAGGTTTGCTGACTTGGTTGACACATGTCATCGAATCACAGTTGAGTAGAACGATGATCGCACTGTTGATGACTAGAATGTCAAGTTTACATTTACTTAATGGTCGCTTCCATATTGTTGGAAAATTGCTGAATGCGGCGTTTAATAACCAGACAAAAACTATGATCTTCACGGAAACAAGCAATTCCTTTTAAATTGAAAACGTCTGGAGACATCGAGACTTGCTTCATTTAGGGTTTTAGCACTGCAGACATGGAACTAATGCGGTCCGGGACTGTGAGTGACTTACAATATTCCAGCAACATTTGGTGAGTGAGTGAGTGAGTGAGTGAGTGAGTGATTTTGGCTTTGCGCCACTTTTATCGATATTCAAGCATCATAACGGCGAGGGACAACAGAAATGGGCTTCATTCATTTACCCATGTCGGGAATCGACAATAGGTCTTCGGCGTGTCTAGCTAACACTTTAGCTACACGGCTACCATATCGTCCCTATTTGTAAACAGTTGTCCATTTGGGGCGTAATTTTATCTTTCATACAGTCTTTTCAACTCAGACATTTAAGGATCCTGTCAGACAGGACTAGGTGACATTCTCCTCCGCATCTTGACCCGGAACTGTCACAATACTAAAAGTCAAACGGCGTGATGCATCAGACTCACATGAATGGATGTCCACACCGGCTGACCAATCAGTTAATGACGACCAGTTAAGCGGTCATTGACACAAGTAGTCAACCCTTCACAGGGTTCAAATAACACCGAAATTCAGGGCACAATGTCAGTTATGCTATCTGTGAAATCGCTGACCTGCTTGCTGACAGATCCAGTTTAAGGGGAGGTAACTCATACGTGTAAATCCGGAATTCGATAACTCATGCTATTTGGTATATTCAGGATTAAAGGGTTTCAATTGTACCTCCTAGGGTTGTTCACTGAGAAATTCGCACTGTAATCACAGATATTGTTCTCAAAATGCCACGCTCGTGTTATTGGTCTTGTTTGAACGCGAGGAATGTACCTTTAACACATGCCAAGCACTGTTTGTATTGATTGCCCCCGGGCTCCTTCAGCAGGTGTTTGACTGACAGCTACAGACAAGTGTCCATGTCAGTAGGCGCTGGCCTGTAGTGTTAAGGCTACCACAGGTATGGGTTATAAAGCATTCCTTTTGCAATGTACATGATATGTATCGAGAGGTCATGTGATCTCCTGGCACACGTCCCTCCGGATTGAAATATGCCATAGGCGCATGCCTGTATTATTGCAGTGCAATGCGGTCGTCTGACACGCTGGCCTTTAGCCATGGCTGTCAATGGGGAAATGGCACCTGAGCGACTGTAACCTTTTCATATATCACATTTAATTTGAAAAACGCCTTGATGCTCTGTTATGACATTCTGCTTTGAGCTAACACTGATCTCACATGTTTGGTTGTAACAGTATCGGTTACATATCTTTCACAAACCTCTTTTACTTTCACAACGTTTTTACATTTGGTCGTATTACTGACTTACGTAAGAATGTATCTGAGGGTCTATTCAGGGCGTCAATACATATTATCTTGCATCACACATAAATGTCGATTTCTGATTGACTGAGTGCTTTTCTATTATTTTCAATTTTACCCTGACCACAAGCTAGTAATATTTTCTACGTGCCCTATTGAGAATGTCGAAATTATATGAATCAATCACACTTTAAATCAGGTATGTCACGATGAGTTATTGACAAGTTTCCAGGACTATTGCTATATTGACTAAGATCATATAGACTATGACTCGTTTACCAAATATCGCTTGATCATCGATAAATATCGGAGGAATAACTTTAAGCAAAAAATCCATAAAACTGTATGAAAAAAATGAATGTATATTTATTTCCACCGTTAAGTGGTGACGTATGTATGGAATACGAACAAAACAACTCCCTGAACGTAATTCAGAAGCGGCCAATGAGGAAAACGTCAACTTGTGTGTATTGTGTGTGTGTAAATATAAACTTTTGTCTATCAGAAAAGTTATTGTACGATGTTATCTATGGTATTTTCATATCGATACTTCCGATTATCGATTTTCTTAGCCGGGCGTACTATGTGTGGGTGAGGTGACGCGAGGTGAGGTGAAATTGGGTTTAAGGTCGTACTTAAGAAATTCAATATTTTAGCTCTTATGACGGTGCGCATGCTCGTGTATGTGTAGCTGCTTGTACTGGCCCAGACTTATACTGGTTTTATAGTGCTAGCTCACTGAGATACCCAGCGGCAGTTAAGCATGAATACCCCACTCAGGCACATTATACTGACTCCCAGTCCTTGGTTTACGCATTAATACCGACCGCCAGGCTGGGAACAAGAACCATATTTCAACGTTTTCGGTATGGCGCGACCTGGAATCGAACCGGCGACCTTCCACTCTTCCGGTGGACGCTCTAACCACTACACCACGGAAGTTGTTTACTATGTGTGGGTTATCTGTATGGAGTTTGGGTTATCTGTATAGAGTAGGGGTTATCTGTACCGGATGGAACGCATGAAGACCGTCACATGTGGTACCCGTGACGTAACACCTCAACGCTGATTGTATCCTGTACACTGAATTACGTCGCTGTACCTGGTCGCACACCAGATGCAGCGAAACTAAGCTAGTGTGCAGTATGAGGAGACTCCAGGAAGCATGAGATTGTATGTTATTTCTGGAGGTGTGCAGAGAGACTGCGTAAATGGATACGTCTTGCCAGTGTTCCTGCGCACGTGCTTAATCCCCATGTCAAAATAGAGATGTTTTTTGTAGAAACGTGTGATGGAAATATCGCGAATATATCTCCAATTAGCGTTTGTAATGCATGCGATGCGCGATCGTTAAGTGTAACATGAGACACAAGATAAATGAAACACCCACATTGGAAATAAGTTTAAGTAAACATTTTTCTTCATTTCAGAGGCAACACCATTTTCTCTAACAACATTGTACATAATGGTTGGGGTATAGGAAGCGGAGAACACGGTGTAGTGGTGATAGGGGAGAAAGTAAGTCACTCGGTACGATTGTCCTCACGTCATTACTCGTGTCAACTGGCATCATCGTCACCACACGTCATCACTGTTATGTCATCACTTCGTGTCCATTGAGGTCGTCATACTGTGACGTCATCACTTCGTCTCCATTGGCGTCCTCGTCATAATGTCTCGCCATCTATTTGTGTAGATAGGGCGTCCATCATCATCGTCGTCGTCATCATCATCATCAACATCATCGTCTCCGTCACCACCATCGTCGTCGTATTCATCATCGAAATGCTACCCATCTTTCAAATACCAATTATCATCGTCCTAGTCATCAGCATTATCATCGTCCTAGTCATCATCATTATCATCAATTTCCGCTTTTTCTGCTCATAAAAGGCGACCATGTTTGTCGAAAAAGGCGACTAATGGGATCGGGTGGTCAGGCTCGCCGACTTGGTTGACACATATCATCGGTTCCCAATTGCGCAGATTGATGCTCATGTTGCTGATCACTGGATTGTCTGGCCCACACTCGATTTTTTTACAGACTGCTGTCGTATAGCTGGAATATTGCTGAGTGCGGCGTAAAACTAAACTCACTCACCCAAATATCAAAGCACGATGCTGACATATCAAAAAGACAGCCCCCAACCCCCAGTCGCCGCGAATAGCAACAAGACTGCAGATTCGCCATCAAGCAGGAATCACTCCCCAACTCCCGTTTCGCCCATTTACAATACGGAATGTGGAGCCGAGATGATTGTACATCGGCAATAATACTGCCACTTCCAAGTATCACAACTAATGCAGGAACAGCCTGCGAACATCATCCAGGATGCCTTCCAGCCACTTAGGGGTATTAATCAGTCACCATTGACACAAAATGACTTCCCCGGCCTCTAAACCCGCCTACCCATGCATGACTAAGAGCGCCACTAACAGCACATGTACAGGTCAACGTGTAGCATCAAACGATTCCTGGAATAACTCAACTCGTTCAGAAAAACAGCTCTGCTATTTCCATTCCTGTTTTCGGAGATTATCTCTTAAAAACATCTGTACCTATACATCAAACGCGGTCAGACCGGATCGCCCCTCTAATACTATCTTGATGTCTTCAATAAACTTTTTTTTTCAAACAAGGCCACATAAAAAATGTTCTTCTTTCTTATAACTTTTTTCTAACAGATAATGTGCAAAATCCCTTGATTTCTGTGGAAATTTACACCTTAAAATTATAACTGAGAGAATCTCAGAGTATTTTCTCTGATGTAAGAAAACCCTCCAAAAATCTGATTTGGGGATCGGGAAGTAACGAGAATCAAGAATATTTTGGTGTATAAAGTTAGTGTTTCTCTTGGTTTGGGCGTTTTTTACCAACTTCAAAAGTAGTTTTAACAGCCGTAATACATTTTAACTAACATGAATGAAAAAATGACACGAATACTCCGCTGTTCTAAAACATTTCTTAATGTAAAATGTAAAAGTACTATTAACTGACGGTCATAAAAAAATGGCATAAATACTCCGCTGTTAGGGCGTGTAGTCAAACCGCTGACATTTGATACACAGTCATATGACAATGTGATGTATGTTGGTGTTGGAAAGTACATCATGATAAAGGACACACCCTATAAACACCCCTGTATGACCACTGACCTGGTCACACATACCAGGCCAATTGACCATCACGATGTAGGGCATGGAATTGTCGGCTGAAAGGGCTGTTAACGGTCACTGATGCAGTGGTAGCTCGTATGGGGAAGGGTGTCTTTATGGCTGTTATTCCACCAGTTCAAAACTATTAGCCAAAATGGGTGTATAAAATATACAGCAGGTGTCATGTAAAGAGGAACGTTATAGTGAGTGAGTGTGGTTTTACGCCGCTTTTAGTAATATTCCAGTGATATCATAGTTGGGTAACCAGAAATGGGCTTCACACATTGTGGTTGGTTGCTTCTGATGAATTTGGATGATAGTGTTCCCTGAACGTGTTCCCTGAGCAAACCAACAGCCAATCGCCCTAGTACTAGAATCTAACAATGTAAATCGATTTTTTTAAAATCTGGCGACAGATATTTCTTCATTGTCTCAAATGATCAATGACAGTCCAATCCTTTTCTTGAATATCATTTCAACGTTGTTTCTGCATTCCATATTACATAGTCACGTTGAAAACCGGATTTTCAATTTTCAATTCCCTACGTTGGTACAATGTTTTCTGGTGCCCATCGTGACCGTCGTCGTTTTAGTTATCGACATCACCACTATCATCACCACCACCACCAATATCATCATAGTCGTCGTCATCATTATCATCGTCCTAGTCATCAGCATTATCATCAATTTCCGCTTTTTCTGCTCATAAAAGGCGACTATGTTTGTCGTAAGAGGCGACTAACGGGATTGGGTGGTCAGACTCGCTGACTTGGTTGACACATATCATCGGTTCCCATTTGCGCGGATCGATGCTCATGTTGTTGATCACTGGATTGTCTGGTCCAGACTCGATTATTTACAGACCGCCGACATGTTGCTGGAATATTGCGGCGTAAAACTACACCCATCCACTCACTCACTCACTCAGTCTTTTTCTGCTTCTATATTTACAATCGTTGACAGCAGCACAAAAGTTAGTCGTAAGTATTCAAACTTCAGGTGAAAATCTTACTACTAGGAAGTCCATTTCTTACTCACAAAAGCCCCCACGCAGTAACGCCCTATAGTAGTCGTACAGCGTTCAAATAGCCATTTGACCACTTTCTAACAGAAAGAAATATCTGCGACACAGCGTTACGGTCCGCCGCAACAGCAACAATGGCTCTCGGAGATACCCACCATTAGCACTAATGCTGTGATTCGCCACATGTTCTGTGTGATAGCATTTCTGAAAACATCTTGTGGCAATTCTCAACCCGAGGGAATCATGATCATTTACAACGTAAAAGTGTAGACACCCGAAAGAAATTTGACCTCGATACAGATTTATGTCATTATGGACAAGCGGACATTGTCTAACCAGCCATGAATCTCGTATGTCATTAAACTACGAGTGCCCAAAAAGATCCAGGTTAGAACCGATCTTCAGTAAGCCACGCTTGTCATTACGGCGATTAATGGGACCGGGAGGTAAGACTCGCTGACTTGGTTGACACCAGTCATCGTATCCCAATTGACGCACATGCTGCCGATCACTGGATTGTCTGTATGATCATGAGTAATTCGGTTATGATCACATTATGAAACCTCAGTAACCGAAATAAATGCGCTCGTTGAAGTATGTGACATGACGGAATAGAATAACAAGTGGATGGTGAGTGTTTCTTTTGATGATCAGCTTTGGTTCAGCAACATGACAACGGTACTTGGGTCGTACTTCCTAACAGAGGGTCAAGGGTGACTGTATACATCTGTACGACTGTACGCATCAACCGAAGTATCCCTCATTGAAGCAAAGTGGGAAACGTCTCTCACAGACCCCAGAGCATGTAATTAATAAAACTATTCTCCACACTATATTCCCATCCTTCATTTCCTTTAACTACCACACCATACCTTTGAACTGACAATTCCGTGATGACAGCCAATTCCATTACGAAATAATTTATTAAATATTTTTATTAACATCATACATTACAATATTTGAAACACGTGTTCTTCAGACCAACAGGGGATGAAAAAGCCGCAGGGATGGCCGACTGTACGCGTAAAAAGTATGAGTTGATTAAAACAAGTGAGAAGGCGGACAGTCAGATGTGTGTCCGGCCCAAGAGTGCCTCCTCATTTAGAACAAACATCGCAGTATGGGTCAGGAAACTGTTACATTCTTGGCTGTTTCTCCGCAGAGTTGGGTTATTTTCAGCCTGTATGAAGTATGTGTAATAAAGATAGTATGTATGGAACTGCGGAGAGTTTGTGAGGGAGTGGGAGGGTGATGTAGAGGGCGCTACGTGCTGCCCTCTTTTATTTCGAGCCACCCGCTGTTAGAGTTATCTGCCCTTTGAACCCGGTTCCTTTTATTACCACTCTTCGAGAAAAATAAAATAAAATTGTTTTTACAACTTGTATTTCATTAACTCTGTTGAAAATCTTTTAAGCCTGTCTTTGTGGTCGGAAACATCAAAATGAACGTTTAAATGGTTGTGGATGAATATATGAACAAGATAAATATCTGGACGAGGGACGTAATTGACTCTGTAGTATTACACTTGGCATGACGCCTGGCGTATTATCGTACCATTTTAACCAGAGGGAAATAAAAAATGTATAAATACATTTTTATTCGTCTTCCGTAAAGTTTCCTGACGCTTTGGCAAGAGTGGCGTTTCAAACGGTTTGTTTTGGTAGGTTTTGCGGAAACGGTTTCACATTTGGCTACTTTAAAAGTTACATATCAATGACCTACAAATGAATACTTCGCACTCTACAAACCAATCCACTGAGGCGTGCGTGTGTGCGTGTGTGCGTGTGTGCGTGTGTGCGTGTGTGCGTGTGTTTGTTTCTTTGTTTGCACTCAGCAATATTCCGGATATATACAGGCGCTTGTGAAAAACCGGATTCGATTCCCTACATAAGTATAATGTATGAGGGTTATTTCTTGTGTCCCTCGCACTGATATTTTTCAACATTTCTAAAGGCCTGTTAAATCCATATTCACACACGTCAGCAATTTTAGTTCAGATGCCTAACGCAATATTTCTTTCTGCCTCCTACCTTTCGCAAACTTCATGCTTGCCAAAACTCGCGAACAAGACAACCAAATACAGTTTTTTTGTTTAGCCAGTTTTTATCACATTTTACACAACCCTGTGGGCTAACAAATATTTACGATGTAACGGTTGACGTTTTGTCATAAAGATTCTGAACAAAAACGGGTTCAGCTATGATGCAATTGATAATGTCCCTGTCACGCGTCGTGAAGAAGTCTCTCTTTTATAAACCAGCCACCACATAGGCAACCGTGGCAACAGCCCCGTGGTGTACGTGGTACTCGGCTGAACTATGTCAAACATCCGCCGTTTGTTACAATTCCTGTAACGCAAATGCATGTAACGTTCGGTTAATCTCTTTGTGTTGCCGATGTTAATGTGAGGCTATATGTCACCAATTCTGTGGAAAAGGTCTAACCGATTATACACTCGACTGCGTAGGTTCCTTGTAAACATGTCGACAAACACCTATTTTAACTCTTTGTGAATCACGGTTCAGGATTGGTTGTTGTGTTGGACATTCTTGTGTCAGTGAAGCAACACCTCCATAAACTTAGACTAACAATGAATATTATTCTGAATATAATTTATTTTGAATGTAACAAATAAACTATTTTAAGTTGAAAAGGAGCCCAAAAGAAACAAAGAGGGAAACCTGGGGAAATCTAGACTTGCTATATTTAGGGATTTAGCATAGCAGGGATGACTAGGCTGTAGGGAAATATTATGGCTCAGGCTAGCTATTCTTGAAACGTTCGTAGCTTTACGAACTTCTTATGCCCATACTTAACATTTGCTACGAGTACAGTTAAGAATTCTTAGGGTTACAAGAACAAGGCCCCAGGGACAGTGCGACATCATACGTCCTGGTAGAGGCTGTTTGTTTCTAGTGGCGGAGAGTGTCCCTGGATCTGTGGTTCACTATCACTTAGTCTCTGCATATATATTGAACAGGAGGAATTCTAGATTCTCTCCGTTTAGGCTTTTAGCATTGCAGAGAGGGCTAGGGAGTGAGGAAAATAATGTGGTTCAGGGACTTGGCGAACTCTGGATGACATGACGTGTTTGCTGCCAGTCTCTGGTTGGATGGCAGAAGGTGAAGTTGGATATTAGAGAATGGTGTGATGGTGTCAGACGTTCTTTGTTTCCGTGTCTGTTAGTGTGAGGCTATAGATGACACATAATGTGTGTTGACGAGGTTTTGGTTCTCATGCGGTAGCTGACACGTTACGTTTGTTTGTGAATCTCTGTGTGTGAGGCAATAGATGACACGTGGTGTTTGTGGGCGAGACTCTGGATGTAAGGCAATAGATGATACGTGGTGTTTGTTGGTGAGTCTCTGGATGTAAGGCAATAGATGATACGTGGTGTCTGTTGGTGAGTCTCTGGATGTGAGGCAATAGATGATACGTGGTGTTTGTTGGTGAGTCTCTGGATGTGAGGTAATAGATGATACGTGGTGTTTGTTGGTGAGTCTCTGAATGTGAGGCAATAGATGATACGTGGTGTTTGTTGGTGAGTCTCTGAATGTGAGGCAATAGATGATACGTGGTGTTTGTTGGTGAGTCTCTGAATGTGAGGCAATAGATGATACGCGGTGTTTGTTGGCGAGTCTCTGAATGTGAGGCAATAGATGATACGTGGTGTTTGTTGGCGAGTCTCTGAATGTGAGGCAATAGATGATACGTGGTGTTTGTTGGCGAGTCTCTGAATGTGAGGCAATAGATGATACGTGGTGTTTGTTGGCGAGTCTCTGAATGTGAGGCAATAGATGATACGTGGTGTTTGTTGGTGAGTCTCTGAATGTGAGGCAATAGATGATACGCGGTGTTTGTTGGCGAGTCTCTGAATGTGAGGCAATAGATGATACGTGGTGTTTGTTGGCGAGTCTCTGAATGTGAGGCAATAGATGATACGTGGTGTTTGTTGGTGAGTCTCTGAATGTGAGGCAATAGATGATACGTGGTGTTTGTTGGCGAGTCTCTGAATGTGAGGCAATAGATGATACGTGGTGTTTGTTGGTGAGTCTCTGAATGTGAGGCAATAGATGATACGTGGTGTTTGTTGGTGAGTCTCTGAATGTGAGGCAATAGATGATACGCGGTGTTTGTTGGTGAGTCTCTGAATGTGAGGCAATAGATGATACGCGGTGTTTGTTGGCGAGTCTCTGAATGTGAGGCGATAGATGACTAGTGGTGTTTGTTGACGAGTCTCTGAATGTGAGGCAATAGATGAGAAGTGGCGTCTGTTGGCGAGTCTCCGGGTGTCAGACAATAGACCGCAAAACATGTTTGTTCCGAGTCAGGGGCACTGGATGTTTGGTAATAGGGACAAATGGGGTGTTGGCCAGCATACCAACCAACCCGACAAGCAATATTTGTTGACGAAATTCGAGATAGGACAATTAGGCCGAAGCTCCAGGTGTAGCGAAAGAGGGTACTTGTTGACGAAACCCTGACCGTGTCACAGACGTTAGGAACACATTAACGATCTTTTATGTCAGGTACGTCTCTCACATTGTATTCATTCACTCCACAACACACAACAAGGAACAATGACTCAAGCGCGCAAACAAGCGCACTCTTTTACAGGAGGGCAAATAGGTTAATCGTATGGAATGAAAATGCACTACGTTGTTCAAAGTTAGGAGATTAATCGGCCTGGTTTTCTATTTATTTGTGCCATTGGAGCAACGATAACATAAACATGAGTAGCCTCTAGAGACGAGTACAACCTCCTTTGATTATCTCATTGAAATCCAGCGGGGCAAGATTACGGTATAAGTAGAGTCTGAAAGCCGTAAACCAGCGTGAGTGTATTCAGGTCAACCAAAGGGCTGGTTCTAGAAAAGTCTTCCATGCATGAGGTGTCTTTCTTCTTGGCTACAACAGAGTTCATAAGAACAGGTTCCTGCGATGGGACAGACTTCATCAATCTAGACGTTCATTATCTTCAGAAAACCTTCTCCAGAAAAAAAGAACCCGTGAAGGTCCCGGGGTAGGATAGGCCTTCAGCAACCCATGCTTGCCACAAAAGTCGACTATGCTTGTCATAAGAGGCGAGTAACGGGATCAGGAGGTCATACTCGCTGACTTGGTTGACACATGTCATCGGTTCCCAATTGATGCTCATGTTGTTGATCACTGGATTGTCTGGTCCAGCCCGCCCCCATATAGCTGGAATATTGCTGAGTGCAACGTAAAACTAAACTCACTCAGGAAAAAAGTCTAAGCTTTATCTTGATGTGAGGATTTATCTAAACTGATCCTGATTTACAGAGTTATTCACAGCCTTCAGGGTAGCCTAGTGGTTAAAGCGACCGCTCTTTACGCTGATGACCCGCGTTTGATTCCTACATAGGTACAATGTGTGGAGCATATTTCTTTTGTCCAACGCCGTCATATTGCTGGAATATTGCTAAAAGTGTGTGTGTGCTCACTGTCACTGACAAATGCCGTTCCTAAATATATAATATTCCAAACCAACCCATGCAGAGGCAAGTCAATTGCTCATACGAAAAATTGCACGTGAGAATATTATTTACAAAACAAGAGAAATGGATCGGTTATATTCTGTCACTGATGAAGGAATCGCATTTCATTTTATTACAAGGATCCGTGAAGATCCGGTCAGAACTGGTTTTCAGTAACCCATGCTTGGCGTACAAGACGACTAACGGGATCAGTTGGTCAAGCTCGCTGACTTTGGTTGACACATGTCATCGGTTCCCAATTGCGCATATCGATGCTCATGATGTTGATAACTGGATTGTCTGGTCCAGACTCGATTATTAACAGACCGCCAACATATAGCAGGAATATTGCTGAGTGCGACGTAAAACTAAACTCATTAACTCACTATATTACAACGTGTCTGTTTGATGTTGGATGAGAGCGTGTACTTTTCCTTGAAACCAGTTGCCTTGGAGATGACAAATCTAGGTAATATTTATCATAATTTGGGTGTCGAAACAACAACCTTGCGGTGGAGCCCATCGAAGGACACAACCCTGAGGTACTATCTCCTTTGACGACTGTGTCACTTGTGCCTCTATAACATTCAATCTGCCTGTATGTGTGCAGTCAGTAAAATATTGCTGGCCATGGCAAGTTTTCAGAACACCAGGTACAGCAGCTATGTTCTTTTATCTTGATAAAACCTGTTGAGCAAGCAGAGTTTCTAAACATATGTTGATTCGGGGCTTGGGGGAATGAAAGAGATTAACAAAGAACTTGTCTGCTCCGGAAGATTTTAACTTTGATATGTAAACATAGAAGTGAAACATCCCATTGACAAAAGTAGCGGTTAATAGCTGTTACAGTCCGTACTTTAGGTGACTGTATCTATCTAGGATCTGTCTAACGCAGTTTTTTCAATGGTGATACCAGAGTAGTTGGCCATGATATACCGATGTTATCTGTTTGATTGGCCTTTTACAAGTTGCTGAATAACATTAGAGGCAGCAGACCTTATGGACGACGTCTTGAACGCTTGAATGTTAGTAGTGACCAAGTTTCTTATCCAAAGTTTCAGTAGGGACCACGTTCGTTATAACCCCACGTGTAAAATAAGGAGAAGTACTATATAACATTTTTATTGCATGCATTTGTGCTATTTCATGCTGTGGAATGTATGTAGATATGTATTATGTGCAGGGATATTCTGTTGGCCCATACTTTATGTATTTTGGGGCACAGGCCTTCTGCAGGATATAATGTGTCTATCTGTCTGTCTGTAAGGACTATTTATGTTTCTTCACTCACGTAGTTTCTTCTAATCCCACGGTTACGAAAAGGAACCAAGTTTCTTCTAATCCCACGGTTACGAAAAGGAACCAAGTTTCTTCTAATCCCACGGTTACGAAAAGGAACCGAGTTTCTTCTATTTCCATGGTTGCTAGCTCCACGGTTACGAAGGGACCAACTATCTACTAGCCACACGGTTACGAAGGGACCAAGTATCTACTATTTCCATGGCTACGAAGGGACCAACTTTCTACTAATCCCACGGTTACGAAAAGGAACCAAGTTTCTTCTATTTCCATGGTTACTAGTTCCACGGTTACGAAGGGACCAACTATCTACTAGCCACACGGTTACGAAGGGACCAAGTATCTACTATTCCCACCGTTACGAAGGGACCAACTATCTACTAGTCCAACGGTTACGAAGGGACCAAGTTTTTACTAGTCACACGGTTACGTCTTCTAAGCATATGGTTACGCAGGGACAAGGTTACCTCTAGTGCCATGTCTAGTGCCATGGTAGTCTTGGGGCCAAGTTTCTTCAAGCATCACAGTTTCACTAGTTTCCACTAGTCTCTTTGCAGCTTTGGGGCAAATTTACCACAGGGACGGGTTTGAAATCATTTCTGTTGAATAAAGAACGACTGACATTGCCACATATTAACTACCAAAACTTGAGTTCCCCACATGATACTGGTCCTTTTACCTGTCCTCTTACCTGTTCTCTTACCTGTTCTCTCACTGGTCCTCTACGTTAATGTTTTGAGGCAGATGGGCATACCTGGCCATATGCTTTGGCGAGGCTACTTCAGTCACTTGTGTTTTGTATGCTTCACACAAAAAGTGATTGGGTGATTACTTTCGTAAACCACTTCAGAAGTATCACTTGGTATAAAAATATCGTATATTGTACATGACCGTATAAGCTCCACAGCGATGACACTCAAACGGAGCACAGAGGTTCGGGATACGCATTATTTAAGAAATACAGTTCTCTCTACCCCCATATAATAAACAAACAGTTTGATTACGGTTTGCGTTCGGGTTACATATCTGCTTTGAATTAGTTTAGTTACATCTGTGATTAACGTAACTATAACGGGCAATATGAACGTCGCATTTCTACTACCAAAGTAAGTTTAGGTCAGGGCATCCAGGTGAAGCTGACTCGTCCCGCGACATTCCACGGATGCATTGTGGGATTGTAAACATTACGAACGTTGTCGTGTCGCTGTTTAATTGTGAGTGGCACTGAGACATTTTATCCGCCGTAAAATATAAACGTAATGTTTCCTCCAGTGATGTCAACCGAGTGAAACAACTTCAAACCAAGAAACGGGGTGCGACAGAATAGTTTACTGTGGGAGGATGTGCGAGGCGATGACAACTGACAAGTACCCTGACGTCGGTTACCAAGGTTACATTTGATAACGAGGGGGCAGAGGGGAATGACGTAATGACGTCAATACAGTGTGATGTCATGCAAAAAGTGCCTTTGATCTTTTACCAAAGCATCTTAGAATTCACTAAAAGATATATTTGTAAGAGTAGATTGAAATAGCTCTTTGATTTGGCTGATGGGGATGGTGATTTTGCTTGCAGTCACTGGACTATCACTGGCTGCGTTCTACAACAATATTTACTTTCTCACTACAGCTGCCCAAGAACTGTTTCAGCTGGTATAAGTCACACTAAATTCATATCGGTCATCTACCAATCAGAGTACCCCAGAATGCAATGGTGTACCGTGACTGCACCACATATGCGCCATACTGAAAGGATTCCCCATCAAGCTATTTAGTCCCATGTCTTGTGATAACAGGTCTGACGATATAAGAACTGTTAGTGGATCTATTACATGAACATAACTGCACAGATATTAAGGTCGGGTGGCATGTTATAAATTACTGCGGGAGCAGGTTACCTCTGGAAGCGAGAGATTAAATGCAGCGTTAATCGTCTTAGTGTCACTTTTAGGGTTATGGTGACTTTCTACGTGAACTGCAGCTGCGATGGGCGGTCCTTAATCCGTGCGCCCTTTGACTCTCTGCTCTGGAGAATAAGGTACGGGTGTACAAAAGCCGGATTAGTCCTTCGATAATAAGCTTATAGTTAAACAAAATCAATGTGCACTACTGTTGTCAAACTGTGTGATCCTTTGTGAATGGTATATGAAAATATTCGTTCTGAAGTGGTGTACTACTTGCCCTGGTGACAGCCTCCAACTGCGTCGTTCTCCGGCGACGCAGCTGCGGCCACGACGAATCAACAGCACAGACAAACAGTACTTATTTGTTTTACACAGTTATTTGCTAGACAAAAGACATGAACATATCCATCTGTTGGGAGGTGTATGTCCCAGACATGAAAAAATAGGTCTTCATCAGAGGGGAACTGGTGTCTATTTAGAGCAGGAGACATGGGTGTTTTCATTTGTTTGGAGACGTATGTTCCAGACAAGAGGAACAGAGGTCTTCATCAGAGAGGAAACTGGTGTCCAGCTATGGGCATGGGCTATTTCCACTGTTGGCAGGTGTATGTCCCAGATAAGAGAGAAATAGGTCTTTCTCAGAAGACAAACCGGTGTCCAGCTAAGGGCACTTGGCGTTTTCGTCTGTTGTTAGGTGCATGACCAGAGGAAAACAGGCCTTCATAAGAATGGAAACTGGCGTCTGGCTGTGGGCAAGAGACATGGGCGTTTTCATTAGTTGGGAGACGTATGTCCTGAATTAAGACGTCAGCTGGGAAATTTGGGCCTTATGCATTCAGAAAATAGTTTCTCGTTTCACGTCTGCAAACTTTATTCAGTCTGCCAACATCCCGTCGGATCGAGAACATCTGGTGTGTTTTTTTCTGGTGATAACACAATGTCCTGCCTTCCCGGTGACGTCACTCCTTCACGTCATCCGTCTGATGATAACACAATGTCCTGCCGTCTTGGTGACGTCACTCTTCCACGACACCCGTCTGATGATAACACAATGTCCTGCCATCCTGGTGACGTCACTCCTTCGCGACACCCGTCTGATGACGTTGCCATGGCATGTATATTTTAAAAAGATAGACATATTGTCCGCCTTCGTAAGGGATGGGTGCGGTATTCGGGAACATATACACACTGCATTTGAAAAAAAATGGCTTCCTCTATTAATGTGAGAGTTTATCTTGCGTTCTGGTAAGGCAGATAAACTCGCACACATGTCAATCGTGTTACTCATACCCACTGACATAGAAGGAATTCATCACGTAATCGCATTCGTCGGTTGGGATATCCTCCTCTTAGTCGTTCCTGATATATCTGTCACAGAGAATCTCAATGAGACATCGTTCTATTTAAAAACGGATATCCGGATTGGAAGAAAGCAAGTATTGTTTGTATATATCCCGTTCCTGGAAAACAGATTGCATCTGGAGAATTGATATAAATATGTTGATATAAAATATATTTGTAATTTTAGGAATGTCTTAATTTAACTGTACCAAAATGATCCGACACAGAAGTGTTCTTCAGCTGCCAATGTTTGTCGTAATAACAGGTGACTAACGGTATCGGGTGGTCACTCGTTGACTTTGTTGACACATGCCTTCGTATTCAAAGTGCGTAGATAGATGGTCATGCTGTTGATCACTGGACTGTCTCATGAGGACCTCGATTATTTATTTTTGCTTATTTATATGACAGATGACATATTGCTGAAATATTGCGTTATTAAACAACAAGGACAGATAGACATGCAGTATCAATTTGAACATCATTATCCAAGAAGCGAGGAAAGATTTGACCAGGACTGCTGTCTGGTTGTGTTGGCACATCTGCATTGTCTCGTCACAGCAATATAACAGAAATATGAACATATGTTTTAGTTGTAATTATGTTGTTTTTTTCAGCAAAGTACACATTCTAGTACTAGGAGGTTGAAGATCATCAGAATACGAACCCAGACCACATCACCAAATCGCCGACACACACTGTCAGTGATCTCACCACTCAGTCATCCAGCTTCCATGAGAAGTCCAAAATCTGTCCGAAATTACGAAAGAATTTACAATGTGTTCCAGGAGGGGTACAATATAAAATGTAGCCTTAAATGATGACACCTTCATAGTAAAGAACTAGAATTTGCTCTTTACTGAGAAAGTGTTATCCTAAACATTTCATATGTTACGTTTGCCAATCTTCTGAAAAAGGGCGGTGGGGTAGCCTAGTGGTTAAACCATTTGGCAGTCGCACCGAGGACCTGCGTTCGATTCCCCACGTGATGCAATGCATCAAGCCCATTTTGGAGTCCCTGGACGTGATATTGTTGGAATACAGCTAAACACTGCGTAAACCCCCACTCACTCACTCACTCTCTCACTCTCTCACTCTCTCACTTTCTCACCCACTCACTCACATTCTGAAAAGTCAGTCGTAAGTGAAGTGATATTCATAACGGTAGCGATTCAGCTCCCCTACAAGAACAAGTGTGTCATGATCCTAACACATTGGTCATACTCACCAGTATAAGAAACGTAACATCTTAATGTCTTTGTTTCGTAGCACTATCAATAACTATATTGTTTAAAGTCGGTATAAAGCCCTGTGTGGAGTTTATAGCGACAGTCACTGTGACCTTATGACCTGCAGGTGTCGCCGCACCAGCTCAGCACAGCGCAGCATTGTACGTACCGGAAACACTTCCTTCTCACTTCACAATAAATAAGAAAGGTAATAGTCGCATGGGTTGTATATCTTGTTATATCGCTCCATCTTCCAGAGCTGCTAATGTGTTGCCGGGGAATAACATTCTTATGTAGAAATTCAATTATGGAAACTGGTGTTGGATTAAACTGGGTCTGGCTAACACCGCAGTTCTCACCTCGCTACACAATATACCCAGTGTTAGATAATGATGTAGGAGTTTAATATTGTGTACAATGTTTTGGCATCAACGTCTCTACAGTGTCATGCATGGGTAAACATTAAGGTTTGGGGGTTGTATAATGTTAGCATGAAGACACATTGCCTCCAGTTGTGTCTGAGTTGACACAAGTCATTTATTATTCTTTAGTTGTTTACAATGTGTGTAAATATATATAAGATTGTTAAAGTGTTAAAAATTATGATATAGTGCAGTGAAGTGAAGGTTGCATATAATTCAACGAATTATAGGGAACGTTGTGCCTGCTTCAACGATGTATGGTGAAAGGTTTTTGGGGGGTTGTTTTTCACGTATAGAGAAATGTCTGTCTACTACAACACAGTGTGATGAAAGTATTGTCTACTAAAACTAAGTTTTGTGGAAATAATGTCGAATAGAACTAAGTGTAGTGGAAGTACTGCCTACTAAAGCTAAGAGCAGTGAAAGCATTGTCTGCTACAACTAAGTGCAGTGAAAGTATTGTCCACTTAAAGTACGTGTAGTGAAAGTATTGATTAATAAAACTAAGTGTAGTGACAGTAGTTTTGAACAGAACGTAGTTAAGTGAAAGTATCGTCCTCTGGATTTAAGTGTAGTGAAAGTATTCTCTACTACAACTAAGTGTAGTAAAAGTAGTGTCGAATAGAACTAAGTTAAGTGAAAGTATCGTCCTCTAGATTCAAGTGTAGTGACAGTTGTGTCTGCTACAACTTCATATGTGGTTAGCCTTCTCTATTACAACACAGTGTGTTGAATATCAAGAATGAAATATGACTGTGTAGTGAAAGTGCAGTCTAATACAACATTGTCGCTTCAACACTTATAGTGACAGTCTCATCTACGGAGCGTATTGCGAGATTTGCCTACTACAACACAGAGTGGAGATATACTCTCGTCTACTGAGTGTAGTGCGAAAATTGCCTACTACAACACAACACCTGTCTCCTACAACACAGTGTAGTGTATTTACAATCCTGTATCTAACGGGCCCTCGGTTAGCCCTATAGTTCAAGCGTTTGCTCAAAACACGAAATGTTCAATCCCATATACAAACCCAATATATTAATCCCACTTTGGTCATCCTTCCGTACTAATACGGGTACATTGTTAAAGCAGTACAAATGCAATCTGTAGGGCTTAATTCGTAAAATACCCATAGAAAGTTTTCGACTGGTCTAAAACCGATACTGGAAATCAAGTCAGCCGGCGTATGTAAACCAGTGCCCCAGAACCATGTAGTTACTTGATATCCAGGAATACAGCATGACGAGCGAACTGCCCTAGACAGAACAGTTAACGCCCATGAGCCAAAACGTTTTTTGCTTATGGACGAGATTTTTTTTTAAAATCGCACTATATTAGCCTAATCAAATCAACATAAATTAACATTTGTGTCATGATACTTATAAACATATTTTCATTCATCCACAACCTCCAAAACATAGGAAAAACATGTACTTCGAAGTAAAAGTAAATATTCATTCCCATCCCATGATGGCTCATGGGCGAGATTTCTTTTGAAATCACATGATACTTATAAACATACTTTCATTCATGCAAAACCTCCAAAAGATGGAAAAGCATGTATTTGGGTAAAAATATTTTTTCTATCGAGCAAATGTAAATTATGAGGTTTCAAACATTTTGTTTCAGTTTTTCGTCGTTAGCATATATTCATAACAAATGCATGCATAATTTTGTCCAATCCCTTGTCAGAAAGTGACCATAGTGCGGAGAGTTACTGGACTTTTTTGTGAGTCTAGATTTAAATTGTGAAGTGTTTAATCTTTATAAAGAATTACAGTGATAATGTTATTAAGCCTTTACCAAACTAACGGTCACAGGGAACTGATTTGATTCTTGACACCTACTGTAAATGTTGTCCAACCTACTGGTTCTTTTATGCTTGTTATGACATGTTTACATGTAACTGTGGAGTTGGACATTCCAGGATATTTTGGTCTACATACTCACGTGGGGAGAGTAAGCTGTGTTACTACATTATTACACAGAAGAGATTCCCGCACAACCTCTCTTCATAACGTATGATTCCCTGCAATGTTATTTGGGAATCACTTACAATCTTTATTACACATCTATCATCTATCGTTACCGGAAGATATTCCTGTTCAGTCTAAAATCATTATATAGGACTGCTCGCACTATGCCCGAAATAAGTAACTTACAATCTTGTGTTATTACACAATACAGGTTTTCGTATAATCTAATATTATCATAGAAGATTACCTTTCTATCATTAAGTTATTTACGAGTAACCTGTAGTCTCGTTTTATTACAACGTAGTGGTTGCCGAGCAACTCACATCATAATTTAAGATTACTCTTCAAGGATATTTAAGAATACCGTGCATCGGTGTATTGTTACACGGCAGAGCTTCTCGTACAATCTCTCAGATTGCCGTCAAATGTTATATATCGGATGAGTTTCCGCACAGTCTCTGACAAATTACCTTGACTAAGTCATACACCATGACATTATGTTAATCACAGGAATGTCTTCAATTTAACTGTATCAGGATGGTCCGGGAAAGAATTCGTCTTCAGCAAACCATGCTTGTCGTAGGAGGTCACTAACGGGATGGGACCCGTGAAGATCCCACGGTGGAATAGGCCTTCAGCAACCCATGCTTGCCATAAAAGGCGACTGTGCTTGTCGCAAGAGGCGACTAACGTGATCGGGTGGTCAGGCTCGCTGACTTGGTGGACACATGTCATCGGTTCCCCGTTGCGCAGATCGATGTTCATGTTGTTGATCAATGGAATGTCTGGTCCAGACACTATTATTTACAGATCGCCGCAATATAGCTGGAATATTGCTGAGTGCGGCGTAAAACTAAACTCACTCACTCACTCACTCACTAACGGGTGTTCAACCTAGCTTGCTGATTTGATTGACTCACTAACGGCATCGGGTGTTTAGCCTCGCTGACTTGATTGACTCGTGTCATCGTATCTCAACTCAAACTCACGATGTTGATCACAGCACTGGCTGGTCCAGACGATTATCTACAGACTCGAATGTGTGAAATATGATTGTGTGCGGCGTAAAACAAAAACAAACAAACAAGAAACAAAACAACAATACAAGGTCACTGCCACAGTTCAGTTACAGTACAATATTGTTCACTCTAAACTTGGCAATAGATCGTATATGATTAATGAAGATCTGAGTTAGAACTGATCTTCAGTAACCCATGCTTGTAGTAACTGGCCAATAAGGGGATCGGGTGGACAGAATCGCTGACTTTCTTGACACATATTATATCCTAATTGCGTAGATCGACGGTCATGCTGTTGATCACTGGATTGTCCGGTCTATTTGTGGACCGCCGCAAAACAGCTGAAATACTGCCGAGTGCGGCGTTAAACAACAAATCAACCAAATACATTATAATACAACATTTCCCACACAGTGTATCGGTGTTACACAGAAGAAGTCGCCGTACAATATTACACCATTACTCTGATAAGGGTAAGTCTTATCATCTTGTTTATTAGCAATATATAGGAGTGATCAAATACACAGTCTGGCACCATAATGACTGCTATACCTCCAGGGTGAAACTCTATGCTTTATGTTGCACTTCCAGATGAGTTCTCTCAGCACAAAAACATCCCAGAGGTTTAATTTCATCGAAGTCGGTGCTCGAGGGGATTAATTCCAAACCTACTGCTTTAATTAAGAGATGTTTTGATAGAGGCTTGCCTACAATAGCGGTATGTGACTTTGACATGGGTGCTGCATCACTGCACTAATCGGGCGTGAAACATCGTGGCCCAAGTCCCGCATAGGGTTCCCAGTCTGAATAGAGCGAAATGGGTATGAAATATGTCCCACAGAGCAGACAGGAAATGATCTGCACGCTACTGAGCCACCGCGGTCGCGCAGCGTACTTTAAGCTCCTTAAAGGGATGATCTCCCGGGTATCAATACTTAACTTGAGATCTTATTTCATTTGATGTTGTTTGTCAGGCCACCGTGACAGTCCCGCCTTGTCTTCTTTGTGACCTGGGCTAAGATTAGAGGGCATATCACAAGAATGTCAATGTTATCAAAATTTCAGTGGACAATAGATCTATTAAGAACATGTTATGCTTAACGCCGGGCTTTTTTTTTCGTTCTTTCATAGTGATACTAAAACCCTTTATGTGTACCTGCGAATGTTTATACCCTATTTTCTTCGAATTGTAAGAAAACAGGAAAGGATCGAGAATGTTAACTACAAACGCGCATAGTCAGGGGAAACGGAAGAGCAGTATCACTTGAAATTCACTTACCTTTTAAAATTAGATCGTACACATCTGTTTAACGGTTTAGAATTTTCTTGAGACTTGCTGAGAAGCAAGAAAGTAAAATGAAACGCCACGTGTGGAGATCCTTTGGGCGGGGAGCGATATAAACTCAGATATGTTTCATTTGCAACTGAAAATATGAGGGGTGGTGGGGTAGCCTAGTGGTTAAAGCGTTCGCGCGTCACGCCGAAGACCCGGGTTCGAATCTCCATATGGGTACAATGTGTGAGGCCCATTTTCTGGTATCCCCCGCCGTGATATCGCTGGAATATAGCTAAAAGCGGCGTAAAACCAAACTCACTCACTGAATATATGAATTGAATGCTATCCGTCTATTGTCAGATAATGATAATGATGGTGATAATGATGACGTTGGTGATTATCATGCTGTAGATAATGATGGTGTTGACAATCATAGCAATGACGACGACGACGATGATGATAATAATGACGGCCCAATAGATGCACACTCTGTGCCTCGAACCATGTTTTGTGTGTAGTGTGATGCACGGCTCTGTAGATAGATAGTCTGTAACCATGTTTGGTGTGTAGTGTGATTTGCGTCTCATTAGATGTACACTGTGTAATTATGTTTGATGTGTAAGGTGTTGCACGACTCGTTAGATGCACATTGAGTCACCATCTTTGGTATGTAGTGTGATGCACGGCCCAATAGATACACACTGTGCAATCATGTTTTGTGTGTAGTGTGATGCACAACTCATTAGATGCACACTGTGCATTAATGTTTTGTGTGTAGTATGATGCACGGTTCATTAGATGCACATTATGTGATCATGTTTGGTGTGTAGTGTGATGCACGGCTCACTAGATGCACACTGTGGAGCTATGTTTTGTGTTTAGTGTGAGCACGGCTCTCTAGACAGACGCTCTGTAACCATGTTTTGTCTGTAATGTGATGCACGATTCTCTAGACAGACACTCTGTAACCATGTTTGGTGTGTAGTGTGATGCACGAGTCTCTAGACAGACACTCTGTCACCATGTTTGGTGTGTAGTGTGATGCACGATTCTCTAGACAGACACTCTGTAACCATGTTTTGTGTGTAGTGTGATGCACGAGGCTCTAGACAGACACTCTGTAACCATGTTTGGTGTGTAGTGTGATGCACGATTCTCTAGACAGACACCCTGTCACCATGTTTGGTGTGTAATGTGATGCACGAGTCTCTAGACAGACACCCTGTAACCATGTCTGGTGTGTAGTGTGATGCACGAGTCTCTAGACAGACACTCTGTAACCATGTTTTGTGTGTAGTGTGATGCACAACTCATTAGATGCACACTGTGCATTAATGTTTTGTCTGTAGTATGATGCACGGTTCATTAGATGCACATTATGTGATCATGTTTGGTGTGTAGTGTGATGCACGGCTCACTAGATACACACTGTGGAGCCATGTTTTGTGTGTAGTGTGAGCACGGCTCTCTAGGCAGACCCTCTGTAACCATGTTTTGTTTGTAATGTGATGCACGATTCCCCAGACAGACACCCTGTAACCATGTTTGGTGTGTAGTGTGATGCACGGCTCACTGGATGCACACTGTGGAGCTATGTTTTGTGTGTAGTGTGAGCACGGCTCTCTAGACAGACGCTCTGTAACCATGTTTTATTTGTAATGTGATGCACGATTCTCTAGACAGACACTCTGTAACCATGTTTTGTGTGTAGTGTGAGCGCGGCTCTCTAGACAGACGCTCTGTCACCATGTTTTGTTTGTAATGTGATGCACGATTCTCTAGACAGACACTCTATAACCATGTTTTGTTTGTAATGTGATGCACGAGTCTCTAGACAGACACTCTGTAACCATGTTTGGTGTGTAGTGTGATGCACGATTCTCTAGACAGACACTCTGTCACCATGTTTGGTGTGTAGTGTGATGCACGAGTCTCTAGACAGACGCTCTGTAACCATGTTTTGTTTGTAATGTGATGCACGAGTCTCTAGACAGACACTCTGTAACCATGTTTTGTTTGTAATGTGATGCACGATTCTCTAGACAGACACTCTGTAACCATGTTTGGTGTGTAGTGTGATGCACGAGTCTCTAGACAGACACTCTGTCACCATGTTTGGTGTGTAGTGTGATGCACGATTCTCTAGACAGACGCTCTGTAACCATGTTTGGTGTGTAGTGTGATGCACGAGTCTCTAGACAGACGCTCTGTAACCATGTTTGGTGTGTAGTGTGATGCACGAGTCTCTAGACAGACGCTCTGTAACCATGTTTGGTGTGTAGTGTGATGCACGAGTCTCTAGACAGACACTCTGTCACCATGTTTGGTGTGTAGTGTGATGCACGAGTCTCTAGACAGACACTCTGTAACCATGTTTGGTGTGTAGTGTGATGCACGAGTCTCTAGACAGACACTCTGTCACCATGTTTGGTGTGTAATGTGATGCACGATTCTCTAGACAGACACTCTGTAGCCATGTTTGGTGTGTAGTGTGATGCACGAGTCTCTAGACAGACACTCTGTAACCATGTTTGGTGTGTAGTGTGATGCACGATTCTCTAGACAGACACCCTGTAACCATGTTTGGTGTGTAGTGTGATGCACGAGTCTCTAGACAGACACTCTGTAACCATGTTTGGTGTGTAGTGTGATGCACGAGTCTCTAGACAGACACTCTGTAACCATGTTTGGTGTGTAGTGTGATGCACGAGTCTCTAGACAGACTCTCTATAACCATGTTTGGTGTGTAGTGTGATGCACGAGTCTCTAGACAGACACTCTGTAACCATGTTTGGTGTGTAGTGTGATGCACGAGTCTCTAGACAGACACTCTGTAGCCATGTTTGGTGTGTAGTGTGATGAACGATTCTCTAGACAGACACTCTGTAACCATGTTTGGTGTGTAGTGTGATGCACGATTCTCTAGACAGACACTCTGTAGCCATGTTTGGTGTGTAGTGTGATGCACGAGTCTCTAGACAGACACTCTGTAACCATGTTTGGTGTGTAGTGTGATGCACGATTCTCTAGACAGACACTCTGTAACCATGTTTGGTGTGTAGTGTGATGCACGAGTCTCTAGACAGACACTCTGTCACCATGTTTGGTGTGTAGTGTGATGCACGATTCTCTAGACAGACGCTCTGTAACCATGTTTGGTGTGTAGTGTGATGCACGAGTCTCTAGACAGACGCTCTGTAACCATGTTTGGTGTGTAGTGTGATGCACGAGTCTCTAGACAGACGCTCTGTAACCATGTTTGGTGTGTAGTGTGATGCACGAGTCTCTAGACAGACACTCTGTCACCATGTTTGGTGTGTAGTGTGATGCACGAGTCTCTAGACAGACACTCTGTAACCATGTTTGGTGTGTAGTGTGATGCACGAGTCTCTAGACAGACACTCTGTCACCATGTTTGGTGTGTAATGTGATGCACGATTCTCTAGACAGACACTCTGTAGCCATGTTTGGTGTGTAGTGTGATGCACGAGTCTCTAGACAGACACTCTGTAACCATGTTTGGTGTGTAGTGTGATGCACGATTCTCTAGACAGACACCCTGTAACCATGTTTGGTGTGTAGTGTGATGCACGAGTCTCTAGACAGACACTCTGTAACCATGTTTGGTGTGTAGTGTGATGCACGAGTCTCTAGACAGACACTCTGTAACCATGTTTGGTGTGTAGTGTGATGCACGAGTCTCTAGACAGACTCTCTATAACCATGTTTGGTGTGTAGTGTGATGCACGATTCTCTAGACAGACACTCTGTAACCATGTTTGGTGTGTAGTGTGATGCACGAGTCTCTAGACAGACGCTCTGTAACCATGTTTGGTGTGTAGTGTGATGCACGAGTCTCTAGACAGACACTCTATAACCATGTTTGGTGTGTAGTGTGATGCACGAGTCTCTAGACAGACACTCTGTAACCATGTTTGGTGTGTAGTGTGATGCACGAGTCTCTAGACAGACACTCTGTAGCCATGTTTGGTGTGTAGTGTGATGCAAGACTGATTAGATGCACACATACTGTTTAAGCATGTTTGTTATGTTGTGACATGTACGGCTTACAGGATGCACGTGAAGTTACCTGTTTGTGAGTCACCAACTCATCTTTTCTTTTCACAACAGCCATTCTTAGCCTAATTAAAGAATCCCGATGGTAATCACTCTTGAGAAGGAAGTGCAGGGTTTTGAATAAAGTATTAAATGCCCAAGTTCGTGCACAAGACGAAGTGCAGGCCTCGTCATGCATCTGGAACTGCCAATCACTGCCATGGTGTTGACAAAATACAGTGCTTTCAAGTCAGTGGCCACGGCTTCACGGATGTGAAACTTCGTATAAGAAAGTTAACCAGTTGCCGCATCACGAAACAGAGATACAGTTACTTGCTTATTTTGTTTTGCTGTGGAATGCTGAAAAATGTTCTTTCACTTACACGCCACTCCTGAAGTTCTCGGCGGTGACGTGCCTCAGACAACTTTCACGTGCATTGCCCGTGCACCACAAACCATATTGAGCAGAGCGGTGTGATAGTGAGGCTATGTTGTCTACATGCCACGCTGGACTGACATTCATGCAGAGTTTAAGGCCAAATACAAACTGAAGTAGGCTTATGTCTCTCTCGCTGACAGTGGGAACGCAGACGCTGAATGTGCAGTGGACATGCATTGTGTGTCTGCGTCTGTACAGATGACATGCAGACAGTATCTTTGTACTGGGGACATGCAGTTAGACATTATCATTGTACAGAGGGCATGCATACTGCGTCTGTGATTGTACAGAGGGCATGCTTACAGTGTCCCTGTACAGAAAAAATGCAGACAGTGTTCTTGTTTAAGTTGACATGAATTAAGACGACGTTATTTAGGCAAACATGAAGATATCGTCTAAGGTGTTTAAAGTGTGCACGAAACCGGTGTAATTCTGCAGAGGACATTCACCGCTATTTAAGGGCACATGGAGATTCTGTCATTGTTTACGGGGGCATGCGGACAGTGTCATTGTAGAGGAGGACAGGCAGGCAGTGTCATTGTGAAGAAAACATGCAGTCTTATTGTTTACGGGGACGTGAAGACAGTATTTATGTAAGGGGTCATGCTGATACTGTCATTGTGCGGAACACACAGACAGTGTCGTACTAGTTGTCACGTCTACGGTGACACTTATACAGTGTCACCGAGCAGGAGACATTCAGATACTAGTTGTCATTTCCAGGGTGACACTAATACAGTGTCACTGAGCAAGAGACATTCAGATATTAGTTGTCTTTTTCAGGGTGACACTAACACAGTGTCACTGAGCAGGAGACATTCAGATATTAGTTGTCTTTTCCAGGGTGACACATGCAGTGTCATTGACCAGGAGACATTCAGATACTAAATGTCATTTCCAGGATGACACTAACATGGTGTCATTGAGCAGGAGACATTCAGATACTAGTTGCCATTTCTAGGGTGAGGGGCGGTGGGGTATCCTAGTGGTTAAAGCGTTCGCTCGTCACGCCGACGACCCACGTTCGATTCCTTCACAATGTGTGAAACCCATTTTCTTGTGTCCTCCGCCGTGATATCGCTGGAATATTGCTAAAAGCGGCGTAAAACTAAACTTCAGATACTAGTTGTCTTTTCCAGGGTGACACTAACACAGTGTCACTGAGCAGGAGACATTCAGATATTAGTTGTCTTTTCCAGGGTGACACTACCACAGTGTCATTGAGCAGGAGACATTCAGACACTAGTTGTTTTTCAGGGTGACACTAATACATAGAGGATACCAAACGACCTTCCGTGTAATACCATTTTTATTAAACGAGTTAATGATTTGGTATCAAACGAGAGAAAGCGAGTTTGATACTAAATCTTTAACGAGTTTTATAAAAATGATGTTTCACGGAAGCGAGTTTAGTATTCTGTTTATTACTCGCAAACATAAATTGACAGAAACAACCGTGAAATTGCCTACAGTGTGAGGACTCTCAGCTTTCCGCGAGTCAACCAAGGTCTAGTAAAATTGCGACATCGGCATTAGCATTGTGACGTCACAACTTTAAACCATTTTGACGTCATACGCCAAGCGGTATTACACTAGTGCAATATTGCCGTAAATATATTACACTGCAGTATTTTCAACGGGCGAGTAGTAAAGTGTCATTGAGCAGGAGACATTCAGATACTAGCTGTCATTTCCAGGGTGACACTAACACAGTGTCATTGAACAGGAGACATTAAGATACTAGTTGTCATTTCTAGGGTGACACTAATACGGTGTCATTGAGCAGGAGACATTAAGATACTAGTTGTCATTTCTAGGGTGACACTAACATGGTGTCATTGAGCAGGAGACATTAAGATACTAGTTGTCATTTCTAGGGTGACACACACAGTGTCATTGAGCAGGAGACATTAAGATACTAGTTGTCATTTCTAGGGTGACACTAATACGGTGTCATTGAGCAGGAGACATTAAGATACTAGTTGTCATTTCTAGGGTGACACTAACACAGTGTCATTGAGCAGGAGACTTTAAGATACTAGTTGTCATTTCTAGGGTGACACTAACATGGTGTCATTGAGCAGGAGACATTGAGATACTAGTTGTCATTTCTAGGGTGACACTAACACAGTGTCATTGAGCAGGAGACATTAAGATACTAGTTGTCATTTCTAGGGTGACACTAACACGGTGTCATTGAGCAGGAGACATTAAGATACTAGTTGTCATTTCTAGGGTGACACTAACACAGTGTCACTGAGCAAGAGACATTAAGATACTAGTTGTCATTTCTAGGGTGACACTAATACGGTGTCATTGAGCAGGAGACATTAAGATACTAGTTGTCATTTCTAGGGTGACACTAATACGGTGTCATTGAGCAGGAGACATTAAGATACTAGTTGTCATTTCTAGGGTGACACTAACACAGTGTCATTGAGCAGGAGACATTAAGATACTAGTTGTCATTTCTAGGGTGACACTAACACAGTGTCACTGAGCAGGAGACTTTAAGATACTAGTTGTCATTTCTAGGGTGACACTAATACGGTGTCATTGAGCAGGAGACATTAAGATACTAGTTGTCATTTCTAGGGTGACACTAACATGGTGTCATTGAGCAGGAGACATTAAGATACTAGTTGTCATTTCTAGGGTGACACTAACATGGTGTCATTGAGCAGGAGACATTGAGATACTAGTTGTCATTTCTAGGGTGACACTAACACAGTGTCATTGAGCAGGAGACATTAAGATACTAGTTGTCATTTCTAGGGTGACACTAATACGGTGTCATTGAGCAGGAGACATTAAGATACTAGTTGTCATTTCTAGGGTGACACTAACACAGTGTCATTGAGCAGGAAACATGCAGATACTAGTTGTCTTTTCCAGGGTGACACTAACACAGTGTCATTGAGCAGGAAACATGCATATACACTCATTGTTATAATGTAGACTGGGACAGTGTAAGGGGACATTGTTTAATGGGATACGAAGGCAGTGTTGGTGTCACCATTATTTCAGGGGATATGGTAGAGAATGGCTAATATGTCAGTGTAAAACATTTCACATTGACTGCCTTATGTCGTAGCAACATTAATAACAATGACATTCTGATGTCATAGTATGATTAATCGTCGTATGTCATCGATCATGATATCGTGGTTTCACTTTTTCATTTTGATGCTGTCCCGATACACATATACTGGATGGCACCTTTCGCAGACAGACTGATACTTGTGAAGTCGCATGTGCTCAAAAATATTAACGGGTACTTCTCTCTTAGCACTGTGACCCTACAACGTAAACAGAACCACACAATGTGTCGTAATCATGACAAATTTGTACGATGCATCGGCCAGACGAGGCACTCACACCCAATAACAGTCAGTATTTCTTAATGGCACAGATACTGACACAGATGTTGAGTGTCTGCCATTAGCATCTGACTGATCTTAGTGCTCGCTACAATGCACTTACACGTGATACAGAGCAGTAACGCGCCCTGTATCAGAAACAGACATTGTATAGTTATGCCGCCATCTAAAAACACAGCAACAACGACATAAACTCCATCCCACTCAGACGGCCCCCATGCCCTCAAAGACACTCCTCGCTCGTATCTAACTTGTTTGTTTTAACCTTTTTTAGCTGTATAACTGAATTATTAAAACAGATTTTGACATGACACATTTCCACCCATGCGCACCTCTGATGCTCGCATACTTTACTTGCGAGACGACACACAGATTCGTCACAGTCATGATATTTTGGAGCAAGAAAATCCGACAATCCTCTTCAAGCATTTTTCCTATACAGGGTAATTTTAATTTGTTTTTAGTTCATCACTGATGCAAGAATGGGACACGTATTTCTCTCTGTATAATGTTTCCATGCCTCATTAAATTGTTTTTATTCAGAATGTATTCATTCTTGCTAAATATATCATTTCGAAATGTATAAACACTTTACTTATATCTTAATGATACGGTACGAAAAGTACCCCAGTTATGTCGTAGTGCATATTCTTTGCTCGCTCAATGGATACAAAAGAAACGTTCTGGTAAATGTCACCAGCTGGGCAATATCATGGCTAGACATAATGGCGTCATTTGTACATGACTGAGACAACGTCGACACTACCATGTTGTTGTGCCGATGTCATTGATGTCTTCTTTGCTGTTGACATAGCTGTTACGAGACTGAAAGTAAGTCCAATGTTTGCAAAGAGAAATGAGTGCTTTTGATTATCCGTCAGGTGGCTATTTGGGGAATTTCCTTTAACCGTCGAATAACATTCCGCCCACAGTCAAAATATATAACTGTGAATTTTCATCTTAAATTACAAATAAATTTTAATTAAATTCCGCGTCTTTGTTAAGTCATGTGTGTACATTAATGGGTAGGGTTTGACGTCGGTATAAGTGATTGAAGGAGGTTAGTTCAGATCAGGACGTTTCTAGTGAGGTGGAGGGTGTGATATCACTATTAGTTTGTCTAGTGATGCAGTGGGTGTGATATCAGTGTGTGTGTCTTGTGATGTTGAGGATGTGATATCAGTGTGTAAATGTGTGTGTGTGTTTGTGTGTGTGTGTGTGTTTAGTGATCTCTAGGGCGTGAAATTGGTATGTGTGTGTCTAGCGATGTGGAGGGTGTGATATCAGTATGTGCATGTCCAGTGATGTGGTGGTTGTGATATCTGTATGTGTGTGTCTAGTGATGTGGAGCATGCGATATTGGGATGTGTGTCTGTGTGTGTGTGTGTGTGTGTCTGTGTGTGTGTGTGTGTGTGTGTAGTGATGTATAGGGTGTGACATGGGTATGCGTGTGTCTAGTGATGTGGAGCGTGTGATATCAGTATGTATGTATCTCGTGATGTGGAGGGGGTGGTATCGGGGTGTGTGTGTGTGTGTGTATGTGTGTAGTGACGTATAGGGTGTGACATGGGTATGCGTGTGTCTAGTGATGTGGAGCGTGTGATATCAGTATGTATGTATCTCGTGATGTGCAGGGGGTGGTATCGGTGTGTGTGTGTGTGTGTGTGTGTGTGTGTAGTGACGTATAGGGTGTGACATGGGTATGCGTGTGTCTAGTGATGTGGAGCGTGTGATATCAGTATGTATGTATCTCGTGATGTGGAGGGGGGGGGGGGGGGGGGTATCGGTATGTGTGTATGTGTGTGTAGTGACGTATAGGGTGTGACATGGGTATGCGTGTGTCTAGTGATGTGGAGCGTGTGATATCAGTATGTATGTATCTCGTGATGTGGAGGAGGGGGTATCGGTGTGTGTGTGTGTGTGTGTAGTGACGTATAGGGTGTGACATGGGTATGCGTGTGTCTAGTGATGTGGAGCGTGTGATATCAGTATGTATGTATCTCGTGATGTGGAGGGGGTGGTATCGGGGTGTGTGTGTGTGTGTGTGTGTGTGTGTGTGTGTGTGTAGTGACGTATAGGGTGTGACATGGGTATGCGTGTGTCTAGTGATGTGGAGCGTGTGATATCAGTATGTATGTATCTCGTGATGTGGAGGGGTGGTATCGGTGTGTGTGTGTGTGTGTGTGTGTGTGTGTTTAGTGATGTGTAGGGTGTGATATCGGTATGTGTGTGTCTAGTGATTTGGAGGATGACATATTGGTATGCACGTGTCTATTGATGTAGAAGACGTGATATCGGTATGCGTGTGTCTAGTGATGCGGAGCGTGCGATATATGTGAGTGTAAGTGTGTGTATGTGTCCGCCTCACACATGAATGCACCTAGCGTCTGTCGAACAACTAGCTGCTAGTTATCACGCAACCGTAATTCCCAGTGTGCTAACCACATCACCAGGATAGATTCACGCCTAAAGATAAGCTTTATTATTCTTGAAAGTCAAGTGCAACAATAACCTCATCGTCTCGGCCAGAGGGAAGTAATCACCGCGTTAGCTCCGTTTATTAACACACACGACCCTCGCAGTTGCCTTATCCATTCACACATAGGCCCAGCACACGAAGGAGTCGAGTTTCCCATAGAACAACCACGCACTATATCGTTTTGCTTTTACCGGTACAATTCCTAGCGTGGATTAATTTCATATGTATATGTAGTCATAAATTGATACCATTGATCCGTGTAAGCCCTGACGTGGTGGGTATTCCACTTGAACAACGTGTAGCTTGTTCAAGCCTCTCTCTGTTATGCCATATATTGCACATTTCAATTATGAGAGAGTATCTCACAGATTCGTGAATAGCTCTGACCACGTTTCAATGCATTATGCGGTCCGTGAATGATTCTATTGTAGCCAGTCCCTCATAGGTCTGGACGAATGCCCGCTTGCAACTCTGCCTCGCATTAGGCAGATATAAATAGATTGTTCACCGAATGATGAATGAACGAAAAGCGAATATTGTATGTTCCATATTAAGGAAGGCCAACAGCCAATCAGCGACGCGTAAACTTTTAGCCACGCCCACCCAAGTCCGCCGGGAGAAGACAGTCTCCCCGTGTACGCTACAAAGTGTAGTCAGTGAGTTGGATTGAGCTAGACCTCGCTCGCGTCTGATACTGGTCGCCAAATCTTCGGATACCTTGCGACAGGATTACCAGAGCTGTGGTTTCCCGTGTGATATCTCGGATAACTTCAACATGATCAGGATAGCTACGTGTATAGTGTTGTGTGTTGCGCTGACGGTAAGTGTTCCTTTGGACTTAATTAACACTTTTACCTTTCAAACATTAATATCTGTATCCTGGAAATCCATCTGTGTTCATTAGAATTATGGCTGATACGATATATGCATTAGAAAACGGAGAAGAAATAATATGCCGACAAACACGTCCCCTTCTGTCGAAGTTGAAGGGACCTACTTTCATACTTCGGGTTATCCGATGTTTTCGGATTTGCATGTCAAATAAATCTGTATGTATTTCAAATGTGACTAAAACGAAATAAGCAAGAGAAAAACATGAAAATAATAATATACAGTCAAACATCCTTCTGTCGAAGTTGAACTAATCTTCATACGTTCTTCGAGTTATCCATTATTTTCAAATGTACATGTCAAATATATGTATCCTCGAAGTCTATGTATAGATATTGGAAATATGGCTGATACGAACTAAGCACAAGATAACAGGATAGTAACGATTAATGATCTGCATTGAAACACCGATCTGTTGCAGGGACCTTCATCAATACTTCGAGTTATGCTTTAATATTTACATTTCAAGCTTCCATAACTTATGTTTTTCTTCACAATCCATGTGCATATAACCGAAATGTGTTTGGTAAAACAGAAAAGAAATTATACAGTCAAACAGCGCTCTGTCGAAGTGGAATAGGCATTCACAAAATACTTCGAGTTATCCAATGTTCGTCACATCCGCACCACGACTAAAGAAAGACGAGAAAGGAACCATACCTCAACGAACTAACCTAAAATGAGAGTACGTCATCTAAAACGCAGGGAACTCACTTTTAGTTTCCATTTAGATCGTGTCAGCAATATATTAAAACATATTTAACCAGTACTACTTTAAAACACTTTAAAGTTTAAGAGAGCAATCCTTGTTAAACCTCATTTTGATCGAGCAACATTAACGAGCTACTTAACAACTGTCACCTTTGCAAATCGTTGACGATGGAAAAAATCTCTTCTTTTTACGCATACGAACTTTACACGGAGTAACAGAAATTGATTGAGTTGAAAACTCCGAGGGCTTACGTTAGAGATAATATCTGCCCCTTGATGACGGCAGATGGAGTCGCTGACCGGACTCGCCCTGCACTTAAACAACAATCGTCAGTAATTTCCGCGGGGATTCTACATCTATCAACTTTCGGGTTAATATTTGATAAGCTCTCCTGCTCCCTATTCCATTATTTATGATGAATATCATTGTGATGAGCCCCCTCTTCTCGCCCTTCTGTTCCTTGTCAAAATATTTCACTCCGTTATCTCCGTGATGGCAATATGCGGCTGAACAAAACCATAGTTTGAGTGCTCTCCTCATCACCTAGGTGTTTGTTGACGTGTCGCCTCATCAGATGTAACGATTTATCACCTGGTCGGTGAAATATACCCACCTACAGGGGTATTGAGTTGTCTTGGAACAAGCATTGATGAATCAGTTCTTGCACAGAGGCCAAACGTCTCTTTCAGTTAATGTAATACGCACGAGCCTGTCACTCCAAGCTTGAAACACACACGCTGATATATACATCAGGTGTGGGATGATACATACATATATATATCCTCATGAAAAACACAGGTAAATATCAACATGTAATTGGTACTCCTAAGAATATTCTTGATATGCATTCATAAAGCAAAAAGGGGTGAGTGAGTTAAGTTTTATGCCGCTTTTTAGCGTTATTCCAGTAATACCACAACGTGGAACACGGCGGAGATGAAGTTTACACATGGTACATTATATGTGGGGAATAGAACTTTGGACTTAGGCTTGACAAGCGGAAACATTAACCACTTAACTACCCTATCACTCCCCCCCCCCCCCCACCCTCCCCTCCCCCCTGTAACAAGGAAGACGTGTGATAAGTTGTACAAGTAGTATATCTATCAATTATGGCGTCTAGTGTATAATATTATACAGTATAGCACAGCACAGCATAGAACAGCACATCACGGCATAGAACATAGTACACTACACCACAGTGCACTACAGTGTGAGATGTATAATATGATATATATGATCATATCCTATGATCAAACTGGACAGGAAATGTCCATCCGGGCCAGCTGTTAATGCTTCAGTTTAAAATTGATATTTACATTACGTGTGTTCCAATCTCAAACATTACTCAGACTGTTCAATCTTTTTGAAAACAGCTATCGTTTATTATAGTATAGTATGGTGGGGAATAATTACGAATATACAGTATGACTACGTATTATACATTCAAGTATGATACGAATATGCACCATCATGGAATATACAAAATGGTGTATACATGTACATCAAGAAGGGTATAAAAACAACAACACGCATGACACGTTTTAGAATGGTATACACATATCTACATGAAATAAGACGAGTGTACCAAACATGCACCAAATGTACCACTGTGATAAAACACAATATGATATGTACATCAAAAAGATACAAAAACATATATACACATCTCCATGAAATGAACAATATATACACATCAAGTATGGTTTAAAATACACATCACCATGAAATAATGTGATATGATAGTATGAATCACGTATAGTATAAATGTCAAATCACCATGCATTAAGCGAGTATAAATCTCACATCACCATGAAATAAGCAAGTATAATTCACACATTATCATGGGTGAAATAGACGAGTCTTATCAAACATGGTGTAAAATACACACCACCATGAAATATAGAAGAAGATATATACAGCAAGGGTGGATTGAAATACACATGACCGTGAGATATGAAAGGCGTGTATCACATCCAATATTTAATAAGCACATGAAGTAAGCATCGGATATGCTGTAATCTGCACGTAATGAAAGCAACTTCTCAATGCAGATAAAGCTGTGATATGTAGGATTTACACCTGAAACGAAAGTTGAAGGATGTGGGATTTCTCCCCGAAGATGAAGCTGAAACATGAAATATTTCCACCTGAAGATAATGTTGGAAAATATAGGATTTCACCCTGAAGATAAAGTTTCAGCAAGTAGGATTTCTCCCCGAAGACATAGTTGAAACATGTAGGACGTTCCCCATGAAGATAAAGTTGGAAAATGTAGGCTTTCTACCTGCAGACAAAGTTGGAAAATGTAGGCTTTCACTCTGAAGATAAAGTTGAAACATAAAGGATATCTCCCCGAAGATAAAGTTGAAACGTCAAATTTCACCCAAAGATACAGTGGAAACAAGTTGAATTTCTCCCCGAAGATAAAGTTGGAACGTGTAGGAGGAAAACCGTGTGGTATCTTACTTTTGCGAATTTGAACAAATTGACACGTACGCAAAAACCGACACGTACATGCATGCACGTGTCTGTCAGTACCGCTCAGTTTACTGCCTGTACTCCGCCTACAGATGGTGGAGCTCTCTGAAGTCAGACAAAAACGTGTCTTGACAGAACATGAAATTAGAAACAGACAAGATAGATGGTGGTGAAATAAAAAAAATACAACGTCCACGTCCATCCGGAGTTAGTCACAAAACAGCAAAACACGCCGATGTTAAAACTAGATGTTCTCATTTTGTGCTTCAACACACCACATTTAAACACTTACCCAAGTCCTTTAGTGGTCAAAAAATGTTAAATTACTTGAAGTTATAGCTAAGGATATCGCTTACTGTCTGTAACTTTAGATAGTTAAGTTCCATCTCTGAACAAGGGCGTTCTACCAGCAGACCGGGTTTTAAATTTTTCAGTTACAGATTTTCCTCTAGTCCCCGTGCTTTGATAGACGTGGCCAGACAATCGTTGAAACTGGAATTTACTTTGGTAGAGGAACATTACATGTTTTTATAATGCCTTTATCTACACAGTGTGTTTATCAGTTCCCTGATTATCTCACAGCAATAACCTCAAATTTTCTTTTCTTCTCTTCAAAGTGAAGTGTCGTGAGATTTAGAGCACCAGATTGGATTGCTTGGATACTATCTCACCGACAAATGCGAAAAAAGTTGGGTTTTTCTTAAATTTAAAACTTCAAAAACATCAATCGTAACATTTCCGTTTAGACCGACATCGCATGAAACGTCCGATTCATTTCTCATCACCAGTATGGGGAAACCAGGGTTAAATTCATGCATGAGCTGTCAGTTTCCGTTTGTAAAATATTAAAGCAAATATATCTTTCATTCTTGTAGGATGAAACCTTCTGGAATCTGTTCTGGTGATGATTGAGGGTGTACGTGCGTCGTTCGGGAAGCTCTTTTAGTGTTTCTATTGAAATACCACATCAGAAAAGCGTTGTGACCAGGAAGTTCTTACATGTTTCTGTTTGGGCATGTACTTGTTGACGATGAAGCAACGCGTACAACGTCACTGACTGCATGCTTAAAATAATACCCGGAACAGCAACATAATGCTGGTCAGTTAGTATTATTGGACCTGTGGGTTAGCCTAGTGGTTAAAGCTGTCGCTCGTCTCGCCGAATAAACGAGTTCGATTCCCCACGTGGGTACAATGTGTCCTTGGAATACTGCTAAAAGTGGCGTAAAGTCATACTCATGCACTCATTCACTCTCTAGTTTCACTCACCATACGACGTGATTCGAATGACTTTAGTGAGTTTATAATACAAGACTGAGGTGTTAGTGGGTTGACGTCAGACCGACGGTTAGTGACCGAAATATAGAATTCTAGGGAACCAAAAAACTCCATTTAAAACAGAAATAAGCTCCCGAATTGAGAAGCTGAGGACTAGAATCTAGACTTCGCTCACATAGGGCTTTTGTATAATAAATACTGATAGGACTCGGGGAAAATAGATTGGGTCATGGACATGGAGACCCAAAAAGTTGACCGTACTTTACGTCTCTCCAAATATGACGTCAATCAACGGATATCAGACTGGAATTTATTTAACATTTACCTTGATATCTAATCAGACAACAAGGGGTAATTTTCCAAACACGGGCCATGCAACACGTTATGTATACTTTAATTGCATATATACCCCCTGATTTTATATGCACATTATCATGATGTGAAAATCGGTGTATCCAAAAACCCGTCCACATCAGACGTTGACCTTCACCTTGATGTTTTCTCGCCCAGAAGCATTCTGACAACTTTGAAGGTATTCGAAACAGCTTTCATCACAGAGCCTGGATTGAGCTGAAAGAACTCGCTCCAACAATCTAGATAGAATACATCGACGATCTTTCACCAAGTATGTCAGCCTACTCGTGAAACAGGACTCTACCACCTGTATGTCGAGTATACAGGAGTAGCTGGTCCACAGATACAGTACTCATGACCTATCTCATAAACACTAATGGACATTTTCCCTGCTGTGTAACTGAACATTCTCTCAAAGATGAAAAGAACTTGGCTTGACCCTCAGTGGCAGGATTAACACTTAGTCTCTGAAAAAGCATATTTTTCTCAGAACGTAGGAACCATATACATCGATAAGCAGGCCTCCTGGGATAATGATATTATTAATATTCTCCGGAACGTTCATGGTAGTTTAGACTAGGCAGCGCTTCCTGGTAGAAGTCTAACTGCCTGGACTGCGTTTAGAGGCGGCGAAGGGTCCCGTTTCACAACGCTACCGTAGCGCTACGATTGTCGTACCTCCTATACTGTAACACAGACTTACGACAGTCGTAAAGCTGCGATGGCTTTCTGAAACGGGTCCTGAGCTTATGATGAACCTTACCCGCCTGAATGTGGAGGATCACCCGAACCATTTTCTGCTGCATTCTATTTTTAACCTGTAAAACATAATAATATTAATAATTTATATTTATGTAGCGTGTGATTCCAGTCCCTGAAAGTCTTATCAAAGGCTCTTGACAAGAAAAACACCTCTTACATTCAGTATTCAGAGTAGAGTGGAAGCTGTCTAAACCGGCATCTGTCCAATTCGGCAAGTTGTCAACACCAGTATAAAGTCTCAGTCCTACCGCTGACTTGTACACTTAGCATCAGTTGTACAATCCAGCACGCTGTCTTAACCGTACTATTTCTTCAGTCCCAACGAGACAGCTTCCACTGTATGTGGTCCTGGAGGAGCACACTGCATTTTGAGCGTTTGTATTACAGAAGGTCGGGGCCTGGAGGGAGGGAAAATAACATTGAGACGATGGAACAGAGTTGGGGTGTCCTGCCATGGTCACTATCACCATTCTATGAAACCTGCGACATTAATTGTTGCTGTAGAGCTGTACTGTTTAAGCGACCAGGCGAGTAGTGTATGGAGGTGTTAATTATTTCCTGACGGCGAAGTACAGAGGGAGTAACGGCGTGTTGTCGAGTGCTGGCCTTTGATGGTGGTGTTAAGTGGTGCAGATGTTGTCATCGATGTCACCACCGTTACGGGAGTAATGTTTGGACGACTGACAGGACAAATTGCTCTGAACTTTGAACGTTTTCACACAGAACTTGGCAAATAATCTACGTAAGTTGGTAGAAACGTGCGAAATAATGCCAACAAATGGTGAACCTCTGACCTTCCGATCGAGGTGTTTCATGGTTAAAAACTTTCTGTTTGTTCGTAAGTATGGGACGGTTGGTTAGCCTTGTGGTTGAAGGGTTCGCTTGTCATATCGAAGGCCTGGTTTGGATTCTCAAATACAGTGGATGCTCGCAAAACCGGCATCTGTCAAATCCGACAAGTGTCAACACTAACATAAAGTCTCAGTCCAGTCTGAGGGTTGTACATTTATCGTCAGCTCTGCAATCCGGCACGTTGTCTAAACCGGATTAATTCTTCAGTCCCAATGAGTCACGGTTTAGACAGCTTCCACAGTAGGTTAACATTTAGCTCCGAAACCGGTGTCACTATGACATTACTGGAATATTTGCGAGTGAATTCATATCATACAACGCATCGGCAATGTTGCAGCCATATATAGCTGTAGACAACGGTGTAACCATCGGAACGTTTTACCGCAGACCCAAATTCAGTTATAATTGTTGAATTGCGTCTATTCCGTATTTCCCAATGCGTGAGCAATACTTATGCGCAACAGACAATGTCCTGTAAAACGGAATGTTTGTGGAAACGTCGTAAAAAAACATATGTTTGCTCATTTATGTAGTCTTTATACCCATGGACGTAGAACTCGAAGCAAAGTAAGCTCTGGTTCTGTGCAGCTTGGCTGTATAAAGAGACCACTTATCCACAGTGCCACTTGACGTTCAGATGAAGTCTTAAATATCAGCGTGAAGCTCATTCCTAAAGAAACCTAATCTCACTCACTCACTCACTTAGATGTCAAGTACACCGTGGGAAGCCTATGTTTGGTGTCCTAATGAAATTGCGCTAAAAGCGGAGTAAAACACATTCACTCTTTCACTCACTCACCTGCATATCACCACTTCTATTCAAACCTAAAAATCAATTTTGGATTAACAAAGTTTCATAGTTGCATTTTGAGCTTTTATTGCAGTGTTTTCCGCAAAAGAAGCCGACCTCAAGTATACGACAGGCCCAAGTTAAAATAGAAACGGTCATTTGCGTTTATCTCGCATTTCCCAGCGTGTGAGAAATACTTTTGAGCAGCAAACAACAACCAGTTAGTTACGGGTTATTACTTTTAAACGATAACGGTTGTGCGCGCGACCTTCGCTAAGGTGATAAATCGCTAAATGATTTACGAATCTAAGGAAATGGTGACTGTTTATCTCTTCACCTATTTCTGAAATATAAAAAACAACGTTCCTGACTCATAACACACCACAAAGTCATAATGGCTATCTCTTTACGACCCTAGGTCCCGAGCCACAAAGCGTTCGTAACTTTACGACTTGTCGTAACTCTATAGTTTACCAGAGGCTCACGGAAGTCGCGGCGCTACGAATGCTTGATGGCTCGCGGCCAGGTTTTACGGAATCTGTTTGAGAAATCTCACAAATCAGGAAGTACAAGACTCCCATCTCGGGTGTAAGTTCACACACGTGTGACTTGGAATTGTGTTGTTATTACACCGTTGAGATGGGAGGTGAAGATCTCACCTGGAGACAGGTGTGTTTCAGTAGGGCAGTTGAAAATGCTCGGTATGCTCCCTCAGCGTGTGGAGAGGAGGCTGGGGAGAAACGGGCCCTAGAATTAGTTTGTGATGGAGAGAGAGTGTGTAGCTCGTTATATAACTGCTGATGGCAATGGCAGAACGCTGTGATGGAGGTGAGTGGAAGAGTGGATGTGTTACACAGCCCCCTGTCGGGTTTGTCATAACACCGGCAACAGAGGATGGAGATTGGTAAAGGAGAAGGAAGCCTTGGATGTTGTAGAGATGAGATGCAGTTGGTTACAATGCTTGCAGCATCTACACGGGACTCCTTCGGCTCGTGTGGTTTCGGTGATTTGAAAATAATAGCTGTCGTCTTGTGTAATGAGAGGCGAAAAGAGGGAGAAAGGTGATAGCAAAGAGAGAGAGAGACAGAGCGGGTGAAGGAGGGAAAGAGCGGGAGAGAGAGAGGGTACAGAGAGACAGAGGGGGAGCAGAGAGGGGGACAGAAAGAGGGAGAGAGAGGAAGAGAGAGAGATACCCAACACATCGTGATGGAGAGGGCCAAATATAGGGGAGAGAAAATATATGTATGATAAAAAAGGATAGATAAAAAGATTGAGGAACCACTGGAGATGTACATGTACATCCTGAGGCCGAGGTAAGATAAAGAAAAAATAGGGCGAAAAAGAAAAGAAAATATGATTAGATTGTTCTGATAACAACGAGTGATAGAGAGATAGCTGAAAGATAGTCGATAGAGCGGGGAAATAAGCGAATACAGGAGTAGTATGTAAATGAAGAGATAAGCGAAGTGAGACCAATCACACATAGAAACCGGGTTAAAAATATACAGAGAAATACAGAGAAAAATAATATGACAGAAAAAAAGATTATCGGCGATATATAAGGTTCCGAGGTGACGAAGTGATGACAGACAGACAGATAGATAGATCGATAGATAGATAGATAGTAAATAGACAGACACACGGATATATACAGACTAATACCACGTAAAATGTTTCTTATTTTGTTCATTATTAGCCACAATCAGACACTGCTAAGCAGTATCGTGTCACCCGCAGTGTAACATATCAACATATTCCGAACGCTACCTTCGCTTACAAGGAAGTCCCTCAGGGACTCCTATCGTATAGCCTTGGTCCAAGACTGTTATGGAAAGTCCATGGGTGTGTCGCAAATCTATCTTAATATATGTTCAGATAAGCCGATCTCAGGGACACCTTGTTCGTTAAGTGTATGCAAGAGGTTTTGAAAGTCAAGAATACAAGTAAACAATTTTGTTGTTTAACCGTGTGCCCAGCAATATGACAGCGGTCTGTAAGCAATCGAGTCTTAAACCAGAAAATCAAGTGATCAGCACCATACTTATCGAGGTACCTATTTGACATACCCTTTTCCAACCCGAATCTTCAGGGAGATGCAGTCGGGTTATACATATAATATCAGTTTCTTAGTTCTTTTTCATTCACGATCCGACACGGTGCTTGCCCTGTTTTGTCCCGTGGACTAGGTGTGAGCACGCCTTTGTTTACGAGAATATGAGAATCTGGCTCACTGGAGGGTATCAACACAGAGGAAGCGAAACGTCATAAAAGCTTATATTTCAACTCCGAACGTCCAGCTATGTCAAGTATGCTCTCCACTTGTCCCTTGGGAATTATATCGTACTTAAAATAATTAATACATAAAGGGACTTTCTAAGCAGAATTACCAACTCGGGCGGTGGGAGCTCTAGAGCCTCAACATTTGTATCTAGTTACAACCGTCTGTTTCGACGTTTCGCCGACCAGATCCACCGACTATAGATATCACACATGTACCTCGTAAGTGTAACCCGTATCTATAGAGAATTGATGCGTGAAGACGCACAGATACAAACACGTCAGGTGTTGCCGAGATTTAGCATTAAACTCTGAAAATAATATCTCCAATAAGGATTGAGTGAGTGCAGTTCTCGAGATAGCCACTCATGTCGTTTTGGTTCGTGAAATGTAGACTGGTTGTGATTATTTACTTCGTGTTATGAGATCAAGTGCTTAAATCACACCGTCAAGCACCGAGCAGAACGAACTCAGCGCATGATGAATGTGAGCAATGAATCTATGCGATGCCAAGTGCCGTTTCCTGTGATTGTCAGCGCCAGATTCAGTCAGGATTTCCCTTTCTCTGATCTCTCTTCCTTATCGGTTGATCTGTTTATATCGGGAATTTCATATTTGGTGAAAATAACTAACAAAAGGAAGATGAGTGATGATGGACGTCGAAAAGTGTAATTTCACGCTGGTGAAGATCCAGGTTGTAACTGATCTTCAGCATCCGTGCTTGTCATAAGAGGCGAATGATATGATGAACATGGTCGATGTATATTATCGTATCCCAATAAAGTAGATCGATGTTCATGTTGTAGGTCACTGGATTGTCACTTTATTATTTGCAGACCGCTGCTATTTAGCTGGAATATTGCTGAGTGCAATGTAACATTCAGTCACTCACACTTACACAGATTGATGCTCATGCTGTTGATCACTAGATTGTCTGGTCCAGACTCGATTGTTTACAGACTACCGCCATTTGGCTGGAGTATTGCTGAGTGCGGCGTACCACTAAACCTACTCACTCACTCTTACACAGATTGGTGCTCATGCTGTTGGTCACTAGATTGTCTAGAATATTGCTGCGTGCAGCGTTAAACAACAACCAACTAGCCAACCTGTTTCCCACGGTACAGGCCATGTGACACTTGTCCGCTCAAGTGCATAATAAAAACTGTTTCAGTAGGCGCCCCTGAATCATCAAAACAAGTTTGAACTTTACAATGGATAACATTTTTTAAATTCAGTGCACATAACGACCCTGTTCTCCTTGCGCCTGTCTCAGTAGGTCAGGTCACATTGCCTGCCGGAAGTTCATTCTTTGTAGATTTGTACCCTCTCCGCTTCAAAGGGTTTCGACTGTTTGCTTATTACATTGACATGCACTTTGTAATGGTGATATCATTTACAGATCACACTGGAGATATTATAAGTGCCTTGTGAATCACTTAATTATAAGAGACACCTTATTACTGAGATCGGCTATGGCAACACAGACAAATAAAAAACAGCGTTATCTATTTATTACATGCAGAGGTATTTACATAAGCAGGTTTTGTTTGTTTACTGATCGGGATTTTTTAACAAAATATAACCAATATAGTCACCATAATTGAAACCACCCACTTTAAGGTCGTTTCTGACACATTGCAGAGAGTGTGAACAGATGAGTCTTTGAATCTGTCAAAGGTAATGAGGTTCATAAACATCTTGCTGTTTTATGCCGCTCTCAGCAATATTTCACCTACAGTTGAGTTTTGACCAGTCAGTCAAGTGATCGACAACATGAGCACGAATCTACGCAACTGGGATACGATATATGTCAAATATTTCAGCGAGCCTGCCCGCCCGGTCCCGCTAGTTGCCTCTTGCCACAACATGGGTTTGCTGAAAACAAATTCTAACTGGTTCTTCACGGGTCTGTTTTTAAACAACCGATACCAGTCTGACAGTCTCCAAGTTCATTGTCGGCTGAAACTGTTTTCAAAACCGTCATAAAATTTACAACATTAAGAGCATTTTCAAGTTAAGATCAGGAATGTTTTTCGAATACTCACGTTTTATTTCTATTGAAGTCGAGGGAACACACACATGTATAATAAGTAAGTAGCCGTTTGGTTAAAGTGTTTGCTCGTCATACCGAAGGCACGGGTTTGATTCCCCACATGGATGCAGTGTGTAAAGTCCGTTTCTTGTGTACCCCGTCGTTATATTACTGGAATATTGCTAAAAGCGACGTAAAACCATACACACTAACCTTCTCACTCACTCTAGCCTTTCAAGATGTAAGCGGAAAGTACATCTGAAGACGCCAATGTGTCAAAGAGACAATTTGCTTTTCTAGTCCTGTTCCTTGAAAGTTCTTAAAAGCCATTTAAACTATTACAGATTACCTAGGAGACTTGTACAAATCCAATTTTGACTCTGCTGTGTCTCATACGTCGGTCCCAATTACGTATGACGATGCTCATGCCGTTGATCACTGTATTGCCTGGTCCAAATTCATTTATTTACAGACCACCGCCATGTAGATGGAATTAACATTGCGTTAAATATGCTACCAACCTAAAAAGAACCTCAGACATCGAATGCTTTGTGGAAGGGTTGGAGCTATAGAAAGTCCATCTGGTTAAACCATTCTATAATCACCGTCTGAACATACTTTCAACTCTTTAGACTAAGAAACAGTATTTTAAGTCTCTCTGATATTTCTCTGTTCCAGTTTTCTCTGAGGTACATTCCAGACTTAGAATGTTGGTCTGTCTCACAACTCCTTAAATATATTATTTCCTTCCCACCAGCCATAGCTTTCAAACGAAGCAAGTATAGATTCATCTCGTGTACAGAAATATGAATGTCACACCACACGGAAGTTCCTCTTAATGTTAAATGGGGCTACGTATTACCACCGTATTAAGAGACTAGTGGATTTCGCCACGTGCAGTTGTTTTATTTTATTATCAGGGATGGAACAAGATTAATTCATATATCGTAAAAGTTAACAACAGTTTTCCGGTTTTCCAATCCGAATAAAACCAAATTGACTAGAAACAAAGTCATACCCTGTACATATAAGCGCTAATGTTTACAGCCGTGATATTGATAAAACAGGGTATTAAAGACAGTTATATCACCAAACAGGAGTCTTAAATTGCATCTTCATCTCAAAATAGCGCAGACTGAAGCACAGCAAGTAGAGCCCCTTAAAAACCTAGCATCATAAACGTTGCAGTTGTCACGACCTACATCTGACAAAAGTACTTGATGTCGATGGGTGTTTGATAAGTGTACTGAGGAAATCTGCTTTGAAACCCGGGGATTAGTCATACTGTGAATGCATGGACGGATCTTTGACGTGTGTGGGAAATGTTTCAGATCTTACACAGTCATAAAGTAACATATATCCAGATATTCAGTCCGGTGAAGCGTGTGATTTCGTGCTACTTTTAACAAGCAGGTATCTCTGCACAGAGACATACCCCGACAAAGAACCCTATGATTACTATCGTATCTTTACCTATGTTTAGCTGCTTTTTACGTGGAATGACGATCGGACCCTAATCTGTCGCCATAATGCCTGTTTGTATATATATTCTACTGGCGAGCTGTCTGTATAATAAACGTTATTTAAAGAGGGGGTTGAATTTGCAAAATATCGTAGAGGAGTTGACGCCGCTGTTTAACATGCCACTGTTCACCCGATCGTGAATGGGTACCCGGTGGGGATGGTGGTGCCGTACTGTTAAGTCTTGGAATCTCAGGCAGCTTCCCATCATCGTCGTCGTCGTCGTCGTCGTCGTCGTCGTCGTCATAATAATAATAATCTCCCATTTGTAAATGGTCAGATTGATCTGAATAAGTGTTTCTCATTCAGACGCTTTAATGACAAATATATTCGAATGCAAACCTCAGGCAAGTATACACTACTTGGATAGGTCAAGATTTTTTCCCCATAACGGGCAGTTTTGATAAAAGCGTATTGTATATCAAAACAGACTTTAATTTTAAAATATTTTCTTTCAAGAGACCAAACGTTAGTACTCTGAGGCCAATGCGTACCTTTGCCTGTGATCATTGTTAAAAAAATGAAACGTCACTCGAGGCGCTTTAGCGAACCGTATAGAAAGGTGAACGTTCTGTCATAAATACACAGCACAAAGAATACCACGGTAGCTGCGAAAGAAAAATTGCGTTTAATATTTTAAACGTGTCACAAGAAATGCATAAGATATATGTGCATTTGTGTAGCAGCACTATGGGTACAATGACATAGGGTACACACCGCAAAGCGCCATATTGTTGCACCGTAGTCCATAGGAACATTACCTGACACAGAACTTGAAGAAAGTGTTTGTGTGCTTGTATAAAACAGCGTGTGGCGGCTTTCATCCTATTTAAACTTTCTGTCATTGATCTGATTGAAGTGGAAAATGAATGTTTTTCCAAACATATGTTCATGCAATATTCATGTTGGTTGATATAATCAACATATCTCACGTCACATACTAGGTGTTGATACCAGATCAACAGTTTTCGATCTTCGCTTTTGAGTACATCGTCGTTAGATTGAGGGGTTGGGCGTTTCGGCACGGGAGTTGGCTTTGGTCGGATAGAAACATTCTCATTCATATGTCATTAACGTCATACAGAAGGAATATGTCCTGATTGATATTTGAACTGTAAAGATATTGCTTTGAACGAAGGCTGAATGTGCAGATTTCAGGAATATTCCATTTCATTTGGTTTGGGTTATCTCCCCTCTGAACCGAATTTCAGTCTCGTCATAACATTAGACCCTGGTCACAAAGGAAACCCTTAAATAAATCGTAGAAAGTGTGAGTGAGTTTATGTTTATCCCAATTTTAGCAATATTCCAGCAATATTACGGCGGGGATACCAGAAATGGGCTTCACACATTTTTCCCACGTGATAAATCTAACTCGGGTCATCGGCGTGAAGAAAGAACTTGGATACCCGTTCGTCCCATCAAAGTTTGGATGTTAAACGATTTTGAACTCGGGAATGTGTATAGTCCGGTCAAGCGAAGACACATAATGATGACAGGTGACTTGGTGACATAGTGACATGGTGACATAGACGACTCGACCTACTGTGCCAGTTGTGGAACTAATGACATGAAAAGATAACAGATGCGAGTCAGAACCAGCTCATACTTTTGTCATCTCCACATTGGTATGACTCATTGTAAACAAATTAGTCTAATGCTTAGTTTATGAAAATCTATAATTTTCAAGAAAATACAGCTAAGTTGAAAATGACTTCCACTGAGATGGAAGGTTCAGATTTAACGTGACACAAATGGGACTCGAGTCATATAGAGCTTTTATATTAAGGAAAGTCTAGGGGAGAAAAGAATGTAGTTCAATGACTTGAACGACAGACCAAACTCTTTATAACAGTGACAATGTGGGTATTTGTATAGCGCTACATCCAGGTACTGATACCCGTTCATGGCGCTACAAATATATGCAGGAGAAAATAGTCAAAACTATACACAGACAAAGAATAAGAAAACATAGAAAGTGTAATAATAGGCGAGACAGAAAAAGTGGAATTCTGGAGACGATTTAAATGTGGCCAAAGATTTAACATTCTTGATGTAAGCGAGCAGGTTGTTCCAGAGGCCGGTAGCCGCGTGTTGGAATTAGGCTGTCCTGCAGACCCTGAAGCAAATATATCCAAGAAAACCCACGCAAGTCTAGAAAATGTGTCAAGTCTAGATTTCCCTAGCTTAACTTCTAAAAATGAAGAAAGCCTCAGGACCCCATTTCATTACATATTTTTAATTATGAACTTTTGTCAGAGACTAGCTGTTAGTCTATGTTGGAATGATCGTTTCCAACAGGATGACAGTCGAACTTTAGGCATGACAAGTACCTTGTGCTCCAAGACAATCACGTATCTGGAGAGCAAGTCTCTTCGGGAATGGTTCCACAGGGTACGATACGACTTGGGAGGTAAAATAATTCATCATCACGTCTAGTGATTTATCATAGTTAAACGTGCAGGTAACGTACGTCTGAACACATCAGTCACCGTGACATACAACAAAGGATGAGGCAGCGGAACCATCATTTGTTCCAATGTTTCTTCCGGAAGAAACGTAGCTCATAAAACTAATACTGCTCCCAAAAATGTTTTTAGCAATTAAACTGTCACTTTGGACAATAACAAGTCTCCCCATCGTTAGGTCTGCTGCTTGACTACAAGCGCCTGAGACAGACACAAGGCCTTCACTTCACCCTTACCCCTCTCTGAATGGCTTTACGAAGGGAGCTAGCTTCACGCTCGGTGAGTTTGAAAACCGTGGTAGGTGGCACTCCGCCACAATATAGAGCACACATAGTTCCCCGAACGTGTATAGAAGATAAAACCACATGTCTAAACTGTTAAACAAGACTTGCTTGGTTTGAGGTCGTCAAAACTTGGCCAAAACGTAAATACGAGATTTCCCCACAGACTGGTGTACTTTCTTATTTTACAAGCCTGGCACTTGGCCTGGCCTGGCCTGACTGATGTTTAAAAACAGTTGTTTAAAACTTTATACCTATAATAAATAAAATAAAATCTAATCCAAAAGGAACAACGAATAATTCTTAATTACAGGAAACGAGACAAGTTAAACGTCTCAGTCCGGTCAGACTGGAGTTAGACATTTTGAAGTTGTTATCAATGTTTTGGAAAGAGACTGTAGCGCTGGCGAAGCTGTTCGCAATATATTTTTTTTCGATATGGCTATTCTTAGCACAATCCTGTCAAAACTTAGTTTGATAATATTTCATGAACCAAGTTTGTAGCTCTATTGGCAACCTATCTGAAATTGTTTGTTTAAACACTCATTATCTGTCAGCGGTATGTATATTTATACATATCTAGAACGTTCAATGTCAGGGGCTAAGGTTTAACCATTTTAAAATGAAGTTTTTAGTAGATGAAAGAGCGTCTATAAGCCCTCCAAAGTCCTTTCCATATGTATGCATAACCTCGAGATTAAGACAGCACGTTTTCAGGAAGAGATGTGAATATGTTGCCATATTACTGGTGGCATCATTTGAAACAGTTCATCGATAACTTGCTTATTCCAGAGACGTTCACCTGAATAAGTTACTTTCTGCATTAATATCGCCAAATTGATGTGGCACGTGGGATAGCCTAGGGATTAAAGCGTTCGTTTGGCACGTCGAAGACCAGGGTACAAAGTGTGAAGACATTCCTATTATGCTGTTTCTGACCTCCGTCGGAGTATCCCCTGGGATGTAGATATGCCATTAAATGTGACCGTGATTTTTCAGCCTTTGTTGTGATTTATTTACTTTCGGCAATTTTCTTTTAAAATCAGGAACAAAATAACTTCTGAGAGTGTGCCTCAGATTTATAGGTTTGCTAACTTCTTCAACATAAACAAGCTAAGAAGCAATAGAGATACAACAGCGAACAACCCCATCTGTGAATATAACCTTAATGAGGACATGAATCCATGTATTTTTGGTTTGCGACAAATATAATCCAGACAGAACTCTATATATACAGTCAGTCTACACAGGTCCACTAACCATTCGTCGCAACACATGCACAGCATCTAACAGCTCTCTATCTGAAATATGTAAAATAAGATCGGTATGAAACTCAGATGTTTATGATCACTTGTAATTCGTATCGTATTTGTTAACTACACGATAGGCTTTGTGGGCCAAATACTACTGAATGTACTTCTGTTCTGTACTCTATTTTGTTTCATGATGAACCATGTAAGAAGTTCATCATAAGGGCTTTATGAGAACAATACATCAAGGTATATTGTCATGGCGTCAAGTAGTGGTGCCCGCCTTGTTGTTACGTACTACATTTTCTTTCATGATGAACCATGTAAGAAGTTCATCATAAGGGCTTTATGAGAACAATACATCAAGGTACTAGTACATTGTCATGACGTCAGGTACTGGTGCACACTTTGTTGTTATGCACTTTCTTTTCTTTCATGATGAACTATGTAAGAAGTTCATCATAAGCGCTTTATGACAACAATACATCAGGGTATATTGTCGTGGCGTCAGGTAGTGGTGTACACCTTGTTGTTGTGTACTGTGTTTTCTGATAATGGTTTCATTGTAGACAAGAGACGTTTGGGAACATTCCTGTGTCCCTCTTCCCAGTAACAGTTAGATATGCACCTTTATCTTTTATATGACAATTAGTACCAGAGTAAAGTTAAATGTTTGAAATTTAGATATTGTGAAAATGAAAAAATGGATGAATGAATTGATGGATGAAGGAATGACGTTATTGATGAGAATGAACAAAATGTTGGATGATAATGAATGACTAAACAGAGGGATGACAATGAATGAATTTATTGATGGGAATAAATGCACTGGTTGATGAGAGTAAATAAACAAATGTATGATAATGAATAAGTGAACGATTTTTCATGAGAATGAATGAATGAACTGATCAGAATGAATGAACTGACGGATATGAGTGAATGAATGAATGAATGAATGAATAAATGAATGAACAGATACCAGGGTAGTTCTTCATTTCTGGCAAGAGGTGAGGCAAGCTCTTTCATTCTAGATGAGCTGAACCCGTTTTCTAAAATATTCTCAAGGATCTAATAAAAAGACTAGCATTTCCCATTAAAGACCATGAACAACAAAAACCAGTCTACGAAGGGGATATACCAGGATTACCTTAAGAAGCGAAGTTAAGCAAGCATTGCTGCAGAGAATGTCAGGGCGGACACGGAGTATCTGGAAAGAAAGGAAAGCTTTGCACAGTTCGAGGAATATAATAAATAGCCAGGCATTTCACTATTAAATCTTAATGGAATCCCACGTTGTGTTGTATACAAACCACTGAAGTGTTACAGGGCTGCACTGAGTGTCCGTGGGGTTTGAGTCTATGCTAGTAGATGTATCAACTCATGGCCCACATTTTCTGGAGTATTAGAGCCATAAGGATAATCCTTACAAAGAATGGATGCGACCTCATAAATAGTGCATTATCGACGAAATGGGGGCAATAGTACAAGGGCAATAGGTGGAACGTATTTTTTTAAATTTCGAAAATTTTCCACTTAGAAACACCAAATACACGTTACCATTCACAGCAAACTGATATTATAACGGACTCGAAGAAACCGTTTATTGCAGTTCGTTGTTACTGTCAGTGTAATCATAATCAATATGCTTCAGTCATTTCATGGAACTTAATCTACAAAAGTGGATCAGAATTTCGACTTAATGTTACTAAGAGTTAAAACTATTGTGCCATCGGCTGTTGTACTTCAGCTTGACTTTAAAGCATTTACAGCTGCTTGTGTGACACTTGCTGTGTCCAGGGTAGCCACCCTGTCCGTCTCACATACATGAAATGAAATTTCATGAAATGATTGAAATAAATTGATTGTTGTTACACAAAATAAAGACAAATGGCTAAACCTCTTAGTAATGTCACGAAATGACTGACATTTGAGTCATTACACAAAGTGACTGTATCATAAGCAATTCAGCGAAAATAATCAGCGAATGACATGGACCGAACAAACAGTTCGTTATATTCGTAATGTCGTTATCAGTGGGTCATGGTAAACGCTGTTTACTGAGTATGATCCACGTGACCTGTTCATTTAAAGATCAATACATATCAGATTAAATCACACCTACAATAATACTGAAGTTTTTGTAAAACATAAATACGCTATATAATTGTTTATTAATTATGTGAGCGTTACGTATTCATTATATTAATTGTGTGAGCTTTACGTATTCATTATATTAATTGTGTGAGCTTTACGTATTCACATCTGTAAAGTTATTGTATAAAATGCATATGATTATGAACTGTGTAAACCACATTAGATTATCTGTAGTAGTACATATGCCACCTCTGACGTTGTTGATAAATACGCTTAAAAGTGCATAAATCGCAAGGGATTATGCCATCTTCTGAGCATTAAAATGTGAAGTGTAATTAATTGATTAAGTTTTAAATCATATATTAACTCAAAAATTCAACATCATAAACAGCTGCTCATGTTTTAAAAAATCATCAACGTAAGCACACACACACACACAAACACACACACATACATACATACATACATACATACATACATACATACATACATACATACATACATACATACATACATACATACATACATACATACATACATACATACATACATACATACATACATACATACATACATACATACATAGTGTAAGTATTCTGAAAGAACGGTATGGAGCGAATACGCTGACGTGACAGAATATGTTGTTGTTTAATAATGAAATGTATTAACTGTTGTAAAGCTGCATTCAACACTGCAAACAATGGTCCCGAACTCCATGAACAGTGTGAATGGAAAGACCATTAAAGGTACTAATCTGTGCTAATCCAGCTTAATGGATTACCCTACAGCACGACGCTGAACGCACAGGCCAATTGTCGCCTCGTAAGTCCTTTATTGCCCTATAAACCTTAGAGAGGAATATGATGTTATGCATATATACTGCTGTATTATATCTACAAATTTTCTTCTGTGTGAATACGGTTAACATATGCCAAGCTGTTCAATAAGAACTGCTGCCGAAAGGTAAAATGTGTGTGCGAAAAGCGTGTGGAAGCGTTCGTCATCATTTCAGCAAGGTAACACGGGTGTTGTTTTCGTGTACTGTTCTACAAAGACATTCACGTGCTTCAATAATCACCAGTCTATGTTAAAGAAAGTGCGTAACCTCAGCTCTGAGCGTTTTGTGAAGCGGGCATCCGGCATGTAAATCCATCCCTCCATTGGCCCACTCATGCACCCTTAAACATCTATCCATCACGCACCAACAATTCACCCATCCACCATTCATCCATCCAGCATCTATCCATCAAATATCCAACCATCCATCCATTCCTTAATCCATCCCATAATTCATCCATCACCCAAGTACTTGTATAGCACCCATATCCGTAAACAGCTCAAAAGCCCTTCAGCTCTAAGATGATATTGATGTGACATTGAGGTAGATGCTTCAGTACAGAGACATGTCCTTAGATTTGATTTATAAACACTTAAATCTGGTTGTGTTCTGAGGTGAGATGGAAGATTGTAGTTGTAGGCTGTCAGCAGTTCAAGGTGGCCCCGTTCAAATGGGCGATGGTCATACGTTTGTGTTACAGTCTGAGCGTCACACGATCCTTGGCCCTATTACATCGAGCGATCTCAGAACAACGAGTGAGTGAGTTTAGTTTTACGCCGCACTCAGCAATATTCCAACTATATGGCGGCGGTCTGTAAATAATCGAGTCTGGACCAGTCAATCCAGTGATCAACAACATGAGCATCGACTGTAGGAATTCACTGACGAAATTCCAATGCAATTCACTATTTTGATCTGTACATACATACCGAGTTTTTCCAGGTGAACAATTGACTAGACGGTGCTTATGTTTAGGAAGACGCGACAGGATACGCTCACCTTTTCAAAAACACCTGGACCCTTATTCTCCAAACGTTCGTAGCCCTAAGAATTCTTAACCTTGATGTGTTAGCCAATGTGTTAAGAATGGGCTTAAGAAGTTCGTTGGGCTACGAACGTTTCGAGAATAGCTAGTCAGGTATCATCGCACATTTGATAGTGATTCATAAAGACATGCTCTGTCATGGTGTTAGTCACTGAATTGTCTGGTCCAAGCTCGATTGTTAACAAACTAGATCCTTTACTCTAATACTGATGAAACAAATACATTCTCATGACATAGTCAGAAGACTGACTCTCAGGTATTGGCAGAGCTTCTGTTGGATGCTGAAAGGATCTGGGTGCTTCTATTTACAGTTACGATAAAAATTGTGAGCACAGTGTTATGATCATTAAGTCGAAACGGGCCGTGTTTCATGAGGCCTCACAATGGTGTCCTAAATGCAGCGCCTAGAACCCGACTCCAGTTGCCATCGAAACCTACGGCTGATTTCAGCGTCTTCACCATCTACAAGCCTGCTCAATTAACTTCTTTTTACCATTCACTTCATTTGACACTTTCTGTTTTTCTAAGTTCCTTCCTACTTGTGTTCCACTCTTCGTTTTGTATTTTTAAAGACAGCAGTCAGACAGTTTGCCAAATACCGCGTGTTTTCTCCCAAACTTTAGGTAGAGATGGAATGTTTTCGAGCACAGCAATGTTCCTTCAAGTATAGCAACAGGAACGTTCCATGTACTCAACCTATTTGGTGTGTTTTCGTTGCCAGAATGAAATAACAAAACCCCTTACGTGATTTCAGTTACATAGTTTTTTATTTCTTCCTTGGTACTGGAAAAACGTTTCTCAGTCACGTTTATTGTCCCAGAAAATGCAAGTGACATTTCTGGAGCTTTAGAAAACACGAAAAGTTGTTATATTTTAGCATTTTATTTTCAGTAAATCAGATTCAGTGATACTCCGTCACTTCCCTTACTTTGTCTACCATGAATTATGTACAAATTATCAGAAGTATGGCAGACTGTTTTGTTTGAAAGGGAATATATTTCTGACAGGTCTTCAAGATATACAGTTTTTCTCTTAAAGAAGGTGAGGTGAGAAGCGACATATAGAGGGAGACACAGTATTTTTTACAGCATGTTGTCTTTACAGGTCTGTTTAACTGAAATATACCGCCCGATGTTCTCGACACAAGTGTCACCCATTACATGATAGTACATCTCGCGGTCGTGTTGAGGGCCCGCAGGCAAAGACGTCAGAACAGCTATATGATTGATGGTCTCCCAGTAGGTTACAGAGAGCTGATATTGTAGGGACGGGGGTCTTAGGATTTTGTGTGGAGAGTAAATATTGTATAAGCCACATCTGCAAAATCGCATTTGAAAAAAATAACATCAAGGAGCCTATATGTGTTTTACAAATAAAAACTCTAAAGTTATATTTTTTGTAGCAGTCGATATTTTTCTTTTTATATTTCAACAGTCTTAAGCGTGATCATTTTTTTTCAAATATTTTTGTAACACGAATATCGAAAAGTGTGTGAGTCTCCAAACCGACGTGTTATGTCTTTGTGAAGTCATTTGGACGTGTGTGAGTCTCAATGCAATGTTTCACCAGCAGGTGAAGTACATACGTGTGTGAATCTCAATGCAATGTTTCACCAGCAGATGAAGTACATACGTGTGTGAGTCTCAATGCAATGTTTCACCAGCAGGTGACGTATATACATGTGTGAGTCTCAATGCAATGTTTCACCATCTGGTGAAGTCGTATCTACGTGTGTGAGTCTTCCCACCAATGTGCGTGTGTGATTCCCCATACAGCGTTATACCAGCTGTTGTAGTCTTACGTACCTGCTTGTGTCTCCCAACTAATACGTTACAGTGTGGTGATGTTGGGTGGATATCTGCATGCTCACAACATGATTAATACATAATCCCATTACTGGGAGGCAGTCAAACTGGCAATCTGCATTACCTGGGATAACACATTGCTCAGGCTGTCTATCACAGTTGCAAACATCATGAACCGGGAGTAAGCATTAACTAGTACTGGTCGACATGTTTTTAAACAGCAGGGTCAGTGAGTAATTCATTTCACCGAACACACTGCATCATCGAAGTGTAGCTCACTACTCGGGTAGATGTATGCACAATGTCACCATACAGTAAATACAAGCAGTAAAACCCTTTTCACCTTCGTAAGAAATCTCGATTGTACAATTGTGACTATATCATGAACAGATATGTTTCAACAGTATTACAACTGTATGATGTGGTTTTTTTTGTAAACAAATCGGGTCTGAACCAGACAATACACTGATTGATACGATCTATACTCACAAAAATATACGACTTTAGTTATAAATGTGCTCATGTAACCACGATTCTACGACAGGTCTGAAATGTTAAAAAACCCCAAATAACCCAGGGCTGAAAAGAAGTTAAGATGGAATAGAAATAGTGGATTATTAACCTCTGCCCTTGACTATTCTCGACGAACTATATTGATATGCAGATTTTCTCTCTCTATCTCACAACGTGTGAAGAATTTTTAAATGCGTGGAGTTAAAGATGACATTTGACCTTGTATATATCATTATGCATTAAACAAATAATCTAAAACTGTTCACATCAAGTGTTTATTAACTGGCATTAAATCAAATTATCATAAGATGAATAATATTGGAATTAGGTCCAAAGTAAACTGCATATAGGTAGGGCTAAGATGTTAAATGTCTCCTTAAGAACAATCTAAGTAAAATGTGACTGGCAAACACTGTTGTTTGAGATGATTCTGTTGTCTATTTGACTTCGTATCCTGCCGATTTTCGCAATAGTTTTGTGTTCTTAAAAGTACTGTCACCATTTGACGTATTCCACGCTCCTGTGAAATTGAATTCAAAGACACTCGCATATGATACAGATTGCCAGGCCTAACAGCGAAGATGGAAGGGTGTTGCTCTAACAATGAACAAACAAAGCAATTAAATGTGAAAAAAATTGGTATTAGCTTCATAGGCTCAGACGGCTTCGCTCCCCCTGCTGACATTTTGATAGGACTATGTTCATAAATACGGTGTGGTCCTTTCATACAAGAACGGCCAGCTGGCAATGACTGTATATCTGATAACAACTTTTAACTTACCCACATTCAAGGAGCTTTGTCTCCAGTTAACCCCCAAGGGTTCATTTTGTAAATTACGTACAGTAAACTTCTAGCGGGTATACGGATTTTTCCAAACATTACATGATAATCTCGTATAACTTCCACCACAATCCTTAACGTGTTATGGCCTTTCACTGTGACACGAGTCTTTAGCTTTGTGTTCATGGTGTGACCACGTTTTCATGAAGGTTTACATACAGACATTGCATTGTTCTTGATACAACAGTAAAGAGCTGAATTGAAGTTTTACTTTACGTTATGATGTGAACATACTTTTTATGTCTATACACAGGCATTGCGTTGTTCTTGATACAACATGAAAGAGTTGAGTTGAAGTTTAACATAATTAAATGAACACATTTTGAAAGTCTTTGTACGGGCATTGTGCTGGTTTTCATACAATATGCAAAGAGCTGAGTTGAAGTTTTGCGTATGTGAAGACATTTTGAAGGCTTATTCACAGGCATTACGCTGTTCTTGATGATGCAACATGTAAACTGCTGAGTTCAAGTTTTGCATATAATGTGAACATTTTGAATATATATATATACAAGCGTTGAGTGAGTGAGTGAGTGAGTGAGCTTAGTCTTACGCGGCATACAACAATATTCCAGCTATATGGCAGCGGTCTATAACTAACCGTGCCTAGGCCAATATTCCAGTGACCTCATAAGCACTGTACTACGCAGTTGACAAGCCGTCGTATCCTAATTACGTCGGTCGATGTTCATGCTGTTACTCACCGGTTTGCCTGGTCCAGGCTTGATTTAGAGACTGTCGCCATGTAGCTGAAATATTGTAGCTGAGTGAGGGTGGGAGGGAGGGAGGGAAGGAGGGAGGGAGGGAGGGAGTGACTTAAAACAACCATCTAGTCTATTCTAGGTTGTATCTACTCGAGTTGTTGTGGTGAAGTTAACAGTTAAGTGTATCGAAAGTTGTGCTCTTAACCTTGTATAGAATGCAAGTTATGTGATTGTTTTGTTTCAAAAGTAAGCAAATAGGAGTTAGGCACTCCACCGTTGCTTAGAACAGTGGCGTAAACATACACTGGGTTGTGAGTGGGAATTGATTTATATGTTGTAAAGTGCATTTAAAAATCCTCACAAGGCCCGGCGTTGTCTCGAAATGACAGGACACACTTGACAAGATGTATAGCAGGTTGTGCGGAGGAGTAACGTAACAGAACAAGACCGCTTCAATCTCGATACGGGGCATGACATCTCTGTAGAACAGCGTTTGACAGCACGTACGAGCTGAATACAAAACATATATCTCTGCAGGAAACACACGTTGTCAGGAAAAGGAGTCAAGGACTTCAGTGTTGCGTAAACATCTTAAATCTCATGTGTGTTTTGTCTGATCAGTCTGAATATTCAGCTGGGATCTTGCATGTTTCAGTAAAGGGTCAGGATGACCTCCATAAATTGTGTCTGATTCAGGCAGACCAGTGATAAGTAACCTTAGGATTGAACTCGACTTAAGGTAACGGTGACTTACAACTGTTCAAGGGAGAACGTGGCTGTTTGGAGGAATGGGTACTTGACGTCCATACATCACGTCATGGATTATACTCACGTCATCCAGTATACGATCCAGTCTGAGACACCAGATCTCCTCATGGAAGATCCGTACCCGCCCTGATGCCCGTGACAACAGATCGCGTCATGGAACGTAAGAATTCCACTACGAGATCGGCTAGATCAGCTATGGGCTATGGCGTCCGACATTGCTTTTTACGTCATGAAATGCAATGTATGACGCCCGAGACTGCTGATCACGTCTTGCAAGCTCAGCTACAAGCCATCACGTCCGGACTACAGAAGATCGGTTCCTGCTATGATGTCCTAGAATGCAGATCATGTCATGACTGCAGATTGCAGATACCGTCATGGAAGATCAGTACCCGCCATGACGTCCGAGGCAGCAGGTCATGTCGCGGGATCGTCAATTCTAAACACTTAACATCTTCCTCTGGTAGTGTGCAGGTAGCCGTGTGATCCCAAGGCAGACATCTTTCAGGGAAAAAAGAAATGCTGTTTTCACGCTTCCTTCTATACTTTAACAGGCTCTGTTGCTCCCCTACCTGACCTTCATGAATATTTAGGCATCCCAGCCTGACAGGTGAAAACATCTTCGTGTTAACTGACCTTAAATTATAACATGATTTATAGCTGTTAAGGCAGAGTCTGTAACAGACGCGCGTACCGGATTAACGTCAGTCGTGCACTGGATTAATCATCTTTAAATCACATGTGGATTAATAGTTAATCAGGGGATGTTCCGTTCGTTAAGGACACATCACATGTAGTGTCAAATTCCATACTGAATGGCTTGACAATTTGTTTACTTTAATTTGTTGTCAGATACCCTTTTCCCAGGGCAAACTGTTCCGATGTGTCTTCTCATTCTTTTCACAAGACAACGTGTAATAACATGCCCTGACAAATGCTATTTCTGATTTTTTCTGATGTTTTCGAGGTAACTTGTCCGATTTGTCAGCTGGTGATATGTTCTGGGTCACATGTCCCGATGTGTCTACTTGTGACATTTTCTAGGTAACAGGTCCCGATTTGTGTGCTGGTAATATTTTCTGGGTATCATGCACCGATTTGTCTGCAGGTGGTATTTGCTGGATAACATGTTCCGATCTATCAAACACGTCTACTGGTGCTATATTTTGGGTAAGATATCCCGACGTGTCTACTGGTGGGATGTTCTGGGTAACATGCCTAGATGTGTCTACTGGTGGCATTTTCTGGGTATCATGCACCGATTTGTCTGCAGGTGGTATTTGCTGGATAACATGCCCCGATTCGTCTATACTGGTGGTATTTTCTGGGTAACATGTTCCGATCTATCAAACACGTCTACTGGTGCTATATTTTGGGTAAGATATCCCGACGTGTCTACTGGTGGGATGTTCTTGGTAACATGCCTAGATGTGTCTACTGGTGGCATTTTCTGGGTAACATGCCCTGATTTGTCTACTGGTGGTATGTTCTGGGTATCATATCCCGATGTGTCTACAGGTTGTGTATTCTAGGTAACATGCCCAGATGTGTCTACTGGTGGTATTTTCTGGGTAACATGCCTAGATGTGTCTACTGGTGGCATTTTCTGGGTAACATGCCCTGATTTGTCTACTGGTGGTATGTTCTGGGTATCATATCCCGATGTGTCTACAGGTTGTGTATTCTGGGTAACATGCCCAGATGTGTCTACTGGTGGTATTTTCTGGGTCACCAATTTCAGTTCACTTCTGATGATCGCTCACCTTGTCACATGTCCACAGATCAACATTCACAAAGTTATACATGTGCACAATGTATTAACAATGTTTTGTCATATATATTTGTCATCATATATAATATGTAAAAGTATTTCAGTGTTTGAATGTGTTGACTAAGCAAAATGAATACTAAAGTTAGCCTAAAAATCACTTGCCTGAAGCCAAAAAAGTACTGAGGCAAAAAATTTGCAAAATTCATGAATAATTCCACTTTATCCAGATCATTTCAAGTATTCACAGTTCACATGATGCAGCAATTTCACCCAAAATAATGTTAGTGAAACACGAAGCAACTGCCAGTGTACATGGTTATTCTGGAATTCACTGCAAATATGCGTGCATTGCAACAGTTACAAAAATAATTGGCTCCGGCAAAAACTCAGAGAATTTTTGTGTATGCTGGCAATGTTAGTACTGAACAGGAATTCCCTCCCGACATGTTTCAATGGCAATATTTTTTCTTCTCTTTCCAGGGATGCAATGGAGTCCTACAGGGTGAGTAGTGTTTACCAGCCTGCGGGGAACTTTCACGACCTTGTGAGGCCACGGTTATATAGCTAGAATATTCTGAGGGTGGCGTTTGCCAATAAACACATATCAACTATCAAAACTTCAGAGCTAACTCAACTGGAGGGTGCGATACACCGCTCTATGAGTCCCGTGAAGATCCTGGTTGGAAATGGCCGTTAGTAGCCCATGCTTGTAGTAAAAGTCGAATCTGAATAAATCGATGCTCATACTGCTGATCACTGGTTTGTCCGGTCCAGAGTAGAATAATTACAGATTGGTGCCATTTACCTCCAGTGTTACTGAGTTCGGTGTTAAGCAACGAACAAACAAGCAAAATCATTCCTCAGCACCATATCATCCAGGTATGTCTACTCTTCCCGACATTCTAACTGTGTCGTAAAAAAATGTAACGGTTCTTTTATTTATACCGTTCCTCATGTCACGAGACGCCAATATTCACATGACTGCAAGGGCAGAGTTGATGGTAGTGTGGTACGGAAAGAGCTTAAGAGTTTGTTAGCTGTGCCGCTCTACATTCGGAGACTGCGTGCATCAGTCACGACTCACGCTGTTGGCGGCGTTCCTCGCCACGAAAAAACGTCAGCCCCGATGCCCGAGGTTGTGTCTACAGAAAGTGGGCGCATCATGTGAATAATGTTTACCTAAGAACAGTTTTGACAACAGTATTACAAAACAACTCACCCACCAAAAGATTGTTCTGATAACGAATCCACGTCTTTTTAAGTGAAGGCCCACTCAAGAGAATCAATTAAAAACACAAGTCGAATCCAAGGTACACAGGCAGTTTAATGATTTAGCTTATCACCTCTCAATCTATCGTCGGACGTGCGGCTGATAATACTGTCATAAACAAATAAAGACGGCATAGTTTGGATTGTAAAACGTACCTAGGAGCATCAATTATATGCTAAAACGGAAGTAATATATTACACTACAATAACTGTAGCTGTACACTAGCTCACACTTTGAAACTGCACATTGTAATGCTTACCAGTGTCTGTCCTTCCTGCATTTGGAATACAATAACTGACGACAATGTTCTGACCCACCTTCATTGTACTGTAACTATACACCAGTATCTGGCCCACCGCCACTGTACTGTAACTATACGCCTGTATTTAGGCCACTCTCGCTGTACTGTCACTAAACATTGTATCTGGGCCACCCTCACTGTGCTGTAACTATACACCAGTATCTAGGCCACCCTCGCTGTACTGTAACTATACCCCAGTATCTGGGCCACCCTCACTGTACTGTAACTATACATTGTGCCTGGCCCACCCTCACTGTACTGTAACTATACACCAGTATATGGCCCACCTTCACTATACTGTAACTATACACCTGTGCCTGGCCCACCTTCACTGTACTGTAACTATACACCAGCATCTGGCCCACCCTCACTATACTGTAACGCCCACGGTGAGTGTGCTGTAACTACACACAAATATCTGTCCCACCCTTACTGTACTGTAACTATCCACCAGTATCTGTCCTTCCTGCATTTGGAATACAATAACTAACGACAATGTTCTGACCCACCTTCATGGTACTGTAACTATTCACCAGTATCTGGTCCACACTCGCTGTACTGTAACTATACACCTGTTTCTAGGCCACCCTCACTGTACTGTAACTATAACTAGTATCTGGCCCACACTCGCTGTACTGTAACTATACACCTGTTTCTAGGCCACCCTCACTGTACTGTAACTATAACTAGTATCTGGCCCACCCTCGCTGTACTGTTACTATACACCTGTATCTAGGCCACCCTCACTGTACTGTAACTATACACCTGTTTCTAGGCCATCATCACTGTACTGTAACTATACACCTGTTCCTAGGCCACCCTCACTGTACTGTAACTATACACCTGTTCCTAGGCCATCCTCGCTGTACTGTAACTATACACCTGTATCTAGGCCACCCTCACTGTACTGTAACTATAACTAGTATCTGGCCCACCCTCACTGTACTGTAACTATACACCAGTATCTGGGCCACCCTCACTGTATTGTAACTATACACCTGTATCTAGGCCACCCTCACTGTACTGTAACTATTCACCAGTATCTGGCCCACCCTCACTGTACTGTAACTATAACTAGTATCTGGCCCACTCTCACTGTACTGTTACTATACACCTGTATCTAGGCCACCCTCACTGTACTGTAACTATACACCTGTTTCTAGACCACCCTCACTGTATTGTAACTATACACCTGTTTCTAGACCACCCTCACTGTACTGTAACTATACACCTGTTCCTAGGCCACCCTCACTGTACTGTAACTATAACTAGTATCTGGCCCACTCTCACTGTACTGTTACTATACACCTGTATCTAGGCCACCCTCACTGTACTGTAACTATACACCTGTTCCTAGGCCACCCTCACTGTACTGTAACTATACACCTGTTTCTAGGCCACCCTCACTGTACTGTAACTATACACCTGTTCCTAGGCCACCCTCACTGTACTGTAACTATAACTAGTATCTGGCCCACCCTCACTGTACTGTAACTATACACCTGTATCTAGGCCACCCTCACTGTACTGTAACTATACACCAGTATCTAGGCCACCCTCACTGTATTGTAACTATACACCAGTATCCGGTCCACCCTCACTAACTGTACCGTAACCTGCATCTGATCCGCCGGTCATTGACTCTATGTGTACCTCACTATCTCAACCACAGATCGCGCCCACTGAAGCAAACTTCATGTTATTGGTGCAATATGTCAAGAATGTTCTGCACAACTTAAAACATGTGTTGTTGAATTTATGCCGCTTTGCTATTTTAGGTCAAAGAGATAAGATTTGCTGAAAAATGGTTTCCTGATAGTGAGTACAGCATACGGCCCGTGGGACGGGACTTTTTTTTAATAGAACAGCCATAAAATGTACCACCTGAATACTTGAGTATACCTTACCCTGCCTGTACCATGTCTAAGAACCAGTGATCATTGCGTTTCCAACCGTTCACGTATGATGACTGGAATTACGATATTTCCAGGCTGATGTGATTAATGTAAAGCACCATTTAAGAAGAAATTATTCAGACGAGCGCGCTGTATCGCCAGAGGCCAATATATCGCAGACAGATAGCAATAAACGGCCAAAACTCTGAGTCACTCTTTCTATGGTCAAATTAAACCTGGTTCAAATCCCGGGTGGGTCACCCCATATGAATACTATTTCTGTTACCCCGCAGAGTTAGATATTCAGGCGAAAAAGGGGCATGGGCTAATGGTTAAGATATGAAAATATATGATTTTAAGAAATGACCCAATTTGATTTGAAAAGGAACCTACAAATTAACCTCGGTGCTGAGGTCCGAAGCCAACTGAAAACTTGGACAGCTTTTGCTTCCTGCAGGACCTTTGGGTTGACAGCTGTTTCATCCTCAATAACTAGCATTATTTATGTATCAAAATATATGGCCTACACATTCTGATCAGGACCCACAACTTTTTATGGTTACAGTTATCTGCCCTTAAGACTTAAGCTTTTCGGGGTTAAGGACAAGCATCAGTGAGAGCGAACATGAAGAAAATTTGGACTTTACAGAGCATTGGCGTTACTGAAAGATCTGGCGGCTGGGCAGATGATGTCATTCAGTGACTTTGAGACAGATTAGTCGGCTCAGTCACACGTGGGGTGTTCATGTTTCCTGCGGCGTGTCCCAGGGGAATAGTTCTACATAACCGGTTCGGACCAGTGTACAATACTAAAAAGTCCATGGTGTGCGTAACATAGTACGGACATTGACAAGAATAAAATACTTCACTGTGCTTCACCTGATCGCTAATTAGGTCGTTCATTGACAGTCTAGGGTTACATTGATGAGTCAACAAATGAGTCAACACGAAGTTTGCTTGAATTCATGGGTGCTCATTTCGTAAGGAAGGAAAGCGGTTTGTAGTAATGATAACAAAATTGAAAGTGAAACTCATGAAACTCATACAGTTTCAGAAGATATCGTGGTTGGGTTACATTTCAGATGCAGAAATCTTCACCCTGTGATGTTATTTTAGGAAATATTTTAAATAATAGCTCTGGAAAGCATAGAACCTGGAACCCAGTACCTAGTACCCGAGGAGTTACCTCCCTTGTATCGAACGCCTGGTCATGTTTTGTTCCACGTGATTATTCGTGGCCATTTCGTCATCATTTTTGTATATCCACAATAAACATGCAAACAACTGCACTGTTACATCTAAATAGATACAAATTGCCAATTCATGTTTATGCAATGTTTGCATGGAATTTTCAGCCGAAAGACGCCGAAAGACATTTCGTTGAGAATTCCGCAAGCAATTATATTTCAGAACAATCCAGTTGGAACGTCCCGAAAACTGTTTTAGTGCATGAGTTTCTCTGTGTGCGCGCGCGCGTGAGTGAGTGAGTGAGCGTGGGCGTACTTGCGTGCCTTCGTGCGTGTGTGTAAATGCATGTGTGGAAACTTTAGTTTTTATCGTTTTCAGGTAAAGGTTTCATGTTGCGAAAACACAGGTACATACATACGTACGTAATCTCTCAAACAAACGAAAACCACAGCAAATGCGTCTCGATCAGTTGTTGTGCCAAGAGAGTGGCGAGCGGAACATTATGAGCAATATGTGTAATCCCGATTTAATATGTATTAATTTGTTTGTGTTCACGTATGTTTGTTTGTTTGTTTGTTTATCTATTTGTTTGTCCTAATTCTTTGTATATATTTATTTCAGGGCTGTCAGGTAATGTTGAGAAACTTAGAGATTTAGTTTCACACCCTCAGAGTTTGCTTTTACTGCATTCGAGTGAATGTCCACATTGATTGGCTTTGTAATTAGTTCGGCTAGTTATTTTCGACTTCGGCGACGTAAGTCGACTACAGCAGAAGATACTACACGGAACAATGCCACGAAACAAACGTCACAAAGTCTCCAGTATATGCACGTGAATACGTCCACAGAAGGAATGTATATCACTACACTGACCATTGTCACAAGGTCTCCAGTATATGCACGTAAAAACATCCACAAAAGGAATGTGCATGTTCCAAATACACCTCGAGTACACCTCACATGTACACTACAATACATGTGCCATATGTGTGACTACACTCTTCAAAAAAAGAAACGCACAAGTCGTTCGACGACAATGCATTACACTAAAGGATTCGCTTTGTAACAATTTGAACAGGCGTGTCACGTTTTTATGTTTGTTCACATAACAAATTTTCTTCTCGGTTTAGGATTTAATGGAATATGTATAAAAACCACGATATAATTCATGATATTGCTGAATGTCTCTCTGCAGACAATTACAGTTGCAATAAACAAGTAGTTGGAAAACTTTAAAAGGGACAGAAATGATAACTTGATGTGGACATTAACTTGGGATAATTTATATGATCTTTTTGTCCGTTGTATATACGTCTATCACTAACAGTGACAGGACGATAACCGTCCGACGTTACAAACGTCTTCACATAGCCGGAACATTGCTGTCTGCGGCTGTAACAGCACTCACTCACTATATCTAGCGTTATTAGCCAGCCATGACTTTGTTCTTTATTGTAGATATAACACGTTCATACAACAGTAGGGGCGTTGGGGTAACCTAGAGGTGAAAACGTTCGTCCATCACGCCGAAAACTCGGTTTCGATTCCTAATATGGGCACAATGTATGAAACCCGATTCTGGTGTTCACCATGATATTGCTAAAACTAAACTCCCTCACTCACCCACTCATATAAGAAACCATATGTATGGTTATAACAAAGCCATGGTTAACACAAATTCTCCTCTGGATCTCTGGGGTAGTCTACTGGTTAAAATTTTGCTTGTCACACCGAAGGACCGGGTTCGAGGTCCAAAATGGGTACACTGTTTGAAGCCCATTTGTGGTGTTCTCTGCCGTGATGTTGCTGCAATATTGCTAAAAGTGGCGTAAAACCCATACCCACTCACTCACTAATGTCGGTCTAAATGTAAACACTAACACTAAAATTTTAGTCCTACCAGTTGTATTGAGTATATAGTTGCATTTCTAGTCCTGGAATATATGTCTCTGGCATATTTGCTGTGCCTGAAAAGCTTCAGGTTTCAGCAGTCAATTCCATTTTCAACAAAAACACACGTTTACAGTGTTGATATTTCGCATTGTCGACATGTGTATGTTATCTTTACATCTACAAACGCAACACGCACAGCACATTGACGTCAAACCAGACAGAAACAAAGATGGCGAGCCTCCAATACATACACTGCGCATGTCACAAAATGGCGGCATGGCATAGTGTGTTATGTCCTTAGTGTGCTGTCTGTGCGGGTCGGTGGCAAAGGAAGACACAAAAAATGTATATTATCATAGTCTAAGGTCGCTAGGTCGACCCTACCAGCAGTACTACCCGTTAAACTTTAGAGTACAGTTTCATATTGTTTGGCTTCTAACCAATTAATATTTTTCCAGTATATTTAGAGGGTAATAATACAATAGATCCCAACAAACACATGACGTCATTGTGTTTTTTATTCTGTTTTTATTCTCTTTTGCCACCCCTGTCGTGTTCTGTGTTTTGTGAATGTTGTGGAGATGTAGTGATGTAGCGCGTCCCAAAATGTCGTGGAAAGCCATGTAGTGTTCTGAGAGTATGTCCAAGTTGCTATGCCAAGATCTGTGCATAACATCATGCGACAGTCTATCTCATACACTGGGAATCTATAGACAAGACGTTAGACAGGATAGAGACATCTCCAACGGAATTAGGCAAAGGGCACTACATATTTGACAGGTCTTTTTGTGCACAGTGACACTATCTGAAAATAGGTTGCTTTAACAGAAATATTCCATCTGTCAGTTAATGATTTTTTAAGCAAGGGTAGACAAATATCATATAAGTATTATTTTTAAATATCGAAATTCCCTAGCAGACTTTGTTATTCGTTATTTTATTCAATAGCTATACACAGACTATCTAACTCATCTGGTGACGGTCACCTCGATATTCAAAATGATGTATCTTTATATACGGAATTCTCCTGTATTTCCATTTTTGGAATCACTACAGATATCTCTTTCATTTTAATCCTAATTTCAGTTATCGACTCACACATTATTTTTACATATTTACCGCTGTTCGTTGTATATTACGTAGAGAATTGGTCGGGGAATTTCAAATAGTTATAACCGACACTGTTCGTTCATTCATTCAATCATTCATTCTTTCATGTATTATTCATTCATTCATTCATTCATTCATTCATTCATTCATTCATTCATTTATTTATTTATTTTTATTATTTTTTTATCAACACATGTATCTGGGTTCGGGTATCTGGATTTACTGTAAGGTGTTCTGCACAGACCGTGTGTGTGTGTTAGCCGCTGCGTTAGCACCTATACATAACACGTACTTCCGAATATTAAACGGCTATTGAATTTAAGATACAGCTGGTGAATCTGGTGATGATTCCAGTATTGCAAACTGCATATAACGTAACTTGCACTATTATCTCTGTAACGTAAAGGACCCAGTACTGTATTCAGCATCGTAATGTTCTAAAGGAATGAGCTCTGCGATTTTAACAGCGCAAAAATGCGAATATAATATTTCTGTTGCAAATGCTATAACTGTGCGTCATTGTATCTACGTTGTCCCAAATATGTTATGTCCAGGGTCAGTTTCGTAAAGCAATCTTAGTGTTACGACGTCTTAAGTCTGTGATAGGTACTTGGGTTACGACATCGTAAGCTTGTGACAAATACCTGGGGATATGACGTCGTAACTCTGTGATATGTAGTTGGGCTTACGAACGTCGTAAGTCTGTGATATGTAATTAGGCTTACGAACGTCGTAAGTCTGTTATAAATATTTGGGCTTACGAAGGTCGTTGCGCTAAGATGGCTTTGTGAAAAGGAGCTGTGGTGGGACAGCTGAGAATTGTCAGTCTATATCGTGTCTTACCATGTTGTAGAGGCTGTGTGTCAACGTGGTGTTCCCGCCGACGTCGTATTCCTGCTCGACTCCTCCAACAGCATCTGGGGCCCTGACTTCACCAAACAGCTGGAGTTTGTCGGCAATGTCGTCAGCATGTTTCAGATAGGCGAGCGATTTACCCGCGTTGCCATAGCAACGTTTGGCCGTTACACGGAAACGCAGTTTCATCTAGATGACTATTTCAATAAGCAGGACATGATTGATGCCATTCTGAATATCAGGGAGACGAATGGTGATGCAACAAATACTGCCCAAGCTATCAGGTACGGCTCATTCACACAAATGCATCACGTCAAGAAATATTGTACAAACATCCATGCATCACGTCAAGAAATATTATACTTACATTCGTTCATCACGTCAAGAGACTATTGTACCTGCATTCGTGCATCGCGTCAACAAAAAAAACTTACTGTCGTTCATCACGTCAAGAAATATTGTACTTACATTCGTACATTACCTCAAGAAATATTGTACCTTCATTCGTGCATCACGTCAAAAAATATTGTACTTACTCCCGTTCATCGGGTCAAGAAATATTGCACTCACATTCATGCATCACCTCAAGAAATATTGTACATTCGTGCATCACGTCAAAAACAGTTTACTTACTCTCGTGCATCACGTCAAGAAATATCATAGTCACACTGATACATCACGTCAAGGAATGTTATAGCCACACTGATACATCACGTCAAGGAATGTTATAGTCACACTGATGCACCACGTCAAGAAATATTATAGCCACACTGATACATCACGTCAAGGAATGTTATAGCCACACTGATACATCACGTCAAGGAATGTTATAGTCACACTGATACACCACGTCGAGAAATATTATAGCCACACTGATACATCACGTCAAGGAATGTTATAGTCACACTGATACACCACGTCAAGAAATATTATAGCCACACTGATACATCACGTCAAGGAATGTTATAGCCACACTGATACATCACGTCGAGGAATGTTATAGCCACACTGATACATCACGTCGAGGAATGTTATAGCCACACTGATACATCACGTCAAGGAATGTTATAGCCACACTGATACATCACGTCAAGGAATGTTATAGCCACACTGAAACATCACGTCAAGAAATGTTATAGCCACACTGATACATCACGTCAAGAAATGTTATAGCCACACTGAAACATCACGTCAAGAAATATTATAGCCACACTGATACATCACGTCAAGGAATGTTATAGCCACACTGATACATCACGTCAAGGAATGGTATAGCCACACTGATACATCACGTCAAGGAATGTTATAGCCACACTGATACATCACGTCAAGGAATATTATAGCCATGGGTTCTTTTAAGTGCATGGGGTTGTGTACTGTACACTAGGGGTCGTGTCAACACTGAAAGAGTCAACATACAAAGTTGACTCCAAGGTTTTCACACCCAGTCACATGTGGGGTCGATCCCGACACCTCAACTTCGCTGGATCACTAGCATTAGCCAGCTCACCCTCCGCGTCCCATGTCTTACAATGAGGGGCAGTGGTGTTGCCTTGTGTCTGAATCGTTTGATCGTCACGCCTAACATCCAAATTGGACTCACTCACTCACTCATAAAAAAAGAACCAGTAATTAGTCTTTTTTGTAGGTAAACCTAATCTCTATTATGGTACAGGTACATGCGGAGAAAGATGTTCAACCCCAGGCACGGCGCAAGAAGAGGCGTGTCCAGGGTCGGCATCGTTGTGACCGACGGACAGTCTCACAACATCCTCAAGACCGTGTGGGAGGCTTCCAAAGCTAAGAAGCAGAACATCAATATGTTTGCACTTGGCGTGGGGTCGATGACCAACCTGCGGGAGTTGAAAGGGATCTCCAGCAAACCGTCCATAGACTACTTTTTCCAGGTCGGGGGATACTCCGCACTCGACCACCTCAAGGAGAAGCTTGCACTTAGAACTTGTCAAGGTGAGTGCTTAGCGGCCGAACCAGGAAACATCCGGGTTAGAACGGATTTTCAGCAACCCATCTTTGTCGTAAAAGGCGACTACCGGGATCAGGTGGTCAGTCTCACAGACTTCATTGACACATGGCATCGTATCATATTTGCATATATGGATGTTCATGATGTTGAGCAGTCTGGTCCATACTCGGTTAGGGTGCGACATTAAACGGCAAACAAACAAAGAAAAATAAACTTATATTGTTAAACATTGTACAACGCCTAACACCGATGGCACACGCTGTACACGACTAACTGTTCAGACCCTTACATTGAAAACATGCGTTGTACAAGGCTGACTGAATAACATTTCATGAGAGACGCATGGTGGTATATTGTCTTTCATGGTGGTATATAGCAATATTCATTGAGAATACATTTAGGCCGATAACATTATTTCACAAAATGTAACTAAATGAGATTTGATATAATCGTTCACGTTGATGTATCTAACGAATGGATATTATTTGGTTATTTTTGTTGGTTCCCAGTGTTGTTCCACACAACCATAGACGATATGTTTATGTTATTTCTGTTGGTTCTCAGTATTGTTCCACACAACCATAGAAGATATGTTTATGTTATTTCTGTTGGTTCCCAGTATTGTTCCACACAACCATAGACAATATGGTTATGTTATTTCTGTTGGTTCCCAGTATTGTTCCACACAACCATAGACAATATGTTTATGTTTTTATCTGTTGGTTCCCAGTATTGTTCCACACAACCATAGACAATATGTTTATGTTTTTATCTGGTGGTTCCCAGTATTGTTCCACACAACCATAGACAATATGTTTATGTTTTTATCTGGTGGTTCCCAGTATTGTTCCACACAACCATAGACAATATGTTTATGTTATTTCTGGTGGTTCCCAGTATTGTTCCACACAACCATAGACAATATGTTTATGTTTTTATCTGGTGGTTCTCAGTATTGTTCCACACAACCATAGACAATATGTTTATGTTATTTCTGTTGGTTCCCAGCATTGTTCCACACAACCATAGACGATATGTTTATGTTATTTCTGTTGGTTCCCAGTATTGTTCCACACAACCATAGACAATATGTTTATGTTTTTATCTGGTGGTTCCCAGTATTGTTCCACACAACCATAGACAATATGTTTATGTTTTTATCTGTTGGTTCCCAGTATTGTTCCACACAACCATAGACAACATGTTTATGTTTTTATCTGGTGGTTCCCAGTATTGTTCCACACTACCATAGACAATATGTTTATGTTATTTCTGTTGGTTCCCAGTATTGTTCCACACAACCATAGACGATATGTTTATGTTATTTCTGTTGGTTCCCAGTATTGTTCCACACAACCATAGACAATATGTTTATGTTTTTATCTGGTGGTTCCCAGTATTGTTCCACACAACCATAGACAACATGTTTATGTTTTTATCTGTTGGTTCCCAGTATTGTTCCACACAACCATAGACAACATGTTTATGTTTTTATCTGGTGGTTCCCAGTATTGTTCCACACTACCATAGACAATATGTTTATGTTATTTCTGTTGGTTCCCAGTATTGTTCCACACAACCATAGACAATATGTTTATGTTATTTCTGTTGGTTCCCAGTATTGTTCCACACAACCATAGACAATATGTTCATGCTGTTTCTGTTTGCGTCGCAGTGACTGGGCCCCCGGAGAAAACGACACGGGCTGTGCCGAAGGCTCCCACTACGATCAGGACAAGTAAGTTAAACATAGCTCTTTAACGTTTTCACAAATCCGCCAAGTCCTATCTACAGTAATGGCCGAGTTCTTCGGATTTAGGATAACGTCTTTCTTATGTCTGATCCCGGATGATGTAATAATGTTTCCACTTTCTTCCAGCTACGACAACGCCGTCAACAACAACTACATACTTGGACACGCTGCAGAGATGTGAGTTTGGTTTGGTAGTTAAATATGAATCACACCGAAGTATTTGTGTATTAGGCTGTCTTTCAATACAATTTACTGATGTTTGTAACTGAGATAAAAGGCAAGTAGTATATACTATCTAGAATATGGAATTGTATCCAAAAGATTACTAGCACAATACTGTAATTTGCGTCTACCGTTCCGTTTTTTTAGCAAGGGTAGGTCAGTTTATTGGTATAAACTTACCTGATAGTTGAATGTTATACATAGCAGCCAATCAAACTCTGATATCTACCAGACTCGAGTTAGAAGTAATCTTCAGCAAACAATGCTTGTCGTAGCAAGTGACTAACGGGAATGGGTGGGCAAGCTTGCTGATCATCGTGTCCCAATTGCGAAGAGTAATACTCTTGCTGATCACGGGAATGTCTGGTCTAGACTCGATTTTTACTGACGGTGGCATATAGCTGTAATGTTGCTGAATGCGGCCCTAAACAATAATCAAAGAATATGTTTAAGTACCACATGACCCTTGGTATATTCAGAGACTCAACTACTCCTGGTCTCTGAACCATGTCAGAAACGACAGACTCACCTTCACGAATGTGGTTCCAGTTCTCGTGTCTATATTGATTTGAGTGCGATATTAAAAAACAAATGACACAGAAATAAACTCAAAACTAACCACCTTCTCTCTTCAGTGTGTTTGAACAAGAAAGCAGACATTGTGTTTGCCCTGGACTCCTCCAACCAGATTAGCACTCAGGACTTCTGGAACCAGATCCGGTTTGTTCGCGAGTTCGCAAAGAACCTGGACATCGGTCCGAACAAAACAAGAGTTGGCCTCATCGTCTACACCGACCAGGTCCTTGAGGGATTCGAACTCAACACGTACCAGGATGTACATGACGTCACTACCGGTCTCCTGGCTGTGGAGAGAAGCGCTGGAGGAACCCGAATTGGGGAGGCTGTTCGATATATCAGGACCAAAAGCTTTCGGAGGAGTCTTGCTCGACGCAATGTCGCGCAAATCGGAGTCATCCTGGCAGCGAGTCAGTCCTACAATATCGGCAGGACTAAGAAGGAGGCGGACATGGCCAGAAAGAGTGGTATCAAACTGTTCGCCATTGGTGCAGGTAAAATATAGAATATATAACCCAGTCTCGACTATCAGTAAAGTATATACATAGGGATGCATCAAGGATTTTGGAAAAGAGGGGGTGCACAAAGATAATTAATTCCAAAGATTAGTTCGATTAAAGATTAATGCTTCTTGGGGATTTTTCCGGGGAAGAGTGGTGCGCCCATGAATTCAGTTTGGTGTAAAGGAAAGAGTAGCTTTTGAATTGAAAGAAATGATCTCAGAAAATCAGTGATGACACCACGTGTTTGCGTCACGGTTAAGCATGTTCTGTCCTACCCTGCCTGTAGCACCAACCATTCAAGTTCTGCCTAAAATGGAAGTAGTTTTCCGGTACTCCTGCCTTGCGGACGGTTTATTTTATAAACGGACTGTTTATTTGTCTGATATACATTGTCCCCTCAAATGTTATTTTCCTACCTTATAAATGAATTCAGAATCCTGGCTGTAAAGTCCTGATTGCTGATTGGACACTTCCAAAATCTCGATCAAATCGTTTGACGTTGTCCGTTTGTCATACAGATCCCGAAACAGATGTATCCAAGAAATCCCATGCAAGTCTAGAATATGTGGCAAGTCTATACTTCCACAGTTTCAGGCTGAACATGAAGAAATTCTAGTGGCTCCTTTTCATTAAATTTTATTAATATTTTTACGAATAGTATTTTTGTGTGAAAACATGTTCTTTTCAGAAACAAAATGCTGCTCTGGGTTTTACCTCACAAAAATAATTACGAATACTTTGACTGTCTTTTCTCCTAAGAAACACTGGCCTCCTTTATTTTCTTTTTGTAACAAGAGGAGTTAAAAATATCAAAACTCTCCGCAGGTTTAAAAGTTTGGGTAATTTGTTTATTGTTGCGTGGTTATTTGGCCGTTTATAATCATCCCTGACCTGTCTGAATGTGTCCTAATTTCGTGGTGACGTTGCAGGTCATGACGTGAACGATGAAGAAATGCAAGTATTGACTAATGGTCAGGATGGACGGAGTTTGTTCAGACTGGACAGCTTCGAGAATCTGCAGGACATAATTCCCGAGTTTACAACCGATGCCTGTACAGGTGAGAGCAGCTTTGAGTGAGTGAGTGAGTGAGTGAGTGAGTGAGTGCGTGAGTGAGTGAGTGAGTGAGTGAGTGAGTGAGTGGGTTTAAAGCCGTATTAGATAGCGTTATAGTTATATCACAGGGAGGCAGTTTGATTTGAAAGGAAAACAGGAAGTGATAAATGCCTCAGTCGAGCACTACTGCGATGGAACCCACGATGATATAAGGTGCTGGCAGTCCTAGAACCACAAGCAGAACGAATCAGGGGCTCCGTCATAGTTCCCCAGTACGTCCAACCCAGGTAGCATTCAGACGTTAGCCCAGTGTTTACCAATGTCTGCCAATGTTGGCCCAGCTCTGAATGCTATCTGGGCGTGACGCAACTCCCCATATTTACTTATAGCGCCGCTGAAGACTGCGTTGCAATCCCTTAATGTTCAAGAAGCACAAACATCAAAATCTTCGAGTAAACATTTTCGCTTCAACATGGAAGCGAAGATCTTGGGCCTAAGTACAATACGGTCTTAACTTTATGTCATACGTAAGCATGTGGTAAAGGATAGAGTAACGATGTATCGTAACGTTGCGAACGGTTTTTTGAGGATCGGGACTATGGACCGATAAAGTTAAAGTTACAGACTGTTGCCCTAGACTTATATTAACGCATAATAAGGTTGTTTTTTTCTTAAAGACTATTCTGGCGCCATTCAACTCGGAACTGTAATGAATTTTATTGTTTCATTTTTCAGTTGAACCATCCATTCTTCCTGTTGCTGATCAACGTAAGTGTAAATGCTTGTCCTAGGTACATTCTTGATTACACCATTTTCATATCAGAATCAAACATATCTGCTCTAGGGTAATTAGTCTACGAGCTAACTGTCCATCACTTAAACGTTAGGTCTGCATGCAGACAACAGTCTGGTGATACAGCTGTGTGACCCGATTTTGCATGTTACGTGGGGTCTTTTAACGTGTAACCTTGGTCTCTGAACCCGTACTGCTGCTGACCAAGGGTCTTTTCAATGACCCTGTTTCTGTGACAAGTTTTTTTTCTTGTGACATTACAGTAAACTATAACGGATGTACAGTGGTCCCTTATTTTAGTACCTTATCTTTGAAGTTACTTCGTTATAACTGTAGATAGTGACCCTTGAAGATCCGGGCAAGAATTAGTCTTCAGCAGCCCATACTTGTAGGAGACGACGTACGGGATGGGGTGGTTCGGGTCGCTGACCTGGGTGTCATCGTTGCTCATGCTGTTGTTCACTGAATTGTCTCGTCCAGGCTCGATTATTTACAGTCCGCCACCATAAAGATGGAATATTGCTGAGTGTGGCGTGAACAACGAGCAACCAACCATTGTAGGCATGTCTACCCAAATATACCATTACCCATTTGAGTCTGTTTGGCCTGTTTCTGAGATATACAGAAGGTTTCCGGGATGGGTAAAACACTTCGTTTTATCCATCAGTTCGTTATATCCAACAGTTCGTTTTATCCATCAGTACGTTATATCCAATAGTTCCAGCGTGCTTGTTAAAACGTAGTGCACTGTGCATATTTTGACATATACCTAGGGTAAACTATAACCCGTGTCACCTTGTAACTAACGAATGTCTTTTTTCACAGCGTGCGGCTTCAGACAGGAAGCAGATCTCATGTTTGTCCTGGACAGTGTGAATGCTGGACGGACCAACACCAAGAAGTCTTTAGAGTTTATCAAGTCCATAGCAAGAGCAGTTGACATTGACAAAGACAAGGTACAGATAGGCCTCATGTCCGCGGAGTGTCAGACACCTACAGAAGGGTTCTCACTCAACCGACACGGAAACAAGAAATCTCTTGTTAATGCCCTGTCAGAAATGAAAGGAACAGACTTTTCCAGCCTGTTGAAAGACATGAGGCGGTCGTCATTTAACAAGAAGAAGGGCGGGCGTTACGATGCAAAGAAGGTAGCGGTGCTGCTTGTTGACGGAAATCTGGAGCAGCCTCTGAAGGCCCTGAGGGAGGCCCGGCACGCCCGGGTGAGGGGGGTGGAGGTGTATGTGGTCCAAGTGGGCAATGGGAGACCACAGAAAGAGATGAAGATGATGTGTGATGCCCCCTCGCAGCAGCACTTCTTCCAGGTGGAGAACTACGACGAGCTGAAGGGTCTGCAGAACCAACTGCTGGATATGCTCTGTGACGGTGTGTAGCATGTTGTGCAGCATGTCGTCTTGAGGAATGTATTAGTAGTTCAGTTCATGCCACACAGGGTGGGCTAGCATCGGCCAGGCCAGTGATCCAATGAGCTTATGGTGCCGGGATCGAGCCCACCTGTGACCAGATGTAGAACAAACAACCTTGGAGTCAACTTTGTGTGCAGACTCTTTCAGTGTTGTCACATCCCCTGGGGTACAGTATACAACCCTGTGCACTTAAAAGAACTCACCAATCCGTTGGAATATGACCAGATGGTGGCCACATGAATACATGCAAACACCTGGTTGTGGGTACGGCATCGTGCAGTAAATTACTGTGACTATGTGTCCCAGTCCATTCAACTGTTAATTGATACCTAGTGGCTGCGAGAGTTGTATGAACCGCAGGGAGTTGAGATTGAAAATGTGATGCAGTGTTGAGATTGACATCCAATGCTCCAGGGAACACAAAGCATGTCGTTGGAGCGGTCGTAAAAGTACCAGGATCTGTGTCATTTCGCACAGTCGTCTAAGAACTGGGATGCATATTATAGGAACCTAGTCTAAGAAGTGGGATGTATGTAATTACAGCACTCGAATGAGGGAGCGCTATGATTGTCCCTTAGAAGTTTCGAGAAGGTAGAGAGCACAACTTTATCGTAATTGTTAAAGACATGAAATTGTTAAACATAATATTTCAAATACAATTGAAATATAAATATACACTAATGTACTCCTTCTTACGTTACAGAATTATAGTGGCCGTATTTAACCTGTCCACCACGTCCGGAGCACAGGGACCAGCCATGGCTAGAATGGACATTTAGCGCTCAGATCTTCTAGGAAATCCAAAGATTGGGAAAACGAAAAAACTGCTTCGATGGAGATTTCCAAATTCCACTTCTCTTCACATTGTGATACTTCCGGGTCTGAGTTGGCCATCAAATACACGGAATTGTGATGGGCCAGTACATTCACCATTAAATGCCCAATCCTCTACGTTAGCGCTAAAAGGGATGCCGTGCAATATAAGACAGTGCCGAAAGTCAGATAGTTCAGATCATATGATTGGCTGCATCTGGTGGACTGGCGGGAGTGATCTAACATGCGCCTGCTCTCGGCCAATCAGCACAGAGAACATTGTGACTAGGCAACACTCATCCGGTGTAACCTTGGTCTCTGAACCCGTACTGCTTCTGACAAATACCCAAGGGTCTTTTCAATGACCCTGAATGAGTGGAGCGTGAATGTGTGAGTGAGTGCGAGTCCTGGTTCGAATCCTGATACTACATGCTGTTGATGCTTTCTACTGCTGCATGCAGACCTTTTTTTCTGCTGCATGCAAATACCTTTTTTTCTGCTGCATGCAGATGATTTATTCTGCTGCATGTAGACGATTTTATTCTGCTGCACAGATGGGTTACTTGTTTGCAAATATGACTTGTTACCTGCGTGACATTAGTCACATAATTTGTAAATTGTTGAGAAAATGTATATACGTTGAGTAATGTGTATATATGTATATTACTGTAAATATTAAAGTAAAATGTTCAGCTACAATAAACAATGTTGCTATCTCACAGTTATATTTCAAAAGTAAGTTGCGAGTAGAGATAAAATTAAATTATAATACTTAATCGGTTTTGTGTAGTCTATACTGACGCCCGCTATGACCTTTGTCAAAAGAGAGTGAATGTGGTTTTATGCCGCTTACCGCAATACTATAGCAATACGACAGCGAGGGACACCAGACATAGGCTTCGCACTTTGTACGAAAGGAAATTTCTGAGTGTGTTTAACAAACAAACAAACAGATTTCGGCACACCTTCTTCGCCTGAAATAAAATATTGATTAAAAATGAGAATTTCAAATATGGGACTTATATATAATAAGGAGCTTCCAATACTTTCTACAAGTATTTTGCCACATGAAATTTATAAATGACCATGAATTTAGTATCAGTGAAGTCCTTCAGATCGCACTTCAATTCCTAGGACTGAGTCCCTGGTCACATTGAACAATAATCAAGGATCATTTTTCTTTGGTATTAAAAAAAATAAAAACAACGCACAACGATACGGCAAAGGCGCATTTTGATCCAATGTCATGATGTCGCATTATAATTGAGGTTACCAACATATTTCAAGTTTGGTCAGTTTTGGTTATCAATACATTTTTACAAGGAAGCTTAAAAGAAATTGTCGTTGCTTAACAATTACTGCATGGTTAGAACAGTATCAATGAGGAAAGAACATCTTCGTTCAGACTTTGAAGGTTACCAGGTTCCAGTATATGTAAGCATAGAATGTGTAAAACATTGTCAGTCTAAGTAAACTTAGTCTCAGTGTTATTCGTTACACACCACCCCAGAGTCTCAGTAGTGGGGTGTAACGAAAAGTACAGAGGCTAAGTTTACTTAGACTGAATATATTGTTCAAATCTACACCTTGTCACAAACCCAATACCTTCAACTCAGCATCAACAATAACTCGATGAGTGCGTATCCATATCACAATATGAACAGCGTGACCTCTCTTTCCAACATAGCAAAGACAAACAAACTTCTGATGGGATCATCCGACCCCCTTCAGATAGTGTCATCAACCCTGGATACAAATCACGTGACGGTACTGACGGAAGGGACACATGCAACAAGCATGACAGTGGATAACGACCGGGACATATCCACTTATCAACCACGAATCTCAATCAGCCGAACATCTACACATCTACACTTTACTTTTATCGCTGACTTATCTAGGCATGGGGGCACTTCTAGGCAAATTGGATATATTGGTGCAACTACCAGAAGCTGTTCTCACTAACCTATGATGGTCAAGGTCTGACAGCATTAGTCACACGACGTTCATTGGTTTGTGTAGCCCTGGATCAGACAGCCAGTGTGTTGTATTATAATGATGACATGAAACCGATGAAGATGACAACGTCCAGTAACATGACCACAGTGGTGACCACGCTGAACGCAATGCCCTACGACATGCTACTGTACAGAGGCATCATCTACTTTAGTGGCATTTTAGATGCACACTATAGGGGCAGTTAATGTTATCAATAACACAGTAGCGTATGTTCTCCAGTATATCTGGATGGATAAAGTTTTACTGTGTTTGACTCCTTGAAGTGAGGTATTGATCTGAAGAAGTCAGATTTTCCATCTTTCCTTATCTGACGACCACAAGAATCTGGGAACCGATATCTACAGAGAGAATCCATGTTTCAGTCTTTGACGAGGGCATCGTCGTAACATACGTTACCGTATGTACCGTTACAGTAGACCTGTTTGTCCAGAAACAAATATGGCATTATATTAGGGTGACAGTATAATCAGCGAGGACTGTTCGAAGTCCAATGCATTGAACAAGGACATTGCGCTGATGTCGCCTGTAAAATGCAGCCAGTGTAATTGATATTCTAACCAGATTAAAATGACTTTTGTTCCAAATACCATGGAGGTTGACTGTTATTGCAGTGATGAACATGCAGCGTTAGTTTTGAAATTTAACACGTCAAACTTGCCGGTAATCTTGCTTTACATTTTAAACTCAGTTGATTCAACACGAGTGAGGACAACACTACGTCTTGATCCAAGGTCATGACATCGCACTGTAGTCAGGGTATTTAATTAGTTTCGGCAACAAGACAAAGAAATTGTAGATGATAACATGTACTAAGAGGTCGTCTTTCGCTAGGTGCTGTTAAAATTGTGCAGGATATGGAGCAAAACCAAGCATAGATGAAGTTATTTTCTTTATGGAGACCAGCTGATGTTTGCCAACCTCCAATCTATGTAAAGTACCTGTAAAAAGCACTGTTTGAGTTTGCACGATGCATAGATCACAACGTGATGAACCAGTTTAAAAGTGATAGCCGAGTGTTCACCCTGGGTGACCTGCAACACTGATTACATCGTGATAACCTAGTAAATGCAGTTTTGAACCTTACGCCAGCGAAAGATTAGCAGAACACGTTGCATCACAATGACCTCACTCTAGCGGACAAAAGCACCTTACTGGATGTGAACAGTTTCAAAGATGGATGAAGTAAAATTCTGGGTGCTGGCTTTGACATGTATCTCCATAGTCAATGTTTGTAACTGCCATGCCAGTATTGTGTCAGTCATCAAAAGACTGGACCAGTTCCAGGAGGATCTGCTTGATAACAAGGTGAACATGACCCGTCTGGAGAAGAGGATGCTTAACATCATAGATGTCGCAACGACAGAATTGAGAGCTGAACTGAAAGAAACCATACGGGATCAGGTAAGGAGCACCATGGCTGAGATTCTGCAAAGCGATTCTCTTCAGGACATGGTGAAGCGTGAGGTTGTTACTGAAATGAGGCATCTGACACATGAGCACCATCAGATGAAGAGACAGCTGCATCATGTCTCACGATCACTCAAAGACTTTCAGGATGAGACTGATGCGTTCCAAGAGTCTGTCTTTGAGAAGGCAGATGTTTGGAAACGACACAATAAAAGTGTTTTCTGTATCGGAGACAAACGCAGATTGAAAAAAGTGTGCAAGGATCGAGCCGCTGGTCTCAAGACAGATATTGAACGAATCGTATCAAATGCGAATGCTCAGTCCCACATTTTACAACTAAACGCAACTCCTGCTTCTTCCGAAGCAACTAAAACTTTTACCTCTCCACCCAGCTCGCCAGCGTTCACGATGTCAGAGACGACGCCAACACCAAATGAGGAGAGTAGCAGGATCTTGATTCTGCTCTCCGCGTCACGAACCCATCATCGGTTCCATCAACTCAACATCCACACTAACTCTTTGAGTGCATATCCGTATCACAACAGTAAGAGAGTGACCTCTCTTGCTTACACTGCCAAGACGAAGAGTCTTCTGATAGGCTTATACGAACCTACTAAGATAGTGTCGTCTGCCCTGGATACAAGTCACATGACGGAAATGATAGACGATGTTTTTGCAACGGCCATGGCAGTGGATGAAGGACGGGACTTGGTATTTATAGTCAGAAAGCAACCACGATACTCTCTGTGCCGCATGCCAACACTTGGGGGTTACTTTAATACCATCAAATATTTATCGTACGGGAACATTCCAAGGCAGATAACTCTTGATACAAAGAGAAAGAGGATATATGGGTGTAACAAAGCGAGGCTGTTCATGATGAAATATAATGGGCATGGTCTGGCAACATTAGCCAGAGGAAGAATATATGCAGTAACCATGGATCAGGCAGCTGGTGTATTGTATTATAACGATGAGGAGACGCTAAAGAAGATGACACTGTCCAATAAATTGAGTACAGAGGTGACCACACTGACCGCTTGGCCCGGTAGCATGATATTCTACACAGGTATTATCTACTACGGTGGTATCTTTTCTCCTATTGTAGGTGTAGTTGATGTTGCCAATGACACTGGAGCATATACTCTCCAGACAATGAAGGATGTTCGTTTCCATCAACTGTGTTTGATACCCTGAAATCTATTATGGACATACTACAAAGAACTGGGTACGTTCTGACTGAACAGTCAGATAACTCCTTTGACAGACATTTAGAAGTTCGGGCAGTAAGGGAAGGTAGCAATAGATATGAACACATTCGTTATTGCTATGAGAATGACGTGTCGTAGGTTCTAACACTGTATCAAGCAAGTGATGAAGAGCATAGTGAGCGAGTTTAATTTTACGCCGCTCTCAGCAGTATTCCAGCTATATGGCGGTGGTCTGTAAAGCATCAAGTCTGGACCTGACAATCTAGTGATCAACAGCATCATCATCGATCTGTGCTATTGGAAACCGAAGACATGTTTAAACCAATTTGAGGTCATTTTCCAAATAAAATATAGTAAATATGAATTAAAAACACGCGTTGAAATAGTTTCATCTCTTTTAATAACTGTTAAGAGACTTGAAACCAACATCAAGTTTGTTTAAGAGGTAACAGATTCAGATAGCTCTGCATCAAAGAAGGAATCTGTTACTTCCTGTATTGTGCGCTGAGCATTTATCAATGGAAGTAAATTACTAAACCATCAATTGTCAAGCATACTGTCTATAGTTTTTCGTTTCTAGAATCGATCAATTGCTGTTGGAGACTCAAGCATAAAGTTGCTCATCCACATTTTGTTGTCATTCCTTCCTGACTTGTCAGACCTGATTTGTTGACAACGAATTGGAAACAAAACTTCCTACTCTCATGATTAATAAAATAGAAATGATATGAACATCCAGAGATATGTCCCAAACAGTATATCTGGTTAGATGTTGTGGAAGTGGTGTGTAGATGTTCTGGCGCTGTGGTAGCTCCTGAAAAAATATGGTCCGATGTTGTAATGTTGGAACAGCATCACTGATGTTCAATCATGTGTGATATGACATGGTGCTGCTGGATCAAGTCTGGATTAAAGGGCCGTCCTAACAGCATGATGGATTAGTGATAGGACCAATAACTTGTCACTATCAACTGGTGTAAAGAGAGAGTGTCTGTTCTGACTCTAAAATCTGTTCTGGTACACAAGGAGAGGGTTTATTCTGACTCTAGAATGTATTCTGTTACATGGAGAGAGGATCTGTTCTGATTGTTGAACATGTACACAGAGGGTCTGTTCCGACGCTTGACTGTGGTCTGGTACACACAATGATGGTCCAGTACACAGAGATAATGTCTGTTGTGAATCTAAAATGTGTTCTGTTAATGCATACAGGGAATATTCTGACTCACAGAGACATTCTGAAACACGATGATGCGTTTTCTTTGACTCTTATCTGACTGTTGAACATCATACTCTGGTCAGACTCCATAAAATTGTGGTTCGAAAAGATTGGCTGTTCTGTCCCTCAAGGTGTGATGCAGAACATTGTAGACAGATAGCTGCCTGACACAATTCCACCTTCAGCACATCAAGCTAATGTAACAAGAAGAAGGCTTCCGATCCACCTTACTGACATATATCACACCAACTTCCTTGATAGGTTTACAATAGTTTATTAGTATGTTTCATATTTCACCTTACTTGCTTTCAGCTTCATTTTTGCACATCCATAACTGGCAGGATGAGATAATTGAATCATTGTAGACATGTACAAACTGTGATTACATAACGTATCTAACAACAGCAAAATGTCATAAAAAGATGACTGAGTAGAAACGCATGTGGAATTTATATTTTACAATTGTCTTCATAAACATAAAAATTATGGCTATTGTTCTCAATCTTAAGATCATAAAAATATTCCTCCATCTGATGACAATCGAGTCCTGATTTCTCGAAACAAACTTTAGCCTTTTACTCATATTTCCAAAAGACTTCTACAATTTTTAACAGCTGAATTTTTAACTCAACTGCATTTTTTACCAAAAAAGAAAAAAAACAAAGAAATTAAGTAATCTATTTCTCCAACTCAAATTGTCTACTATGATTGAGTTTATTATCGATTTCAGTTTGTTTTGGGAAATGGATTTTCCTGCATTTCTCTGATTTGAGGAAAAACTGTAACGTATGTAAAAACTCGGGCTTAAGTTTGTTTTGAGAAATCGGCATCAGGAAACATCAAAGGATTTGAAAATATCTATTAACCCTAAATCCATGTGGACTGGTTTCTGACAAACCAACAACCAGAGTTGTCAGAGTCTTCATAAATAGTCAGATGGGCAACTGAGGCAAGTTGATGAAGAGTCTAAGACTCTGCAAAGACTCTAAAGTCTATGTGACTGACTTGCCCCCAAGATTGCAGCACAAGGAACATAGTGCAGATAGCACATCAGGGACATACCAGAGGATGTCCAGATCAAGTCCTCCCCCAGAGTTCTGTCTTAGTAAGCTCTTTGTTGACGGCCCCTACGGTCTGAAAACAAGATGGGAGAACTGAATGTTTGTTCATTTTGGGGTTGGTTGCTTTACTCCTTTAGCTAACAAGCACTGGCTGAGGAATAATTCTTTCACAGATCTTTCCCGATGAGCGTGTGAATATAGTTTTATGCCATTGTTAGCAATATTCCAGCAACGCCACAGCAAAGGATATGAGAAATGGGTTTCACACACTGTAACCACGTGAAAAACCCTGGTCTTTGGTGTGACAAACAAATGATTAAATCACAAGGATACCCCACCACGACTTACAGAAAAGAGATACATTCCAACAATAGAGAAATATATTTCATAAATCTAATTTTACATGTCACCTAATTCTGTTCTTTTTTGTTCTGTGTTGTTTTACTGTTTTGTTTTGGTTTAATTTGAATGACAAGTGAAATTCATGACTCCCAGCATCCCAGCAGTCATGGGTACTACTCAGTAAATAGCTCCTAGAACAAAGATCAATACAGCTCCCATACGTTAACATGGATTACTGCAGTCGCAGCACTGACAGTGCCTTGTGGAATAAGTCATGGAGAGACTGCTTCTCCTGGCATGTCTGGTAGTAATCATACGGACTGAACTGAAAGTTTGGCAGCCAGATTCGGTGCACAGACAAATCAACAATAAAGCTTTGACTTACTCCAATTATTCTGTCCACGATCTCGATCCTGGCGGTCTGAAAATAACAAGGGTCATTTTGTTATCTTTCATGTCATATAAAACTTTCCCACAAGATAAGAAATGTTTTGAAGAAGTTGCCACCGGCCTGCAGCTTCAACCCTAGAGGTCTAACCAACATGAATGGTCAGACAAATGGGGAAACTAGAGGTCCACAAATATGACTTGTCAGATAACTGGGGAAACTAGATGCCCACAAGCATGACTGGCCACACGACTAGGGAAACCAGAGGTTCTTGAACATGACTAGCCACACAACTGGGAAACTAGATGTCTACCAAACTGACTGGTCAGTAAACTAGGGAAACTAAAGGTCCACCAACATGACTGGTCAGACAACTGGGGAAACTTGGGGTTCACAAACATAACTGGCCACACAACTGGGGACACAAGGGGTCTACCAACATGACTGGCTGGACAACTGGGGAAACCAGAGGTTCACCATCAAGACTGGCCGTACTACTGGGGAAACTACAGGTCCACCAACATGACTGGTCAGACAACTGGGGAAACTAGAGGTCCACCAACATGACTGGTCAGACAACTGGGGGGGGAAAAAGTGGTTCACAAGCATGACTGGCCACACAACTGAGGAAACTAGGGATCCACCAACATGACTGGCCACAAAAATGGAAAAACTAGAGGTTCACAAACATAACTGGCCACATAATTGGGGAAAATAGAGGTCCACCAATATGACTGGCCACACAACTGGGGAAAATATAGGACCACCAACATGATTGGTCAGACAACTATGGAAGATAGAGCTCCACCAACATGACTGACCACACATAGAGGAAACTAGAAGTCTACCACAACAGAAGTAACACTTACTCCAACCTCCACCACCTTGTTTGTGTTCCCCATCACGCCGATCTGTAACATATGACAAATATTTGTGGGTCAATGTTAAACAGATGTAATCTTCAATGTTTTTCCACTCAGGTGAAGCAATATGCTTGGCACGTTAATGCTCCTACAAATACTTGAAACATTCAAACCAATGATAACAGGGTTCAGTAACTCTGAAGAACAACTGCTCTGCAAAAATTACGCTGGGTATCCTTTTGTCCACGAAATACATTCAAGTACAGGACAACAATCAGTTATCTATGAACAAATGGCTCTCTGCTGAACATTTCTAATTCAGTTTGAGTTTAAAGTGTTCAACAACTACTGATGCCTCTTGCCATTTGAGTTTAAAGTGTTCAACAAGAACTACTGATGCCTCTTGCCAGGACTTGAACAGAATGATGGCCCAGTTGTCTGAGAGATGTCAGTCATAACAACACAAAAGCTACTAGGTTGTGTTTCAATGCTGCTCTTTTGCTGTGTCAGTGTGAGACCGAATGGCACAGATTGGGGTTAGACACTGGTTTAGGCAACTCATGATCATTGGAGAAAACAACTAATGGGGTTTGCTGATTTGGTCGCAGCATCTTATCATATACCAGGCCCCGAGTTCATGAATAGTTTGTCCTAATTCTTAAAATTTAGACTCAAACCTAATTTGTGTCTTAAATTTGGATAACGAAGCTCCATCTGTGGGAAAATCTACAGCCCGAAGACTGCAGTTTTATGGACATAAGACAGATTTCATCCTAAGCATTTTTTCAGACTTAAGACACTGTCATGATCCCGGGGCCAATTGCACAGATTGATGCTCATAGCGTTGATAACTGGAATGTCTGGTCCAGACTCCATTGTTTACAGATTGCCATCACATAGACGGAATACTGCTGAAACAACCATGAGACCAAGTGCTGACTACAATAACAAGCAATCAGGGCCTAGATTTTCGAAGCTCTATTAGTGCTAAGATAGCCATGTGCCATACATTAACATATGACTATCACAGAGCCAACAGATCTTCGAAAATCTATGCCCTGTTAGGCAATGTCATCAACACAACATCAGCTAAGAAAACTTAAACAATCACCAGTATTTCAGTTACTGAGTGTTCCCTCACCTTCCAGCTCCCTGTACAAGGAAAGCCTAAAGTGATTTGGGATTAAATGTGGGTGACAACCACAGGAACAGAATCAGAGCAAACTAACTGAACCATCACTGGTGGCATTTCATGCATGAATATGGACAGAGAACTTACTCCAGCCACCTTGTTTCTGATCCCCATCTCGTCGATCTGAAACATGAAGACAATTCTCAATTCTGGACAGGGCAGAGATCCAACAACACAACAGAAATCCTTTCATATCTACCAGGGGCAATCATAAAGTAGTCCGCTTAAAAATATTCTTGATGTCCAATGCTTGAAAAGCTTTTACTGGGTATTTTATTTTGAAGGAATCATTAGCAAAGCCATATCCGAAATTTCACGAATGAGGGTAATAAAGTCACAACACATTATTATTTCTTAAAAATTGCATATAACAAAAAATGATCTATCATCTGAACCTCCTGAATAATGGTATGCCCTCAGACAATATCATGTAAAATATGTTCTGTATAATATTGGATGACTACCCGTCATAATCAGCATTTCAAAGAATTGGATCGCTTGATATACAGTGGAAGCTGTCTAAACCTGCATTCATCGGGGCAGAAGAAATAATCCAGTTTACATCACGTGACAGATTGTAGAGGTGATAAAGTATGTACAAGCCACAGACAGGACTGAAGTTTTATGTCCTTGATGACAGCCTACCGGATTGGACAGATGCCGGTTTTGACAGCTTCCACTGTACATTTAGGTGTGGTGTTTTTGAAGGACATAGCCATTTCAATCTTTCAAAAACACTGTGTCCAGATATTCAAGCTCATACTGTTTACAATATACTGAGAGCTGACACGTGTGAGCATCCAGTATTTAGTTTGAACCCTGGAAAACATTAGAATCAGTTATGTCCTGATTACATCTTCTAAAAAGGGGCTAGGTAGTGTCTCCAAAACAAGCTTTTTCAAAAAACATGAATGGGGAGTCACTTTAACAAGCAATTGTAGTTTCAATAGCTTTTTCATGCACTTTTGCCTAAATGAAACACTCACAATGTTTCTTGCATATTTTGTTTCCTGAAGTTTGTGATGCATTTACTGCAGATTTTGTGCATTTCCAGGTATTAAGATAAAAAGTCAAACAAACTGAGAGAAGCAAAATCAATTTGTTTGATGTTGACAGATATTATGTAGAAAAATAACATAACTTGCATTTGTATCATTGTCACGGTGAGGCTGACTACTGTTTGAAAGCCCCTAGTACGGCTAGTGGACAAACATAACGTACACCTGTAGCAAGCACTAGCTACAGGTTAAAACTGGTTTTGAGCATCCCATGCTTGTTGAAGATGACTTACAGGGTTGGGTGGTCAGATTCGTTGAAACATGTCATCCTATCCCAACAAGCATAGGCTCCAGAAGACCAATTCTAACCCAAATCTTCACAAGTATGTCTAACAGAGCATTAATGTCACTGACTGAAGTTTGGTTTATTCACAAAAGTCGGTACACTGGTGACCCTCCCTGATTCCCTTTGACCTTCATCTGTATTAACAAGTCTTTTTTTTTGCCCAGTCTCTCATCTAATCCTTTTACCTTGCACACAATGTCCTCACTGTATGTCACCTACCAATGATGCCCTTTACACAATGTCCTCATGACATATCAACCAAAGATTATTCCTTGTACACGATGTCCCAATTATATACATCAACCAACACTTGTACCCTGTACACAATGTCCTAAAGTATTATCATCCAATACTTACACCTTGGACAAGATGTCTTCACTTTGTATCACCTTCTAATGATGTCCTGTACAAAATGTCCTCACCATATATCATCCAATTACTATACCCTGTACACGATGTCTTCACGATATATATCAACCAATACATACCATGTAGAGGATGTCCTCACTATATGTCATCAAATATTTATACCTTGTACACAGCGTCTTCACTATATGTCATCCAATATTTATACCCTGTGCACGATGTCCTCAGCGTATATCACTTATCAATGATGCATGCAATGCACACAATGTCCGCACCATATATAATCCAATATTTATACCATGTACATGATGTCCTGACGATATATTCTCCAACACTTATATCCTATACACAATGTCACAAAGCAATATCATCAAATACTTATACCATTTCAACAACAAGTACAAACAAACAACGTCCTTTAACTTACTCCAACCACCTTGTTTATGATGATCCCCGTCACGCCGGTCTACAATGAGAAGAACACACTCATACATAGCTTAAACAACAGGAAATTCAAACTTATCAACTGACTTCTTTCCGTACATTTGTGGCCAGCTTGAACTCTACGAGCTAGCTCTGATCCCCTAATCAAAAGGATATCATCCTTCAATGATACCCTGATGTAATCACTACATATCATGTATACCTTATACATGATGTCCATACATGATGTCCACACAATATATCATCCAATATATATACCCTGTACATGGACTCCTCATCTGATATCAGCTACCAATAATGCCATGTACACAATGTCCTCACTATAAATTACCCACCAGTGATGCCCTGTACACAATGTCCGCACTATGTACCATTCAATGCTTACACCCTGTACACGATAGATAGATCACCCACAAACGATGTCCTCACTGTAAATCACCCACAAATGATGTCCTCTACACGATGTCCACACTATAAATCACCTAACAATGATGCCCTATACACGATGTCCTCATTACAAAACACCTACCAATGTCCTCACTGTATTTCGCCTACCAGTGATGCCATGTACACAATGTCCTCACTATATATCATTCAACACTATACCCTGTGCACAATATATCACCTACCAATGACACACTATACAAATGTCCTCACTACATACCAACCAACACTTAAACCCTGTGCACGATGGCCTCACTATGCATCACCTACTAATGATGCCCATACACAATGTCCTCACTACATACCAACCAACACTTAAACCCTGTGCACGAAGGCCTCACTATGCATCACCTACTAATGATGCCCATACACGATGTCCTCACTATATATAACCTATATAACCATGGGCAAATGAAATAGTGGCAACCTACTCATAGGCAATATACACCAGGAGCAAACTACACAGGAAGCAATCAACTCAATGGCAACCTGCACAGGAGCCAACCTGCACAGGAGGCAACCTGCACAGGAGGCAACCTATTCAAGGGCAACTTGAACAGGAGGTAGGCTGCACATGGGTGACAAACACAGGGGTAAACTACCATGGTCAACCGACAGTGTCATCCCTCACATGGGCAACTTATAACGCTCCTAATAGGCAACCTAATCAGAAGCAACCTACAGTAGTATAATTAATGGGGGTATGGGACTGATTATACCACTTACACAAGAGCAACCTATACATGTAGGCAAGCTGCACATGGGCAACCTGCATGGGCAACTCACAGAGGTAGAACCCTAACAGTGGGTGGCCTACTCATGATAACCTATGCAGGGGCATCCTAGACAGGATTCCATTCTGGAGGAGCTTCAGTGCTCACACAAGACCTGTGTTCCCATACTTACTCCAGTTCTGGTTTTGCTGGTAGCCTTGATTAGCTGCAAAAGAAAAATCAGCAGTGAAAGACAAGATACAGACACAGCAAAGGGGAGAAAATAGTAGTTCATGTCAAGGTCGCGATCATTCTACACAGGCACTACTTGTTGCCATACACCCATCCTTCTTTTCTCAGGGTGTAGTACTTTGGACTCATGTAGATTTGAGTGGAAATTGGTCTTCAGCGACCCTTGCTTCAAGTAAGAGGCAACTAACACGATCAGGTGGTCAGGATCACTGACTTGGTTGACACATGTGATCATGTGCCATTTGCATAGATCGATGCTCAAAATGTCAAAAGCTGGGTTGTCTTAAATTGTCTTAACAGATTCATTTATTTACAGACCAACGTAAAAGAACTGGAAAAATGCTGTTACAAAACAAACTAGTGAGTAAGGTTTTATGCTGCTGTTAGCACTATTCCAGCAACAAAATGGCAGGGAACACCAGAAATGGGCTTCACATATTGTACCTATGTTTGGAATTGAACCCGGATCTTTGGCGTGATGAGCCAATGCTTTAACCCCTAGGCTACCCCCTTGCCCCTGTAACAGTGTGAGGAATCGAGCCAATTCAAGGGAACATATAACTACTGACCTACCCCCAACATCCCTCATTCATGCTTATGATGTGGCATTCCATATGAGTGAGTGAGTGAGTGAGTGAGTGAGTGAGTGAGTGAGTGAGTGAGTGAGTGAGTGAGTGAGTGAGTGAGTGAGTGAGTGAGTCAGTCAGTCAGTCAGTCAGTCAGTCAGTCAGTCAGTCAGTCAGTCCAACCCGGGTCTTAGGCGTGATGAACAAACGATTCAGACACAAGGCAACACCACTGCCATTGATTTTTCCGTCTGGTAAGACATGGGGCACAGAGGGTGAGCTGGCTAAATCAAGTGATCCACCGAAGTTGAGGTGTCTGGATCAAACCCACATGTGACTGGATGTGAAAACCTTGGAGTCAACTTTGTATGTTGACTCTTGGAGTGAGTATGGTTCTCCATGTTAGAAGTGATTCCCTTCAACCATGGTTTTCATAACTGATCAAATGATAAGGTAGTCAGACTTGTAACTTAATTTTCTTTTTGTCATTTTACCCTAACATGAGTGAGTACGGTTTAACGCTGCTTTTAGCAATATTCCAACAATATGACAGCAAGGATACCAGAAATGGGTTTCACATTTTGTGCCCATGTGGGGAATTGAACCCAGGGCTTCAGCAAAAGGAGCGAACACCTTTACCACTATGCTACTCCACCACGGATACCATATACAGGAGAATCATTGCTCAAAATAACAATCACTGGATTGTCAAGTCCAGAATTCCTACTGGAGCTGGATTATTGCTAAAAGTGACAATTAAAAATATATTGCTCACTTTGTATAAAATGTATTGCAGATGGAAAATTATATACGAAAGGCAACAAAAAGAATAAACTTAGAAAATCTGTGTTCATATTTTTTTTTATAAAATAAATACATTTTGTGATTCACACTTACAGCTTTAACCTGTGATAAGAATAAAACAACAGTACACAAGACAAGATGGAGACATCAAACACACCAACATTAGTCGCATGTGCAATTACAATAGTACTACACCACAAAAAGCATTACACATCCTACAAGATCCAGAATTAGTCAAGATCCTACTCCATAACAAAAGCAACTATTTTCAGTACAATCTAGATGTGTATCAGAGCAAGGTGACCATAGGCTACTTTTGAAGAGTCTTCTCGGTACTGTAAATCATAAAATTAATGCCAGCATTCTATTCATGCAAAGAAATGTGTCTTCACTCTTCTCACGTTATTATAATGACACATTTCAGTCATGTCAACTATTGAGAACTTAAAAGACCTTGACTTCAGGTTAGCATTCATCATAACAGTATAGAATACAACAATTTAGACCTCTCTTATAAAATCAATTGACAAACTTGCACTAATTTCCATGCCATGATAACTCATATCTATTGGAGGTATCTCAAGTCACATGCCACTATGACCAGTTAAAGCACTGGTCAGTCAAGCATATCAGCTAGACCCGTCAACTACGCAGAATCAAAACTTCGTCAGTTGGTTTCCATTCATTGCTTAACAAGCTCTATTCAGGTTATTTGGTAAATAACAAGTGTGAATGCTCATGGGCGAGTAATGATTTTACGCGCGCTTTAATCAAGGAAACTTCAATGGATTCAAGTGTTCCACCATAGTCTGATAGAAGGAGACAAGCATAATAAGCATGAGTCAGGATAAGGAAAAATATAAAAAATTCGAGGTGTCACATATTATGAACACAGACTCCTGAGCTCGCATTAATTTCGCAACGCATCTGAGACTAGACCTTGCACTTGCATTAAATTTGTGATGCATTAATTTCATGATTTACAGTATATCATGGCATGATAACTTGATGTGGGTGGACACAGTGTGCGAACTGGCCACTGGCCCAATAGCCCCTGACTAGTAGAACTCCAGTCGGGCCAGAAATCTTCACAGCCACTGGCCCTACTGGCTAGTGAATCTTCATGGGGTCATTTTGCAAACAGATCACTTTCTCTGACTTGTTGAATTATACTACACTTCAATCATGCAAGATTGAGTGGAATCCATCCCAGGTCTTCGGCGGGACGAGGGAACACTTTAACCAGCAGGCTACCCAACCACCCTTCTCACACCCCTATCCCCCCCACCCATGAAGACAGCAGGGTAAAACACAGTCACAAGATTCTCAGATTGTAAAACCCAAAGAAATCATTTGTCTTATAACACACTAACTTTGGACTAATGCTTTGACTGATGGTCTCTCCCAGGTCACAGACACAGCAACAATGAGGGGCACCTCACCCATCCCCCCCTCTCATCCATCACCACAACCATCAACCACCCTGCACCACAAACAAGCTTACCAGTCAAATAAATAGCTCTGTGCAAAAATTAGTACAAGTTATGGCTAAACAACACACAGAAATAAATATCATGCAAAACTTGAGCAAGGGCAAGCCTGTACTTGCATCACAGGCATGTTAGTTCTATCTATCACATGGAAGTTACACTGTGCATGGTCATGGTAACAGGAACTTGAATAATCCACCAAATTATTCTGACAAACTGTCAAAACGTCGTTTTACATCATATCAGAAACATCAGATATAAAACTTCTTGCTTCAAGGTAATGATTTCAAAATCCAAGATATTATTGCGGTTCATGTATAATTATCATCAATATAGGAATCAGAAATTTGTAACAGGTAAAATCATGCTTCTTGCAATAAAAGACAACCTGATATACTACAGGTAGAGTAGCTTGATGTCCCTAAAGTGGAACCCTGATTATCTGGACATCAGACATCAAGGAACCTTGCGTACTGGACAACATATTAGTGCAACCTATCCCCAAAATGCAGCAAAAAAATATATATTTATTTCCAGAAATGAATTTAACAATGGACAAGACACATTAACCTGTCCAAGTTCCGAAACACTGCACATTTATTGAGTTTAGATGTACAAGTACTACAATGTATGGGTAAAAAGACATGATGCATAAAATCATAGAGGTGTTTCAGGGAAATATAAGTAGGGGAGGTATACCTCAAGTCAATGACAGAACGCTTTTGGAGACCATGGAATAGATTTTCGAAGCTCTCTTAGCACTAAGGCAGTTGTAAGTTAATGTTAATGAATGGCACTAACGACTATCTTAGCGCTAAGAGAGTTTTGAAAATCTAGGCCCTTGTCCATCTGGGCAATGTCTAAGAAAACAAGTGTTCATATAAGCAAGGTTTGACTGTTTACACTATTTGTCCAGGGCCAACTTGCACAAAATGATCTAACAATAATCATATCACTCCCATACTCTATCATAGATTTAAGATGTTCTTAGTGCCAAGATTGCTTTGCACAAGCGGATCTGGTTTTGTGAATGTCCTGTGATGCGTTTAGTAGAGCATGTATCCCAACATGGCTCTATGAAGCATGGCAGACAAAGTACTTACTGGACTTCTGGAAGTAGAAGTTGCCCTGCTTCATCTCCATGATGCGCTCGTTGTTCTCCACTAGCGTTGCCACCTTCTCCGACAGCTGCAGTGCCAGGGACTGCAGACGGCTAGGCTCTGTCCGGTGCATCACTACCGTCTGTGTTGGCTCATCCAGGGATGCCTGCAGTACAGTAACACACCCTGATCCCTTATTTATGATTGGATATGATTACTGATTGTCTGTAACTAACTAAACATGCAACTAAACTCAAGCTTTGTGATGTCAGTCTGTAAAAATAATAGAATCCAGACAAGGCAGCCCATGTTGAAACCATGAGTATTTATCTATGCCAAATGCAAATTAGCATTAGCAACATCAAGAATCTGATCTACAGTTCTGCTGGCTTGTTGAGGATCAATTCTAATCTGGATCTTGACAGGACAAACAAGAATACTATTTAGTTTTGTGGGTGAATGTGTAAGTTCAGTTGTTTTCACACAACTTTTAGATGTGGTCCAGCAATATCATGGCCATGGCCTCTACAAATGGGCTTCACACACGACCCATATGGCAAATCAAACCTTGGTCTTGGGTGGTACGAACGAACGCATTAACCAATAAGCAACCCGACTTTCCCTATTTCTTTCAGTTGCAAATGTATAGGTGACAAATTTTCCTTTATAAGTTGCCCTTGCACAAAATTACAAAATGCAATTTGCTGCTGACACACTATTATCACTGTCATAATTCTAGCATGATTTTGATGAATTACTCCTTCTTGACCCACTACAAAGTACATTAATAAATTCATAATGGTCCACATCAGAAAATGATTCGATGTTAAAAGGACACAAAAGTTTGGACTATCATGACAAGATCCACCATCTTGTGCAAGGATCATACCATAAGTTCCTCATTGATGATCATCTTGCTGATGATGGAGTGCACAACTGGCTTGTTCAGCTCAAACATCTCTGACAGTGTGTCCATGGAGAGTGAGTCGTACACGCTGCTGTAGGTGAACAAGTATGTCCTTAGACTCTCCTCCTGAATCTTGTTGGTGATCATGTCCCGCACCTGATCCTTGTTGTAGAACAGATCCCAAACCTGTAACACAGACAACAACCCATACCTTTCAATTGATGTACTCTGGTATACTGTATATTACAATAATTTTCGTGAAGATGATATTTTTGCAGAAATTCCAAGGGACCTCAGTTCGCAAAAAAAGATGTAATTTATTATTCACCAGTTCATATCATCAACAGATCTAGACAGTACAACAATTACATAATGACGACAACTTTGGGGAACATTAATTACTAGCAATACTGACTGACTGAGTTTAGTTTTATGCCTCTTTTTTAGCAATATTCCAGCAACATCATGACAGGGAACACAAGAAATGGGCTTCACACACAGTACCCATGTAGGGATTCAAACCCAGATCTTCAGCATGACTAGTCAATGTTTTAACCACCAGTCTACCCGTCACACGTAAAATAAGTGATACTCTGACAAGATAGGCCTCCCAGGCGCCAACCCCTCAACATACAATGTGCTTCATTATAGACCATTTGATAGGCCAACATCATCAAATGAGTTCGGACAGGATATCGCAAAAATGTCATGATTCAAAAACGTCTGCAGGTCAGCACTCGTAAAAATACTGTCACACAATCCTGCTTGAAAATATACTTCCCTTCAATCACTGCATGTGAGGAGTATAAGAAAACAGTGTTGTATTGCTTCACATGAACAATCAACTGAAGATATGCCCAGGACATACGGTTCATACCTTGGCGTTCATCTTCTCATTGATGATGAAGTTCTTACAGGCCTTCCAATCCCCGGTCTTCATGGACTTTGACGCTGCAACCACATGTTCCCTCATACTCTCTGGTGGTCCTGTCAGGTTCTGCCTCTCACTCATCTTCATCACATGGTGGAAGTTTTTGCTAATCATACGACGGCGGACATCAAGCTCATGTGCTGAAAACAAATCACTGGCTGTAGTGTCTGTGAGTGAGTTAGGGAGTGAATTCAGTTTACTCAGCACTCAGCAATATTCCAGCTATTTGGCACCTGTCTGTAAATAACTGAGTCTGAAGCACATAACCCAGTGATCAACAGCATGAGCATTGATCTGCCCAACTGAGAACAGATGACATGTCAACTGAGTAAGCGTCTTGACCAATGAATCCTGTTCATTGCCTCTTACGACAATGATGGGTTATGGGAGATCAACTCTGAACTTTACGAGGGTCTAATCTGCAATGTAACATATCTCACAGGTTTGACTTGGTTTGCTTGTTTAACGCCACCCTCAGCAACATTCCAGCTATATGAAGGCAGCCTGAATATACTAAAGTCTTGACCAGAAAATCCAGTGATCAACAGCATGAGCATCATTCTATCCAAATGGGATACAATGACATGTGTTAACCAAGTCAAGTGAGCCTGACCACCCGATCCTGTTAGTTGCCTCATATATAGGTTGCTGAAGACAATTCCAATCCAGATCTTCACATGTAGATCTCACAGGAAAGGTACATCTCAGGGTAGACACCATTCAGTGACTCACCTGCCATGTATGGGATCTCCAGCAGCATGGCTGACACTAGGTACACACACTCCAGCAGCTCAAGGTTGATGTGTTTGTGATACGGCAACAGACGGCGCTTCTCTATCTTCTCCTGCTCGGCACTACGTTCATGTTGGCGTTGAGGAAGCAGGCCCTGAAACAGTTCCAAGACATGTCACAGAACCTCATGACAGAACCTGGTTTAAACACAATGACTGACATCATGAGTACCAAAAAACAAATGGGGTAAGAGGACTGCAATCAAGCACCAAGCCTGGCCACCATATTCATCATGTTGCCTCTATATGGGCGAGTATGGTTTAACACTGATTTTAGCACTAGTCCAGCAATAACAAGGCAAGGGACACCAGAAATGAATTTCACATGTTGTACCCATGTGGAGAATCGAACCCTGGTCTTCAGAATGACGAGCCAATGCTTTGACCACTAAGCTTCATCAGAAGCCCTGCTTCCGTATGACCAGCGAGTACCTGAACTAACCATCAATACTTACAGACTTGTAATGGACTTATCAACATTAGCAAAGACAAGCGTTGCATACTAGGATAGCAGCCTCTCTTCCCTCACCTGTGCAAGCAGCTCCTTGGCTCTGTTGCTGCTCTGTATGTCAACCAGGGCATTGTGAGCATCTCTGATGAATCCTCGCCGGAACCCACATAGACCAAGCTGCACAAGGGTGCGATTGTACAGGATCTGAAGCCATCATCATTAATCATCATCATCGTCTGGTATTATCATCATGCTTGCATCTATTGACACTGACAAATATCATCATCATCATCATCATCATCATCATCATCAATCCTGTGCATCTACTACAGGTGACCCTTCACCTATGTCCCCCCTCTTTTTTTGTACGGACTTTTGCAGAACTATCATGCAAACTGGTCTCCTACCACAGGATGCTAAGAATCAATGTAAACCAGTACTTAAGTGGATATAAACAAGAGAGTAAAGACTTAGGTGACAGTGTGTTACGTCTCACCTGTGTGTGGACATCGGAGTGATGGATGGTGTCCTGTAGGTGAGACATGAGCATAAGGTCCCGAGCCTGATACCAGCGATCATGCAGAGCGTGGTGGTAAATGTGACACAGCATGGAGCGGGTGCGCAGTCGGTCGGTGCTGTCCTTGGCGTAGATGTACTTGCACAGTCGGTCCATCATCTGCTCAGGGCTCTCCTCGGACGCATCTGTCTTCACACCCTCCATGGCTTTGTAATCAAACTGTTGAACAACAACACAGACTTGTGAGGAGAGAAAGAAACAAAACTAAGGAATCGGGACTCAAAAGTACAATCAATTTTCTGCCAAGGAGGCACTACTCGGCTTGTGGCACCATGACAGCTTACATTCAAAAGTAGTTCATAACATTTATGGGGCAAAATAGCTTGATAGAAGGCTGTGTTATACTTTCAGACAGCAACTTTATATCTGATGTGCTGGTAACACTTTTTAATTTGAAATGATCATGGGAGATGGGTGAGTTTTTGAGCCTGATGCATTAATAGTACCCTGTAAGCACTACTCGATAGCTGTAAGCACACTACAACAGCCTTTGAGTGCAACAAGAGCTTTTCAGGGATGATGTTCAACATACTTTATAGTACGTCTGCTCAATGCGCCGCAGGTACACCCGACACATCTCGTCTGTGGTGGCGCGAGACTCCAGGTATTTCTCCAGCTGCTTGGTCAGGTCAGCCACACGTGCCTCATCCTTCAACCTGTCAACACCATTACATCATATTATGACAACCAAAAGGAGACATAACAACATTTGCAGAAAACAATAACACTTACAATAATACATCATAATTAGATCACCCTGCAATCAATAGTAAACTTTGTTCACTCAAGACAGATCACAATTATCCGATTTGAACCCAGGAATTTCTGAATTTTGCTCACCCAAGAATAGGGGATTTCCCCTATAATCCCCCATTGTCTAAGGATTAGCATGCCTCATAGCTTTGTCAACTTTAGACAATACCTGCCCACATTCAAGTAAGTACCTACTGTACTGTCTCTATCCTGTCTAGGCCAAACACTGTACCCACCTGTCGACATACTCTGTACTGTGGGCATCACAGGCCTGCAGCATCTTGGTGAACTCTTCATCCATCCGTTCCACCATAGTGAGGATACAGCCACGGATGCGGAACGGAGGTTTCTGTCAACAAATAAAACACCATCAAACCCCCACTCCAGGTGAAAGCAGCAAGGTACTGAATCAGCCTGACTCATACCTGACCGATAATTTAGCAGTTGTGGTTTCCCATACTTACATCAAATACCTGTGTGTCGTCTGGGATGTTCTCGCCGATAACAATATCATCATTATCTTTCAACATGTTCAGCAGGATCTGCAGGTTATCTAGGCAGCTGAAACATACACAGTAATTGCTTCAAAATGAAGGTCCACCTGCTGCTCAATTTAAAGTTACATATGGCACTAGAAACTGGTTTCACACATTGCACCCATGCAGGGAGTCGAATCCAGGTCTTCGGTGTGATGAGCGATGTCACGCTAGGACACATAGTCAAGTCTGGGCCAGACAATCCAATGATCAACAGCATGAGCATTGATCAACACAACTGGGATATGATGACGTGTCAACCAAGTCAGCTAGCCTGAAGACCCTTTAGTCGTCTCTTACGACAAGCATGGGTTACTGAAGACCAGGTCCAGTGCCATAGAGCAGAGTGAACACAGCGGTGTTGGGAATTGGTTGAAATCTTACAGATGATGACTGCATCATTACCAACAAACAATCATCGAAAAAATAGGTTAGCATCATTTTTCAGATTATCCTATCCAGGTTGTAACTGCAGATATGTATAACATGATGCAACTTGCTACTTTTTAGTGATGACTGATATGTCATGAACAAACACTTCCTGGAGTCTTATAAAGAAAGATTTCATGACTTTTCAGTTAGTGAAGTAAAATTTCTAAGAATTAAACACATTTTCAGGCCCTCTCAACATCAGATGAAGACTGTTGTGGATAGACAACTTCCTTCTTGCAATGGATGTGTTGTTTCAGTGTAGATTCTAACACCGTTATCAAGCAAAGACGCAAATTTTATGCACAGGGAGAAATATATATACATGGCAGGAATATGAGTTTATACAGAGGAGGGGGATGATATGACAACATCGAAGATATGTTCCACTGACAAGTGTTTCAAAGAGTATAACAAATAGTTCCAAATCGTTTGTGTTTGATTTTGAGAAAGGTACAGTGATTGACTGCTTGGTCCTTTGTTCACTGTGATCAATCTTTGATTATTCCAATTTACTTGAACACCACTATATCAAAGATAACAGAATATGCAAATACTAGCACAAAGCATGGCAGCAGTCTGTAAGTAATTGAGTCTGGAGCAGGCAATCAGTGATCAACAGCATGAGCAACAATCTATACAATTGGTATACGATGAGGTGTCAACCAAGTCAGCAAGTCTGACCACCCCTTAGTTGCCTCTTATGACAAGCAGGGGTTACTGAAAAACAATTCTAACCCTGATCTTCATGGGTCCAGTATAGAGAATAGTGAACACAGCACAAAGCAAGAAATCACAAATTGCTCACCTTTCCCACACCTCAGTCCTCATGCAGGTGGCAATGTTAGGATTGTAGTCAAAGATGGCTGACACAATGTTAAACATGATCTTGACAGCGATGCCAGGTCCGAGATTGGCCGAATCAGACACCGTCAGCAGCTCCTTAAACAGCTCAATCTGCTCCGAGCGGTCCGTGCTCTTCTTGCCACGGGCTGACAGGATCTCGGTTTGCTTCTTCAGCACAGCCTCATGGGTAATTTCCTCGTCCTTACGGAACATTTTGGGCTTCTCCTGCAAAAGAGTGAGTGATCTGACATTGCTTTGATGCTCAATGGTGGTGATGGCAAACAGTGTTTAACATATGTTTAGAATCTGTGCATAAACATCCATGCATGACTGCTTTGAGTGTGAGTGACTGGCTTTGTTTTCTGCCACAGTCAGCAATATTCCACTACAGTGAGGGCAGTCTATAAATAATCAAGTCTTGACCAGAAAGTCCAGTGATCAACAACATAACAATCAATCAACATAAGAATCACTTGGGAGTGAGCGAGTTCTTTTTTACACCACTCATAGCAATATTCTGCCACTATCACTGTCGGGTAAACCAGAAATGGACTACACAGATTGAATTGAATTGAAATGGGGAATTGAACCAATGTCTCTGGTATGACTAGTGAAGACTAGTGCATGCTTTACCACTTTGCTACCCAACCACCCCTAGCAGACCTTGAACAAACATCTAGGCAAAACCAAAAAAACAATGACTTATGTCAGGGGGACACAACTCTGAATATTTTTGCCGAGGCACTGAGGGGAAACATTTGTCAGGTATTTCTACCTCTTGTGATGAGGGACACTCAAAATACATTTACGTACTGTCACAGGATTACTCAACAGACATGAAGATCTACATACTGTTATGACTGACAGTCACTGTACATTCTACATTTTGACACAGGGAATACCAAACATGAAGATCTACGTACGGTCATGAGTGGCACTCCTCCTACAACCTCTTGCCATTCTCCATCTTCTTCATCTTTTGTCTTTTTCTTCGACTCTTTCTCCTTCTTTCTCTCTCGTTTCCTCTCTTCTCGCTTCTGGCGTTCATCTTCTGTTGTCCTGAAAATTCCATCAATCACATTGTCATTTGCTGCAAAAGCAATCTTTAAATATAAGGGAAAGCATAAGAGAAAATAACATATCTCCATCATCTAGTGAACACTATGATTCTATGCAGCTTCCTAGCAATATTCCAGCAATATCAGACACCAGAAATTTGTGTAATCAAACCTGAGTCTTCAGGGTGTGGCCAGCAAGAATCATGAATATCATGAAACACTGATCATTGTCATGCCCACAAGTTTCTTTGTTGTTCAATGCTGCACTTCGCAATATTCCAATTATATGGCAACAGCTGAGTCTAGACCAGCCAATCCAGTGACTGATATCATGAGCATCAATCTACACAATTGAGATTCAATGACATCGAGCCTTGAGTGAGTGAATGAGTTTAATTTTAAGCCACACTCAGCAATATTCCAGCCATATGGCGGCGGTCTGTAAATAATCGAGTCTGGACAAGACAATCCAGTGATCGACAGCATGAGCATCGATCTGTGCATTTGAGGACCATTGACATGTGCCAACCAAGTCAGTGAACCTGACCACCCAATCCTGTTAGTCACCTCTTACGACAAGCATAGTCGCCTCATTGAGCCTTGAAGAGCCATAAAGTTAAATGTATTCAACCACAAGTTAACAGGAAATGGGTGCACATGACTGTTTACTTTTTCAAGAAGTACTCTGCTGTGAGTTTCATTGTGTCAAGTTTCTCGTCCCCAGAGTCTGACTCCGTCTCAGTAGTGGAACTGTCCCAGGAATCACTATCATCACTTTCCATGTCATCTTCGTCCAGCATCTGCAACAGATTAAACACATTCATAGGGAACTATGTGATGTTTTATGCAGCATGGACTGGGAAAGGTAGTTTCCATGAGCCATTTTGCACATTAGAATGAAAAATTGCCCATTAAACTTTTGAAGTGTACTATTGATACAAGGTAGAGGCTCATTCTAAATTCAGATAATGGCTAATAGTCCTGAAAATGGCCCAACATGAAACAATGATGCAATCCTGAGTTCAGAACAAACAATGAGACAATATCAAGCAGCAAACATCCATGTTATGAGGGCAAAATGATGAAGAAAGTCCCTATAAAATTAGCCCACTGTGAGTTACCTAGGGATGGCATTAACTAGATTGACATACTTACTTTCTTCACTGGTCGCCGAGGGATACTGGATATGTCCTCATCATCCTCATCCTCATCTTCATCTGATTCCATTTCCTTTGCTGGGGCGGTGACTTCTTCATCATCCCCGGCATCTGGGTTTTCACGATACTTAGTGACCTCGTCTGTGAAGTCACGTAGGTACTTCTTCAGCTTCTGTCGGAGTGTGGTCAGCCCCCGGGCATTGCTCTTGCTGATCTGTTTCCTCCAGTCTTTGTCTTCCCAGCACTGCAACAAACATACGGCAACCTGAATACTTGCTTCAAGGTAATCAGGGCAAAATGACCTTTTGTTTAAAATTTTTATACAAAAAAATTGACAAGGGAGGAACACATTTCTATTTTTTCGCTCATAAATACAGATTAGAAAGTTTAGCATGTGTTAATGAGTTGTAGATTGAGTCACACTCGTTCCTACAGAGACTCGTTCTTATTGTGGACAAATGGATGATCAAAAAATTGTAACGTGCACAAATAAAAGTGATGTGCTGATGCCCAAGACAGATTTCACTTGTTTTAATTGGCCTAATAGAGCAATTGAAACCTCTAATGGGCATCCTTGACCTTTGATGAGTATGTATCAGTTTAGGTGGAAAACATGACCTTTGACAGGCCTGATCAGTAGCAATGTCAGTCATGACTAGTCAAGGGTATGTATGAATGCCTTGACCTCCCCCCTGCATCTATACTGACCTCATTGACAAAGTCCTCCAGCTCCACCAAGCAGCGGATATAGAACCGTGGGATTCCCTCCTTGTCTATTACTTTTTTGGCCTTCTCATATGCCTTGCCCAGACCCTCAAAGTCTGAAACACCACAACACCGTTCACAATGAAGTCCATGGCAGTAAACAGTGCATGTCACAGTCCACCGAGCTACACCTTACCGATGTGGATATGACACACATGTGACACACATCATGTGATAATATAGGTTGTAAGTATAATTGACAAGTGTAATTGACAAGTGGTCTGTCTACATACCCAGTCAAATTTAATCTTTAACTGTCTTTAAACTTCCTCATAGTGACCAGAGTGGAAATCTGCATCAACATACTTCAACGTATGTTGTGTGAGAGAGGGAGAGAGGGAGAGAGCGAGCGAGTGAGTGAGCGTTTTACATCGCTGTTAGCAATACTGTGGTGGTGGTCATCAGAAATGGCCTTCATGCATTGTACGACACGGGACAAATTGAACCAGATGATGAACAAAGATTTGTACCACCGGCCTTCCCCACTGCCCCTACTGAGCAAATAACCCAGAGTAACCAACCTGTGAGGACATTTGACATGTCCTTGATTTTCTTGTGGTTCTTCAGCTGTTTGATGACATTATTGATCTCTTCAAACCTGGAAACAGAAGCGGAAATTGATGGTGACACTAACAACAGTAACTGACAAATGTGTGTCACACTAACAACAGTAGCTGACAAATGTGTGACACTAGTGAGTGAATGAGTTTAGTTTTACGCTGCACTCAGCAATATTCCAGCTATATGGCAGCGTGTGTGACACTCACAACAGTAGTGGAATAATGTGTGACACTAATAACAGCAGCTGACAAATGTGTGTGACACTAATAACAGCAGCTGACAAAAGTGACATCAAAACCACTGTAATACTTGTGTTATGACCAGTGTTTGCCACACATTAATTTGACAGCTAGTCATCATGGTCTGCTGCCAACTGCAGGCTTTAAAATCTACTTCCCTGAATGAATGTTTGTTGAAGTAAAACCAACAAAAACAAATCAATTAGCAAAGCCTATGGCGCAAAGAGAAGCTGTATTTGTTAACAATTGGTCTGCCAATGTGCATAATGCTCACATCCAGGAAAAGAAACAGTAGGTTATCATAACATGAAGGATCATAGTTGATTCTCGAATGTTCATTAAGAAAACAATTATGGGGAAAAAGTCCAGCTGAAAAAAAAACAACCATCAGATAATTTTTCCAAAGGACTCAAGGGCCTGCACATATTTGAAACTCCTGGCCCAGTGCAATAACAGTGCAGGGCCTTCGGGTCGGCAATTATGATGACCACTAGTTGTGACCCTGACTCACCTCTTATCCTTCTCACTGCGTACAACTCTCTTTGTGTCCTCTTCATCATCACTCATCTGAAACACAGCTCTGGAACACAAACATAGTTGCATCACTTCTCAGTTGCATTCCAGCAGACAAGCAGAAACTTCAGAGTGAAAGCAATCCAAACAATGTTCTTTCCAATAATGTCAAACATGTCTGCCATGATGTACTGTGAAATAGTGGTAGCAGTGAGTTTAGTTTTCCAGCAATAGGGCAGCTGTCTTAACATAATCATGCCTGGACAACTGATCAATAGCATGAGCACCAATCCACAGAACTGGGATATATTGACATGTTAAGTCAACAAGCTTCACCAACCAATCCCGTTACTTGCTTCTTACAACAAGCATGGGTTAGTGAAGATACATTCTCCTCAAAATCTTCACAAGTCAACTGAATGATTATTTGACTGATCATTTCTGCACTAATTAGGAATGGTCTGTTGTATATATACTGACTGTGATAGATCCTACTGCAGATCAGTCAAAGGTACAGCAACGGAACACAAACCTGGTAGCTGCTGGACGCTGCGGTTGCAACTCCTCCCCACTCGACTCACTCTCAGATTCCGATTCGGAACCCGCACGAAAGAAACGCGACATCTTTGATTCTGAAACAAAGGTAATGGAAATCACTTCATTGCACCAAGGTTTATCATAACTGAAAGTACAACAGACATCCTGGAAAATGTTCTCACTGGTCCTCAACAAGCATAATAGGTTTTCGGACACGCCCCTGAATTAGGAAAATGCTGATGAACTAACCTAGTCTGTCATACAGGCCCTGACATAAACATATCCATGACAGCCCAAGTAAATCTTGAATATATGGCAAGTTTAGACTTCCACAGTTCCTGAAAATGAAGAAAGTCTACATGCTCATTTCATCATATTTTCTTATCATAATTTAGGAATTATTTTTTTCTGTAAGATATGTTCTTTTCGGGGACTAAATGTTAGTCAAGCAATAATCTTGCTTTAAGAACATCATTCAACCTTTACGGTAGTGATGGTCCAATTAATTCAAATAATTGATAAATGGTCGCAGTGACCAAACGACCAAGGGACTGATCACATGTTCTTGTAATTGAACACAAACGATTTTGAAACTACTGTTTTGGTGTTTGAACACTTGGCAATGGAATATATTTTCAAAATTGCCTGAAAACATGTTTAATTCCATTAAACTCACTTCACTACTTTAACTTAAAGTCATGAGATAACATTTCATAAAGTGAGTGAGTGAGTTTGGTCTTACGCTGCTTTTAGCAATATTCCAGCGATATCTCAGCGGGGGACACCAGAAAATGGGCTTCACACATTGTACCCATTTGGGGAATCGAACCCGGGTATTCTGCGTGACGAGCGAATGCTTTAACCACTAGGCTAGCCCACCGCCCCTATTTCATGAAGAAGGAAGTTTATGCCCGTGATATATATTTAGTCATCACTTTAAAGTAACAAGATGCATCATATTAAAGTCATCATATTAATGTCCAGATTCTAGGACTTCCAGCTGGGATTTCAAACCCAAACTCTCAAACTCAGGCACGTTATCAAAGCAGACCAAGATAAACAGTGTGTACCAATCCACACACAATAATTGTCACTGCACCTACAACACATCAATATCAGATATGGACTTGTGAATTTTCATTCATTATGCATGATTGTTGACCACATGATAATGATATTTAATGGCGATTTCTTCAGTCACCTTAGTCAGCACAGGCACTTCAGAGATGTACCCTGTACAAAGTCAAATTACCGAAACATTACCAGTATCAGCAAGTTCAGCTGATTGCACATGGTATATTCTTTTAATACTGTATATGCTTGTTTCTTATATGATGCAATCACATGCAATGATGTCTACACAATGCCATTTAGAAAGTGGTCAAATGTAACATGTCATATCTGGTATTACACTCTGTTCGTACAAATTCTAGCTGTTTGTGAGTTCAGCTCCATGCGGGATTCTAACCCGCACCCTCAGAGTCAGGCACCTAATCGCAGGCCTACCATACAAATGGTGAACAAATCCTCAAAACTGAACTCATATACACCAAAACTGAACACTTAGATACCAGAACAAAACAAAAATCACCAGAAACTGCCACAATATCATCTAAAACCGAAACAAAGGCCCTGTAACTGAAAACTTATCGTTTAAAATGGAAACAAAACTCGCAAATCAGCTACAAATGCGCCCGAGAACGGTCGCTGAGCGCACAAAACAGCAGTCACAGCATCCAAAAACGGCAACCATAGCATCCTGAAATGGCATAAATATCATCAAAGATGGCAGCGAGGGGAGACGAACAGGCTGTGGTCAATGATATTTTTCATCACTATGAGTCTAATCTTGAAAATCTGATATCGGGATGTAGCTCATCAACCCTCTATTGTATTAAGCTTCAAACCAATGTTCAGAGTCGGGCTTCCAATTCTGCACAATTTGGTCCCCAGTTTGACCAAATAGGGTTTGTTTCGAAAATGTCAACTTCTGCATGTATTCAGTGTGAAAAGAAGTTAAAACTCGGACAACATTGCATTACCATCAGAGAAGGAAACAGAAACTTGCTAATAATTTTAACTGTGAAGTGTGTATCAGGATGGTTTTCCATTCTGCAATGTTATCTCCATGTTCTTCAAAATTTTCCACACATCCAAATATTTTCTATTTTGGTGGATATGAGTTCAGTTTTGGTGTATGGTGTAAACGTACTTATATTTGCTTGGTGCAACAGTTTAGACCACATTGTGCGGTTAATTATTCACGGAATCATCAATTGCGTCACTAATTTCGCCGTCACTAATAAAAACAACCAGAGTGGCTTAACCTGACATGCGGCATAGATTGCTAAGTCGCAGGAAATCCCTGCCTGTCCGATATATACAGTAATACGGTTACTCACAGAAGTATTAACTTAGGAAGTGACACATTGTGATGGTATACTATATAAAGAGCTGAAAAACACATCAGTGTTATGTTTCGAATTCTGACGATTTGATGATGGCATTGCGAATGTGCCTAATTGACTATCAATTAAAAGTATTTCAAACATCCGAGTTGTTGAGAATGTGCTGATATGTTAAATGACTATCAATTACGAGTAGTAATGAACTTCTGTAAAGTTTTAATGAATAAATAAAATGTTACTGTATTATTTCTTTCCGAGCTGTTTCATGGTAATCTGTTTTGTATCAAACCATCTCTATGATTGGTCAAATGGAACACATGACCAATTTCAATGGCGGCCTCAAAACACATTACTGGTGTCGCTATAGTTCGTAATTCTGCTACAGGAATGGGCTCATTAATTATTTTCGATGTGCGATATGGGAAATCCATTTCAGCGACAGTAAGTTTGATTCTTTTTTATTCTATCAGTCACCATTTTAAAGGTCACGTGCAACCAAAAAATCAAACATAATTAAAACACATTTATCACTTATTCATGACATATAATATACATTGCTGCTTTTAAAAAAACAAACAAAATTATAAGCGTACAATCGCGATTCAAAATGCAATATTTTGTACTTGGGCTTACTTCCCCCGAAACGAAGCCCTCGGGAGACCGAACCCAGTCGTAACGGGTGGATCTACACTCAAGTGTAGCGACAGCTTCCGATTGGCTGTTTCATTTGCTGATATGCTGAGGGTTCATTGCGTGTACAGAAAGATGATCTGTTTGATGGGCATCTGTTTGATGGCGAGTCACAAGAAAGTAAGATTCTTTATGGATAACAACTTGATGCGTCGTTTCAGTATGGATTCATATACTGTTGTCAAACAAAAAATCATATACACTGAAAGAAGTTGTTATCCATGAAGAATCTGTCACTCGTCCAAGTACAAAGCAGGACTTGGAACTGACAAGAGTTTGCACCAGTTTCCGTCAGATCCAGCCATCCGAAAAAAATGAATGTAGTTTGTTTGCAACCCACAGACATAAAAAACATGTCATGTGTATCACACCTGCCTAATTACATAGTGTGGCAGAGACGGGACTCGGGTGCACGAGACATAAATCAATTTATTTTCTTTATGTCGTATAGTCTGATAGGTGTTAAGTTCAAATTGTGTGTGGTCAATGATTGAAGCTGTGTACTGCATGTTGTCTTTAGCAGACCAGCAGGCAGACATATAGGTGTGAATAAACCAGACATTGAGCTTTCTCTGAGGCAGAGACTGCTTACCACAATCAACAAGTATTTTTGACGAAACGAGAAGATTATTTACTTGTTTGTGTACACAACCAAGACTAGACTACTGCTCACAACCTCAGACTCTAGGCATGCATACGTTTCAAGCTCCACGAACCTATTCACTGCGCATGTGTTATGGACGTAGCACAGCACAGCTGTTGAAACCAGTTTTCCCCCCAGCGCTGGGGGGAAGTTAGTGAAACGTTTGAACTCCGATTTCGCTGGCTTTTTTTTCATCGCGGTTTTTCCACTTTATAGGTTGAATTGGCATTTTTTATTATTTGTTTCGGTAAGTGCATACCGAAAGGTACCAGAATCTGCAAAGTTGTGTTTTACGTTGCATGTGACCTTTAACATTCCCATAGATTCCGGTCCTCAAACTTGATGTGTTATGGCAACAACTCAGAGGCAAGCATGTGTATAGTTAACGAACGAAAGGTTTATTTCGCGGTGTACAATTTTTCGCGACAAAATATTTTGCACGAAAAGCGCGAAAATAAAACCAGCGCAATATATAATACGTTTACAGTATGAGTTCAGTTTTGAGGATTTGTTCACTGTTTGTATGGTAAGCCTGTCATCGCCATCACACAAAGTCAGCCATATAACCCTCTCAGCCACCGTGACTTCCACAATACAATATAATGACAGTTCCAATCAAGAAAACGGCACAATGTTGAAAGCATTCATCTAAGGGTACATTTCTGTATTTTGGATTTTGTCCAGGGTATATTTCAGCATTAGTCATGTCTTAGCAAATTAGTGATCTCTGTTACCAACAGCTTATCAAACGAAAAGTGAAAAACAAGCTACTGGTGAAGTCACATCTCGCAAAACATCACTGTGATTCGAAGAGTCTTTGCTGAAATTTATGTCCAATAAACGCAGTGTGATGAAATAATGGTATCACAAGCCTTGATCATTTGTTCATAAGAAAGTTTGGATTATGTTAAACAAGTCATGTGTTCTAGTTCTCACAAGGTATGAATATAAACATAAATCTTTTCAAAACTGCAGCCATAAAAATCCCAGAATGAAAACTCTTTCCCGCTTCACAACAGTCAGGAAATCTTAAGGGAGAATCTAAGTCATGTCCTCGTCATGCAAACATTCCGTACACATTCCATCAGTCAAGGGCACATGCAATAACATCATTAGCACTAAAGGATCATCAAACCACGTTACTGTTTCACAACTATCCAACGATCTTGCCATATGTTCCCGATCGGAGACACTTCAGTAATGAACCATACGCATATGCCGGTTGTTTCGGCCCATGAAATTACTTTAATCTGATGCCATAGTGGAAACTAATTACCTGTTTTATGGAAACCGATAACATACGCTGACAGTTTTCTTGCAGACCGTACAGGATGAGGCTATATTAATCCCTCAACTGCAAATAATATTGCAGCAAATGTCGCGATAAACTCTCAGAATTTACCACATGGGATATTCGACGTCACGCTTTTCTGCGCAATATGACGTAGTTCACGAACAAATCATTCTAGCATCTAACCGAACCAGACCAGTATTTGTTTTTCCATAAAATTCTAAAAACATGACGGATTATAAATTAAAAGTCTTTCATATCTTTAAAACGACTTTCTTAATCAGTCAAACAATTGCTGAGAAAACTGTACACGCTTTTCTGCTTGTTTCGTCTGTACGTGAGAAAAATATGTCTTCCCCGGGCTTTAAAAACTTCCGGTAATTCACCGGAAGCGTTTGACGAAGACGTACACATGTGCTTTTCCTACATAGAAATATGGGGAAAAAGGCCAAAGTTGGAAAAGCTAGGAAGGACAAGTTTTACAAACTAGCGAAAGAGACAGGTATGTGTTTTAAATCCAGTAAAAAAGGTTTTTGATGTTTATGTAACTTTGTCATTCATTGACTTGTTCAATAGGTGAAAACATTGCATTAATTTAGTGACCATGCTAGACCAAGCGACGAGTGGAATATTGGTAACAGTGTAAAGATAAACTCACTAGCACCTAAACTGTTGTCTATGCATAATCAGTAGTGCTTCACCTTATCTGTCACAGTGATTAATGCAGACATACAACATTATGTTTTACCCTCATTGAAAGTTTCATTGAGACACCATGGTTCTTAGGTTAATATTATATTAAATGTATCTGAACAGTTCCTGGTGAATGATCATTTGATTGTTTCAGGATATCGAGCTCGATCTGCCTTCAAATTGATTCAACTTAACAGAAAGTTTGAATTTTTGGACAAAGCTCGTGTAGTGGTGGACCTATGTGCAGCCCCAGGGGGTTGGCTGCAGGTTGCCTCTCAGAACACACCTATCTCCAGTCTCATAATTGGTAAGTCAGCAGCCACTGCAGAACTACCTCATCTCCATTCTCATTGGTACATGGGCCTCCAATACAGAACACACCCATCTCCAGTATCATTGTCAGTTAGTCGGCACACACTACAGAACGCACCCATCTCCAGCCTCGTTTTCAAGTGCAACACCCATTACAAAACACATTCCGGACGATTGGGTGGTGGAGTGGTTAAAGCATTTCCTACTCACACTAAAGATCTGGGTTTGATACCTCACAAGGGTACAGTGTATGATGTGTTTCTGGTGTCCCCCGTCGTGACATTGCGGGAATATTGCTAAAAGTGTAAAACAGAAAATCACTCACTCTCTCAGAACACACCCATCTCCAGTCTCATAGTCAGCAAGTTGTCCCATTATCAGTTTGTCAGCATCCACTATTTCGGAAAGATATCTACCCATAACCCCCGTTTTTTAAAATCATTCTATGTCTAGTACTAGATGGTTTTATAGAAAACCTACCCTAAGCCAAACCCTGATCCTAAACCTAACATTTAAATCTAAACCTAAACTTAAACCCTCACCCCTAGAAATAATCATAGTAAATAGAATACATTTCAAACAGGAGTTACGGGTGGAACTCTTGCCTCTAATTCTTCCCATAATTTTTCCAGTTATCAGTTCATCAAGCCAGCTCTTCATGACATTCCCCATATCAACATCACTGTTTGTTTGTTTGACAGGGATTGACTTGGTCTCCATTCGTCCAATTCCTAAGTGTACAACCTTCCAAGCTGACATCACAACAGACAAATGTCGCCAGGTACGTATTGCAGGAATAGCTGAAACCTCTACTGGAATATTAGATAAATGCTAGACATTACTTGTATTTGTCAAGGGTAATTCTGGTCAGAAAAAGATGAATTGTATAGATGTGCCAGATGAAAGTTGGATTCATGCCAAGTTGCAGTAATGTGGTCAAGTTGTTAAAGCGTTAGTTCGCCATGTCAAAAGACCAAGGTTTGATCTTTTAATTGGGTACTATGTGTGAAATCCATATCTGTGTCTCTGCCATGATATTGCTGGAACACTGATAAAAGTGACATAAAACTAAAGTGACATAAAACTAAACTCACTAACGGCACAACCCAAACTGTGAAGGAGTTACGTTAACACTTATTTGAAACCAAAGCATTCCTGCCATCTCCAGATGCTGAAGCAGGAGCTGAAGACATGGAAGGCTGATGTCTTTCTCAATGATGGCGCTCCTAATGTGGGAAAGAACTGGGTCCATGATGCGTACCAACAAGGTAATACTTATCATGCTGACATCATCTCTTAGGCTAAGAATGGTCTTGGTTCTCAGGCGCTGCAACATCTTCATAATGCCTAATATTTCAGTACACAATGCCATATAGAAAGTGGTCAAATGTATGTTCTTATAGTTGGGATTACATTATCTTGGTAAAGTACTGATTCAAGTACTTTTGTTGGATTGAGTCACATCCAAGATTTGAACCCAGAGTCCGGCACCTAATGGCTAGAGTGGAAGCCACAGTCCCTGAGCAGATTAGGTAGCTGGCTTGGTGTGATAGCAATTAGGTGCCTGACTCACTAATTGGACTCAAATCCCATGTACTAGAATCTGTCCTTTGCTGAGAGAGTGTAATTCCTAATAGAAAGTGGGATACACCTAATATTAGGTTTTATTTCCGTTTGAAAAAAATCTGTGAAAAATTTGCATCTCGAACACATGGCTCCTGCTGTAGAATGAAGGTCTGTTGTGACTGCTGCAGTTACATGCACATTGCTACATGGCATGTATTTGAGATGGGGAGGTTGTAATTGCAAGAACCATAAATATTGACTCAAGGGTTAATAGTCCTGGGATAAAGAGGAATGTAATAACTGTACCCGGGTGTTATTTGGTTACTTGCTAGTTTACATATCTGGAAAAAGAAGATCAACAACAGTAATGTGATTTGCAAGTGTACCTGCTGGAATCTTGTGTAATATCCTTCACATGTCGTTAGAGGCAGTGAGGTAGCTGGTGTGGTTAAAGTGTTTGTTCGTGTCAATAAAAACCTGGATTATTTAATGGTAGCTTAATGGTTAAAGCATTTATTCATCACACCAAATACAGGGGTTTGTCTATCCACATATTGTGAAGCTCATTTGTGTTGTCCCTTGCCCTGATATTGCTTGAATATTTATGCAGGCCGTGCACGAGTCTGCTTACTCTAAACTAAACTCCCTCACTCATGTTGAATTTCATCAGCACTGCATGTTGTTTGTTCTGTTACAGCTGAATTAACTTTGTATGCTGTGAAGCTGGCAACTGACTTCTTACGGAAGGGGGGATCATTTGTGACAAAAGTTTTCCGTTCAAAGGACTACTACTCGCTGCTGTGGGTACTCCAGCAGCTGTTCCAGAGCGTTAATGCCACCAAACCACAGGCGTCCAGGAATGAGTCTGCAGAGATTTTTGTGGTGTGTCAAGGGTTCCTGGCACCGGACAAGATAGATCCCAAGTTCTTGAACCCAAAGCATGTGTTTCAGGAAGTGGAGCAAGGAGGTCGTCAACTCCTCAACTTGGTTCATCCCGAGAAAAAGAAGAGGTAATGTAGCTTTTGTCACAGGGTCAAGGTCAAATTTGGTCACATGGTTGTGATCTTTTATCATTTTCTGTGTGTGTGTAGAGTGAGTGAGTTTACTTTTACACCGCACTCAGCAATATTCCAGCTATATGGCGGCGGTTTGTAAATAATCGAGTGTGAACCAGGCAATCCAGTGATCAACAACATGAGCATGAATCTGCACAGTTTGGAACCAATGACATGTGTCCACCAAGTCAGCAAGCCTGACCACCCGATCCCATTAGTCGCCTCTTACGACAAACATAGCTTCCTTGAGGATCAGACAAGGCAAGCTGCCTGTGAGGCGTAAGAAGGTTGTTATTCATGTTACCATCTACTCCTATCAGGTACCCAATCTCTACTGGGTAAACAGAGCTATGTTTCAAAGAAACTGTTACATATACAGTTGGTGTTCAGCAAATGCTTTTCAGAACCATGTCAATGTGTTTTGAGATTGCTTTTCAGCAACCTATGCTTGTCGTAAAAGGCTGCTAAATGGATTGAGTGGCCTGGTTCACTGATTTGGTTGACACATGGCATTGTATTGCAATTGCGTGATCACTATTCATGCTGGTCATCCATCGATTGTCTGGTCCAGTTTTGATAATTTCCAGACAGCTGTCACTTAGCTGGAATGTTGTTGACTGCAGTATTGAACAACAAACCAAGAACTAAGCTAAACAGTGGAGTCAGTTATGCTTGTTAGAGGAAAATAGCAGGATCAGGTAGTTTTTGGTTGGTGAATGTCATCTATGAGATACCATGATACTAACCCTTGTGTTCTGTGCAGACATCGGGAGGGGTACGCAGATGGAGACTATTCTCTGTTCCACACTCTGTCAGCATCAAAGTTCCTGGCTGCTGATAACTTCCTCGAACTCTTGGCAGGAGCCAATCAGGTTAGTTCTGTGTAACTATGGTTATCACAGATCCTGTAGTTGCTGGCACATTGCTAAAGGCGGCATAAAAGCATGCTCAGTCACTCACGAATCCTGTATGACGATCAACACATAGTAGACTACAGGTTTGCATTGGTCTTCAGCAACCCATGCATGTAAGCTGCAGCTGTCAAACAAGGTACTAACTGTCCAGTGTTGTGATTTCACATGGAGAATCAAGAGTACAATGAATAATTCACAGCATTTGTCTATAAACTTTCATTCTGAACCTCTAGTAGAATTTATAATTTTGTCAACCCAAGGTATTTTCTACTAGCCTTGGACCTTCAGGCAAGCATGTATTTTCATCCCTGTTTATTATTGTAACACCATCCTTTCTGCCTTGCCATGAAGTGTGCTACTGTAACATGTGTCATAACTTTGTGCAGGTGACAATTGAAGATGAGCGGATTGCGAACCACCGTCTAACAACGGCAGAGGTGAAGGAATGTCTGAAGGACATCAAAGTGCTGGGCAAGAAGGACATCAAGTAAGACACATTTGTAAGGAGTTGAATTGCCCAATTCTAATGTTCTATACAGCCTTGGCAAGAAGGACATCAAGTAAGACAGTTTTGTGGCAGTTGAATTGTCGAATTGTCAAAATTTTTACTTCTGCCTGACCAAGTGTGATATATGTTTGTTATTTTTTGACTAGACCAAATGGTGAATATTGGTGCTGATAGTTTACTCACCTTGGTGTTGCAGGGGCTTGCTGACATGGAGGAAGAAGCTGCGAGATGATCTAGGGGTGGAGGCTGTCACTGTCACGGAGGATGCAGCAGAAGCAGACAGGTGATCTTGACTTTCCATGCTATCTCTGTACTGCATGGTGTAAAGCTGGGGATATACTGGGGATTTGACAGGTGTAGTGATTGTCTTAGGTGATGTGATGCCAGCTATTATTGTGTTATAATAGAGGTAGCACTATCATGGTGTTTGTAGTAAAGTCATGCCTCTAGTATTGGTTGTGTAAAACATTAGGCATGTTGTGTTCGAAGTGTAATAACACTAGGTCTGTTGTGTTGTGTATGTGATAACACTGGGCGTGTTGTGTTGAATGTGGGTTGGAACACTAAGCCTGTTGTGTTGTGCATGAATTAACACTGGGCCTGTTGTGTTGGGTGTGTAATAACACTAAGTCTGCTGTGTTGGGTGTGTAATAACACTAGAACTGTTGTGTTGGGTGTGTAATAAAACAAGATTTGTTGTGTTGGGTGTGTAATAACACTCGGTCTGCTGTGCTGAGTATATAGTAACACTCGGTCTGTTGTGCTGAGTATATAGTAACACTCGGTCTGTTGTGCTGAGTATATAATAACACTAAAACTGTTGTGTTGGGTGTGTAATAAAACCAGATTTGTTGTGTTGAGTGTCTAATAACACTAGATTTGTTGTGCTGAGTATATAATAACACTAAGCCTGCTGTGTTGGGTGTGTAATAACACTAGAACTGTTGTGTTGGGTGTGTAATAACACTCAATCTGTTGTGCTGTGCATATAATAACACTAAGTCTGCTGTGTTGGGTGTGTAATAACACTCGGTCTGTTGTGCTGAGTACATAATACCACTAAACCTGTTGTGTTGTGCATGAATTAACACTTGGCCTGTTGTGTTGGGTGTGTAATTACACAAGAGCTGTTGTGTTGGGTGTGTAATAAAACCAGATCTGCTGTGTTTGGTGTGTAATAACACTAGGTTTGTTGTGCTGAGTATATGATAACACTAAGCCTGCTGTGTTGGGTGTGTAATAACACTAGAACTGTTGTGTTGGGTGTGTAATAACACTCGGTCTGTTGTGCTGTGCATATAGTAACACTAATTCTGCTGTGTTGGGTGTGTAATAACACTAGAACTGTTGTGTTGGGTGTGTAATAAAACCAGATTTGTTGTGTTGGGTGTGTAATAACACTCGGTCTGTTGTGCTGAGTATATAATAACACTAAGTCTGCTGTGTTGGGTGTGTAATAACACTCGGTCTGTTGTGCTGAGTATATAATAACACTAAGTCTGCTGTGTTGGGTGTGTAATAACACTCGGTCTGTTGTGCTGAGTATATAATAACACTAAGTCTGCTGTGTTGGGTGTGTAATAACACCAGAACTGTTGTGTTGGGTGTGTAGTAAAACCAGATCTGTTGTGTTGAGTGTGTAATAACACTAAGTTTGTTGTGCTGAGTATATCCCAAAGTGAGCTGAATTCGACGTTCTGGTGATTTCGACGATTGCATTGCTAGTGCTATATTGAGGAAGAATGTGCGCAATCGCAGTGCACAAACAGTTTCATTGGTAGGGCGGATGCATGGGTGGGACGTTTTATTGACAATTGAAATCAAGAAATTAAGTTATGTAAGAGCAAATAAACAAGGATATTATTGACCCTCGATCGTTAATACCACTTCAGATGCAAAATCAATTTTCCTGTATAGCAAAATATAAGGAGCAAAATTCAACAAGATCAGTTGTCTGTTAGTGACAGGTTAAGTATGAAACAGGAAGCCACGTGATCAAAACACTCTCTCGCAGTGCAGAGGGAAAAGTATGGCTCACTGTCAAAAACACGTACAAAAATACCCGGATGTGACAAGCAACTGCAGTTTCGCCGATACGATGTTATAAACGTTATTTTTGTTGGAAACATGATACTTTTTTGTGAAATAGATTAATATACCTTTATCACTCAAGGTTAGCAAAATCAAAACGTAAAATGATATTAAAGATAAATATTATGTTTTTGTCTTATACCGTCAAAAACCCCTAACACTGGCATGTAATAACACTAAGTCTGCTGTGTTAGGTGTGTAATAACACTAGAACTGTTGTGTTGGGTGTGTAATAACACTCGGTCCGTTGTGCTGAGTATATAATAACACTAAGTCTGCTGTGTTGGGTGTGTAATAACACTAGAACTGTTGTGTTGGGTGTGTAATAAAACAAGATTTGTTGTGTTGGGTGTGTAATAACACTCGGTCTGTTGTGCTGAGTATATAATAACACTAAGTCTGCTGTGTTGGGTGTGTAATAACAGTAGAACCGTTGTTCTGTGTGTGATAACACTGGGCCTAACGTGTTAGGTATGTAAACACACAAGGCCTGTTCTCTTGATTTTTAATTCATTTTGACATGTTTTTAATTGTGTATTAAATCAATGCCTATTATGTTCACCGTGTAATTATCTGTTGTGTAGTTGTATAAAGGCAGATAGTTTCATTGACAGGCCTAATGGCAGCAAGGATGTTGAAGCTAGTGAAGAAGAGGACTTGGAGGTAGAGAAGATGTTGGTGAAGATGGAGGATGATGAGAGGAAGGCCCTCAAGAGGTAAACACTCATGACGATATCTTTTGTGCAAAAAATTCACTCTATATATGTTTCTGTGTGTTATTACCCACATGGTCAATAGTTGCATGCTAATCTCGTACACCACATGAATGTTATATTGTGTTGACCTGTGCCGTAATGACTATGCCTATCAATTTGATTGTATAACCGATGGCCTTCCCAATTAGGTCACGTTGTGACAGAACTACTTTTTCATTCGTAACAAAGATGTGACTTCATTCATTCTGCAACTTATATACATTGATGGTATGTAAACATTGCGAACATTGCCGTGTCACTGTTTTATTTTGAGTCTGAGACATTATATCTGTGGAAAAACGTAAACGTAATGTTTCCACCAGTGATGTTGGCTGAGTGAAACAACTGAAAAGTAAGAAATGGAGTGCAGGAGTGTAGGAGGCAGTAAGAGGCAATGACAAGTGATGTGACATAGTTACCAAGGGTTAGATGAGAAATGGATTAGTGACGTCATTACAGTTTGACGTCATTCAGAAAGTGTTCTGCAGCGAAGAATTCTTCCACAACATCTTTAGGAGTAACAAAAATATGCTGTTTTGTCAAATTTATGCATGTAAGATGTGTAATAAATAAAATACCACACCTGGTCTCGTTACATTTGAATTATTGGAAAATCCTTTCCATGGCATCTAGTCAGATTCTTTAGGAAGAACAATTGTTTCAAATAATTTGTATATAATGAAACCTCGTGTAATATTCAACACATGAAAGTCTGAGGTAGAATAGGCCTCCAGCAACCCATGCTTGCCATGAAAGTCGACTGTGCTGGTCGTAAGCAAGGTAAGAGGTGACTAACGGGATCAGGTGGACAGGCTCACAGACTTGGTTGACATGCCATCAGTTGCCAGTTGCACAGATCAATGCTCATGCTACTTTGTATGTGTGTAAGACCTTTTCAATCTGTGCATCATCTGTGAGATGTGTTCACTCGGCAAGTTGTCTTTGTTAGCGACAGTTTCACTTTGTAAGGTTTTCTTCATGTGAGATCTTTTCACTCAGTAAGTGTGTGTTTCTGTAGGAAATTGAAGAAGATTCGTAAAGAAAAGTCCAAGTTACGACACAAGATGGATATGAAAATGGTGCTGCCCAATGACAAACCAGACATGACTGATGATGTGGACATATTTGATTTAAAGAAGATAAAGAGTAAGAAGGTGAGTGTCTTTGCTCATGTTGAAACACTTAAAAATCCAGGTAAGAATTGATCTTCAGCAACTCATGTTGGAACCCTTAAAAATCCAGGTAAGAATTGATCTTCAGCAACAGATGAAGATCCAGGAAAGAACTGATCAAAATAGGTAGAGCAAACAAACATCTCCAAGCTTGCTTCTTATGCCTCTTTGCCAACGTGCGAATCTCGTTTTAAACTATCACTGATATAGCTATGAGATAACTCGTAGTGGCAAATTTGAACAGACATTGATACTACGAGTATACTCGTGGAAGTCAACATTTTAAATGTTGCATGTATGATGCGTGTGTGTTGCAGCACCTGAAGGCTGTGGACGAAGATGACCAGGAAATGCAAGGGGAGGAGCTGGAATGGGAGGATGACCCACTGCCTCCGCCCTCAAAGCGACCAACACTGTCGTACGACCGATACACCAAGGACCACCTGGACAGGGAGGATGCTTCAGAGGAGGAGTACGATTCTGACCCTGACCTTGAGGATGACGACAGGCCAGGACCTGATGATGAGATGTAGGTAGATTTTGGAAGAGCGTGTAAGCTGTGTTCCAAAGTGTTTTTTGAAGGGGACTTAGAAACGATGAACAGGAGTCATAGATTTTCGGGGGACATTATCTTCTTGGTTGTTGTCTTAATGCCCATACTTGGCCAGGTGTGGTTGTAAATAACTGTTATGTGATTGGGTGAAATTAAGGTCAAGGTCACTTTGTGAATTGAATCCAAAGTACTAATGTACATGTAATCATGCTGTAATTCTCCTAACCCTGTCTGACCAATGAAGACAGCGGTTAGAATCAGTTGTCACTAATCCATGCTTGTCGTAAGAAGCAACTAACAGGACCGGGCGGTCAGTTTTGCGGATTTTTTGACACGGCAGTGTTTCCCATTTGTGTACTTTGATGCTTATGTTGTTGATCACTTGATGTTTTTATCCAGATTCAGTTATTTACAAACTGACAATATACAGCTGGAATATTGCCGAGTGAGGCATAAAACAACAAACCAATCAAAATCCTAATTGGACATTTGTGCATTTGCTTGCAGTGAAGAAGAAAACCCTCTCCTTGTAGACTTGCAGAAGCCAGGGGTGAAGACCAGCAATAGGACCAACAGCTGGTTCAGTAAGGTAGGTGGTTGACCAACACCTGATTCCCTGAAATAGGGTGGATAAAAATATGTTTCATGAAGGTTAGAAGCTGTGCATGTTTGGTAGATCAAACAGTTTTTCATTGTTGCATCATGAGTTTTGAAGGGAACAATCATGACTGTGTGGAATATTTCAGAGTGCCTTTGCTGACATTGAGGATGAGGCAGACGAAGATGCGGAGATTGAGAAGATAGCTGACAGGTACAGAAGTCAGGGAGGAGAGATCACAGGTATGCAGCAGGAGACATGGATAAGAGTAACTACCATAGAGAGCTGCCAGACGTTGATATAGTCTGTTTGCTCCAATATCATCCTGATGAAATACTAATTATATGAAGTTACAAGTAAAATTCGTCAACAATTTTCACACCTGTTTGAATTGTTTTCCCATACCAACTCATGATGGCACATTGATATGAAATAATGAAAAAGTTGTTTAACAAATTATCATGTAACTGCTTTTGTTTTAAGACGTTTAGTGACACGGTAGTCAGTATAATCACTGCACGGTTGACAGTCCTGGGGACAGTCTGAAAACATTACTCTGAAGATTCACTTTCACTGTGGTCACTAACATCACTTTACCTGCAACTCCTTATAATTAGTAATTCATCAGTATGAATTTTTAACTTACCTTACCATAGGTCTTATGCATATTACCTCAAGCTTCGCTAGAAGAGATCAGACAGTCGTTGATTCGCCATTCCCTAGATGGCTACCTCATGTAATCTACGAATGTAGTCACGGAAGTGACGTGATCTCCCCACTCGCGCAAGCGCGAACAATCCAAAATTCACTTTTACTTCTAGCGTTCGTCTGTTCGGACGTTTTTGGTTCGCTTAGTTTACCTACTTTGTGGTTCAATAAAGTTGTTTCCTCACGGGTAGGTATGGTTTGTATCCCTTAGGTGTGCGTGTTAAGGTAAGTTATCTTTTTACTGCTACCTCGTGTTGTTTTTTCTCTCACTTCGGGGTGGGTTCGCCCGTGTCGTGTGTGAGTGCGGCATGGCGTCCGTGGGGGTATTATATCTTGCTGGTTTTCTCCCTCCATGTGGTTTTCCATGTCGATTAGTATTTTTGCCAGGTTTCACTGCATTTATATGTTTTTTCGTGCCACGTTGCTTCGCTGTCACGAGCTTACGGGCGTGCCTACTTTATAGTGGGGGTGCGTTGGTGCTGCATTTCTGGTATAGGGGTGTTTTTTCTACCGCCTAGCGTTGGTTTCAACGCATTGTTTTGTTTTGTATGTTGCACTTAACTGTGTATGTCTCGCCAGTTTAGCACCGTCTGCTAGGGGCAGGAATCGGCGAATTTCCCCACCCTTGGTGCCCGGATTGTGCGTCTCTGGCCTGCTCTTTTGACGGACGCTGCCAGTGCTGCGAGGCGTTGTTGGTTGCTGGTTTCAAGGCTTCTTTTGCGGCTAAGAGGAAGCATTTTTCACAGCGGAAGAGAAGGTTGTCGTCTCCAGCGTCGTCGTTGGGATCTCTGCCGGACGACCCTGACTTACAACCGCCTTCAGCGCCTGTGCCGACGCCTGGGATGGGGCGTTCGTCCATGACGCCTGTACGTTTGTCCCCGGAACCACCTCGCTCGGATTCCATCGTGGATCTGTTTTCGTCCGGAGGCTTGTCTCATCCGGAGGTCCAGAGGTTCCTGCGCTCCCTCCTCACGCCCGGTGCTGCTGCGATGCCAGCGTCTGTCTCGACACCAGCGCCTATGCCGACACCAGCGCCTATGCCGACACCAGCGCCTGTGCTTACGCCAGCACCTATGTCTGCGCCAGCGCCTAAGCCTACGCCGGCGCTTACGCCAGCGCCTGTGCCTGCGCCAGCGCTTACGCCAGTGCCTATGCCTGCGCGAGTACCTATGCCTACGCCAGCGTCTATGTCTACGTCAGCGCCTGTCCCGACACCAGCGCCGACGCCGGACCCTGTGCCAGCGCCAGCACCTGCGTCTTACCGTATACCCAGGGTGTTGCATACGTTGTCCAGGGAAGAGGTTTTGCAACGACAGTTGGATGAAGCGCGCGCTCGGCGCTTGGAGGCAGAGAGCTCTCGGCGCAGATCGCGCTCCAGGTTCCCTGGGAGTCGGTGATCCTGTACCCTCCACAGTAGTCTTTGTCGGAGTTCTCGGTCCCCGCGACGCCCTTTGAATGTGGACTCTCGCTTTACTACCAGGTGAAGATGTTACTTGCTCTCCCAGTCCATATCACCTCGACGTTCCTCTAGAACTCGGCGTTTGCGGTCACCGGAACCACCTTGGATCCCGTCCAAGGAATCTACTGCTCATGCATCGACTCCGTCTCTTACACTGCGGCGTGATTCGAATTCCATGTCCTGGGAGGTTTTTGCCCGGACTTCGACGAGGAAGTAGGAGGCGACGGAGATGGTGATGGCACTTGACTACCCTTATCAGTCGTCTTCGAGTGGATTGCTGACAGGTTACCGGACTGCCCTTCGCCTTCGGCTGATTCCAGCAACCCTGCAGCAATTCATTTATCACCGGAACTACTCATCCCGCCTCATCCTATGTGGCGGACGCCATGGTTGTATTACATGCGGTCTATGCGAAATTGTCAACTAATCCGAATTTCTAAGTGTGTAAGTCGAGGAAGTCAGATTACAAGATGGACAGCCTGGTTTTCGCGGGCAGCGTGGCTGTCTTGGTTGTATCTCTGTAGCGGTTATTGGGCTCCTCGCGGCTCTCTCATAGAGTGCAGGATTCTAAGCAGGTGACCATTGAGACTGAACTCAAGCGGATGCTTAAGCCGTTGTCTGCGCTGGCGTCAGCTACCTCGGCGGCGGCGATGGACTTGTCTGAAGACAACGCCTCGAGGATCGATCACCGTACCAGATATTCCTACGCCGGTAGGTGGGAGGGACTGGTCGCATCCCCGTAGATCCTTACGTTACAATTTGTCTACATATACTTCAAGCGGAGAAAGTTTTCTTTCACGTGCTTTACTCATTTCGTCACGAAGATTTTTCGAGACAACAACAAAGTGACACGCCTAACTACACCTCTTATTACAAGAGAGTACGGCATTTATCTTCGGGGAAAATTCCAACACATCTATCTGAAAAACAATTTGTCTACGTCAGTTTCAAGCGGCGGAAGGGTTTTCGCGCGCTTTACTCATTTGGACACGTGCTCGCAAACAGCATGGTTACGGTCAAGCCTATAGGCTAGCAGGGTATCACCGTTTACAAGATTTCATGATGATCAGTTACCTGCTACACCGATGACGTCACGTCTACATTTTGATTGGTGCCCGAGAGACAACACCCTGCAAAGGATCCCAGGGTCGTTACATCTACAATTTGATTGGTCATCGAGGGACAACGCCCTGCGCAGAATGTGTTGTTATGATTCTAGTGTAAGGAAGTTGTCTGCAGTGACTTACAGTCATTTTACAATGGAAAGATGTCGTTTACACTCTAGACTAGCAGTCTACAGCGGCATTGGATTTCTCTAGTCGGCATAGAAATCCTCTAACAGTAGTCTCAACGCTGCTTATCAGGAGGCGTGCAGCGATGTATGGCAGTTTCTGATCGGACAGACGGCCAGTTATAAGTAGACTTCTTGAAATGTCAACACATTCATAATGTACAGCGTGGTTGTTCTGAAGTCGAAGAATGACGCATTTTTATGGCATACAAGCTTATCTTGAGAGAGTTGTACTTCATTATCAGGCTGTTAAGTCAGCTTCAACTAACTCCGCGGGATTTGATTCATCACATCGCCGTCTCAGGTTCGGGGGTCGAAGTTCAAGGCGATGTTAAAAGCAAGCTGTACTCTGTCCGTTATCACTATGTCAGTGATAATGTCTACTCGATTTGCTCACGTCACCTTAGGATATGATCAGACGTAGACGTCTACTCTTACGTCTATGACAGCGTTTTCTTGATCATGATTTCAAGACAGGTTTACGACATTGGACGTCTTGACTCCCCACCAGTGGTAGACTCGCTGGTCAATGTTTGGAACTTGGATATTAGAGCCGTCATTCAACAACCATCTTTAGGTTGACACGTCTCTACCAGGATTGAGTGCCTATCTAGTCAAGGAGGTTGCAGCAGGATTCTGGGGGAGTGGAGCTCTATCTCTTCACATCACCCAGTTGAAGATAAAAGCGGTGATGCATGTCTATTGTTGGTTGACAGCACCGAGAGACAAGCTGCTGCTGATCCATACGGTCAACTCAATAGTAGCCCTCTAGGTAACAAGGGTCAAGGAGGCCTCGACCTCTACTACACTTGTCGTTTCTACCCTTCGACGTGGTCGAGTCTGATCCTCCAAATAAAAGTATCTCACATACCAGGAGCCTGCATCTTCATGGCAGACGCCTTATCTTGCCCCCTACGTCTATCTCCAACAAAGAATATGTTGTGTCGAGAGACGTTTCAAATAATCGGCTTCCAGAGTGGGACCAATTGTTGTACCATCCTCACAATTGGACACTGCACCTGGATCCGTCACGGTTTCATCTTTGCGCCTGGACCATCTGTGATAGTCTTGAGGGCCAAGGGGTACTCATCTCAAGTGGCGAAATTAATCACCCTGGAACACAGGGTTTCCACTCAGTCACTTTATGGACCTGCAGGCGTGGGCGATCGACACGATCCTGCGAATGCTTTTGGTCGCACCTTGGTGGCCAGCCAGGCCATGGTTCCTCGCCAGCGGAGAGTCATACCAGCTCCCAGATTAGTTACGTCTGCTTCGACATCCGCACAGTCGGCAGCTGCATCCGGACCCACTGAGATTTCATCTTCACAGTTGGGTCATCTGCAGAAGGCAATAAGAGTTAAGGGCTACTCCTCGTGCGCGGCAAGCGTCCTAGCTTGTACGCATCGAATGTCCACTAGGTCCTTATATGACGACAAGTGGCGCTCATTTGAGAGTTTTTGCGCTCAAAGATCACAAGACCCTATGACAGCTTCTCCACAGTATTTAGCGAACTTCCTCCTGTTCCTGCATAACTGCAAGCATCTTAGAGGCAGTACCTTGGGGACTTATCTGTCGGCTTTGAACTCTATTCGATTAAAGCAGATAAACAGATTTCCAAGGTACCAGATCCTATTGCGCTACTCTAGGCCTGCAAATTGGAGGACCGGAAAGTTAAGCTTCGTCCTCCAGTTTGGGACCTCAACATCGTCCTACAACATCTTAGAGGACCTCCGTATAAGCCTTTAGAGGAAGCCTCCTTCATGTATTTGGGACAGTCTTCATTCTAGCGTTAGCTACCGCAGATAGAGCTAGTGAAATTCATGCCCTGGACGTCACGCAGGTTCGCTTGGATCAGTCGAGGCATGGACCAGCCCACTTGGGTCTCCTGTGAGATTTTGTGGCGAAGAATCAGCTCCCTGGACAGCCAGACAGGCTGTTCTCCATTCCTCTGTCATCTGCAGTCTTGGGACAACATGACTTGGAGGAGGAGCTGCTGTGTCTCGTTAGAGCCCTCAGATGTTACATCCGGAAGTTGGCTTCTAAGGGACGTTCCCCTAAAAGACGGTTCATCCCGCTTTCGACTACCTGCAAAGGGGAGGTGAACAGGAACACAGTCACCTTATGGCTTCGATCTACGATCCTGGCGGCTTTTGATGCCAAGCGTCTACCTCATCCAGTGGCGAACAACCCACACGAGATCAGAGCGTTGGCGTCTACCATGGCCCTCCATAGAAATTGCACAGTGCCACAAACTATGGAAGGCTGCTTTTGGAAGTCGTCGTCTACTGCCTTCGTTTCCCACTACCTGAGGGACTTGGCAGTTGAGGACATGGAGGGGGAGCTGCTGTGTCTCGTTAGAGCCCTCAGATGTTACATCCGGAAGTTGGCTTCTAAGAGACGTTCCCCTAAAAGACTGTTCATCCCGCTTTCGACTACCTGCAAGGGGAGGTGAACAGGAACACAGTCGCCTTATGGCTTCGATCTACGATCCTGGCGGCTTTTGATGCCAAGCGTCTACCTCATCCGGTGGCGGACAACCCACACGAGATCAGAGCGTTGGCATCTACCATGGCCCTCCATAGAAATTGCACAGTGCCACAAACTATGGAAGGCTGCTTTTGGAAGTCGTCGTCTACTGCCTTCGCTTCCCACTACCTGAGGGACTTGGCAGTTGAGGACATGGAGGGACTACAGTCTTTCAGTCCGTTGGTGGTTGCCCAGCAACTTACCCGGACGTCCGCCCATTAGGTAATAACACTGTTACTTACCGTTGGTCTTAAGATTAACCTCACCCTCAGGGTGCGTCGGTTTTTCTTTGGAGTTCCCTTGGGTTACTCTTTGTCCTGCTTCCAGGTTTGTCCTGTGACTGTTGGCATTGGTCTCCCAGGTTCTCCTAATGCATGTGCACTGGTTGCTGAGGGATGGTCCTCCGGAGTCCACACCACCATCCATCTGTCGAAGCCATATGCATAAGACCTATGGTAAGGTAAGTTAAAAATTTATTAAAATCTAAATATTTTAGATATTTAAATACTTACCTTACCATAGGGCGGTGACTCCCTCCCAACGCTGGATGCTCCTCCCCACTCTGGACTCTTCGGACCTTCCTGTTGCCAGTAAAAGTGAATTTTGGATTGTTCGCGCTTGCGCGAGTGGGGAGATCACGTCACTTCCGTGACTACATTCGTAGATTACATGAGGTAGCCATCTAGGGAATGGCGAATCAACGACTGTCTGATCTCTTCTAGCGAAGCTTGAGGTAATATGCATAAGACCTATGGTAAGGTAAGTATTTAAATATCTAAAATATTTAGATTTTAATAATTTTGGAGCAAACTTACTATACAATACTACTGCGTAACTACCACATGTACCTACCATAGATAACCACCATACAAATACCATGTATAACTACCTTTTAAAACCAACGTGCATAGCAACCATACAAAAGCCATACCTAACTAACATTCAAAACCAACATACACAAGCTACTATGTGTAAATGCTACACATTACTACGATGTGCACTCACTCACTCACTCACTCACTCTTAACAGAAAAGTCAGCTGAGAAGACTGAGGTTCCACGTAAGAAGAAAACACTTGCAGATGATGATGATGATGATGATGATGATTCGGATGACTCGGAATCTGACAGTGACTATGACACCAGCGAACTTCAAGCAGGTCCCGGACACCAGGAGGTTCCCACCAACAAGAAGCAGAACAGCAGTAATAAGGACACTTTTGAGATAGTACCCTCAGACACAGGCAAGTATCTTAAAGTTCTCGTCTCTGACAATGGGCAGCCGAGTAAACAAACCTGTGGGCAAAATGTGTGAAGCCCATTTCTGGTGTCCAATGTTAAACTTTACAATCTCTGTAAATTCTCCACTGCAAGTTAGACAGACGTAAATGCATCTTTTCCTGCAATGAGGTTTCTAAGGGCTTCCTGTTTGTGTTAGTCAGTACTGAATTTCTCACAAACTTGATCATATCGGTTGGATTACACCATACTGCTGATATTGCCAACCCAAATTTCAGCCTCCTTGAAAACTCACATGCTGATTGAGTACATATTTAGGCCAACCACAGCAATCAAATCAGTACATATTTAGGCCAACCACAGCAATCAAATCAGTATTGGAAATCAAGGGTAAGTTGTGTTATGTCTCAAGAACCACAGGAATGCATCAGGGGTTTCGTGTAGGTATACAGAAATATTGCAGAAATGTGAGTTCTGTAGATGTTGGACCTGGAGAGTTCCGTTTATTCCCCATTCCTCCAACAACGTCTTTATGAATGCTTGTGTTACTACAGTCAAGCTGGATGCAGTGGGCATGGCTCTTGGTTCAGCACTGATCCAGTCCCGAAAGAGGAAGAGAGACATCATTGACAGTGCTTACCATAGGTCAGTAGACCCAACAGAATCATTAGACTCACATGACTCACTAGACACAGTAGAGACACTAGACTCACTAGACTTTCTCACCTCACTAGAAACACGTGACTCACTTGAAACACTAGACTCGCTTGACTTACCAGACTTCCTTGACTCACTCACTAGACTTGCTCAGCTCACAAGACTTGCTAGACTTACTTGACTCCCTCAACTCGGTCAACTCACTATACTCGCCAGACCTACTCAACTCACAAGACTCGCACCACACACTAGACTCACATGACTCACTAGACTCGCTCCACTCACTAGGCACACTTGCTCGACTCACTAAGCATGCTAAACTCACTAAACATGCTCAACTCACTAGGTACAGTTGACACAAAACGATTGTAATAAGCTCTGGCAGGTTTCATTATCCATGGAAACCTGGAACTATCAGTGAATTAGTCTATGGATATTTGATTTCCGTTGCATAATGATACATCGTTATGTTTCAGTTTTTCCCAAATTCACTCGCCTCACAGTAACACAATCTGTGGTAAATCATAATACAACCTCCAAGCTTTTTGACTTGACATGTGACATGAGAGCTGTGTTGTTTGTTTGTTGTAGATACATGTTTGATGATGAAGGTTTGCCAGACTGGTTTGTGAAGGATGAATGTCGACACAATCGGATCCAGCTTCCTGTCACCAAGGTATGTGTTTGAAGCCAGGCAGATAGATAGCTTCCTTTCACAAAACAATCACATAAGGTGATGGGAACTCCCATTTTTAAACAACCTTTTGAAGATCCAGGCTACAAGTAGCCTTCAGTCACTCATGCTTGTCGAAAGAGATGACCAACAGGCTTAGATAGTCTTACTCGCTGACTTGGTGTGACACATGTCATCCTATCCCCAATTCTGTAAATTGATGCTCATGCTGTTGATCACTGGATTCTCCGATCCAGACTTCATTATGACCATCGCCATATAGTTGTAATATTGCTGTATGTGGTGTTAAACAACTAACCAACCAAACATATTGATAGAAATCGAAACATTGATATTGTGAAAAATATGTCCTAATTTGAGGAGATGCCCAACTTTCACTGAAATTAATGCAGTCAGAACTCAATGATTCTTGTATACAACAGACTACAAACATAGGCGCAGATATTCAATGCACAGTTTTTACAACCAGATGATTCAAACAGCAAAGAAAAGAGATCGAAACACATTCACACAGGTATTATATGCACCACTCCACCACAGAGCTGTGGGTGGGCTATATAGGTGTGTGCTATTTGTCATACAAATACACAGCATGGCATGTGATTTTTGACTGTAGGACTGCCTGTAAACATTGATGATTAGAAATATTGTCGACAAAGTTTGGTCATTATTCAGGGTCTGCTGCTAAAGTGTTCAGACAGCTGGTAATTCAAGCTTCAATAACTCCTCGCTCACCACTGATTTGAAATATGTTAATTTCTCTCATATATTTTAGTCAGTTTTGCCCAAGGTTACTTTTCAAGTGTTTAACGATCTATATGACTAGACTCTCTGAACTCACTAGACACACTCCACTCCCTTGACTTCAGACTCGCTCAACTCACTATGCACACAATTCAGTAGACTCACTCGGCTTGCTTGACTCACTAGATACTTAGCCTCGTTCAACTCACTAAACTCACGCTCGACTCACTAGGTACACTCAACCCACTAGACTATCATCTGTATGATCAACATCTATAGCCAGCCCTAACATGTGTGTTGTGGATGACTTCAGGGTGACATCCAGGAGTACCGAGACAAGCTCAAGTCGGTGGATGCACGGCCCATCAAGAAGATAGCAGAGGCAAAGGCAAGAAAGAAGAAGAAGGTATGCAATTGTTCAGTGACTCTTTTGTAATTTACACCGGTGAAGATTTGGGTTACAGTAGGTCTTTAGTATCCCATGATTGTCATAAGATGCGGATAAAGGGATCGGGTGGTCAGACTTGCTGACTTGACACTTGTTGTTGACACTTGACACTTGTTGTTGTATCCCAATTGCATAGATCGATGTTCATACTGTTGATCACTGGATTGTCTGGTCTAGACTTGATCATTTACAGACCACCACCACATGGCTGGAATATTGATGAGTGTTGAACAGCAAACAGTTATAATTATCTTTGTTTTTGAACATTGATAACTGATGAAAAGAAATAAATACTAAAGATTTAATCCAGCTCTGTCTTTTTTCTGTTGAGGTGTGTTTTATAATAAACAGGAAATGAGGAGGCTGGACCGAGCTCGGAAGCGAGCAGAAGTTGTCACAGAATCCACGGAAGTGTCTGACAAAGAGAAATGGCAGCAGATAAAACAGTCAGTATACTCAAAATTTTATCAAACCTTGTCCGTAGTTTACTCTTTGGAACAATGTGTGTTTCATATCTTGTTGATAATATACTATCCAACAAAATGTCTCCATCCAGTCCAGTTAGTTTACTCTCAAACCCAGTGTTTCCATTGAGTCTAGTTCATTTACTCTCCAACACAGTATCTCCATCCAGTCTACTCTAACAGTTTACTCTCTAACCAGTGTATCAGCCAGTCTAGTTAGTTTACTCTCTAAGACAGTATTTGCATCAGTCTAGCTAGTTTACCCACAAACCCAGTGTTACATAATGTTTTCTTGATCATTTTCTCACTATCCAATCTTGTTGGTAGTTGTTTTCTAACACACTGCATCCATTAAGTCTGTTTGGTATCTTATTCTCTAGCACAATGTCCCTATCCAGGATAGTTGGTTAACGTGTGCAGTTTATTCTCTAAGACAGTGTTTCTATTGAGTCTTTTTGATAGTTAACTTGCTAAGACACTTTTTATAATCCCATCTTGCAGAGTTGCCAACCCCAACGATTTTGTATTCAGTAACACAAAATATGTGACTAGCAGTGAGAATATACAAATGTTTAAAAAGAAATACATTAGATTAAATTATGAAATAGCATACATTCCCATTCACAATGAATTCTAACCACATGATATTCAGTGTCAAGCTATGATTTCACAATGCCATTTAGGAAGTGGTCAAATGCAACGTATGTCATATTTGGGATTTCACTTCCTCATAAAGTACAAATGGTAGTATTTTTGGGGTTGAATCCCATCCGGGATTCGAACCCGCACCCTCAGAGTCAGGCACCTAATTGCTAAATGCTAAATGCTAAATGCTAAACTGAACCTGACACTTGAAGGTCCCATGGTAGAATAGGCCTTCAGCAACCCATGCTTGCCATAAAAGGCGACTATGCTTGTTGTAAGAGGCGACTAACGGGATCGGGCGGTCATGCTCGCTGACTTGGTTGACACATGTCATCGGTTCCCAATTGCACAGATCAATGTTCATGATGTTGATCACTGGATTGTGTGGTCCAGACTGCCAACATATAGCTGGAATATTGCTGAATGCAGCATAAAACTAAAGTCACTCACTCACTCTAACTGTACCTGATGAAGTCTGCTTGGTGCTCACAATATCTCTCTGTCTGGACATTATTGTGATTGTTCCAGGATCTACAAGAAGGCAGGACTGCTCCACAAGAAAAAGAAAGAAGTGACTTACGTTGTGGCAAAGAAGGGAGGGGGCAAGCGACCCACTCGTCCTGCAGGGGTCAGCGGCCATTACAAGGTCGTTGACAGACGCATGAAGAAAGAAAAACGTGCAGCGAAAAGGAAAGCAAAAAAGGAAGGAAAGAAGAAAGGGAAGAGATAAAAGCTGGTGCAGCATCTGCCAGACTCGGGGATATTAATATAGGAAGGGGGACTTCGTATCCAGACTGAGAATGGCTTGTCACTCAAGCTATATAGGTGCATGGTCTGATCACTGTGTTTGTTTAGGGTATATGCTGGCCCCTGGAATACATGCTGACCCAAGGAATATAGATGGGTCATTAAGAGTGGCTAGTCACTCCAGCCGCGTATGTGCACGACCTGATCACTGTGTTTGTGTGGGGATATGCTGACCCCCATGGAATGCATACTTGCCCTCACAGAAGATATGGTGACCCTCTGGAATATTTGCTGACCCTATAATTGCTGACCCTCATTGAATATATATACATCATGACATTTTCAGGATTCCCAGCAACCAGTGTGTGTTGCAAGAGTGACTAATTGGACGAGGTGACCTTTAAAGTGTTTCCAAGTGCTCTAAGTTCCTGGACCTTTGATCGCAATATCAATCAGGTGAGTTTTTAATGGTGATTTATCTGGTTGGAATATGGATGTGTTAATGAACAGATAGGAAAAGCATGAATATGAAGGCGTTTCATTCTTCCTGTTGTGAGCAGAGGGTCCAGCAAGATCTGATAGACGCAGTTACACCACCCACTGCATGTCATCACTCAATGAACATCTTCATCATTCATCCCATCTGAAATGGAAGGCCAGTTACACTACTGATTGTATTATGGTGTACCACATCCAAACTTGCAGACTCTGTGCTGGATCATGGCAGCCTGTGGAAGGAAATATTTTGTTTATTGTTTTGTTGTGCAGATTATTGAGAGTAGCGTAGTGGCTATGTGTACAGATGTATATGTGTTACAATGTGATACATTCTGACATGTTAATACCTGGATCATGTACATGTACAATACAAACAGTGAAACTCACCTTCTTTGAGTCGTGTTTCAACTACTCTCCTGGAGTGTGTATGATTTTATACCACTTTTAGCAATATTCCAGCAATATTCCAGCAATATCACAGCAGGGTACACCAGAAAGGGGCTCACATTCTACCTATGTGGGGAATCAGGGGAACTTCCGAGAGATCAGAGGAACTAGGCCTTCAGATGACTGCAAGTTGTCTACACTGCACAGAAGGTAGCCATCTATAGTAGTGTTCATGTTCAGACAATCTACAAAATGCAGGAGCGGTATGATGCCATTAACAGCATACAAACTGCCCACACAGTCAACACTATTCAGTAACATCACAGCATCAAGGCTGACAGATCCTCAGCAACCATCTGCAGGATCGCTTCACCAGAGCGACAGACCATATTGTGGTCCTGTTCCACCTGCCTCTCATAGTCCGAGCTGCCTACAGTGGAAACTCAGCATCGAAATTGCTGTTGTGGTCCCTTTGGCTCAAAAGCGAGCCTTTGAATTGCAATGTTAATCGAAAACCAATAAACAGAAATTAACGTTTTTCTTGCAAGAGTGTGTCGCATTCATTGTGTGTCAAGATGTCTGTGTTTCACATTGAGTGTCACTATGTTAGTGTCACCATGGCTCTGTGTGTCACATTCAGTGTGTCACTATCTCTGTGTCACTTTCAGTGTGTCAGCATGTCTCTGTGTGTCACTTTCAGTGTGTCAGCATGTCTATGTATGTCACTTTCAGTGTGTCAGTGTGTCTGTATGTCACTTTCAGTGTGACAATGTTTCTGTATGTCACTGTCAGTGTGTCTGTATGTCACTTTCAGTGTGTAAATGTGTCACTTTCAGTGTGTCAGTGTGTCTGTATGTCACTTTCATTGTGTCAATGTGTCTGTCACTTTCAGTGTGTCAGCTTGTCACTGTGTCACTTTCAGTGTATCAGCATGTTACTGTATATCATTTTCAGTGTGTCACTATCACTCTGTCACATCCAATGTGTCACCACACTGAATGCTTATCCCTGGAATGTGAGACTGTACAGAGGCATCTGCGGGTTTTATCCTCGCAAAATAGATGAAGTTAACGTTTCGAACAGAATATACTCTCCTGTCCATAGACGCTGGGTGAAAGACATGATAGAAAACGCCTTATGTGTTAACGATGGTTATTCTAGGTGGCGTGCAGGGAGAACTCACAACCTTGTCACTGACAAAACAGTTGGTCATTGAGATGTCTTATCTTTATGGGGCGGTGGGGTAGTCTAGTGGTTAAAGCGTTCGCTCGTCACGCCCACGACCCGGGTTCGATTCCCCATATGGGTACAATGTGTGAGGCCCATTTTCTGGTGTCCCCCGCCGTGATATCGCTGGGCTATTGCTAAAAGCGACGTAAAACCAAACTCACTCACTCGCTCACTTATCGTTATTCCATCCTCTTATATATAACCAATTATTTCCATTAAAAATAATATCTATAATTGTCAAATAATGGTTGGACTAGTTACTGAAAAACCAGCAGCTTGTTATCCTGACCATCGGCACAGCCATGTACTTGTCAGCTGCCTGCGTGTAATTAACCCTTATGAACCTTAGAGTATGGCCATTGTGAATGAGGTGTTGATACTGATGGTGATACAGAGTGGCCACACATGGTTCGCAGTGTGATACGGAGCAGCCTGACAGTCAGTAGTATATAGACAATGAACTCTACATGTAACGGCACTTGACCCTTGGACAACAGCAAGGCAGGAGGGCTAACAGTCGCCTGTGGGACGTTGCCTGGCCGTTGCTGCACAATCATGCAATTGCATATTTAGACCACGAATGAAGTGTTGTAGAACCACTGATGGACTTTTGTTTCAAGAGACAGATATTCCGCAAAACCTTTTAAAACAGCCCGAGATACAAATAATTCATACCAGATATTCGAATGGTTCACCGTTCACAGTTCAATAATATATTTTAAATTTCCAAAATTGTTTTTTGCGTGGTTGATCCAAACCATTAAAGCTAATTGATATGACCGAACGATCAGATTTATAGCGTGGTGGCTTTACCACATCAGTCACTGATATGATCATATTGTGTATGCTCAGAGATGTGTAAAATGCAACAAACATAAACACAATGAAAGTAAGTAAACGTAACTTCATATAGTCACATGTCTCGTTCGAGTGAGTGAGTGAGTTTAGTTTTACGCCGCACTCGTTAATATTCCAGCTAAATGGCGGCGGTCTGTAAATAATCAAGTCTGGACCAGACAATGCAGTGATCAACAACATGAGAATCGATCTGCGCAATTGGGAACCGATGACATGTGTCAACCATGTCAGCGAGCCTGACCACCCGATCCCGTTAGTCGCCTCTTACGACAAGCATTTGTCTCGTTCGAAGTTTAATAGTACTGACACTCATTGTCAGTGATATGTACAAAGGCTACTACTTGCGTAAATGTAAAGTGGCAAATAGAGATATGCTATTGTACTGAATAAGACATATGGAGGCATGCTATTGTACTGAGTGAGGCATATGGAGACATGTTATTATACTGATTATATCATTTGGAGACGTATTTATTGTACTAAATGTGACACACTGGAACGTGTTATACTGAAAGTTATTGCACTGTGATATATGGAGACAAGCTAATGTACTGAAACACATTTGCATCACGTCTAAAGGTTATATTACTCCTTCGTTGTTGGCAATGTATTCAATGTTAAACCATACTGACACTCGTCAGTGTGTATTTTGAAACGAAGACAGAAATGAAATGGTCAATCCAGGCCATTCTCGACGTCCATATCGCAGGCGAATATTGACGCCGTTTCATCAACGTCAGCGTCTGTTGTGGGCCCAACGTCACCTCCGATGGACCCAGAGAGACTGGAATCGTGTCGTCTTTAGGAATCCAGGTTTACCCTCAGATTCCCGGACGGCAGACACTCAGTCTGAAGACAACGTCGTGAAATGGTATGCACAACAGGAAGTTGACAGATTCGGGGGTGGAAGTTGCATGGTGTGAGGTGCATTCGGTGGGAACAGCCGTTCCCGACTTCTGGTCATTCCGTGGTCAGCTGCTGCTTACCGAGACCAGATGCTCAGCCCTGAACTCGTTCTTTTCATGGCGGCTCATGGCCCAGGTCTACAGTTCCAGCATCATTATGCTCGGCCGCATACCGCGATGTTGACACGAAATTTTCTTCAAAACGCTGGAATCAACGTCATGGACTGACCATCGAGGTCCCTGGGCCTTAATCCAATAGAACACGTTTGGGATGCACTTGGGAGAAGGCTTCGTGGTCTTGGGAACCAACCTCGGAATTTGCAGGAACTTGGCGCTGCCTCATCCACCTGACGAAGGGGCAAGAATTAGCCTTGAAACGTCGTGTTAAAAGAATTAAAGAAGTTGTCATCCATAATAGTGTCTTGTATTGTCACCAAGGAGACCCACTCTCGCCATATTTTATTCATATTGTGGGTTGAAATTTTAGCTGTGATGATTGGCATCAATGCTCATTTTGAAGGGATGTGTGACGTAGAATACATTAAATCAGTTCTCTGACTACATAGATCGTAACGAATGATACTTATAATCAATGCCACAAGTAGTAACTGTTTTCACTCCATTTCGGGAATAAATATAAATACTGATGACACTAGACTCACTTGAACAGGATCAATGACGTGATTGACTTTAACTAAACGAAATTGTGAAACTCATGTCCAGGTGATCATGCTTCAAACTATATCAACTTTGAAAAAAATGCTCAAGCCTAATAAATTAAACTCTTTACTAGCACAAAGTAAAGTAAGTCAGTTCTACTACAATTCTTTGTATACATGTTGGTAGTAAGCAACACTGTTGAAAATGGGTCCAAATGCTAGAAAATGATGTACATTTAGAATCTTTTATAACCATATACCATTTCTTTGATCAACAGATAAAGATCTAAATGGTTTCAGTATAAACTCGTCTTTGTTTATCCACACCAGTAGTCTTTATAAGATGTAGTACGTTGACCATGATACGCATGTTACATTCAATACGTATGTATTGACACGCGACCGTGTATCTTGTATCCTTGTTATGTAGATGGGTGCCGATGCTGTCAATCACTGCATTGTCTTCTGCACACAATAAGATACCGACAGCTGTCCTATAGCTGCAAAATTGTTAAAAAACAAACAAACCAACACTTTGTCCTTTTTTGTCTATTCTTGACAACAGACAACGCTGCTCTCTAAGATGTTTGGACCACACATCCATCACCTCATTCAAGGCCATAGACGCCATGACATCTCCAAACCTGCCTGACTTAGAGCGTTGATCTCTTGCCTCTCGAAGATAATTGTTCCCATCAGCCTTTTTCTAAAAGTGTGTTCAGCCGACAAGCTGACTTCCTCCATGCCCACGTCGAGATCTATGAGTCATTCTCCAGATGTTTACGTGGCGGTTGTGTAGCCCAGCGGTTAAAACATTTCGCTCTTCACGCTGAAGACCTGTGTTCAATTCCCCACCCGCCCTAATGTTGCCAGAATATTGCTTTAGAAAGGCGAAAAACTAGACTCACTTACTCACTCCAGATGGTTATTTCCTTTAGAACTCAAACCATCTTATCTCAACACACAACCCAACAGACGTCTGCTACATCAATAAGACTGACTTGAACCTGTTTGTAACATACCTCAATACGCATCTCCCACTGCCGAACTAACGAGAGTTGGCTTAAGACTCTTCGTCTCAGTCAATGTGCTGATGAGGACTCACATACATATGTTTCAACAGTTCCTTATAACAGCGAGCTTCCAGCAGAAGGCAGTTGCAGCATCAAGCCACTCTGGACAAGCACCTCAAGGAGTTCCACAACCTAACAACTGGATAACGTCAGAGCCCCATTGTAAAAGGCAAGACATTCAGCTTACAGTGGCTTCTCCTCAGTTCGTGGCTGACCCCCTCATTCTCGTTCCTACCAACGGACATATTAAAGGATGCACCATCGCCATTGGCTACCAAATGCGCCACCGCCATTGGCTGTCAGAAAATCCATATTTCCATATGGAGGTCACGGCATCAGTAACTTATTTCACGATTGGCAGCTTTAAAGAAGACTTGCACCACCTACTATATAGATAAGCATGTTACACCTATTTAAAAACAAAAAAAGGCATTCTTGATTGCTACCTAGAATATAAAAAAACACCAAACAACTGTCATCTCTCAACCTGCACGTATGCAAATCGTAACCCTAGCTTCGGCAGAACTCGGCATGTGACGTGACATTAATGGGACTTCAGTGAGTTTTCCGTTATTAACGTGATATGGGATACTGTGTCCACGTGCTCGTGTGTTCATGGTGGTGAATGAAGGTACCAAGTGTCTCTGAGACTGAAGAAAAACACGAATTGCCAACAGAAAAGCCTCTTTAATTAGATTCACAAAACTTGCAGGGTGAACTTCTCGACTATAATTTTGAAGTATCGAATAAATTATCGTCTTGAGAAAATTAATGTTTCGTTACGACTTACAGCTAATTCATTTCTCTTTCAAACATTACTCTATCAGTGCTACATGCACATAACCATGTACATTTTCAAAAAATCAGCAGAAATTCTGTCAACAGAGATGACAATACCAACCACTGAGATTCCTACATTTATCAATGTAATATATGTCACAGAAGCTATTTAAAAAGGAAGTTATAAATAAACCAGCCGTGACTAGACAGTTGATAGATAACATTGTTTTGTGTGGATACAAATGTAGTTATCATCGCGATAAACACAAAGGAAATGGCAAGCTGCTATCTACTCCCTGAACAAACGAGGATAAGAGTTACTATCTTTACCACATCAGGCTGTTTTTCATCCAGCGTCTATAGCAGTTTGTAAACTACAATGATCAAGCATAAATGAGAAAGAAATATTTTTTGAAATAATAGAATCTTCGGCGATGTGGTCATCAAACCACCTGTTCCAGTCCAAATCCAGCGCTTTCCAAATCCATTCTATAATCTCCAAAATAGAATTCAAGGAATCAAACACATAGTTATCTGACTAACACCAAACAGTTCTGTGGACTGTAGGGTATGTGCTCCAGTGTTGTCCGAAACGTTAACTGCACCTATATAGGGAGGATGCATCCCGCTGATGTAGATGATGCCACGGTACAGGAAGATGTTGTAAGGTGTTGTATTCAGTCTGGTCACCTGTGTTGTCATATTATTGGACAAACTCATCTTCATTAGTTTCTTCGCATCGCAATAATACAACACACCAGCTGTCTGATCCAGGGCTACACCATATATTGCTGTTCCTGTGGTTAATGTTGCCAGATCTTGACCATCATATGTCATAGTGAACACCTTCTCTTCAGTGCAACTATATATCATCTTTCTCCCTGTGTCGAGAGTTATCTGCCCTGGGATGCCTCCATACCCAGATACGTCAGCAATGATGGTAAAATTCTCCCCTTCCGTCGACATTCGACTGATTGAGTATCGCGGTTGATACGTCGACATGAAGATGATGTCACGCCCTTCATCCACTGCCATGCCCGTTGTATGCACACCTTCCATCAGTACCCTCACGTTACTTGTGTCCAGGGTAGACGACAGAATTCTGTTAGGGTAGTACCGTCCTATCAGAAGTTCGTTTGTCTTTGCCATGTAGGCCAGAGCTGTCACCCAGTTCATGGCGAGTTACTTATAGGTACTTAGGGTGTTGTTGGCGATGCTGAGTTGGCGGAACTGATGCTCGCTGATAGACTCGAGAGGCGAAATCAGGATCCTACTGTTATCCTGAGACGTCAATGACGTTGCTGATAACACTGATGGCCTGGGTGTCGTCACTGACGTTGTCGACCCTGTTAACATGGGTGAGGCGTGGTATATCTGCCTCTTTATCTGACTGTAGCCCTGTTTCAGATGTCTCAGTTCAGAGACAACCTCACCCTTTACCATGTCCTGAAGAGAATCTCCCTGTAAAATCTCAGCCATGGCTTCCCGCACTTGTATATTTTCTTTCGGTTCAGCTCTCAACGATGCCTTAACCATACCGATGGTGTTAAGCACCCTCTTGTCAATACGGAGCACATCAGCCTTGGTATCAAGCAGGTCTTCCTCAAACTGGTCCAATTTGCGTATCACAGACGCAAGACTGTCCTGACAGTTACAAAAGCAGATGAGGGAGGTACATGTCAGCAGCCAGGAGAGACATGTAAACATGTTCATCTTGGAATTGTACAAAATCCTTGAAAAACGTTTGTCCGCTAGACAGATGTAAATGTCCACCACTCTGTACGATGCGATACTTAATACTACTGACTGACTGGTCAAATACAAGTTAACATTTATTGGCCAATTACTGTGTAATTAGTGTTGGGGGTCAGCCGAGCCCGGGAATGTACAGAACACTCGATTATCAACCATGTGTGCCTCCAAACAAAAGTAGGACAAAACCGTCAGTCAGCCTGGAATGCAAACCACTATTACGAGCTCAATGTGGGTTGTCCGAAACGTATCAACATTGCATTTTCTATCATATTGTAATAAAAATGTACTGCCACATATATTTGACTATATCAGTACAATCAATCCTGCATTATATAGTCGACCTTTATATACATTCGTCTTTGATGATGTCTAACGCCAATGAGTGTAGTGTTTAACAAACTTTTAACAAACTACCAACAACGAAAAAGAAGCAAGAATAAAAGTCAGCAAAACAAAAAGCCATTTGACACTCTGAATTATACACACAAAGACATACTGACATTACCTTAGATTTGTGACTCATTGCATAGTATTAGACATCTGTATTATGTTTCATTGACACTTTGTTTGTCAATATATTATTGAATATTTTAGATTTGTCTGTGCTATATTTTGCTGGTTTAGAGGGGGACTACCTTTTGTCCCGGCAATTATTTAACCGTAACAATGATGACACACTGAATGGGACACACAGAGACACGTTGACACACCGAATGTGACACACAGAGACACGTTGACACACCGAATGTGACACGGGGACATGTTGACACACTCAAGGTGACACACGGAAACAAGGTGACAGACAATGTGACACTCAGTGACAGGTTCACACAATGAATATGACACACCGAGCCATAATGAAACAATGAATCTAAGACAAGGAGATACGCTGTCACACTTAGAGTGACACACGGAAATATGTTGACATACTAAATGTGACACTCAAAGACATGATGACACACTGAATGTGACACACTGTTATGTGTCACATTAACTACGCCGACTAAAGGAAAACGGGAGTCACTGATGTAGATGGTGTCCCTGTACAAAACCATGTCGTAGGACCTTGTGTCAAGTGTGGCCAACTCGGAACTCATATTATTGGGCACCGTCATCTTCATCCAGCCAAATCCTCTTTAACGACACGAAACGAAAATGAAACAAATGTGTTTCTGTAATCAGCACCGAATCAAAACAATCACCAGAGCTAAACAGGCTACCGACTGCGTCACAATCAACTTACCCTAAACGTAGATTTGTCATTTGTGCTTATCATTAGAATCTAGTCCTCAGTCGAAGTCCTAGCGACCCAAGGCAAACAGTTGTCTCATTCGGTCACATCTTACGTCCGGCAATACGGTGTTGAGGACCTATGCTACGCGGTATCCTCACATGGAAAGAACTATTAGCGGTGCCTGACACTCACACCAAGGAGGCCACTCGACACGAGTGCCACACTACAAAATAGTCAATCCTTCCCCATGCTTTTTTAAATTGTTATTATTATTAATAAACTACACACTTCAGTCCTTTCCGTGGTACCAGATGTCATTTATCTTCTGGGTCAACTTACCAACATTTTAATTTATACTATTAGCAGCTTGGTACCATGTGTGAGGAGGGAGTTTAGCTTTGCATCGCTAACAGCAATATGTCACCAATAATCACGGCGCCAAAAATGTGTCTCACATTGTATCCATGTGGGGAATCGAACCCGGATCTTCTTTGTGACGAACGCTTTAACCACTTGGCTGGGCTAACCCTGGTGCCATAAAACATACCATGTGTTTCCTTAATCGTTTCCATTTGTATTCCATGAGGAGCTACCATCTTATAATATACCCAATGAAGTGTGCTAAAGAGATGACTCTGTCATGATGTTTTAAGCAAATGTTATTGATATTGCAAAGTAAACAATAGGTAGTCTGACACAGTGAGTACATCTATTCATTGTGTATAAAAGTGGTTGAGAGTTTCAATGCGCAGTGCTGCATATTTAATGGTTCCAGTTAACTAGATTCGCTTTACTGATGTTTCTACGTAGATGGAGTTAATAAGTTTTCCTGGTACGAGATGTACATACACTGTTTCCACGTCAGCATCTTATAAACATTTACGTATCCGAAACATGTTCAGCTGGAGACGTGAAGTTCATAACGGCTAAAGCTTGAAAGAAACTGTGCACAAGCTTTTCGCACAAAAACGCTTATAGCTTCATGTTGTCTGACCATGCATCCTAGGATTTCAGGATTTCAGCCACAAAAATAAACAGATATGGAGATATGGGATTCCCTTGCCTACAACCCCTTTGGTTTGGGAAGAAATCAGAGAGATGGCCATTCAGAATAACACATGATGTCATAAGACATCAATCCAACGTATAATCTTTAGAGTGAGTGAGTGAGTTAAGATTTACACTCACATCAGCAATATTTCAGTCTTATCATGATTAAAACCTGTCATCGAAGGACAGTAAAACCAGTTAGAATATCACAGTGTCAAGAAAGAAAACTAGCATCTCTCTCTAAACCTTCAACACAGTATAAAACGGCCTGCAGATCGCCAACAACTGAGGGTAGGTCACCATACTAGCATTCTAGAGACAACATAGAGATATAATCCTTTAGATGACATCATTGACATACACAGCATTTACACAATTACGACCATAACATAACAGATCGATAGATAGATAGATAGATAGACAGATCGATCGATCGATCCATAGATAGATAGATAGATAGATAGATAGAAGATAGGATGTGTTAATGAAGCACTCTCATTTTGTGCCTATAGAAAGTATTTGCGACTAGTGACACCCGTCCAACTCATAAATGGTCTTTCGTATTGTTAGCAGCCAAAGATAAAAAATCGATCTCATTTATTTAAGTTATCGACTGTTTATTAACCCTATGCAGTAAAGATGTAATATCTGACAAATCTGAGGAGAGCAATATCTACATTTCACAGTCCTGACGCTTCGTGATATCCCCTTTAAAGTCTTAATTGAAGAGAGTTCAGTTAGCCAGGCTTAAAACACACATAATAACGATTTATCTTTTTCTAAAGAAAAATAACATCTCTATTTAGGATACAGCTGCCATTCATGGTCAAGTATTGAACAAAGCATTCATGTACTCCTGTACTTCTATTGGGGACACCCATGGTGATGTCATCAGGTATTGTTCTAAGCTTCCTTCTTCAGCTCGGGTAGAGGACCATGTCATCCTTAGGGCGACATCCACCGCACCATCCTCCACAAACAACGTCAATGATGGCGCCGTTCTGTTGACGTGAAATGCTTTGCACAAGAGGCTTGAAGCCATCCAGTTTGACAGTCCATGTCAGCTTGAAAGAAAGAGATATGTCAACATTAAAATGCAACTCGTATTCGTCCGATTAGGAGTGAGCGGGTTGGGTTTTACGCCGCGTCAAGAAATATTTTAGTGATATCATGGCGGGACAAAAGACATCAGAAATGGCTCTCAGACATTATACCCATGTCGAGTATCAAACCCGGGTGTTCGGCGTGACGAGCGAACGCTTTAACGACTGCACTATCCCATGATAGAACTAAACAGAACTAACTTAAACTTACAGCAAGGAGTATATCGCGTGTATTGAACTAAACAAAGTGGCATCTGAATATTGATGGTAACTGAAATGACAGTGTCGTTGCTCATTTCCAGCTGTCTATACCGTTTAATCAGTTCAGTTTACACCTCATTTGATGTTTGTGGGGTTTGTGTGTGTTGGTGGTGGTGGTTGGGGTGGGTGTGTGTGTGTGTGTGGCGAATGGTATCGTAGCTGGATATTTGTTTGCTGCTTCGGTATTTAGAAGCAACCGTCACGCAGAAATGCTTAATGAAGTTTTCAGCTATAGTAACTGAATTCCCCGAATCGCTCAAAGAAAAATCACTTCCCCAACTTCATATTTTCACTTAGAGAATATCTAAAGAATGGAACTTCAGGATAACCTTAGTAAAGGATGCTTCATGAAAGAAGCCTCAGGGCGGAGCACATACGTCTTTGAACATATTGTATCAACATCTATTCTGACACAAACTGAAAACCTACATCGTTCTTGAACTGCATCCCTGTTCCCAGTGTGTTGATGTGAAAAGTTCCTATTTTCTTACAGCCACTTGTATACGAGTAACAATCTTCTGCTTCACCATATTGTAGAGGCGGCGTCTTGTTCCCGCTGGCGAACGTCGTGTCAGTTGTTACAAAGAAGAAAAATGTGAAACATGGCACTACCATTCTCCCACGGCTGTTACGATATGTTAATTACACTGGATTGGTTAAAGATCCACACCTCGGGGGCAGGCTCAAAGAGAGTAATTAACACATAATTACCCCATACAACCCAAGCTGCTTGTTAGGCGTTAGAAGGATAACAGTCATTCCCTACCCCCTCCCCCTCCCCTCCCCCCCTCCCCTCTCTCTCCAAAACACATTCACACACATTCTCTCTCTCTTTCTCTTTCTCTCTCTCTCAAACACTTACACACACATTCTCTCTCAGTCTCTCCCTACCTTTGTACACACTGAACAGTAATTGGTGTGCAACCAACACACTGTTGAAGCAAAAGATGTGTTCTGCGTTGACAACTAGTCGCCGAATAGAACAACATTTCAACACACGTCCAAATTCACTCTGTCACACTCTCCTCAATAAACTCCTTCCGATGCCTCACATGTCCACGATGAAGTCCACGATGAAGTCCATGATGACGTCCATGATGACGTCCATGATGACGTCCACGACAAGAGGTATTCAAGGAAAAAAAACTATGATCTTTAGTCAGTTATTAACTCACTGATGGGTGGATCCTGATCTTTTGGTATTCCGTCACACCATCCTTGTCAACACCAAGCCCTGTCAGAATTGGCACTTCATTCTGACAATCTCTATTGGACCTTTTCGGATAGTTCCCGAAGTTTCTATTGGGCAGAGTGACGTACTCCAGCTGGTGTGTGTCATTCATCAGACAGAAGACCTTCACTGACAAACCCTTGAACTGTGGGGCTGAAGGATAGATGTAGTATTCCCCGCTCTCGGCAGTCGGGTTGTTATGTTTGATCTCAAAGCATGTTTCAGGATCTGGCAAATATGATCGAATAATTCTGCATTTCTGCATGCATCATCAGCTATATCTAGGTTTCATTACCCTCTGTAGTCAATAAATCTATCGTTGTCAGTAACATGGATATGTTATGTTATGTTACGTTATGGATATTTATATTGCGCACATCTCCAGGCAACTGGTACTTGCTCAAAACGCTGACATATATATCCAGAATTAAAAAATGTTGACTGAAATTGTCTCCATAAGGAGATGGCAAAACTGTAACTGATTCTGGTTAACTGTAACTGATTCTGGTTTGGGGTTGGTTCTAGTATTGCCAGTATTAATGTATAGAATTGTGTCATCAATTTTCTGGTAAACAACGTGTCCGTTCAACCCGTAAATATTTTTCTTCACGAACGTTTAATGTCCTGTGGTCATCGCAATTAGGCTGAGCCATTTCCAACCCTGATCTGTATTCCCACGCATTTGACGTATAATTTTCAAATACTATTGAAAATATTAAACGATGGCACAGAGATTTGTTTATGGTTGTATCTCATCATTATCGTCGTATAGTTTGACTAAAACTGAGTGTGACGTAAACATTCACGATACGCTAAATTTTGATGTGATGGATGTTTTGATCTGATCAAATTCCAGGCTCAAATTAATCAGAATTAATTCTGACTGTTCTTCAGATGTCAGTAACATTTACCAGTTTTACTTGCACCTTCGATTTTCCTTCACCTGATATTGTGTTGATTTCGATTACATAAATACATTCTGTACCTTTAAAGAGCCGTTTGTACAAATCAAACGGTCCACTCTGGGAAATTTGGCCTTCAGATACATCCTCTGAGTGTCCAGTGATGCAGAGTCCAGTTGTGTTTGAATACTGCAGGTCAACACAAGATGTGCTACGTGAACACAATCGAGCACAATCTGTTAATTTCAAAACTGTATGCTGTAGAAGACGTTGAGGTCGATCTAAACGGGGTGGAGTCGCAGCTGCTGTCCTCTTGAAAAGTCGTTCTCTTAGACTCTTTGCTGTGGAGCTCAAAATTACGATCATCCAAATTTGAACGATACATGTAACATATACAGTGACAGTATATCTCGCCATGCTCAAGTCTGAATATTAGTTGGTGAGCCTGCAAATCGTCTGGCGCATGTGACAGTCTTGTCATAATCCAACAGCTTAATAACTGTTGAAACAAAATATGAAGAAATTGATTTTGCTCGATCTTGCCATGTGCAATTACAGAACCACGATATTAGTTGTTAAATATTACATGTAATGTGTATTTGCACCATTCAGAATGTACCTAATGAACTGAAGGACATTCAAATTTGTCTTCCGAGTCTGGAACAGAAATTCCGATTCTTGGCACAACACAATAGCTTTATACTCGCAGAACAAATACCGTGATAATCGATTTAGTTCGATACCGCTACCTCCGGTAACTAACACTAACAATACTAAGCTCCACTCTCGTTTGTATCATCTATATTCCCACAGTGTAATATATATATGTACACTCTTCATAAAAAAGAAACGCATATAAAGTGGAAACTTGGTATAACGAACACTGAAAATGTTGTGTTATGGAGCTCACAAAGTGCATTTTAATCGCAAGAATCGTTTGGAAATCGATGCCTTTGTACACAGATGGGTAACAGTTAAAACGTAACTGATGTCATTTGGAGCCATATACGCAAAGACATGATAAGCACGCGCAAAGGGTGCGACAAGCACAATAACAGTGCAGGGATTTGGATGTTGCTTCACTTTCGTAAAAACTGTCAACATAGATTTCATAATGCCAAGACTGAACGAAGCTCAGAAGAACGACATCCGACGATTGCAAGCAGACAAATTCAGGTAAGAGGTTGCGAGGTTCTTTAATGTCAACAGTGGCACCGTATTGAGGTTATGGAACCGTTACCAGCAGCAGGTAAGAGGTTGCGAGGTTCTTTAATGTCAACAGTGGCACCATATTGAGGTTATGGAACCGTTACCAGCAGCAGGAATCAACCTATGACTTCCCAGATTCGTCGCACCAAGTGTCACCACTCCTGCCCAAGACAGCTACAACCGGATGCGCCGCCTAACCCAAAGGACGACAACTGCTGTCTCCACTGCATCCTTAGTGGCTTGAATGGACGGGATCTCGAACCAGACTGTTCGGAACTCTGTCTACAGAGGGAGGATTGCGGCCTGGACGTCCTGCTAGAAGCGTGATTATATTAAGGCAGCATTAACAGCTACAGCTGCAACGGTGTCGAGCGCACAGTGTATGGCCCCACGAACAATGAAGACACGAATGGTTCAGCGATGAATCCCGATTCATGCTCTGCAGACAGGATGGAAGATTCCTTGTCTACCGCAGAAGAGATGCGTGCTTCGCTGCAAATTGCATAGAGGAAGGGAATAGAAAAGGTTTGAGAAAGGAGTGTCCTGATGTGGGCAGACATTTCACAAGGCCAGGATAGACTTGCTGCACATCAGGGGGAACTGAACAGCACAGAGCTATGTTGATGACATCTTGCGTCCGCACACCGTCCCCATCATGACCACGGCCAACGCTGTGTTGTCCAGCAGGACAATGCCCGTCCTCACACAGCACGCATCACCACAACCTTCCAAGCAAACAACATCAACGTTCTGCCATGGCCTTCCAGATCCGCCGGATTTGAACCCAATTAAGAATCTTTGGAATAAAGGGGTTTGCCGTCACACTAATCCGCTTGCGGGCACGACTTTGCTATCGGTCATTGTGACACTAAGCTTGTACTGATTCATCATGGCATGTGAGCGGCGCCAACTCTTCACCAGTCACGGTACAGAACTAGCCGGTATCGAAAGAGGAAGCCAAGCTCGGTTAGAACTGATGCGATATGGCGGCAACATACAATGCGTTCACAATTCAGAAGTTGAAGCAGGAGTTGATCAGGGGATCAGAAAGACTGTCAGAACGACTGGTCTTGTGGAAAGGTACTTATTTTTGCTATGGCGGTGCAGGAACAACACAACAGACCTTGAAAGCATTTCTTATTTGCTTTGTGTTCCTCGCTGATGACTAGTCAATGTCGGTCATTTCACACTTGACATTATTTGGGACATATGCCATTGTCATACATTAATGACATTAATGACATATCATTCAAAGTGTGGGTGTATAACTTTCAGATGATTAATTGGTGGCGTGTGGTCCTGTGAAAAGCGCTCAGGTCACGACTCAGTTGTTGTTAGACAACGTTGAGTGCGGACAGTCATTGGATGGGTGATCGTGCTTGGAGACTTGACTCCTAATAGTTTCTAGGACATCGGCCCTTTCTTACAACGAAGCACATGTGGCACATATGGTCTCACGTTAGGCAAGACGTGAGTTTGTTCAAAATTGCCTCATTTCACCAAGCAGAAAATGGGTACCCGGAGAATGGTCATGAGACAAATAACCTTCTAGCGCATAATAGGTTGTTTGGGTTGTCCGGGGTAATAAAGTCTTATCACTTTGAGCATGCACGAGTGTGTAGAAAAGTCGTGGTATGTATAGTCATTATTATTTAGATTTAGAAGAAATTTCTTCTTCATTGTATGAAACATTGATTTCTGTATGACTCAGTGTCTTGGGTCAATGCATCACAAAATCAATATCAGAAAAACCGATAACTGTGTACTATTTGTATTGTGGGAAATGATTTCTCTCTCTCATCAATAACTTGACCCATTGTGTGAATGTTTGTTGATGTGCTAGGTCTTTTAAGCTTGCTGATTGGTTGGCGTTTTGTTGTCAACTGATCACAAAGCCGTGTACGATCCTCACTGAGATGAAACTGTCATTACTACACTCCAAAATAAGATCATTTTGCATACAAACGCGTTCCTGTGGAAGACAACCAACTTTCACATTAGCACAAGAAGTCGACAACTCCTCAATAAATTGCTAGTGTATTGTTTATACACATACTAATTTTACAATACTTGTGGAAAAGTATAATCTTTACCAAGAAAGTGAAATCCCAAATACGACATATGTTGCATCTGACCACTTTCTAAAATGACATTGTATAATCAAAGCATTATCCCAATTTCACAATTTTTGAAAACTATTTTCCAGTCCTCACTGAATTCTGGAATAAACAGTCTCCAGAAAGAAATATTCAAGAGTGAAAACGTTCTTGTAATGTGTATCTAAATTTTCTTTAGAAATTACAAGTTATATCTTTTATTATATTTTTAGCTTCCACTAGTTGTTTTATTATTTACAATACTGCTAAGAGGCTTAATTTGTATTTTTTAAAAAATCACAATTCAGGTATTCAATGAAATAATTTTCTGTCAGACAATATTTCATCAGTCGTTTAATTAACACAGAAGCATCATCAATCATGATAAACGTCTTCAACACAAGATATTTCTTTTGTAGACCGAGGACATATGCTCAAAATGATGACTTCTGTGGCACCGTCTTCCATCTTCCTGAGCTATCATCAGGATTTAGGGAGCTTCTACCAAAACATCAGCCATCCTACCTATCTCCAAAGAGCTGACAGAGGAATACTTTATTTTCCGCATGGCCGAAGACAATCAGGCTGTCAGTGATTTGAAATATAGGAGTCAAAGATGTTAGCTAAGAGGGTTCTCGCATGCAGTGTGTATTTTGAGGGATCGTCCACTTGTTGGCGCCTCTATCAAAGAATCTATGATCCGTTTCACTTCATTTTAGACTGACTGGACAATGACGCAAAACCTAATTCTTGCAACAGAACCAATTTTCCCCGGTCACATGAAACTCACAGATCAACTCAGAAAAAATGTCTCAAAATTTTGGACACTTAAAAAAGAAAAAAAGTTGTTTAACGAACAATCATTATTTTGTTGTCACTTTTGTCACTTTTCGCTATTTCTTCAGAAGGAGGACCACTTGGTAGTAGAACAGCCACGTGTGCGAGTGGTACCTGTGAAATTGAAAATTCACTGCACATGCTCCTTGTTTACCTGGCTGTTCTACTAGATATTTACGTATCTTCTGTATGATTCCACAGGAAAGATTTGCTTGAATCAAAAAAGTAATATTATTATAATAATCAAGGAAAATTGTACATTGCCAAACAAAAATGTTGGGTTTTTAGTTGTTGTTTACACTTTGTGTGATATGTTTGTTGAACAAATTGATCGTGACAATAACTATTTTCAGCTTTCTATACTCCCAAAACTAGAACTTTACCAGCAGCATCATACATTCTATCAGTTTTGTAAAATCCTGCATCTCACAAATTCACGGAGGAGCCAAGCTCAAATGTCAAAATGTTGGATGAACACTATACTTTTCTGAAACTGAACGATGACAAAACTGAGATTCTTATAATCAGCTCTGAATAGACAAATTCACAGTTCAAGTTCCCTGGAGTTCAACCAGAAAGTCATGCTCGAAGTCTAGGCGTCACTTTTGACTCAGCATTAAAAACATCACGTCAGTAACATCAGCGAACTTGCATATCTTCATCTTAGTAACATCAGACAGATTAGCAGGTGCATGGACACACCATCAATAAAATGCCCAGCCCATATGCATTCGTGACATCACTCCTGGACTACTTCAACCACACAGTCCACTGTATGGAATACAGTAACAGTGGACAAGTTACGGCGTGTTCAAAACAGAGCTACCAGGCTCATAACACGCACACATATGCATGTGTTCATAACACCAGTCCTGAATGACTCACTGTTAAAGACAGAGTCGTATTCAAACTTCATGTGTTCGTTTAGAAGTCCAGTTATGGGCTTGCTCCATTCTATCGCTAGAAACTAGTCAACCTTCACTACCCTGGGAGGTCACTCAGATCACCTAGTCAGGAACGTTTAGATATTCTATATGTCCGAAGCACAACATACGGGGACAGAATATTTAGCAGAGCGGGCGCTGTAATCTGGAATGGATTTCCTGATTTTCGATCATGTCTCCTGGCTACAAAACAAATACCTTGTGATGAAGACATTTATCATGATTGATGATGTCTCTCCGTTAATAAAATGACTGAAGAAATATTATTATTTTACAGAAAACTATTTTCCTAAACTAGAGGGCAAAGGAACATGAACACTTTTTATTTTGAATTTTTATAAAAGTTGATACTAGTAAAATCCTTTTAGGCGGTTCGCCCATATACTGACTAATCATTCAGCATGTTGGCACAAGCACGTGAATTTGCCAAAAGTGGTAAAACGTGCATCCCGGAGATTTTGCTTGACAACTGGTACGAAAAAGGCAGCGAATCGGTGGCCATACATCTCAGCTGACAAAACAACACTGAAATTAAACCACGGCTAACGGTCCAAGAGAGAGAAGGCCATAGGTCTCGTTCCTACCAACATTACAGGATGCATCATTGCCCCAACATTGGGAGAAAATCAACATTTCCATATGAGGTCAAGAACATCGGTCATTTATTTCATGATCACAGACATGCAACACCTGCTAAATGCTCAAACAAAGTATACCTATTTAAAAAAACCCAGAAAAATGCATTTTTTATTTCATTGCTTGTAACATACGTCAATACACAACTCCCAGTGCCAAACCAACCAGAGTTGGCAGTAGATGGCAGTCAATGTACTGGTTCGGACTATTCATATGAGTTTCACAGCATGTTGCAACAACTCCTGCAGCAATCAGCTTCCAACACCACCCGAGGAAGGTCTGCAAAAGACGCGGGCAGCATCAAGATATCCTGGACCTTAGGAAGCCACCAGCGACCTAGGTCAACAACCACCTCGTCGACGTCTCCGAATCCCATTGTTAAAGCCAAGACATTCAAAATACAGTCACTTCAGTTCGTGATCGACGTCATCACTCTCGTTCGTACAAGAACGGACATATTACAGGATACACCACAGGCACGTCCATATCTGCCAGAAATTCCATATGAAGGTCACCATATGAAGGTCACAACATCGGTCACTTCTTTCATGGTCGGCAGCTTTAAAGGAGCTATAGACATCCAACATGTGTTAATTGATAAAAAAAGGTACACGTACTTAAGGACAAGAAATATCATACGGGATACTGTGTTCGTGCGGATGTTCCTGATGTACTAAGTTTCACTAAGACTGAAAACTAAAACTAGACGAACAAGAATTGCCCATAGGTTAGCCTCTTTAATCATGTTCACTTTGCTTTATTTGCACAAATGTAGGCCACTGGACCCTGGTATTGGTCCACATGAAATAACTCACACAATATCAAACACGGACACATCATCAAACCATACTTGAAACAACTGTATTGCACAGATGTGCATGTAGCAAAATTTCAAGACAGTTGTTTGATAGTCATTTATTGCAAAATTTCATTGTCAGGTGCATTCCATAACATATGAATGCAGCAACATGTCTTATTTCGAAAGACGTCAACATATTGAGGTACTGAAGAGTAGTATTTACATAGTATTTATCCGGTAAAAATTGTTTCCAGAGATCTTCATACATCTGACACACTCTTAAAATGAACCCGTGAAGGTCCCGGGGTAGAATAGGCTTCAGCAACACATGCTTGCCATAAAAGGCGACTGTGCCTGTCGTAAGAGGCGACTAACGGGATCGCATGGTCAAGCTCGCTGACTTGGTTGACACGTGTCATCAATTCCCAATTGCCAGATCGATGAGCAAGCTGTTGGTCACTGGATTGTCTGTTCCAGACCCGATTATTTACAGACTGCGGCCATATAGCTGGAATATTGCTGAGTGTTGCGTAAAATTAAACTCACTCACTCACTAGTAAAATGGAATTCAGTCTTGAGGTACCCCTGTTTACAAATACAACATGTTCTCTGACAACGAGAGCTTTTATTACATCATCCAAGAAATTGTTCACGTGCTAATAAGAGATTGAATTTCCTTATTGGGGTCAGTTCTTCTGCGCCATTCCGCAGCCCCAGCAAAACTAATATCCTTAGTTACACCTTAAATGGAATGGGTTTAAGATATACGCGACATTTTGATACAGATTAGCTATATACACAAAACATGCAAAGTGAGCATCTCGACTATGTCAGAAACGTATTAAATAAATGATCGTCTTGATAATCTTATGCATGCACAGTATCTATAAACATTAAAATCAATTCATATTCTCATTCAGATATGGTAAATACAACTAACTATGTACATTTTCATCAGCAAAAAATTCAGTAAATAATAATGATAAAACTATAATATGCAAGTGGTTGGCTTGGGAACCACTTTTTATAAGTGAATGACAAATTAAAAAGCAGGATAAACAATTTTTTTTCGTTGAATGTATGTTTATCATCGATAGATAATCGAATCAGATATAATTATGGATGTTCGTGGATAAGGCCAACTGTTTGACGTTAAGGCATCACAAGCACTGTCATATCAACACCTCAAACAATTCACATAAGAATAACTGTTTGACGAAAAACACGTTTTTCATCCAACTTCTATAACAGTTGAAAACTACAATCTTTCATTTATGAAATAATAAAAATAATAGCCTCTTCGGTGATCTGATCGACCAGTCATCAGTTTTAACGAGAGGTTCCTCCTGATATTTGTACCCTCTGCTTGACATTCAAATCCAAATTGGAGAATCTCCATTTTAGATTTTAAGGAATCACACACATAGTCACCTGACTAAAAACATTCAGTTCTATGGACTGGAGAGTATATTCTCCAGTATAGGAGACTACGTCTATGCTGGAAGGATATAACCCGCTGATGTAGATGGTGCCACTGTGTAGTTCCATATGCCAAGGTAAGACGTTCAGTGTGGTCACCTCGGACTTCCTATTATTGGACAAATTCATCTTCATCAGCTTCTTCTCATGGTTATAATACAACACACCAGCTGTCTGATCCAGGGTTACAGCATGCATATTTGTTCCTCTAACTAGTGTTGCCAGACCATGACCACTATACGTCACTGTGAATAGCTTACCTTCATTACACCCATAGATCATCTTTCTCCTTGTGTCAAGAGTTATCTGCCTTGGGATGCCTCCAAACCCATGTAAGTCAACAATGAAGGTAAGGTTCCCCCCTACCGTCGACATTCGACTGACTGAATATCGTGGTTGAAATGTCGACATGAAGATGATGTCACGCCCTTCATCCACTGCCATTCCCGTTGTGTACACACCTTCCATCAGTACCCTCACGTTACTTGTGTCCAGGGTAGAAGACAGAATTTTGTTAGGGTTGTACAGCCCTATCAGAAGTTCGTTTGTCTTTGCTATGTAGGCAAGAGCTGTCACCCAATTCAGGGCGTGATACTTATAGGTACTTAGGGTGTTACTGGGGATACTGAGTTGATGAAAATAAAGATTAGCGTTAGACTCAAGTGGAGCAATCAGAATCCTGCTTTCACCCTGCGATCTGAACGTCGTTGGTAATGATGGCACAGGTGGTTTGGGTGTCGTCACTGACGTTGTGAACACAGACGGACTTGGTGTTGTCACATATGGCGTAGATCTCGTTACTGACGTTGTCGACCCTGTTGACCCTGGCTGAGGTGTTTGGGAAGAAGAAAGCACAGCAACCGTTCTTTTCAGTCGAGATACTTGGGATTGATACTTCTCGTTAAGTCTGACGAGGCGCTCATTATCAGCCTTGAGATCAACGTTATATGCATCACACTTCTGTAGTACTAATTCCAGGTCTTGCTTTTCTCTAACACACACATCACTTGAGTCCTCTCCGTCTACCTTCTTCATGATGGATTCATGAAATATGTCCGTCTCGTTTAGTATTTCTTTTAAGGATCGCGCGACATGATGTATCTGCCTCTCCATCTGACGGTAGCCCTGTTTCAGATGTCTCAGTTCAGAGACAACCTCACCTTTTACCATATCCTGAAGAGAATCCCTCTGTAAAATCTCAGCCATGGCTTCCCGCACTTGCTCACGTATGTTTTCTTTCAGTTCAGCTCTCAACGATGCCTTAGCCACATCGATGGTGTTAAGCACCCTCTTCTCAATACGGAGCATATCAGCCTTGTTGTCAAGCAACTCTTCCTCAAACCGGTCCAATTTGCGTATGACAGACACAAGACTGTCCTGACAGTTACAAAAGCAGATCAGGAAAGCAAATAAGAGCAGCCATGGGAGACCTGTAAATACGACCATCTTGGAATTGTACAAAATCCTTGAAAAACTATTGTCCGTTAGAGAGATGTGAACGTGCACCTCTCTGTACGACGCGGTGTTATATACTGCTGACTGACTGGAGTAATGTGGACGTATATAGTTACTTAGTTATCAGTGAGTAATCAGTGTTGGGGTCAGCCGAGGCCAACTCGTGAGGGTACAGAACACTCGATTATCAACCATGTGTTTTTCCAAACAAACGTAAGACATAGCCGTCAGTTAGTCTGGACTGTACACCACTATCACGTGCCGAAAAGCACCAACATTGCGTTTTTCAGGAGTTTTATCAAATGCACAGCCGCATACAAATAAATATAGTCAACCCTGTAGTGTGTAACCAACTTTTATACACATATATAGCAAAAGATGCTAAGCGTCAACGAGAAAACTACCAACAAGGAGAAGGTAAGAAGCAGAAATGTGAGTAAAACAGAAAGACACGTTGACACACTGAATGTGACATACAGAGACATGGTGACACCCTGAAAGTGATCCATATTTTATTTTAAACGTTAATTTCTGTCATGTTTTCCATCCTGCACCCATTGTTATAGCTTATGAACATCCGACATCCATTGTTATACGTTATGAACATTCGCCATCCATTGTTATAGGTTATGAACATCCGACATCCATTGTTATAGGTTATGAACATTCGACATCCATTGTTATAGGTTATGAACATTCGACATCCATTGTTATAGGTTATGAACATCCAGCATCTGTTGCCATACGGAATGAACATCTGTCATCAACTGTTATGCGCTAAGAATATCCCTTGCCATACGTTATGAACATCCTGCATCTGTTGCCACACGTTACGAACATCCTCCGTCTGTTGTTATGCGTTATGAACATCCAACATCTATTGTCGTGTGTTATGAACATCGAACATCTATTGTCATACGATATGAACATCCAACATCTGCTGTCACACGTTATGAACATCCTCCATCTGTTGCCACACGTTATGAACATCCAACATCTGTTGCCACACGTTATGAACATCCAACATCTGTTGCCACACGTTATGAACATCCAACATCTGCTGTCGCACGTTACGAACATCCTCCATCTTTTCCCATACGTTATGAACATCCAACATCTGTTGCCACACGTTATGAACATCCTCCATCTGTTGCCACACGTTATGAACATCCTCCATCTGTTGCCACACGTTATGAACATCCTCCATCTATTGCCACACGTTATGAACATCCTCCATCTCTTCCCATACGTCATGAACATCCAACATCTGTTGCCACACGTTATAAACACCCTCCATCTGTTGCCACACGTTATAAACACCCTCCATCTGTTGCCACACGTTATGAACATCCTCCATTTCTTCCCATACGTTATGAACATCCTCAATCTGTTGCCACACGTTATGAACATCCTCCATCTGTTGTTATGCGTTATGAACATCCAACATCTATTGTCGTGTGTTATGAACATCGAACATCTATTGTCATACGATATGAACATCCAACATCTGCTGTCACACGTTATGAACATCCTCCACCTGTTGCCACACGATATGAACATCCAACATCTGCTGCCACACGTCATGAACATCCTCCACCTGTTGCCACACGATATGAACATCCAACATCTGCTGCCACACGTTATGAACATCCTCCACCTGTTGCCACACGTTATGAACATCCAACATCTGTTGCCACACCTTATGAACATCCAACATCTGCTGTCACACGTTATGAACATCCAACATCTGTTGCCACACGTCATGAAAATCCAACATCTGTTGCCACACGTTATGAACATCCTCCACCTGTTGCCACACGTCATGAACATCCTCCATTTCTTCCCATACGTTATGAACATCCTCCATCTGTTGCCACACGTCATGAACATCCTCCATCTGTTGCCACACGTCATGAAAATCCAACATCTGTTGCCACACGTCATGAAAATCCAACATCTGTTGCCACACGTCATGAACATCCTCCATCTGTTGCCACACGTCATGAACATCCTCCATCTGTTGCCACACGTCATGAAAATCCAACATCTGTTGCCACACGTTATAAACATCCTCCATCTGTTGCCACACGTCATGAACATCCTCCATCTGTTGCCACACGTCATGAACATCCTCCATCTGTTGCCACACGTCATGAAAATCCAACATCTGTTGCCACACGTTATAAACATCCTCCATCTGTTGCCACACGTCATGAACATCCTCCATTTCTTCCCATACGTTATGAACATCCTCCATCTGTTGCCACACGTCATGAAGATCCAGCATCTGCTGCCACACGTTATGCACATCCAACATCTATTGTCGTGCGTTATGAACATCCTCCATCTATTGTCATACGATATGAACATCCAACATCTGTTGCCACACGTTATGAACATCCTCCATCTGTTGTCACACGTTATGAACATCCAACATCTTTTGCCACACGTTATGAACATCTTCCATCTTTTGCCACACGTTATGAACATCCTCCATCTCTTCCCATACGTTATGAACATCCTGCATCTGTTGCCACACGTTATGAACATCCTCCATCTGTTGCCACACGTTATGAACATCCTCCATCTGTTGCCACACGTCATGAACATCCTCCATCTGTTGCCACACGTCATGAAAATCCAACATCTGTTGCCACACGTTATAAACATCCTCCATCTGTTGCCACACGTCATGAACATCCTCCATTTCTTCCCATACGTTATGAACATCCTCCATCTGTTGCCACACGTCATGAAGATCCAGCATCTGTTGCCACACGTTACGCACATCCAACATCTATTGTCGTGCGTTATGAACATCCTCCATCTATTGTCATACGATATGAACATCCAACATCTGTTGCCACACGTTATGAACATCCTCCATCTGTTGTCACACGTTATGAACATCCAACATCTTTTGCCACACGTTATGAACATCTTCCATCTTTTGCCACACGTTATGAACATCCAACATCTCTTCCCATACGTTATGAACATTCAACATCTGTTGCCACACGTTATGAACATCCTCCATCTGTTGCCACACGTTATGAACATCCTCCATCTGTTGCCACACGTTATGAACATCCTCCATCTGTTGCCACACGTTATGAACATCCTCCATCTCTTCCCATACGTTATGAACATCCTCCATCTGTTGCCACACGTTATAAACACCCTCCATCTGTTGCCACACGTTATAAACACCCTCCATCTGTTGCCACACGTTATGAACATCCTCCATTTCTTCCCATACGTTATGAACATCCTCAATCTGTTGCCACACGTTATGAACATCCTCCATCTGTTGTTATGCGTTATGAACATCCAACATCTATTGTCGTGTGTTATGAACATCGAACATCTATTGTCATACGATATGAACATCCAACATCTGCTGTCACACGTTATGAACATCCTCCATCTCTTCCCATACGTTATGAACAGCCCCCCCCCCCCCCTCCCATCTGTTGCCACACGTTAGGAACATCTTCCATCTGTTGCCACACGTTATGAACATCCAACATCTGTTGCCACACGTTATGAACATCCTCCATCTCTTCCCATACGTTATGAACATCCTACACCTGTTGCCACACGTTATAAACATCCTCCATCTGTTGCCACACGTTATGAACATCCTCCATCTCTTCCCATACGTTATGAACATCCTACACCTGTTGCCACACGTTATAAACATCCTCCATCTCTTCCCATACGTTATGAACATCCTCCATCTGTTGCCACACGTTATGAACATCCTCCATCTGTTGCCACACGTTATGAACATCCTCCATCTCTTCCCATACGTTATGAACATCCTACACCTGTTGCCACACGTTATAAACACCCTCCATCTGTTGCCACACGTTATGAACATCCTCCATCTCTTCCCATACATTATGAACATCCTCCATCTGTTGCCACACGTTATGAACATCCTCCATCTGTTGCCACACGTTATGAACATCCTCCATCTCTTCCCATACGTTATGAACAGCCCCCCCCCCCCCCCCCCCCCCATCTGTTGCCACACGTTAGGAACATCTTCCATCTGTTGCCACACGTTATGAACATCCTACACCTGTTGTTATAGGTTATGAATATCCTACATCTACAGTTTGTATACTACCATCGAACGCACCATTTCACAATGCCTACCAACAATAATCGAGAATAAAATTACGTGCATCATTAATAATATTCCATAGCAACATGATTGGTAAACCAAATGTTTCAATATGAGGTAATTAGTTGGGATTCGAAGCCTCTGATCAGTAAGCACCAAGTACTTTCCATATTCTTCTATAACACATTTCAAGGAATCACACACAAACATAGCGTATCAACAGCCTTCACGTTTATTGACTGGAGAGTACATGCTCTACTGTTATGTGTCACTTTAACAACGCCTATTAAAGGAAAACGAGAGTCACTGAAGTACATGGTGTCCCTGTACAACACCATGTCCCAGGGCCTTGTGTAAAGTGTGGTCACCTCGGAACTAACATTACTGGACACCGTCATCTTCATCAGTTTCAGATCATTGTTGTAGTACAGCACTCCCGCTGTTTGGTCCAAAGTCACTGCATGCATTCTTTTTCCTCTAACTAGTGTTGCCGGACCTTGACCATCGTATGTCACCGTAAACAGCTTCGTTCTAAGACACCCATATATCCTCTTTGTCCTTGTGTCAAGGGCTATTTGCCTTGAAAACCCTCCAAACTTGAGCAGGTTAGCAATGGTACTGTAGTTTTTCCCTTGTGTAGACATTCGGCTGATTGAGTAACGTGGTCGATACGTCGACATGAAGATGATGTCACGCCCTTCATCCACTGTCATGCCCGTTGTATACACACCTTCCATCAGTACAGTCACGTTGCTTGTGTCCAGGGTAGACGACACTATCTTAGTGGGGTTGTATAATCCTATCAAAAGTTTCTGTGCTTTTGTGATGTAGGTGACAGATGTCACCATCCTCATATAGTGATACGGATAGACACTGAGAGAGTTACTGTCAATGTTGAGCTGACGGAACTTATAATTGAAGCTTGACCCAAGTGGGGAAATCAGGATCCTCCTTCCATCCTGCGACCTGAGCGCCGTTGCTGGTAATACTGATGGCATGGGTGTCGTCAATGACGTTGTCAACACAGGTGACTTTGTAGTTGTCACAGGTCGCTTAGTTCTCGTCACTGAAGTTGTCGACCCTGTTGACCTGGATGTGAAGCTAACGTGTTGAGATGCTTGGGATGAAGAAAGCACAGAAGGCGTTGAGTTCAGTTGTGATATTTGGGATTGACACATCTCGTTTAGCTTCGCCAAGCGCTCATTATCAGCCTTAAGATCAGCAATATACACATTACTCTTCTGTAGTTCTAATTCCAATTTCAGCTTATCGTTAACACACACATCACCTGTGTCCTCTCCGTTCCAGATATCTACCCTTTTCAGGACAGATTCATGAAATACGTCCGTTTTGTTTCGGAGGTCGTTTAAGGATCGTGAAACATGATGTATCTGCCTCTCTACCTGACGGTAGACCTGTTTCAGATGTCTCAGTTCAGAGACAATCCCACTTTTCACCATGTCTTGAAGAGGCTCTTCTTGTAGAATCTCGGCTATGGCATCTCTCACTTGTTCACGAATGTTTTCCTTTACTTGAGCTCTCAATTCTGTCTTTGCAACGTCGATAATGTTAAGCACCCTCTTCTCAATACGGAGCACATCAGCCTTGTTATCCAGCAGATCTTCCTCAAACTGGTCCATCTTGTGTATGACAGACACAAGACTGTCCTGACAGTTACATAAGCAGATGAGGGAGGTACATGTCAGCAGCCAGGAAAGGTCTGTGTACAAGCTCATCTTGGAATTGAATCCTTTGGGAATTGATTGTTCGTAAGAGAGATGTGAACGTGCACCTTCCTGGACGACACGATACTTTACGCTACTGACTGGCTGGATCAAGATACAAGTGTGCAGTTATTAGGTTATCACAGCGTAATCAGTGTTGGGAGTCAGCCGAGGTCAAGTCCTTAGCGAATACACTCCCGGCTTACATCATTACCAGAGAGTCTGCCCTCTAATGTAAGTAGGACAAAGTGATCTGTTACCATAACTACACACCACTGTTACAACGTCACACTGCTCTCTGTAAATACAAAAGATGATGTCGGTTGTATAAAATGTATCATCAGTGCAGTTTCTATCTCACTGTTTTGTATATAGATAAATGTGATCTTATAAATGGTAGTATAACTTAGCAACTGCGATTGCTAGTGGCTAAATCTTCAAAAGGGGTAAAGTATCGTAAATCATTGTCCTCTTTAGAGGGTATGTAAGTCACAAAACTGTTAACGTAATATTTAAACTTACCAGACTTTCTAAAAGTAACTTCGTCTAAATATTCCGATAATCGCCAGATGCTGAAGGGATGGTATAAATCCAATTAGAGCCCATGCAGGTAGCAAAAGCACTGTAAGTCCCTATAGGCCCTAGTATGGTGATCGACCTTCAGTTTTTGGAGACCAATAGCCTTTTTCATTTTGTATTCTCTTTGTATATGAAATAATATAGATTTACATGTTAGTTTTAACGCCATTTGTGATACCTGTTCACTTAGTTATTCGAGTTTTTCAATGACTGGTTATTTAATAACCTACATTTATTGAGTATGCACAATCTTCCTTGTCACATATGGCTAGAATATTGCAGAGGTGACGTTAATTTTTAACTATCACAATTTTGGTCAAAATACACTCTTCAAAAAGGAAACGCAGAGGCCATTTTCGAAGATTTTATTGCATCAGCCATTATTCCATCTACGATTGGTAGGAAGGTGAAAATTCAGACGTCTGTAGACAAAGTGTTCGCCAACACAACAACAGCCTTTATAGTTGGGTTTCTGTTCATATGAGTCCAAGAGATTGCGTCCACGTCAGTACATTGTATTGCCACCATTGGTAGCAGTTCCCGCTCGACACCGTCTCTGGACTGACTGGATAAGTCGACAAAGTCTATTTTGCGGAATTCTTCGAAATTCTCCCTGCAATGGGATGACCAGTTGTGGAAGCGTCTGAGACTTACACACGATCGATTTCATCCCATATGTGTTTTATCGGGCTCAGATCTGGTGATCAGGAAGGCCATGGCAAGAATTGTTAGAACTGTCATGTAGCCGACCACGACGTGTGAAACAGAGTTGTCACGCCGGAACAGCTCCCTCTGTCGGTTTATAATCGGAAGCATGTGACGTCCAAAGACTTCATTGAGGTACCGATTTGTTGTCATATTCCCCTGAAGCACCACTAGATCAGATGTTTCAGTGATGGATATCATACCCCGCAACATGACACTGTCCCCACCAAATCTGCGGACCCGTCGAATGCAATTAGACGCAAAACGCTCATTTCTCCGAACACGTTGTCTTCTATCTCGCAGGCGAAGAACTGTCGCCAACTAGCCTTCTTGGTCAAATTCCATCTTTGGCATATTCGATTCCTGACAGTTTGGTCGCAAATTCCTCTCAAACCAGGGATGTATTGAGCAGTCTCCACAACTGTGGCAAGACGACGAACATGAGCATCCCGGATATAGCGGTTCCGGGTTTGGGTGGAATCGGTTTTAAGGAAACGATCCCAAAGGCGAGATATGATTCTGTGATGTACGTTGAAATGTGAGGCAACTGCAGATGGCGACTCTCAAGCTTCAAGGCGGCCTATATCGATGTTGGCATGATCATTTCTTTGTGTCCAAGCGAACAAACGAATGATAGAATTAAATACAACTTTTGCCTTATTATAGTGGTCGATGTTGCATGCCTTTCCGCTTTCTTGCACATGCATTTTGCTATGTATGCATTACTTGTGACGTTTTGAAAATATTTCTTCAAAGCCTCTAAACCAAGAACAAAACTTGCCGTGTATTAGATCTGAAGCTGTTTCTATTCTTTTTGATCTTTTTCTTCTTGGAAGAGTGTATTTTGCCACATACAACTGTTTATATCATCACAGACAATACTGAACTATACAATCTTATTTCACCGTTTATTAGTCGACAAACAACCAGCAGTATATACAGAATATATGTAAGCAAAATAGATTTATTGTGTGTTTCGTGCTAAAAATTGCATTCAGCAATATTCAAGCTTTATGGTAGTGGTCTGTAAAGAATCGACCTGACAATCCAGTGATCAACAGCATGAACAACGATCTACGTAAGTGAGATACGACATGTATCAACCAAGTCAATGAGTCTGACTACCCGATCCCGTTCGGGACGACAAGCATGGGTTACTGAAGACGGGATGTTCCGGGGTCTAAAATAGATACATGGGCAAAGTGTAGTACCTACACTCCGTACACAGTGAAATCCAGGCATATACCTCACCATGAATGAATAGATTACACAGTGTGTATGCTGATGTCTGAAGAGCTTCAGTAGATACGTTATTCAACCTAGAACAAAGATTCGGGTTCAGTGGTCTTGTTGGTTCCACTGCTCTATATCAGAATCACATGCTCCCCGAGCGGGGACCGTTTGGAAACAGCTCAAACGGACAGAGGCAGGCGACAGCTGTGATTGGACGAAATAGTGTAAGATGTTTATGTGTTTTAGAGGCACACCCATCCAGTAATTAAAACTGACCACAATTTGAAGCATTTGGTGCCATTATTTTTATCACAGTGACCTATGCTTATGTGTGCACAGATATTTTCAAGTAGGTGACATTTGGTGCGGATTGGAGGGTTGATGTGTTCCGCTTCCTGTGCTCGGAAAATTCGCCGTGCAATTTGGGCAGAATTTGTGTTTTATTGTAGTTTAAAGGATAGACTGTACCACTATGTACATGGAATGGCTGTTGATAGCCTGGATATTTTTTTAAACAATTTAGTGTTACTATGGAAATGTATGGGAAAACGTTTGGGGTGGTGTAACCTGGCAAGAGTAGCCTCCCTTAGACCATCTGCATTACAGATTTGGATGTCTCGCCTCACACAAGTACCGTCTAAGTAAATTGTGACAGAGAAGAAATCATTTGGAGTGTGACACTCGGTCATATATTGACACAATGTGTGTGACAGAAGGGAAATCATCTTGAGTGTGATACTCGGTCACACATAAACACAATGAGTGTGACAGAGAAGAAATCATCACTTATGTGACCAGGCCATGTAAGCATATGCAGATAAGTGGCGAAGATGCATTAAGGCAAAGAGGTTGACAAAGGAAATGAAACAAACTGTAGTCGGTGTTCTGTGCTGCTGAGTAGGACATGTCATGGAAAAGAAGTCGCACAGCCAGCTACCACTCTTACCCTCGACATTAATTCAGGCTTGTACAAGGTTAGTGAGTGAGTTTGGTTTTACGCCAAACTCACCAATATTCCAGCTATATGCCGGTGGTCTGTAAATAATCGAGTCTGGACCAGACAATCCAGTGATCAACAACATGAGCATCGATCTGACACACATACAAGGGTACTTTGCCCTCTGTGCCAGCAGACGGGTTCTTGACCCTCTACACAAATACAAGGGTGCTTTCCCCTCTGTGCCAACAGACGGGTTCTTGACCCTCTACACGAATACAAGGGTACTTTCCCCTCTGTGTCAGCAGACGGGTTCTTGACCCTCTACACAAATACAAGAGTACTTTCCCCTCTGTGCCAGTACAGGGGTTCTTGACCCTCTACACGACTATAAGGGTACTTTCCCCTCTGTGCCGGCAGACGGGTTCTTGACCCTCTACACACATACAAGGGTACTTTGCCCTCTGTACCAGCAGACGGGTTCTTGACCCTCTACACAAATACAAGGGTACTTTCCCCTCTGTGCCGGCAGACGGGTTCTTGACCCTCTACACAAATACAAGAGCACTTTCCCCTCTGTGGCAGCAGAGGGGTTCTTGACCCTCTACACAAATACAAGGGCATTTTTTTCATGTGTGCGAATACAGCAGTATTTTGCGTTCTACATGAATAAAAGTGTACATGTGTGTACGAATACAATGGTAATATCATATCAGCTCCAATACAAGGGTATTTTGTCATCTGTGCAAATACAAAGGTGTTCCCGGTGTAGGAATGAAAGGTTGCCATCTGTGCGAATACAGCTTACTTTACCCATCAGTGCGAATACATTGGTTATTCACCCTCTACATGAATACAACTGTACTTTACCCATCAGTGAGAATGCATGAGTTATTCCCCCTCTACATGAACACAACTGTACTTTACCCATCAGTGCGAATACACGGGTTATTCCCTCTCTACACGAATACAATGGTACTTTACCCATCTGTGCGAATGCATGGGTTATTCCCCTTCTACATGAATACAACTGTACTTTACCCATCAGTGCGAATACACGGGTTATTCCCCCTGTACACGAATACAGCTGTACTTTACCCATCTGTGCGAATGCATGGGCCATTCCCCCTGTACACGAATACAGCTGTACTTTACCCATCTGTGCGAATGCATGGGTTATTCCCCCTTCTACATGAATACAATGGTACTTTATTACTTTCCCATCTGTGTGATTACATTGATCACCCCTCTACAAAAAAGTATACTTCCCCTCTTCAAATATGCATACTTTAATCCCTTCCGCACGAAACAAGTGTATGTCCATTCTCTTTATTAACAGAAAGACTAACGAATATTGTTTTGGCTGAATACATGTTTTTCGCAGCACTAACCGAAGAAAAATCCACGCTCGACGAAAACGCCTGGCCCCTCGAAAGGGTAGATGCAGAAATATTGTTCCCTGAGTCCGACAAGTTGTATACAGTACAGTACTGATGGGTACACTCCACACGGTATCGACCCTAGCAATCAGTGCCGATATTGACATGCTGCGCCATAATAAGGAGATCAACAGCGATGGCTTTCATCAAGTGTTCTCACCTCCATAGGGGCCTGGACTAATTACTTCCAGCGTTAAAGAACTACAACATCTACAAATCCACTGGCATTGCCACGACGGATACGACACGGTGATTGATTTTTGACGTGTCCAAATCTGTAGGAGACTGGACTTAATGATGTTCTCGAGGAAGCTGGGGGCCATCGCCTCGCGCTGCTGGAAGGCGGAGCTTGGAGCGACCATTGACCTCAATAACCTCATATACTCGGCACCTTTCGGCTTTCTCCGCTATCTACATGTTACAGTCGTGATGTAGATTCATCTTAACATTGGCGGATCCCGAGGTTGGGGATGTCTTTCGTGAAGTGCTCTAGATCCTACTCAGTTATTTCAACTCTAGCAACCATTTATTCTTGATTTTGTTTTATATGTATTCTGTGCTATATTTTAGTATAGTTTTTCATTTGAACGCAAGAACAACGGAAACCGTTTGAACAATTATGTCACGTTCGAAACTACCGACATTTTGTGTGACTGTCACGTACTAGCACTAATTTGTATTCCTGACAGCAAAGGCTTAGATCTTATCCCAGACTGCAATAACATAATCGTGTTCTGAATAAAGAAATTATGTGTGTTTTTATTTACGGTACATGGTTCATGGGAAGTGAGAGAGAGCGAGAGAGAGAGAGTGAGAGAGAGCGGGAGAATGTGTTAGACCCAGTCCCGTTAGTCGCCATTTACGACAAGGATAGTCGCCTTTTATGGCAAGCATTGATTACCGAAGACTTATTCTACCCCGGAATCTTCACGGGTCGTAAGGAAAGAGAGAATGTGTTAGAGAGAGAGAGGGGGGGGGGGGAGAGAATGTGAGTCTGAGGAAGAAAGATTGTGTGCGTGAGAGAGAGACGGAGAGAGATAGAATGTGTGTATGAAAGAAAGCGTGTGTGTGTGAGAGAGAGAGAGGGGGAACGAGAAAGAATAGTGTTTATATCACGCTCACGCTGAACCTCAGCGTACACCTCCCCCTCCCTTCCCCACCCCCTCCCACTCTTCCTACTTACATGCATATGTACATGCATACATGTGTTCACACATGCACATATGCATGCATGCATACACACAGCATCCAAACGATCCCCCACACGCTCCTTCCCACCCTCATCGCCTTCACTGTATCAAAATACGCATTATACATGCAACACTAACCACACAAGCAGGGAAACTACTATCCACACTATCCACACTATCCACACTATCCATACGTACTGCAACATACCCGCCAAAAAGCGTACAATGGGTTAAATGTGTGTCAAGCTGCGTTGGAAGATTTGATTTCTTAATTTAAAAAACAAATATAATAGCTTTGTTCACGTCCAAATAAAATGAAAACATTCTCAATTAAAGATGAATTGTATATATTACCATATATCCACTCAAAACTTCATAACATAAATCAACTCGTGAAGATCCGAGTGAGTGAGTGAGTGAGTGAGTTAGTGAGTTAATTGGGTTTTACGTCGCTTATAGCAATATTCAGAAAATGTGACGACGGGGGCACCAGAAATGGACCACAGATTGTACCCATGTGGTGAAACGAACCCGGGAGCTAAGCGTAAAGAGCGAACGCTTTAACCTCTAAGCTACTCCAATATTCCCCGTTTGTCATAAGAGGCTCTGGTGGTCAGGCGCGCCGACTTGGTTGACACATGTCATAGTATCCCCACCACATATCGATGCTCATACTGTTGATCACTGGGTTGTCTGGTCCAGACACGATTATTAACACTCCGCCGTCATATAGATGCAATATATATCTGAGTGTAGCGAGAAAGTAAACTCTCTCACCCATAACGTAAATCATACTACTCAGTGTGAGTTCAAACAAAAAGCCGACAAGTATGCTGGTTCAGCGTCTTTTGTTGTAGCACTGCCTAGGGTTGGATCATCGGTCATCGCTCCGTCCACTAGCCCAAGGGGAGCGTTGCATGAATAATCTTGGCATACAAGGGCGCTCCCTTTTATCACAGCTGAATGGTTGTCGGTATGGTACGTCATGCAATGTAATGAGAATTAACAAAGAATTAAGTGTTTTGTTGTTCACGGAAGCGATAGAAATCGTCACAGCTATGGGGGACCGACTGCCGACTTGGGGAGAGGGAGAGTGACTGATGTAAGTAGAAGTGGGAGGGAGGGAGTTGGGGAGATGACGAATTACCATTTAACCGGAAGTGCTTTACAAGCGTAATTGTTTGGATTACTTATTCCCATTCAATTGACGTCAGTTGTCATTCATTCATTCACTCGCTCACCCACTTACTCTCTCACTCAGCCAGCCAACCACTTACAATCGCACTCACTCACTAACTCAGCCACTCGTTCTATCACTCGCTCACGCGGCCACCGATTCACTTACTCAGCCATCCACTCTATCACTCACCCTCTCTCTCTAATTAGCTCACATGTTCACTCATTCACCCACGCTCTCGATCACTTTAACACTGGCGCCACAGTATTTTTTTTAAAGAATCCACACACGTCACATCTTTTACGGACATGTATTGGTAAAGTAGAGTTTCACCTGCTCACATATCTAGGTGAGTGAGTGAATGAGTTTAGTTTTACGCCGCACTCAGCAATATTCCACCTATATGGCTGCGGTCTGTAAATAATCGAGTCTGGATCAGACAATCCAGTGATCAACAACATGAGCATCGATCTGCGCAACGGGGAACCGATGACATGTGTCAACCAAGTCAGCGAGCCTGACCACCCTATCCAGTTAGTCGCCTCTTACGACAAGCACAGTCGCCTTTTAAGGCAGGCATGGGTTGCTGAAGGCCCATTCTACCCCGGGACCTTCACGGGACGGGTCTCACATATCTAGGTCTCCTTTAAACCGGAATGAGCATCTAAAAGAAGCAAACGGGAAAAGAGCAGTTACAAAAATAAGAATTCCAAATCTTTTCATTTTATGATGAATGAACGCGAATAGTCGTCGATATCCGTGGAATCGAATTCGTTTGAGGCCAATGTAGTGCTTCATATAAGATCCTAGTGCAGGGTAACCATCACGCAGCGAGGCAGATCCTGACCACAAGACGAATCCGCGCTGAACAAGACGAGCCTGTGAGGACTTGCCAACATGTGTCGCGTGAAGATTAGCAAGACAAGCATGAAAACATGGGCGGATAGCGCAACAAGCGACGACGGAAACTACATTAGGAGGGAGTTTCTTGTTACTATTAATAACCGATTTGCGCCCCCATGTAATATTGGCCACCGACAACGTGATAAGGTTAATCGAAATCTGAATCCAGTCTATTCTGGATGGTGTTGACTAGGAGACGAACAGAGCCATTTTAGTCAGTATCACAGTCCCCTAACGACTTTGTCTTCCCTACAGCCTCGTCTTCCCTGCCATGCTAAATGAAGCAAGTCTAGACTTCACCATGTTCTGGATCTCTGGTCTCACTTTGTCTCCCTGTCATTTTAAATGGGTTTATTTTTTGCAATCAAAATTATACATATTCGGAGACTCAGTGTTGTCTGAGGGCGCAGGACCCCAGTACTAATATGTGGGGATCATATCCTGTCCTGTACAATCCTCTGTGTTCTATAGATCGTCTCGTTCAGAGGCGGATATACCCCACCTCTAACATAAAAAATGTTTTACCAAACGACGGTTAACGACATATGTGTTCTATACGCAGTGTAACGATATCTGTGTCACGTATGTCTTACAGCGACAGCTATGTCATGAAAGCCCTCTAATGGCATCTGTGCCCTATTGGACCTGTAACGACATCTGTGACCTTTATGCCTTGTAACGACATCTGTGCTCTTTATGCCCTGTAACGACATCTGTGTTCTGTATGCTCTGCAACGACATCTGTGTCCTTTATGCCCTGTCACGACATCTGTGCTCTTTATGCCCTGTAACGACATCTGCGTTCTGTATGCTCTGCAACGACATCTGTGTCCTTTGTGCCCTGTAACATCTGTGTTCTGTATGCTCTGCAACGACATCTGTGTCCTTTATGCCCCGTCACGACATCTGTGCTCTTTATGCCCTGTAACGACATCTGTGTTCTGTATGCTCTGCAACGACATCTGTGTCCTTTATGCCCCGTCACGACATCTGTGTTCTTTATGCCCTGTAACGACATCTGTGTTCTGTATGCTCTGCAACGACATCTGTGTCCTTTGTGCCCTGTAACATCTGTGTTCTGTATGCTCTGCAACGACATCTGTGTCCTTCATGCCCCGTCACGACATCTGTGCTCTTTATGCCCTGTAACGACATCTGTGTTCTGTATGCTCTGCAACGACATCTGTGTCCTTTGTGCCCTGTAACATCTGTGTTCTGTATGCTCTGCAACGACATCTGTGTCCTTTATGCCCCGTCACGACATCTGTGTTCTTTATGCCCCGTAACGACATATATAGCTCAACTGTGTATGCTCTACACGTAGCGTAACTATAACTGTGTCATACGTGTCCTGTATCGTCATCTGTGTCCAAAATGTCCTGTAACGCCACCAATGTTCTATACAACAAATGTGTTATATTGCCCCTGTGTCATGCATGTCCGATAACGACATGTGTCCATTTTTTTGTTCTGTAACTACATGTGTCCTGTTGTCGCTGTAACAGGTTCTGTGTTCTGTACTTACTGTAACGATATCCGTGTTCTATATGTTCTGTAACGTCATCTACGTCATGTAGGTCCTGTAACCACTATCTATGTACGTAATGTAACGATATTTGGGGCAGTTGGGTAGCTTAGTGGCTAAAGCGTTCGCTCATCTCGGGTTCGATTCCCCACATGGGTACAGCGTGTCAAGCCAAGTTTTGGAGTACCACGCCGTGATATTGCTGGAATATTGCAAAAGGCGGCGTGCAGTCATACTCACTCACTCAGTGTAACGGCATCTGGGTTATGTCCTGTAACGTCATCTGTGTACAATATGTGTAACGACTTCCGTGTTCTATAAGAACTGTGATCTCTCACTCAATGTAATGGCATCTGGGGTATGTCCTGTAAACGACTCCTGTGCTCTATACGGGATGTGCTCTCTCACTCAATGTAATGGCATCTGGGGCATGTGCTGTAAACGACTCCTGTGCTCTATACGGGATGTGCTCTCTCAATAAATGTAATGGCATCTGGGGTATGTCCTGTAAACGACTCCTGTGCTCTATACGGGATGTGCTCTCTCACTAAATGCAATGGCATCTGGGGTATGTCCTGTAAACGACTCCTGTGCTCTATACGGGATGTGCTCTCTCACTAAATGCAATGGCATCTGGGGTATGTCCTGTAAACGACTCCTGTGCTCTATACGAGATGTGCTCACTCACTCAGTGTAGTGGCATCTGGGGTATGTCCTGAAACTTCGTCTGTGTGTAACGGCTTCTGTGTTCTATACGAGGTGTGACGATACCTGTGTTATGCCCTGTGACGTCATACATGTCAAACAAACAACACCTGTCCTACGTGTCATCTGAAAACACCCGTGACATTCATGTATTGTAACAGCACTTTCTATGCCCTCTATCAGTAGCTGACATTATGGCGCTATGCAGCCGAAAACGTAAAATAATGAGATAAAAAAAATACACACCCGTAAAATATTCAAGGTAGGCTGCCTTACTGCATTCATATTCATATTGTTCATGCACAGACGTAAGATCCGCGACGCTCATACTGTACGTGCTAAAGTGCAACAAATAAAATCTACGATGTCCACATTGAGTCTGCACCATCGTGTCTTTAGCATTGTTATAATAATATTCAACTTTTGAATGTTTATACACGCGCACACACTCATACTCCCACACACTTTCAAGTTCTTCAGTTAGTGTTGAAATCTCATTTTCAAAACAAGAATAGAAGAATGTAACAAGAAAACATTCTGAGCTCCGGTCTTGCCCGACGAGTATTACGAACGTTTATTAACGATTTGTTTATAAAAGGGCATAAACACATAAAACACCCCTAAAATACCATTTGACAACAGTCACGCACAATTGTCTGGATATGCATTCTCACGTCTCGGATGTCGCCTACGACTGCCGAACAAACAAACAAGTTTCCCAGACAAGTTCCCCTTTCATAAAGATTATTGTTACCCTAATCAATCAGAGTTACATTTATAGCTTAGAAGTAATTACCTACCTATTGACGATTGTATGCAATATTATACAATGCCATACATTGTGATTCATGTGGCCTTTAGGACAGATTAACTATAATATAAACGGATCGGGTGGTGCTCAGTTCCTTCAAGTCACATATATCGGTATTCTATACTAATTTATATGGATTATTGACAAATAATGCGCACTAGCTTCTCTGTTCATAGAAACGAAAGTCAATTTGGGTAAATTTAACAAGGGAGTTTAGAAACGAAACCAAAAGCTCAATTTCGAGATCATCGGATCTGACTGTGAGCCAGGCGACATGGCGAAATTCCAGTTTTAGCTAGTTTAAGTAGATGCACGGCCCGGAAGCGGTAGACGGTACGTCTACTGCAATTGTAGAAACGACACGATCCCGTCTGTCGATAGCAAAAATCGATTAAACACAATCTGTGGTGAACAAACAGTAGCGGACCAAGGGAGATAACCTGGGAGGGACAATCAGCACCCGTTTTTCCAGTTTCGGGAAACCGGGTCAGCGAAGTACATGGCTCTTTCTGGCGTTTTACTACTACGGCAATATTTACGAGCACTGGTATCTGTTATCACGAAGTAGATTTCACCTGGACTCGATATATGCAGGTGACGCTACCTGTTATCTGATGAGCTGTGGGTTATTATGAATACATGCGTATTGTTTGCACGCGTCATAAACCCATCGGCATTGGCGTTTACGATTGACTAATTGAGTCTAGTTTTACGACGCTTTAAGTACTATTTCAACAATATCACGACGGGGCTTCAAACATTATACCCTGTGAGGAATCGAACCCGGGTCTTTGGCGTGACGAGCGAACTCTTGAACCACTCGGCTACCCCATCATACTAGTAGTTTACGATTTTCTATTTGCTACTACACCAATATTACTTTATATTTGGGACCCGTGAAGGTCCCGGGGTAGAATAGGCCTTCAGCAACCCATGCTTGCCATAAAAGGTGACTATGCTTGTCGTAAGAGGCGACTAACGGGATCGGGTGGTCAGACTAGCTGACTTGGTTGACACATGTCATCGGTTCCCCATTGCGCAGATCGATGCTCATGTTGTTGACCACTGGATTGTCTGGTCCAGACTTGATTATTTACAGACATATAGCTGGAATATTGCTAGGTGCGACGTAAAACTAAACTCACTCACTCACTCACTCACTCACTTTATATTTGGAGTGTGTAAGTTTAGTTTTACGCCGTTTTCAGCAATATTCCAGCTATATCACGGCGGGGGACACCAGAAAATGGGCTTCACACATTGTACCCATGTGTGGAATCGAAACCGGGTCTTCGGCGTGACGAGCGAATGCTTTAACCACTAGGATACCCCACCACCCCCTTTATATTTGGAGTATTGTTGTTGCAGGTATTCTGTCGTTTCTGTCTGGAGTTGTTCTGTTTGGTTTGACTTGCTTCGATTTTGTTATGTGTGTTGTTTTTGTTTTGTTGTTGTTGTTTGCTTGTTAGTTTGTTTTGTTTGTTTGCTTTTATGTTTGGTTTTTGGTTTAGTTTTAGTTTTTTGTTTGGTTTTGGGTTTGTTTGATTTTTTGGTTTCGGGTTTTTTTTGGGGGGTTGTTTTGGTGGGGGGTGTCATGCTGTGGGGTGGAAGGTAGGGTCATGGAGGTTGTTTGGGTTTGTTTCTTTGTCTTATCGATGTTACTCTGTTTTGTTTTGATTTCTGTGTTGTTAAAGTATTTTATTGGGGTTTCTTTAGTTTTTTGTGTTTTGTTTTTGATATTGTTTGGGGGTGGGGTGAGGATGGGGCGGGGGTTGTTGGTTATTAGTTTCTTTTTTTAGTTTATAATTGGGTGGGGGGGGGGGTGTTGGTGGTGATGGGGGGGGTATTTCCCTCTTCTTTTTTCAATCATTCTTTTATATTTATTTTTAAAGTTCGAAAGTATGTTTGTGTCAGCACAAGTTTAACAACGTAAGATAAAAATATACACAACACTAGATGAGCGAAAGCTCTAAACAAATATCCTTATTTCCACGAGTCAATATATCGGGGACGTTTCACTCTTCAGAGTGAGGGACATTGAATTTGAATCTGTATATCTATTCAATAAATCTGTTGCTTGAACATATTGCTTGCACATAGCCTCTCCAACAACAAAAACAATAAAATCAACCTACTCTCTCTTTATTGTAAAACGATCCGTGAAGATCAGGGTTGAACTGGTCTTCAGCGCATCCGTGCGTGCGTGAATTCCCCATCCTGTTTCTAACGATTGTAAGGGCATGGAGCCTTTGTTGTGCAAAAGACATATATCAGTTGTATCAATAATGCCACTCAATGTCATATTACATAACAGGGACTGTCTCTGTTTCAAAATACCAAAATAGAACCCGTTTTGTTTGCTAATCAGTCATGACATATTCAATGTGAAGTGCGTATTCCTCGGTGGTCTTGAAAACCATCAAAACTGGTTTTGTGTATGTTGGTTGATTTTGTTGTTTTACGCCGCTCTAAGCAATATTCCAGCTATATGGCGGTGGTTTGAGAATAGTCCAGTCTGGATCACTCTATTGGGTGATCAACAGCATGAACATCGATCTACGCAACTGGGATACGATGACGTGTTTCAACCAAATCAGCGAGCCTGACAATTCGATCACGTTAGTAGCCCCTTACGATGGGTTACTGACCCGCATGTTCACAGGTTAGTCTTGATGTTGTTGCTGAGGCAGGACATTACCGGAAATATGGTAGAAAACGTTCTTTTGTGAAGATAGAAGAGTAATATGTCTAGTATACTGCTAGTGATGGATGCTCATGCTGTCAATCACTAGATTGTATGTTTACAAAATGCCGCCATATAGCTGGCATATTGGGGCGTCAAAAAACAAACCAGTTATTTATTTCTATGAGTGAGTATACGTTCACCCCGTTGAAATATTCCATCCAATAGCTGGGAATATCAGAGACTGGATTCACAAATTGTTCCCATGTGTAGAATCAAACCCGAGTTTTCGTCGGGACGAGTCAGTTGGCTTGAGGGACAGACGTGACCTTACTTTACCGACCTTACTACTGTCTAACGGGCCATAACTGCCGTCACTTCAAGTGAAGACATCGCATGCATCCATTGGATTATCTGAAATATTGATGACAGTGAGCGGGATGGTATCGACCTTCTCTCCGTGACGGGTATATCAGGATGTATAGATAACTTAGAATTCCGTGACTACACCGACCTCCAGACGTCCAAACCAGACGTCTAGCTAGGTTTGTATAGAGAACACAATACAATAATGTGAATGTACTACTTTTTAATCGCGCTTTTGAAACGAAAGCCATTGTGATATGCACATCTTTACAGAGAGATCGCTTCCGGGAAAAAGGTTGATCACGACTGCCATTTACAAACACGTGGAATGACGTCATAAGTCTTCATTAATGACGTCGTTTCTAGTGTGACGTCATTTCAAACATACGTCACCGAAAAAAGGTTCGTACGGCGTCAGCAATGCTGTTCGTAGCACGTATTATGCATACACTGAAATAAATTAGTCCACAAATGATACTGGGTGAGGGTTAACATATGACATGGAACGGGTGTGCATGGTCGGGTACAGTGTGACAGGATGTGAATGCATGATCGGCTACGGTATAACATATGATTTGAGTGCATGATCGGGTACAGTGTGGCATGGGATGTATAATACATCAAAAGGATGGGAGCGCTTGACAAGCACAGATATCAGAGGATGGGACTGCATGACAATTGCAGATATCAAGGGGTGGGACTGCATGACAATCAGATATCATGCAACGGGACTGCATGACAAGCACATATATCATAGGATGGGACTGAATGACAATCAGCTATCAAAGGATGAGACTGCATGACACTTGCAGATATCAATTTAAGGAATGGGGCTACATAACAATCAGATATCAAAGTGAGTTTAGTTTTACGCCGCACTCCGCAATATTCCAGCTTTGTGGCGGCCGATATCAAAGGATAGAACTGCCTGACTATACAGTATATCAAAGGAAGGGAGCGCACGACATGCACAGTATATAAAAGGATGGGAACGCATGACAGGTTGAGTATATCAGCAGGTGGGAGCGCATATCAAGTTGAGTATATCAGCAGTTGGGAGCGCATATCAGGTTGAGTATATCAGCAGGTAGGAGCGCATATCAAGCTGAGTATATCAGCAGCTGGGAGCGCATATCTGGTTGAGTATATCAGCAGGTGGGAGTGCATAACAGTTTGAGTATATCATCGGATGGGAGTGCATGACAAGTTGAGAAACATGAAATTTATCTTGCATTGAGATTAGTAAAGTTTATCTCGACACTCCACAAGTAAATGAGCAGGAGGAGGGTGTATCTAGCCCGCGTTTGAAGATCACTGACGTGCAATGAAGCAACGAGCATGCGCCCGAGTGTAGCTGCTTTAGTTAATCCGAAATCCATTTTAACACTCATGCCCACTGACATACCCTACAACAGTTCAACACGTAGACCCCACCCCGCGAGTTAGTGATTGAGTGAGTTTACTTTTACGCCGCTTTGAGCAATATGACAGCAATGTCTATCTCAACTGAGGCAGTATGTGGAGCCGGTCTCTCGTAACCTCCAGCTTGAAATGGTTGGTCTTCGGTCCGAAGTCTGCACATATTCTAAGTGGATTGTTGTTGTTGTTGTTGTTGTTGTTGTTGTTGTTTTGTTTTGTTTAACGCCGCACTCAGCAAGTTTCCAGCTATGTAGCGTCGGTTAAAAAATAATGAAGTCTAGGCCAGACAAACCAGTGGTCAGTAGCATAAGCATCGACGAAGTCAGCGAACCTGTACTAACAACAGAGTGAATATATTGTTCTTATAAAGCTTTTATGTGTAGCCGCCGGGACAAAACTGACGGTACGGTGTGGTACTATTTTCCGCAGGCATGGTCTTTTAAATCTTTGGATCCTACACCTAACCCCATCGCTCGATAACACACTCACCTTTGAATCCCCCCAACCAACAGATGCAATGATAAGGCAAAACCATTTTCAGCTCCTTGATGCGTTAACTTGGACCCGTCAAGATCCAGGTTAGAATTGGCGTTCAAACACCAGAGCTTATAACTATTCCCAAGCTGTTCAACAGCAGTCTATAAATCACAGAGACAATAAAGTGATTGACAGCATGAGCGTCGATCTGCGAATTGGGGTTATCAACCAAGTCAGCGAGCCTGACCACCCGCCCCCCTTATAACAAGCATGATTTGCTGAGAAGTGCTATTCTACTATGGGTATTTTTGTTTGTTTGATTTAATTTCTTAAACGTGTTTTAAATATTAAGTCTACGTCCCATTAACAATATTGAAAAATTAATATCAGATTTAATAAAAATATAAAATAGCGTTTAGGTCAAGAGGATTTTTAAATAATATTAATAATGGTTTCCATCCCTTACATAAACCGATTGGCTCTTAATATATGCTTAAACATCATGTGGCTGTATGAATACATGAGAAACAGGATATTATATGTAATTGTGTTGTTCTGGTACATAATAGAGGATTAAGTATACGTAGGGCCCAAGGTTGTTCGCGTTCGTTGTCATGGAATGTGAGGTAAACCGGCAACTAGTTACCCCAGACTGGTCTGCTACCACGCACCTGGGTGGATCATGTCCGAGCGTGCCTCCAAAATATATCCTCTACGAAAATAAATCTGTAATAGTATGTCATAAACCTAGTTCTGTGCATACTGGACGTTTAAGCGACCAGGATCGGTTCATTCGAAAATCTGAGCTCTGTTTTGCTTACTTGACAGGTGGATACACAAGTTAATCACATAGAGTGAATGAGTTGCATCGCTAACGCGTAGTAATACTTTCACCTCCGGTCTCGAGAACTATTTTCAGCATAGGCGGGCGCAGCCATTTTGTTTGTTCTACAGGGATATTATTGCTGTCAATCCTGTGTAATCAACGCTTTTAAAATGTCATCCAATGCCACAGAAGCGTGTACCGAAAGGGAAGATTATGTTTATGAGGCTAAGCTAGCCGAACAAGCCGAAAGATACGATGGTTTGTATTACTGAATGAAATATATTTCACGAATAATGTGTAGACCTGTGTAATGGTTGATGCATATATGCTACATACATTCAAGGCCAAGATTCAGGGCCTGTGCATGGTTTGATTTGAGGTCATGTGTTGTGGATATACATGAGAAATGTATAGCGTATATTTCGCTATACTTTTGCCATGCATTCGTGTATATGTACCCAGTGTAAATATAACTGAATCGACACATGCATGTTTGGTGCAGTGACCATGGTTATGAGGCTTGCGAGACGCCATTTTGTTATGACTCAGATATACAAGGATGGTATTGCATGTCGTGTACTCCTCCTTCTAGTGTATCATACCTCAAATAACGTCTTCCTCACTATCACGTTATTCTTGGTAGATTGGATTTGCTTTATTAGCGATGTGACATGTGTCTATGTGTGTAGTTACAAGTGTCCCTTCTCTGCAGTTCCGGTTGGGGACACTCCTAAAACATTGAACCACGATAGGCTCCATATCTTAAGAATACTATAAGATGTTAATGCATTGTTTTAGTTTTGCGATAGCTTGTTATATACAAAACCAAGCTTTTACGAATGTATTATCGCGTTCTGAGCTTTCATTCACCAAATATTATGCACTCTTCCAACCAGCTTAGACTTGACAGATCATAAATTATAATCGGAGCAGAAGGTTCTCATATGTTGTTGAAATTTCCTGTTTAACCTTCATACTGGGGCCATACTTTGTGGTTATTACATTGATTTCGCTTTTTTGAATTGGATCTTACTTGTGAATTCAGCTTCTGATTAAGAAATGATCAACAAAGATTTGTGGTTGTAATCCCTGAATGAAATTTTAGATTAGGGCAACACAAAATGTAACCCTACACATATTAAACCTCTGTCAAGAAGTAATGATTTATTTAAGTTCGGAGATCAGGATTATGGCAGAAGTAACCACTTGAGTGAGTCCCTGTTTGTTTATCGGGAGTACTGGACTTTACCAGACGCACTTTTACAGATTAATTAGCGCTCTGACTTTTACCCCAAGCCCTAACCCCAAAGATCGTAAAGATTTGTGCCCTCTGAATGTCATGAAGATATTCATGTTATGTTAGCTTAGTATTACAGTGAATGGAGCACAATGAGACTGATTTAAATTTGCTAAGGCATGTAAAACAAGGGCATGTCAGTTTGAACTAAATATTTCGGTTTGATACTAATTTCAATGTTAGAGTTGCACATTATATTGTGATACCCCATAGGTCCTTGTGCATTGCAGAATACTGTCAATCTTCACACAAGCTATGTCCATTACAAATACTAATGAAGGATGTGCTGATAACTTTTTTAAAGAAAGTACTCTTAACCAAAAATGGTCAAGGGCTATTTTGACAATAATATGATTAAGATATCTTTCCAAAACAGGAGAGGACAGTGTCTTGAAAATGACAGTTGAAGTCTTTTAAAGTAGAAGGAAAACTTACAAAGGATTATTGGAGGTGTTCCCTTCATGAGAAGTAATGCTGGCACTGTCAGAATGGTTGAAGTTGAGCTCTGCACGATAGTCTTAATTCCATCTGTTCTCAAGGGAATCTTCCAGAATCTTAACACAGCACACAAATTCGACCAGATGTACATGGCCGATGTTTGGCCCTTGACATTACACAGTTATTCATAAAATCCAAAGTGGCATTGATATTATGCCAGCGCTGTTTTAGTTACTTTTAATAGCTACTTAATTAGACAGGGTCAGACTGTGCTTATCTGTGATCTAAATCTCATTACTGGAATATTTTGTTCAGTTTCATTATGGTCATGTTGAAGATGACCACATACCAGTATTTCAAATGCTTTTTGATATTCCGATCATCATGACAATTGTGAAAATTTGAACATCTGACCTAATGAAAACATACAACTGATCAGAATTGCAATCAGTGTTGTCAAGAGGTAAGAGTGAGGCAAAGAGGTTTTGCTGCCTGTATCTCTGATAAGTCACTTTGGGTTGAACTTTCTGTGGGAAACTATCTTTAGTCATTAGAATACATGACCAGTGTACCAATACCTATCACATTCAACCGTTCATACTGTATCCTATATACTGAAGATTTCCAGTGTCGTCATGGTGTTTATGCATTAAATATATGTACCAATGCAATCTACTCTGAAGAAGGGACAGATGAAACATTGTCAAAATTAAGGGCACAGTTTGAGAGCTCAGAATCACAGCATATGAGGAAACAGTGCGATGGATAACCATTATTGAGGTACATTAACACCAATCCCCAGGTGCTTATAGTAGGATGAGAGGTACCGATGTGGAAAAAACATGTATGTTCATTTTTGATAATCAAGTAGCCGTCAGAATGGTGGAAAATTTCTTTCATCTCATCTAAATCTTAAACCAATCTACCTGAACGAGCTTGACATCCATTTGAGAGTGATACGGTGTGCAGATTAATAAACACTCAAACAATCACTTGAACATTGCCTCATAAGCACTCGGGAAAATACACACATTAGTTGATTAATCAGTTAAAACTCCAGGTCATATTTGCATTTTCTGACAGCATGAATATTTAATCTAATTCTTGCAACTGTATTTGTTCATTTTAGTCTAAAGTGATAAATGATCCCTATATTCCATATTGTCCATGTGAATAAATATGTGCTAATGAAGTTGCATAGATAAATGCCCTGATTTTCAATTTGACTGATCAAGTCTTTTCAGTCTTCAGTTGGTTATAGAATTCCGGACCTCATGCTTGGTTGATCTGTATTATTGAATGAACTATAACTGTCTGAAGCTATAGATTCGATTTGAATATTATTCCGAGAGAAAACACAGTTGCAGCCAATGATATCATCTGTTGGTCCACAAATTCCAATTATCCTATATAAACTCCTTGAAATAGCTTTGTAATATCAAAGCAACTGTACAAATCAAAACATGGTTTGTAAGTTAACATTGATACTATTATACTTTTTAAAAACTTTTAATTGATCAGTTGTGTAACTGTCTTGCTTATTAAAAGGCCCATCTATTATTGTCTGATCAATGTATTTTCTTGGCAGAGATGGTGCACTCCATGAAGAAGGTGGCCAAGATGAATTGTGAGCTGACAGTTGAAGAACGTAACCTTCTGTCAGTTGCCTACAAAAACGTCATTGGAGCTCGACGAGCATCATGGAGAATAATCAGCAGCATGGAGCAAAAGGAGAATAGTGATGGACAAAAGCCTGAAGACAAGAAAGTATTAATTACTGAATATAGGTCTGGGGTAAGTGCAGAATTAAGAGTATTTAAGTTTATATGCACCTGTTATTTAGAATGGTATTCTGTAGGGCTGTAACGAATACACTGTGTGGCAAATATTGAATGTATCACGAACGTTGGGTAACAAATATGAATACAATAGTGTAGTTAAGTGGCTGATGCACAGTGGAAGTTGGAAAAAGTCAGGACAAGTTACTTTCTTGAATTCACTTGCCCTGAGCCAAGTGGCTTTTCAACTTACTTTTGAAGCCCTGCCCATGTTGACTTAATTTGTCATAGTAATAACTAGTGGTCTGACATAACACTCAAATTTGTTACATAATAAACTAACAGTTATAGTCCACAGTGCCATGTGCAACCTTTGTAAACTAACATATCTTGCACTATTGTGATGCAAGTACATATTCCATTCTTGCATATCTCACTTTAATGAGAGCTCAAGTAAAACATGTGAGTGTATCATAAAATCCCTAGTATTTAAGCACTGCTCTCTCCAACACTGTGACAACTTGGGTTAGAATTTGTCTTCAACCACAGATACTAATGTTAAGAGATGAGTAAAAGGTTCAGGCTTGCCGAGGTGGCTGCATGTCGTACCCTAGCTGCATTGATCAATGTTCATATTATTGGCAGGCTGTTTGATAGCCTCATGGTTAATGTGTTCGCTTGTCCCGCCAAAGACCAGGGTTCGATTCCCCAGATTGTAGACTTTGTGAGGCCCATTTCTGGTTGCTGAAAGCTGTATGAAACGAGCTTCTAGTTCACACTCAGTTATTTAAAAAAAGAAAAGTTTTCAAGTAGCTTGAATGTCACCAAGTACAGTTTGGAAAAACAAATTGAAATGTAAATGAGTTGCATATTTATTGTGAAGCAACAGGAATTGTCAGTAATTGAAGGGAAAGTGTATGGAGCTGATACTTTATATAGACATGCATTGGCAGGTCAGAAAGACTAACATTAACATAATCATTCTACCAATTTACAGATGGGGACAATCTTTGAAGGCATTTTTTGTGACTAAAGCATTTAAATCAAATATTACAAAATGCCATTTTAAGTGAAAAATCTTGCACCCATGATTGTACTTCATTTGAGTTAAAGCAGCATGGCTTTTGTGATTGAATGGTCATTGTTTATGTCGTGCATCATAGTTCATTTCCTGATACATCTTATGTGACCAACTATTAAATGTTCCTAGACCTTTCGTGAAATTCCTCATTGTCCTATCATTTCAGCGTCATGTTCCAATGCCATTCTTAAACAGCTGACTGATCATGCTGATTTCATCATGTTTTATAGTTCCACCTTTTCATAATGTTTCAGATTGAGAAGGAGTTGAAAGACATTTGTAATGAAGTACTTCATGTATTGGAGACTTTCCTGATACCATCAGCAAGTTCAGGAGAGTCAAAAGTTTTCTACTATAAAATGTAAGTGTTTTCTGTAGAGCTTTACTAAACATTTGCATCTTTCTGGCACAATGTTCCAGTTGTCAACCATGCTAGTTTTCTATTCAGAGTGACATCATTCTGGTGTGTTAGAAACTTAAGATTATGGGTTCAAATCCCAATTCCACCTGATTGTCAGGAATATACCAGAGTTTGTGGATTTCACTGAAATGGTGCATGACGGATGCCTGATTTTGTTCTCTTCCTTCCTCTTAAAGCTCATGATATGATAACTGAAATAAAATTACTAGTGGATATATGATTACTTGAATCACTTGGAGATTAACTGCTGAAATAGTAATCCAGGGGGATTTATGACTACCTGAATAACTTTAGTGGAAGTGCAGTCTGAAATATGTAATGGTTTATTTCTTCAAAAGTTTTAATAGAATCAATATTTTGTTGTATATTAGCGTCAGCCTGTGCAAAAAATGTTCATTTCAACATGATTTCATAACAATGCATGTAAACAAATAGTTTATACTAAGGATGTAAACACGTTGTCAGTAGGGATTGAACTCGACTCTTGTAACACTGATTACTTTTTGGATCACTCAGTGGCCAGTTTGTGGATCCTCCTGTTCACAAAACACTGTTTGCATTTGCAGGAAGGGTGACTATTATAGGTACTTAGCAGAATTTGCCACAGGAAACGACAGGAAAGAAGCTGCTGAAAACAGTTTGGTGGCATACAAAGCTGCAAGTGATATTGCCATGACGGAGCTGGCGCCAACACATCCCATACGACTTGGTCTGGCCCTTAACTTCTCAGTATTTTACTATGAGATCCTCAACTCACCTGATCGAGCATGTAGACTTGCAAAGGCTGCATTTGATGATGCCATTGCAGAGCTGGATACTTTGTCAGAAGAGAGCTATAAAGATTCAACATTGATAATGCAGTTACTGAGGGACAACCTTACTCTGTGGACATCGGATATGCAGACTGAAGGTACCTTTGTAGTGATTTCTTTAACTGATAGGGCAAGTAGTCGTGACAAATATCTGATTTACACTCCAAATCTATATTCCCACAGGAGATTTGGCTGGGATGACATGTCATGGCTATGGGAAATTTTCTTGTCATTGGAATATGTCCTGTTGGACGTGGGAATCATTTTACATGCATATTACACACTGAACACCAGTATGTTTTTTGCTATTTATGGTCATTTATTGGGCTATTTTGCACATGTCTTTGTAAAATTCAGTTTTACATCTGGCTAGCTATTCTTGAAATGTTTGTAGCTCTACATATTTCTTAGCACATTTTTAACACCCTGGTTACAATCAAAGTTACAAATTCTACTACAAACATTGAAAATAAGTCCCTGTACCTTAACTTTAAATCCTCTGACCAAACCATGTCTTGCATATTATTTGCAAAAATCTAAAGACAGATGGATCAAAATGCAGGTTTGGTTGATAATATTGGATTTCATTATATTTGTGCATCATACAGTTTGTTGGTATGGAAGCTGTCATACAGTTTGTTGGTATGGAAGCTGTTTTTTAATAATCCCTGGCCATTTCAGGCATTACATGCTTTTCCAGATTGGCATAATCCAGTCCTTTTTTTTTCTTTTTTTTTTTTTTTTCAGTTTTGTATGTGTTAATTATAATGTTATTTTTGTGCTTCAGGTGAAGATTCGCAGAAAGATCAGCTCCAGGATGTGGAGGGTGAAGATGGATCGTAAAGGCTGGTTGTACTTAGCACTCTGAAATTGACATTATTTGTAATTTTCCTATCGAAATGCTAAATGTTATGACCTGGCCCTTGAAATACAGTCTGCAGCATCCTCTTGTCACAGCCATTGGCCATGGCAAGCTGTTCTTGAGACTTCATCTACATTCAAGACAAACTACTTCACCCAGTTGACAGCCATAGTCATTGTGTGCACAGTTGCACATAATTTATTTGTCTAGTTGCATGTTACATCAACTTTGATAAGTTGTATATTCCATCATCAGTAAGGTACTCAGCATTTCAGCTAACTCAGAAATGTAGATAGGAACTCTCGTGTGATATGACATAGCTTATGCTAATCTATTACCACCATAACCTTTATTTATCAGTACTGGACCATATACCAAACATCACTTGTTGACAGGGTCCTGTGATATGTCAATGATCCTGCTGCCTTTTCGAAACTTTAATGTGGGAAACAAACCAAAACCAAATTTCTTATTGACAGTGTGCCCCACAGTTCATGTCTCCAAAGAATTGTTTGGTACTATTTTTTAAAGGTATATTATCAGGTGATGGATACTACCAAAGCTTTAAAGTTGAACCCTTGCCATTTCTCTCCTGCGTAATAGGTGTCATGGCCACTGAAAGTGACAAGGGGGGTGGAACATTCTACCCAATAAACATGTCTGCCTAAATCTGTGTTAAGTATCATGGGTTTATTTGACTGAGTGTGGACTGACTCTTTGCCAGTGTGACATCCTGGACTTTCTCTGTGGACCAAGGTATGAGTCTTTCATTGGGAGTCGATAGAGTCAACTTACTCAAGTGTGGAATACTGCGATCAACCTGACCTTACAATTCCAGTGTTCTTGGATCTGATGGAAGATTTCCTATTGAATGTGATTTTAGCCAAAACAAAAAAAACAAAAACGGTAGAGCTGCAGAACTATTGTCATCTTTCTGATGGAGCACCACTTTTCAGTGATATAACAAGTTTTAATGCTGTTGTACAATGTGAGGATTTTCAGACATAATTGTGTAATCATGTTTTGTCTGTAATGTCCAACAATATGATGTAAGTATGGTACAGGTTGGATCCAATCTGTCAAGATTGTTTTGTAGTCATCAACTTGTGTAGTAAATGTTTGTTTTTCCCTTTTTTTTTATAATGTTAAGTTATGATTGAAGCAGTTATTTTGCACTCTTTAATGTAACTAGCAGTGTGAGCATCAAACTGTGTCTTTTTTTTTTAAACTTAGAACAAAAATGATTCCTTTTTCTTGACTTAGCTTTTGCCTTCTGGCCACCATGGCCGATGTGTCTGTATCTTTGTCCCCTTCTGTATGTTACTGAACACAACCACAGTTCAACTTTATATATGACTTAGGTAGCCGCCGCCTTGTTGCTGCCGCAGCCAGCCCGTCTTGTGTTGTGATCACAGTTAGTTCTTGCTGTCACAATGATATCCATGTCTAGTGGGCAAGAAATATTCTAGGAAAAATGTAACAACTTTATAAACTGATGTCATGCTTTTATCATTAATTAAAGTATATTCAAGTGTAGATAACTGTTGTTGTTTATTGAGTGAAGAGCACACAAGCTCCCCAGTCTGATGTATTTTTTTGCCACATGGAAATGTGGAACTATTCAAATGCAGATGTCAGAATCCCTTAAACTGGCCAGTGAAATACAGACATGAGCAAGTGAGGAAGCTGATTTCTCCTGCCTTCCAGTGCCAAGTTAGAATGTGCAACTTCACATGACAGACTATCATGGGAAAAATGTTGACAAGTTCTCATTTCCAAATATCATAGATTTTTGGAAAACCTTTTCGCATAGTCAGTTTATCCCAGTCAGTTTGAGGCTCACAGTTTTGGTTCAACATTCCTGAAATACTGGCTGGATGAAAGTTAATTCTGTCCTGTAATGGGACCCAAAATCTTTGTGAAGCAATAGTGAGAACTACACAGTTGGGCCTGATTATCTTGAAACTGATGTAATATGATTGGCATTTGATCACTGCTAATAGTACCATGATATAGGACCAGGTCATCAATGCAGCTTTTTTTATGTAGCCATTTTTATGTAGCCACTGTCTGCAACATTGCAGCTTTACAAGGACTATGGAAATAATGGGTTGGGACAAAGCTGTAACCACCGATGTACCCAAGTAGAACTGTAGCTTGAGTGCACCATAAACAAAACGCAACAAAATGTAGATGGAATATGACAATATACTTCAAATAATTTGGGGAGCCTGATTCAGTTGGTCACTGAATGAGGGACTGGTTGCCGAGGACCAGTTCCAGGCACAAGCCTTTTGACAAGCCTTGTCTTCGTTCTTCAGGAGTGAGGGGTTTGTTTTTTTTCATTTTTTTTTTTGAATTAATGTTAATTTGTAATAGATGGTAGGGAAAGTGGAGTGGTTTAAAAATTAAAGCCTTCACGCACATGGACACAATGTTTGAAACAGTTGTAACTCAATACAACATTTACAGTACATTGGATGCTGCAGTGTGCCATGAAACTCAGGTTTAGTCTTGTTTCATTTCATTTCCTTCTATGTGTGACAATTCAGTATGTTCATTTGGTCTAGTGCTTAAATGACTATCAGTGTATGCTCACATGTTATCTCTGAAAATCCCAATCTAGTTTCATTGTATCATCTCTGTTCACTGATAATGCTCAAGTATTCATCCTTTAGGTGCCAATGCAAATTAAGCCATTAACTTGGTATCAGGAGGTTGGGACTGGCTTCTCTACAAATTGCAATAAATAGGCCATCCATCCAAAAAGTATGTTTATTATGCATGTATTGTGTATTATGTAACTTTCTATCAAACGTCAAAGTCGTCACAAAAGTTTTGGTAAAGGTAATAAGTAGTATCTGTGTGACCGTAACTTTCATTGTAGACTAAAGGTTTGTGATTTAGATGAAGGTTCCAGGTCACGGAAGGGCTAAGTTTGATACACCCTACGTGTCTGTAGACAAGTTTCATTTGTGAGTTAATGAACTCGATTTACAGAAACTGATGACCAACAGGTCATACGAATACTGGGTCAAATTATGAGTCACGCGTGTAATTATTGATGTCTTCTAAACAGGAAATGACGTCATCAAATGGCTGTTTATTTTACTTCCCTATAAGGTGAGATGAGCCATGTGGGCCATTCTCGGGTGTAGATACTATTCACTGAAAACACATACCGGAAGTGCATATATGTTCCTTCCTAATCTGGTCAGACTTTTGCGACTTAATCGCACACTACAGCATGCTTACACGCTCCACGTCAGAAATTGTGTGGTTAGGTGTGATAGCTGGCAAAAGTAACTGAAACGGACATAAAATACTCACACAAACTTGCTGTCAACCGTCGCAAGTTTCAGTGGCTGAGAAGAGGACATGATCCCGAAGCAAAGACTTTATGTGACCCGTAGAAAGTAGACTTTAAACTCGGTTACCTCCCTTCGAGAAAAGGAGCATTAAGACGTTTGTTATTCAATGCGAAATCTGTTCATGATTAGAAAAGTTGAAATTGTAATTATTAGAAAAGGGGAAGTTATAAATTTGGGAAGGTAAGTGAAAACGGGTATCATAGGCGGATACAGGAATTTTGAGTGAGTGAGTTTAATTTTACGCCGCATTCAGCAAAATTCCATCCATATGGCGGCGGTCTGTAAATAATCGAGAGTGGACCAGACAATCCAGTGACCAACAGCATGAGCATCGATCTGCGAAATTGGGAACCGATGACATGTGTCAACCATGTCAGCGAGCCAGACCTGATCCCGTTAGTGCTCTTACGATAAGCATAGTCGCCTTTTGTGGCAAGCATGGGTTGCTGAAGGCCTATTCTACCCCGGGAACTTCACGGGTCCCAGGAATTTTGAAGGAGAGAGAGCAGAGAGAGTGATACCATAAGTCATTTTGAAAAGGAACCCCCTCAAAGACATACTGTTAATTGTTAAAGCGCTGACGGATTAGCAATTTTTATCTTGCACAGTTGATCTGACAAAAGGTAGTGTTTATGTAAGCCAGATAGTATATTCGCAAAACTCACACGACCCGGTGTATGTATACATATTTACTACAGTATACTGAATACACCTTGTCGTAACGGCCATCCTTTGAAGATCTAACCGCCAATACGTTGACTGATTGCTCATTGTTGTCTTTTTGAATTACTTCGAAAAGAATGGTGTATCGTGCAAATAGTTGTCAGGTATGCAAGCATGGTTGACCAGTGAGACGAAACAGTCTCGCAGTTGTGACAGTCACGTGGCCAGACGAGAAACTATTAACAGCCGTTTTTTCTGAGTAGGTGTTCACTAACTGGCATGATAAACAGAAACGATTTTTTGAAGATGCTAATTTACACCGAAACGTTGCATCGATTGCTATAAGAAAGTTGTCTATCCATTAAAAATCGTGCGATGTTAGCATCAACACCTAAACGTCACATCGATTGCAATAAGGCATTTGTCTGTCCATCAAATGCGTTCCTGTTCATCACTGTTGTAACGATTTTTATATGTGTAGCATATTAGACTGTTCTAAGAAACATGACATGGAACAGGTTTCTTTGTCAGCTGCAGATGAATGGCGTATCCTCCCTTTATGTGAATTTTTATAGACACATTCTTCGAAAAAGGTAATTGCTTGCTATTATTGCTCTAACTTTAGTCGGTTTTAATAGTAATATTTTGCTGGCTTTTTTCATTTGTTCCAAGATCCGAAAGAATCAATCCACAATGTCGCAATTCGGGCGTGGGTCTGAGATATTCACGGAGGCAATCTATTTATAAAATGGCTGGATATTTCAGTGACGGACTACATTCCCATTTAAGGTTATAAAAAGGTTTGGTAAAACATATTTTGACGTGCGCAGTTTTTGATATTTATACATGTATTATGAATGGTCGTTGTGACAGTGCTGCACAACTAGGAGATTGTACTTGCATAGATCCAGTGTTTTTGATTGTGTTATTTCGTCAGCAGCAGCATTTGACTATGTCAATGATTTCAGTATACAATCACGCATAGCATCAATCCATCTTCCCATTATATCACGAAAAAATCAAATAATAATAGAAAAGCTGATATTCATGGTAAGAGATGTGAAGTTACTCCCAGGTCTGCTTGGGATAATGAGAAGTCAGGAGAGTTCAGGGAAAATTTGCTATCTGAAAACTTTCAGGAGTTGCTTGATAAATCGGTCGATTGTGCTTTCACTAGTATAAATGAAAGTATAGACTATATGAAAGATGCGGTGTGTACGGCGGCTTCGTATATGAGACAAAAAGTTGGTAAAGCCAAGGCATACGTGAAAGGTTGGTTTGACTCAGAATGCGAAAAACTAAAAACCAAAAGATTCAAACGTCTCAATAAGTTCCGTAAATATAAAGACAAGTATTCATTGGATAAATATTACATCGCAAGAAGCCAGTACCATGCACTTTGCAAGAAAAAACAGTCTTGATTATCTTCGAGAAAAACGTATAACAATAGAAAATTGCATATCCATCTCCAAACATTTCTGGTTTGACCTGAAACATTAAAATACCCATCAAGTGAGGCAAAACAATATTCAGATAGATGGTTTTTGTCACGCTTTAGGCAACCTTTTGTTGCGGTGATCATACAAAGTGACCATAATTAACATGACAATACGTGGTCCCTAGTGTGGTGATCTACCTTCGGTTGTTGGCGATCTATAAGCCTGTTTTTATATTGTATTGTCCAAATAGTGATATTAGTTTTAATTTTCCATGCTAGTTTTAATGCCAATTGTGATATTCTAGTTGTTTTACTGTCCTTCGTCGACACGTTTTTACAGTAGACATATATTTTATTTCAGTGTTAAATGTTCTCGTCACGATATAGATGAAATATTGCCGATGTGACGTTAAATATTAACTCACCCACTCACGACAATACACAGCAGTCCAAACTCAACCGGAAAAATTCAGAAATTACCAAGAGATTTTTGAAAGTATTGGCAATCTTAAATCAAACAAATTACCAGGATTTGATGGCATGGTATCAGGATTCATGAAACACTCGTCTGACCTTATTGCACCATACTTAGTAGTCTGTCGTACAGAACCTGAAGTATATATAGCCAAGAAAGCCCACGCAAGTCTAGAAAATGTGGCAAGTCTAGATTTTCATAGCTTCAGGAAATTCCAAGAAATTATCGCTCTGCAGATTTGTTTAGTCTCTGAAAATGAAGAAAGTCTCAGGGCTCCATTTCATTATATTATTTTTTTCACTATGAATGTTTATTTCAAAGTAAAACATGTTCATTTCAGAGACTAGCTGTTAGTCTACATACCTAGAATTACTGTTTCATAAAGTATTGGAAAATGGTGCTTTCCCACATTTTTGGGCGAATGGCATCATTTCATAAACATGGTGATGCAAATGATCCAAATAACTATAGAGGAATAACATTACTTAATATATTTAGTAAACTCTTCACTTTCGTAGATAATAAGAGACTTGTAAGCTGAGGAGATACAATGGATAAGCTAAATGAATCATAGCTGAATTTAGTCATGGATACATCTCTGTTGACATGTGTTATTTTACAAAGTATAATAGAAAGATATTTTAATTCAAAAGAAGGAAAATTATATGCCCTATTTGTAGATTTTGTGAAGGCCTTTGATTCTGTCCAAAGCAAGAATGTCATGGCCTCAGTAACAATATGAGTAACCTTTTGTCCAATGTGTTCGAGAACGTGAAGGCATGTGTTAAAAATAATCAAGAATTTTCGGAAACGTTCGAATTTCAACTTGGTGTATGGCAAGGATGTATACTTAGCCCATTTCTGTTTTTAATCTTTTTCAATGAGCTTTCTGTTCAAATCGAAACTAATTGCTCAAGTGGCATACAACTTAATCCACAAGTAGTCAAAATCTTCCTTCTGTTGTTTGCTGACGAGGCTGTGTTGTTTTCAAGCACCGTCAGTGGCCTCCAAAATCAAATAAATGAATTTGAACGTTATTGCGTTAAATGGAAATTATCAGTCGAGAGAAAATAAAAATAGTAGTCTTCAAAAAGGGATTTAAATGACATTGAAGATGAATATACCTTTCTCCTAATCTGCCCATTATATAATTCAATACGTTGTAAATACGTACATTAAAAATTATTACTGTGTTCATCCAAACATCTTGAAAATCTTTACTGCTATAAGCAGTAAAATTAACAAGAGTCATCAGAAGATGACATATCCCCCCGGCCCCTACATATTTGAAAGGGCAACTCATCTGACTTATTGTGTTTTTAGACCAAGTCTGAATTGTTCCCATGGAATTCATGAAAAATATAAATGCCATAAATGCCTGTAATAAAAAAAAGTCACCATTTCAAGATTTGTCTCATATATCTGCCAAGATCTTTTGAAAGATATGAAATGGCTTTCGAGTTGTGCTCCGGAAACGAAGGCAGCAACGTGTTCATGGAAAACCTGTAAATAGCAAAAGGCACAACTCTGTTACCAAGTAACACTGACAGATATTAAGAAGATTTTGAGTTCTGCTCCGAAAACGAAACACACCTCTCACTGAAACATTTCCATGGAAACCAAGAAAATAATAAACCACAAAAATCTGTAAATACCAAAAGGCACCACTATAGGTTCAGATTGATATATCTACCAAGTTTTGCAGAAAAATATTGAATGGCTTTTGAGTTCTGCGCCGGAAACAAAACAAACCTGTCACTTTTCAGAGTATGCGTTTCCATGGAAACCGAGAAAATAATAAACCACAAAAACCAGTATATAGCAAAAGGCATCACTTTAGGTTCTGACTGATATATCTAACAAGTTTTGCAGAAAAATATTGAAAGGTTTTTGAGTTCTGCTCCGGAAACGAAGCCCACACCACCATAAGATCTACACCAAAATGTTCCATGGAAAAACAAAAAAATTATAAATGCCAAAAATCTGTAAATAGCAAAAGACACAACCATAGGCTGAGGTTACTGTATCTGTCAAGTTTGGTCTAAAAATATTGAACGGTTTCTGAGTTATGCTCCGGAAACAAAATTATTACGGACGGACGGACGGACAGACAAGGCGCCGACTATATTCCCCCGCATTACATGCCAGGGGGGATAGAAATATATTACAAAATCTTGCTCTGTTCATTCACAGTGCAATGTTGTACAGAACAAAAGTTTTATCACTGTAATGTAAATACATTTACTTTTGTAATTTCCCATTATATAATATGTATATGTACCACAGGCCTGCTGTCTGTTCAGTGTGAAATAGACAGACTGAACACTTAAATCAGACAGTTTAGTATTGATGAAGTTCTGAAATGCATAAAAATATAACAAAAATATATTATCTGTAAATAAGCAAGTCTGGGCCAGACAATCCAGTGACCAACAGCATCAATCTGCTCAATCGGAACGATGACATGTCAACCAAGTCAGCACGTCTGACCACCTGATCCTGTTAGTCACCTTTTACGACAAGCATGTGTTGCTGAAGACCAATTCTAACCCAAAGTCGTCATTGGGTGCAAGTATGAGTTGCTGGAAACCAATTCCATGGGTCATCATGGTGGACAGGACGCTTGCAAGAAGGCACAGGTTTATTTACATCACTTGACAGCACATTCAGCATGAATATTTACAAACTCCAGCATACAGTGAACGATAAGACGTGATCAAATCTTCTGAATATGAATGACAATGAATTTAAGTATGCTAACAAAAAGGGGTCTTGTTTGTATCATTTACAAGAACCTTGGTACACAGTCTCACAGTCTCACATGCAGCACTAAAAACAACATTTGATAGCACAAACTAGATTCTGGCTGTCGCATGTCCTGGTGATTGATTCACAATGTGCTGTTATATACAGATGTTTAGGAAGGTGGAACATGTAGCCCCGCGTCTAGGCTGAAAGGCTTAATATTCACAGCTCATGAGTCAGGCTTCAAACCTAAAGCCAGATGAAGGAAGCATTGCTCAGACACATGTTAATATGACTGTCTTGGGAAAGTGTCGTCAGCATGCCCTGACCTCAGTCTGAGTCAAACTCGGAACCTGAAGCTTGTTGAAAAAAAGCATTGCTTAGACAGATTATATGATAGTCTTAGACAAGTGCTTTCAGTCTGCCCTTGTCTCAGTCAGAGTCGGACTCAGAAGCTTCAGATGCGGTGGGCGAGCTGAGGATCTCCTCATCTTCAGGCAGCTGAAACAAAAAAACTCTCATCAACATACCTAATAGACACGACTTAAGTCATCAGTCAGTGCGAGTAGGTGAGGGAGTGACTTTGGTTTCACTCCCCCTTGTTTTATGTTTGCTTGTTGTCTTATGCCACACTCGACAATATTCTGCCTGGACCATGTCTGGACCAGACAATCCAGTGATCAACAGCATGACCATCGATCAACACAACTGGGATATGATATGTGTCAACAAAGCATGCGATCCTGACCACCCAATCGCATTTCTCACCTCTTACAACAGGCATGGATTGCTGAAGGCCAATTCTGACCCCGATCTTCACTTGTAAACTCCACCTTAAGTAGTATTCCAGTTATATGACAGGAGAGTCAATCACGAATGTGAACAAAGAATGAAGTGATACAAGTCACAGACATTTACCACTTGGTGAAACCCAAGAACACGGGAATGGTACTAACAAATATTTGGGTTGCTGAGATCTGATTCCACCATCATAGCTTTCTGTTGTACCAAAGGGAGACAACTCTGCACAGCCTATTGTGGCATGTCACACAATTGGGACACCCATGACCCCACTCAACCCATTTTAATGTTTTTTGTTTTGGTATTGTTTTTGTCAGCCGTTGAGTGAGTGAATGAAATTGGTCTTATGCCACTTCCAGCAATATTTCAGTAACATCATGGCAGTGAATATCAGAAATGGTTTCATACATTGTACCCATGTGGCAAATCGAACCCAGGTCTTTGGTATGGTGAGCAAACACCCTAACCATCAGGCTACCCATGTCAGGAAGAGCTTAAACCACTTGGCTGCATGGTCGCCCCATTATGACAATAGTGAATTGAACCAAGGTCTCAGGTGTAAAACACTCTAACCCCAAGGCTACCAATGTAATGATGAGCTAAATAAAACCTTTCATCTACAGGTTACCCCATTGTCAAAGCTCTCACCTCGGCTTCCTCACTCTCGCTTCCCGAGTTCCTCTTTGCCCCTCGCTTGCTTTTCCTCCCCTTGGGAGAGCTCTCCGCTCGCTTCTCCTTACGGCCATCCTTCTTGGCCTTCTTTTTGAGAGGCTTGTCCTCATCCGAACTGGAGGAGCTGGAGATGAACTCCTTGCTCTTGTAGTCACTTCCTGCACCGGCACGAGACTCGGTCTGCTTCTTTGGGCTGGGACTAACCTTCTTCTTTTTCTCCCTGAAAGATTAATACCCACGTTCTGTAGAGCTGAACATTTCAAGCAAATGTTTAGTGGGCGAATTTGACTATGGTTTCTCCCGGCGTTTTAGCAACATTCCAGCTACATCACGTCAGATGACACCAGAAATTTTATTCAAATTTTGTAGTAATGTGCAGAATGGAATCCTGGGCCCCGTTTCACAAAACTCTCGCAAGCCTAAGATCTCGTAAGTTTTCTCGTAGCCATTGTGCCTCCTATACTGAAACACAGGAGCTACGGATGCTACGAGAAAAGTTACGAGATCTTAGGCTTACGAGAGTTTTGTGAAACGCGGCCCTGGCCTTCAGCAGGTAGATTTACCCACTAGACTCTGCTACCACATGTTAATTTAACACTCTCATATATATCAGACAAAAATAGAAATTCAACAGGTTTTTCTTTTTGTCAAGTTTTAGAAAGAAGACATTAGATCAGCTGTCAACACTCTCATATATACTAAACAGCAAAAGAAACGCAACAGTTTTTTGCCTAGTTTTTACACAGAAGACAAACATGAACATTTACTTTTAAGACAATTTCATTTTTTCAAAATTTAGGTTTCTTTTGCAGTTCAGTATATTTGACAGCAATGTGGTCACTGGTCATTGTCAAGTTAAATAAAAAAACATGTCAAATATTGATGAGTACAGGAGCATGTTCTGTTAACAGAAATTGTAATGGGTAGGTTGTTTGATTGTTAAAGTTGTATCCAGCCATTGTAAATCATAAAACAGTTGCTTAAAAATGATAAGAGTCTGCACTGCACAGTTTGCGATGATGAATGTCAAAGGTGTTTGTGACCCTAATCACATGACTGGCATTCTAATCCTTATAGATCCACTGACCATGGTAAGTTGCTGGTGGAACAACCATAATCTACAATCAACATGGAGGTCAGGAAGTGACAACCCGTGGAGATCTGGGTTAGAACTGATCTTCAGTAGCCCATGGTTTTTGAAAGAGGCTACTGATGGCATCAAGTGTCCAGGCTCACTGACTTGGTTGACACATGTCAACATATCTCAAACGCGTAGATCGGTGATTATTATGTTGATAATTGGATAATCTGGTCCAGACTTGACTATTTACAGGCCATTGCCATATAGCTGGAATATTGCTGAGTGAAATGTAAAACCTAAACTTAGATTCCAGTCTCATTCAAATTGATGGAGTTGCAGGTTTGGCTTAAAGTTCTTACTTCTTTGGACTTCCTCCACCTCCCTCCTCGTCATCGTCGTCGTCATCACTGGGTTCTTCTTCCTTCTGTTTCTTGTACTCTTCCATAGCAGCCTGGTACTCCTTCTTTGCCTCCTCCGCCATCGCCTCCCACTTCTGTAGATCACAAACACGCACTCACTCACACTTTCTGCAGAGCTAAATCTATCTCAACATACACACCACTACTGACTAGTGTTACAGACCACAGCCCCTTTTCATAAAGCCCTCATGCCTAAGATCTTGTAGCTTTCGTACCTCCTATGTTAAAGTATAGGAGGTAAGCAGCATTGTACCTATGCAGGTACACCATACACACCACTACTGACTAGCGTTACAGACCACAGCCCCTTTTCATAAAGCCCTCACATGCCTAAGATCTTATAGCATTCGTACCTCCTATGTTAAAGTATAGGAGGTAAGCAGCATTCGTACCTCCTATGTTTTTTTATAGGAGGTAAGAATTCTACAAGAAAAGTTACGAGATCTTAGACTTACGAGAGTTTTGTGAAACTGGACCCTGGGCCTAGACTGGCATAGATCTCTTCATGCTAAGATAGTCATAAGTTTTGAACTATGAGGGTTCAATATACACTTATTCCATAAGACTGGTGTCTGGTAAGAGCAGCCAATCCATCAAATAAGCCCAAAAAAAACCCAGATATTTCACCTTAAATATTGCTTAAGGCTTTCTGATGACAGGGTTACTGTTAGCCAATATCTCTGCCAGCTGAGATCCTTGAATACTGTCAAAAACGCTATTTTCAGTGACTGTTTACTCACTGTTGACCGTGTAGTAGCTTGAGTTTGTTAGATTCAGTTGAACATAACGAATAATTGTGAGACATAGTTTACTTTTGTTTTTTTGGACTGGTGTCGAGGACTGTAAAAAGGTGCACCAATTCTGTGTCTTGTGTCAGGGAGTAGGAGGACTAAATACGGAAACAGGCTAACTTACAGATTTGTCAGTCATGTCCCTCCACATCTCACCAGCCTTCTTTGACAACTCTGTGATTGACAGTCCTGGGAATTCTGTTTTGATGCTTTCTCTGCTTTCATTGAGCCACAAGAAATATGCTGACTGAGCACGTTTAGGCCTGTTGGGGTCCCTGTCCTTCTTGGTCTTTCTCTTCCTTCTTCCTTCCTTCTGCAGACAAAAAGATAAAGCATTGTGTTGGGAGCACTTGCATGAGGCTTAACTGAGAGTGACCTTCCTTTAGCTTCAACATAATGTTTCAAACATGAGGTAGAACCTTGGTTCAACTTGATTGTGTACCGGTTATCCTCAGATGGAAGTTAAATATGGGTTGACAGAGTAGTATGGTTTCAGAAATATACCATTGCTGTGGACAGAAATGGGCTTCATACATTGTATTCATGTAAGGAATCCAATCTAAGCTTTGGCAAAAGCGATGCTTCGCCCTAGTGGTTTGAGCAATGCTGTAGCCATTAGGCCACCAATCCAAAATTAACTGGAGAAAGAAACCCGAATTAGACGGTCTTAAATCTTAGGTGGAAATAGTCAGTAAACCTATGATGCTGACAATACAAACTTGGTCGGTTTGTTACTTAATGCCGCACTTTGAAATATTCAAGCTAGATTGTTACATACGGTCTAGACCTGACAATTCAGTGATGAACAGCATGAGCATAAATCTACACAACTGGGATACAATGATACTGTATCAACTAAGTTAGCGATCCTAACAAGCCAATCCAGTTAGTCACACCTTATAACAAGCATATGTTGCTAAGGACCAATTTTAACCTGGATCTTTTACGGGTCAACCAACTTTGAAAGATAACTGGGACTGAAACACTGAATGAAATCAACATGTTATAAAAGCGCCTACTTACAACTGTCTTGGCAGACTTGGACTTCTTCTTCTCCTTCTTCTCTCTCTTCTCCTTTTTCTTCTCCCTCCTGGCTTCAGCTTCTGAATCTCCTCCACTCCCTGCCGAGCCCGCTGAATAGTCCGAATCTGACGTTGACGACGTGGGTGGGTTACTGTCATACCTACAGACACAAGAGCCAAATACATCCCCAACAAACAAAACAGAGATACCACCTCCTAGGAATAATCAACAATCAGTAGCAAGTAGGGCTGACAATAAAAGTTATCACATACTGCAAGAAATGTTCGTGATAATGTAAACGAAAACGGCATTAACAATAATAGCTTGCACAAACTTGCGCATTATTCTGGAGCAACTTTTACAACAGAGTTAGGTTGGTTTTACGTTACTTTCTGAAATTCATTAATACTCCAGCAATATCATAGCGGGAGAAACCAGAATTGACCTTCACCCATTGTACTCATGTTGAGAATCGAACCCATGCCTGTGGTGTGATAAGAGAGCGCTTTAACTACCAGGCTTTTCCAATACCCCCATTTCATTGAGATGTTTCGTCTACATATTAAACTGAGTTCCTACATGCCATATTCTAACCGTATCACAGCTGACTGAAACTAGAACAAAATATCAATTGAGAGCATTCGGCTGGGGTTCATTTTTATTCTTAAAAGCCACTTGAGACAGGGCAAGTGACTTCAAGAAAGTGACTTTTCCTGATTAATTTTCTGCTTTCCCTGATTTTTATGACACAATCATGATGATGTAATTATGAAAGAATAAATCAATATGGTATTTGATGTAAATGTTTACTGGACTATTTATTGAAAAGTGATAAATAGCAAAGAAAGATAACTCTACTTTATCATCATTGTGAAATATAATATAGGTACATTTTGAGTAGATATGAAATGCAATCCAAGTTTATTTGCAGTTTGAAACCACAAGTAGAAATTATCTAGTAGCCCATGGTTAAGTAAGATACCCCGCGATGGGAAGTCTCACAAGGTTGGTTGTCCAATACTCACTCTTCTGCCACTTCACTTCCACTTCCTCCTGGGTTGTAGGACTCATCTGCAAAAAAACAATCACTCTGTCAGATATAGATTTCTTTATATCCATTTTCAAAAACAATTCCAGTTTTATGAGGACGTTTCATGCGGCTTCTTGCAACATTCTAGCAATTTCATGGCGGGGGACACCAACAAGGTTCTTCACGTATTGTATCCATTTGGGGATTCAAAACTGGGACTTTGTCATGACGAGCAAATACTTTAACCACTAGGCGAACCAACAACCCCTTGACATGTATGTAGCTAAAAAGAGACACAACTCAGTATAGTGAATGTTTGCATATTAAATCACTGGATCAATCAAAGACTTGCCTAAAGTGAGAGATTCTTGTTTTACATCACACACAGCAATATTCTACCTATATGACCTCAGCATGATATATTCAAGTCTGGACCAGACAATCCAGTGATTACAAGTATGAGTATCGATCTACACAAAAGGTAAAAGGTAAATAATGGAATCTGGGCCAGAAAATCCAGTGATCAACAGCATGGGCTTCGATCTAAGCAACTGGTATATGATGGCATGTGTCAGCAAAAGGGTCAGCAAGTCTGACTACCCGGTCCCATTAGCGCCTCTTCAGACAAGCATGGGTGGCTGAAGATTAATTTTAACCGGGTTCTTAAGCTTAACCATTGGCATTAACCTCTGCAATGCAATTTGTTCAAGTGTTATTCTGATGGTCACTGAATAACTATCTAACCTGAGCTGTCACTGTCATCGTCCTCGTCATCCATCTGGCGATTCTTTCCTTCTTCCTTCATACGCTCCAGATAGGCATCGTGTTCGCCACCCTCATCACCACTTCCCCACACATCATCATCATCGTCCTGGGTCTGGAACCACAAACTTCAAGTCTCACACACAAATAATACAGGATATTTATGTAACACACACATCCACGCAACTAATCCTTGCTGCGCTGTTATCTTTTTCCCTCGATCAATGGATGTCAATCACAACAGCAACATGTCATATATGGCATTGTGTAATCATAGCTTTTGGCTGTGGGAGCTGTGCCAATTTACACTTATCAGAGGGGTACACAAAGTAGGCAGTCTAGACTACCAGTTGTCCGACTTCCATTTTTTGTGGAAGTCGCGGTGGCTGAGCGGGTTAGGCGGCTGACTTTGTGTGCTGGCGATTAGGTGTCTGACTCTGAGGGTGCAGGTTTGAATCCCGGATGGGACTCACCAAAAAAAAAGTACTGGAATTTGTACTTTACCAAGAAAGTGAAATCCCCAAAATGACATTATCATCAATCTCAACTTGCTGGGGAGTATACAACTCCTGCAGCCACTAGGCGCACAGAGTTACTGTGATTCTCTCATCTTAATGAGGAACCCATTCACAGTTGGATGGACTGAGACACATAGTCACAGTGCTTTGTCCAAGTTTACTGCACTTTGCTGTACCTACAACTGGGTGTTTGTATGTATTCATGTTGCCACCATCTGGTCATGTACCAAAGGATTCAAGGTTATCTTAAGTGCACAGGGCTGAGTACACAGGACTCCATGGTTTTTACACCCAGTCACAGGTGGGCCCGATCCCAACACCAACCTTGCTGGATCACTAGCCTTTTGCTTTAGCCAGCTCACCCACCGTGTCCCTGATTACAAGGATTGGGTTCATAGGATTTTTCCCAATTAATGCTTGCTAATTACCACACCTTTAACTAAAGATAACTGTAAATTTCTTTGGATCTACTTTACTTCGTCCAGAAGAAGTTAATGTGATCAACTTACTCGTTTTTTTCCCTTTCCACCAATGTTCTTGACTCTCAGTTTCTTCTGGGCAACAAAGTCATAGAGCTTCCCGTACTCATCTCTACAAAAAAAACACGGGGTCATGAGAAACAATCCACAACACTGTTATTGCCTACACAAGTTTTGTGGAGAGTTTTCTGATTACAGTTGACTCTAGATAGATTACTCAGTTTCATTTATGGATCTGCATATTGTGAGTGAGTCAGTCAGTTTAGATTTACATCGCACTCCAATATTCCAATATTCCAATATTCCAGCTATATGGCAACAGTCTATAAATAATCAAGTATGGACCAGTCAATCCAGTGAACAACAGCACTAGCATTGATCTGCATAATCAGGAACCGGTGACGTGTCAACCAAGTCAGCTAGTCTGACCACCCGTTCCCCTTAGTCGCCTCTAAAGACAAATGTAGTCACCTTTTGTGGCAAGCCATGGTTGTTAAAGGCCTATTCTACCCTGGATCATCACGGGTCTACATGCAAGGAGACATATGTCTCACGAATAAGTTCACTCATCTTGTAGGCAGAGAATTCACAAATTCAGTGAATGACAGCATTATAAGTTTGGTCGACGACATAGTTACCTGCTCTTAACAACAGGGGAAATAAGGGGCCCTGTAAGGGTGTCTCACAAGACAAAAAGTTTTTTATTTTGTAAATGTTCTCATTAAAATATTGTTACACCTGTTGTAGGATTTTAAAATGGACATTTTAATACTTATATGTATCCCAAGGAGGACTTTTTTTACAAATGAAATTAGCATTACAAGCAAGGAGACAGATGTCTCATAATTATTAAGTTAAGTTAATGATCAATGGAAGTCAGAACTACTCACTTTTCAAGACCAACAAAGTTGTAAACTGTTCCTGACTTGGACTCCACATCAAAGTCAAACGACCTTGTATTGCCAGAGCTTCGAGCAAAATTGACTGCAGCTATCTCATCGAACCTGATGTGAATGGGAGGTTTGTGCACAAAGATGAAGCCCCTCTCCAGTGGGTACAACAGCCCTGTGGCAGCCTTGTAGGAGCAGCTGATTGCTTGTGTTCCAGAATGCCTGCAAATACAAGCAAACTTCAGTGTTAGTAACAGATAAACTGGAACATCAAAAGACATCTGCTCCAAAAGAAATGAAAAATGCGCAAATATCAATACAGATGTAGTATATTCAAGTTGAATTTTTTTTTTTTTCACTAACTGGTTGGTTGTTTTGCACTCAGCAATATTCCAGCTATGTGGTGGTGGTCTGTAAATAATGTCTGGACGAATCAATCCTGTCATCAACATTGCAAGCATCAATCTGCACAAATGGGAACTGATGACATGTGTCAAAAAATGTGCCAGACCACCAAATCCCATTAACTGCCTCTTACAACAAGCACGGGTTACTGAAGATCGAATATTCTAACCTGGACCTTCATGAGTACTGCTCTAAATGAAAAGAATAATGTACAATTTTCAAAACAGATGCCAGGAACTGCAAAAGTGGGATATTAAAACTGAAACTTGTTACACCTCACTGATGGGTTGGCTGACTGTTAAAAGCAACATTAAAAGCAACGCTTTACTTCCGTCCGATCTAAACATTTTCTTCCTTGAGATTGGGTAGAGACAATTGGAAAAAAATCTTTGAAATGAAACCTGGAGACACCAAATCATGAGGGGAAAATGCAGGTGAGAGAGCGAGTAAGTTCAGTTTTACACCGCACTTAGCAATATTCTAGCTATAAGGCAGTGGTCTGCAAATACTCATGTCTGGAAAAGACAATCCAGTGATTAACAGCATGAGCATTAATCTACACAAATGGGAACCAATGACAAGTAAAGACAGCAAGTATGATCACCCCATCCCATTAATTGCCTCACACACCAAGCATCGGTTGCTAATTATAACCCAGATCTTCATGGATTATGTATAGGAGACAACATGCCTCCACGATTTTGATAAACAATGTAAAACCAGGGTTGGGGGGTGAAGTATTTCCCACCTGGAAAGAGGTCTTACTTATGAAAAGTAAAACCTGTCCCTACAGAACAAAAACCTCAAATGCAGTTATTCTGAGAAAACAAGAGATGACCTAATATACTGTGAGAAAACACACTTTAGGTTTATGTGTCACATGGCAAGGTACTGGGAGAACATCACTCAGACATAGTGTTCCAACGAGTGCATGGTTATTTTAACGTGTCATTGTCTCGTACCCAACAAAGCCTCCTGGTACAGTGATCTTGCTTGTTGTGATGGCCTTGAATATTTTGCTGACCACTTCATAATCCGGTCCAGACATCTCCCTGGTCAGTTTGCCATCATACTTCTTCTCAATATCTTCACTGGAAGTGCAATAATCAATAATATAAACACTAAAACACACATTTACAGAGCAACATTACAGAAATAACAAACTACTTGTAAAATGCACAAATGCACTGCATTTCGTCTGTTCACTGGAGTTTCCATTTCATTATTGTCTTATTCTCAGCTTCCATGGAAAATATGACACTAGCAACCTGTCACCATCGCATTTTTTAATGTCCAACAAGTGTGAGACTGATGTCCAAAAGTTCCACATTTTGCTAGCCAGTCAGACTAGCTATGTCTGAAAGTTCCCAGCCGACAAAATAATTCATTAACCTGAACTTTGAATGTAGACACGGTTTCATCGTTAAGCTGGTAATGTAATGAACTTCTTTATCAGGCCGAAATCATGCATGTTTTGTAAGAGCATTATAACTTAATTAGTCGGAGAGAGTGACACATTTACAAAATGACACCATGAAAATTCACTCGCCATTTGAGCCAGTTCTGTGGAGATTTAATGGCCTGACTGAATTTTCACTAGAATTTTGCACACTATGTGAGACAGGACAGAAATCAGATGGCCTCTCAAGAGCAAAGCTGACCAACACTGCAGTCAAAGTAAACTTAGTCTCAGTGTTATTCGTTACACTCCACCACTGAGTCTAACAAATCCTAGTAGAGGGTCCCGTTGGGTAAACTTTGAGCCACCTATGACCGTCCAATGAACAGCGTGACGGTTAAATAGATTTAACCAATCAGACAATGGCTACCACTAAGGGATTGGAGGGACTTCAGGTCACTGACACAGATCAGCATAAAATACAGTTAATTGACCTGCAGTATATACGCTTTGGGGTTTCTGTTGACATGGTTACCATTAGCTAATATTTCCACAAGATGGCATCCTTGAATATGGCCTAAATCACTATTTTCAGCGACTGTTTACTTGCCGTTGTCATGTTTGTAACGCGTGCCGTGTGCATCACCCAGAAGCAAGTGTATGCTAAATAGCAATCTGAATCGTTTGAATACGAAAAGTTCAAATGGTCCATGTTTGTGATTTGGTAAGCTGTGATTGGTCAATCTCAAAGATTACCTGACGCAACCTCCCATAAGGCTTTGTTAGACTCAGTAATAGAGCATAACGAAAAGTTTATTGAGTTTACTGAGTTTACTTAGACTGACCAACACTGCCACCCATCCGAAGATACTCTTGAGACCTGTGAGCTTCCCGATATCTATGCTGTACAAAATACATACCAGACTCACCAACACCAGAATCTCCTAGTTTAATCTTTCCATGTACATGTAGTTATGAGCAACTGATTACCTCCCTTTAAACAATCTCTGCTGAGCTGCCTTCGTAAAACAAGTCTCTCCACCGGACGTTCTTGATTTCAAACTGATAAATCATGACTAAATCATCTCTCCTACCGTGCCAACTTAAATTTGATCCATGCGATTTGATTTTATTTTGCAATACTGGCATATTCATACGATATAGGGTAGAAATGTCACATAATTGTATTTTAGTTGCAAATTCATAAGAAAATATGGGCCATGTAATTTTCTTCTGTATACTTGTGAATTGGTGAAATGGAAGAATTTCCTTTTTCTCATTACATGCAAATTTCATTCAATAAAAACAAAGTGCAAAGACACAGCAGACAGTTCTAAACAACTAGCACCTACTCTGTAAGGTTCAGTTCAGCCGTCATTTCATCATCCTTGTTAAAGAGAAGAATGAGGAAGTGGTAACGGGTCTGTCCCTGCTTGATTGGCGGGTCGAGGCTTACCTATAACATACAACCATACAGTCATAGACACACAATCTCAGTCAACCATACTATTTATCATGTGCACATACACAATACATATTACAGATTTAACAAGTGAACTTGGCACAGTGGATTCTCCTCCTTGTGAAATGTTTGATGATCCAAATCACAATGTTTGTAAAATAGGATGAATTCTTCAAAATAATGCACTTTTTCATAATGATGGCATATATTCACAAATAAAAGTTTGGTAAGTGGTAAGCTGAAATTCATACTGAAATTCAGAATTTAGCAACCTATACAGGTGAAAAAAATACTGAAAGCAATTACAACAAGCTGCCAGTACACAATATGTCTGTTAAGCATACATTGTGAGAGTTTGTGAGTTACGCTTTTTACCGCACTAAGCAAAGTTCCAGTTATTATGGCGGAAGTCTGTCAATAATCAAGTCTGGACCAGATAATCCAGTGATCAATAGCAGGAGCATTGATGTACACCCTTTATTGTGTATACTCGTTTCATTGTGACCAAAGCAACATCCAATAAACTTATGGACAACTATGAAAAATATATTGGCCTCTGGCCAGGCATAGATGAATCCCCGAAAACTAACATCAGTGTACCTCAATTATTAACAGGACATTCCCTCATCAGTGCAAGTGACAAGAAGACCTAATCAAAATCATCAATAATTTGAGTTTATTTGTTCACAAAGTGAGATAAGCTTAAAGCAAGGATGGCAACAGGTGACAGTGATTTCAGCGGAAATCAGCTGGGGGTCTCATTGATTTGACCATACAATCAGATTTGTTAACAGCAAATCCATACAAGGACTAGAACACACACTGCAATTACAAAGACAGATGCTCATGACGTTGATCACTGGATCACAGCAGGGTACACCAGAAATGGGCTTCACACATTGTACCATAGTGCAATAAAACCCGACTCTTCAGCATGAGAAAAATCTTTAACTGTTAAGACACCCCTCTGCCCTGTAAGAGAATGCAAGCACTGTTGCATCAGCTGCACCTGGATTTTTCCAGACAAGTCCAAGTGCCTCTACTTACCACAAAGAACATCTGTCGTCCATCCTTGTGTGGGAGCAAGAAAAGACGTAGAACTGTGGTGTAGGGGATCTTGTAGTCGAAGGTTTTACCATGCAGCTGTAGGAATGTCGGGTACATCTTCAGGTCATAACGACCTCTGAAAACAGACAACATTATTTGCAACTGTGATCGAGGTTGTGTTACCACCACTGATGAATACCTCAAACACCAACTGAGGTTAAATTGTGTTCAATGTCTCAGGCTGTGATGAAACATAGCACCAAGCTTGTATATGTGTATGGCTGGTTTCATGCTACTAGCCATATGACACCTTGCCTCGGTTAAATATGTATAGTGCCAGACCCTGAGACTAATGTGGAAGCTTTGTGAAGTCAACAATCCACAGGCCCAGCTATTTTTTACAATGACTTTGACTGAGGTTGATGTATGTGGCAGGTGACATTTGGTTAATGTTCATAAATTCAATATCATCATCAGTGGGCCTGAAACTTAGATACAGAACCCAATGTCCTGTATTGGGTCAGCTAGTCATAAATGGACAGCTTCAGGTCAGCGTTTGAAATTTATGTCAGTCCTTAGGCCTGAGGCCGATTGCAAAACACTGCAGATTCTTATGGCCGACAGCCTTCTCACCCAAAATGACTCTGATTCTGACTGCTCCGACACAGCGTGTCTGAACATTGGATTTAGATCTTTCAGACAACTGGAATCCTGACACTAATGTTGATTTTGTTCTAAATAAAGACTAGTCAGTCAGTACAGTTAAATAAAACTCGCAGGTCAGTTTGCTGGGAATTACTTACATTGTAGCTGAAATATATGGGCCTACATACTCTGATCAGGAAAGGCCTGCAGCTTCCCTGGGTAGGAAGCTTAAGACACTACAGCCTTCTCACCTTGGTGTAAGACACTGGATTTCTTGCAGGGTGACAATGGATTCTCCAGTTGCCTGGATGATGTCCGCACTCTCCAACACATTCTTGTAGAATTCCTGGAAACAACACACATAACTGCAAGAATATTGTGGTGGAGTGAGTAGGTTTTCCTTACAACCACTTTGACAGGCGGTTCCAAAAGTGGTGCGGGATGCTGGCGTTGTGTGCACGCACGCACGCACGCACGCACACAGACCCCATCCTGAAGTTTTGCTAAATGACCATTGAAACTCAGGTGAAATTGAAGTGTGCACCTCACTTTTCTCACTAGAGTGCACCCCTCCATTTTCAAAAAGCTGTATCTGCCAGTTTGACCTGTATTTTGTTATTACATCAGGGATTGGGAAAGAGAACTTTGACAATGGGCCATTTTCAGGATTATTAGTCATTTCTTGAATTCTGAATGGGCCACTGCCCTTGCATCACTGTAAATGGTGCTGGAATACATTCTGGATTTGGTCCAACAATCTGAATGTGAGCAAGTTTAATTTTACCCCACTGTTAAAGGGATGGTAACAGATGAAAGTGATTTCCACAGAAAATCAACTGTGGGTCTGGGTCCAGGGTCGAGGATCGTTTGATCGAGGAAAAAATTGCCATCACTGTCTTACAAATTTGCCAAACTTTAGTCATTCAAGCCGTCATTTGCATTTACTGGTGCATGTATGAAACTGCCATTTTTATTTGCTGCGTTGACCTAAGTGATCCAATCACATGTTAGCTTGGAAAGCAGTTAGGAATGCAGAAGCATGGCTTTGTTTACCGATTTTAAGGGACACGAATAGTAGACACAAAAGTCTGAATTTTTGACAGCACAAGATTTAGATGAACCTAAAGATCAACTGATCTGCATTTAAATTTGCGGATTTCCATTGATCCAAGGAAAATTGCTGTTAGCAATCTTGCAGCAATATCACTGCAGGGGACACCAGAAATGGGTTTCACACATTGTGTCCATATCTGAAATCAAACCCGAGCCTTCAGCATGACGAGCAAACTCTTTAACCACTGGGTACCCCGATGCTCCAAATGATCATAAAGAAGAATACCTGTACAGGATCATTTTCAGAGTTGGCGTCAGCAGGGATGTGGAATCGCATCTCTGTAAGCGAGACGGCTGCGTCATCATTCAAGTGAAATTCCAAGGTCACTTCATTCTTGGCCGTTGTTGAGTGAGATACGTTTGTCAGTGGGACCTCAAATGACATTGACTTGTCCACTTCGAATGTCAGGGCATTACCTGAAAGCATAGTCACATTCTACACCACTCATCAAAAGTTTAGACTTTAGTCTTTATCCCTGGAATTGTCTCATATGAAGTCAGTTCCCACACGAAAGTGTAGAATTGTATGAAATAAAAACAAGCTGAAGTAGTTTCAGTCTCTTTTAATATCTGACAAAAAACGTGAAACCCAGATCAAGTTAACAGTGAAAACACAACAGGGGCAGACAACTCTAAATAAAAGGGAACAAATCTGGTACTTCCTGTATTTTGTGCAGCACAGTTATCAAAGGAAGTTAATTACTAAACTTTTTAGAAGTTATGGTTTCTACCACCAATTAATCATTATTGGAGACTCCACATTTTCCTTCTAATTCTACATTGACACCTACTTTGATTTCTTTGATTAAAATGTTTCTTGTTAAAAGGCATGGGTTACCGATCTGACAAATGAATGTAATTAACTTGGATCTGACAAATGAATGTAATTAACATTAAACACGTAAATAAGGGCATCAAGCAGGAACTTCACATTGCATACATCAAGGCGATGCCTTGAATCCCACTTGCATATATTGATGCTCGTGCTGTTTTTCACTTGACTGTCTGGTCCACACTCAATTATTTTCAGACTGCCACCATATTGCTGGAATACTGCCCAATGTTTAACAGCAAACAATATGATATAGAAATGCTTTCAGTTTATAATGTCTGTACATTCACATATATCATGCAAATGATCCGATCAAATAAATTATTGTAAGATGATTCCCTACAAGATGAGAGGTGCCAACATTACCTTGTCAAGGGAAATAGAACTTCATGCAGTAAGTCCCACTGAGATCCTGGGTAGAACTGATTTTCAGAAATCCATGCTAGTACAATGGGGTACAAGCCGTTGTATGCGAATTGCATTGATTGATGTTCATGACGTTGATCACTGCATTGTCTCATTTGGGAAACGATGACGTATCAACCAAGTCAGCGAGTCCTACCACCCGATCCCGTTAGTTGCCTCTTACGACAAGCAGTCACCTTTTATGGCAAGCATGGGTGGCTGAAGGCCTATTCTACTCCAGACCTTCACAAGTCAAATAAAGCTTAGTATGGCATTGAAAAATATAAAACAAATATGTAAAATCGTACCTTGAAAATGGGCTATGCCATAGTTCCAGCCTTTCAATGAGACATCCACCTTCTCCAATGATGTACCATAGAAGTTGGACACAAAACCCGACAGCTTCTCGAAATCCTACCAAGGGAAGATAATGCTAAATGGTATAACAGAATGACAATCACCATTCCTCACATTCCAACTCTAGATATAGTGATATTCTTGATCCTGTCATCATTAACATCACAGTCGTTTCTTCAAACCACTGATGCATCAATAATTTGCTTACTGTATTTCATACTTGTAAATAATATCCTGGACAATTTGACAAGATGTTTAACTATGTCAGTGTCTAACCCTTGGACAGTGTCCCTGACTGTATATTTCACAACTGCATTGAATTGTTATATGTGTGACATGTCCAGTGTTATATTTTGGTGAAATTTTGAGTGGGTCCAAATTGATGAAAATAATGTTTCTGGACCCCCTCCAATGTTAAATAGATGGGCAGATGTAAATACTGAAAATAGAGGGGGTCCTCACTGAATTTGATGAGTCAAAACACACCAAAACCCTCTCTTGAGCCAACACTGCATGTCACACTTGTTCGCTGTTAATAAAGTCTACATTTGTTAAGAACGTCAATGCCAATTATACGAATTGTTAGATCTGAAATGTGTGTTAAATTTTTATTTGATGTGTCCCATATATCTTCAGTGGGTCAGACACATATGAGAAACATGCAGGACCTAATGTCTTGTTACTATGAAATACCATGTATGCATGACCTATTCTGACAAGGTACCGGTGGATGTTTCTGCATGTAACTGTTTCAGCTTTATCTTCGATGAAACAATGAAATCATATGAAGATAGATAACTTCCCCTTGAACATCATGACCTTCACCTTGCACACGTTATTGATGGGACTGAAAGCATGACTATCAATATACTGTTGCCCTCGACACTAGTTTTAGAAACATGTTTTTGTGCTTGTAAACTATAAACATCATACTCAACCATATTATACCAGCATAATGGAAGACAGAAAATATTAGTGTTATGAACAATCTGCTAAATCAAGTAATCGATATTATGAGCATAGAGTTCAAAGGCATGCCATCAAACCAGCAATTGAGCCAAAAAACGTCATCTGTTAAGCTGCCACCCACAACCAGCACAGGTTTGGGGATTTTGCTCTAACCATGAATGAAAATTAGGGGTCACAATTTAAATTGTTAAACTGGCAAGATATACACCGACAGCAGGAAAGTGGCCCAGATCAATTATGAGTCTATATATATGACAGTAGTCACTTCATCTCTATGCACAGACGAAACTCACCGTTTCTTTGAAGCCATCGTATCTGTGGATTGTATCATTGTTAAGCTTGATCTTCAGACAATAACCCCTTGCTCGCTTCAGCCATTCTGCCTTGGTGATGTCACTGCTCTGATACTGGTCCACCTTGCCTGTCTTGGTGTTCTTGAAGATGACACTGTTACTCTGCAGCTTCAGGCGACCAGGGTTCTGAAACATTCACATTCAAAGAGAGAGTGAGCAATTTTTAGTTTTACGCCACTCTTGCAACATTCCAGCAATACTAGGGAGGGGACACCAGAAATAGGCTTCACACAAACTTGTAGAGAATCGAACCCAGGTATCTGGCATGATCACTGAAGGTTTTAACCACTAGTCTAATGAGTCTCATATCTAAAGTAAGAGTAAGTGGGTTTGGCTTAGAGCTGCCTTGAGGTGTATTTCTGTTATAACACAGCAAGTCACCTTGATGTGGGTTGGCAACGGGAACTGACTGCCCTGATGCAGAAATCTCTGCATTCCTATAGCTTTAACACAAGAGCAAGTCCACTGAATTTGCTCATGGACAGAAACACACTGATGCTTGGATACCAACTGAAATAATTTAAAATTGAATTCGGAGTCATTATTTGACACAATTTTGACATCAGACACAACAAAAATGGACAGGTCTATCAAATCTCTGAAAGAATCCAAATTATTATGTGATCTCCATCATCTAGTCCTACATATGGCTTTATGCCACTATAAGCAATATTCCAGCAACACCACAACATGAGACACCATAAAAGGGCTTCAAACGAGCTTGAGGAGCAGACGCTTTATCCACCTTGATGCCCCCTTGAGAAGGGTAACAATCACAGTAATAGGATGTAGACCACTGAAGTAGTCATGTTTCAAATTACCAAAAAGTGCAATCAAATTCCCAGTTTCAATAACACAGGTAAATAATTGCTTAGGGTTTAAATGCATATCTGGAGCCCTGGTACTTACAAGGTGTCCCCTGAATTCCTGGACAACATCTGGGTATTCCTGAATATCACTCATGTTGATGGCAGAAATGTCGCTCTGTTCCAACTGCTACAAATTATGCTTCTGGACGAAGAGTATCAGCTCCAGCCTTCACTGCCTGCAAAAGCAACCAAAACAGCAATCCTCATGAGACCCATCTAAACAAAATCCTCGTCTGTTTGCACAATCAATCTGGAGTGTTTCAGTTCTGTGAGAAACAAGTGGTACAGAAATGTACCCCAAGTATGTTTCTGCAGACAGAAATGTACTGTAAACAAAATCAAAATACAGAAACATACCCTAAACAGAAGATAAGTCAATACTCCAGTACAACCACTAACAGAAACTGTATGTAACTGTTCCCGTTCCAAGTGTCGACGACACCTTTAGCAAAGGCGAGTACCAGTGTTTGCACTGACGCACAAATTACCTCACATACACAGTGATCATAAATGCTTGTGTCATTGTTGACGCACTGGTACTAGGCCCCAACTTCAGATTCCTCTGGTAACACCAGAGAGTCATGACAACTCCTAAATTTCATATCTACGGCAAACACTGGAGTGCAAAAAACAAACAAAAAGACAGTCTCATGTATTAATTTGTGATGTCATTCTGATTTGTCATCAAATGTCTCTCAAGAATCTTGGTCACCAGAGGTACTAAAAAAATAAAACCTTTCTCAAGACATAAAAATGCACCATAGCATGTCCATATCGTCGACACGGGTCACAAGCTGAAGGGGTCTAGGATAATTCCCATACGGACAATTCCCACACGGACAATTCCCACCCCAAAATAAAAATAACATGAAGAACATAGTTCAGTTTCAACATTTATTCATGTGCCATATAACAATATTCCATATAAAACAAACATGAACTATTACTTTCTTCTTGACATGCTTTAGTATCAGTTCTACTGTTCCTATTTAATGTATAACAAATAATAGCATTTTTTAAGTAAGGAAGACCTATTTTCTGACATACATAAGGTTACTGTAACTTTTAATGACATTGCCATGTAGGTGTTCTCAAAGTAGTCTATGACGGCTGTAGTCCTTCACGCAGATGCTCTGCCAGCGCCTCAAATGTGTCAACAACCATGTCTTCTTGGATGAACGCTAAGGCTGGAATCATTCTTGACAGAGTTTGGAATTCAGTTGATGATGAATACTCTGCTTGCATACCTGAACTCTGTATCCGCCCGTAGACATTCTGGCTCAAATGGTGAAAACATCCCTTGATGTCAACATTCAGAAACTCTCTCGCAGCTGCATTCCAGATTGCTCTCCCATAGTCAAGCAAGACCGAAACAGGAGTACAATCCCTCAGGTCCTTCACTCGGGAAAACACTCCTTCTCCCTTGGCAAAAGCGCAAACACAGAATGAGATGATCTGGGCAAAAGGTCCGGACTTCGTGCCATAGAGAAGATCAAGATGCGGTTGGAGTTGTCAAACTGAAGGAAGGTTTCTCTTTCTGATCATTGTGGCTGGAGCCGTGGGTTGGGCTCACAATACACATTTCTCAATGTTATTTTAATAAAAAGGTCTTCTTTTGGCACCATCTCAAAATATGTATATCGTACAATAGTAGCACCCAAGCTCAAATAAACTGGTCTTATAAACATTTGATCTTAAAAGTTCACAATACTACACACACACAAAAAAAATCAAAGGAAAATTTCTTTTCAATTTCAATTTCTTTATTTCAGTATGGTGGGGATTATAGTGAAAATAACTGGGTGGGAAGTGTCCTAGGTGGGAATTGTCCAGGTGGCATTTGTCTGGGTGGGAAATGTCCTCCTCCCAAGCTGAAGGGGTCGTTGTCAGCACGGGTACTACACATGCGTACCCTGGTACGTTTCTATATGCATAATCTTACCCTAGCCAAAATCAGAACATAGAAACATACCCAAGGATGATCCCATTCTGCATTGTGCAGTTTTCTTCATCGGAACTGTCATACTGTTGTACTAGGTGCATCTAAATATGTTATATAAGAAACGACAACACATAGTAACAAATGTGTGACAGTTCACAATACCACTCACAATCAGCTGATTAGGGCCAACACCATACATTTTCGCTTTGGGGGTTGTGGAATATGGACTTGTCCGCCCTGAAGGTACAGGGTACGTATCTGTATTTTTCATGTTGTTTGTGGTACTTTTGTGTATACAGAAACATACCTGGGGTACATATATGTAGTATCCCAAAGCAGCCTCAATTCACTGTTCAGGTGATTTTGACAATTACACTGCTCATGTGATATCGGGGGAGTATGTGTGCGATCGGAGTGAACAAGCAGTTTAATCAGTACGGTGGGTGCCTAGTTGGTGTTGTGAGAAGTTTTACTGATAATGGGGATAATCCGGAAGGTAAGTTACATAAAAAGCAAACAAAACATCAAAACTGTTTACACGATATTGTTAATACTACTTCAGAAGCTAAATCAACTGCCTATATAACAAAACACTACCAATCGAAATATCAGTAAGATCAGTTGTCTGCTACTCACAGGCAATATATAGACAGGAAGCCGCTTGATCACAACCACCCCTCGCAAAGAGAAGCAACAAGAACGGCTCACCGTCGAAAACCTATACAAAATACCTGGCTGTTGACAGCGGAAGCAGTTTTGCCAATACAATGTAATCAATGCTATTTTTGTAGAAAACACTTATCAGGTCGGGGAAACCTACCAATCAACCTATAACAGACCTATAACAGGTCAAACAGGATAGCATACGCTGTTCTCCCGATCTACATGATCAAAGTGCATTTCTGCATGAGGACATTAACATCATTCAAGTTTTGATGTCCTATGGTTTTCATTTTGTTTCAAACCCTTCTTTAAAATCTTCACCACAGAATAAAGGAATTTGGATATAGCTAATGAAATTTAAGTGACAAATCACTACTAATTTTGACAATTTCCACTGAAGATTAACGAGATTGAAATTCAGTTTTTATTGTCAAAGGGAAAATCCATGTAAAAGTGTGTTCTTGATGAAACATTTTTTCGTGATCATGATATAAATTTCCATTTTGTTCAAAAACGTTTTTCCAAGATGTGACCATTAACTTATTCACATTTATGATCATATATGACCATTTCCTACGTAAATTAATAGTTTGTGAAATATTAGAAAAAGGTTCCGATCTACCTACAGCAAAATAGACAGAACAGCCCATAAACAAGATAAATGATTTCCATATCGGTCTATTGTAGGCTAGTTCAGCCAGCTGAACTATTGTAGGCCGGTTGGTAGGTTTTCCTAACCCAGTGTTAACGAATGGTGTTTCACAATAACAGGACATTGGGTCCTGTAAGTTTCAGATGTCTGTCTGACCCAGTGAAACTCACAGGACCCACAGAATAAAATTAAACACACATTTCAGATTTCACATTTTTCATTATTGGCTTTGAAATTATTAACATTATATAATGATAAACATTATAAACATGAATTTAGAAACAGTGAACAAGTGTCACATGCCACAAATAACAACTTCAGACAAAAGTTGTGACATATTCAGTCAGACACTGGGGCCAGCAGGTCGGGGACTTCTGTCTGACCGTTGGCAAATCTGCCGGATTTGTCAGAGGGTCAGACACTATTCGTGAACACTGCTAACCCGTCAGGTAAACCCACAACAGACAGACATGTAATAACAGTATTAATTTCATGGCCCCAATATCGTTGACATCCAGTTTAGTCCACTCCCTAACATCATCTCACATATCCCATCGCCATAAGCAACGGCGGTAACTGTATTTCTGTTGAATCAATTCTCATTCACAGAGAGTATGGCGGGAAATCATACGAGGTTCAGAAAAAGCGTGCCAGTTTTTCCTAGTTGAATCATAATCAACAAAACAATATTACCTTGATATGTGTATATTCACATGGTTTGTACTCCCTGCAACCACCTATGAAATGTCCCAAGAGAAGAGAGATTGAATCAACTTTTTGTCCTGTTTTGATGACCAAAGCACGTTTTTCGAAGGAAACAGATGGCGCTGTAACTTCTTGCTCCTTACAGCGATGTTGATCTAATACGACATGCGGAGTTTACAAATTTTAGACGCCATCTCAAGATGTTCTAGAAGTTCAAAGGAGTGATAGCTTTAAATTAAATGTAAATATATCAGTTTTTGACATGTGCTGATATTTATATATTCAATAAAGACAGCAAATTCTTGTGTACAATCAGGAGGCCTATATAGCCTATATGTTGTAGAGTATCCTTGGTACAATCAGTAAAGGGGAGTAACTGTTATTCACTCTGCAAGTAATCGACAAAAGTACCAAACTGCATTCGATCTCTTGCTTTAAATATATATGGCAACGGCGTGAATAAATTTATTGACTTATCCTCTTTCTGTGTATGTTATCGAAAATTCATTACTGGTGCTCTTTTATCATGATAAGACAAATCTGAGTTTTACTTATGTCATTATTACGAAAGTATACGTTCTTCTTGATTATAAAATATTTGCTTGCTCGTAATGAGAAAGAAAATAAATCTACATTTCAGCATAATACGTACTATATAAAGCGTCTAATGTTTCAGAATATACACGAAATATACTAATAGCAACAGTTATATCAATGATCCATCTGAGGGTGTTATATATATATATATATATATATATATATATATATATAGTTCGTTTTTCGTTTTTTTAAACTGCCATGTAAATCTCTATAAAGCGTTTGAAGAGGTTCATTTTTTTTAAAAGCGACTTGCCACAGGGCAAGTGACTTCAAGAAAGTAACAGCAGATTTGAAATGAAATCCAAGTTTATTTGCAGTTTGAAACCACAAGTGGAAGTTATCTAGTAGTCCACGGACATGTACGATGCCATTATTTGATTGCCCTAAATGAAAAGTGACTTGTCCCGGTCTTCGTATATACAATACACTAGGGTAATAATGAGATCAGAACGACCACTAATTTTAGCTCGTTTTAACTTACTTCGTTCGTTAAAATACATAGCCACTGCACGGCAGTTTGTTATAACCGTGAGTTCGTTATTCGATATATACGTCCTGTCTTTATGCTGTATTCTATACAGATCAGATGATATGCGTAGGCATATGGTACACACTAACATCACTAAAACAGGGGACTCTATGAATATATGAAGTGTGCATGTGTGCGCACACGCTTGAGTCCTTGCGTGCGTGCCTTGTGTGTGCAGTGCATGAATTAATGTTGTAAAGTAACTGGCCATGCAGGAGCGCTATAGTCAAGTAAACATGTGGATCACATCATGTTACACATGCCCTGCAAGATATTAACGTCAAATTAACAGTCGGCTTATGGCGTGATTGAAGATGGTAACTTATTGTCTCCTCTTTTGCGCTAGTTAACGCTTTTATCATTTTTATGTAGCGATGTTTGTATGGCTAAAAGAAAAAGAAAAAAAATGAAAATGAAAAGAAAAAAAGAAACATGACGGAACGTTTGGGATGTTTAACACCTTAATAGCTGACTTCATTATATTCATGGGCATTAAACATAGCACAAATTATCCGACATTTTCAGTTAGCGGTAGTAGTAACATTTTTAACAATATATTACTGGTGCCAGGATTCACAGTCAGCTACCATTTGGCTAGCTGACCCGAAACAATTTCGAACGCTACGTGCGTAAGTGCGTAAGTGCGTAAGTGCGTACGTGCGTTTGTGGACGGAAATCGTTGGTATTTCCCTGTATGACGAAGGAAATATCAAAGTACTCACACACGTATGTATACACGTTTTCCAGGGGAAGCTGTTCAGTCAGGCATAACCATTGTTACCAGATTGACAGAATTGTTGCATATGTAAATGTGATTTCTCGATTCACCATAAATCATGTAAGTATTGCTGTTTAAACGCTCCCAGTTTGACCTGAATGGGTTTCACTTACAAAAACGTGTTGAACTGCTTTCTACTGGCCTTTTAATATTCCCGTATATGTACATTATCTTGTATAGGTGACTAACGGGATCGGGCGCTCAGGCTTCCCGATTTGGTTGTGACGTCATTCCTATATTGCGAAGGCCGAATTTGAGGATGTCAGTCACTGGATTGTCTGGTTCAGACTCGATTATTCACATATCGCTGCCATATAGCTGGAATATTGCTGAGTGTGGTATACAACAACGTCTGATAGTAACACCATATTGTACAGATTAGGGGCTATAAGAATTCCTACCCGTACCAGAGGACATGAAATGAAAACAACATGCATTGACCTATAGACCGAATCAAGATACTGTTGTGTTATTAATGTTTAGAGAATAATGTAGCGCATATAAATGTTTCCCAAATTAATATTATCACATGCAGACTACTACACCAAACAAAAGAAAAAACAAACAAACAAACAAGAAACATCGCACGCGTTTAAGAAAACAGTGAGTGAGTTTCTTTACGCCACACTCAGCAATATTCCAGCTATATGGCGGCGGTCTGTAAGTAATCGAGTCTGGACCAGACAATCCAGTGATCAACAGCATGAGCATCGATGTGCAGAATTTGGAATCGATGACGTGTCAGCCAAGTCAGCGAGCCTGACCACCCGATCCCGATATAGTCGCCTCTTACGAAAATCATAACCTTAGTTATAATTTGTGGCAGGCGTGGGTTGCTGAGGGCCTATTCTACCCCGAACTTTCACGCCTCTGTGGAAGAGGTAAGTTATGCAACATAAGAAAAGAGAGTACGTTCTTGTTAATAATCATTAACTTTGAATGTTAGGTTTTATTTATTGTTCATGATGCCACTATTTTGTCACAAGTGAAAAGTTGGGGTTTTTTGGTGCCGTCTAGTACACATCAAATGTGTGTTCCCACAACACATTCTCGGCATCCGTTACGCAAGTCTACACGCTTCACCTTTGGGTGAATCACAGGGACTTGTATTGCCGAAAATAATCAGTCCTGGGTCCAACAAGCGTACACCGATATCCATATGGACCATATATCCATATATGTATATAGATATCTATGTACGCTTGTTGCATGACCCAGGACGTATTCAGCAATACAAACCCCTGTAGGTTGAGTAAGATTTTACGCCACTTTTACCAGCAATATACCAGCAATATACCTGCAATATCATTCAAGGCGTGATACAAACGTTGTTTCAGTGTTATGAGAGTCGAACCCGAGACTTCAGCGTGACGAGCGGACGCTTTAACCATTAGGCTACCCCACCGACGTTGTTTCAACTATGATCGAAATGATATTTGATAAGTGTTTAGTGAAGTACATGATTATTCATGCATGACTATCACTCAAACTGTCGATCCCGTGTAGGTACACGGTATTTGAAAGTACAGGGTTTACGGAACGCCGAAAAGTGTAATTTTGTACATAAATATTTCCTTTATAATTTACATGTTTTCAATACTTTTTGTATACATGTAGTTCACAACTTCACATCCATTTATTTCTCAGTGGTTTTGAATCAGGATTTAGGGCCGCGTCTTATGTTCTCATTCCAGTAACGGTAGTCATCGTCTTCAGGTTTATTGACTGGACTAGGGTGACAGCCATTGCTAGTATGAGCAAATAAACGAAACAGTCATATAATACAGTCCGTGCAAATCTATGAAATTTATCGAGTCGAGATTACTACTATTTCAGAAAACCATTAAACGTTTCTTGATTCTTGTTCTTGATTGCTTTTCCGGAATGTTTCTGGCAAATATTCAGAACTTTTCCTGAGAATTTTGTTCATTTAGAGATTAGATGAGACATCCAGATGTTTGGTAAGCAATGGGGATCTGAGTGAAAAAAATGACTGATGTGGGATTCAGAGGGTGCTTATGGGGTTGTCACCTCGTAACTCTAATGTTGGACAAAGCAAAACCATCTGACCTCTAACTGGGGTATTACTCAACGGACAATGGGAGTAGAGTGACAGCATTTCTCGTGTAATAATAGAACCACAACTACCACTGACCTGGTCAGCGGTATGCATTCTGACAGGTAATGTATTTCAGTGCCGACTTGTATAATGAAATGTGGACAGAACGCTTTGACATTAAGAGAGTATACATGAAGTCAACATGCTTTAACATTTTATGATTTTTTTATCATCACCAATTTCTACTTACGATATGTGAACTGAAAACATTTTCTAGATGATGTCCTCCAGATACTCTAAGAATTGAGTCCAAAAGTGTCATATAAAGTTAATACACTTAAATTGCTAATAAATAACATCTCAACAAGGGATCTTTAGTTAGTTGTGGACAGCTTCGAAGTCACAGGGGCTTGTATTGCCCCTTATATTATAAAATAATACGTCCTGGGTCCAGCAAGGGTACACTGATATCCATATACATTTGAAGAAGGATCTTCTTCTTCTTTATGTGTATATGGATATCAGATCAGTGTATCCTTGTTGGACCACGGACGTATTATTTTCAGCAATACAAGCCCCTGTGTGCGCAGTTATGGAACTTTTTATCAAATTTCTGTACATGCAACCTAATAAATTGATTGCATTGTTCTTAAGCTTTAGAATGTTTATGTCTAACTATCCTCTAAATGATTGAGAAAATGTACAGGATAGTATTTGCAGCACCCCGCACGTACGTACATAAAGAGGAGCGGACAAAAACGCTGTAAAATGACTCGATGGTGGTCAAGTGACGTCATCAAGGTGACGTCAGGGCATGAAATAATATTTTTATTGTGATAAGATCTGATGACCCGTCGTAACCTTTGCACTGCGTATATCTTCTAAAGTAACAATATATATAGCTCTCCAAATACTATTTCAAGGGGCAGCAGTCATAATTCAACATGCACATGCATTTTAACTTGTCCAGTCATGTTTTCGTCGTTTGAAATCTATGGTACCATTCATATCATGTTGATATCTGTATGATCTACAAGGTATAGGACAAAACAATCAGAAACATCAACAACAGACCGTCTTTTGTCTGATTGTTGCGACAGTGAATAATCGTTTTGAGAGCGCTACATATAGAGCGTGTCGTCACACAAGTAGCACAGCGCTTGCAGGTAAGAGACAACGAGCGTTGACAAATGACAACATATCACACCAGACCAACGTAATTCAGTTTAGGGAATTTACACAACTAGTAGCTACATATATGGCAGTGTCTCACACCAAGCCATTTTCAACTTGTAAATATGCGGAATTGACGGGACTATATTTTTAGCCGTCCAAGCCTTGTGATGTCACCGCTTGTGACATCGCTTGACTGAGAGTTTCAAAGCTTGTTGACGGACTGAGTCTGAAAAGAAGGTGAAGAATTAGTCGAATTCCAACGCTGATATGCCACAACGCTAGCCTGAGGTCTTTTTCGTTTCTGTTTATGTTTTCTATTCCACGGTTTAAAGACTTAGATCGATGTTATCGCCGACATAACGTTTCGCATGGACTTGGATCGGAGCCAAATTCACCCCTCCCATCACCTGAGATTGGCAAGCAATCACAGTGACATCACTCGTTTTGTTTTTCAAGTGAAAACGTGAAACGTCATAGATCTAATATATGACCAGTTATCTCTTATCTATTACGAAAATATTAGGATTGCTATCTCGATGAGTGGTGTTCGTTAGATGTTTTATTGGCGCTCAATCAGTCAATGCAAGAACAAAATATGTAGATATCGTTGGAGAGAGCATGTAAACTTAACCCCACCTTATCTTTTTAATCGCGGTTGTCTCACAGTATTATTTATGAATGATGTCACTGTAAGCCATGACACTTCATGTTGGCATTATAGTTCAGTGAATTTGCTTTGTTCAGTAGTAGCAGATCCACAACAGTCTATTTTTATGGTGAGTTTACCAACTTCACTTCATGGGACAGCTTTACAGATAATGCACATATCTTCAAAGGTCTTGAATGACAGCCTACATGTGGATCTTTTACCATGCTCTGAATTAACAGAATTAATATCAATGTATTAATATCTAGCTTTTTATACAGAATGCACATGGCGTACATGACGGGAAACTTATAGTTATCAATATGTCTACACCGGTGCGAGACCCCTTCGAAGACCTCCTTGACATGGGGGAGGACGAGATGGGGGTAGAGTCGCCACCCCCACTACCTGCATCCCAGCCCCCTAAGGTAAGTGTTGCATACTTTGTATCTGATGCCCCCAGCCACCTCAAATATAGGTCAAGCGGCGTTGAGGTAGCCTAGTGGTTACAGCGTTCACCTGTCACCCTGATGACCCTGGTTCAATTCTCTACATGGGCACAATGTGTGAAGCCCATTTGTGTCCTCTGCTGTGATGTTCCTGAAATCCAGCTAAGAGCGGCATAAAAATACACTAACACACCCTCTCCCACATATAAAAATGTGACTGTTTTAACTATTGTGACTATTCAAACAGCAGATATGTTTGTGGTAAAATTTCTTCAAAAAGAGTTCCTTCCGTTCCCCCATATTCTTTCCTCTGCCGAGCAACTGAAGCAACACTAAGTGGTTCAACCCTATTTATTGTACTTAATTTTAGGGCTTTTAGTTATATTTGTGAGTCCTCTAATAATATTTGTGTTTGGTTTTGTTATATTATAGTCTGGTATATGTCAATACTTGTATATAAATACTTTTGGGATGGGGGAACGTGTTGAACTCTTACCAATACTTCTATTCCTATGGTGTTATTAGGCAATTTAGATATAAGCTATTAAACTTTAGATAAATGTATCTTCTAAAAATATCCAGTCCACTGACGGTTTTGATCAACTTATCCAAGTACAGTTTAACCCTATTAGCACAGTCAGATAGGGCATGTCATCTGTTGTATGACAACCTCACATCAAGGTCACCTTTGTATGTTTAATGATTAATACTTGATGGATGCATGCAGCAAACCTTTGACCATCAAGACCAAAGCAAGCGCAGCTTATAACAGAGCGGGTAGAGTTAGTGATTTTGCAAAATATTTCAGTAATTGTGTGAAATTATGTTCACAGAATGAGATATACACCGTGTTGATTTACGTCTACTCTATGTGCAGTAGACAACTGACTAATTGCTGAATGAATCAATGTTTAACATGTTTGTAAAATATGCATGTGGCCATGTGCACAATGCTTTCTATGTCTGTAGACTTACATCCAAGACAGTATGTGTTTAATTACATTCTAGTTCAAAATATGAATTTAAAATCCTGAACATCATTTTCAGTAGATTTTGATTTTGAATGATGCAAGCATTACCCTAACTTATTAGACCTTACGACCCGTGAAGGTCCCGGGGTAGAATAGGCCTTCAGCAACCCATGCTTGCCATAAAAGGTGACTCAGCTTGTCGTAAGAGGAGACTAACAGGATCGGGTGGTCAGACTCGCTGACTTGGTTGACGCATGTCATCGGTTCCCAATTGCGCAGATCAATGCTCATGTTGTTGATCACAGGATTGTCTGGTCCAGACTCGATTATTTACAGACCGCCGCCATATAGCTGTAATATTGCTGAGTGCGGCGTAAAACTAAACTCACTCACTCACTCACTATTAGACCTTACAGAATTTCACATACCTTAGTCTTTGGACCAGCTGATGACATACTTGAATTGAATGTGAACAATAAACTATAGTGGTAGTGTCACAAGCTTGATTGAAGGTAGAGAGGTTTCCTTAGAGATCATAGCTTACTGAATATAGGTGTTTGAATGGCATTTAGAACTGACACACATAAGGAAGAAAATTTTATGAATGTCACTTTCTTTAATGTAAAGAACGTAACACATTTTAGAATATACGGTATACAGACACTTTTATGTCTGAAACACAGTTGAAGGGGAACACTTTTTATGATTATTCAATGTCTTATTTGCAGTCAATGTGACTTTTCAGAGTAGATCCTAACACCATCAAGTAAATGCTGCAAACACCACATGTATTGCAGTAAAGAAGGTGTCGATCCATAAAAGCTGTTTCTCTTCATCACACCAGTTTTGAAATGCTACTGACTTAAAGCAAATGAAGACGCTGACATCCATAAAAGTTTCCTCCTTACTAGTATTAGATAAACCTTTGGTGAGCATATGACAGCGTTATCAGCTGTGATTGATAACCTACAATGTGATAACTGACAACTGTAGTATTAACTGGCGATGAGTTGTGACAGGAACAATGAGTGACGCACTGTATTGGGTGAGTCGAGGGTCACGTGTGTGTATGTAAGTACAACAGGGTAGCAGAAAGGAGCTATATGGATATATGACATTAAATCAGATAGATGGTTGCACTTCCTGGTAGTGAAGCAGATATATTACCATGTTTGAATAGAAGCCTTGCAGCTGTGTAGTCGGACTGAAGGGTTTTACAGCCTTTGTGAACGGTATTTTAACATCAGCCTTTCATTATTTTTTGGTTATCACTTGTCAAAATTTAAGGATGAAAGTTCCTTATTGTTAGTATGATAAAATTAATAATTCAGATTGTTCTTGAATTCGTTTTCTTTTTACCAGTTTTGCTGGATATTAATAGTTGCAGGGAATGAGCATGTATGAAGGATTTGAAATGAAATGTTGAATGGCTGTATGTCAGACTAGATAGTGTGGTATGTGTATTTGCACTGTGCTAGTAGGTTGCGTGTGTATGTTTGTGACGAGTTTCTATATGCTACACCAATCCCAGTTATGCGTTGTATAGTTATTGTTATCTGAATGCACCACCCTTTAAAAATATTTGCAGGAAATAAAGTTGTGTTGTAAAAGAATAGTGTGTTTTCTGAATGTATTCATTCTGTGATTCCCTATACATCTATGATATTGCAGGATTATGGCTGATAGCTGTGATGTAACTGGATTATTTACCAGTCACTGTGGTGTCACTAAATCATTTGTAAACTGCTGCGATAGCACTGGTTTATTCACAGATTACTGTGTGAGTGTGATGTCACTGGATGACCTCTGAAATCCCTGGATTATCTATGAATCACTGTGATATTGCTGGATTATTTATAGTCACTATGATGTCACTGGACATTTATGAATTTCAGAGATATTGCTGGATTATCAATGAATCACTGTGATATCACTAGACTATTCATTAATCACTGAGATATGGCTGCAATATGGGATATTGCTGGATTATTTATAAATCACTGTGATATTATGATACTATTCATGAATAACTGAGATATCACTGAACTGTTGAATGAATAACAGATATTTCTGGATTATTTATGAATCACAGAGAAAACGCTAGATTATTGCTGATCGCTGTGATATCACTGGATTAATCTGAACACCCACTTTTCTTTTTTCCAGACTGAATCCTGGATGGTTTTGTCTAAGGGTGCAGATGACTTCAAGTCCATGAATGACTCAGATTTATTTGGTAGTGGTAGCTCCAGTATGAAGTCTTCCCACACAGATGATATTGGTGACCTGTTCTCCAGCACCAGCAGCAAGGGAGGCACCAAAGCTCATGGTAGTACGTTCAACGACCTGTTTGATGAAGGACCCTCTGATAAAAAGGCCAAGAAGAGTACATCCAGTCATGGATCGACATTTGATGATTTATTTGAGGAGTCAAAACCTGGCAGTGCCATGGATGATTTGTTTGGAAGTGTGAAGTCAAGCACAGTTTCAGGGACCGATTCTTCATTGGATGAGCTGTTTGGAAGCGGAAGTGGCAAGCAGCCGTCCCAGGCAGCTACTAAGAGCAATGGATCTCAACTTGTGGATTTGTTTGGTGATTCTGAATGTGAGAAATCGAACAGTATGTTTTCAAGCAAGAGTACTGATGGCCTTGAACTGTTTACAAGTGACTTGAAAAAATCAGAGAACAAGAAGGGCGATGATGCTGGTGATGATTTATTTGGGAGTTCATTTGGAAAGAAGTCTACAACAGATACTTCTAGGAACAAAACCGACACTCTTGATATTTTTGAGGAATCTGCTGTTACAACTTCCAGTTCAAAAACAGATTTTGATGACCTGTTTGGTAGTTCCTCTCAGACGACAAAGTCTGCTGAAGAGGCTACAGCTGTTTCATTTACAGATGATGCCTTGTTGGCCAACGGTAAAAGCAGCAGGACAAGCAGTGACCTTGATGACCTCTTCTCCAGCACCAAACCACCAGCTGCAGCAACTGTGTCGATGGATACGAAGGATACTACTGACACTGTGGATGGGAAGGCTGCTGAGATACATGTCTCACCTGTGGCGGAGCCAGTTAAGGTAGGCATCATGGCTTCAACACAGGGAATACAGGTGAGAGGTTAGAATTGGGCCTAGATTTTCAAAACTCTCTTAGCGCTAAGATAGTAGTAAGTGCCAAACATTAACATTAACTTATGACTATCTTTGTGCTAAGAGAACTTCGAAAATCTAGGCCTTGGTCTTCAGTAGCATTGCTGGTTGAAAGAGGCAACTTAAGGTTGGAGTGGTCATGCTTGCTGACTTGGTTGATACGTCATTATATCCAAATTGCTCATGCTGGTCATCTCTGGATTGTTATCATCACTGGACCAGACTGGATTGTTTACGGACTGCCACTAAGTATTTTTAGTACAGCTGTGTGCTGCCTTAAACAAAGCAACCAATTATCTAGGTTAGAAAGGTAGGATTTTACTTTCTGTGCACAACCAGGATTCACACCACCCGGTGTTAGTAATTTTCTCTCTCTCTCTCTCTCTCTCTCTCTCTCTCTCTCTCTCACACACACACACACACACACACACACACACACACACACACACACACACACACACACACACACACACACACACACACACACGGAGAGAACAAACACCTCCCTCACCATAACGCAGGTCTTGTGGTCCACGGATAACAACTTTTGTGTTGTCAGTGATAATAGTTTCTTAAACAACTTTTTTGGAGTCCATAAAATGTTCCAATATAAGAAAGCTGTTTGGTATTACTAAATGATAAACATGTGTACTATTTATATTTATGTGTCAGTTTTGTACATTGATAAAATTTGTTTTTTGACTCAAACAGACTGTTGTATTTTACATTATTCCAGAAAATCACCAATGGCACAATTGAAAGAACCATTTCCATGCAGTTTTTTCAACCAGATGATGTTTTTATTTGTTTACGTCTGAATTTTGAAACCCACATTCCGTTGCTACTTCCCCCTTAATTGGAAAGTGTCATACAGTTCGCATACATATCCTTTCATTAAATTTGTTTACACTTTTCGTTTCTGCATCCCTGTCAATATCTCTGCAATTGCGGTCGTTCCAATTCAGCAACTGAAACTAGAATTTTAGATTAGTTGCATACTTGTGCCAAATACAGGAACTAAGTTACTATTACCAATAAATTTGGAATTGTTTGGATTCAGATGTTTTTGGAACCATTAGAATACTTTTGTTAGTAACTGGGGCAGTGGGGTAGCCTAGTGGTTGAAGTGTTAGCTCACCACGCCAAAGACCCAGGTTCGATTCCCCACATGGGTATAATGTGTGAAACCCATTTTCTGGTATCCCCTGCCATGATATTGCTGGAATATTGCTTAAAGCGGCATAAAACTAAACTCACTCACTTTGTCATTAACTGGTGGAAGTGTGCAAGCAGGTCATCGATATTTTCATATTTAGGCATTGCTGAATCAGTGAATGGACGGAATGGGATTTATTTATATGCAACTTATCTTAAAGGCACAATGTCAAACATTTCCAAACATTGTTTTGGTCAATATTTTATACATTTGGGTATATTCGTAAGAAAAAGAACACTCCCAAGTCCAAGGGACATAACTCAATGGGGCTTGCTTGAAATAATGTTCAGCTGGTAGAGGGAGTGAGAGTCCATTTAATGCAAAATTGCATTAATTCATTTGAACTTATTAACTTTATATTGTTGTCTATATGCATAATGTTTTGGGGAACACATTACATTGTGACTTACCTTAGGGCTGATGGTATTATTGAGAGAAGTGCAAGTACAAGTGATTTATTTATAGTGAAATATGGTGTGACATTGTGCCTTTATTTTGTGTGATAGTATGTTGATAGCAGGGCTCCAGATAGGGGCCGTATTGGCGTATGTACGGCTGAAAAATATGCATGATACGGTAGGAAAACAATCGGAAAACGTAGCAGATGCACACCACAGCAATGGTGTATGGCCTTAGGATAATTTTCGGGCGTATTTTTCTGGAAAAGTATGGCTCTATTGTTTACTGACCTGTTTACACAAGAGTAGCAATGTTGTGCATATATGAAATGAAACACAAGATTACTTACACGCCATTAAATTCCATTTCAGCACTCGGAATGTACTTTTACCTTTTTCCAGTACTCTTGTGTTGAAGAAAAAAAGGCGTATATACTCCCCATGTTGAAAAAATTACCTGGAGCCGTCTTGATAGTGTAATTAATAAGAATTGTTTACTTTTCAGAGTAAAGGCAGCAGTGAGTTGGGAGACCCGGAACCAGATGAGTTGGACTTCTCTGTGATTGAGGTAATTTGTAGATTTGTCACGCTTTGTGAGTATTGTTGGGACCTGTGAAGGTCCAGATTCAGCGACCCATGCAAGTCGGAATAGGTAACTGACCTGATCTGGTGGTCAGGCTCACTGACTTTGTTGACACATGTCATCATTCAGCTATCCCGTTGAGAGTCCAATACAGTCATCCCTCGCAATAACGTGCTTTGCGATACCATGGATTCGGTTAAACCGCGGGGTAATCCGTGGCTCCCATAAAAAAAGTTGAACTGCGATCACACCCCTTCACGAAATTAGCTCATCAACAAATCCGCTGCAGCACTCTTATAAATTACGTGAACTAGTGAAATTCAGTTCGGATGGCAACTGACAGTGTTTATCGTACATATCCATTGTGTTTCAGTTGCTTAAAACATGCAGGATTTTCTCAACAATAATCACAACAACATTGTAGTAGTAACTTATGTAAGACAAGACATGCTATCAGTCGAGTTACGACAAGTACTTACAATGTTTGCTGTGATGTAACACACCATGCTCTTGCGCAGTAAAACACATTCATCCCAGAACGTATGGTGTCATAAACCACATTTTATTTGATTAAATTCAATCCTAATATTATTAATTAAATCTCTGGACAGAAACAGCCTAAACACTGTAAGAGAATCGCATTACCTCATTCCATACGTGTACAACTTCCGCTTACCACATTCTTGTCGGTCCGTTTTTCGTGCCTACCACGATAGCACCAATTTCACGTTATTCTTAGCAATCACGAACAGATTACAGTCTCGTAATCCATAGACTCCGAGACCAGTGTTATTTAGTCATTGAAATCATTATCAACAACTAAGTGGACAACATTTTGTTTTTTCACAATCGGAGCTGCAAGTACCGCAGGAAGTCAGCAGTGACTTGTCAGACTGTCTCCTACATAAAATGTATCCAGACTGGTAACGGCTTGTGTTCGTTGTTATATTAAGTATGGTTGCAGAAAATATGCATTATGTACTAGCCAGATAGCAATATAAAATAATCTGTTACAATAACTGCTTAATATGTAAAATATTCTGATAATGGAAAAGAAGTTCTTTGATGTAATATGGGATTGTTTTTACCCGAATCACCGGTACGTTGGACCAAAACATCTGTGCACAGCTGATTGCTCTTTCCGGCTTGGTTGAATAACAGCAAAGATGTATATTCACGTGAATATACGTCTTTGATAGCAGGTAGCATAACAGGAACAACAATGAAATTATCATATCTAGTGATTTTTGGTTCCAAGTTTCCCGTATATATATACACAGTGGAATCTGTCAAATTCGGACTCGACTGGGACTGACTTAATTGTCCGAATTACATAGAGTCCGAATTGTCCAAGTTGAACTTTTAGACACAACAGTGAAAACACATAATAAACAACAATACACTAGTGTAAAATGAATAATTATTTATTAATTTATTATTAATTTATTAATTTCACTTAGACTTGACCATCATGTTGTGATCCATTGTCAATTTCACTTTCACGTATGGAAATACTGCCTCAAGTTGGCCTGTTTGTGCTCGGAAAATCGCCGATGTAGCACAACATACTATGTCATTGCCTCTAAGCTCAAAAGAGGCTGCAACATTTTCTCATTGTTACGATATGCAAATTGTCTCATTCTTTGTAACATGTTCATCATTTCAACATGAGACACATCTGACATCGTTTCATCATCATCATCATCATCATCCGGTTCATCATCATTGTCATCTGTTTCCAAAACGAAAACCATCCATCAGACGCCTTGAAATCGGTCACACCGATGTCAGTTGCAAACTGTAAAGCTTTCTCCTTCAATATTGGTCCGGACAGTGGCATATTCTTACTTCGTACACATGAAAACCATTTGTAGAGCATCACGCTGATGTTGTCATATTTACCATTGTGCCTTCGCTTGGTTTCTGCATTTACATGTTTGGCATACTGTTGGTGGTAGTAGTCCCGTTTTCTTAAAATGGCATCTTCTATTAACTTGATCTTAGAAGCCAAGCTTAATGTCGCATATGCACGTCTTAGCTTTGGAGGTGGTACAGCCAATTTGCTACTGATGAAAAATATTCAAGACTGTTTTCTATTTATAATAAAATGACAGTGACACTGAGTGACACTGAGCTGAGTCTTCTTGGTTAAGTTGTTTGTTTACTGATTAACCCAATAATCCGCTTGAAGTCGGGGACTGCTAATTAGGCCACTCACTCCGCCTCCGACAGGAAGTCCGACGTAATCAGCATGTTTTCATAGTCAATTGCCTTGTCGGGCCGAGATTTTAGGCTGAATTCCAAATTATACAGAGTCCGATTTATTTAGCGTTTGTGTAATGATAACTTAACAAAGTTCTGCTGGGACCACCACTAAGGTCCAAATTGTAGAGAAAACCGATACACCCAAGGTCCGAATTTGACAGATTCCACTTTCATTTTCAAAGTTTGTTTATTTTCACCTTCGACGATACGATATATTTTTCACTGGGCACAAGTCACGAAATAGCAGTTTTGTTATGTCCTTGGAAAATATGATCTTACTTGGCCTTTGTTCCACATTATGTAATAGGTACTACAACGCTGATGTATAATAACACGGGAGGGTCATCCGTGGACCCTAAGACCTGCGTTATGGCGAGCAGTGACTGTATCTGATTTATCGTATTCATGCAATGTGAAAATTAATGAACATTTAAAAGTATACATTTTGAACAGAGTTTTGTAAAGTTTCTCAAGTGATCCTATTCTACCATATTGCTTGTCACCTGTAACCCATGCTTATTTTGTGCTGTGTGTTTATTTTTCATTTTTGAAAAGATCCTTTTATTCAAATCAATGAAAAGTTAATTATTATGCTCTCCATCAATCACAGCTAGTCGGTCTAAAGATATTTGTTGTTGATGTGTATATTTTTGTCACAAGGTGATGGTGGATTTTACAAGTGGTGTTCGTTTATCAGGCCAAAGACCTGGGTTCGATTCCCCACATGAGTACCTACTCACTCTTGTCACAATATGGCTGAAATTTTGATGATGCATTGTGTAACTTTAAGACACTCAAACTTCCCTCGAGACACATGCTTTTTATGATGTTTGTGTGAATGAATTCATCCAATGTTCTGTGGTATGAATGACACACCATGTTCTTGATTGTGATGATCATGCTTTCTTCACTCAGGATACCTCGTTACTCGATCCAAACATTGTCAGAAGCAAGTCATCACTACGGAAACGGAGCTCGCTGGCACGCAGAAAGAAGCCCACTCGCAGCAGTATGAGACGAGTGTTTCAGCAGACAGAGGATGGTATCAGTATCAGCCCTACAAGTGCAGGTACATTGTATTAGGATTTACTTAATCTCGCAGTTAGAGGATGGTCGTATTGTCAGCCCTACAAGTGCAGGTACATTGTGAGAGGATTTACTTAATCTCGCAGTCAGAGGATGGTCGTATTGTCAGCCCTACAAGTGCAGGTACATTGTGAGAGGATTTACTTAATCTCGCAGTCAGAGGATGGTCGTATTGTCAGCCCTACAAGTGCAGGTACATTGTGAGAGTATTTACTTAATCTCGCAGTCAGAGGATGGTCGTATTGTCAGCCCAACAAGTGCAGGTACATTGTGAGAGGACTTGCTTAATCTCGCAGTCAGAGGATGGTCGTATTGTCAACCCTATGAATGCAGACAGGTTGTCAGAGGACAAGCACCTAATCACTAGCACCTAACCCACTCAGCCACCATCATCCTCACCCCCAAGACATGAATTATGAATGGTCCCTAATAAAGCAAGAATGGTATCTTACATTTAGCCAGTGTGCTGCCCAGTCAGGCTATAGCTGTAGATTTACCTGAAACTTACTAGCCCATAAAATAAGTCACTAGCCCAAAATTTGAATGTTGAAACTAAGCAAGAGATTTAAAAAATAGATGAGACCAAGACATTGTCAGCATCATTAAGCTGCTAAGAGGATGAACGTTTTTATCAGGTCATAATTTTGCATGATTTATAAGTCTATTATTACTTTTAACGAGACAAAGAGAGTGATATGTTCACTAGTAACTTTGGCCTGTGAGTGTGGAAATTTTCTGGTCCAACTGGATTTTTACTAGCAATGGCTAGCAGGCCAGTGGCTATTTCGCACACTGCTTTTAGCCTGTGTCAGGGTCAGGGTCAGGGTCAGGGTCAGGTGCACTTATTCATTGATACTGATAGGCTGTATTCTTCTTGCATCAGAATTGATTCCAGCTTTGATGCTATATATCATGTGAGGATTGTCATTGTTTGACAGATGCAGACAAGGATGGGGTGGAAGATCACGCTAAGCCAGAGGAAGAGCCTGAGGCCAGCATCGCGAAGGATGAGGACAAGAAACCTGAAGTGGTCAAGAAGTGCCCTGTGCCTGGTGGGAAGCTGCTTCTGGGGCCTGATGTCCTAGCTCAGTCTCAGGTAACACAGCACGGACTGAAACTCTATGGACCTTTACAAAAACATTTAGTGATCTGCTCGAGTTGCCACTGACTTGTGTAAAGGTGATAATCTACAAAGGCTTGAGAAAAGGCTTCCTGAACTGTACTTACACAGCACGGACTGAAGCAGTACGGACCTTTGCAAAATCATTGAGTGATCTGCAACACTTGCCATGGAATCTTCAAAGATTTCAAGCTATTTCCTTCTGACTTTTACTTGTTTTGGAAAGCAGACATTTATTAGTTATGAACTCTTGATGTTTTGAGAAAATTAATGTAGGTGTTTCTAGACCATGATAAAGTGCATACGATGATGTACCTCCCCTGTTCACCCTTGAAGGTCCAAGATGCAATAGTCCTACAGGAACCCATGTTGGCCCTACAAGGCGACTCTGCTTGTCATTAGAGGCGACTAATGGGATTGGGTGGTCAGACTCGCTGACTTGGTTGGCACATGACATCGGCTTGCCCAGTTGGGCAGATCGATGCTCATGTTGTTGATCACTGGATTTTCTGATTCAGACTGAATTATTTACAGACTATATACCTGGAATATTGGTGAGTGCCCCATAAAACCATACTCACTCACTCACTCTTTTCACCTGTGAGGATCTGGCTTAGACTCGATCTTCAGCAATACATGTCAGGTTTGCTGACTTGGTTGACACCTGTCATTATATCCTAATCAGATAGATTGATATTCATGCTGTTGGTCACTGGATCATCTGGTCCAGACTTTTTCTTCACACACCCTCGCCATATAGCTGCAATATTGTTGGGGGCAGTGTTAAGCAAACAAACTAACAAACAAACAACATCCCCCCCCCCCATATTCTATTTCTTCCCATGATCCTTTATTCTACAGCTGCTGAAGGGCATCGGCAGCAAGAAAGGTCAACCTTCAGCCAAGATTGACAAGGTTGACACCGAGACTGCAGCTTCCTCTGAGGTGAAAGCTGAGCCCAAGCAGGAACTGCTTCCCCCTGACAAGCCTGAAGAGAAGCCAGTTGAAAAGCCAGAAGAGAAGCCAGTTGAGAAGCCAGAAGAGAAGCCTGTTGAGAAGCCAGAAGAGAAAGTTGAGAAGTCAAAAGAGAAGGTTGAGGAGAAGCCCAAACCTGAGGTCAAGGAGAAGACTGAGGAGGTTGCTACTTCCAGTGCTAGCCCAGAGAAAGTGGAACCAGTTGCGAAGAAAGGCCCTGTTGGTGGGAGGCTTGTGCTGGGACCTGATATGCTGGCTCAGTCTCAGGTACTGTTTTAAACCTATTGACAACCTCATTTTGTTGAGACGTCCACGAGACATCTTCTGATCTACTGTAAACTGTCTTAACTGGTAAATATGTGCATATTTAAATCAGCCAGCAGTTCAGGCTAATTTTTTGTAGGTGTTACTCCTGTCCAAGATGATAGCGGTGTTGCATGTTCTCTTCTTAACATTATCACTTTGTGATGCTGGATCGTTTTGTACAGTGTGTGAAGTCATCTTTCGGGATCTCTCTGCCATGATATTCTTTGAATATTTCTGTGGTCTCAAACCCACCACCCATCCTCCCTCCATCCATCTCTCCCTCACTCACTCCCTGCCATATAGCTGGAATATTCCAGAATGTGGTGTAAAACCTCACCTCACCTCACCTCACCTCACCTCACCTCACCTCACCTCACCTCACCTCACCCAAACCCCAAATATCTTTGAGCCATTTTGAAACCAGTGTTTCTTATGTTTTTCTTAAGCTGTTAAAGGGTATTGGGGACAAGCGAGGTCAGCCCTCCTCTTCAGCAGAATCAGTCCGTGATCAAACAAATGGTACTCCCTCTGCCAGTGAGCTGGACTCAGTGGAGGACAAACAGAAGCCAGTCATCAAAACTAGGAAACCACAACTCAGCCCCAGGCCTAAACTTTCTCCACCTTCCGATCTCAAAACAACAAGGTCTCAGTTGAAGGAGACCCAGTCTGGAGAGACCAAAAAAGGTTCCTCTTCCGTCTCTCAGGAGACTGGTAAGGGCAGTGTGTTTCCTACTGTGCTAAAGCCTGCTGTGCCTCAGGAGAGCATCAATAACAAGACATCATCTATGACCTTGGAGAAGGTCAACCTCCGATCTACACGAAGCAGCAGCATTGAGACAAAGGTCACCAGCCCCACGGTGGAGAATAATGTGATTCATGGGGAGCTGTCTGAGAGGAAGAACTCCCTCAGGAGAGTGTCACCAGGGAAGACCAAAGAAGAAGAAAAGAAAGAGGAGAAGAAGGATCAGCCTGCCTGGATAACTGGGGTGAAGTTACGGAAGACTTCACCAGGAGTTAGTGACGCCAGCAGCTCTGACACCACCCCGTCCAGGGGCTTCACCGACCGCACTCCAATAAAGACATCTGAAGCTATCCAAAGCACAACCAAGGTTGAGATAGCAGTTAGTCCGAAGACCAGTACAAGTGTCCGCACAACTACTCCTCGTGTCCCAAGGGAGGACCGACCTCAACCAAGCCTTAAACCACTGGTGGACAGGCCCAAACCCAAGACTGAAGGTGATCTACTTTTTAATTGTACTTGGCTTTATAGAAATATTAGATTTAGCAGAAAAGAGTGACTAATGGACTTAAACTTCTATTTTCATAAAACAAATGCTTCCTTTTATCTGAGCACATCTCTTATTGTGACATAGATAGATCAAAGTTACGACCACCATTTTTGAATATTGTAAAGCCATTTTAAGGCTGAGGACATGTCACATGTCACAATTTAGTGTACAGAGTTTCCTCCCTTGAGTATCTATTATCATGGGTTCTAATCCTGAAGATGTTTCTCAGCATCTTACTGTGGCTCCAGGGATTTACCAAAGTTGTACACTTCTCAAACCTACATCACTTACACACCATGACTTTACTGGAATACTGCTCAGAGCTGTGTTAAACCACTTCCTTACTTTATCCTTGTTTGGAGGACATGTTATCTCGTGGCAATAACATTTTCACAATGCAGTAACTGTCAGCATCGTTTTTCAACAGATGGTACAACAGATTGTCAACAGTGACAATATGAGACCATGAATTTGAAGATTCAAACAGTTTTGTGATGATATTCACAAAATATTGCACATATTCTTTAGTCTATTTATATTCAATATTGTTTTCCATGTTTACATTTGATAATCACCCGAGTATTGATGATTTTGTTGGGGAGGAAGGTATTTTTCACCTCTTGAATATTAATCTGAATTTGTTGTATATCTTAGCCAAGCCCAGTAATGTGAACGGTCGTGGTGATGCGTCTGTGAGTAAGTCTCCCCTTGGTGTGCGAGACACCAATTCAACTACGGAAGACTTGCCGGCGTGGAAACGGGATCTAGCTGAGAGGAGGAGGAAGAAGAAAGAAGATCCAAGTCCTGTAAGTCTCACGTCAACTCAGCCAGTTAACTGTCATTACCTTTTCAAAGTGCCTGGGAAGATATAAGTTAGAACTGGCATTCAGCAACCCATTCTTGTTGTAGCAGATGACAAACAGTGTCATGTCAGCATATCCCAATTGTAACAAGTGATGCTCATGATGTTGATCACTGGATTTTCTGATCCAGACATGAATATTTACAGGCAACCACCATATAACTGGTACATTGTTGAATGTGGTGGCAGACAGACAAATCCAGCTGCTAAAATGGTTTCATGTTCAACCCATGCTAGTCAGTCACCTACATATGGACAGTATGACACCATTGTCATTTAGAGAACATTATTGTCGGAATTGCCACAACATTGTCTCCCTAGGTAACATATTGTACTAATAACTGTGGATTTTAATCATAGTCATGACATTTCTTGATGTCTCAGCATCATTCCTCTGCTCATATTTGCTTTCCACCAATTGGTTAACTGTACTCGAACTGCTTCACCTCAAGTCACTCCAGAATTATGCTCACATGCAGTGATATATCTTTAAATACTTTCAAGTTTTGTGTGTTTTTCAAAGACACAACAATGTCATAAAATCAGGTGGAAAATTAGTCTGGACAAGCTACCTTCTTGAAGTCACTTGCCCTGTGGCAAGTCGCGTTTAAAAAAAAAATTAAACCCCTGTAGCAACTTATTTGATGCATTGATTGGCATTCGTTGTTTGTTGTAGAGTACTCCAGTGAAGTCTGAAACACAAGATGTGGCAGCTAACTGGCGTTCCCAGCTGTCACAGAAGAAGAGGAGGTCTGTGGCATCGCCTGCAGGTCAGACATTTCACTGTTCCCGTTCACATCTCACTTTCAATCCAAAAACTCATGTCGACAATAGTCGACACAATCATAACACTGTGCAAGCAAAAAGCATTGATTAATACTGTGATCAAGGCACATGAAAATACTAGTGTTAAGACAAGCACACAACTATGTTTATATTATAGTTTTTGGAGTCAGGAAACTTTATCAGTTACCCGGATCCCTGATGTCCAGAAACCTTGCCTTCCGATCAGTTTTCATAAAGACTTTTTGAAAGTGACTGTCTATTAGTGTTACTTCTGTAAGTGCAAGAGTCTGACATGTGGACACAAGTCAAGGTCTACTAATCCGTATATATGACCAGTCTGCAGGGTATATTGGTTTTGATTAGTAGGTGTATCTGACACTAAGTAAATCATTGAGTTCTAACTCAAGTTGCTCAGTCAGTCAAAGCAATAAAAGTATGATATGTCAATATTCAAGTACAAAATCCCAAACTTTGTAGTGTTTATACATGTAAAATACATGTTTGATGGTCACGAACATTCTTGAGTTTCCTTGAGTTGTATGAAAACAGAAAATCTAGATATCTTGATATTAAATTTTCGGGACAATATGCACAAAAAAAATGTAAAAGGGTATCTGAGGTCTCAGTGTATATTGTTTTATACCACATGGTCAACATATGGGTAGTTGCGTACTAATCTCGTACATCATTAGAGTGTTGTATCACGTTGACCTGTGTCATAATGACTAGACCTTAGATTCTAATGATTTGATTGGATAACTGATGACCTTGCAGTTATGTCACATAACAAACATGTGAATTCATTCACTCTGCGAGTTATATTGTGGGAAGTGCAAGAAGTGTACAACCATACAGCATTTTTCTGCAACGTCTTTCTGAAACCGATTTCGGTTTGAAACCATATAAGTAACAAATATATGCTAATTTGTCAGTTTAATGCTTGTAAATGTGGGTAATAAGTGTAATACAACACTCTCTCTCATTACTTATGAATTATACAAACCTTATGACCTACCTGTGGTCAGATACCATAGGAAGGACACTGGTTTTGTATGATTTGTATGTAATGAGACCTCATGAAATACTCTCTATATACATCACACTGGGTACCCATTTGCTGCTTGGCAAATACACAGTGCCATTTAGTAAGTGGTTAAATGTACCCAATGTTAAAGTATCACAGTACAGTACAAATTCAAGTACTTCTGTGAGGATGAATCCCCAGTCTATTGTTTGCCATATAGCCTGGAACCAATGCATACATTGTAAGTTGTTTATTGGCCCCTCAGAGCCCATGGGTTAATGTACCATCGATGTTTGGTTATGTTCCCCTCGCCCTTCAGGCTTAGGGAACATAACCAAACATCGAGGGTACGTCAACCTATGGTCCCCGAGTGGCCAGTGAACAAGGTGTTTATCTTACCGATCACCTCAATGTTAATGTTGAACTGTTTGAAGCATGGGTATTGGATCGTACACTTCAGCGAACTTGTGCAGATCAAACAATTCGATTGTATTGTCTTAGTAAAATAGCCACTGTGTAAATCCTGTTCTTGAAAGTAATAGATGAGTGCTTAGCCAATCAGAAAACAATATCTATGTGTGAGGTGAGATAATACATTTTGTCAACTTTGTGTCTCACCCCTACATTATCGATACTATGGATCTGTATTTATTTTTCTCCTACAAGAACTGTCACGTGATCTTAGGCCTGCAAAACTATATGCTGTTCAGTTTATCAGCACCCTTCTAATAATTTAGTAATTGAAACTCGTGTGTCTGTCTGTGTTGTACAGGAGATGCCAAGGCTAGCCCAGATAGCAAGCAACCGGAGTGGGCGATGCAGGCAGAACAGCGCCGAGCAAGGCTTGTCAGTGAGTACAGCTTTCACTTTTTGAAGTATATGAACACGTTTTCAAGGAATGCATATATCATAAGTTTTAAGCGCCAGTGTGTGTATGTACTACATTCATGTTCAAGCCTTCTCTACCATGGAGGCAAGCCCAGTGCCATTCTTGGGATATATTCCTGTCTACCATTATAGTGTCTATCCCACACAGCATTCATTTTCAATTCTTCTCTACCATGGAGGCAAGCCCAGTGCCATTCTTGGGATATATTCCTGTCTATTATTACAGTGTTAATCCCACACAGCATTCATTTTCAATTCTTCTCTACCATGGAGGCAAGCCCAGTGCCATTCTTGGGATATATTCCTGTCTACCATTACAGTGTTAATCCCACACAGCATTCATTTTCAATTCTTCTCTACCATGGAGGCAAGCCCAGTGCCATTCTTGAGATATATTCTTGTCTACCATAACAGTGTTAATCCCACACAGCATTCATTATAAAACCCTCTCTACCATCGAGACAAGCGCTATGCAGTCCTTGATATCTTTTCCAGTCTACCATCATGGAGTTCCTTCCCCCCCCCCCAACCCCCCTAGCTACCATCATTGGGTCAGTCCGATACACCTGTGTCATTCATGATTCTACTTAATGCCTGGTATCTCCCAATCAGACCTCTAGTGGAAATGCTCCTTGACTTGTGTTTCAGTTTTGTTCTATATTTAGCGAAACGTGTCAAGTTATGATTTTACAGGAAACATAATGTATGATGAAAATACAGGGGTTAAAAATTACCATCGCTTGATGCCCGAGACAAGTCAGTTTTCATTTCGGGCAATCAAATAATGTTATCTTACATGTCTGTGGGCAACTAGATAATTACCACTTACAGTTGCAAACTGGAAATAAAGTCAGATTTCATTTCATATCTGCTCAAAGTGTACCTATTATTAATTTCACAATTGTAATAAAGCAGAGTTCTCTTTCTTAGCTATTTATCACTTCTCAATAAATATTCCACTAAACATTAACATCAAATGCCATGTTCATTTATTCTTTCATAATTACATAATCATGTCATAAAAATCAGAATAAAATCAGAGTAAGTGGAAAATTAGCCAGGACAAGTTACTTTCTTTAAGTCACTTGCCCTGTTTAAAGTGGCTTAAAAAGGACAATGACCCCCTGAAAAATACTTCCAATGACAGTGGGTGTTTCCTAGCTACCTGTTGTGTATTTTAACTTCTAATGTGTGTTTCAGTGGTTCCTTAAAATTGTTATCTGTGAAAATCTGGGTTAGAATTATCTTCAGCAACCCGTACTTGTTGTAAGAGGAGACTAGTGGGATCAGGTGGTCAGGGTTGCTGACTTAGTTGACATGTGTTATCACATTCCAATTGCTTAGATTGATCTTGTGCTGTTGGTCACTGGATTGTATGGCCAAGATTCAATTATTTATGCACTGCCACCATATTGCTGGAATTTTTCTGAGTGCTAGTTAGAACTAGACTCACTTACTCACCTTGAAATTGTTGAGTGAGTGAGTGAGTTTAGGTTTACACCGCACTCGGCAATATTCCATCTATATGGTGGTGGTCTGTAAATAATCGACTCTGGACCAGACAATCCAGTGATTAACAGCATGAGCATCGATTTGCGCAGTTGGGAACCAGTGATGTGCCAATCAAGTCGGCGTGGATGACCAGCCGATCCCGTTAGTCGCCTCTTATGACAAGCATAGTCACCTTTTATTGCAAGCATGAGTTGCTAAAGGGGTGTAATACCCTGGACCTTCACAGGTCCTTGGAGTTGTTGATTGGGCCTTAATAGGCTGCTAAAAGTGCCTTTTTATTAATGTCTAATAAATAGTATAAACCCTAACAGTATGTGCTCAGTTTGTGCTAGAACCTATTCACCTCTCTCTATTTCCTTCAGGATTTTATCATTGTTGATATTTTTTCCAATTCTGCTGTTCTTCATTTCCAGAAGCTGGACTCATTGGACAGAAGTGATCAAAAGAAGCTCCAGACAGCAAGTCTTATATATATTTCTTCATCCTTTCTGCTTGTACAGTGAAAGCTGGACAGCCCCACCCCTAGAGCAGGGATTGCCCATGGGGGAACTAACCCCCAATATGGGAGGGACTGTGTAGTGATCTCTGTCATTCCTCTGTGTTACTCACAACTCTTAAGCAATCTTAAGTGTTAATGGTGCTCAAATTCTTGTTGATTAAGTATTGTTAAGTCTCGTAAGTATCGTAAACGTTGGAGATTCTACAATTACAAAGAAAGGTTGTATTTGTGCAAAGCCATCTTATTCAGGTGATCAGAATTCCATGGCCTAGATTTTCAAAGCTCTCTTAGAGCTAAGATAGTTGTAGGTTAATGTTAATGTATGGCACTTACGACGGTTTTGGCACTAAGAGAGCTTCAAAACTCTGTGTACCTTTAACACAGGCTTGTGACAACCTTAGCGCTGAGGTTATTTTGAATAATGGCACTTTTGGCCGCATTGCACAAAGGCATCTTATTACTATGACTGTCTTAGGCCTATTCTGAGGAAAGAAGTTATAATCACCTTAGCACTAAGATACCTTTGTGCAAGAGGGCCCAGAGTTGCAGCACCCATGTGGTTTCCTGGCAACACAACATACAGAGCTTCTGCCTCTGGTATCATTACTACATGTGACTGATTTACCTAGAAGTTATTGTAAGTTATTACAATGAGAGATAATTCAGATGATTGGACCATTGAATAAGAAGAGTTTCTCAGACAACCTTTTGTTAAAAAAATTCCTAAAAGACAAGACTAAAATCCACAAATTTCAGCAAATTGGATTAAGTCAAAGTCACATTGAAAGCCTGTAAGTTGTAGAAGACAGGGCACATGAAGACAAGTGAAGGTGATACTGCAAAGTTCAAAATGTCAAGGTCACGTAATTGTGGTGCCACAAGCTCAAATCGAGCACAAATCTGAATCAGTTAATGGTTGTGGAATTTCTTGTGTTAATTCAGAATCCAGTGAATTCAGTTATGGGACATTTTCATTGTTCATGAAATGAACCTGTAATATACAGACCCTGTGGTTAGTGACTGTTCATATTCTCGTAAATATTGGCATCCTTTGGTTGTTGTAACATATTCATAGCTTGATATACTTAGTGTGCCTTACCTACGCTAACATATATATCCTTTATAAATTCATATTGATAGCCTTTGTAGTTCATGTTGGTATCCTTGATAGTTCATATTGATATCCTTTATGGATTCAAATTTGTGTCCTTTGTTGTTCAACAGCAGGGTTATGTTTATAATGAACTTAGTACTAGTTTTAGTCATTGAGACTATGTGTGTTTTGATGAATCATTGCAAAACTGTTTCTGAACACATTCAATGCAATCTTCCTTTTTGAATTAATTCCATGCTGATACAATGGCATTGATGCATGACAACCCATCCTTGCTGCTCCATGGTGCTACGTCTCCAATCGATAGCAGGAACTTACCAAGGCCATTTCAGATATTCAGCCCTAAGTCTGCAGCAGGTGTCAGTAGTAACTCACACTCTGAATTAACGGGCCCAAAATATAGGTGGCACTAGGACTTAGGGCTTATACTTGACTGGGGCCACAATAGATAGTCCCTCTGAGTTGAATGGATTGGATTGGTTGTTCTTTGATGACACACTCAATAATCTGCTAGCAATATGGCAGCAGTCTGTAGATAATGGAGCCTAGATCAGCCAAACCAATGATCAACAACATGAGCATTGTTCTACGCAATGGGGGTACGGTAACGTGTCAAACATATTGAAAAATATTTTGGACCAACTTTGTTTTGAAGTTACGCCATCCTCATCTTTTATCTATAGCTTTTCACAGATGTTTCGAATATTTGACAGGATGGCTTCTTGACTATTGTTTTACAGGGTTCGTACAATCATGAAAAAGCCTGGAATCTGGGCATTTAGCCTTAAAACGCCTGGAAATTCTATTTTTGCCTTGAAAAGCCTGGAAAAAGACTTAGGCCTTGATTTTCAAGTTGAAGCTTGATGAAGTGAAGATTGTGTCTGTTAAGTTGCATGTAAAGTGTAGGTGTGAATGAGGGTGTTAGTAATAGAGATTGCTTGCATCTGTTTACAAGTTTGTTTTAAAAGTATGAAGATACTTTCCAAATATATTCTTTCATTGGTGTTAATGGTGTTAGGATGGCTACCGATTTAGTGATATCTTGATGTTTGTCCAAGTAAAGTTTTGCATTATGCTGTTTTGAATTTCACCGATAACCTGACAGTGCTCAGAAGTGATGTTTTTTTTTGTTATTTTTATTACTAGGTTTACTTTGTCTCGTTGGCCTTAATTTTACCCAGGAAAGTCTGAAAAAGCCTTAAATTTTGAAATTCTGTACGAACCCTGTTTAAATCATTCTCAAAGAACGGGAATTTGTGTGGAAAGATTGATGGTATTTACAAATCGAGTTGCTGCACACTGGACAATCCAGGATGGGTCACTGGTTTTGTGTACAATAAAAGGTAACTACTCAGTTTGTTATAAGACTTAATGAAATACTCACTTGTAGATAGTATTGTAGATGTCCAGCCCGTTAAAATCAGATATTTTTCTATGATATTGTTTGTCTGTGGTGAAGATCTGTCTGAAATCACCTCCATAATAAATGATGCAGGATCAGAATCATGATTAGGAGCAGAATTATGATCAGCCAATGTGTCTTAAAGCTCTGTGCAAAGATAGGAAGTTGTCAGATTTGCATGTCCTGTTTTTGCATTTCTGAATCAAATACAGTTAGGGAGTTCAAAGAAACCAATAATTTGTGTGCCATTGCATAGAAACACAAATGAATAAGTTATTGTGATATATTTGTTTTCTGTATGGGTTTTCTTATGGCTGAGATTTAAATTTCTGAATCAGGTGGGAATAAAATGAAGTCAAACTGTTATTTCATTGACTCAGAGAATGTGATTTAACCTGCCCTGCCCTGCCCTGCCCTGCCCTGCCCTGCCCTGCCCTGCCCTGCCCTGCCCTGCCCTGCCCTGACCCTGACCCTGACCCTGACCCTGACCCTGTGTTGACAGATCTTCACACAAAGAGACACATCAGGGTTAAGGATCTGATTTTAGTGTAACTGGTACATTTCAAGCTTAGACCACCTATGTGTGGTCTATTTCTTCATACTGACTGTGATTACCTTGTACATTTCTCTCATGTCTACTCATCACCTCACTATATAACTAATTATTATGCAGTCTTCAGCAATATACATGGCTGTGTATTTCCGTTGCTCATACAATGTACATGTAGTCATTGGGTGTTAGTTACCAGTGCTTGTTGCTTCACAGTGATATTATGTACATATGTAGTTCTGATCAAATGATCAAATTTGTGACACTGGAAGTGACTGATTGCTCAAAAAAAAGTTGTGAAATCCTTATATTGGTGAATTGCTTTAATGTTGTAATTTTGTTGTTATTTTAACAGATTTAATGTTGCTAAAGATTTGTTTTAGTGCTTTTGTGCATATCATCAAAGGGGAATAACTGCTGTGTTGCAAATCCTATCCCTCAGCTTCCAGTCATTCAGCACATACTGATCACAACATGGATGACTTGGATGGCAGTTGTCACTGGCTATAGATGTGGTGATGTTTTATGGCTTAGCTTTATAGTTATTTTTGTTTTGTTTGTTTTTTTAGATACTTTTCTTTCATGTAATTATCTCAGTGTAGACATGTTAATGCTGACTCTGAGGGGCTAATAATTGTCCATATTCCAGTGGGGTAGTGTAGTGGTTAAAGCGTTCGATCCAAGTTTGAAGACCTGAGTTCATTTCCCCACATGGTTACAATGTGTGAAACCCTTTTCAGGTGTGACCCCCAAACGATATTGCTGAAAAATTCCTGAAAGCGGTGTAAAACTGAAGTCACTCACTCATCTTGTTCCAGCTTGCGAGATCCCGACAATTCAGTCTGTTGTTTTCACATGTCCGAGAAGAATACCGCTGGAGTCCCAGTTGTGTGTAAGCAGACTCTTATCCAGTAATGTTGATGTCTTCTCATTGGGAGGTCACAGTAGTATACATTACTGCCAGTATACATGTTACACTCAGATGGTGAAGTCAGTCATTTCAGTAAGAATAGGAGGGTCAGCCATTTCATGTCATTTGTGAAACAACAATCAATATGCTTCAGTCATTTCATGAAATTTCACTTCATCTATATGTGGTGGACAGGCGTGTGTGAAGTATAGCTTCTCTCGACACAGCAAGTGTCAAACACAAGTAATGGCTTCACAGCCAAGCTGAAGTGCAACAGTCACTGCAACAGTAATTTGTGACAAAACCGATTCTGAAATTGTGATCCACTTTTGTAGGTTAAGATATTCAGTGAAATTCCATAAAATGACAGAAGTATATTGATAGTTGTTACACAAAATGACACAAAATGGCTGACCTTGTTAGTCATTTCACAAAATGACTGATTCCACAAATTGACTGTAACTTATACATGTTGATCATGTGAAGATGAACTGACAGCATCCATTTCACATCATGGAGTCTTCCTTTTTCTTGTGACTATATGGGGTGGTGGAGTAGGATACTGGAGATAGTGAAACAATCTTCTCACACTCTCCTGCAATTGCTATGAAACATCAGATGGGATTAAGCGTTGAGCAAAGATAGCAGAACCTTTAATCTAAAGGTAAAGATGAAGAGGGGGGATTTTGTCCTTTTTTATGTTAACGATGATGAGTGAGGGATAATGGCTGGGATGGTTTGGTAAGGTGGGGTTGGAGGGATGAATTAATGTTGGTTTTGTCTATACTTTGTCCACACTTTGACCCTTCTATGTTGTATATACCTTGTCCTGTGGTGCTTCTGTAGGCCAATCTGTTTCAGCACAGTCAGTATTTTCCCATCTTTTTACACAGTTTTAGTTTCTTTACTACTTCTTGTATTTCTTTAATGTTTCTACTTTTAGTTTGCCAACTGTATCACGCATGAAGTATTCAATGTTTTTTTTATGTGTTGGTTTTTGTACATTTAGATGTTTTAGCATTTTTGTGATAGATATGGGAGTATAGGGGATGTAAGGGGTTGTGTATACAATAATCAGAGAGTACTTATCTTGTGAAAGACCTACCTTTTTAACTCACTTGTGAAAAATTCTGTAGTGTAATATTTTTTCATCAGTATCACACTAGTATAATACTTCTAAATATATGATGTCATACAGATTTACAGTTATGATGTCACGATGCTAATACCTTTGTTGCAATGGTACTAGACCTTTCTTGACTCACGGAAAGTCATCACACTGTAGACAAAGTCACCGCAGTTTCTATCAATTTATGTTGTAGAGTAATAAACAGAATATTTAACTCGCTTCTGTGAAATACCATTTTTATTAAACTCATAAAAGGTTTCATGTCAAACTCACTTTTACTCATTGGATACCAAATCATTAACTTGTTACATTGAAATGTCTGTAGGGTTGACTAAAAGCTCCATAAACAGAAATATCGATGATGGGATGAATTCTTAATGATTATCTATATTATGATAATTCTGTCATCAATAACATCATACATATGAGGAAATACCGTTTATATTTGTTCAGCTAAAACATAAAGTTAGATCTTTATTCACAGAGTGCTTTTGCATTTAGTTCAGGATGGTGTTTTGTCTGTAATCCAAGCCTAAATATGTCACCTTTCACCAACACTGTGAAATATGTTGATTCCTTAGAGATTTTTTGGCACTTTATGTGCTCCTTTTACTTCTCCAATGTTTATCCAAAATCAATAGATATTCAGTTAACTATTATTGACCTCCATGATATATATAGATAGCCAGCCCTACCTGTGTGAATATTTCTGTATTGCCATAGTTAGCTGAAGAATTTGACGACATCCTCTGTCTAACGTGTTCTCTGGCATTGTGGTGTTTGACATCATTGGGGACAATCAGTTTGAAATGCATATCAGGATACGTTTTTAAAAAAATAGTTGCATGAGTTTGATATATTTAAGAAAAATCAATTTTTCTGATAAGAAAGAAGAATCAGTTTGTTATAATATCAAATTCTTTAACAGTTCCGAACTGTTTTGAATTGTGTTCCATTGTGATCACACTGCAAGTGTTTTAACAGAGTGCTGTAATTAAGGGACTGGGTGTATCTTTTACATATGTCCTGTATGTTGTACCTCTGTGGCATGGGTACCTGGAAATATCTTCACATACCTCCTGTAGGTTTTACAGCCATAACATGCCATAAAAGGCGACTCAGCTTGTCGTAAGAGGCGACTAACGGGATCGGGTGGTCAGACTCGCTGACTTGGTTGACACATGTCATCGGTTCCCAATTGCGCAGATCGATGCTCATGTTGTTGATCACTGGATTGTCTGGTCCAGACTCGATTATTTACAGACCGCCGCCATATAGCTGTAATATTGCTGAGTGTGGCGTAAAACTAAACTCACTCACTCACTCACTACAGCCATAACATGGGTACCTGGAAGTACTGGAACACACTTATACTGTTGTCTTCACATACCTCCTGTATGTTTTACATCCATAACATGGGTACCTGGAAGTACTGGAACACACTTATACTGTTGTCTTCAGATAGCTCTTGTATGGTTTATATCTACTACATGGGTACCAAGTAGTATTGGAACTCACTACCACTGTTGTCTTCAGATACCTCTGTATGTTTTACATCCACAACATGGGTACCTGGAAGTACTAGAACACACCACCCCTGTTGTCTTCACATATCTTTTGTATGTTTTACATCCACAACATGGGTACCTGGAAGTATTGGAAGACACTACCACTGTTGTTTCTCACTGTTGATTACCCATGAAATGGGTCCCTGGAAGTGCTGAACTGGGGACATACAGCTCTCTTTATGGTAATTGTAGTGCCATACTGTAATGATGCCATGGTTTGGATATTTGAAGAAACCTATTTTGTTTTTACCTTTCTTATTTACCCATGTGTGTATACAATAAATGTAAAATCTTTGATGGAGTTGATTCAAAGACATAATGTATTCAAGGTAGTTGATTCTAACAAGTCAGAATTTAGGAATAACATTTGTAGGCGGGCATTTTATGTTTTATTTATACAATTATATTCCTATAATTTCATAGATGTTTTATGTAATTACATCCATTAGATATATTTGTGTTTGGCAGTAGCTGATAATTTGCCTGAGATCTTGTTTATGGATCAGTCATATTCAGTTGTGTTTGTAAATGTTCTTGCCACATGTCCAGTGTTTATGCAGCATTTATCCCGTATTTCTTCAGTGTTTTTTACAACAGAATCAGATGTTTTGGTTTTATTTATAAGAGTATTGTCAACTAAAGTTTGATTAAAAATATCAGAATAAGAGGCAGTTTTAGGATTGTGAAAAGAGTAAGTGAGTATGGTTTTATATTGATTTCAGGTTAGTGATATTCATGCAATATCACGGTGGGGGACACAAGAAATAGGCTTCAGACAATGTACCAATGTGGGAATCAAACTCGGGTCTTCGGTGCAACAAGCCAACGCTTTAATTACTTGGCTACCCCACCACCCCATTTTGAAAAGATTGTTTGAAGCTCATTTCAAGTGGACTGCTCAGTGAAATTGCTGGGATATTGCAAATAGCAGTGCAAAAACATCCTCACTTGGTGGGAACAAACTTTAATGTCTTAATATGGTGCCCTAGACTCGAATGACCATATGTGGAATCTGCCCCGGAGACTTGTCTATCTGTGTCTCAATTTTTGTGTCTCAACATGTGACTTTTATTTGAGTACCTGTTTCTCAAAACCAGTACTGCTCTTGAGTACTGATGTCTCCTAACCTTTGTTGGCCATGGGTACCAGTGTCTCAAAATCTGACCTTGACTTGAGTACCAGTGTCTTGAAATTTGACCAGGACTTCAGTACCTGTCTCTCGAAATTTGACCTTGACTAGAGTACCTGTGCCTCTAAATTTGACCATGACTTGAATACCTTAGTCTCAATACCTGACCTGGACGCGAGTATCCATATTTCAAAATCTGATTCAGTAGAGCATGTATTGTGCTTCACGATTTGATGTGTTTGTTTTTCTCAACATCGTGTCCATCAAAATACATCCAGATGCTGTCCCGTTTGCCTTCCATGTCTGTAGCATGCTTCAGCAAATTGAAAATGTGAGTTATCTCCCCTGACAGATGGTGGAAACTTAGCCCATGCTTGAATACTGTCAGAGCAGCAACAATGTGTGTGAACTGTGTTGGCCTGTTTAGATGTCTAACAACACGTCATGTTCTTAAACTCAGCAAACTGTCTCATCAGTGCTTTATTTTCAAAGTTTTTAAATTTGCTTGTATCCATGTACAATAATATTGTATTGTCATATTTTCCTAATAACCTGCCATTAATAATGAGGTCATTATCAAAACATTTTGTTTATATGGTTGGTGAGAAGGACTGCCTTTAATTATTGATAATCAGAAATGTCATCAAGAGGTTGAAATACTGATGATTATCACTATGAAAATTGTGTTATTGATAATATCGTACGATAACTTTAGCGATAGAATTTATATATTTTTCTCATACAATGAACAGTTAAGACTTTATTTGTGGTCTGCTTCCAAATTATGCTCATGACACCATTTACTTAATGATCAAAGCAAAAACATTTCATCTGTGTTGTGAAATACATTTTGTTTCTTTCAGACATTTTTGACCCATGTTACATCTCTGATATTCCTCGATAATCCATCAATATTCAGTTAAAGATCGTCAATCTATATCGATAGCATTCCCTATTGACGTGTTCTTAGTCCAATATTATATTGTTTATTTTGTTAGTGATTGATGTGATTCGAATCATAACTCTCAGAATCATATATAAAACAGTTTCAAGAGTTGTCAGTTGGTTGCAGACCTCAGGTCGTTTTTCTTCAACCGTGACTGATAGTCCACAAGGCGTTGAGATGGCATTGTGGGTAATTTGGGGAACATATTTACTGAGTTAAAATTTATAGCCAGTTATTTTTGTGAAAAATCCAAGAAGACATTCCTTATTTTGTAGAACTTACAAGAGCTATAGTGTAAGGAGGTTTGAGCTTAAAGATTACAAAGTGGAGCCCATGTGGTACAAGCCACTGGTTTATCACGAGATGTAGTGACTAACAGGATTATCATTAGGCTAGACTAATTTTACGGATCTGCCGGTTCTATTTTTTCAAGAATAAGACAAAAATAGAGAAATTTTCTCCATTCAAAAAATAAAATTCAAATGTTTTTTTTCTCCAAAAATGTAAACTTACATGAAAATGTTTTCAAACTTTTTTTGCCCTTATTCACTTCATAAATTCTAACAGTAAAATACTTTTAGTCTTTAAAAGGACTATTACACTGACAAGTGATTTTCAAATTAATTCAGTCTTTCCTGCCTTTAGGTTTTCTGAGGTAAAAAATCCGTAAAACAATAAATAAAATTGGTCTGGCCTGATCAGTTGAACCAAATACCACCAGTTCGAACACCAGAACGATTTCTAGAACATTCAAATTTTTCACCCAACTATAGTTGATTTGTCAGAGCCATGACACATGTAGAATGTGGGTCTCCTTTTAGTTCAATCAAGTGGTAACTATTTACTTTCTCTAAAAAATAATCACTTTTTTGTTACTTCAGTACTTTTTCAAAAACATTTTTCATAAATCATGGCAGACCATTGGATTACTATTGATACTTCTGGTTGGTATTTACCCTAGAATCCTAACTGCCTCATTTAGGAGGTGGTATCTTAGCTGCTGTGATGTAAGTCAGAATAATTCCTTATTTACTGCCACAGGTTCATGATACAATACAAAATACAGAGTTGTGTGTGATACCTAGCTACAGTTACTAACACAATTTGCTAGTTTGATAGCTTTTTTGTTTTTTTTTGTATGTCAGTTAAATTGCTAATGATGAGGTCTGGATGTCAACAGTTCATAACAGACTCATAATTAAGCATTTTTAGAAAAGGTTGTAGCAAAATTAAGTCTCCAGAAAAGGGTCTCCAGATGCGACCTAATGAATTGGGTGGCCTGGTTGACTAATTCATGCTATGATAACATGGATCTTGCTCACAATATCGACCACTAGTTTGTTTATCAAGCTCAGTCATATAGTGGAGGTGGAATGTAGATGGAGGAGGAACCTGAACAGCACACACAATAATTAGAGGTTTTAGTTTGGAGTGTGAGACATTGTTCCCAACTCGTGTGGGCCGTGGGGCCTTAAGGAAATGTAACTGCTCCCGTTATCTACGTTAGATAGCTGTAGATTGGGTATTTTTGTATACAATATATTTTACCTATGCCTGAATTATGTCAGCTTTTACATGGGACCATTGTTAACTTCTGTCACATTCCCTGACGTTAATGGTCCATCAATACAGTGGAGGTTACAAGAATAATTTTTATTACCTGAAAATATGTTTCTGTGAAGTATTGTTTTAGATTTTTATTTCGCCATCTTTTTACATTGCTTTTTGAGTGGTCTTTGATTTTACATTTTGAGAAGGAGTTTAATCAGAGGCCGTTATTGTCGTTACAACATCTGCAATGTCTACAAGCTTGACATGAATGACTATGCACATCCCTGTACATGTTGATATACAACAAAATAAAGCTTTGCTGCTGGTGGTATGACCAGCGTAACCACTCGCATGTCGTTGTTGAATTCATAAAGCTCGGGACCCGTGAAGGTCCGGGTTAGAATAGGCCTTCGGCAACCCATGCTTGTAAGAGGCTACTATGCTTATCGTAAGAGGCGACTAACGGGATCGGATGGTCAGGCTCGCTGACTTGGTTGATACATGTCATCGGTTCCCATTTGCGCAGATGGATGCTCATGTTGTTGATCACTGGATTGTCTGGTCCAGACTCGATTATTTACAGACCGCATTATTCTAGTTGGAATACTGCTGAGTGCGGCGTAAAACTAAACTCACTCGCTCACTCAACTATACTGTTGCACTAAGACAACCAGGCTATGTTGCTGCATTAAGACATCCAAGTCATGCTGCTAAGAGCTCTGAGTGTAATGACCAGTAAGTTGAACTCTGGCACAATATTATGCCCTAGCACACACACACTTTTGCAAAAGGGGCCGTGGGGTAGCCAAATGGTGATGCCGAAGATGTTGGTTGATTTCCCACATGGGTATAATGTGTGAAGCCCATTTCTAGTGTCTCCCGTCGTGATGTTGCTGGAATATTGCTAAAAGCGGCTTAAAACTAAACTCACTCACTTTTGATAAACGTGTATCACGGCTTATCTTGGTACATTATTTTGATTGTAATGAATAGTTGGTGATGTTCATATTTTAACGTTGATCACTCACTTTTGTTTAGAAAGGCAGCCTATTTAACAGTCATGTTCAACATTCGTTTCACTAAAATAACTGAGGGCGCTGGGAATGGATATTGGCTGAATCGTTCGCTCGTCTTACCGGTAGATAGATTGTACATTCCCATCTGTGAACAATGTGTGGAGCCTTCATAATGTTAGAATACTGCTCAAAGCGATGTACAAGTCCATTTGAGTCAAAATGAATTGCACTCTAACTCAAAAACAAATAATCGTATATGACTCAAACTAACGTCAAAGTAAACAGGCAAAACACACCAGCTCTGCAGAAGTTTTGTTATAAGTTTTGCCAATAAAATATAAAACCGAGATTACCACACCGAAATGAATGGACGGGTTTTTATGGAATGGGTACAAAAACCTGCGTCCCATCAAAGGGCTCAATTGTCATGGACAATGCTCCATATCGTAGTGCCCAGGATCCTGATACGAAAGCCCCAACTTCAAATTCAAGGAAGTCAGACATGATAACATGGTTAGAAAATCCTAATGTGCCACAAACCCCAAATGAATCATAATCATTAAAGTCAACAAAAGAGCACCTGTGCATAAAAATTGACCAGTATCTGAAATCACAAGGTCATGATGTCTTACGTTTGCCTCCTTAACACTGCGATTTGAACCCCATTGAACTGATCTGGGGGTATAGTCAAATCTGATGTTGCCCGGAATAACACAATGTTTAAAATGACTGACGTTCAAGATCTAGTCCACGAATCCACGGCTAAGATTTCACAAGACACATGGAAAAACTCAGCTGAGAAAATTGAAAATTCTGTGGAGCATCAGTACCGACTTCAAAGCGTTTTACAACAGGCGACTATCAGTCCTGTTATCTTATTTATGCACTCTGATGACTCTGACAGCAGCGTCCGATTCAGAAGCACAGTGTGATGACTATTGATGCCATCCTGTACCGATGAAATCATCATCGCACGTGCCTCTCGCTTACCTGGCTGTTACCTGAGCTGTTGCTTCATCCATGTCACAAATCTTGCAGTATCGAATGAAAATAGTGATGACTTGTTTAACAACTTGTTGACTAAATATAACAAAATTCTGCAGAGTTGGTGAGTTTTTCTTATACTTTAGCGTTAGTTTGAGTCATTTACGATTATTTGTTTTTGAGTTAGAGTGAAATTCATTGTTGAGATTTTGACTCTAATGTACATTCATCCTCAGTCACTAATCAACCTGCTTGTTACACACCGAACAGAAACGATAGATGGTCTCCGCTACCTCTACCAAAGGGTGTCTAGTGTCTTGAAGCGCTCGTAAAAGAAGACGAAAGAGCTCTGGGAGCATACTGTTTCAGCCTCCCATCATCATCTACCCATTAACGTGGTGGCCGTGTTGTAGCATCATCATTATCATCATCATCATCATCATCATCATCATCATCAGCAGCAGCAGAAGCAGCAGCAGCAGGTAATTATGCAGCAACAGCAGTTGCAGTTTGCTGAGTTTAGCTAACAGAGATTGGAATACTAGTATCCCTGAACCCAATGATTCGGTAAAAGTTATTGGATCAAAGTTTATTGATGACCTGACAGAGGAATACAGATATGGACACACTGTGCTGAAGGTCCAGATTGGGGGTGGGGTGTGTGTGTGTAGCCTAGTGGTTAGTTCTGGCACATGGTAACGGTTCCTGAAAGATGTCTTCACGCAATTCAAGTGTATTGCCTCTTGTCAACTTAATGTATTACTTTTCAATGTGGTGGCCCTCAGCCACCTGTGAGTAGCACGCAGTAGAACCAACAGCAGTGGTTGTAGTTCCTGCATTGGAGGAGCAGTAGCTGTCACACCTCATTCTGTCGTTGATGACATCAGATCAGATCTGTTTACTTTGGAGGCCGACATAAATGCGTTTACGTATTAGTGTGTTTATGACGGTGACCAAGGTGAAGGTGAATATAATTCAAAACATTTTGAGCAGAGCCTGTGATAGCTGTTACATAAACCTCCGGAGTAGCAGTAACCAACAGTCAGTGAGTATGGTTTTACGCCGCTTTTTGCAATCATCCGCAAGCAGTAGTAGGCTGAGTGAGTGAGTGAGTTTACTTTTACACCACACTCAGGAATGTTCCAGCTATATGGTGGCGGTCTGTAAATAATCGGGTTTGCACCAGACAATCCAGTGATCAACAGCATGAGCATGGGATACGATACGGTGACATGTGTCAACTAAGTCACTCAATTTGGGCACTGTTTTTGTTAACCCCGATTAAAGTAGTTAATGCAGCATAGGCGTATCGCTGCATTTACACCATGTTGGTATTACAAACTCCATTTACAACATACAGTTGTTGCAAACTACATTTACATCATGTAGTTATCATAAACTCCATTTACATCATGTAGTTATTATAGTTATTATGAACACCATTTACATCATGTAGTTATTGTAGTTATTATGAACACCATTTACATCATGTAGTTATTGTAGTTATTATGAACACCATTTACATCATGTAGTTATTGTAATTATTATGAACACCATTTACATCATGTAGTTATTATAAACTCTATTCACATCATGTAGTTATTACAAACTCCATTTACATCATGTAGTTATTGTAGTTATTATGAACACCATTTACATCATGTAGTTATTGTAGTTATTATGAACACCATTTACATCATGTAGTTATTGTAGTTATTATGAACACCATTTACATCATGTAGTTATTGTAGTTATTATGAACACCATTTACATCATGTAGTTATTGTAGTTATTATGAACACCATTTACATCATGTAGTTATAGTAGTTATTATGAACACCATTTACATCATGTAGTTATTGTAATTATTATGAACACCATTTACATCATGTAGTTATTGTAGTTATTATGAACACCATTTACATCATGTAGTTATTGTAGTTATTATGAACACCATTTACATCATGTAGTTATTGTAGTTATTATGAACACCATTTACATCATGTAGTTATTGTAATTATTATGAACACCATTTACATCATGTAGTTATTATAAACTCTATTCACATCATGTAGTTATTACAAACTCCATTTACATCATGTAGTTATTGTAGTTATTATGAACACCATTTGCATCATGTAGTTATTGTAGTTATTATGAACACCATTTATATCATGTAGTTATTGTAATTATTATGAACACCATTTACATCATGTAGTTATTGTAATTATTATGAACACCATTTACATCATGTAGTTATTATAAACTCTATTCACATCATGTAGTTATTACAAACTCCATTTACATCATGTGGTTATTGTAGTTATTATGAACACCATTTACATCATGTAGTTATTATAAACTCTATTCACATCATGTAGTTATTACAAACTCCATTTACATCATGTGGTTATTGTAGTTATTATGAACACCATTTACATCATGTAGTTATTACAAACTCCATTTACATCATGTAGTTAATACAAACTCCATTTACATCATGTAGTTATTACAAACTCCATTTACATCATGTGGTTATTATAAACTCCATTTACATCATGTGGTTACTATTAACTCAGATACTAAAGAAGGTATACACATGGTGGTTTCGGGTTGTTTGGAAAAGCAACGTAACTAACAAGTGTTTTGATTGTGACTTTCAAGTCACACTAAGCATGAGATACCAAAGCTTCACAAACAGAACTGGACCTGGAATGTCCTGAAAATAATTCCAAAACTATCAGGTGTGTTCTTTCTTTTGTACGTCAGTATAGTTATATCTCGTCCTTATACCACCTCCATCTCCCAGTCCCCATTCTCTACTCCGTCCGACCCGTGAAGATCCGGTTTAGAACTGATCTTCAGTCACGCGTGCTTATCGTACGAGGCGACTAACGGGATCGGGTGGTCAGATTTGCTAGCTCTGTTGACACATGCCAATTGAACGATTGCGTGGATCGATGCTCATGCTCTTGATCACTGGATTGTCTGGTCCAGACTCGATTGATTACAGACTGCCGCTATATAGCTGGAATATTTCTGGTTGAGGCGTAAAACTAAACTCAATCACTGCCCCGATCCTTTGCCCCAAGTGGATGACTAAAGCCGCTCAAAACGACGAGATAAACTGCTCGCTACCGATAACCTTCAGGCAGATAAAAGATGGCAGCAGTATTTATACCTTGTCAGTTATAACATTTCACTTGGCAACGAGACAGCACAAACCAGAAGATGAATATCACACCCATTTGTATTTCTACAGGAAGACAATTCTCACCAGGCACCTGATAGCCGGTATATCCCATCAATTACCATCACTTCACATTACCTGTTGACGCCGTATAATGATTATCACCTCAACCGCCCACCAACCAGGTTTATAATGGCTTCGCATACTCTGATATGATAGATACCTCCTAAAGATTATAATCCCGGCTGATTTCCCCCACTCCTCAACAGGTGTAATTGCCCGCGTTAGGCATCCTTAAGCAGGGTTGTTTGATAGGTCTATAACAGGTTCCGGCAGGTCAGCCTTCAGTTGCCTGTTCGCCTCGTTATCGGCGCTGGTATCCGTTATTCCATGTATAGATTTTCAGTAAGATTGCCATGGATCACGTTATGGCGGGAAACGAATATCATCAAAGGGTGATTTTAGATGCCATGTTTGCTCCAAGAGCATATAACGTAGACACTAGGACAAGAGATGTTTCAAAGATGAAAGAACAAGAGTATAACAATTGTCACAGATTTAAGGATTAAAGATACTGTCATCGATGCTAAGACAAGATTATATATCAAAAATGCTTGGGCAGAATGCATCACAAATGCAAAGGAAAGAGTGCTAGAGGAATATATGCCATAGATGTCAGGCAAGTGCATATCACAGACGCTAGAACAAGGGTGTATATCATGGAGGGCAGGATATGGTATATATCATAGATGATGGAACAATGGGTTCACCAGCCCCACTTCTGTTCTCCGCTGTTCTGCCCCAGATCGACTGTGAATGTGTGCGAGGCTGGGAATGCATGATATCTGCGGCGTGCGGGGAAGGATATGCATGTGGCACACAGTATTCACAAGCCCACAACACGGACTGTTGTTTACTGATATATTGATGCACATATTGATATCTGCTGGATGTGTCACAGTCAGGCTTTGCATGACCCGACGAGCAGCAGCTGTGGTCTCTATGCAACGATGAAAAACGTTCACTAGCAACAGTATAGAATGATGTGCTCAGGTAATTGTGGCGTATTGTGCTCAGGTATTTGTGGTCAATTGTGTTCACGTAAGTGTTGTGGGCATTGTTGACGAGTTAATTGAATTGCGTTTGGCTTTAATTCACACCGACATTATTCCAGCCACACTGTCCAGGTCAAATTTGCATTTTTTACCGTTTTAAGTCCATGGTCCAAAATGTTGTTTCAAAAACATATATTTTCATTTGACTATCATTTTGAAAACAGAAAATGCTATAGCACCAAATACAAAAGCAAGCAATTCGTTGTTGGCGAGTTTAAGACAATGATCTAATTTATGGTTTCTGTTGAAGCACAGCTTTTATGTTGGAGAGTAAAACAGAAAATATTCTCGGCTGTATGGTTTGGAAGTCAAACAGAGAACTATTCAATCCAATAGTGTTGTGAAGTAAAACAGAGAACTGTTTACTACTGTCGAGCGTGGAGTCAGACAGGGAACTACACACTCAGTTTCACCTCTGTAGGGATATGGAGTGAAACAGAACAATTCACCCCTTAGTATTGTGCAGTCAAACAGAAATCGATTTACTCCTATATTGTGGAGTCAGAGAACTGTTTATACCTGTAGTGTTCTGGAGTCAGAGATCTACTCACTCCTGTAGTGTTGTTGAATCAAACAGAAAACTATTCACCCCTTAGTATTAGTCGATCTATTCGCTCCTGTAGTGTTGAATTAAACAGAACTATCCGTTCGTATAATGTTGTGGAATCAAACTGGGAACAATTCACTCCTTTAGTGTGTTGAGTAAAACTGGGAACAATTCACTCCTTTAGTGTGTTGAGTAAAACTGGGAACAATTCACTCCTTTAGTGTGTTGAGTAAAACTGGGAACAATTCACTCCTTTAGTGTGTTGAGTAAAACTGGGAACTATTCACTCCTTTAGTGTGTTGAGTAAAACTGGGAACTATTCACTCCTTTGGTGCGTGGAGCCAAACAGGGAACTATTCACCCATTCAGTGCGAGGAATCAAACCGGGAACTACATACTCGTATAGTGTTGTGGAGTCAAACAGAAAACTATTCACACATATTGTGTTGAAAAGTCAGATAGACAACTATTCATTCCTTTAGTGTTGTTAAGTCAAATAGAGACCCATTTACGCCTAGAATGCTGTCGAACCAAACAGAGAACTATTCACTTTGTTGTTGTAATTTTGGTTCAAGCAGACTAAGCTAGACCGTTCGTAAACACGATACACGACTCAAAGCCAAACAGCAGTATTTTGACAGTGTTTATTACATATCAGTGAATGCGACCAATGAACATGACATGAATCGTCTTGAAATGTATCGTCATAAATATGACACAGAAAGAACAAAATAGCGTTTTCCAACAGAATGTTCAGATTTACCCACTGTGAATTGACCCACATGCGTCCTTAACAACACGTGTTTTGAGCCGTATCAACAAAAACATCACGTTCATATATTGATGAAGAAGCTCCTTTATCAGAATAGTACCCTTGGTTACACATCCAGGCTAGAACTGGTCATCAGCTTGTTGTAAGAGGCTCCTCCAGACTTTTTCGAACTGACAGGAATCATCAGGAATCATGGAGTATCACACCGAAAAACATATTTCCAAAATTCGAACCAGATTTCGAAAGAATGTCAAAATAAGCAAGTTTTTCAAATTTTGAGAGAACGCGACCCCCAAGTGCTATATGATGTTTTAGTGACAAGTGGTCGCGTTTTTCCATGCGATTCCGCTGTGTTCTGCTAACGTCAGGGCTCTTTTGAAGAGCATTTGGGACGTTCTGATGTGTATTTGAGGTACATTCAAGCAGCGTTCAAACTTCAAGCTAAATATTCCGATACACTGGAAGAATATTCCATCTTAAGTCCAGCTGCAGTCGGGATACATTCCCACTCATTCGAGACATCCTGACAGGATTTGAAGGATTCCTATTCTCCCTCGAATTTGTTCAGAATACTTAGAATGCAGTTAAATATTTAGAATGCAGTGAGAGTACTTAGAATGCAGTTAAATATTTAGAATGCAGTGAGAGTACTTAGAATGCAGTTCGAATCCACCTCAAATGCCATTCGAGAATTTTCCTTTTCGAATGTACCTCGAAAGTTTTGGACATATTCAAAATCATTCGGGCATGTTACAAGAATTGACCCGAATAGATGAAATCCATTCGGAATGCAGTAAGAAGTTTTAGAATTCAGTTCGAATTTCCAGGAATCTCATTCCGATAGCATTCCGGCTCATTCCACCTCAGGTGTGAAGGGGGTATTAAGGGATCGGGTGGTTAGGCTCACTGGTTTGGTTCACACTCGCTGTCGTGTCCAAAGTACGTAGATCGATGAACATGTTGTTCATGTTGGATTTTCTGGTCCTAATTATTTACAGATCACCGCCAAATATCTGGAATATTGCTGAGTACGGTGTTCAACAACAAACCAACCAACACTGGTTATTATTCAGGGCCTAAATTTTCGGAGCTCTCTTATCGCTACTATATTTGTAAGCTAATGTAATGTAATGTTAATGTATGGGACTATCTTAGTGATAAGAGAGCTTCGAAAATCTAGGCCCTGGAGGGAGGAAGGAGAAATTGAGTTTGTGACCATGCTGGATGAAATGGTAGGTAAAAGTAGTAAAAATCTGATACTGTTTTACAGCTACTTATACCTGAAAATGAACACTGAGTAAGTTACACGCCCGACCATTATCCCCTTACCCTTTATCAGTGACCCATCTGTTGTCATTATCCTAACACAGCATGGTGGCACATTGACGCCAGCTTGTTTACTCTGTTACCGCAGTCCGGCACAGGCGCTTGGGGGTTACTTGAACATAACTACATAAACACAATGTAGCGTCTATCCAATTATCAAAGATCAAGGTTGCTTACAAAACATATCGATCCGATATACGGACGTTGTTCCACCATAACAGACACAGATAAACCTATACCATACTGAGTCATGGGGGGTTTCACATTAATTCTGTTATGATAAATTCTGGATCCTAGTTAGAATTGTCTTTAGTAAACCATGCTTGTAAGAAGAGACTAAAAGGATCGGGTGGTCAGGCTAGGTGACTTCGTTGACACGTGTCATCGTGTCTTAACTGCGTAAATCTACGTTCATGCGGTTGATCATTGGATTGTCTGGTCCAGATAGACACCATCACTGGAATATTGTTGTTTGCGGCGTTAGAGAACAAACAACTTAAAGCTTTGTGTAAATATCGAATAGAACATCACGGTCCTTGAAATAACCATTAATAACATTAATGCCCTGTGCCAAAGGAATCTGTTCTACATAGATAAGAGCTAAAGGATATCGCAATGTTGGAGGTCCGTAAATAATCGAGTCTGGACCAGACAATCCAGTGATTGATATAATGAGCATCGACCTGGGCAATTACGATAATATGACATCGATTGACCTAGTCTGACTACCAGATCCCGTTCGACGTTGTTACGGTTTGCTGAACGTCAGTAAAAACTCGGGTCTTCGCGGGTCTGTTGTCACGTCTTCAAATAAGAAGAGAATGAGTGATGTTAGTTTTACGCAGCACTCAGCAATGTTCCAGCTATGTGGTGAAGGTGTGTAAATAATTGAGTCTGGACCAGGCAGTCCAGTGATCAACAGCATGAGCATCACTTAGAAAGACTGACATTGTCTATCCCTTAACTAGAACTGCATGTCATTTTTCATGGAGAGCTAGGCATGTACATGATACTGACATTCTGTCTTGACGATTACATAAAAATACTTTTGTTTTTATTGACATTGTTTCATGGAACAGATCTACCCAACATTACCGAAATAACGGTAGCACTTTTCAAACTTTATAAACCAACATCATACATACATAAATAGTCACAGTTGCGTAAATCTGTAAATGAGACATAAATCAAACGAATAAAGTATTCTTTATGCCGCCTTAATATATTTCAGCAATACCACATTATACTTGTCTGAGAATCCAGCGAAGGCCTCGGGCGTGGCACAAAAGCTTCAGCCAGTAAATTACCCGTCCGTGATAAGACACAGTGCCACAAATTTAGATAATCTTCCTACAATATAATTAGCTTCTTGAAAATATCAGATGGTTGACCGAACGGCACCACGATTGTTCACTCCGTAACCCTTAGTAGTGAACTCAAACACAGCTTCTATGTAATCCAGGCACAAATTATCTGCCCATGATTTGGGTGGAAATCCTTCTAAAAATCCACAATGCCCTCCTCTCTCAGTTGCCACCAGTAGAAAGTTGGGATAATATTTAAAGAGATCATATGGAATGTTACTCTTGGCATAGAAAGGATCGTCTAAACTGTTAATACACAGCACAGGCACGGATATGTCGTCTACATCACGGATCGGGTTATTCCGCTCCCAGAACTCATCCATACTTTCGTAGCCATAAATTCGACAATAGACATCCTCTTCGTATTTGTGAAACGTCCAGGCTTTGAGAGCCTGTTTCACGTCCACAATGCTTGACAAAGCCTGTGCGTGGCGGCACAGGATGACCTTGAGGAACAAGAGAAACATGTAGTCATATATACTTCTCATCGACATGGAGAATCGTTCACAAGCATCGTAACACGGAGACACACATGCACCCACGGATATGAGAGCCGAGGATCCGAACTCGCCTAAATACGAAATCAGCAGACCACATCCTGTTCCATATCCAACTGCTGCTAGCTTACATCGCGGGAATTTCAACCTGATGTATTTTACGACTTGCCGTAAATCGGAAGGATCGCCGGAACTTTGTAGTTTGGCTGTTGTTAGTACACTTCCGCCGTGTCCTCTGCGGTTGAAAACCACAGCTTTAAATCCACGTTGCGTGGCGTCGTAACACAGCGCTGAAACACCTAGCGCACTTCCTGTTATAGAGGGAATGATTAGCAAAATAGTCCTTTTCCTTTTGATCTTTGGCTGAACACTCACAACCCAATCAAGGGCGACGACTCCCTTGTCTCTCATTTGCAAGTACTCCCTATCGAAATTGACATCAAACGAAGGGCATATTGCTGCAAGAACCGACTGCACGTGAGGATTGCGTATCCAAAACGAGGGAGTAAATACCCTCTGTCGCAGACGACACTTGCTTAGAAGGTGTCGCGTTAGCGTAGATTCCCTGTAGTGGAGCTTTGGGAGGTAGGCACGTGACCGGAAGAAGCTATGTATTCGGACGGCGAGACTAAGCAGCAGGGAGCCGATGACAGCCATCAGAAATGGGACGGCTATGATGGCGTATAGGGATAACATCGTCATCAGAGGAAAGGACCGTGAACCTTCGCTGCCATCTTTCACCGTTGTCTACATGGCGCTCTTTCTGGAAAAGTAAGTATAGACCTATAACAATCATACAAGGAAGTACATTGGAGTTCAGACAAAACCCGGCCGATGTAAATCCAGCCAGTCTCGATTATCTGACTATCTCTAGGCTTAACCGATGACTAGAAGCCCAGCGACTTTGCGTATGCAGTGCCATCCATAATATTTTGACTTCGACGTGAATGCCACCTTCCATGTACCCCTCAAGAACCTCATGTTAAGTGTTCGTTATCATAATCAAAGTTGTTGACTTTGATCGACTGTATTGCCTGTTACTGATCGACATATTAGTCTGATAACTTGAGCCTTGCATGTTCCTGTGCACAAAATAGGGTAATTGGAATGTTTTGGCACTGTTTTTTAGATGTGGGAGTAATTTTATGACTCCCCTCCTCTCGCTCTCCCCCTCACTCTGGCAGAGTCCTTTCTTTTCCTCTCGTTTGTTTCTCCTTCCCTCTCTACCTGTCTCATGCCCTCCCTCCCCCACCTCTCCACATCTGAGCATGACGTCATCCACAAGACATAGAGACCAAACTGAGAATATTTCATGCATATGGTAAATGTTAAACACATGTACAAGGAGAGGTTTTACGAGTGGAGTTCTCGTTGTCTGGAGTATTTACCTACTTACTTTATAGTGCCCAGTAATTGGATTTGTTCTGACACGGAAGTTCATGACCGCGTGTTCCAGTGACGTCATAACAGCTACTTAATGTCCGGCAGATATGACAAAGCAGCTGTCTCGTGGAACGCGAGTGTGTGAAAGACCAGCTCGAGATGGTGATTAAATAGACGGCCCCGGAACATATTCTTGGTTCTTCGATCGATTCAGTTGTGAGTGTGATTCCGCAATGACATAACATCAAGGCTCTTGTACGAGATATTTATTGTCACTGAACATGTCGATTACATTAAGGAACAATGACTTCTTCTCGGTGAACGAAGAGATCAAGTTGGATAGTCGTGGGTAGATCGTTAGGTCTTGTCTTAATCATGGTTTGTATCTAATCTGTTGTTAATCAAGAATACACATGCTGTCAGATACAATTAATGTATTATGTGATTACTGGTATGGTCAAAGAACACGGGGTGGATTTGGTTACATTGTTGTTGATGTGCACTGACCTATTGTAGAAGAAGAGACAGGTTTGTTGGGGTATTCTTCAGGAACATGAAGAGACGAAGTTAATAGGACAACCTTCAGCATCATGACCAGACTAACGCTTAGTCTCTGAATAAATATTTTCATTGCTGGAAAACCCATTTATATTGAAATAGAGTCCCAGGGAGACAATTGATTCAGAATCTGTAGAGGTGTGAACTTGCTTCTTTCAGGGCTTGGTTTTAGGGAAAATAATGTTTCAGGGACTGTGAGACAGACAAGGGATGACCAACTGAGTGAGTGAGTTTAGTTTTACGCCGCACTCAGCAATATTACAGCTATATGGCGGCGGTCTGTAAATAATCGAGTCTGGACCAAACAATCCAGTGATCAACAACATGAGCATCGATCTGCGCAATTGGGAACCGATGACATGCGTCAACCAAGTCAGCGAGCCTGACCACCCGATCCCGTTAGTCGCCTCTTGCGACAAGCTGAGTCGCCTTTTATGGCAAGCATGGGTTGCTGAAGGCCTATTCTACCCCGGGACCTTCACGGGTCGATGACGAATTGAGATCAACAGGGCAATGATAACAATTTACTCACTTTGGTTCACTATCCTCAACATTATGACCAGGTGTCGTTAATGGGACAACCTTGGCAACATGACAGGATGAGGTTAACAGGTCACTCTTCATTAGCAACACAACCAGATGAGGTTGATAGGTTTAATCTTAAGGAACATGTCCAGTTTGGGTTTACAGGACAACAGTCAGCAACATGACACTCTGAGGTGGATAGGTCAAGCTTCAACAACATGACCAGATGAATTTCACGGGACCAAGTGCACCGGATGGGGTTCATAGGAGCGGATACCACACTAATAGCAATCCCGCAGAAACATTGTCCAGACTGTAACTTGATAATATGATTGCCTGGCAGCAGGTGTCCGGAACAACAGTAAATTCCCAGCGGGTATCCTGGGATGCATATGCACATAATTACCCATACTTGTTGTGGAATTGACATCAATTACGTTTACAGTCTTGACTAAATGGAATTGATGATCAGAGAGACCAGTGGTTGATGGCGACGATGCACGTCGTCAGGAGGCAAGAGGGCGCAATCAGACAGGACACTCAGAGTAATGACCTAATCTTCAGGAATCACCTACGATAAACATGATATAATGTTGACCTAGAATTCCAACGGAATGACAGAATTTGTTTTGTCGAACTAGCAGTGACGTAGATCCTTGCTCAACTTCGTATTGTGGTGATGTTTGTTTATTAATTTTGCTTTATGGCAGCTGAGAGTAATACTCTTAACACAGATGGGTTTAAGAGATAGCCGAGCCAAGAACAGGCACCGAGTAATATAAATTGTGAGCTTGGCTCAAGCACAATGATAAGTATCGTATGTGAGTGAGTTCGTACGTGAGTGAGTTCGTTAGGTTTATCGCCGCATGATGTGATGAGGTCATACATGGTCTCTGGTGTGTGAGTTCGAATGCAGTAACATTCGCACCGCTTCAACCATACCCAGTTACTGACCATCTTGTTGAGTGAGTGAGCGAGTGAGTGAGCGAGTGAGTTTACGCCCGCACTGAGCAATACTCCAGTTACGTGGCGGCGGTTTATAAAGAATACGGCCTGGACCAGACAATTAAGTTATTAACGGCATCAGCATCGATAAGCTTAGTTGGGATACGATGATATATCATGAGGAGGGCGAATCCGGAGTTCGAAACAGAGGATTACTTTATAGTTGCACGCAAGGGGGCGTAACTCTAAGAACCCAGACGTCTGTGATTTGGAAAGCTACACATATGATACGCCAATTAGGCATTTCTGCGTGGCCCCCTGAGGCCTATGAGACTGCTCTTATGAGAATGATACTTGGGCATCTAAAAAGTGAGTATTATTGTGTTCCGTATTCTTTCTTTCGCCAATTATACCAAGAAACACAATTGTGCACACATCGAAATCATTTTTTAAAATCAGTGACAATTGTCGTAACAGCGTCAGCTGTGGCTGAGTGGGTTAGATCGCAGACTCTGTGTGCGACGATTATGTGCCTGACTGAGAGTGTGGTTCTAATCCGCATGGCACTCAACCTAACACTAACACAAGAATGTGTACATAACTGAGAAAACGTAAACCTTAATATAACATATATTAGAGGTGACCTCTTTTTTAACTGACAGTGTGTTTTCATATATCATGTGGCGCTGTAAATATCAAAAATAATTTTGCATTGGCGATGAATATGACGCACACGGTTAACGCAACGCGAAGGATTATTGCCCCACACCGATGCGCGATAAATGCATGCTATTTCAGCCTTATGATTACATATCTATACGGTTAGAAGAAGAAAACAAAATTCCACGGCCACAAATGTTTGCTGCAAATAGTGTACATTAATATACTGTTACAAGTTTCAGCTAACAGCGAGTGCATCTGTGTGAAGAAACGGGCTTACCGCTGATATGTGCAATACCCCGGGGCACCTGTCTGGAGAAACTCGATACACCGTCTATCAGGACTGCGGAAAGATGTCTTTTCGTCTTTCAGGGAGGGTAATGGAGAACCCGCTACAACGTGTTTGGAGTTTTGATGTACAAGCACATGCTCTGTTTCACAGATAATGAAAAAGTAATTTCAGTGTCTGAAACTCCCCACTCCTCCCCACACACACACTCACACGCACACACGCACACTCTATCACCAACATGGTTTGCTTGCTAATGCCCATAGTTGAAAGCAATGCATTCTGCATCGAAAGGGGTAGATTACACCTCAATGGTGGTTAGTAAATAATTAAATCTGGACCAGTCAATCAGGTGACTGACATCAAAAACATCCACCACAATGCCATGTGTCAACCAAGTCAGCGAGCCTGACCATCCGATCCCTCTAGTCGCCTCTTATGATTAGCACGAAATACCGAGGACCAATTCTAACCCGGATTTTCACGGGAGCCGTTCGAGGATTGTGAGACTACAAAGCGGGGATGTAGTCACTCTCACGGTCCCTGAACCATGTTTTCCTTCCACCTTGTCATTTCTGTATTGCAGACCCGTAAAGGTCCCGGAGTAGAATAGGTTCTTAGCAACCCATGCTTGCCATAGAAGGCGACTAATTGCGCAGACCGATGCTCATGTTGTTGATCACTGGATTGTTTGGTCCAGACTTGATTATTTACAGACCGCCGCCAAATAGCTGTAATATTGCTGAGTGCGGCGTAAAACTAAACTCACACTCATTTCTGTATTACAGACGCGCTAACCGAATGCTACCACCATCCGCGCACTGTCTGAGGCTCTTTTTCAATTTACAGTATATAGATTGTATTATTAAAAACATGCGACTACTTTCATACGGACTTGTCATGTATTTCAAAATTTAGTTAAACTGTCACATACATTGATATATTCTTCACGACAGACCTTAACTTTCAGGTTTATCTCTAACTACTTGTATTTAATATTAGTTGTCAGTAACATACTGCTTAGAAACAGGTGCTTCACAGTTGTCGGCTGCTCAATTTCAATGGAATCTTTTGTTTCTTCCAAAACCTACATTTATAGAAACAGAGGTTATGTAAGTCCAAAGGGAGGAGAGATATCACACATTCCTCGCCGATTTGACCCAAATACCTTTCCGATGACGATCGCGACCTAAATGTCTATAATCGTCATTGCAAATATGTCATCACTGAAAGGTCATGGATGTTCAAAACATAAACATTCCTGACAGTCATGATGTTTTTCATCATCAAGGGCATGTGACTTCACAAACTGCAGAGTTCATATTCCATGCCAGTTTTATCAACGGCCTGTACACATGCTGTATTAAAATCTGGTCATTATCAATAGAGGGCACCTATTACTTCTGTCCCCGGTTCTGCAGGCCTATGCATGTACATGGAGGGTAATCAGAAAGCTAATGTTCAGCATCTGATTACATTGATTGTAAACAAATAATTTCCTTTAAATTCAGAAATCCCGAAACTGAGGAAATATAGACGTGACTCAGATAGGGCTCAAGTAATGCAAACGCTTAGTCTTCGTACATATAATTTTGATACCAACAAATAATTGAATTTAAATTAACAAGTCCCAGTAAGACTGGTCTGAACGTGAGGAAATTAAGACTTAAGTTAGTCTGAACTATATGTTAATTTGATAGAATCAAAATAATCCCGCTTCAGTTGAAAAGGAATCCCTGTAAGATTAGCATAAACCCGAGGAAATCAAGACCTTGGCACAGTAGAATGGGCCGCATTGAAGAGGAAATAACGTGGTTTGAGGGCTATGAGACAGAGAGGTAGCCTTACTGACTAGCCCTCTATGCAATGCTAAAACCCTAATTGAAGCAAGTCTAGAATTCCCTAGGCTCGGGGTCTCCCAACTCACTGACCTCCTTTTCAATATAAACGGAGTTATTTGTTACTATCAAAATTATACAGATTCCGAGAATTAAGCATTACTCTAACAGGGAGCCTTATCAGTCTTTTTGCGGCATTTGTGAATGCAGACCCACTCCTCCTATGAGAGGCAATTAAGCTCGAGACAAATGTAACTTGCGTATCGGAACACAGTTGAGTCGCAGTGGAAGGGATCTGTGAAAACATTTCGAGTTAACCAGGGTTCGACATAATCACAGGATGATTAAAAAAGGGGGTGAGTTTAATTTCACGTTGTATTCAGTAAAATTCCAGCTATATGGAATCTTTTTGTAAGTAACTGAGTGTGGAGTCGAGTCAGCATAACTATCGGTCTGCGCATTTGGGAACCGATGACGTGTCAACCAAGTCAGCGAGTCTGACCACCTGATCCCGTTAGTTGCCTCTTAAGACAAGCATAGTCGCCTTTTATGGCAAGCATGGGTTGCTGAAGAACTAATCTACCCCAGATCTTCATTGGTTTCTAAAAAAGGGGACAAAAGTTTAGACGAAGTCAGATACCTTGCGATGTCAGTGGTCATTCACGAAATGAATGAGTGAGTGAGTGAGTATGGGTTTACGCCGTCTTTAGTAAATATTCCAACTTAGAATTGACACATAAAGACGAATTCCTATGACTTACAAGTTCTAGAATGCCTCTCAAACAGTTCAATATTCTAGCAACATCACGACGGGGACACCACAAATGGACTTGCCACTATACTGAGAGACGCTCAGATCCACTCATGGCAATACAGCTGTCCCTAAAAATACCACATGTTCTCTGATCAAGTAGAAGCAATCGATCCAGTTAAATCCTTGTCCTGAGGTAAATGTGACATGTAGATATGTGTTAATCCTGGGATCAAACATCAAATCTCTTACTGCATATGCGGACACTGGTGACCTAGTCATCTATGGCTGATATCTGTGCGGAGTTACGCCCCTTGGGCGCGTCAGAAAACTGTGGTTGTAAGTCAGGCTGTATTCCTAGGTCGGTCAGTATTAAGCCAGAGGCCCCTTTCACGAAGCTGTTTTTACTGAGGTTAACCTTAACTCCCATGCTTTAACATTGCCCTAAGGTTATCTTAGAGACTTACGATCACTTTAGTGCTTAGTGAAAGGAGGCCCTGATCTCGTAGGTATCACACATCTGAAACCAGGTCGAATTTTCCTCCATATTACAGCATCAGGTCAAACAGCAGGTCGAACATCAGGTCGAACATCAGGTCGAATTTTCATCTACATTGAAATGCGATAGAACTTGACGTTTACCGTTTAAACCCGACTTACTCATGTACACTTCAAGCACACTGTGACGTGGGAGATTTGACATATCATCATTCGCCTAAACCGGAAGTTGGACAGCCTAATGCTTTGATTCTAGACATGGGTACACTGTTTGAAGACCATTTCTGGTGTCCTTCTCTATGTCGCTGGAATATTGCTAAAGGCGGTGTAAACACTAACTCCCTCGCTGACTACACGTAGCTCACGGGCAGAAACCAGTAACTCTGATCTCGCGATATAAATGGGACAGTTTGTTACTTTCAAAATTACTATAACGGCATTTGTTTATCTGTTATCATACACGGTATTGGGCGCAATTAAGGACAGTTGCACAAGGCAAGAGACGAAAGTAAATTATGATCGATATTTAGGGAATGAGGAACAAATGACACCATCTTCAAAATAATAAAAAAAGAGTGTCCTGTAACTCAAATCTATAAACACAATTCACAAGAAGAAATTTACCTGTCACCTGCGAAGTTTTATTTTTAGATGCACGACATGTAATGCAATGATACATTGTGCTATTTTAACTTCCTTGAGTGGCATTTTAGACGTTGGGAGGTACAATAATGACAAATGTTCCGGAAAATATATTCGTATATTTCGTGAGTGCGACATTTCCATACAGATTCCTGTACCACTGTCAAGCTGAAGGAGTTTATGTGGTTAGTTTGCTGTTTGACGTCGCACGTACCGATATTCAAGATACATTGCGAAAACAATCTTATCTGGGCCAGACAATCCAGAGATCAACAGCATGAGAATCGATCTAGGCATCTGGGATACTATGTGTCAAACAGGTCAGTGAGTCTGACCATCCCGTTAAGTCGCCTCTATCAATTAGAATAGGTTGCTGAAAACCAGTTCGAACCGGATCTTTACGATTCGAATGGGGTGACACCGGCTATAGCATTTTCTCAGGCAGGTTTACATACCATAATTTGATCAGAAAAAGAGAAACCAAACGGGAGAGAAAGAATCTTAAAGAAAAAGAAAGAATCCCTTCTTATCACACCTAATTTGAAATTGCCGTTATGGCAACCATAGCATGGGGTCTTAGTGTGAAGAAGTGATGATATGCATGTACAATCAATGTCACTCACTCTCAAACATCTCTGGTTCTTAAATACCACAAAATACTTTCTCTGATATACAGCAACAGCAGTTTCCTGGAACGTACAAGAGACGCAACTCTACAGCAACTCGGTTCGGTTTGCAATGACGTATGGGTCACTTGTGATGTGAGGAAGACAAATTGCAACTGTCAGAAGAACTAAGAATACTACTTAAAATCTTTTCTTGCTTATCTGGAATTCTGAATTGGACGAAACTTCCTCCCGCCCCAGGCTTACCACACACTGAGCGCCTAACACAATGAACCGAGCACAACAACAGACACTGATAAAGATGAAAAGATTGGGCTGAAAACGGCTTTGGAAAAATCTCATTTCAGCCAAATTAGATCTGGGGGAATCCAAATGTCAAATCTTGTTAATCAGGAGCAGAACGTGATAATCCAGAATCTGGGAGAAAATTGTGGCGGGAATATTGCCGTTAAGAAGCAGGTCTGGTGAACTCATTGGAAACGTCTTTCTAAGGTCATGTAAACAGCGCGATATACAATGTATTACAAACTACGTCGTTCCCAGACAGGGGCTTATGAACATGCGCACATAAATTCGATGGAGTCAAGCTACCTTTCTAAGAGAGCATATTTATATCAACTACCGAAACTGTGAAGATCTGGTTAGAATTGGCCTTCACCAACCCATACTTATACCCCGTGAAGATCTGGTTTTGAACTGGTCTTCAGCAACCCGTGCTTGTACTCCGTGAAGATCTGGTTTTGAACTGGCCTACACCAACCCGTACTTGTACCCCGTGAAGATCTGGTTTTGAACTGGCCTACACCAATACATACTTGTACTCCGTGAAGATCTGGTTTTGAACTGGCCTACACCAACCCATACATGTAATCCGTGAAGATCTGGTTTTGAAATGGTCTTCAACAACCCGTGCTTGTACTGCGTGAAGATCTGGTTTTGAACTGGCCTACACCAACCAATACTTGTACCCTGTAAAGATCTGGTTTTGAACTGGTCTTCAGCAACCCGTGCTTGTACCCCGTGAAGATCTGGTTTTAAACTAGCCTACACCAACCCATACATGTACCCTGTGAAGATCTGGTTTTGAACTGGCCTACACCAACCCATACATGTACCCCGTGAAGATCTGGTTTTGAACTGGCCTACACCAACCCATACATGTAATCCGTGAAGATCTGGTTTTGAGTGAGTGAGTGAGTGAGTTTAGTTTTACGTCGCACTTAGCAATATTCCAGCTATATGGCGACGGTCTGTAAATAATCGAGTCTGGACCAGACAATCCAGTGATCAACAACATGAGCATCGATCTGCGCAATGGGGAACCGATGATATGTGTCAACCAAGTCAGCTAGTCTGACCACCCGATCCCGTTAGTCGCCTCTTACGACAAGCATAGTCACCTTTTATGGCAAGCATGGGTTGCTGAAGGCCTATTCTACCCCGGGACCTTCACGGGTTAGATCTGGTTTTGAAATGGTCTTCAACAACCCGTGCTTGTACTGCGTGAAGATCTGGTTTTGAACTGGCCTACACCAACCAATACTTGTACCCCGTGAAGATCTGGTTTTGAACTGGTCTTCAGCAACCCGTGCTTGTACCCCGTGAAAATCTGGTTTTAAACTAGCCTACACCAACCCATACATGTACCCCGTGAAGATCTGGTTTTGAACTGGCCTACACCAACCCATAAATGTACCCCCTGAAGATCTGGTTTTGAACTGGCCTACACCAACCCATACATGTACCCCGTGAAGATCTGGTTTTGAACTGGTGAAGATCTGGTTTTGAGCTGGTCTACACCAACCCATACTTGTACCCCGTGAAGATCTGGTTTTGAACCGGCCTACACCAACCCATACTTGTACCCCGTGAAGATCTGGTCCCCGCTATTCAAAGCCATCGCAGCGCTATGAACTCTCACACTTTACTATAGACTTCATCACCATCACCATCACTATACAAACATTTGTACAGCTCCGATATCCAGATCAGCTGGTCAAAAGGCACTTTTCCCCCTCGATCAGTGCATGTCAGTCTCAACGGCACATCGTATCGGGATCGTACTACTTACTACAGCCGTAGCGATGGGATCGCTTCTGGGAACAGCGCCCTTGAACAGAACTGATCATCAGTGTGAGTGAGATCAATCCAGTGATCAACAACATGAGGATCAATTGGGAACCGATGACATGTGTCAACCAAGTCAGCGACCCTGACCACCCGATCCCGCTGAAGGCCTATTCTCCCCCGGGACCTTCACGAGTCCTGATCATTAGTATGTTTGTACTCTGTGAAGATCCGAGTTTGAATTGGTCTTCTGCAGCTCATGCTTGTCGTGAGAGGCGACAAACGGGATCGAGGGGTCAGACACGCTGACTTGCTTCAGACATGTCATCGTATCCCAGTACGATCAATGCTCATGCTGTTGATCAGTGGATTTTCTTGTCCAGACTGTTATTTACAGACGGCCGCCCGACGGACGGTAAAAGGTAATGACAGTTGACCGGACGTTAAGCTGGAATATTGAGTGCGGCGTGCGGCGTGCTGCGTGAGGCGTTAAACAACAAGCTAAACAAACAAAAACTGCCCAATTCGAATGAAATATTCCGCGCCAACATGTAAAGGAACCCCCGACTTCGCACAATCCGTTGAGCAACAGCCTTTCTGGACATTTAGCGAAATAGCAGGAAAATTTCAATTTTTTGGTCCAGGAAACTACGTAGACATTCCAGGGTGTCGAATTAAAATAGCCCGGGGGTCAGTATATGTGACGAATGGTTATCAGAACATGCCAGAACCAGCATGAGTTCAGATTGATCCTAACAACCTGAATCGAATTGATTCCAGTACAACCAGTGACTGTAAACACTCCCAGAAATCCATAGAGAGTGTGCGTCCACGCGGAAGCGTGTGTCTGTCAACATGGTCACGGGTCCGACACTGGGGACACGATCGATACAGCAAAGACAGTATGTCACAGTTCTGTAATGTCGTGTTCAGTTGTGTTATGACGTATACGTCTGTGTTTTCTAATAAAGTGAGTTACAGATGTCAATGACGCGATTACGTCAACTTTGTTTTGCTTGATAATTGTTCATAAGGGATATACAGTTTTTTGGCAATGTGCATACGGTAGAGTGAGTGAGTGAGTGAGTTTAGTTTTACGCCGCACTCAGCAATATTCCAGCTATATGGCGGCGGTCTGTAAATAATCGAGTTTGGACCAAACAATCCATTGATCAAGAGTATGAGCATCGATCTGAGCAATTAGGAACCGATGACGAGTCAACCAAGTTAGCGAGCCTAACCACCCGATCCCGTTAGTCGCCTCTTACGACAAGCATAGTCGCCTTTTATGGCAAGCATGGATTGCAGAGTTATCTTGAGGCATGTGTACGGTTTGGTTGTTGATAACGCATCAGTGAGTGAGTGAGTGAGAGAGAGATGAGTTTTACGTCACTTTTAGCAACAGCCCAGCAAAATGACGGCGAGGGACATAGGAAATTTGCTTCACACAATATAGCCGAGTGGGGAATCGAACAGCGGTCTTCAGCATGACGAGCGGACACTTTAACCATTAAGCTACTCCGCCCCTTATGACATATGCACGGAGTTGTTGAATTACGGAACAGTTGGCTTGTGGGGTATATATATAGTCTGGTTCATAATTATTGAGAATTTTTCTTCTTACTTTGAGCTATCCTAACACCTCAACTGATTCACTGATACTTAAAACTAAGTAATGGTATAAGGGAGGTAATTCATCTTGGCCTACTGAGTATAGTACAATTAGAGTTACCTCCCCTGAATTTGTAGCAGACGTCATTTTCCTCAGCACTGTCAACAATGTCTGCTGAAGATAAAAGAAGGTCGATTTTTGAGTTGTGTAATCAAGGAATTGATGATGTAAATACATTGGCAGAGAGAACAGGGACTCCTCTTTCTACTGTGTATAGGATTAGGAAGAATTGTAAAGAGGGAAAGGATTTTGGGCACCAGAAAGGAGCAGGGAGACCCAGAAAATTGGACTTCTCAGATCGCGTCCGGCTGGGAATTTTAGCGTCTAAAAAGCAAAGGGCAAGCATCTCCAACATCAGGTATGAAATGATAGAAAGGGGATCAACAGTTGTATCAAAATCTACAGTTAGAAGAAATTTGATTGATCTTGGATGGGAGAAAAAGACTGGAATTCCTTCTCCTCTCATGAAACAAGAACATAAAGACAGGCGTGTTGAGTGGTGTTTGGCACATGAAAACTTTGACTGGGAAAATGTGATTTTTACTGATGAAAGCTCAATATGGGTATATCTCAATAATGTGAAAATATGGACAAAGTCTGCGTCAGCACCGTTGTATCGACGACCTAAATACAGCCCAAAGTTTCATGTATGGGTAGGGATATCCTTATTAGGAACGACCCCGCTGTGTGTGTTTGAGGGAAATCTGACAAGTCAACGCTACACTAACATATTAGATAATTTTCTCCTTCCAAGTGCACATGTGTTTTATGGAAATGACTGGATTTTGCAGCAAGATAATGATCCTAAACACACCGCAAAACATGCCAAGCAGTGGTTTCAGGAGAAAAATGTGACTGCATTACCATTTCCTGCATATAGTCCTGACTTAAATCCCATTGAGAACATTTGGGGGATGATGAAGGAATGTGTGAATCAAAAGGGGTTGACAAAAATTGAAGACATGAAGAGAGAGGTGGTCCGATACTGGGACAGCATAACTCACGAGACACTAACCTCTCTGATAGGAAGTATGCCTACCCGTCTTAGACTGTGCCGTGAAGCTCAAGGAGACTTGATAAAATATTAAATTGTTACCTACACAACATGAAAAGGTCAGTTCTCTTTCACAATACATTCAATTTTATCTGATTTGTTCTCGTTTAATAATATGAAATGCTTTAGCTATTCTCAATAATTTTGAACCATACTGTAAGTTCGGATTAAGTGTATGACCTCAACCAAAGTTAACTAACAACGAGAATACACAGTCGTTTTATGCATGCCTGTGTTGAACACACAGTAATGCTGATAATAATAATCAGTAATATTGCAGCAATGTTAATTCAGTCTGTAACCAAACGTGGTGGCGAGTGGTCCTGTGCGTAGTGCTCAGGTCACCATCAGTTGAAGTTAAGCACCGTCGAGCTCGGACAGTCCTTGGATGGGTGGCCGTGTTTGGCAGTTTAACTCCTGAGAGTTTCTAGGTCTTCGGTCCTGCCCCACAACGAAGCACATGGGAAACATGTGGTCTCACCTTAGGCAAGTGAGTTTGTTCAAATTTGCCTCTGTTCACCCAGCAGAAAATGGGTACCCGGTGAGATAGAGTCTTATGACTATAACCTTCTAGCGCTTAAGAAGGCAGCTTGGGTTATCCGGGGTAATGATAATCAGATTCTGATTAGAGCGTCCAGTGAGCAACTGGTCAGATGGATACTTGGCGCTATATAAGTGAATTATTATCATTATTATCAATCTGAACCAGACAACCTAGTCACTCATTATGAACATCAACATACACAGAATTCGAACCCAATTTTCCAGCCTGTCAAAGTGATTGATTGGGTAGTTTGTTGTTTAAGGCCACATTCAGCAATATCCCAGCAATATGGTGACGGTCAAATCTGAACCAAGCAATCTAGTGATCAACACCATGAGCATCGATCTACGCATCTATGACATGTGTCAGCCAAGTCAGTCAGCCTGACCACACGATCCTATTACAATCATGGGTTAGTGAAGACCAATTCTGTCACGGATCTTCACGGGTCGCCAAGGGACAAACATCTGCATGCGGTTTCAATGAGATTCCTAGCCAAAGCGGAAGCAAGAACTAAGAGATACATTATATAAGATTGGAGTGGTAATACATTTCACTAACCGCCAGGGCACGCAGCTGAGCAACACATGGCTGCAGTACAACGATATGTATCATCGACACATGATATTATATCGCCATGATGACACGCTCTCTCCAGAGACAATTGTCAGCTTACAACACGCAAAAAGGTGACATCGATTATTGGACACATTTTACAGCACATGTTGCACTGTTAGCGATCCCTGCGTTGTGAAATCAGAGGCTGCTGTATATACACAGGTTCTCTACCAACGTATATTGCATCTGACTTACCACACATATACAAAAGTCTAATGCTGAGACTACTGCAACAAAACATATTTTTTCAGCAAAAATGATCGTTGTTTCGAGCACTGTTTTTTGGTGGCTTCAGTTATTTTCTCGTTCCTTCGAATATTTTCTCGCTGCTTCGATATTTTCTTTACTTCAAGTTTCTGCCAAAAATATGAAATTTCGAATATATTCTCGTTGCTTCCAGTATTTATTCGTTGTTTCGAGTTTCTGTCAAAGCTTTGAAATTTCGAGCATTTACTCGTCGCTCCGAGAATTTTCTCTTTTCTTAAAGTTGGTTTTAAAAGCTTGAAATAGCAAGTTCTTCTTTGAAAAAAAAAACATTTTGAGCACCGAGATATTGATCGAAGCTACAAGAAATTAATTGAAGAAACGAGTAAACAGTCCAAATTTCAAGTTTTTGAAAGAAACTTGAAGAAACGAGATAATACCCGAACAACGAAAGACTGAGTTCAGTAACAAGAAAACATGATCAAGCACCGTCCAGATAATCGAAACGATGCAACAAAATTGTCAGGATCAGGCTTTCGTAAACATGTTGTTTCACATCTTCAGTTCACCACGTATGACTGACGCGCTTGTTTTAGACCCTGGTCTATTTCACGGTTGACAGACAGGCGGAAGTGTTCATTTCACACCTGGCATAACGATTACTAAGCTGCGCACATCGGTACGTTGAATATACAAAAGTATCTATGATGAATGTACCTAACGTTGTGAGGGTTGCTGGTAAAAGAAGTGGGCCCGCTACACAAACCAATCTTATCGCTTGGATGATGAACGTAAGCATGTGCTAAGGCATGGAAGCAACGATCATTTGAGCGCTGACATTGCTTCGCGAAACCTGGCCTTGGTTCGGACACAAATTGTTTTGTAGACTGTACTGAAAGACCGAGCAAGTTTAGATAAACTAAATCAAGTGTAGTTTTCAAACATAAACAAACACCAGGGGAATAAACGCTCTTTAGAAAACTAAAATTTTAATTGAATCATCTGTGCATAAGAATACCCACTTAGGATAATCCTCAGAAATAGATTCCGTTTGTTCTTCACAAGGTAAACATTCAGCAAAAAACATTTTTATGGACTACAGTAGGTTATTTGCCAGTTGCCTTCATTACGTCAAGTTTCAGAACTTGTGTTCTTGCAAGTGAATGGGCGAGTTTAGTTTTATTTATTTATTTTTTGACAAAATTCATCAATATCACGGCGAGGGCCACCAGAGACGGTTTTCACACATTGTACCCATATGGGGAATCGAAGTCAGGCTTTCGACGTGACGGGCGAGCGCTTGGCGCCCATTGCTTATACTCCATAAGGGCACAGATGAATTCCTATAGAGGACACTCTGCAGCTCTCAACACGTGTTCGATAGAGATGACCATACGTTGCACCAGACGCAGTTGAGGATAGATTGTAGAAAGTATTGAATGTAGTTGGAGTGGCCGATGTACAGCCTGATAACAGGTCATTGCCCGATATATATACACACATATAGACATGATGTCCAAGCTGCAGTTATCATACCGCCATTCCGTAATTAACTTCAGTTAGTGTTTTCTCCAGAGATGTCTGGAGGGTTTGATTTGTGATACAGTTATTATTCGTAAACTAAAGGAAATAGCTTTGTATTCAGTTTGAGAGACACGATGACTGGTTACGTTCGGTGGAATATCGAACGGTAGTTTCAACTTCCTTGTCTAGTGATGCCGTTCACTGCATCCACTGTGTTCGATGTTGCTGATTCTGAACATCAAAGGTGGATTGTCACGCTTATTGAATCATGACAATAGGATATTAACACTACATGTTGTCTTTTTATCACTAATACTCAATAACTTGTTCCGGCTTTGGTAGCTCAGAGAGATCGCTTCAGAATTTATTTCGCTAAATATCTGCGAGCAAAGCGGACACGATATTAATCTCTGCATACAAGTGTTATTGTTAAGTGAGTGAGTGAGTATAGGTTTACGCCGCTTTTAGCAATATTCCAGCAATATCACGACAGGGACTACAAGACATAGGCTGGACACACAAGACAAAGAACCAGGAGGTTGCACAACGATCAGAATTCGAAATATTCCGAAACCGACATTCCACAGTTAGCATACCAATATTCATGATAAACCTTTCAGATGCAAACTTTTATGTAATCGTAATTATTCGACAATAGTGATAATAATATTACTCTGTAATCACTTTTCACTTAGTGATACTGTATCCAGTACCCCTGGCACATAGTTGGTATCAAGTGTGTAGTTTCTTTTCTACGTCAGTACTGTTTGCACCAAGAGTTAGTTTGTCAGGTGAGCTTAAACAGTCACTTTTCAAGCAGATTGTACATCACCATCGGTCCAGAACTGTCTCGAAATAAGCATACGGTATACTGGTGCGAAACCCTACAAAGAAGGATACTCTTAAATTAAAAAGGAGAGGAAATCAACCAGTTCGATAACCCAGCACCCCTGGTTTCGAAAGGTACAATTTCCTGTCGCTGTAGCATCTTCCTGGAGGGAGCATCGCAAATGCACCTGCACTTAAACCACACAGTCATATCCAGTTGTTCAACGTAGCCATGGCAAGCAGACAAGAGAATGGCACTGTAGTGGCGCATGATGACATGGCGACCAGTTCATGGAATATCTGCCCATGACATGCACCGGATCAAATACCAGGTTATGACATCGGTAGCTTGACCTTTGATCTGTGTCTCACTGACGGATCAGGTCTGTTATCAAAAGTGGCAGGATCGTATGGATTATATGGATTTGTAACATTCATCCTTCCGTGGAGTTAAACGCATGACGACAGGACAGTCGGGCAAGGGAGTTTAACGCAGCTCTCCTCTTAATCACGAACTGTCAGTTTGATGTACAGTGAAAACCGAAGTGAATAAGCGAGATTATTTTTACGCCGCACCCAGCAATAGTCCAGCCATAAGGCGATGGAGTGAAAGCAGGTCTCCTGCTTCCCTGCTGACACTCAACCCCACGTAAATAACAAATAAAGAAGGTCTGAGGTTCGAACTTAGATTCATACGTTCCTGGTACGCGTAGGGGAGGCAACTCGAGATAGCGACTCGCAGATTCTTAGATAACTGTACAAGGCCAGTTTTGTATAGATTTCTAAAGCATAATGATTATATGTTTCAAGTAAAAATGTCTAAAAATTTGAACAAGTTGTTCCAAAAGACTGATGTCCTTAATTGTGCTTTCCGCTATAGTAGACTTGTCTGAGGATAGAATAACTGAACATCGATGTATTATTCAGACCTGCATTGGAGCAGGACTAGAACCATACGTGTGAGAAACAGAGGAGTGCCCATGTCAGAGAGAGCTTAAATGTTTGTATTTCTCTAGTGAGAACGAGGGATATACAGATATTTAGGTATGAATTCGTAAACATAAATTTAGTCTGGTATAGGCATAAACATAATATTCTGTAGATTACCAAGTCGTCAAATTGGCGAAAATAAACCCAAATCTACTTTCAAACATAGGCTGGTCACCCGCCGTCGTCGAATGTAGAACACAACGTCATAGAAGTAACGTAACGTCAAAGCACTGTTCATTACGGCACGTCACCATGACAACGTCCCCTAGGGTATCGTATGAAATATATGAGCCCTGTATACAGCTGTGGCCACGACTCCACAGGAAACAGATGAACACATCCTAGCATAGAAACCGAAGGGCCGAAGGGACTGATTCGAGTAATTCCTTCGCCTCCTAAAGATTATGCTCACTATATCAACCACTGTTTCTGGTAGGTTGTTTAACGCCGTACTCAGTCCTATTCAAGCTACATGGCGACGGTTTATAAATAATCGAGCTTGGACCAGACTATTCAGTGATTAACATAATGAGCATCAAATCTACTCTATTGGCATACGATGACATGTGTCAACCAAGTCAGCGACCACCCGATCCCGCTATTCGCCTCTTACGACAGGCATGGGTTACTGAATATGAATTCAAACTCGCAACTTCGTCCGTTCAGGTAGGTATTGATACGGTGAATCACCATCTACTGCCCCACCAGGGTGGATCAACATACTTGAATACATCATACGTCCCCAGCAACACTCAGAAATGAATAGAACCAAAGCTGGTTGAAATAGAATCACGACCAATACAGGTCGCCTTTCACTGGGCACCTTTAATATTTGGAACAACAAATAAATAATTCGAATGCCAATGTGGCTGAGTATTGACATATATTACAGGTACTTAACTGTGGATTCTTTTTCGAGGTTGGGTTGTGACAGCGGCTTAGATTAAACTGTTGCTGGTATCGAGGGCAAAGCCCCTATGAATCATAGAGGCCATGTTGTTTTCAGTATCTACGTTATCTGTAGCGGGAATATATGACACTCTCTGTGTTTGTTTAGGATTGTGTATTGACGGTCGTACATTGTCCACAAGCGTGCGTTGACCTGGGTGAACATGCGGCTTAACGGTCCAGCTGGACAGACCAAATAAGGATCATTGCAGAATGACATGTAGCACCAGAAACACAGCTTTTTTGTTTTTAAATATGTAAATATATTTATCTACAAAACATATTCAAACCGAGCACAGTCTGAGGCAGTCTGGACTCGAGATCAACAATTCCTTAGGGAATGAGCGAGTGAGTATACTTTTACGCCGCTGTTAGCAATATCACCAGCAATAACAGAGCTGAAAACACCAGAAATGGAATTCACAAATCCCACCCATGTGAGAAATCGAACCCGGGCCTTCGGCGTGACGGACGAACGCTTTGGCCACTACACTCTGCGACAGCCCCTCAAGGGTCTGGTAGACAGAATAAGGTAATTGTTAATAAATATACGTTTGTTTGTTTGTTTGTTTGTTTGCGTGTGTGTGGACTGACAGAAAATCCCCAGGTGGTGAGGAGACAATGACATGCAATCAACACCCAGTCTCACCAACCGAAATAATTCTTGCCTCCTTACCACGCTAAATACGGTTACCGGAAAGCGTTCGCTCGTCACCCCCGAAGACTCTGGTACGATTCCCACATCGGTACAATGTGTGAAGCATTTGCTTGGTGTCCCGTGTCGATATACTACTGGAATATTGTTAAACTCGGCATAAAACCAAACCCACTAATGCATGTCTGTCTACACTGTCAGTAACAGCTGTGACAGAAATTGTAATACAAAAGCTGCATAAGACTGTGAGTCAGAGTAGACCTATCAGACCATACATTACTCGTATGATGGAATCCATCTATTTTATTTCGGTAATTGGATATCTTTATCTCACCCGTCATGATATATATAAGGGATATCACATTGGTGTCCTAGACTGCCAATTTATCTTCCGCTTCAACTAGTACAATGTATTTGTGAAAACAAGTTTCTACACTTTGACCACAACAGGAAAGGTCACTTAGGGGCCTCTTTCTCCGCCAGTAGGTTCAATTAGCCCACGAACTGAAAACCTTGTGTGTCGTAATTGGGAGAGAGAGATAGAGAGAGAGAGAGAGAGAGAGAGAGAGAGAGAGAGAAAGAGAGAGAGAGAGAGAAAGAGAGGAGGAATTACCATTACTAACAGTATTAACAACTTAAGACATGTGGAATGTATGTCTTATTACATGCCTCACGTGTATCACAACTAATATGTGTAGGGTATTGAATGTTTAATTACATAGACGCAATCTCGCCGGTCATTTATCTAGAGAAGATCAGTACCTAGTGATGCAGAAGCTGTACACTAGAAAGTCAAATTCAGTCGTATCGAACAAAGTTTTACAGGAAGCCGTCGTATCCAGTAGTAGTATATGAGCTGTGCACAAGACAGTCACATCTAGTTGTTCAACGTAAGAGCTGTACAGAGGACCGGCATACCCAGTTATACCATGCAGGAGCTGTACAGAAGACCGACATACACAGTTATACCATGAAAGATCTGTACAGAAGACTGTCATATCTAGTCGTGCTATGTACCATATCCAGTTATATCATGTAAGAACTGTATAGAAGACCGACATATCCAGTTATATCATGTAAGAACTGTATAGAAGACCGACATATCCAGTTATATCATGTAAGAACTGTAAAGAGGGAATCCTAGCGAGAGACATCTCACGGACCCAGATCAATGAATTGTCCGCCCAATGCTATTACTAACTGTACAGAACTTCACGAGATGATTGAATGTTCGAACAAAATGCATTAACCAAACACTAAACTGAAGGTAGGTTGTTGCGGTCATTACCGAACATCTACGGAATCACGCGACCATTAACCCACAATCACAAGCACTGTGCATTTCTCTCTCGACACTCGGAAAATACCACCAAGACCTCACGAAAGTACCCCCACGTGTGTTCGTCATGCTCCTTGCCCCTGTGACTGGGGTGGCACGCTACTCTCTACTCTCAGATCCGGTCTGATTGCCGTAAGGGAGAACGACTCAGTTCGACCCGCACTAAATTAATCCTTTCAACGGTAATTGTATACGTCAAGCCGTGTTGGTTTATCACGGCATCTGTGAAGGTCGCAAAACAAATACAAGTTACAAAACATCTGTTTTAGCCCCAATTCCCCGAAATGGATGTACATCGTCGTCGTCGTCGTCGTCGTCGTCGTCGTCGTCAACATCAGCAGCAGCAGAATCATCTCAGCATCAGTACCATCATTACCATCACTGTCATCACCACCATAATCATCATAATCATAATCGCCGTCAAAATCATTATTGCCTATCATCATCGCCGCCCTAATCATCCTCCTCCTCCTCCTCCTCCTCATCATCATCCTTAACATCCAAACCTTGCCATCCAAATCATTATCTTCCTCATCATCGCCGTCACCACCATCATCGTTATCATCTCAACTTCCTCCTCGTCATCATCATTATCATACTACCGTCCAAATAGTCATCGTCATCATCATCGCCGTCATAACCATCTTCGTTATCAGCTCCATCTCCATCGTCATCATCATCATCGTCGTCGTCGTCGTCGTCGTCGCCGTCGTCGTCGTCGCTGTCGAAATAATCTACGACATCATCATTGCCGTCTTAATCATAGTCATTGTTATCGGTCTCCCTTCATCATCATTACAATCATCATCATCATCGTCGTCGTCGTCGCTGTCTAAACAGTCTACGACATCATCGTCACCGTCTTAATCATAGTCATTGTTATCTCCACGCTCATCATCATCATCATCATCATCATCATCATCACCACCACCCTCGTGATCATCAGTATGCAAAAGATCTCAGTTATCATCCCCGTATCGCTATTGGCAGGGAAGTCACACTACAGAACATACAACATACTCTGCTGGCACATCGTCGCTGATGTATACCTATTCAGTCGATCCTCTCCATTCATGCTCCAGATGCACAGAGGGGTCTGTGGCAAGGACGGGAGGGGAGTGTCAGTTACCCTCTCTACGTCAACACGATAAGAAGAAGGTCTAGCACCCAAACATTGAGTTGAGACGGAAATCTGATACGATCACACTCAACACTGAACGTAAATTAACTCCAGACCTTAATACGCTACAAACCACACCGGTTTATAGAATACAATGATCCTGCGATAGAAAGAGGGTAAAACTCACCCCCGGACCGTTTCCCCTCGTGGTAAGCCCTTCCATTACCACGTGCATAGTCACAGACACGCGGAGCAAAAACTTCACTCTTAATACACCTACCATACAATGTACAAAGCTACACAATACATCTAAAACCCATGTTAGACAGGAGATATACTTACACGCTAGTGTTCCTCTGTAAATATCCAACAGTGCCCCATCAGTGAGGTCCTCACTGTTGTCTTTAACATACAAGTATTGACATTCCGAAGTTACCGAGTCGCTCTCTGCCGCGGACTGTTCAACGTCCTCGTGGGGCGGCGACTGGCCCAACACAGCGTTCGATCCACACAGGCAGTTGCGGAGTTGTACAGCGCGTGCTGTGTGTGAGCGGAGGAGGAAGCAATCGAACTTCAATCAGAATAACCTATACTGCACACAATAGATCGATGTTTTGACATCGTTCTGAAGGAATCACTCGTTTCTGCCTTATTACTTCCTGTTCGAGTTCGCTAGATGTTTAGTGTAAGAAGAGTCTCATGTGACCGAGATGTGAGAGTTTAGCTCAATAATCCACATGTCTATATAAATAGAAATACGCTGATTCGCCCTAGTGAGTTTTGTAGTGGGTTTCCCTGCTTAGCCAAAGTTCATGGTCCTTGGCTGTGTCTGAATGGATCGCGACCCGCCTAGATCCTGGGTAGAATAAGTCTTCAGCAACCCATGCTTGCCACAAAAGGCGACTATGCTTGCCGTAAGAGGCGACTAACGGATCGGGTGGTCAGGCTAGATGACTTGGTTGACCCATGTCATCGGTTCTCAATTGCGCAGATCGATGCTCATGTTGTTGATCACTGGATTGTCTGGTCCAGACTCGATTATTTACAGACCGCCGCCCTGTAGCTGGAATATTGCCGAATACGGAGTAAAACTAAACTCACTTAGTACATCACGTTGTGATGGTTGTTCCATCTACTCATTATGACCTCAAGACAGGAAGTCAGCATCACCAGCCAGCAGTGATCTCACCTGTAGTCTCAACATAAGCAAGATGGTCTGTTCAAGATTGTCTCTGTTCACCAAGTAGAAAATGGGTACCCGGTGGGATATAATAACCTCCTAATAACCTCCTAGCGCGTTACACAGCTGCGCTTTGATTGTTAGCACTATGAGCACTCACCGAGAGAATGGAGTTTAGGGTATTATAGCTGTACTTATTGTTACATACCGCCTCGTGCCCTCACCCTGGTTCTGTCCCACCCGTGAAGATCCGGGTAAGAACTGGTCTTCACCAACCTATACTTGTAAAAGGCGATTCACGGGATCGGGTGGACAACCTCTCTGACTTGGTTGACGCATCTCTTCTTCCTATCCCAGTTACGTAGATCAATGTTCATGCTGTTGAGCACTGGATTGTCTGGTCCAGACACGATTATTTCCGGACCTCTACCGTAGTTGGAATATTGCTCAGTGAAGCATTACACAACAAGCATATAAAACACGGTTCTATTCACTTCGGAAGATCTTCTATACTTTTATCTACACACAAAGCCTGACAGTTTCTAATGCAGTGCATCGCTGTTACACAGTGCAATCAGTTACGAAGACAGCTGCAAAGGCTCTCCCATGCCACTACGTCACATATCTACCATTATATAAATACTACTTAATATTCCATCATCACGTTGGACGTCGTCATGGTTCCGTGGTCAGCCTAAGTGCGTTGTGGTGCTACGGGTTGATAAACAATCTGTTTTCTTTACGACAACCGTCACTAAACAGAAGCATTGTGATAAATAATTCACTGAGTGTTGAGAGCTGATCGATAGGCGCATAGGGGGCACGGGTCGGAGTGAGTGAGTGAGTGAGTTTAGTTTTACGTCGCACTTAGCAATATTCCAGCTATATGGCGACGGTCTGTAAATAATCGAGTCTGGACCAGACAATCCAGTGATCAACAACATGAGCATCGATCTGCGCAATGGGGAACCGATGATATGTGTCAACCAAGTCAGCTAGTCTGACCACCCGATCCCGTTAGTCGCCTCTTACGACAAGCATAGTCACCTTTTATGGCAAGCATGGGTTGCTGAAGGCCTATTCTACCCCGGGACCTTCACGGGTCGGGCACGGGTCGGGTACGTGGTACTAAGTATGTATTAATGTCAGATGATGATATATTTTCGGACTGAAATCTCGTGTATGTATATATTGTGGACCGATATCTTGTGTAGGTATATATTGTGGACTCAAATCTTGTGTATGTAAATTTTGTGGACTGATATTCTGTGTAGGTATATAATGTGGACTGATATTTTGTGTAGGTATATATTGTGGACTTATATCTTGTGCAGGTATATATTGTGCACCTACATCTTGTGTGGGTGTATAATGTGTACTGATATTTTGCGTAGGCATTTATTGTGAATTAATATCTAAAGTAGGCACATATCGTGAAATGATATCTTGTGCTGTCAATTGATATTTTGTGTTGTTATTTAGTGATGACCGATATTTTGTACATGTACATGTTGTGACATATCTTTAATGTCTCCGTTTAGTTTTACTGTTTCATTCATAACGATTGTATTTCAAACGGGTACCTCGTCAGTGGATATATTAGACATAGGTGTATACTTGGATAGACTGTGACCGTACATATAACTGATATCACTGCCAACTCGCAAACGGACACTATTAAGATCTAACATTATAAAATAATACTACCAATGATGCCCCTGTTCCAAATTCGATAACAAACTTGGGTGCAATATAGTTGACACATACACTCAGTGGTCGGCAGGCCACGGTGAATTATGAGATAATAAATCCCTAGGTAAACATTACCGTGGATAAATAATAACTATGAAGTCAGATTAATGTGTCATAACTTTGCCTTTAATATTCTTGTATGGGTGATAGAGAGACAAGATGTCGCAATCCTGGCAAACAGACCCAGCGGCTCTGGGACATAGTTCTCTATGATTTGGATTTAGTCAAGGCTTGGTTTGCCTTGATGTCTCTTACGACGACCACAATGACTTTGCAGACTTGGTGTGTCAGACATAGTGTTATGCTCAATTCATTCAGACTGACCCGGTAGTGTGTCTGATGTGTAATATTTTCAATCCTGACATCCATTCAGACTGACCCGGTTGTGTGTCTGATATGTAATATTTATATTCTTGTGACATCCATTCAGACACGCCCATCTGAATGTCTGATATGTAATATTTTTAATCTTGTGATATCCATTCAGACACACCCATCTGTATGTCTGATATGTAATATTTTTAATCTTGTGATATCCATTCAGACAGACCCGGCTGTGCGTCTGATATGTAATATTTTTATTCTTGTGATATCCATTCAGACAAACCTGGTTTGTGTGTCTGATATGTAATAATTTCAGTCTTGTGGCATCCACTCAGACAGACCCGACAGTATGAGATTTATTAGATTTAATCTGGTGAATCATTGACAGAGAAGGTGTGGTTTAGTCTGGTGAATCATTGACAGAGAGGGCTGTGGTTTAGTCTGGTGAATCATTGACAGAGAATGTGGTGGTTTAGTCTGGTGAATCATTGACAGAGAATGTGGTGGTTTAATCTGATGAATCATTGACAGAGAATGTGGTGGTTTAGTCTGGTGAATCATTGACAGAGAGGGCTGTGGTTTAGTCTGGTGAATCATTGACAGCGAAGGTGTGGTTTAATCTGGTGAATCATTGACAGAGAATGTGGTGGTTTAGTCTGGTGAATCATTGACAGAGAATGCGGTGGTTTAATCTGCTGAATCACTGACGGAGAATGTGGTGGTTTAGTCTGGTGAATCATTGACAGAGAAGCTGTGGTTTAATCTGCTGAATCACTGACAGAGAATGCGGTGGTTTAGTCTGGTGAATCATTGACAGAGAAGCTGTGGTTTAATCTGCTGAATCACTGACAGAGAATGTGGTGGTTTAGTCTGGTGAATCACTGACACAGAATGTGGTGATTTAGTCTGGTGAATCACTGACAAAAAGAGCTATGGTGTAGTCGAGCGGATCATTGATTGAAATGATGGTGGTCATTGACAGAGAGGTAGGTATATGAATCTGACAGGTCAACCCCTTAGCGAGTGGTGGGGTACTCAAATTGGTTCATCATGACTGACGGGTAGTAGCAGTCTAAGGAATTCAAGCATTCAAAGAAAGTGGCGTGGTATTCAACGACACAGCCGGAATCCCAATCATGAATGTGGTTAAAAGTGTGACACTTGCCTTCGCCATGTATCCGTCTGCATTGTTGCATCTACACAGAGCTGAGGGAACGTGATAGTTACAAAGTTCGTACTCCGATCGCGAGATATCCCCGTCTCTCGTCTACACGCAATATACCCTCCCTGCGGGCAAACCTGAACAAGCGTACATGAAGAACGATTATAATGAAGGCACTTTTCACAGTTTTCTCTCCAGCAGACCTCGTTCTTTGACCACAGGAGGCATGATGTTTAGCGACTCCCGAAAACATCACACTCAGGCCATTGACTGTTTTCACATCAGGCCTATTGTGGCGGGCGTGATGGAATTCCGCAACACTGCAATACTATTGCAGTTCAAATAGACCCGCCTGAAAGATTAACACACAGTTAAATCAATCAGTGAATCAACGAATAATTTAAAGTTGTCTATTTCATAGGCGACCATTTCTCACCATGTTGCATCTCGAACAAAAGGCTAAAAACTCTAATCTGAAGTTATTTCCCTTCCAGATTAAGCTTGATTATGGTTTTACACCGTTTTTAGCAATATTCCAGCAATATCGCGTCGGGCGATAGAAGAAATGGGCTTCACACATTGTACCCATGTGGAGAATCGAACCCGGATCTTCAGCGTGACGAGCGGACGCTTTAACCAGAAGCCCCGTTAAGTGTTTAGTTATGTTCATCTTCACTTAATGTGCATCCGGGCTGGCATAGGTCTCTCCAGTGCTACCCAGTAACGGCGGATCAATGCCCGTAGTCCTCATGTCTATTTCATATACATCTGCGCAACAAAAGCCGTATTGTCACTGAATTTGATCAAACTGAAGCCTATTATGTAATGCTATCAGAATGTATTTCATTTGGACTGACATGTATAGCTATCAATCAGATGTGTGGTTGGTAGGTCTTGGAAATAAACGTAATTTCGAAGTAATGATAGTCTCGTGGGATGATAGCCGGCTTCAGATGGAGGTATCGTGGGCAGCTGCTATTATCTACTCTCGGCAGTATCATCTTGAGGGTTTGCGCATTGTTCTGTGTCGTGATATTTTCGAAATAATTACCGGTTTTTGTTATTGCGGCTGTGAGAAATTCTTCCCGCGTGGGAGAAAACCTTCACTGAGGTTGATAGGGTTGGGCCGTGGCTTTTCGTAAGATTCACATTGTATTTTCAATCCTTTTTTTTGAATAGGTGGAGAGTGAGTTATACGTTAAACCAATGCTGTCATGGTTAATAGCAAACGTGAAAACGTTGGTCTGGTATGTGACCTCATTAGTGAATTATGAAGGTCAAGGTCGAAGATTCCAGCTTTTCATTACGATACCGACACCGTTGCCGGCACAGGAACACATCGTTTCTGAGCGAGTGAATGAGTGAGTGAGTGAGTGAGTGAGTGAGTGAGTGAAGGTGGCCAGTTACAGACTTTGTGAGCAGACAAAACATTTTCTGATTTAAAGTCTTACAGTATTTATTACATGTAAGAGTCTTTACATGTGTGTTTAGTTCGCAAGTGTGTTAAGTCTGTGTGTGTTTAGGCTGTGTGTGTGTTTAGTCTCTCTCTCTCTCTCTCTCTCTCTCTCTCTGTGTGTGTGTGTGTGTGTGTATGTGTGTGTTTAGTCTCTGTGTTTTCATCACGACACAGTTACTTACGTAAGCGAGTCTATTGTGAATTAGTGGGCCGTTGTGGAAACACAAAATACTTTCTGAGTTCTAGAATTATTGTATTTATTATATTGTGTCTCTAGTCTGTATGCAGTTTAGTCTGCATGCATGTTTAGTCTCTGTATGTGTACATGTATTTAGTCTCCATGTGTGTTCAGCTTTTGGTTTGGTTTGTATTTGGTCAGTGTTTCGTTTGTATGTGCGTCTAGTCTATATATGTGTTTAATGTGTGTGTTTAATCTGCACGTGTGTTTTGTGTGGAGAGAGGGGTGTTCAACGCACAAATAACAAACAAACCAGGTGATTTTCGTGATTTTGCTGAAATATCAACGTCATCGTAACACGCACTTCCTCACCCGTGTTTGTCTGCATATGTGTTTAATGTGTATGTGTTTAGTCTGCACATGTGTTTGGTGTGGAGAGAGGGGCGTTCAACGCACAAATAACAAACCAACCAGGGTCTACCATCGTGATTCTGCTGAAATATCAACGTCATTGTAACACGCACTACCTCACCCGTGTTAGTCTGCACGTGTGTTTAGTCTGCACGTGCGTTTGGTCTGGATGAGCAACACCATCATGCTTCACAACCACTGAGCGAAGCGACAGTCCAGCGATATAAATACTCTCATCCGACACAGATTCGATTCTCCTCGCATGTACAATTCCCTTTCCATATCGGATGGTCATACTCGCTGACGTGCTTATCATCCCCGCTGCGTAGCTTGATGCTCATGCTGTCAGTCCCGTGATTTTATGGTCAAGACTTGATCATTAACCGTCGTTAATATAACTGCATTATTACAGTGACCGATGCTCCACGCACTAAAAACAAACTAGCCACAGTCTACCTTCTCGATTTTGCTAAATTATCAACACCATCGTACCACGCACCCGCTCATCCGCATATACCTATAGCCTCCGGGTGTTGACAAGCAAATACTGCAAGCTGTTGACGCAAGTTGTCAGTGCAATGTAAGACCCCATGGTTCACCCTTGAGACATGCAGTTTAATCAGTGAGTAATGGCATGCATACAGTGTGTATGCATGTCAGTCCCCGAGGGAGAATGAGACGTTCGGGGAACTACTATATTTACATATATATTGATGAGACACTGGCGTATAAACATGCTTAACATAAAAACGTATGTTCGTGACAGTGAATGTCTTACAACCTGCTCAACGACAGCGCTCCATTCTGCCGTGAAACAAATACCAGTCACAATACGTTCAAGAGATTTTCCCAGCCACAGAAGTGACAAATTGCCCAATTTGTGAACTTGATTATTACAATGGGATTTTTATAAATCTATGAATAGTCATGTGCGTATTTTGCAATAGATTAAGTATATGTTGAATCTTTGTGCTTGATGTTTGACGTCTGCTAATTAGTTGCCTGTAAAGCAGCATCACTTTTTATTGTCTGTGATGTCACATCAATTATGCACGTGACGTCATATATTCTTGTGCTAATTCTGTATGGTTCTATGACATTAATGCTTAGATTTCCCGTGCTTCAGCTCTTTGTGTGAACTATGCAAGAAAACGCTTATTGTTATCAATGCAACTACTTGTGCTTGTTCATGTTCTGCTTCACAATGGCAGGTATTTGATAAAATACGTTTTCATTAAAGTTACTAAATCATTATCACTGTACAGTTTTGTTTCTTGCATGTATTAGCTGTGCATTAAATTCTACATGTTAAATTGTAGGGGCGATGTAGGGTCTGCTGGAAGACATTCTTCTCACCAGGGATTGTGATCATTATAAATGTTATGGGTTTTCAGGAGTTTACTAAAAACTTGATTTAATCACCAAAAACTGATTTATACGCTTTTTAAATAGTATATTTGTAGCAAATAAAAACCCCGGAAAGTTTACATTCATAGTACTTGTATGTTAGCACGTGAATCACCTCTCTCGTTGAAGCAGATTTCGCGCTTGACTGCCTAGACCTACCGGAAGTTGTCCAGAGGGCGTTGTTGCTTTGAAAACAACAAAACATATATTTTTTAGATCTTAGGAGATTAGGGTTATGTCATTAACCTGTCAACCCCATTTCCAGACCTCTTCAACAGAATTTCCTCTCGATAATAAAGGCCTTAATGCATACTCTTAAGGTATTTCAAATGGACACTGAGTGGCTTACAGTTATCTATCATTGATAAATGGCACTTTGTTGTAAGGTTTTGTAGCTTTCCTCTGGTGTAGGGTGATGTAGTAGTCCTGAGATATAGGGTGTTGTGGTGGTCCTGGGGTGTAGGGTGTTGTGGTGGTCCTGGGGTGTGATGTACTGGTCCTGTAGTGTAAGGTGTTGTGCTGGTCATGTGATGTAGGGTGTTGTGGTGGTCCTGGGGTGTGATGTACTGGTCCTGTAGTGTAAGGTGTTGTGGTGGTCCTGTGATGAAGGGTGTTGTGGTGGTCCTGGGGTGTGATGTACTGGTCCTGTAGTGTAAGGTGTTGTGCTGGTCATGTGATGAAGGGTGTTGTGGTGGTCCTGGGGTGTGATGTACTGGTCCTGTAGTGTAAGGTGTTGTGCTGGTCATGTGATGTAGGGTGTTGTGGTGGTCCTGGGGTGTGATGTACTGGTCCTGTAGTGTAAGGTGTTGTGGTGGTCCTGTGATGAAGGGTGTTGTGGTGGTCCTGGGGTGTGATGTACTGGTCCTGTAGTGTAAGGTGTTGTGGTGGTCATGTGATGAAGGGTGTTGTGGTGGTCCTGGGGTGTGATGTACTGGTCCTGTAGTGTAAGGCGTTGTGCTGGTCCTGTGATGAAGGGTGTTGTGGTGGTCCTGGGGTGTGATGTACTGGTCCTGTAGTGTAAGGTGTTGTGCTGGTCATGTGATGAAGGGTGTTGTGGTGGTCCTGGGGTGTGATGTACTGGTCCTGTAGTGTAAGGTGTTGTGCTGGTCATGTGATGTAGGGTGTTGTGGTGGTCCTGGGGTGTGATGTACTGGTCCTGTAGTGTAAGGTGTTGTGGTGGTCCTGTGATGAAGGGTGTTGTGGTGGTCCTGGGGTGTGATGTACTGGTCCTGTAGTGTAAGGTGTTGTGCTGGTCATGTGATGAAGGGTGTTGTGGTGGTCCTGGGGTGTGATGTACTGGTCCTGTAGTGTAAGGTGTTGTGCTGGTCCTGTGATGAAGGGTGTTGTGGTGGTCCTGGGGTGTGATGTACTGGTCCTGTAGTGTAAGGTGTTGTGCTGGTCATGTGATGAAGGGTGTTGTGGTGGTCCTGGGGTGTGATGTACTGGTCCTGTAGTGTAAGGTGTTGTGGTGGTCCTGTGATGAAGGGTGTTGTGGTGGTCCTGTGATGTAGGGTGTTGTGGTGGTCCTGGGGTGTGATGTACTGGTCCTGTAGTGTAAGGTGTTGTGGTGGCCCTGTAGTGTTGGATGAAGAACTCCTGTAGTGTAGATTAAAGTGATCCTGTAGTGTAGGGTGATGTAGTGATCCTGAAGTGTAGGGTGTTTCTCAGTTTCTTTTCCTGACGATCACTTTAGCAACCAGCGGTATACTTGTAGACCTAGATTTAAATGAATGCCGAATCGTGGAACAGCCTCCCAGCTTTAAGCTGAGCTATTAAAGGGATAGCTGAAGCACTCTCGTTAACAGGCGTCAAACCACAAGGGACTCATTTACTCCATCTGTGATACCTCTTCCTGGATTGCAAACGTCAAGGAATGACTCTCGCCACACCAGGGTCTGAGAACATGGAAATCCTTCTCGGTGCTTTCATGATGCACCTAAACTCATTCTTTACAAAATATAATCACTGAACTGTTAACCACTTTTTATGAAAACGCTTGATTGTACTTTAACAATAAGGAAATAAATGTATACAAACATCATCCCCACGCTTTCAGCAAAAGAAAGGCCACCCCTTTGTTGCTATGCGACGACACCGGTGATACGGGTTAGAACTGGTTTTCAGCAGCCAAAGCTTGTTGTAGGAAGCGACTAACGGGATCAAATGATCGGGCCTCTTGACGTTGTTGATGATGATCATCGCACCCCAGTTCCTGAATGCGCCATGTCGATTCTCATGACATCAACCTGTCTGGTGGCAGATTCGATTCTCTACAGACCGACACAAATAACTGGGATAAACCACATTAACAAACAAACAACTAAACAAACAAAGACGCCCAGCTGAATGATTGAAAAAAAAGGTCTCATGAAAGACCGGAATCCTTGACCTGACCTTTTGGCCGGACTTGAAAATTGTGGAAGGACAGAATTACCAAACTTCCATGGACTTGGAGAGAAACGTGTGTTATGGATTGAGAACTTCTTTATTGAAATAGATGCGGCACTTGGGTGTAGACGCTAACATCGTCATAAAGCAAGTGCGGGCATCTACTCCGAAACGTCGCGTTTAAAGCGATAAAGACGTTGTCAATCCTTAAAACATTTCCTCTTATCCATACCTAGTTCTTAATGCCACTTAGATGATGATGATGAAGATGATGATGATGATGAAGAAGATGATGATGATGACGACGACGACGACGATGATGATGATGATGACGACGACGACGACGACGACGATGATGATGATGATGATGACGACGATGATGATGACCTGTGTTCGATTCCCCAGTAGGTAGTACGTGTGAAGCCCATTTCTGATGTCCCCCGTCGTGATATTGCTGGGATATTGCTAAAGAGCGGCGTAAAACCCAACTCACTCACTCACTCACTCACTCATTACAACTTTCATAGCAAGGTTAGCGTATGTTTAAAACCCACCACTACTCTTGTGGAAAATAGCTTACAGCTGGGCACACACATCCATGTGTCAGTCACATGTTTCTCTGTGAGCATATTTGGTGACGCTCACGCGTACGCTCTTTATCAGGGCTCCATTGTTCAGGGGTCGCGCGGCCGATGTGTGTCAGTGGGACTGTAACAGGTGTTGACCCCAGCTGGTATACCATAGACAAATGGAGACAGATAAGTCTGGAGTTGAAACCATCAATATTCCTGAACAAATCGATGCGAGGACGACTTTACAAACCAATATGAATGTGTTGGGTTTCAAGAGACAACGCTGCTACTCCAGCACCATTCAGTTATGTGATCACACAAAATGTCAAGAACAAATATGTGTTAATTTACCATTAAACCATCTCGAATCTAGGGGGAAGTATATGAGTCATTTGAATAAACACAATAAAACATAGACTATATCGTATAAATATGGAATACTGTAAGGGACATTCTCGCGATCTCGCATTCTCGCACTTTTGACTTTTTAGGCTTGCTTCCAAAGGTCGAGATCTCGAGAATGTCCCTTACAGTATTCCATATATAAACGTTAGGAATGGGAATTTGGCCATCCATCCACATTTGACTCCAGAGACCTCTGAAGGCGTCATTTTGTTGGGACATGCGAACATCCGGTTTGGAACTGGTCTTCAGCGGCTAACGCCAATAATGTCATATCACGTAAGGAACACGTAATGTAGAATTGGTTCCACGACGTTTTGTAGACCATTGCATTCATTTTGATATGTATGCTTGCATGCATGTCCCTGTTTGTGGCGTCAGCAAACCTAGTCAGGACTACAATGTACGGTTCTAGGTTACTAAAATGCCACGTTGTTACGGTTTAGAAATTACTGGTGTAAATGGCGTGATAATCGCAGATCAGAAGAGTGCCCGGGTTCTCCACCGGGAGCACAACCCTTCTGACAATCTGGGTAATGCAGAAGGCTGCTGTGTTGGGGAGCCTCCATATTCTCCGGAAAGTTCTTGGTGGGTTCGACTAGGCAGTGTTTCCTGGGAGAAGTCCCATTCGCTGTCTGGGCTGCATGTAGAGGGGGTGAGGGCCCTGAGCTGATGATGAGCCTCACCGGCCTGACTGTGCCAGGATCACCCGTACCCTCTCTGCTGCATTTCATTTGTAATCTGTAAAACATAATAATATATACGTCTTTGCAATGAATTTACAGGGACTCGTCTTTGCAATGAATTTATAAAGACTGTCCAACACCTTGTCAGTGGATGCCCTTCCTTGGCACAAACAGCATATTTTAAAAGACATGATGGCATGGCTCGCTGCTTTTACTATCGTCTCCGCCATGCCTGTGGCTTTGACTCTGAGGTCCATCCATGGTACGACCCTGAACATGTCCAGGGCGTCCTGGAAAATGATGCTTTCAAACTTCTCTGGAATAGGCCAATGTACAGCCTGAGACGAATTCCAGCCAGCAAACCTGATCTTGTCCTTTTTGATAAAGCCAGTGAAATTATTTATATCATAGAATTTTCTGTCCCTTTTGACAGCAATGTGATTGGCAAGATTCAGGAAAAGCATGATAAATATGTGGACCTCGCCTTTGAAATGTCTCGATTGCATCCCAAGTCAGGCTTGTCGTCAGGCTCCCCATTGTTCTCGGTGCCCTTGGTTTGGTACCTCCTGATCTCTTGGCGCAGATGAGGAGAGTGCCCGGGTTCTCCACCGGGAGCACAGCCCTTCTGACAATCTGGGTAATGCAGAAGGCTGCAGTGTTGGGGAGCCTCCATATTCTCCGGAAAGTTCTTGGTGGGTTCCCACTAGGCAGTGTTTCCTGGGAGAAGTCCCATTCGCTGTCTGGGCTGCATGTAGAGGGGGTGAGGGCCCTGAGCTGATGATGAGCCTCACCGGCCTGACTGTGCCAGGATCACCCGTACCCTCTCTGCTGCATATCAATCTTAATCTGTAAAAAATAATAATATATAATAATATATAATAATATATAATAAATATAATAATAATAATAGCAACATAATGGAGGACAGACAAGTCTATGACAGTCACTAATTTATTCAATAAACAAGCTTACAATAAATTACAGTACATATTTCCAATACAATACAGTTGAGTCACAAATCTAAAATATTGGGACAGATCTAAAATATATACTCACCTGTAAAAACAGACGCACTGCTTTAAGATTGTTGACAGTTGTTTTAAGTTCAATGTAGACGAGGCCTCCTTCAAGAGCGGTCGGTCATGAAACGTCGATGTTAGAAGACAGACGACTGTAAATCCAAAGTAGTATCAGTGCCCATACAACCAGCAACCATCCCTTTTACAGTTATTATACAGTTCTGGAATATTCAGGTAGAAGCCACTGCACAACTCAACCGCGTTTCTCTCCCGGAAGCAAAACGGCAAGGAGGAGGTAACTCTAACTTCTCAGCTTACTCCCTTAACAGGTGAAATAAACAGCCTATGTACACATAATAACCAAACGTTAACTAATGTGACATAGTTAACAAAAACACCTCCTCATGACAACGTCGTATGTTAATATGTATACCCCACTGAGACATAGTTTGCTTTCTCTTAACCGGGTTCGTTTCCTACATCCTCAATTCTGATGACGGCCACAGTAACAACAACTGCTATCTCTTTAACGTCTCTCGATAACAGGGATCGAAACACCGTACTTCGCCTCTCTGAGTGGACGCTCTGTCAACTGGACCAACTAGGCAGACAGAAAATGAATTGCACAATTATAGTTTGTGCAAGAATCTTGGTCATCAATGTCTCCCGATCCAGTGTTCTGTTCCTATTTTAACATCACCATGACATTCACGTACTGAAAACACACACCACATCTGGTTTCCGTGCCTATGACGGTTTCTGAGAAAATCTGTCCCCATTAGGGATGGCGTGCACTAAATCAAGAAACAAGGGCCATAACTCTGCAACAAATTGTAACCAGGTTTCCTTTCTTGAACTCGAGACATTCATGTCCTCAAAACACATCAAATTTGTCTCCCTAGTATCCAAAACGGTTTCTGAGAAAATCTATCCCCATCATCTCGGGGTTATACCCCCTTCCCCTTCCACTTCTTGGCGGAGGATGAATATATGGTACGTCAGATCTTTGACCTATGTGACTTTTGAGCAGTATGTTCAGACATAAAGTTCAGCATAAAATTATTTAACTACACATTTGGCATTACTAATATGTGATATTCGCTGAACAACATGGAGCATATTAGTCATGTTCATATACTGGTGACCGTGTTCTTAAATATTTGATGCTCACCTAATAAGCTTCCTGATTGCGTATGAATACACCGGCGAGGTGAACCGTTCTTGCAACAGTAGTGACAAATAAACAGCCAAAAGTATACTCTTCTAAAAAGTAGGGAACCTGAACTTTGAGGTCTAGTAGAAAGAAAGCCCATTGAGGAACGTTGCAATGACATTCATCTTGTGTATCCAGCATCATTTCACGTTATCACCACACGCAAACACAATGCATGGAAAGCATGTGCACAACGTGGGAGCCCTCTACACGTGCACTGGGTGTCATTATGAATTTTGACGTTTTTCAGACAGGTCAATAAATCACTGTAGACCATTTTTTCCGATAATTTTCTTGCATCTTCTGACTGAAAATTGTAAACCAGAAATTTTCATGTCATACTCCAGTCACAAGTCATGTCATAACAAGGGGGATAACTGAACGAAACAGCTTTGCTTTGAATAAAGTCCATGTTGTGATGTAATCTCAAAACATCCATTATTATTGTATCAACATTGATTCAATCCCATATATATCCGAATTTCGACAATCGTACATTGAAAGTACTGTTCCCCTACTTTTATGAAGAGTACATAAACCACGCATTGAGGGTCATTGCTGTTGACAGTATTAAGGACATTTTTTGAACTGCTAAGTGTTAGATGGGGATGTAAAATGGAGTACCAATAAGTTAAACTCATTTACTTCCGAAGGGAGTAGTGTTTTGTGTGTAGGATCGGTTCCACATAACGGTCTAACGCTATCCATTCTGTGAGACAAAAACAGAATGTCTGTCACATCCCGCATCCATCAATTCATGAATCTGTCAAAAAAAGAGACAAAGTCAACGGCAAAATATCCTTTATGAATATGTCTACAAGTTATGATCATGCCAGAGTGAGTGACTGAGTGAGTTTAGTTTTACGTAGCAATCAACAATATTCCAGCTATATGGTAGCGGTCTGTAAATAATCGAGTCTGGACCAGACAATCCAGTGATCAGCAACGTGAGCATCGATCCGCGCAACTGGGAACAGATGACATGTGTCATTTACGGCAAGCATGGGTTGCTGAAGGCCTATTCTATCCTAGGACCTTCACAGGTCATTATGCCAGAGTTTTATACCGTAGGTATATAAATGCGTTCCCATCCGTCTCCCGATGCCGTCCTTCCGAAACCAACCGTGACAGCATGTAATGTTAACGCCAACGAACACAACTCGAGTTCCAGGCGTTACAGATGTAATGACATTATGCTGTCATATCATACGGTATGTCACCGACGTTCTGGCTTGAGGCTGTTGTGAAGCCAGAATTATGAATACTGTCAGTTATGTGAACAGGCTTTTACATCCAAATGGGATAATGACATCCCACAAACTCAATTGCGTGTGCATTTTCTTGCGCAAACACATTAATCAACGCTGGTAATGTGAATCCACTCCAGAGTACACGGTGTGTAATCTCTCCCAGTTTACGCCAAGTCCTGAAAAATATGATACAAATACGATTATAACATAATTATGTTTTTTGTTTCTTATTTTTTTATAAAACCTAGGCCTTGTTTCCATATACTTGTGTATGCTCAAGGGCTAACACACTATTACAGCGGATAGCCCAAGCAGCCCGTGAGGTGCTGGAAGGTTAACAGTCATGACTTATCCCCCGGGTACCCACTTTCTGATGAGTGAAAAGAAGCAATGTTAATCATGGTCACTTGCCTAGTTTGAGACCCAGTGTATTTCTTTGTGTTTCTGGACTGAAGGCTAAGAAAAAAATCATGCTTCAAGCTAACAGACAAAGTCACCCATTCAAGTACTCTCCGCGACCAACAATGCTTTACATTATCTGATTTGTACGCTAGGGCCGCAGGACCACACACAACCACAGGTGATGCAATGCTCCAAAACTAATTCGTTGTAGATACTCACAGCCTTTTCTATTTAACGTGTTTTGCAGGACAGCCCCGTGTCATTTTATAAACAACGCGCTATACATCCTTGCAGAGTAAGATAAGCGGAAGATAATATAATTATTTGCCTTCGACCATCTGTTCATATAGATATACTGGGCTAGTTAGTATTTGAAACTCAGTTAGTCTCAGTTTTGACCAAACAGTAAGCATCTGTACGTGGATCCCTCATGTACAAAGCTACTTTACTTTTCTAAACCTTAATGCACGAGTAGCCTCCAACACTCACACTTACGTTAGTCTGAATGTCTCGGGATTGTATTTAATAGAGAAAGACTTCCCCCGACAGGTAGTCATTTTCAGCACTGGCATTTCAAATGAGGATAGTCCCACCTTCCTTTGCCTAGATTATACCATATTGTATGCGATGAGACCACAACTATCTTGTCTGAGGGGACGGTGGTGTAGCCGATTGGTTAAAACGTTGGCTTCTCACACCGAAGACCTGGGTTCGATTCCCACCGTGGATAGAATATCTGACGCCCATTTCCGGTGACATTGCTGAAATGTAGGTGAAAGAGATGCTCAAAACCATACTCATTCACGCTTGTTTGAAATGTTAAGAGCCAACCAGGTTACCAAGCCCATTGCTACAAGCTGTTTCTGTTGTCGAAACTGATAAGAATTATCAGCCAATCATATTACTTAGGTTTCCAAATGCGAACTTTCGAAAGGTTGAGGAATTTCGCATGAAGATGTTTGGACAGAGAACTTACCGTTACTGGGCATCTTCTCCGTACAATCAACAGCTGCAATATCCTAAATTTCATCCACTCTTTCATTCACAATCATATTGGGCAATCAACCATGAACACTCACATATTCATGATGCACTGTCTATATGATTTTGTTAAAACACTGTCAAGGAAACAGAGTGTGAGTTCAGCTTCCACACTTATTATGTGGCGATGAGGAGATAGTCATTGTATGGGCATTATTTGACGAATCCTCCCCTGAAGCCATTGTCAGCCAGGCATCTCGGCCATTGGCCAGCAACCCGGGTAGACACTGACCAGTGTATCGAAACTAGTGATAATCAGCGCTTGAATCTGGGGTTGGATCTGCGGTCACTGCATGATGATTGTTTTGATGAAAACGATTTCAAGTGAATCGCCAATTAAATACAGAGATGTTGGTATAAAGAGCGCTAACGTTCAAAGCCCCGACCTTTAAAGAACGTCTAAATAATGGATGGTCAATCAACTCTCTTTGATGACTTGTACCTATGCGTGGATGTTGTTGGGCCTAGTCTTGGAAGGAAACGTGCTACAACAACAAATTTATCGTGTCCACTTCTATCTTCATGGATAACATCTGTGATGCACTATTGTATGGGAATATCCATTTTTCCATGTGTTGGTCAACGAAATGAGAATTTTCCCGGTGTGATTCTCATGGACATACGAAGTTGTGATGACACTAACTTCCGCGTTTACGTTTATAGAGGAGATTTACACAGTTGTATTTTTACCCCTCTTCACCCAGTAGTGAATGGGGATAAGTTGTTATTCACTTTCGTACCCCCTAAACTGGAAACACTTTAGCCAGATTACTTATTACCAGTCACTGTTCCTTATACAACACTAGATATGTTTGCTCCTGTATATGACGCAACTCTTTGGTGTGCTGACATGGGACACGTGCACATTCTGTAAAAGGGCATTACATAGCTACTCTCATATACACACACAAGTACAAGGTATGACAGTGACATCTCGAGAAGTGAACAAAGAATCCACCCAGAGGTATCCCTCTCACGAGTCGTATCCAGGCGATCCAGGAATATGCCCAACGTCCAAACCCTGGCTTGGTACACAAATACTTCCTCAACTGCTTCGCGAGTGCGTTTTCTTGTGCAAACAAATTAATCAAGTCTGGCAACGTCAATTCTCTCCAGAGCCCAGGTTGTGTTTTGTCAGTGCCGTTTTATACCCTTGTCCTTGAACCACGTAATAATTAGAAACAGAGTCTAATATTCCAAGAGTTCTTACAGACCATCAACATGCAGGCACAGTGCTCCGATACAGAGTCTTTGTAAAAATATACATGCATTCAATTTTTGGTTTAATGTATTTTATTTGAACATTTTCTCCAGAGATTGTGAGTGCATATCCAGTGCATATCCAGTGCTCCCATTATTATTTGTATAACTCAAGGGGTAGTGGGGTAGAATAGCAGTGAAGACCTTCTCCGGCTGTTCCCATATGGACACAATGTCTAAATGCCATTATTGGTTTAACCAACAATACCATTACTAGATGCCGCTCCAGTTCCAGTAAAACCTATTTCACTCGTTTATTATTTGGTTACAAGCCACCACAACGAAACTTTTTTAATGGCGACACACAACCACTTAACACAAATGGCAGTTTAATCTGTTTTGTTCTGTTGGAATTGGAAGAAGATTAAACCAAAGTTGAGTAGCTTCGTCGTGGTAAGAATCATGGAGGGCATTTAATTATTTTGTCAAGTTCGAATATCATAGCAATGATGAAGAAGATCTTATGTCTGTCATAAATGTCAAGTGAATTGTTTTTATATTTCCAATGTTGAACTCAATGACACCGAATAGTCAATTTCCTTACCATGCTCTTCATCGATATTGTGTTTTAAAATCAGCACAATGGCACCACCCATCTCCCTGGGTCAGATGAAAACACGACAGTAATATTAATTTATTTTTATTCTCTGTCCACGCGGCCTTATATCACTGTACATCAGTTCGAATGCAAAATCGACTTAGTTTTGACCTAGTGGTAAAGCCTTTGTGGACATGAATCTGTGCTACACTCATGTACAAAGCTTTAGTTCTCTGATCAAACTGGAACACACTCAGTGGCCCTAAACCCTCACAGACACTTACGCTCATGCCGCTCAGAGCGTATCGGAACTGCAACTAACAGAGAAAGACTTTCCCGTTCAGTTCTTTGATCTTCAGCGCTGGCCTTTGAAAGGAGGTTAGTTTTCTCTTTGCTATGTCTAAATTAAATCAAATGAAAGAACTAAGTTATACATTAATTCAGTCAAATTTGCGTTTGATCACCTTTTCATGCAGATATATTTTACTGGGCATCGTTCGTGTCAGTTTTGACCAAACAGTAAACGCCTTGGTTAGGGTGCCTTTATGGATGCCTCTCGTACAAAGCTATTGTATTCTGATAAACTGTGATACCCTCTGGCCACATATACACATACCAATAGTAGTCTCGGTGTATCAGAGCTGCATCTAATAGGAAAAAGACTTTCTTCTGGAGGTCATAAGCTTTTCGGCACTGACATTTGAAATGAAGATATTTCTCTTTCCCATGTCTACATTATGTCGTACCCGTGAAGGTCCCGGGGTAGAATAGGCCTTCAGCAACCAATGCTAGCCATAAAATGCGACATGCTTGTCGTAAGAGGCGACTAACGGGATCGAGAGTCAGGCTCGCTGACTTGGTTGACGCGTCATCGGTGTGGTAAAGCCTTTATGGACATAAATCTATGCTACACTCATGTGCGAAGCTTTAATTCTCTGATCAAACAGGAACACACTCAGTGGTCCTAAACCCTCACAGCCACTTAAAATATGAATAATGAGACCACAGCTATCTTTTCTAAACCGTTATGAATTGCCAACCATATCGTTTCATTTTCATCACCATCATCATCATCATCACCATCAAGTGGTAAAGCCTTTATGGACATGAATCTATGCTACACTCATGTACGAAGCTTTAATTCTCTGATCATCATCATCATCAAACTCCTCACTGATGGCACAGGCCGATATGCATATCAATATATATATATATATATTTTGATATGCATATCGGCCTGTGCCATCAGTGAGGAGTTTGATGATGATGATGATCAGAGAATATATATATATTTATATATATATTCAGTACGATCTGAGAAACAGGAAACAATTTCTTAAAAGATAAGCATTTACCTGTCTGAGTAAATTTTCTTACGCCCCTGTGAGAAATATCAGAACATATATATGTACATATATAGCTGTATTGCCCTTTTTTGAATAATTGTAATACCTCTTTCATTTTTCAAAACTTTTCTCTTGCTTTGTTTGCATGATAGATAAACGATCTAGATTATATATGTTCCGTTTTGTTTTGTCTAAGGGTATTTTGAAACGAAATCATCTTCATTTGCAAATTCTTAGACAAAAATATATCCCGAAGACCTTTTTAAGCTTGACATTTTAAGAAAAAGTGACAGTCATCCTCTAAACGTGTTTTTACATGCAGGACAATTTCTTTGAGATACATTAATATTTTGCCACCTACCTACGTTATTCTTTAAACGTAAGACACCAGGTCTAAACTTGATTAATACTTTACGGCATTTACTTTCCAAATCTGAGGACAGATTATAGTTTGCATATAACGTAAACTGATTTTCAAGAGCAGATGTCCAATTTGTGAAAAACATATTGATCAAGCATTCTTTAAAATGTAGATAAAAGCACACGGATCAGCGACAGCTTCTGAATACCAGACAAACTGAGCTGTGTGACCAAAGTATATGGCGGATCTCAGATGCCCATGTGGTACCCAGTAGTATCTGGGTAGTATAACATATTATGTGGTTTTTCGAATTTGTTCATCATGCATTGTCATTAATTTAAGCCAACTTTTCATCGTTCGAAAGCAGGAATTAATATAAACTGGAAACCGTCCACATTCTCAATATACTATAATTGCATTTTACATGCTTTTAAGTGAACTTTTTCAGTGCAATCGTATCGCTTAACCCCCATACTTCTGAACCATACAAGTATATCGGCTGAATTTGCCTATTAAATATTAAAAAAAAATACCTCCAAAGGTATTGGTCCTATTGGTTGTAATGTTGCTCTCATTGCAAAGTCAAGTTTCCTTAGCCGATAACTTCCCATCTGTCTAATAAACAAGAACTTCAGATTTACCTAAATTTACAGTCAATCCCTACTTATCTGAATACGATTTTAAAGTGTCATAACTAGCACTGACGACCACCAACAGTATCTGACAAAATAATTACATCGTCCGCAAGCTACAACATTGGAATTTCATTAGTACATCTGGAAAGAATTTGATCCCATGCTTTCCAGATATCTATGAAACAATGAGAATAACATCGTACTCAACATAGAGCCTTGCCGTAAACCAAATAAACAATTAAAACGTTCCGTTAGCTCGGATTGTACTTTTATATAATTTATGCACATAGGAGCTTGTAACATATGATGAGAGTAATTTCCGTATCTCTATTTAGAAAATCAAATTAAAAAAAACCCCAAAAACAACGTATATCGTTGTCCTTCTTCCGCATAGGTTTTTCTCGATGATGATGTGACGGGTAAGTGAACCCGTCAAGAGTTTCTTACCAGTACATGGGTTTTGCTCGGTTAAGTATGTTACTTTTCCGTTTTTTATGATGTACAAAAAGGGAGAAAACTCCGGAAAAAGAGAGGAGAGTGAGTGGTTTTTGTGTCAGATATACATACACGTGGAATAAAGAAGAATGTTTCACTCCCCAATAAGGGTTGAGGCTTATGTGTTCACATACGAGTACAGCAACCCAGCTGTAACATTTATGGTGGAGATGCTAATGATCCCGATAATTGCAGTATGAAGGACATTCAATCCATCTGTTTATGTGAGTAAACTTTCCATTGCCTTGTGTATCTTTGTTCGCCGCCATTTTGCCAACCATGCCGCCCAAGAAATCAAAACATCAAGAAATTAGTGGCGATGACTTTGAAACTGTCAAACCATCTAAGCCATTTTCTGGGGTCGGTAACTTGAAACCTCATTGTTTCACTGGTGATGTTTCTGAGGACCCCGAACTTTGGTTGGAGAAATTCGAGGCATGGCGCCAACTGTCCCGCTTATCGGATACTGATACACCGAATGTTTTCCGTCTCATGCTGGATGGGAGGGCAGTCCAGTGGTTCAAAACCCTGTCCGAGGAGGACAAGAAAAATAGAAAAGCATTGTACCATCGGTTTATCACACATTTCAAGAGTTCTCAACAACCGTGGTTAATTGAAAAGCAATTATTTGAAAGGGTTATGGGGGAGTGTGAGCCTCTGGAAGACTATATAAATGCCATTGAAAACAAATGCAGCACACTGGCTAAACCAGACGATGAAAAGATGCGCATTTTTGTAAGGGGCCTCTTGCCACATTTACGAACATTTGTAATCCAACAACAACCCACAACATGTCAAGCAGCCATCCAATCGGCTAGAATAGCAGCCGAATCCATCGCTTATGGGGGAAACAGCAACCCACAGGACCAGAGCTCAATTAAACTGAGAAAGTTAGAAGAACAGGTAAACAAACAGGACCAAACCCTATCAACCATGCTGGATCTTATCATGTCCTTGAAGGCCAAACCCCCAGAACAAGTCCCTGTGAACATGTTGAACACCGTGACCTCATCCACAGTTAGCTGTCAGTTGTGTCTCGAAGTTGGCCATACAGCGAGAACCTGCCCCAAGTACATGAAAAAGCCCATGTCTAAAGTTGTTTGCCGACGTTGCCACCAGAATGGTCATTTTGAAAGTCAGTGCACTACTAGTCAGGAAAACTAACAAAGTCCACCCAGAACAATGGGGCTCTAGGTGGACTCAGTGAAACCAATGATACCATTAGGCTATCAACGACTTCCTTACCTGTCTTAAAGAACTTTGTCCCAATTTCAATAGGTCAGGACAAACACTATGCCCTCATTGATACTGGTGCGGATTTTTGTGTTGCCAAATATGAAACCATTACCAAGAAGTTATTTCATCTTGCACCAATTCAGAAATCTGACAAAACATATATAGTTACGGCAAGTGATGAAAAGGTAGAAATTCAAGGGACTGTTACATTACAGGTGTGGTTCAATCAGACAATGTTCAACGTGAAATTTTACCTCGTTCCCGGTCTGAACACAGATTTTATTCTAGGTCTGAACTTTCTGTCAAGTCACAATGCACTGCTTGATTTTAGCAAGAATAAGCTGTCTATTGACCCCAGAAGACAGACTATTGCAGCAGACAATGTAACTATCCCTCCGCGCTCAGAGATAGTTATTTTGGCAAAGCTTAAAGGCAACCCTCTTCCCAACACTGTGTTAGGCATTAGCGAGAATGGAAACTGTGCTTATCCTGAAGGTGTTTTATGTGCCAAAGTGTTATGTCATGTAAATGACAATCATGTATATCAGCGCCTAGTGAACCTGTCTGATGCACCAGTTGGAATCTCGAAGGGTAGTTACATCGGGAAGTTTGTGTGTCTCAGCAAGGATGACAGCTTGTACTACCTTGGAGACGAAGGTGCAGATGAACAGGGGTTTAGTGTCAACAGAGGTGCAAATGAAACTATACCTATCTCTCTTTGTGATAAAGATTCAGATAAAGCCTCTCGGTTCGTACATCTTCCCCCTGCCAACAGTGACATAACCGAACATCAAAGACAGGACCTCACATCTTTGATCGACGAATACTCTGATGTGTTTGCTCTTCATGGCAAGGTTGGATCATGTGACATTATTACTCATAAAATCAGAGTGAAGCAGGATCAAGCTCCAATTAGATCACGGTCGTACAGATTAGGCCCTCAACAAAAAGCAGCACTTGAAACATGCATCAATGATTTAAAGGATCAAAACATTATTGAAGATTCAGTGAGTCCCTGGGCAAGTCCATGTTTTCTTGTGACAAAGAGACAGAAGAACCAATACCGATTTGTTGTGGACTACAGGAATTTGAACTCTGTCACGGAACTATTAGCCCATCCTTTGCCAACCACTGATGAGTGCCTTGAAAGTATTGGCCACGCACAACCGAAGTTCTTTACCACCTTAGACCTACAAAGTGGGTTTTACCAACTCATGATCGACCCGGACTCGAGAGAGTATACTGCCTTTAAATGTCATCTTGGACTTTTCCAGTTTCGAAGGCTTCCTATGGGGCTCAAGAACTCTCCCGCCTTATTTCAGAGAGTGATGGAAACAGTATTGCAAGGCTTGACATGGAAATCTTGCCTCATCTATTTAGATGACGTCATCATATATTCCAAGGACTTCAGTCAACATATGACTCATATCAGAGAAGTTTTAGAAAGATTGCGGACTGCAAACCTGAAACTCTCTCCATCAAAATGCTTCTTTGGTCATCACAAAATAAAGTATCTTGGCCATATCGTCACTCCCCATGGCATCGCTCCAGACCCTGACAAATTAGCTGCTATTCGCGAATACCCTCAGCCAACTACCTTAAAAGATCTTCGGGCATTCTTAGGCCTCAGCGGTTATTACAGAAAATTCATTGGCGGCTATGCAAAACTTGCTCATCCTTTGAACCAGCTGACCAAGAAAGATACACCATTCACTTGGACTACAGAGTGTCAAGAATCATTTGAATGTCTAAAGCAGAATCTCATGACGGCACCCGTTATTGCATATCCAAACTACAATGCCCCCTTTGTCTTATACACAGATGCCAGTTCATTTTCTGTTGGATCCGTTCTATGTCAGGAACAACAGGGAGTGGAAAGAGTCATCGCGTATGCGGGAAGGTCTATGAACAAACCCGAGAGAAACTACACTATCACAGAAAAAGAATGTTTAGCGGTTATTTTTGCCATAAAACATTTTGATTATCTCCTTCGACATGCTCAATTCACAGTAGTAGTTGATCATTCAGCATTAAAGTGGTTGTTGTCTGTAAAAGAACCAACTGGTCGCATTGCAAGATGGGTGACATATCTCATGTCATATGATATGACTGTTGTTGTGCGCCCAGGAGTATTGCATGGCAATGCGGATGCCATCTCAAGACGAACATATTCGGATGCTGAAGAATCTCTGGAGAATGAGGAAGATGATCACTCTATCCTTACCTGTGACGTTCCAGATACCACAACTGTCTCGCCCCTGATTCAGCAACATCCACTGCCGGAAATCGAGCAAACTACTTCAAATGAGGTCTGTGTCAATACACTGAAAACACGACAAGCTGACCCCGAACGTCTTGTGAAAGGAATTCCACAAGTGGCGACAACTGGATATACTAACTCTGCAGACATGGTATGTTCAGAAGTGTCAGACAGTACGCTCAATAAACTACAATTGGAACAGTGCAATGATCCACAATATCAAGACATGATCAAGTATCTGAAAGAAGGTGCTCTTCCTGATAATGAGAAAAGGAGGCAAGATGTTTTTAATGCCTCCAGGTTTTATTTTCTGCACAATGATATCCTATTCCATGTGTGGATCCGTGAGAATCGGACGAGGAACGACAGCATGGCATCTATTCAGCTTGCCATCCCAGATTCAATGAAGTCACAGATACTTAGAGAAATCCATGATGACCCCCTTGCTGGTGGTCATTTCGGAATTGATCGAACAATTAATAAGGCCAGGTTGAAATACTTTTGGCCTCGTATGTGTTCAGATATTACAAAATGGGTGACTTCATGTGATGTTTGTAATCAACGCAAACGGCCATCTCAACCAGTGCGAGCCCAGATTACACCCATAACTGCATCTGCTCCTTTTGAGAGAGTTAGCACAGACTTTCTTGGACCTCTACCACTGAACAAACAAACTGGAAACAAATACCTATTAGTGTTTGTAGATTACTTCACCAAATTTGTTGAATTGTTCCCTGTTTCTGACATGAAAGCAGTGACTGTGGCAAATAAGTTAGTGTACAACATCATATGTAGACATGGTGCTCCGAAATATCTACATAGTGACCGTGGTTCAAATTTTCTCTCTGAAGTTGTGAAAGAAACTTGTAAGCTGATGACAGTGAAGAAAACTCAAACTACCAGCTACCATCCAAGGTGTAACGGGCAAAGTGAAAGGTTCATGTCAACTGTCCAAGCTTCACTTTCCAAATACTGTGACAAAATGCATGATGAGTGGGATTTGCATGTACCTTTCATACAGTTTGCCTACAACACGACACCATCCCTTGACACAACGAATTATTCTCCCTACTTCCTTGTTCACGGACGCCATCCTCGATTCCCCAGTGACACAACACTCGATCTAGGCCCTAACTGCTCTCTTACAACGGCGGACTATGTATCTCAGTTAGTGAGCGGTTTGGAACATGCTAGGACAATCGCTGACGACCTTCTAAATGAAAGAAAGAAGGCCATGTGTGACAAATTTGCAAGTAAAGTAAACTTACCAGATTTCAAGGTTGGAGACACAGTGTTTGTGTACCAACCAGTGATTGTCACAGGCCAAACAAGAAAACTGGCCAGGCCTTGGTCCGGTCCATACTATATCACAGAGAAACTTTCAGACATTCATGTACGTGTACGCCGCAAATGTGATGGGAAACTGATTAGGAACAGATTGCATGTGGAGCGACTAAAAAAATCCACCATCCGTCCCAACGAACCAGATGACCACGAACCTCCGGGTAACTCAGACCAGCTGCCACCTGCTATCTTGTCTGGTGACGAGATCCCGCCCCATGATCTCCAACCTAACGAGGATAGACGAACTGTGTGTGACACTTCGCAAACCACCGAGACTGTCAAGAACATGTCTGACAATCCTCAGTATTATGAGATAGAAAAGATCATTTCCAAGAAATATAAACATGGACAGTGGTATTACCGTGTCAAATGGTTATCATTTGACCAATCTTACAACTCCTGGATTTCCTATAGTGATCTTTCATCTGACTGTCAGAAAATGGTGAATTCCATCCACTCTCAACTGAGAACAGATAGAAGAAGCCAGCGTAAACAGTAACGCTGAACTAAGTAATCGTTTGGGAAGTAAACGTGTGTAATAAGCAGAGAAATAGTCGTTAACTGTTAATTCCAGAAGCCATTTGTAGTGTTACCTTGATAATTCCTTCAAATTAGTTACCAGTGTTAGTGCAAATATTGTGTTATGTTATTCAATTGTTGTTTTTCATGCTAGTTCTAATGTTATCATTGTGACATTAGTTTCACGACAGCACTGAAATGTGAATCATGAATAGAATTCGAAACACATGACTAATAATGAAGAATCAGTTTCCCTTTCGGAAACACAAAGCCAATGAATGGTATTTTGAATATGTTTAACCATTTTTTTTACTGGTTTCTGACTTTACCACGAAAATGATGGTGCATTCAAATGCCAATTTCAACATTGTATATGTTTCACTGGACCACAGGGACTGATCATGAACCCTTGTGAAATACTGCAGTTGTGAACAATTTGGTAAATATTTGATCATGTTATACTCTGTTAGTTACCTATGCATCTATCATGATTCTGGTTACTTATGCAGTGTATGGTATAGAATTTGATATATTGTTTTTTCTAGTCGGTTTGCTTCCTTCGAAACAAACACTATCTACTAGTACTCAGTTAAACAGTATTATTATTATACTATATATTTGCTCAATATCCAGTATTAATCATCTTGACATTGCATTGTATGCATACTTGAAGTTTATCTCACCTTTATAGTTTAGTTTCTTACATGTGTCACATATTCTTTATGAAGGCGATTGATACATCCATTGCATTCAGTTAGATATTTCACAACATTTCATCGATAATTCAGCATGTTTGATCTGTAAAGCTTTAAGTGTCCTACTTATCTCACACTAGTGCAAGGGCCCTGCACTGTTGTTAGATTGGTATCATACTTCCGACCTATTATTAAATTTTGGTTAATCACAAATCCTTTCATTAGGGGGAGAGTGATGTGACGGGTAAGTGAACCCGTCAAGAGTTTCTTACCAGTACATGGGTTTTGCTCGGTTAAGTATGTTACTTTTCCGTTTTTTATGATGTACAAAAAGGGAGAAAACTCCGGAAAAAGAGAGGAGAGTGAGTGGTTTTTGTGTCAGATATACATACACGTGGAATAAAGAAGAATGTTTCACTCCCCAATAAGGGTTGAGGCTTATGTGTTCACATACGAGTACAGCAACCCAGCTGTAACAATAGCACGCAATGTGAAGATATGCTCAACAACTGAATAGCCCTTCCGAAAGTAATATAATTTTTGCCCATTTTTGTTAGTCTTTCATTTAAAACACTAGTATATATCTTCCCGAGTGAGCTGAGTAAAATTCCGGTAATTCTCAAACCTGCATCTTTCCTTTGATCCGCAATCAAATTGCATAATTAACCATCAAGTCTCACCGAAACATATGTTGCACAATCAATATTACTTTGATTAAAACACGATCACTGAAATAGATTGTGCGTTCACGTTTCAGGGACCTATAATGTCTTAATGACGAAATAACCACTGTATGAACGTTGATTGATATATTCCCCTCTGGAGCCAGAATGCTCACTGGCCAGTATCCCGGACAGACACTGGCCACTGCAGTGGAACTAATGACAATCAGCTCTTGATTCTGGGATTGAATTTGGCGGTTACTCCATGCTGATTCTGACTCCTGCTTTCGATGATAATGATTTCAAGTAAATTCGTCCTTCAATACAGAGGAGGTGTAATGAATCTTAACGTTCAAGGAACCGACTTTCAAAGAACGTCCTCATAATGAATGATACGTCAACGTTCATTGGACACCTGTCTATATTCGTGGGTGTTGTTTCATCTCGTACTTGCAAATGTAAAGATGGTTCAGATTAAAACTTAGGTTATAAATACCATTTCCCGTTTTATTTCAACTACAAAAACATCGTTATTTCCTCAAGACAGTGAAGGCAATGATCTGATTTTCGAATATTCCAGTTACCGCTTATAGTCTTGCCACACAATTCCATAATGGGCCCCGAAGCTGTAGGGATTGTTCAATCTTTTCCAGCAGTTTAAACAACCTTTGATTGTATCAGTTTGCTTGGCAGGACAATGGTAATCGCCTGTCTGGTCGACACAGACATAGCTCGTGTTTAAGCCTCATCTTTGAAATGGAAGAAAGGTAACTGTGGCGTCTAGTCACAGTGTTCAGGTAGAGGACTCAGTAGAGGTTTGAAATCTAAGCTTCCTTTGTGATGCGATATTGCATTGAAATATCCATTTTTTCTTGTGTTGGTCTATGCAACAGAATTTTTCCGCAAGTGATGTCTGTTGAGGAACGACTCTGTGTTGGTGACGTTAGACGTATTTGAAAACTAACTTCACTATTTGCTTGTGAATATAGAGGAACACACTGATGTTCACATCGTAATTAAAGTTTATACCCCTAACTGGCAACACACGTGTTGATGTAGCTTCTTCTAAACAGATATTGTTCTCTCACACAACGCATGCTTTGTCGATTACTTTCGCTCCAAATCGTGACACACCTGTCTGATCGTGTGGTCTGGTGTGGTTACACAAGGTTTTGGTGTTGTATATGAACATTATGCAAAAGTATATTACATGACTCACGTCACAGAATCGAATGATCTATTGTATATATGATGATCATCATCTTCATCATTATCATCATCCTTCAGAAACAGTTGTAACAGCGAAACGGAAACAGGGTAAAATTTGCTGTTCAAAAGTGACAGATGTACCATGTATCTCAAAAAGGTCAAGTGCCTGTTTTTGTCAGCCTGCTACAGGCTGGTCTTCTCTTCAATAGAAACCCCAATATATGGACGACGTGGAACCAACTCCATAGTTATAACGCTCAGTATTGGTGTCCCTAACTCTGAAAGATCTGGAATGTCTGGCACCCATGGGGACAGTTCAAGAAATGAAATGGTAGCTACAGCAGCCACGAATGTCCAAATGCAACAAAATAGTATTACCCTCGTAATGACGAGGAAATAATCATTGTATGAACGTTCATTGATCGATCATCCACTAAAACGAGTGTTAGTCATATATCTCCAGGACAGTCACTGGTAAGTGGCCTGGACAGACACTGACCGCTTCAGTGGAATTGATGATAACGGTTCTTTGATTCTCATATTAAATTCTCAGGTCAATCTGATTGTGATTCCTACTTGTCAAGCAATTCATCTGTTACCTGTCTCATGTACATAGACTTTGCTCGTTAGCTTTATCTGTGAATTGAGAAAAACGAATTGTAGTGTTAACCTTCGGCGTCGCGTTAGAGAACTGAATGTTCGCGTTTTTGTTTGTTTGTTTGTTTTTGTGCCATGCATCCCTTGTGCCAAATGATTTGTAGCGTTGTTTACCAAAATATAACCCACACACCAGTAACGTTTGTTAAATGTATTAAAAACCCTTTTCCATAACTCATTGCTACGTGTGAAGGTATATGTGTAAGCTCATATATTTCCGAAGGAGGTCGTGTTATGTCAATGGGATCGGTTCCACGTACCGGCTCAACGCTATGCATTCTCTGATAGAAATATAATATCTCTAGAATATAATATATATATAATATATCAAATCCTGTATGAAACAATTCAGGAATCTGTCAAACAAGCAACCCAGGTGTGTAAATGCGTTCTCATCCGACTCCCTATGTCGCCCATCCAAAACAAACCATGGCAGCACATAATGTCAACGCTAAGAAACACAACTCGGGTTCCCAGCGTATCAAAATATCCAGGTGTAATGCAATAATGCTGTTATATCATACGGTATGTAAGCGATGTTCTGGCTTCAGGCAGTTGGGAAGACACCATTGTGACTACTCTCGGTCATGTGGACAGGCTTTTACTTACAGATAGGATAATGACATCTTGCAAACTCAATTGCGGGTGCATTTTCTTGCGCAAACACATTAACAAGGGCTGGCAAAGTGAATCCACTCCAGAGTACACGATGTGTTTAATCTCTCCCACTTTGCATCAAGTCCTTGAATCTTTCGACCAAATAACATAATAATAATAAGGTCCTGATGATGTACGTGATGGGCCTAGATAGGGGAATTTTATTCCATGTACCAAACGCACATCACCCAGTTAGGGCTGACCCCTGTTGGTTTTTCACTGGGTTACAGACAAACAAGTAGAAAACCATCTTACAGCTCCGCAGCCCAGTCAGCCTTCGTCCGTTAATGAAACCAACCATACAGGCGATAGGACCTTTGCATGAGCAAAATGCTCAAGTGGCAGACGACCCCAAACTTCTGATCGACGTCATCCCAAACTTCTGATCGACGTCCGCGTCAACCTCTTTCTTCTTTCTGACGGAAACTCTTCACGACAAAGGGCCAATTGGCCCCGAAATTCCCCTTCCTCAATTGTAGACCTTTCCAAAAATCCTGCTTACATTTTATTCGTTTCTATTTATGAGGAAATTTGTGATTTACCTTTGAAAAAACGGAGGCCAATTAAACAACTGAACGTTTTTTCCCCCCATTTTTCCCATATTCATTTACTAAATGAAGGTATTTCTATGAAACTATCTGTGGACTGTTCATTACATGAAGTGAATTGTTGTGTGAATGTTGTCGCTCAAACTTTGGAGGAACAGTTCTTAAAGACAATCATCTAACGATAACAAGGAAAGACCACAGAAACACCGGTTTCTTGTAAAACTTACTGAAACAAGAAGAATTAGATCATCAGGGAGTCCAATGTCAAAACTGTAAAAGGCAATTTGGAGAAAATTATGACTACAGTACAACGAAAGAAAAGGTACTTCTCAAACTTGTCGATTCCCCTACGGCAAAAATAAAAGTTCGGACAGAAATAATGAAAACTGGGAAAGAAAAATACTAATTCATCAGACAAAACAGAGTTTTCAGAAATTCTACGGGCAAATTAAAACAAGTGGTGATGGTGAGCATGATAAACGGCCTCTTATGGATGCCAGTGAAAGGTTCTGGAAACAGTTGTGGTTCATACCCGGCGACTGTAACCTGAAGGCATCATGGGTCAGTGATCATAACCATCCAGTACACTAGAAAGTGACTAGGTCGTGTTCCTGTTACATCTCACCAGATTAAGTCTTTGAATGTCATTTAGAAGTGAAAATACATAAGAATGAAGATTTTTTATGGATATCAACTTCTTTATGTGAGAACACAACGTTTCGGAGTTAATGCTCACTCCTTCACCTGATGAAGGAGTGAGCATTAACTCCGAAACGTTGTGTTCTCACATAAAGAAGTTGATATCCATAAAAAAATCTTCATTCTTAGACCAGGTTAAGTCCTTCAAAGTCTGCTCAGAGTCGGCCCATTGTAGAGCAGCTGTCTGAGAAGGCATTGCATAGTGTGCACATGCAGTGTGTGGAACAGAAAAGCAATCCAACCGACTCCTTCGCCTGGATGAAGTCGGCTTGTCTTAAATGTGAAACTGAGGGCGTCCCTTGTTTGATGCTCAGGACCAATCACTTCCCACTCGCAATCGCCAAATGGGAATTCTAAAGACAACATTAACATGAAATGTCCAACACCTTGTCAACAGTGTCCTTCCTTGGCACAGACAACATATCTTAAAAGACATGATAACATGGCTTGCTGCTTATACTGTCGTCTCTGCTATGTCCATGGCTTGACTCCGAGGTCCCTCCATGGTACGACCTTGAGCATGTCCAGGGCATCATGGAAAATGATACTTTCAAACTTCTATGGAATAGACCCATATTCGGCATCAGAAGAATTCCAGCCAACAAAACTGATCTCGTCCTTTTTTATAAATTCAATGATTTTATTTACGTCATTTAATTTTCTGTCCCTTTTGACAACAGCGTGATTGGCAAGATTCAGGGAAAGCATGATAAATATACCTTGCATTTGAACTGTCTCCCTGGGTAATGCAGAAGGCTGCAGTGTTGGGGAGCATTCATATTCTCCGGAATGTTCTTCGTGGGTTCGACTAGGCAGTGTTTCCTATGAGAAGTCTGGGCCGCGTGTATAGGAGGCAAGGGCCCTGAGATGATGATGAGCCTTAGCAACCTGACTGTGCCAGGATCGCCCAAACCCTCTATGCAGCATATTTATCTTAATCTGTAAAACATTATAACACAATAATGGCTATATATAAAACGCCTGTTTCCACATACTTGTGTATCCATAAAGCACACTATTACCAGGGGTGGCCCAAGCTGCCTGTGAGGAGTTTGAAGGTTAACAGTCATATGACTTATCCCCATTCACTACTGGGTGAAGAGAGGTAATCAATGAACAAACACACTTGCCGAGGGTGAGACCACATGTATCACATGTGCTTCGTTGTGGGACAGGATGAAGACTAAAAAAATGTCAGGCTTCAGTCTAACAAAGTCACCCATCCAATGACTCTCCGAGACCAACGATGCTTCAGTTCAACTGATCTGAACCCTGGGACTACAGAAACACACACAACCGCTAACAGCACAGTTGATGCAATGCTCCAAAACTTGTAGAAAATACTCACAGTCTTTTCTATTAAACGTGTTCAGCAGGACAGCCCCGGGTCATTTTACAAATAACAACGCTATACATCCATGCACAGTAAGATAAGCTCAAGATAATATTATAATTATTTGCCTTCAACCATCAATTCAAACAGATATACTTGACTGGTTAGCATTTGATACCCAGTTCGTGTAAGCTTCAGTATATATAGTCTGGTTCATAATTATTGAGAATTTTTCTTCTTACTTTGAGCTATCCTAACACCTCAACTGATTCACTGATACTTAAAACTAAGTAATGGTATAAGGGAGGTAACTCATCTTGGCCTACTGAGTATAGTACAATTAGAGTTACCTCCCCTGAATTTGTAGCAGACGTCATTTTCCTCAGCACTGTCAACAATGTCTGCTGAAGATAAAAGAAGGTTGATTTTTGAGTTGTGTAATCAAGGAACTGATGATGTAAATACACTGGCAGAGAGAACAGGAACTCCTCTTTCTACTGTGTATAGGATTAGGAGGAATTTTAAAGAGGGACAGGATTTTGGGCATCAGAAAGGAGCAGGGAGACCCAGAAAATTGGACTTCTCAGATCGCGTCCGGCTGGGAATTTTAGCGTCTAAAAAGCAAAGGGCAAGCATCTCCAACATCAGGTATGAAATGATAGAAAGGGGATCAACAGTTGTATCGAAATCTACAGTTAGAAGAAATTTGATTGATCTTGGATGGGAGAAAAAGACTGGAATTCCTTCTCCTCTCATGAAACAAGAACATAAAGACAGGCGTGTTGAGTGGTGTTTGGCACATGAAAACTTTGACTGGGAAAATGTCATTTTTACTGATGAAAGCTCAATATGGGTATATCCCAATAATGTGAAAATATTGACAAAGTCTGCGTCAGCACCGTTGTATCGACGACCTAAATACAGCCCAAAGTTTCATGTATGGGGAGGGATATCCTTATTAGGAACGACCCCGCTGTGTGTGTTTGAGGGAAATCTGACAAGTCAACGCTACACTAACATATTAGATAATTTTCTCCTTCCAAGTGCACATGTGTTTTATGGAAATGACTAGATTTTGCAGCAAGATAATGATCCTAAACACACCGCAAAACATGCCAAGCAGTGGTTTCAGGAGAAAAATGTGACTGCATTACCATTTCCTGCATATAGTCCTGACTTAAATCCCATTGAGAACATTTGGGGGATGATGAAGGAATGTGTGAATCAAAAGCGGTTGACAAAAATTGAAGACATGAAGAGAGAAGTGGTCCGATACTGGGTCAGCATAACTCACGAGACACTAACCTCTCTGATAGGAAGTATGCCTACCCGTCTTAGACTGTGCCGTGAAGCTCAAGGAGACTTGATAAAATATTAAATTGTTACCTACACAACATGAAAAGGTCAGTTCACTTTCACAATACATTCAATTTTATCTGATTTGTTCTCGTTTAATAATATGAAATGCTTTAGCTATTCTCAATAATTTTGAACCATACTGTAGATCTCTCGTGTACAAAGGTACTTTACTCTGCTAAGCTTTAATACACTGATCAGCCTCAAACACTCACACTTACGTTAGTCTGAATGTATCGGGATTGTATTAAATGGAAAAGGACTATCCCCTACAGGTGCTCCTTTTTAGTACTGGCATTTGAAATGAGAATGGTTTCACTTTCCTTTGCTGAGATTATACCATATCATGCACGGTGACACCATCTTGCCTGAAGGGAAGGTGGTGTAGCCTAGTGGTTAAGGCGTTGGCTTCTCACGCCGAAGACCCGGCTTTAAGTCCTCATATGTGCTATCAACGTCATTTTGCATAAAACACTGTGAACGAAACCGAGTGTTATTTCACCTTTCATGCCAATTACATGTATGTCTTAATGCGGAAATAATGACCGGTCTATGAGCGGTCGTTGATCGATCATTCTCTGATGCTCTTGTTAGCCATGCATCTGCAGCATTGACATTGGTCGGCATCCCGGACAGAAAATGACCACTGCAGTATAAGTAACAACAATCAGGGCCCTTAATATCGAAACGTTTGTAGCCTTAAGAATTCTTAACTTTGATCATAGCCAATGTGTTAAGAATGGGCTCATTAAGAAGTTCGTAGGGCTACGAACGTTTCAAGAATATCTAGCCAGCTCTTGAATGTGGGATTGAATTTTGCGGTCACTCCATGCTGATTGCCACTCCTGCTTTTGATGATAGCGATTTCGAGACCATCGTTCGTTACAGAGTAGTTGGTTGTAGAACGTTCAAAGCAGCGACCTCTGAAGAACGTCTAAATATTGGATGGCCAGTCAGCTCTCTTTGGTGACCTGACCGTATTCGTGGATGTCGTTTGATCTAGTCTTTCCAAACGTGAAAATGTTTTTACAACGATCTTATCATATGCAGTTCTAATTCCAGCTGTACAAGACATCGTTATTTTATCCAACATCAGCAAAAACGAAAATGGTTAAAAACAAACTTAATTTCCCCAAAATATGTCCAGGATTATATCCACCTGTAAAAGCGCAGTTATTTCCTCAAGACAATGTTAATCTAACTGATTATCTTGAACGTTTTTGTGTACTCTAATTAGCATTTACAATTTTGCAACACGATTTAATGCTAAGCCACATGGCTGGAGGGATTGTCCAATTTTTTCTTGTAGCTTAAACAATCTTAGAAAGTATCAGCTTGCTTTTGGCGTCTACTCCACAGTTGTGGTAAAAAAGTCACCGAAGGCTTGAAATGTAAAATTCCTTTGTGATGCACTGTTGTATAGAAATATCCATTTTCCATGTGCTGGTTGATGTAAAGGTGAATTTCCTTTGTGTGACCCCCATGGATATACGAAGCTGTGTCGGCGATTGAAACCAGCTTCCGTGTTTGCGTTTATAGAGAAGCATGCAGGTTTACACTTATCCTAAACAGGAATTGCTCCCACTCACACCACTTAGTGTTGATATTTTCGCTCCTGTATGTGACGTACCTCGTTCATTGTGTGGCGTGCAGACATGGAGCACGTGCACATTCTGTAAAAGGATATTAAATAGCTACTGTCAGTCTCAGAGTGGAGTGCCTTAGATATAGATATTGATGTAGTTCGACAGTTCCAGGTATGATAGTGGCATCATGAGAAGTGAACAAAGAATCCACCCAGTATCTCTCATAATCCGTATCCAAACGATCCAGGAATATGTCCCACCTCAAATCCCTTCCCGAGTATTTAAATACATATTTCACCTGATTCGTGCACGCATTTGTAAACAAATTAATGAAGTCAATTCACTCCAGAGCCCAGCTTGTGTTATGTCAGTGCCGTTTTATACCTTGAACCATGCAATAATTAGAAACAGAGTCTATGTAAAATATACGCACTGTTACTTTTTTGTTTAATGTACATGTATTGCCTCTGAAGTTTTTTCAGAAATCAGTTTGTGAAGAAGCATTTAGTTCCCAAATACATATCCACGGCTTCCATCCCAGAATTATTTATGTTACTCAAGTGGGGTAGAATAGCAGGTAAGACCTTCCCTGACTGTCCCCATATGGACACAATGTCTAAATGCCATTATTGGTGTCTCCAGCAATTCCATTACTGTATACTACTCCAAATGCAGTAAAACCTATCTCACAGCATTCGAAACCCAGTTCATCTGGGTTATGATCAAAATGAGTGAGTGTAATTTTACGCCGCACTCACCAATATTCCAGCTAGTATGGAGGCGGTCTGTAAATAATCAAGTCTGGACCAGACGATCCAGTGACCGACAACATGAGCATCGATCTGCGCATTTGGGAACCGATGATTTGTGTTAACCAAGTCAGCGAACCTGACCACCCGACCAAGGTAGTCGCCACTTAAGACAAGCATAGTCGCCTTTTATGGCAAGGATGGGTTGCTGAAGGCCTATTCTACCCCGGGACCTTCACGGGTCTTTGACCGAAGTGTTAACGGCTTGGTGCGCGTTCCTTAATGGATACCTCTCGTACAAACTTACTGTACTGTACTGTACTGTACTCTGATAAAATGTAATGCACTGAGTTTCCTCAAACACTCACACGTAAGGTAGTCTCAGAGTATGGGGACTGCATTGAACAGAGAAAGTATTCTCCCGGCAGGTTGTCATTTTCGATACTGGCCTTTGAAATGAGAACAGTTTTCATTGGATGTGTCTTAATCGTCATGTTAGGAGTTATTAGACCACAGCTGTCTTGTCGGAACTGTCGAAACTTTGGTGTCGAAATTATAACCTTCTGATTGTTGAGCAATTTCGTCTGAAGTGACAGGGTCAGGAGAACATCCCAGTACTGTACTTCTTCGCCGTACAATCAACAACTCCAATACCCAAACCAGTTTATTTCCTTTCACCCAGAATCATTATTATATTAGTTAAAATACTAACAACGAAACTGTCTTTTGTGTTCATGTTTCACGCCTGTTATGCCGAAATGAGGAAATAGGTAAAACACGTCACAATTTAATTCTGGACTCACAATAGTCCAGAAACTCTCAGCACTGTGGCCACTCTCGCACAAGGGATTTCGCAAAATTAAACAGGCAGCTGTTATGTATGTGTGCAAAGGATGAAAAAATGAAAAAAAATTTTTTCGAAAACTCAAAATTTAAACTCGGTCGCCCATGGGCACGCCCATGGGCGAACAGTGGCCAATGGGTAGGCCCATGGGCAGGCCGAAAGTGTTTCATTTCATCTAGAATGAATGTTTTGGAGGTTGTAAATGAATGAAAAAATGTTAATAAGTATCATGACACAAATTTCAGCTTGTTGTGACTTGACTCTGCTAACTGACAGCGATTTTGAAAAATCTCGCCCATGGGTGAAAAACATATTAGCCCATGGACGAGAATAATTAATTTCATTGAAACTACATGTTTTTTTTCCAGGCTGTGCAGTCTTTCAATACATGAACGTGTATTTATTATTGTCTTGACACGAAATTAAGCTTATTTTGACTTAATTCGGCTAATTAAGAGTGATTTTTCAAAAAGACTCGCCCATGGGCGAAAACCATTTGGCCCATGGGTGAGAATATTTACTTTTACTCAAAATACACCTTTTCCCATGTTTTGGAGGTTGTGAATGGATGAAAGTATGTTCATAAGTATCATGTCACAAAATTCAACTAATTTTGAATTAATTCCGTTAATTTAGAGCTATTTAAGAAAATCTCAACCATGGGCGAAAAACATTTTAGCCCATGGGCGAGAATATTTCCTTTTACCCCAAACACATCTTTTCCAGTATTTGGAGGTTGTAAATGAATGAAAGTACATTTATGAGCATCATGACAGAAATTTCAACTCATTTTGACTTAATTCCTCTAAATGAGAGCAATTTTGAAAACTCTCGCCCATGGGAGAAAGACATTTTAGGCTATGGGCGAGAATATTTGCCTTCACTCAAAATACATCTTTTCCTGTGGTTTGGAGGTTGTAAATGAATGAGGATATATATATGAGTATCATGGCACAAAATCCAACTCATTATGACTTAATTCTGCTAATTGAGACCGATTTTCAAAAACATCTCGCCCATGGGCGAAAAACACTGGGCCCATGAGCGAGAATATTTCCTTTTCACTCCAAATACATCTTTTCTAATGTTTTGGAGGATGTAAATGAATGAAAGTGCCATTATGAGTATCACGACACAAACTTCAACTGATTTTGACTTAATTTTGCGAATTCAGGAAGATTTTTTAAAATATGCCAGAATAATCACTTTTACTCAAAATACATCTTTTCCTGTGTTTTGGATTTTGTAAATGAATGAGGATATATTTATATGTATCATGGCACAAAATCCAACTCATTTTAACTTAATTCTGCTAATTTGTAACAAGTACAAGAATCTGGACTTCCACTTAAATTTTCATAGCTTTTCTTATTGTCTTGGAGGTTGTAAATATATGAATGAAAGTGTGTTTATAATTATCACGACCAAAAAAAATGAAATCATTCCGGTCTTAATTCGACTAATCTCTCTCGTGGACGAAAATATATTCGTTTGCTCGTTTTCTTTATTTTGCAAACATATAGATTAAAAATAGCTGAAATTCTAATGACAATTCAGTTTAATTTCGTGAGTTTAGTTTTATGTTGCACTCAGTAATATCCCAGCAATATGGCGGCGGTTTGTAGATAATCGAGTTTGGATCAGACAATCCAGTGATTAACAGTATGAGCATCGACCTGCACAATTGGGAACTGATGACATGTGTCAACCAAGTCAGCGAGCCTGACCACCCGATCCCGTTAGTCGCCTCTTACGACAAGCATAGTCGCCTTTTATGGCAAGCATGGGTTGTTTAAGCCCTTTACTTCCAGCAACATATACAATACACTTAGAATACTAAGCCTTGAGATTCTTTTGAATTTAGGTATTCTATAAATATACCAAAATTCAACCTATATCTATGAAGTTGAAGTTATTTGTGAAAGCCCTAATCAAGAGTGACCAAACTCCAGTGACTATACTGGGACACAATAGTAAACGGTGTTGTGAGATCTTTAAACTGTATTGAAATACGTCTTGCCAATTCCGCTGACATTCACCAAATGTACCTACCTAGTAGTTTTAAGTGTACCTACCCAGTTTAGCATGTTTCGTTTGAATAGTGTGGTCTCCATTTTTAGTAATTCCCGTTTGCCCGTCCCGGCTTTTCCTCGTCCGAGGTTTTATGGGGTATTCTCCTATTTGTCAGACCAGAAATTGTCTACAACAGGGGTAGGTCACTCGCTTGTTTTCTTTACCATTTGTACTAATTAGTATCCGCCTCCTCCTGCTCCAATGCACACAGTGACCTGATTCGTCTCCATCGCAACTTAGGCTGCGTTTAACAGTACTTTAGCCAGTTTACTGTATCAGTCGAAATCTTACAATGAATGAATGAATGAAGAGCAAGAAGTATATGTGAATGAATGAAAGAAATGATAAAAGAAAGAAGTGCATATGTGAATGAATGAGAAAGATATAATCAAAGAAAGAAGTACATGTGTGAATGAATGAAAGAATAAATGATACATCACGGCCATCCCTTCCAAAACATGCTAAAGAACGCAAAACTATCGTTAGATCACATGTGTTAACGTCAGCTTGTTATTGTCTCCCTGGTCAGGCGTAACAATTGTCAGACAGGTTAAAACAACAAACTATCTGATTGACTGCACAGCTACCTGTTGACGTAGTATACCCACATCACCTACTTTTCCTGCGTAACCTTCATCTACATCACCACCCTTAATATATTGAGCAGAGAGCAAGGAAGGCCCTATAGCTGTAACCACTGAACCGTGGCGTCTCTCTGCTCCCAAGTTCCCAAGTGGGGGTGTCCTTCTCTACCTCTTCCATTAATCTTAAAACATCTAACAAGCTCAACGCATGCATCTTTTTATTAAAATGTGATGTTATACATAATCATAAAAGTATTTTTATGTATTATTCAGTTGATTATTATTCTAGAATGTATGACACGCTGGACAGGTCTAGGGCATTTTGTGTTAATTTACCATTCCCATTTTCATAATGCTTGAAAAAGACACTCATTAATCTATCGCAGAGTTTTGTCATTCCTTCACTCCAACATGGTTGCTAAATCCCCTATGATCATAGTATATCGACTCTGCCATACCCAATTCACCTAATCCTGAGAAATCAACCAGTCATGACATACCCACACGGCCTAATTAATTTTCCGTACCTATCGAGTAAAAAATACATAAAATGGGAGGACGCCTTGTTAACTAATGGGAGTGAGCCTTGCAGGGAGTACCCTCACTCTCACAAACCCACGTATTGAGGAGACGCGGCCGTGTTTGTCGGGGATTTTTCTGGCTTTGCTAAATAAATCGTACATAAACATGTAAAATATTTTGCTTTGATTCTGTAACTACCCACATTATGACATTGAGACCATTTTGGTTTATCGAGTAAAATACGATTGAATAGTTTTGAGTTTGAATCTTGCCACTTTAGCGCTCTATCTTTTTAAATGGGGCGTGCATACTAATATTTAGGTGTTTTTTAGTATTCCGTCTATTTGTTTAAATTAACTGATTTACCTGTTTTTGCTTTGTTTGGGTTTTTTATTGCAAGTGGCCCAGCGAGTGAGTCTGCTTTGATACCTGTAAATTTATTCTGACGTTTGACGAGCGGGACGTAAACAAGAACATATATGGAGCCCCTGCATCAATACGTATTAAAGTGTTTGAAACATTATTCGAGACCATTATTTGTACACAACTGATGAAATGTACCTGAAAGATCAAGATTCATAAGAACGTACAGGGCACATTTCTCCTACCCCATTTAAGAATGTTCATTTCTGATTGGTTCACGTGGCCTTGCGAGGAAGAATAGATCATTAAGTTTTACCCCGCCACGTGGGAAAAGCCTGCATCCAGTCAGTGAACTGTAAAGCAGTGGTTCGAATCGACTATAGTTAGTACCATGTTAATATAATACATGGTTTCAGCTTGTTTTGATGCTGTTTTTACATAAAGTGATATTTAAACATTCGTTATGGTAAATACGGTGTAGCAATGTGATGAAGAGTATGCGGGTTTTCTTCATCCACCGATGAGAATGGTGGTATCCTCTTTTGGTTCACACCCGGATTGTCGATTGTTTTATCAAATACACAACAGGACTGTCGAAAAGCAGTGGAGTGTGACAGTGGTCAACACTGTTCTAATGACACCCGGAGCGTCGACTACCTTGGAGAACTTGTGCCCGAGAATAGCAGAAGACTCGTCTCTACGCTAATTAACGAGCTAAAACACATACACAAAGACTTCGGTGAAAGAATGAGCTGCGGAACCAATTCCTGAATGATAGTCGTCGCACGAACAGTAGTCGAGAAAGTTGGCGTCATCGGGAATCGAGGGTCTGTGAGCAATGTAAACTGCATATTGTGAGACAGTGGCCACAATAAAGAATATAGAAGAACTTGACAGAAGGCTTCAGCGTCTCAACGAGCAGCTCCAAAGACAAGAGATTTCCGTAATGAGCTGTGCTCATCAGACTGTCTGCCTCGCTCATAGTGACCACATTACTGTACTTTATAACGTATTTGGTTTTCCTTCATGTCCGGAGCGTCGAACGCCATAGTGTTGACACCTGATTACCTCCTTACGTAATACCCGAAACATCGAATTTACAAACATTTCAATTCAATTTTAGACAGCCCAGGCAAGTCGTTTGTTTAAGGAGTAAGAGGATTAGGAGGCATGGTCGACTAGATTTCTTTGTTTAACTAATCCCACACGGCCTTCACCAATAGAGGGAATGATTTCTGTTCAGTTATGACATTGCTGTTCTCCATAGGTCTCTATTTTCTCCACACATCTCCATGTTGTTGTATTTTTGTGTGTTTTGTAACTCTGATAGGGACTGGTGAACAAGCTTTACAGTACCTCACCCATACAGCATATAATACAAAATATAAATGAAGCATGTGTCGTCATCCATATGAACTATCATATAATAACATATGCATACATATCATTACATCAAATACATCTATCATATAAGTAAACATGAAAAATAGAATTATGGTTTGTTGTGTCTGACTAGCTCTTTGTAGAAACACTGAACATTTGTGAGAAGGCTTTTGACAAGTTAATTAGTTTCCTCTTAAAAATTAAAAAATCAAGCTTTGTGTTTTATGATAAAATCGTGGACGGATCAACTGGTTTTCACAGTGAATAAGTTCTTTTCCGTTCACCGAAGTCATCATAGACCACAGTGAGAAAAGGTCGATCTTCAAGCAGTAAGGAAGACCATGATAGCGTATGGAGTACGTGTGTCTTGGTCATCTCCTCCGTTATCCCCTCCCCGAATCCACACCCCACCAGGGCGTGTAGGACTTGTTTCGGTGAATGAAAAGGGACTCCTAAAACCCCATATACCCCTAATCACAATGCTATAATTTGTCGTTTTTGTGTATCCGGTTTTGTGTATTCTGTAATATTGTATAGTACTGGTGAAGCGTTAATCAAAGCAATATTTTGTTTGCTAAACGAACCACATTTTTTTGAGAATCAAAATATGTTTTAAGCACATTTCCAAAATTGAAATGCAGCATGCACACAATAACTAAATTGGAAGGAATATCGTGCCGGACAAGGTTTTCCAGAGCACCTGAACATAAATGTCAATGTCTTTCAAAGACTAATATGTGCAGGTCTTGCAAAAGGACAAAGCAGGTATGCTTGACAAAGTTCTTGCAAAGGAGGTTTATACACAACACCAAAACCAACCGGTCAGCTCGACGCCTTATAGAATAATCAATTCGAGATGTCCTTTGAATGTGAGATATTTGGCTGCGCGTCTTGCGCAATCAGTCTTTTTCATCCATATACACTTACGAACACCTGTTCATTTCAAAGTTGGTGTCTCCTAATGACCTAATGTGATCCATGGATGAATTTTGTATATGACAAGTAAAATACACATGAAAGCGGCAGCTGTTATACTCCAATAAACAAGACCAGCGGACGAGACATGACTTTTTCTGTGCAAATTGTCGTAGGCGCTTTGCGGAAATTACGTAAGTGAACGCGGAAGAAACAGAAAGTGTCATCGTTCCGCTCAGTTTCCATTGTCTTTGCGAGTTATGCTGAGATACTCAACAAACTGAGATAAAAGTCAAAATGATGAAAAAGTGGAAATCAGTGTGTGGATTAGAACTTGAAAATCACTCATGAAGTCTCTGACAAAGTAATATCTGTTCAGGTCATGATCATTTGGAAAAAAATACGAAAGTTCTATGGATATACAACTTCTTATAAGGTAAGCAGCATTTCGGCGTAGCTGTTAAACTCGTTCAAGAAAGGAATATCTTACAGGTAGTCCTGTAAGTTAAACCTTTGTTTTGGGTCGAGGTCAAAATCGTTTGATGTAGTGACAACGGTGTTGTTTTATGGGATTAGACACGGCTTTTCTATAAAAAAAGTAAAATGTGTGTCCTCAGGAAACGAAATAAGACACGTGTACCAGAATGTAAGTGAATCGATGTTAGCGAGTTCAGTCACTGATTTCAGTTAATAAAATGGGCTTTCAGTTCACTCCTTCCAGTAGTAATGAGTTATTTAGTTTCTTGGTAGAATTGCTTGCAAGGTGAATGTTGAAAATGACAGTTTTCAGGATCATTTTAACAACTTCAGTTATGGCTTCAGTAAAGCTGCTATGCTTCACGTTTCGTCCTACTTATTTTACGGGAAGATACCTTTGTGTAAACAGCTATATGTTCATTCTGAGAACTGGTAAAAAGGGAGAATATATCTCGTGAAAATGAATTTTGGAAGACTGCAGATCAACAGTTCCAGATGTCTCAACAACATAATTTCTAAAATACTTAGAGACCACAATCACGGAAGCCAAAGTAAATCTGTTCGAGTGTAGCAAAAATAGGGAAAATTTATTTCAAAAATAGAAAAGTAAACGCAAAGTCAATCTTGATTACATTACGTATTCCTCATAGCCCGATATAATGATTATACATTAATAGTATGGATACGTTAATGTATAGTTTAAACTAATCTCCTCAAGTAATCGGGACTGGATTGTCAAGCATAAACATACATATCAATGCCGCTCCATACCAATAATATAATTACATAACATACATGATAACACCACTTCATGTTCCGCTCGTCAAACGTCAGAATAAATTTACAGTTATCAAAGCAGACTAACAGGCCCACTAGCAGTAAAAAACAAAACAAAAACAAATAAATTAATATATCCAAATGAATAGATGGAATACTAAACACCACCAAAATATGCACACCCCCTTTAAAAAGGTAGAGTGCAAAAGTGGCAAACCAGTAAAATATGCCAAGATTCAAACTCAAAACTATACAATCGTATTTTACTCGATAAATCAGAATGGTCTCAATGTCATAATGTGGGTAGTTACAGAATCGAAGCAAAATATTGTACATATATGTATCATGAAATAATAATTTATCAACTGAATAACACATAAAAATACTCTTATGATATGTATAACATCACATTTGAGTAAAGAAATGCATGCGTTGAGCTTGTTAGATGTTTTGAAGATCAATGGAATAGGTAGAGAAGGACACCCCCACTTGGGAACTTGGGAGCAGAGAGACGCCACGGTTCAGTGGTTACAGCTATAGGGCCTTCTGTGCTCTCTGCTCAATACATTAAGGGTGGTGATTAAGGTTACGCAGGAAAAGTAGGTGATGTGGGTATACTACGTCAACAGGTAGCTGTGCAGTCAACCAGATAGTTTGTTGTTTTAACCTGTCTGACAATTGTTACGCCTGACCAGGGAGACAATAACAAGCTGATGTTAACACATGTGATCTAACGATAGTTTTGCGTCCTTTAGCATGTTTTGGAAGGGATGGCCGTGATGTATCATTTATTCTTTCATTCATTCACATATGTACTTCTTTCTTTGATTATTTCTTTCATTCATTCACATATACTTCTTGCTCTGCATTCATTCATTCATTCATTCATTCATTGTAAGATTTCGACTGATACAGTAAACTGGCTGAAGTACTGTTAAACGCAGCCTAAGTTGCGATGGAGACGAATCAGGTCACTGTGTGCATTGGAGCAGGAGGAGGCGCATACTAATTAGTACAAATGGTAAAGAAAACAAGCGAGTGACCTACCCCTGTTGTAGACAATTTCTGGTCTGACAAATAGGAGAATACCCCATAAAACCTCGGACGAGGAAAAGCCGGGACGGGCAAACGGGAATTACTAAAAATGGAGACCACACTATTCAAACGAAACATGCTAAACTGGGTAGGTACACTTAAAACTACTAGGTAGGTACATTTGGTGAATGTCAGCGGAATTGGCAAGACGTATTTCAATACAGTTTAAAGATCTCACAACACCGTTTACTATTGTGTCCCAGTATAGTCACTGGAGTTTGGTCACTCTTGATTAGGGCTTTCACAAATAACTTCAACTTCATAGATATAGGTTGAATTTTGGTATATTTATAGAATACCTAAATTCAAAAGAATCTCAAGGCTTAGTATTCTAAGTGTATTGTATATGTTGCTGGAAGTAAAGGGCCTCAACAACCCATGCTTGCCATAAAAGGCGACTATGCTTGTCGTAAGAGGCGACTAACGGGATCGGGTGGTCAGGCTCGCTGACTTGGTTGACACATGTCATCAGTTCCCAATTGTGCAGGTCGATGCTCATACTGTTGATCACTGGATTGTCTGATCCAAACTCGATTATCTGCAAACCGCATACTAATTAGTACAAATGGTAAAGAAAACAAGCGAGTGACCTACCCCTGTTGTAGATAATTTCTGGTCTGACAAATAGGAGATACCCCATAAAACCTCGGACGAGGAAAAGCCGGGACGGGCAAACGGGAATTACTAAAAATGGAGACCACACTATTCAAACGAAACATGCTAAACTGGGTAGGTACACTTAAAACTACTAGGTAGATACATTTGGCGAATGTCAGTGGAATTGACAAGACATATTTCAATACACTTTAAAGATCTCACAACACCGTTTATTAATGTGTCCCAGTATAGTCACTGGAGTTTGGTCACTCTTGATTAGGGCTTTCACAAACAACTTCAACTTCATAGATATAGGTTGAATTTTGGTATATTTATAGAATACCTAAATTCAAAAGAATCTCAAGGCTTAGTATTCTAAGTGCATTGTATATGTTGCTGGAAGTAAAGCTCTGTGTTCGGGACCCGTGAAGATCTGGAGTAGAAGAGGGCCTCAACAACCCATGCTTGCCATAAAAGGCGACTATGCTTGTCGTAAGAGGTGACTAACGGGATCGGGTGGTCAGGCTCGATGACTTTTGCTGGCACATGTCATCAGTTCCCAGTTGTGCAGGTAGATGCTCATACTGTTGATCACTGGATTGCCGTCGCCATATTTCTCGGATATTGCTGAGTGCGACATAAAACTACACTCACGAAATTAAACTGAATTGTCATTAGAATTTCATCTATTTTTAAACCATATGTTTGCAAAATAAAGAACACGAGCAAACGAAAATATTTTCGTCCACGAGAGAGATTAGTCGAATTAAGACCGGAATGATTTCATTTTTTTTGGTCGTGATACTTATAAACAAATTTAAGTGGAAATCCAGATCCCATACTTGTTACAAATTAACAGAATTAAGTCAAAATGAGTTGAATTTTGTGTCATGATACTTACAAATATATCCTCATTCATTTACAAAATCCAAAACACAGGAAAAGATATTCTCGCTCATGGGCCCAATGTTTTTCGCCCATGGGCGAGATGTTTTTGAAAATCGGTCTCAATTAGCAGAATTAAGTCATAATGAGTTGGATTTTGTGCCATGATACTCATATATATATCCTCATTCATTTACAACCTCCAAACCACAGGAAAAGATGTATTTTGAGTGAAGGCAAATATTCTCGCCCATAGCCTAAAATGTCTTTCTCCCATGGGCGAGAGTTTTCAAAATTGCTCTCATTTAGAGGAATTAAGTCAAAATGAGTTGAAATTTCTGTCATGATGCTCATAAATGTACTTTCATTCATTTACATCCTCCAAATACTGGAAAAGATGTGTTTGGGGTAAAAGGAAATATTCTCGCCCATGGGCTAAAATGTTTTTCGCCCATGGTTGAGATTTTCTTAAATAGCTCTAAATTAACGGAATTAATTCAAAATTAGTTGAATTTTGTGACATGATACTTATGAACATACTTTCATCCATTCACAACCTCCAAAACATGGGAAAAGGTGTATTTTGAGTAAAAGTAAATATTCTCACCCATGGGCCAAATGGTTTTCGCCCATGGGCGAGTCTTTTTGAAAAATCACTCTTAATTAGCCGAATTAAGTCAAAATAAGCTTAATTTCGTGTCAAGACAATAATAAATACACGTTCATTTATTGAAAGACTGCACAGCCTGGAAAAAAAACATGTAGTTTCAATGAAATTAATTATTCTCGTCCATGGGCTAATATGTTTTTCACCCATGGGCGAGATTTTTCAAAATCAGTTAGCAGTTAGTCAGTTGTCAGTTAGCAGAGTCAAGTCACAACAAGCTGAAATTTGTGTCATGATACTTATTAACATTTTTTCATTCATTTACAACCTCCAAAACATTCATTCTAGATGAAATGAAACACTTTCGCCCATGGGCCTGCCCATGGGCCTACCCATTGGCCACTGTTCGCCCATGGGCGTGCCCATGGGCGACCGAGTTTAAATTTTGAGTTTTCGAAAAAATTTGTTTTCATTTTTTCATCCTTAGCACACATACATAACAGCTGCCTGTTTAATTTTGCGAAATCCCTTGTGCGAGAGTGGCCACAGTGCTGAGAGTTTCTGGACTATTGTGAGTCCAGAATTAAATTGTGACGTGTTCGGTATTCTATGAGCGTTCATTGATCAATCATCCACTTAAGGTTCACATATACTCTAGGGACTACAAATGTATAAAATATTTATTGGCATCCTAATAAATGAAACTATTAAAACTACTCATTTAGAAATTGAATTAACATGAATCGACCTATTTGAAAACAGTGCACAATTCTCTCCCGCGAATGAAATTTCATCCGACCAGAGAGGCGCGTCTCCGTGACATAAAGTGAGATATGCCTGTGATGGACGCAGTAGACTTCATGTGTTTTTCTGGGGGTAAATTATCTTGTTTACAGGGTTGTCTAAACCTGAAATCGTGACAACTGTTGTGCAAAATTATTTTTTCCCCTGGTTTTACAATCTACTGTCAATTGATCTGCTTTGCCTAGCTTCCGAGTTAGAACTTTTTTCACAGACAATTTGTCTTAACAGGTAAGTATACCTGCTGGCTAGATGTGGCTATATTCCCCAATTTACTCTGGTGTGAAACCACTTGTGTCTCGTGATCTAGATATGGTAATTCAGTGGGTTGAAATGTCGGTACAAAGCAGAGTCTGGCATGTCCAGAAGTAATTCAGACAGCGACAATCTTTCCCTTTCCGTGGATCGCCAGCCCTCAAGCAGGGACTGTTTCCCGTAAACCAATGAAAAAAGTAAATTAATAAAAAAATACAATAAAAAAATAAAACAAAACCAACAAAAGAAACGAAACAAAGTAAAAAATCAAGAAGAAGAACAACAACAACAAAAAGGAATAAAAAAGAAAAAAGAAAACAATACAAAAACACGCTGGGCCTTATTAGTGGGAACCAGACGCTAGTGAAAGTGACAACGATGATCGGTCTCGCTCATCTAGTTTACAGGAAGATGGACGACTAGTGGGAACCAGACGCTAGTGAAAGTGACAACGATGATCGGTCTCGCTCACCTGGTTTACAAGAAGATAGACGACTAGTATCTGCATAATAGAGGATGGACGTTAACCAAGTGAGTGTAACAAGAAAGTTATCACGCAATATCGTCACATTCACCCCCACCTCGCTTCCATGGAAGAAATCGTTATGCTACAAGTTACGTCACGTAAACACCTTTCGGCCATGATTCAGAATCATATTTAAGTACGAGTAGAAATAGCTTTCATTTTCTGACTTGATGAAAACAAACCATAATCTAATTGATTCTTGAACTGAGTTTAGCCTGATTTTCACAAATGGTTTGCGCCCTGTCGCCAATCTGAGAATAAATGCTTTGTTTGGTTTCTTTTCACAGAGTTAAAAAATCAAAACTGCTTTCTGCTGATCGTGCATTCGATTGAGGACCAATGGGATTTTGTAGGACATAGCTTACACCATAACAATGTTGAGATTGAGATCCAGTGATCGAGGCAAAAATAGCATCGGCTTGAGCATGCACTAGTGCATGGATATGTACGCTATATAAATATTCTATGTCATACCACACCATGTCTCTACTAGATGCAAAGTGGATGTCACCCATTTAGCACGAACCCCGGAGTCCGGTGGACATCTTTGCATGGTGACACAATCACCGACCCCTGGTAGCACTTGACGGCAACGCAGTTATTCGGCATTTGTTCGTTAATGTCGAGAAATCACCATATTGACCAGCTCTGCATACAACTAAGTGAAAATCCTTCCTCACATGGCGTTACTGCGGTTCGCTGCATTGCTCTGGCGACAGAGTTACGTAACCTGTCTGTGGTTTCAGTGGCGGGTGAAAGTGAGGCAGACGACTTTTTGGCAACATTTATTCGCTCGGTATTAATTAACCACAGGTTTTTCAAGAATGAATATGGTGATTTCGTGTTCAACAAACAAAACAAAACAAAACAAAACAAAAACCACAAAAGAGTTTATTCATTCTTAAAGAGATTGTACGCCACGCATTTCCAGCAGGGCTACTGGTCAGCACCCCGGACAGACACTGACCACAGCAGTGAGACTAAAGTCAGTCAGCTGTTGGTACCGGGACTGATTCTGGCGGTTACTCCATGCTGGTTCTGACTCCGTTTTCGATGATAATGATTTCAAGTAAATTCGACCGTTAAATACAGAGCAATTAGGATAATGACAGTTAACGTTCAAGGAACCGGCTTTCAAAGAACGACCTCATGGACCTCTGTGTTTGTTGATGTTGTTTTATCTTTTATTTGCAAATGTAAAGATGGTTTAGATACAAAAGTAGTTTCTAAATTATTTCCAGTTTTATTTCAACTGCAAAGAAATATCGCTATTTCCTCAAGACAGTGAAGGCAGTGCTAATCTGACTGATCAGCTTGAAACGTTTCGAGTATTCCAGTTATCGTTACAGTCTTACAACACGATTCCATATTGGGTCCAAAGCTGTTGGAATTGTCCAGTCTATCTAACAGTTTAAACAACCTTTGATTGTATCAGCTTGCTTGGGAGGACAATGTTAATCGCCTGTCTGGTGCACACAGACGTAGTTCGTGTTTGAGGTTTATCCTTGAAATAGAAGAAAGATAATTGTGGCATCTAGTCACAGTGTTCAGGTAGAGGGCTCAGTAGAGGCGTGAAATGTTATCTTCCTTTGTGATGCGATGTTGTATTGAAATATCCATTTTCCTAGTGTTGGTCAATGTAATTGGAATTTCCCTCATGTGATCCCCATGGAGGTAGAGAGCTTTGTCGGCCCTTAAAACTAGATGTACTTGAAGACTGACTTTGGAGTGTGCTTGTATTTAGAAACACGCTTATTAACATCGTTATTCACGTTTATATTTCCTAATTTATTAAATCCTTTAAACAGATTTTGCATTCTTACACACCACGCTTTTACTCCCACACGAGGCGCATCTCTCTGATGGTGTGGTTGCGTTGGGGTATTCGTGTTCCACATTAACGTTTTATAAACGGACATTGCATAGCTTCTGTAAAGCTCAGAAGTAATTGATCTGGGTGCGTAAACATATGCATCAACAATTTGAAAACAATGTTGTATAATCTCGATAAGAAAAGACTGCATCATTGCATCTCTCACCTAGGGTCCATATCCAAACAGTTCAGGAATATGCCCAACATCAAATCCCTGCATGTAAATACTTCCTCAACTAATTCTCGTCTTTACTAGCGTGTGTAACAGATTAATCAAGACAAGCTTGTGTTTTGTCAGTCCCGTTTTATATCAATTCCTTTAGGCATTCTGATACCTATTACAGAACATCAACATGCATGGACAATGTAACTCTTTGTAAATATAGACACATTAATGTTTTTGTTTAATTTATTTTCTTTGAAAGAAATCTTCCTGCGAGATAGTCCTGAGAGTGCCAGTGAAGTATACTTAGGTTCTCAGAAACAAGTCAAGGCGTAAAACAGTGTAGCCCATCATTATTACCAGGGGTTGCGGAGTAGAACAACAGTTGAAATGCTCCTTCATCACCCCGAAGACATAGCTCTCCCCACACAGATAGAATGTTCAAATTCCATTTTTAGTGTCCACAGCCGTGCAATTTAAGTTTATTTATCTTTCCAGTTTTGAACTTAACAACCACAAATAGAAATTTTCCTCACCGTGCTCTTCATCGGTTTTGACAGCCTCAAGTCCACCTACATGCCTCTGTGCGACTACACATTCTCACAGAATCAAAACAGATCATAAGAAATATATTTAATTGCTTTCCATTATCTGTTCAGGCAGACTACACTGTACATTGGTCCGAATCCAAGGTAAAGTTTTTTTCCAAGTCTTGATACGCTTCTCTCTATGGATCCCAGTCGTATAGACCTGCTAAACTCTGATACAACTGCACTACACTGTCTGACCCCAAACATTCAGATTCATGTAAGTCTCCGTATAATCAAAACTGCATCTAATCAAGACAGTGCAGGCAGATATTTTGGGACTTTCATTTCAAATGTGATTAACTTAACATTGTAATGTCTAAAATGTTCCATATTATGAATGATGTGACCACAATAATGTTTTTTCAGAATTCTTTTGGACAGTGAACTTTCCAGTACCCAAGGAACCAACTACCGCAGTGTGTAGCTATGTAAACCTTCCATTATGGCCTGAACTAAATTCTCAGTGTCAGTTCTTTCAAATGAACAATCACATTTAACAGTGCATATCTGTTGCTTCTTTGAACTGAAACATCTATCAAAAAATGAACATCAACTTGACGAATAGAATTGTGTGTATCATAAAGAAATTACCACCACCATCACAATCGTCACTACCAACACCAACAGCACTATCATCATCATCATCATCATCGTCATCGTCATCGTCGTCGTCCAAAAAAATTGCGAAAGTATGAACGAAAAAGAAGATCGTGGACAGTGTACATGCTGCTGCTCAACGGTGAGCATCTCAATTAGCTACAATGTCTATTGGTATCGGCTAGTCATCAATTCAACAAACTGATTCGTTCCAGAGCCGTGGTTTTGAGTCCTCAGTTATGATGTCCAGGATTGGTGTCCACAGACTCTGAAGGATCTGGAATGCCTGGCATCCCGGTCACGAAATGGCAGCTGCAGAAGCCACGATTGTCCAAATGAAACAACACAGCCCTTGGGCCATAATGCCCTGACAAGGAAATAATCATTGTATGAACGTTCACTGAACGAACATCCACTAAAACGAGCGTTAGTCATATATCTCCAGGACAGTCACTGGTAAGTGGCCTGGACAGATACTGGCCACTACAGTGGAATTCATGATAATGTTTCTTTGTTTCTCTGATTGAATTCTCCGGTCATTCCGATTATAATTCCTACTTTTCAATTAATTCGTCTGTAAATTACAGAACAGTTGGTTCAAGACGTGCTAACCTTCAAAGGTTGATTACGGTTTCTGTTTGCCGCCTGTCAATACATTTGCAGCTGTATTGATTGCCCAATCTTTTCTTAAAGATTAGTTGTAGTTAAACACCTCTCAATAGTATCAACTAATTTGACAGGACGTAATCTGTCTGACGCACATGGGCGTTCAAAGTTAAGTTTATCTTTGAAATGGAAAAAGGGAACTGCGGCGTCTACATCAGTGACCATTAGGTGACTCCATGGAAGCGTTTTTGCCACATGTGAAATACCTGTTTCTCCATGTTTAATCAGTTTAATGTTGATCAAATGCTGTGTCGGCGAATGAAACTAAATGTACTTGAGGACTCAGTTTTTTGACTGAGGCTTCTGAGAAAAAACTCACACTTTCAAAGGGAGTGTATAGTTAATCACGTTTATACCACCTAAACTGCAAAGCATATATTACAAATTCGTCTTCGAAATAGATCTTGCGCTCTTTCTCTCACGCACTGCATATGGTGTAGAAAAACTCTTGCTCCAACACGTGATCATCATCATCATCATCATCATCATCATCATCATCATCGGTATCTCTGAAAAGAAATTTTATCAGAGCACCAGTAAAATGTGTATTATTTTTGAGGCTCAACTTTGACAGACGTACCACTCAGCTACATAGTTATAATGCCTATATACTGATGGAGACTGGTCTTCAGTTCAACAAACCAAATCTTTTTTGATACTAGAACCCTAGATATAGAGGCGACATGGAACCAACTTCACAGTTAAGATGTCCAGTATTGGTGTCCAAAAAATTCTGAAGGGCGTGGAATATCTGGCACCCCGGTCATGACATGACAGCTACGGAAGCCATGATTGTCCAAATGCAACAAAATTCCCCCATAATGTCATGACGAGGAAATAATCACTACATGATTGATCGCTCACTAAAGCGATTGCTAGGCACGCATTTACAGCACAGCCACTGGTCAGCACCCCGGACTCTGACCACTGTGGTTTAGATGATGACAATGGGACCTCAGGCTGAATTTTCTGTTCACTCTGTACTCGTTGTACCCCCTACCTTCCATCGACTACAAGTAAATCACCTGTTAAATATTTACTTTGTTGTATGTTTAGAAAGGATCTTGTAAAGCCCCAACCTAAATAGAACGCCATATTGACGAATGGTTAGTTATTTTTCTTTGGAGACCTGTCTGATTTTGTTTTTGTGAAGAACTTGAAAACGTGTTAAAGACAAACCAAGTTTCGTAATATTATTTACATCTTTTATGATTTTATAGCACCGGTATTTCATCTGAAGGTAATCTGGAACATCGTTATTTCCTGAAGACAGTGAAGGCAAAGCTAATATGATCGTCTTGATCATGTTTTTAGTATTCCAAGTTTACAGTCTTACAGCACGATTGTCAGTGGTGTCTCGAAGCTGTATGGATTATTTTCTTCTAGTGAAACAACCTTCAACAGTATCAACTAACTTGCGAGGACGCCATCTGTCTGACGGACATAGACGTCACTTTATCTTTGAAATGAGAAAAGGAATTACAATTTCAACCTTCGGTGTCGCGTTAGAGAACTCAATGTAATCGTTTTGTTTGAAGTAAGTAGAAACAGTTTTGTTACATGGGAAATGTAATCTGATTTTGCGATACGATACTGTTTAGAAATAACCATTATATGCGTGTAGTGATCAACTTTCGTTTACGTTGATCCAGACCTACGTTGGGAGAGAAACTTGATGCAGATACTTGAAAATTGATTTCAGTTGCGCTTTTTTGGTTTTAGGGGAACGCGTTTTTTTTACTGGGAAGTTAGAGTATCATTTTTCCACATTATACGAAAATACAATAAAATAAAAAAAATGTTCTAGAAAGATATTGGTCTCCCACCTGCTACATGCCAAGGAGATTCCATTTAGCTTCAGCAGGTATAAACAAAACACTTCAAAATATATACATGGAAAATGCTACACAACACTTATGATTTTCAACCCTTATGTAACCATTTGACGCCTAGAGCACAAAATACATTGATACATTGACGTTGCACATGCAACGATCAAGGTGACATCACGTGAAATACCAACGTTCTGGTTGACCCAAATCGACCGGTTATTGTGCCAGACGATCAGTCATGCATGCATGTATGTATGTGTGTGTGTGTGCGCGCGCGCGCGCGCGTGTGCGTGTCTCATCCTAACGAGGTGACGAAGAGGCAGGTACTTGTAGATAAGCCGAATGATGATACAACTCCTGTATTACTCTGAGTGTAAGTCCGTGTGTGTGTGTGTGTGTCCCGTCAACACAACAGCTAGCCTTATTTATACACAGTCACTGATTCTTGAGCATTTCAGCGAAGTATCGAAACTTCTCGATCAGCCTCTTGTTTACCAACAGTCAAAAACATATTCATATGCAGAAGAGCGCCCAAGGGGGGGGGGGGGGGGCAACTCTAAAGCGCTACCTTACAAAGCGTGTCGCTAAAATACCATTACCGTGATGCGAAAAGTGACCCATGACAACTTTCACTGAAAACAATGTGACCCGAAATAACTATCACTTAATTAATACCAATACAAATTACAGAAAATACACTCTCGTAACAGTAACCACATGGTGATTCAAGGATCCTCTGAAAACAAAACCACTCTTCATGGACGACATTGCTAACACATACCATTCACGCCTCATCGGTGATTGCGTACACAAAAGAATCGGTAGCAGCTCTACATTAGCCTGCCAGGAATTCAGATGTCAATCTCACAGAACATGTGCAGGAAATTATGCAGAATTTTGTTGCAGAATCCTCCAGAACAAACCCTTAATATTATTTGAGCAAGCCACATAAAGAATGGCGGTGGGGTAGCCTAGTGGTTAAAGTGTTCGTTCGTCACGCTGAAGACCCGAGTTCCACACCCCATGTGGGTACAATATATAAAGCATATTTCTGGTGTTGTCCCCCAACCCCGTAGTGATATTGCTGGAATATTGCTCAAAATTAAACAAACAAAATCACTCAACGCAACAAACCAATTCCTTATGCTACTAGACTCCCAGAGAGGGGCGGAACCAACGCCACAATCATAATGTCCAGTGTTCGTGTCCTCTAATTCTGAAGGTCAAGAAATGATGCTATGGCTGTCAAAATACAACATATATCTATTACACCACAGCAAGGAAATAATCATTCCTTCAGTTACTTTTGATCGATCATCCACAAATGGTATTTGAAGAAAAGCATCTCCAGCACGGCTTTTGGAATATGTCCTTTCTTTAAAGGTTAACGATCAAAGGTCAAGCGTGGAAGGTTCGATTTGTAGGCACACCATGTGATACATTACAGTGTGTCACAACACGTTACAGGCTGAAGCCATTGTCAACTTGTAACTGTGAAATGGAAAACATACATTTCGTACATGGAATGTAGAGCGTAAAATGATCTTTCTTAGACAATGAGTGTCATGGAACTGGTGGTTACAGGTCGTTAATACTCAGAACAAACTGAATTTACCATTCACTCCATGCTGATTGCACTTTCCACTTTTTATCACAAATGACATCAGGCAAATCGACATTAAACTACAGAACCCCTACATACAAAGAACATAGCAGCGATGTGCAAAGATCTTGTCCTTGGTACTGGTGTACGTTAAATAGGTTCCAACAACGAAACTGGTTAATTATTATAGAGTCACTATTGCTGTCATTGAAAAACGTCAAATTCATAATCTCATAGTATTTCTCCATTCACTGAAATCAGCACTCATGTTATTCTTGCAACACGACTCCAAAGAAGTCTCAAACCTGTGATGATTTTCCCAGTTTTGTCTTGCACTAAAAATTATGATAGTATACTGAACAGCAAAAGACACACAACATCAAATCTCATAAACGTTTATGTTTGTGGAAGTGGTAAAGTAACGATCCCAGATGATATGCCATATAAGTTGACGTCTATACGAAACATTCGCACAAACACACCCACACTGTATCATAAAACATAATGCACCGACGGCTCTGAATGTAATCCATGCGTTTTCACTCTGATGTATCTTTTATCAAGGTTTGTGTAAAAACAACTCAAACAGTTCACCACTGACGCAAGGACGTGTGCACGCCACACAAACGATGCCTATACTACCGAACGAGCAGAGTGGGGTGGGCACTGAAAAGTTTCAAGGAGGTAGCTCTGGAACCACTGTTGCTGGACAATTGGGCTGTCATCTTACACCCTTACATGAAGTGATCAAAGTCATCAGCAAACTGTATTTGCTGCTGTTCGTCGCCGTACCGGAAGACAACCCATGCGCAAGATCGGTTCATCCGGTTCACTCATCTAATGAACCGAGCTCAAGCAGCAACAGTAACAGCAGCCTGAGTTCATGGGTCAAGGGACCAGTGTCCAGCGTTATGGTTAGGTGTCGTCTTCGGCCTGCTGGAAGCCACAGCCGACGACGGTCATATGTGGCGCCACTTTTGACACGTCAACGACCCGTGAAGGTCCCGGGTAGAACAGGCCTTCAGCAATCCTTGCTTGCGACTATGCTTGTCGTAAGAGGCGAATAACGGGATCGGGTGGTCAGGCTGACTGACTTGGTTGACACATGTCATCTGTTCCCAGTTCGATGCTCATGTTGTTGATCACTGGATCGTCTGGTCCAGACTCGATTATTTACAGACCTCCGCATCATAGCCGAAATATTTTTGAGTGCGGCGTAAAACTAAATTCAGTCACTCATCCACATTTCAGTGAGTAGTTGACTGATTGTGTTCTCCACAGCTGTAGCATGTTTAGCAATATAACAGCGTTGGGTGGGATGGGGACACCAGACATAGACTTAAAACAGAGCGCTCATGTAAGTAATGGAACCAAGGTCTTCAGCAAGACAAGACAATGTTGCGCCCATAAGGTTGCCCGAACCTTTCCCCGGGTAGCATATACAAATAGGTTTAAGTGTCTTAAGAGACGGACGCGGCATTTGGTCACTCAATGCTTTTAGACTAGCACTAAGTGGTTATTTCTAGAACAGAAACATAGTGTGTGTACGTATCTGCGAAGTTCCAGTTCCTGAAAGCTAACATTTCATGTCCCCTAAACGTGGTGATCAGGCGCCACAATTTCCTTAAATTTCAAAGATGTCACTGCCATACAAGAAATGTACATTTGTAATATGAGTTTTAAAAAAATCTTTGGTTCCTCCACATCCCCGTGTCAGAATTGATCCAGTAACCCATGTTTGTCGCAAGAGGCGATCAACGGTACCGGATGGGTATGCAAGCTGACTTGGTTGACACATGTCATCTTATCCCATTTGCGCAACCGATGCTCATGCAGTTGATCACTGGAAATCTTGCGGGGATGTGGGGGAACCAAAGGTTTCTTTAAGTCACATATTACAAATACGTGCCACACGCACTCATCCACGCACAACAAAACATTCTGTTCATGTCAGCACAACGAGCTGACAATAGACAGCTGAACTTACCCCTCGGAAAGCAGATTAAGTCCGGCTTGATTTACTATAATTCCACAGACCACGTTAACAGAAACAGGAAGGACGATTTATAAGTTGATCACGTACTTCCTTCATATTACTGAACAAGAATTGATTTAATCTTAAGTCTCTCACGCAACCAATTTCAACTGAAATGCACTTTTTCCATTTTGATCAATGTGGCGAAAATTAGGAATTCTCCTTTCTTTGCACATCCTTTTTTTGCGTGACAGCCAGGTCACCTAATGGGTCATTGTGCGACTACAACGTAGAACATCTCTACAGCGAGATATACACATACAGGAAAAAATACATTCATATGTTTCTAATTACAACTTAATGTTGGCTTTGCGTGACAGTTCTTCAAAGTTTTGACAGAGGAGGTTATACGTCTTCATACACTTCAGTTAACTGTTACCTCTAACACTGGGAACACGTGAAGGTTCTGGGGTGGAACAGGCTTTCAGCAACCCATGCTTGCCATAAAAGGCAACTATGCTTGTCGTAAGAGGCGAATAACGGAATCGGGTGGTCAGACTCGCTGACTTGGTTGACACATGTCATCTGTCCCCAATTGCGCAGATCGATGCTCATGTTGTTGATCACTGGATTGTCTGTTCCAGACTCGATTATTTACAGACCGCCGCCACATAGCTGGAATATTGGTGAGTGCGGCGTAAAAGTAAACTCACTGACTCACTCTAACACTGGTTATAATGCGCGTAGCCCATTTTGTGATTACCCCACCGTCATATTGCTGGAATATGGTTATTAGCGGAGTAAAACCATGCTCACCCACTACCTCAAATACAAGGTTTCTCCCTTGCTAGTCGACATCAAGGGTTCTGGAATTTGACGACGGTTAGTAAACATCTTTCATATTATACTGGCCATGCAAGCACTGTCGGACGATAAAACCATGCGGAACATTAATATTTTATCAGACTTTGTTTGAATAGTGAATTTTCCAATTTTCTGCAACCAACTACCGCATTATCAAGTGCTTAATCCTTCGATTTTTGTCAACTGCCAGCTCACTTCATGAGCCGGTTCACACAGAGTAAGGTACCTGTACAGCTCGTTTAACTCTGAAAAAGCTAAGCTGCTCATCACCATCGTCGTCGTCGTCGCCGTTGTTGTCATCATTTTAATCTGTCAGCAACAAAGTATTTTGTGACTCAAGAGTTTCCGTTGTGCCATTCAGCTCCACCACCACCATCTTCTGGAAGTTTTTGATACCACAAACGAATTATGTTCTTGGGAGGCTTTTGCAAGATGGTTTTCAAGTGAAAGGCAAAGAGTATGGATGGCATCTACTTGTACATATATCTTGTTTGTTACATTTCACCTGACGATAGGGCAAGAACAGCCTAGAGACGTTGTGACATACATTTAAGTAGAAGATGTCATCCATAACATTTGCTTTTCACACAAACAAATTTGTTTTCCTTAGGAAACGGAGAGCAGCCATCTCCAGACACTGTCCATCCTGGCATTCTCGAAACGAAGAGGAAAACGAATGTGTTGCTCGCCAGAATATATGGCATGCCAGACTCCAAGTATCCCAATAATTCCTTGATGAGGAAACAATCATTCTGTGAGCTTGCCTTGATCGATCATCTACTTAAGTGATTGTTAGCCATGCGTTTAGGTGGGTCAATGACCAGCCGGACACTGACCACTGAAGTAGAACTGATGATAATAGGTCTTTGATTCTCAGATTGAAATTCCTGGTCAGCCCTTGCTGATTGTGACTTCTGCTTTTCAGCGATAATGACCGCAAGCAAATCCTCTATTTAACGTAGAGTAATCGATTAATTAGTTCTAAATTTCAACCGATCACATAAAGGACGTCTGCAAATTATGACGGATAATAGGAAAATACTCCATGGAGACATTAATTGTGGGGCGGTGGAGGTAGGCTAGTGGCTAAAGCGTTCACTCGTCATGCTGAAAACCCAGGTTCGATTCCCCACATGGGTGCTATGTGTGATGTCCATTTTTGAAATGTTGCTAAAAGCGGCGTTGCAAAGGTGAACATTTCTTTGCACATCCTTTTTTGCGTGACAGCCAGGTCACCTAATGGGTCATTGTGCGACTACAACGTAGAACATCACTATAGCCAGATATACGCATATAGGAAAAAAGTATATTCATATGTTTGTAATTACAACTTAGTGTTGGCTTTCCGTGTCAGTTTTTCAAAGTTTTGACAGAGGAGGTTATACGTCTTCATACACTTCAGTTAACTGTTACCTCTAACACTGGGAACATGTGAAGGTCCCGGGGTAGAACAGGCCTTCAGCAACCCATGTTTGCCACAAAAGGCCACTGTGCTTGTCGTAAGAGGCGCCTAACGGGATCGGGTGGTCAGGCTCGCTGACCTGGTTGACACCAATTGCGCTGATAGATGTTCATGTTGTTGAAGGTCTGGGTCAGAACTGAGTGAGTGAGTGAGTGAGTGAGTGAGTTTAGATTTATAGTCACATCGGCAACATTTCAGCCGTATTATGACTTGCACAGTTTGATGTATTTTGTTAACAAATCTGTTGACAAAAGACAGTAAAGTAACCATACTGCCACAGAGAATTGAAACTAGCAAGCAACTTTAAAATTACAGAAATAGTACAGACAATACAATATGAAGTCGGTCTAGAGACCACCAGCAACTGAAGGTAGATCAGGCTGCTAGAGACCATGGGGACCTTTGCTACCTGTGTGGACTTACAACGTCTCTTCAGCCATTGGTTATTAGGGACATCATAGCTATAAACTGAAATCACATATTCTACGATTTAAAAGAATATGGTAAGTTTAAACTGAATTTGGATCATACATTAGGACTTACAACAAATAATTTACATTATGTAAAAAATCTAGAATGACTTGACACTGAAATACTTGTCCCTTGAGATGGAAAAAGAACTGGGCTTGAGCAACCCATGCATGGCGCAAGGCGACTAACGGGATTGGGTGGTCAGGCTCCCTGACTTGATGACACATGACGTGTGCTCATGCTGTTGTCCATAGGATTGGCCAGACTCGAATTTTTACAGTCCGTCGTCATATAGCTAGGGCATGTGAGACTGTGTTAAACAAACAAACAAACAAACAAACAAACGGAGAGATTAACTGATAAAATGTTTACACTGCATTAAGTACCTTACCCTCTTTGACAGTAAAGTAGGTTCATTGTGATAAGGCATGGGAGTATATCAAACATCAAATCCTCGATAAGGTAAATAAATAGCCTCCAGAGTGACCCAACCTGCGGCCAATCTCAAGGCAAACATGTAAGACACGCTGCGAGGTCAAGGTCTTTTTGTCATTATATCATACGAAATGTCAGCACTGTTATGGCTTGAGGCTGTTGTGAAGCCAATATTATGAATACTCTCAGTCCTGTGGACAGGCGTTAACATCCAGGTAGGATAATGACATCCTACAAACTCAACTGCATGTGCATGTTCTTGCGCAAACAAATTAATCAAGGCTGGCTGTCTTGTTTTATGTCCTGTCCTTGGAGTAATGCTGGGAGTAATGACAGACTCGGCAGAATGTAGGTGCCAAACTGAAACAGAACCTTTGTAGATTTGGACAGTGTTTGATTAAATCATTGCCTTTGTGGCAATCCTCTCAGCTGATAGTCACCCGACTGCTAGTTATAGGTCATTAAGTTGGCAAAAGGTTCTGGTCTGAAGCCACGCAGCCCATATTCTCATCCTGCTTATTCCTCTCCGGTGTTTCATGTGGTGATATTGCTGGAATAATGAAAAAAACGGCGTAAAACTAAACTCATTCATGTAACCAAAATGGCGGCGAAGTGAAATGAAGACGTGACCATGCCACCTGAGGCCTTTGTTACAATAAACATTTCTGCTGTCCCTACCATGAAATATTCCTGGAATATTCCTTAAAAACTCACTCAGTACTTGTTTATATCTAAATATCATATCTGCGGGGATCGGGACACAACAACACTCTTCCTATATTGGGTCCGTTGACTCATTCCTAATCAGTTGAAATTGGAAGCGAATTAAATCAAACAGGGTTTTCGACAAATCCACAGACGGCATCACAAGAAACAGGAATGGCAATTAAAAGTTCTTTCCATGTTAACATAGCAAGAAGTAAGTCGATGCCATGCCTGTCACGCTGTCCTATTCAACTATATTCATTTTTCTAATTTGGAAACTAAACAGCAACAAATAGAAATTCGCACTTCACTTTGCACTTCATTGATTTTTGGTGTTTCCATCAGCACAATCCCAGCGTCGTGATCTCTAGAATAGTGATGTAGTAAGGCGTCTGTCTTGGACAAGATATATGGATCTGCATTGCCCCAGTTCACCCAGATGTAAAATGGGTACCCGTAAGGATGTGCTGAAAAAGTTTGGTCTTTGCGCCTTACAGGCAGCATGGCCGTATGATCCCCAGGGAGTTGAAAAGGTATGACCTGGGAGTTGTAATGTACGTAGTGCAGTGAGCAGGCAATGTGAGTGGATATAAGCGCCATTTAAGCGGACTATGTAGTATCGTGTATTACACGCCTCTGCTCAGTCAGCATTGCTGCACATTCCCACAGTCAATACAAAGGGACAATAATTATTTCCTTTTCAATGTATACTCTTCAAAAACGTAGGGGAACCTGATCTTTGAAGTCTGGTAGAAAGAAAACCCATTGAGGAACGTTACGATGACTTTGATCTTGTGCATACAGCATCATTCCATGTTATCACCACACGCAAACACAATGTGCGCACGAAGCACGAACGCAACGTGGGAGCCTCCTACACGTGCAAGTGGTGTCATTATGAATCTTGACGTTTTTTTTCAGACAGGTCGATAAATCACTGTAGACCATCTTTTCAGATACTTTTCTTGCATCTGTGCATTGTCAGGGTTTCCAGGGTCAATTCACACACTAAACTTGTAACCCTGAATTTTTCATGCCATACTCCAGTCACCTAACAAAGGGGATAACAGCTTTGCTTTGAATGAAATCCATGTGGTTATGCATTCTCAAAACATCCATTAATATTGTATCAACATTGATTCAATCCCACATATCTCCCAACTACGACAATCGTACAATGCGAGTACAGTTCCCCTACATTTTTGAAGAGTATATATTCGTTCATTCGTATTTCGCTGGGCATCAGTTTGAATCTATCTAATCTCAGAAAAGCAAGCGGTAAATGCCTTTAACCACACAATTCAAGGTTCCTTCGTATACAAGGTTCTGGCACCCTGATGAATCTGAAACCCATTTTGAGCTTTCATAGCTGCGCATTCTCCTGCGCATCTGTGAGTCAGATTCACAGAAAGTAAGAATAATTCATGTTTTTCAGTGTCTGTTCATTCGGATTTATTTATTTAAAACCCTAAATGTCTCAGTTTTGATCATCAAGCAGTAAATGTCCTCATACGTGTCAATCCCCTGAAACACACTTTTAGTTACACTCATGGAGGTCTCAGCTGGTGAGAACTGCATTTAAAAAGAAAGCTGTCTCCAATGCGCGTTGTCAGTTTGGGCTTTGGCATTTAGCATGACATTCGTAATGTATTTGTTACGGTTAAAAATTTGGTATAAGAAAATGCATAAGAAATCCACTCAGAAGAAGCAAAATATAACCCTGAAAAGTCTAAAATTTTCTATATTTTGCATTGAGTAAAACAAAGGCAAGATAAAAAGATTCACAATAGATGCTTCAGGAACAATGCAACTGAGACCAATCTGAAGTAATGGGTCACGATTATAATGTCGGCTCACCAAAGTCTTGGTTGGAGGGTGAAAAACAGTCGTGCTGAATGTAACAAGACGAGCGGTCAGACAGCGGCCATGTAGATCAAGCGGCAGTTGATCAGTGGCTGGCAGTTTAATGTACTCTAGTTATCCGTGTGTGTGTCAGTGTGTGTCAACACAAAAAACAGATTTTAAATACAGTCAATGATTCCTGAATATTCCAGCGAAAATGGAACCTTCGCGAACGGGCTTGTGTTTACCAAGTCAAAGCACACCAAAGGGAAACAACTACCTTAAAGGCTTGTCGCTAAAATACTAATAGCACTGAAGATTTATGATACGAAATATGACCCAAAATACTATCACTTAACCAATAATAGGAAATACAGAAAATACACTCTCGTAGCATATTATTTACGTGCAATTCATATTGTGCCGTTGATGGCTGTCTGATCTGTTACCCAAATACCAGGGAAACCAAGATTCCTGGGTCTCAAAATGAAGGTTGAAAGTTCTTGGAAAGAGGTTACCTAACTTTATTTGAGAGTGTACTGTATGCGACGGTATGTAGCATTAGGCCTAGAAGTGCATATCTGTTAGTTTTATGTTACGCAATTAATCCCCTTTATCTTGCTTCTAATATATTCTTCAGAAAAAGTAGGGGATAATGAACTTTCAGTTTGGATAGGAAGTGTAAGCGTTAACAAACGTTTCATGGACAGACAACTCATGAACGCACCACCATTTTCCTTTCCCATAAACGTGCAAGAAGTCCCATTCTTGATTTTGGCGGGGTTTTTTTCAAGAAGGTCGAGAGATCACTTAGACCATTACTTTTGACACTCATCTTGCATCACACGTGTGTTAGTGTTTGTTTCTAGTCGTTTCTTTTAAAATGAAAATCGTATATATGTAAATTACATGTCATACACCAATCATCCTTCAAAAGCGACTATATTCCACGTGGTTGTAAGGAGGTGCTAATGGCGATACACTCTCAAAACATTTAATAACATCATATCAACATTGACTGATTCCGATAAATCTCCTAAACATTTTTAATCGTAATTAAATATAAAAAATGAAGATCAATACTTTTCTTGAAGAGTATAATACTTGATATTTTGCCCACACGAGCATTTATCCTGAGGTAAACATGGACAGTTTTTATCTGCACCTATCAAACTTAATGTGGGTGTGCTGTTTTAACTGGAGATAATGTTGATACCTCTGGTAACGTATTTTTGTAGTTTTTAATATTAATCTAGTGTCAATTTACTTATAAAAATTCATTCTTTGAAAAACATCTTATTCTTTTTCTTTGCTGAATCAATATTTTTCTAAATTTCAGTGTTTTCTAAGTTAATTAATGTGTCAAAGACTACATATGATCTTGAAAATTGATTTTCATGCTTTTATAGCAGTAGTGAAATATCTATATAACAACACATACTGAATAATAAAAGTAAACAATATACTTTTAAGAGACCTTTCATTGACACATAACTTATTACAGACGGTGCCACGTGGTATTTAGCATCCAACCTCCTTAACAAACCATTCCAAGTTTACCTAAGATTACGTAAGAAGATAAACCTGATCCGAAGCTTTTCTTTTCATCTTTTACGTGTCAACTTAGACTCTACTACAAACTGTCCGATCATATTTAGCAATCTCTCTTGAAACAGACGTACTTTTTGTGCTTCTCAAAATGAAACTATTCAACAGTTAGTTTGGGAATGTGAATGTGGATATTCTTAAATCAGCATATCCTGCTGATGAACCAAAAGTGTAGACATGCCATGAATATGCATCTCAGTGCCAAGGTTATCATGCTATGATTAAAGCAGAATATGTTATCTGATAACGTTTTTTATTCTCTCATCTCACTTTCCAAATGTTTCATTTATAAATAATTGGTACAAGATAAAAGTTTACGCTTTGAACACTTGAATCCAAAGCTTCATACAAGATACGTGAAATAGAAAAACATATACACAAGGTGTATGATAAAACGTCAAATGACCATCCTTTGTAGCATGATTTTAGGAACACAAAATGAATCTGACTTTTTAAAAAATGGGATAAGAAAAAGAATAAATGGAATTATCATTTATTTCATCATCATAATCCTCCTTATCATGTTCATCGATGTATCCGTTTGGAGTCTCTAAGAGAGATTCTGCCCCGTTAGCTGCAAAGCCCAATAATCGCTTGATGTCTCTAAAGGCTGGTCTTCAATAAATGAAACCAATTCGTTTTGCTAAGAGACCCAAGGGAGATGTCCAAGAAGAACCTCTACCAGATAATGTCCAGTGTTCAGATTCTGGGGCATCAGAAATTTCTCACACCGGCCCATAACTGTTGTTATGGAGCCATGATGGTCCAGATATGCCATATATTCCCATAATGTGGGAACGCTCTATGAACGTCCATTGACCGATCATCTACTTACGTGATGGCTAGCCCTGCTCGACCACTGGTCAACACACGGAAACTGGGCACTCTGGTGGAACTGATGATAATGGGTCTTTGATTTTCAGATTGAATTTGCGGTCACTCTACACGGATTGTGACTGCTACGTTTTATCAACAACGATCGCCAACAAATGCATACTAAATACCTTCTAACTCAGAAACTTTCAAGAATATATCAATTACGAGTGGTCATTCTGAAGACATATCTCCAGTATGAGTGGATAATGGTTCATCTTCTCCTTTGGAACATAAAATGTTTTCCCGAAAAACTGAGTTTCTCAATATCTAATATCCATCGCCCATTGTCAGCGAAACTGTTGTATTCGCAACTCTAAAAGTCATCTCTTACCTCGAGACAATGCTAATCTGACTGACCGTCTTGAATGTTTTTCACTATTCCAGTTACCTGTTTCAGTCGTATAACACGATCCCCAATAGAGTTTCGGCGGAGGAGAGGTTGTTCATTTTTGTTGTTGCCGTAAAGCTAAGCTTCAGCAGTATCAACTTACACGAGAGATAAATGTTAATCGCCTGTCTAGCGTACATAGACGTTGCTCGCATGAGGTTTACCTTCATCTCGTGATAGTGTTACCTTCAGAATGGAAAATATGAGTTTTCCAGCGTCTCCTCGCGAGGTCCCGGTAGACGAATCAATGGAGCAGGGACGCCACATTTGTAATGCAAGCTGGTTTTGAGATGTTATAGACTGTGCTCATCGTTTTGTCGGTGTTAAGGCCAAATGTAACTTGAGATTCTCTCGTGGGGAAATGTGATAACAGGGAGTTGTTTTCGTGAGTGAAACTAGATTTATTGACATATTTACTGATAGTCGGGCAAAACATGATGCATGGGTGTGACCGACTCAAAGTGTATAGTTCAGCTTGTTTGTTTTACGTCACCTGAGAACAGTGTTCCTCTCAATTCACGGCGTTTCAGCATGTTGTGTCAGGAAGCGATCAGACTGTATTTTCGGGATCCCACAAACCTTGCGTGCATTTGAAACCACAACTGTTGATAATGTGCATTACAACAGATGAAATATTTAACGTGATTGGCCAAGCCTCCTCCATCTGTATTTAAAGCATAAAGAAAGAAATCGTAGGTTTTGTGTGTGTTTGATTTATATTGTTTCCAATTCTGGCAGCATTTTGATACTGATATTCTGAAGGGCCAGTGAAGCATCATGTGAGCTTGCAACATTTTTACTTCACTACCTCTCCTGGCCAGTGACATTTCAAAATTTATCCATGCACTGAGTATAAGTGGAGTATATCGTAGAGCATGTGGTGATCATCATGAAGAATAATAGATATACCGGCAGGATTAGTGATCGTCGTCATCACGACTATGTAACACTCGTGGCAGTGGTTAATAATAGGTGGTCGAAGCTGTCAGCAAATGGTCATGTCAAATAGCTTACATGGGGTTTAGAACTGATCTCAGCAACCCATGTTTATGAGATCGACTAACCTGATCAGCTGACCAGAGTCGCTGACTTGGTCGACGCGTGACATCGTATCGCAGTTCTGTAGATCGATGCTCATGATGTTGATCACTGGATTGTCTGGTCCAGACTCGGGTCATTTACAGACCGCGGCCATATTTAGCTGGGATAGTGCTGATTGCTGATTAAACAACAAACCAACCAACGAACCACGTTATCTTATCCTGTTAGTTCCATTGTTATCCACAAACAAACAAATTAAACAGGTATTAGTGGGCTGGATTAAGCGGCTTACTGGGATTCATGTCAAACTGCAGGTGCGTAGGTCAGTGGACTTACACTGGAGAACCGGCGTTAGACCGGACTAATGTAAGCATCATGACACAAAAGGCACACGCACGCACACACACAGACATATTCACAGGCACCATATGGTTGTGCAAAATCTTTGAACTCAAACTTAAACCCGATCTCACCTCAACTCTTTCCACCAAACTCATTACAGAGTCTTCTGCCCCTTCAAGGCAGCGCCACCTGTGGAAGAAATGGAGATTTTATGCATTCTATGCATGTAAAGGATATGTATGAATGTACTCTGTTTGAGAACGTAGAACGTACTTAAAGCACCAAGTTGCTGGTCGTGTTTAGGAAACCTTTATAAACCAACGGAATACATGTTTACAGCCAGTGCGGTGGGGTCCATCTGTACAAACAATTTGCCGTTACTGGAGAACGCGTGCATTTATATACTTTGTCCCTTGATGGGTGGTTTCATTACCTCGGGGGACCAGGCCGAGAACTCCTCTGCCTGTCAGTCACATCTGTAGACATCGGGAACAGAGAGAGAGGAAAGTGGGAAACAGACAGGTTGTTCACTACGGCAGACCATATTAAAATATGTCATGTTATGTTATCTACGGGCATTCTGGGCATCTACAGTGACTTGTGGTATTACTGTTGTCATATATACAGGATTTTAGATATAAAATTTCATAGACACAATCCCGCCGGCTGTTTATCTATAGAAGATCTTCACCCAGTGATGCTGTGCAAAAGCTGGACATGAGAACGGGAATAGAATAATGGTGGCATGCTCGCAGATTGTTTGTTAGTCTGCCTCCTATCACACATATGCATGCACGTATGCGCACGTGTGTGTATGTATATGTATGTCTCTCTCCTCTCTCTTTCCCTCTCTCTCGCTATAAATATGCATACATATATACATACATATGTATGTATGTGTGTGTGTGTGTGTGTGTGTATTTCTAATATTGCAAAGTGCAGCCTTAAAACCACAATCAAATAAACAAAACACATGAACACGTGTATCTGCAATCATTTATTACCGTTAATTATAAATTCTTAAACGATATTAAAAAATATTGTGGACTGCTGACACAAGGATTTTACGGCTGACTAAAATTAACTGACTATTCATTCACTCAGGTTTTGTGTTGTGTGGGTACACCGTGCCAAGGAAAAAAATCAGATACACAACTCCACTGTAATCCCTCTACAAAAATCTTCAATGAGCGATGGAGAATCCGAGTAATGGGACAAGCTTAAGTATTCTCAGATAGTGATCTATCATATTTTCCCTGTGACTGAAGGAAATGTTTGTGTGGGTTGGGCGTGTGCAGCGGTGTCTCTGCTGATCCGCAGATTGCGCTTTAATAATACAAATCTGGATGTCCCGAAGCGAAGGTTTGATTATAATCTTACTTGTAATACATATTTCTATATGCAGCATCTCGACATTCTGACTTTCAAACCCAATGCTTTTACGCAAAACCATCTCAAGACTGAGCTTTTAAAGTACACATATCGCTGGTCCCGATCTCATGATTGAGCTTCTACAGTACAACGCTCGCTGCTCCCGAACGGATAGCCATATACTGGGGCGATCATTATAGTGAGTGAGTTTAGTTTTACGCCGCACTCAGCAATATTCCAACTATATGATGGCGTTCTGTACATAATCGAGTCTGGACCAGACAATTCAGTGATCAACAGCATGAACACCGGTCTGCACAATTGCAATGATGTCAACCAAGTCAGGGAGCTTGACCACCCGATCCTGTTAGTCGCCTCTTACGACAAGCTTAGTTGCCTTTAATGGCAAGCATGGGTTGCTGAAGGCCTATTCTATCCCGAACATTCACGTGTCAGCTTTAATTATAAACATTAAGAGAAAATAAACTGACGGGCAAAAAGAAACTACACCAATACAAATTTGTCGCTGGGACGAAACGTCAAAAGTTATGTTATTCATTGTTCAACCAATCATTTGTCAATGGATATTCATAAAATTTGTAGCATTTGGGGTCGACATTAGAAATGTACAGAAGTTTAAATGAAGGTGTGATTTGTAAATTTGCAGTTTGTTAAGTGATTTATTGGAGCTTGATGAAATGATCAGATCAGATCAGATCAGATCAGAGGAGTCATTATCAGACAATTCATTGTCAGTAACGGGTATGTCCTCCATATGCATTGATTGAGTTAACCAACGCCATATGACGTTGTTTTTCCAATGACCTGCCACTCCACTATCAATGCATTTACCAAGTCTTGACGATTTGCAGGTGGTGGGTTACGTGAACGAATTTGTCTAAGTGATTTGTCAATCGGCGAGAGGTCTGGGGATCGAACTGGCCATGGCAGAACATTCATGTTATTATGCTGGAGAAAGTCATGTACAATCCTGGCAGAATGGCCCCTGGCGTTATGTTGCTGAAATATGACACGCCGATGTTGTAAGAATGGCAGCACAACAGGACGCAAAAGTTGATCAATGTAACGCTGGGCTGTTACGTTTGCATTGAAAACTACCAGCTGTGGCGTCAAATCTCTGCATATGTAGACGCTCTCTCCACCAAAAGGAATCGTCTCTTGAATGCAGCAGGGTGCTGTTCTCTCACCTCTACGACGGTAGACTCGAACCCGACCATCTGCACGGAATAACTGAAAATTCATCGGTAAGCAGAATTCGTTGCCAATTCCGATTCTGCCAGTGATGTACAGTGCGGGCCCCCCTTAGTCTGTCACGTCGATGACGTGAGGTCAAGGCCATCCTACAGAATGGTCGATAACCACGAATACCATAATGTCTCAGTCGTCTTGTAACTGTCTTTCGACTGACCCCATGATTCAACGAAGGCGCTGCTGATTACGCAGGTACCTGTCTTCATTGTCGGTGGTAACTCGTGGTCTGCCGCTGATTGGCCCGTTTGCAGTGCTACCTGTTTGCCTCAGTCTTGTCTGCAACCGTGTCATTGCCCCTAGTAGGAGCACACCAAATGCTCTCTGGTGCTGTTCTGCTGTTAATCCCGGCATGTCAGTTGAAGTAATCTTTTTGTTTATGGTCTTACAATACTGACTGCAGGGTTTTTATACCCATTACCATTTCGTTCACGTGATGCTCGTGCACTACATTGTCATCATTAAAACTGATTTTCGCAGGAACCAGTACATTTTTACACATCACGTGCTCAAATTGTCGTGTGTTGTATTTTTGTGATATGTTTAGGTAATCTGGAAACAAAATTCAGTTAAAAAAATTTCAAAATACTGGAATCTGAAATTTAGTATGGTTTCTTTTGCCCGTCAGTTTATATTTGTTCTCTTCAGTCTTAAAGGTTTTAAGCTAGTAAACAGATAGGGTCTTGTTGAAAGCCTGATCATGCAGTTTAGTGACGTGTGTGAGTCAGTTCTGTTATATATGTTCTTAGGTGTGTGAGTTTAGATTTACGACACATTTAGCAACATTCTACCAATATTACTGACACCAGGAATGGGTTTCACACATAGCTCTCATATGAGGAATCGAACGCGGTTCTTCAGCGTGACGAACGAACGCTGTAACCACTAGGCTACCCGAATACCGCTCCATTGTGTTTGGCAGGAACGCGATACACCGTTGTATTCTTCTCATTGTTGTTTTGCATTTCTGGAAATGATTTTACCGAAATAAATACGGTATGTCATTTATCATGATTTCATGGTTTCCTGCAGCGCCCTAAATTCTGGTTTGCTCTTGGACGAAAATTTAAAACCCGTGGTATGTCATGATGACATTAGAGCAACATAGCCATGTTGACAGTCACGTGTCTTCCACGCGTAAGAATATGTTGATATAAACGAGATAAACTGACACAGATGACACAGGTGACAAATAAAACATGTAATTGTTGCCGAGGCGGGCAAGCTGACGTTGCCTGCATCACGTACCAACACAAAATCTGGTCTCTGAGGCTTGTATGGAAGCCCAGTGGTGCCATTTTGGTAGCGAAATGTCTCGTAATTTCAGTCATCCGTCAAATTTCGAACTGTTTCATGCTACATCGATTATAAATTCGTAATTCATTATTTCGTTTCGGTTATTTCCAGTCTTTTTTAAAAGAAAAACAAACACTTAGATTATTTTCTAATCACTCCGACTGTTTTCTCGCTATTTCCAGTTATCATCGTAATATCGTGAAAATCCAAGACACTTGTAAAAATAGAATATACACACATATACTATACACACACACACACACACACACACTATTTTTTACATATATATATATATATATATATATATATATATATATATATATATATATATATATATATATATATATATATATATATATATATATATATATGTGTGTGTGTGCATGCATGTATGTACATGCATGTATATGTGTGTGTGTGTGTGTGTGTGTGTGTGTGTGTGTGTGTGTGTGGAATTATATATTTATATAGGAAATGTAATTTAGAAATCTAAACAAACGTGATATAACGAGTATGTGGAATCAATGAAACTACTAGAAAATCATCCAAATTACGTAACACACATTGAAGTAACAATTTACAAACTTAAACAAATAATAAAAATAAGGAGAAATTTCGGTTTTACAGGCTGGGTTATGCTACGAAAAAGGCATCACAAGGCTTAGATAGATTTATTGAGTGGGTTTTTTTAAAGCAGGCATTGACACTAAAGACAGACCAGTATCATTAATAAGCTAGCAAAGGGAGAAACAAAGATCTGGATGAAATTAGCCAAAGAAGATGAATTATTGAATGAGTGAATGGATCTGATGTCGCTAGAATCAGTTTTCTTGTTGCATAACGATGTGTTATGTTATCTTGACCTTTGTGTAAGTGAGTGATTTTAGTTTTACGCCGCTTTTAGCATTATTCCAGCAATATCACGACAGGGAAACCATAAATGGGCTTCACAAACTGTGTCAGTGTGGAAAATCATAACGGTCGTCGACGTGAGGAGCGGACGCTTTAACCACAAGGCCACCCACTTGGATCTTGGACGTTTACACTATGGTGTGATATGATGTCATATGGTGTGATATGGTGTGAATGGTGTGATATGGTGTGAAATGTGTGATATGTTGTGATATGGTGTGAATGGTGTGAATGGTGTGATATGGTGTGATATGTGTGAATGGTGTGATATGGTGTGATATGGTGTGAATGGTGTGATATGGTGTGAATGGTGTGAATGGTGTGATATAGTGTGAATGGTGTGACATGGTGTGATATGGTGTGACATGGTGTGATATGGTGTGAATGGTGTGAATGGTGTGATATGGTGTGATATGGTGTGAATGGTGTGATATGGTGTGAATGGTGTGATATGGTGTGATATGGTGTGAATGGTGTGATATGGTGTGAATGGTGTGACATGGTGTGATATGTGTGAATGGTGTGATATGGTTTGACGTGGTGTGAATGGTGTGATATGGTGTGAATGAGTGAGTTTACGTTTACGCCGCTCTTAGCAACACTCCAGCAACATCACGGGGGGGGGGGGGCACACCAGAAATGAGCTTCACATATTGTGCTCATGTGGGGAAACGAACCCTGGTCTTCGGTGTGACGAGCAAATGCTTTAATCACAAGGCTGCCCCACCACCCGTTTACAATATGACGTAAGTCCAGGGGTGCTTTATAACGGACTTTGGCGTTTGAACTGAAAACGGCAAACAGGTGGCATATATACCGTTACTGAGGTTCACGCAGATTAGATGGGAAAAAATGACGCCGTTTCAACTGCCATACGCTCATTCGGTTGCAGGGTAGCCTAGTGGTTAAAGCGTCACGCCAAAGTCCTGGGGGTCGAGTCCCTAAATGGGTTAAGCCCACTTCCGGCGTTCCCCGTTGAGATATTCCTGGCCTAGCTTAACTTAGCTGGCAAACCTGGAATGGTATTCGGGGTAAATCAGGCTTCAAATCGACGACCATAGGATTCTGGCCCACCAAAGGGACGGAACTCTGTATTTATGATTGTGACTACTTAGAATGAATAGATACATCAGCAATATTTCAGCTATTCCTGGCCATGTAGCACCTTAGATGACTCGGTCTCACGCCCTAAAATGAAAACACATGAATTTTCAAAGCTGTCTGTTTTCAGAACGTCAATTATTTAAGGAGACTGTGACTCGGAGACAAGAGGCAAACAATTGTAAGAAGTGTGGGGCAGAAATGAGAGTGATTCCGATGGAGGAAGTAAGCCAATTCACTTTTTAAGCAAAAGGCTCTTCATTTGACGTTGTACGCGAATGAGTGAATGAGTGTTGTTTGACGCCGCTTTTAGCAATATTCCAGCAATATTAGAAACCAGAAATGGGCTTCGCGGAATGCAAAGGAGTCCATCTTCGGCCATATCAAACCAAAAGACGTAAACGAAGCACTGATCGGCTCCGAGGCAGTATATTGTGTCGGAGTGGGGCATTCATGTTTAACTGCTGCATTGGAGCTAGCACTGTAAAAACAGCTTAAGTCTGGGATAGTACAAGCAGCCACACATACACATGCATGCACATCGCCATGTGAGAGAAATATTCTTAAGTACCACGTTAAATCCCATTTCACCTCACTTCACCTGGTTACCGTGCCCTCAAGCACGGTAGACACCCTAACGAAATCAAGCAAATAACGGATTATCTCCATGGAAACCTCTCCAGTTTCCGCTGCAGCAGAAACGTGTGGTCTTCAGCTGAGGGGAGGTCAAGAGACGATACGCATGGCTAACTAACGTCTAAACAGTGGACTGGAATTGGCTAGGTTTTGTTTTCTTAATAATTGAAGAAGACAGGGATACGTGTAGAGCTCAGGGTATCTTGTTATTCCAGGAGACCATTTGTTATGCCAGACGATACTGAAACCGGTTCCTGAACATTAAAACCAGAACTCTGTCATTCTACAGTGGCCATTCAGTCACCCCTTAAAACTAACAACTAGTCTCTGAAATGGACATATTTTACAGGAAAAAGCTCATGGTAAAAAAATATAAAATATAATGAAAAGTAGTTCTGAAATTTCATCACCTGTTGAAATCTAAATTTTTCTAGTCTTGTGTGGGATTCCTTGGATATATTTGCTACGGATATAATGGCGGTCTCTGTGTTGCTGTTTTCCAACAGTCATGACGTTATTTGTGGCGCCATTTTATGGCACAGATGACGTTATACACTGGCGCCATCTTGTAGCAGTAGTGACGTTAACTGTGGCACCATCTTGTTGCCACTATGAGATTGTATGATGCATCTGACATGGCAATGGTCATGTATAAATGGGACAAATATCACCATTATTGTACAATGTGCTTAACCGCTCACACGAATAAAGCATCACGGTTCAAAAGACATGTAGCACGTGAATACCGTCAATCACCATATGTAGTCATCTATACATGAAAGATAGTGCTGCTTTCTCAGTTGATTTATCTCACTAATGGCCCCAAATATAGTGCTTACGTAAATGTAATGTGAGCATCACTTTAACAGGCAACTGCAAAATTCGTAAAATGTCTAAAATTGCCAGTCAAATTGCTAGATGTTGGTCGAAGTGAATTGCTCGAAGCCATTCTCAGCAGGACGTTACCCCTGTCTGAGAATAATGGTCAGTTTCGTATGCAAACGATGGCAAATTACTACAATAAAGGAATGGATTATACAGTCATTAGACCAGACCAGCGAGGAACCAGCAACGGCTGACCTTTGTCCACTTATCTGGGGATAAAGTATTACCTAACGCGTTCAAATGACGATATCCAATCGTTTTTCTTTAAGATTGCTGACGGAAACAACACGTCCAGGAAAACAAGGTGGTAGCACCCACAATAAACGTCATTTTCTCCTCAGGGATGTAAAGTCTACTCAAATGAAACACTAGACAACCCAGTGATCAACAGCATGAGCATCGATCTAGGCTGTCTGGATATGATGAAATGTGTCAACCAAGTCAGAGTGCCTGACAGTGCGATCCCGTTATAGCTTTCGTTCATTAGGTAAAGGGTTCGATTTCCAACATGGGTACAGGGGGAGAAACCCATCTGGTGTCAAACTCTGTAGTATTGATGGAACACTGCTAAACGCAGCGTAAAAATATGTGTCAACCATATTAGTGAGCCTGACCACCCAATCCCGTTAGTCGAATCTTTCGACAAGCATGGGTTACTGAAGACTAATTATAATCCGGATCTTCACGAGTTCACACAGAAAAGAAATGTTCACGTTCAATGGAATATGGTATACTGATATTCGGAGGTAAGCTAATAAAAGAAAGGTTGATTTTTTTAATTTAAGAGTCCTGACAGCCATTGACAGTGCAAGCATGAGTGAATGAGTATTGTTTCGTGCCGATTTTGGAAATATTCAAGTAGTATAATCATTTCCATTTCTAGAAGTGCTCTCTTACTTCTACAACACATACTAGAGAAGCTACATACAGGACTGTCAAGATTACAACAGTGAGTGAGTGAGTGAGTGAGCACTATTCCTGCAATATCACAACAGGGACACCAGAAATAGGCTTTACAAATGTAGGGAATCGAACCAGGGTCTTCGGCGTGACAGGAACGATGTCTCCCTACTCCCAAGATTCCAGCAGATATGTAAGAAACCGTATATGATACGCTAAGGGATAACACGATATGGTAACAACAAACAACACCACTGTGACTCACTTAGACAGATCTAGGCGCGGTTCTACCTCTGGCGAGACATGTGGCAAGACGATTCCTCCAACAACAAAATAAGTAGACGTATGATGATAAGTAACAACTGGGCAGAGGAATCGATACGGTCATTTTGATTCGCATAATCCGACCTCATGGCATTTGGAGCGTGTATCGTGGCAGTACCCAAAAATGTCCCTCCGCGGTGATTAACATTGACGGGGGAGTCATTGACGTCATCAAGAAGTGATTGATACCCGGGGGCTCGGTGTTTCTCTGGTTTGTGTCAAAATGTATGAATAACATTTATGGAAAGTGTTAAAGGCGTGTATTGTGACATATGTCTTGCAGGTGTAAATATACCGCACTGTGACGTGAGTGTGACGTCGACTGCAATACCGCCATACTGATAAAGATGTCGACACATCGATCATTCGACTATGCAGACAACTCAACATTTCTTACATGGATATAAAGTATAAAATATAAGCCTGTACAAAAATAATTAAATGTTTCTAAGGCACTTTGTTTTTTCAAAAAATGACGAGGTAGGTAGGACTTTATTTGTATATTTTTATAGAAAAAGTGACGAGGGAGGAACACATTTATACAGTGGAAGCTGTCAAAACCGGCATCTGTCTAATCCAACAGGTTGTCAAAACCGGCATAAAATCCAAGTCCCTTCCGTGGTTTGTACATTTACCATCAGCTCTGCAATCCGGCACTTTCTCCAAAACGGGTTATTTCCTCAGTCCCAATGCGTGGGATGTGTAGCACGTGTTAATAAGTTGTAGATTCAGTCACACTCGTTCGTATAGACACTCATTCTTATAATGGACAAATGGATGATCGGGACGTGGCCAAATCAAAATTATTTTTTTAAATGGCAATAAAAACTTGGTACGCGTTCAAATAAAGGTGACGCGCCTATGTCCGAGAAACATTTCACTTTTTTATTTGGCATAACAATCATGAACTATAGTACACATCGAAAGTTTAAACACGCAATTGCAAAAGCAGCCGCTTACTTCAGATAACTGTTCTAAACTAAATTTTGCTAAACATTTCATTTTGTTTAAAGGTAATTTTACACATGAACTGGGGCATTTTACAAAAAATATTCGTAACGTTGAAAACATTTTTGGATGTAACCATATATGTAACATACAGTCCGTGATTTCAGTGAGTAAACGTTTGATGGGAAGTATACGTTAAAAATAAATGTCGACGATTTTGATGACTGCGGTGAATAAAATAAAACAACTCAAAACAAAACGAATAAAATAGAATAAGCTATAAATGAAATAAAATAAAATAAAATAAAATGAAATAAAATAAAATAAAATAAAATAAAATAAAATAAAATAAAATAAAATAAAATAAAATAAAATGATGACAACGGTGGAAGTTTCATTGATGAAATAACAGCGAATAAAATAACCAAATATATGTTCTCATGATAATCAATACATGAAAACACCGATTCTTCTCCGAAAGTGCAACATATTTATCCAACACTGCCATTGCGGCGGCTAGTTGTGTCTCCTAACTCGGTTAAGATGTCGTTGGTAGATTAATTGACGAACGTTTCCAACGCCCGCCTCACAATGCCTGAAGGCTCCATTATTACATTAACCGATGTAACTGGAGCTGTTTGAGCATTGTCGATCGACTGGATGTGATACCGGAAAGTGTCAAGGTCACTTACAAGCACCTACCGACCCTCTAAAACCAGTGATGGCGGAATGAATCAATTAAATAATTCCACACTGTGTTTTCTTTTGATAATCAATGTACACATTGCAGTGTCCACCTGCAACCTCCAAACAAGCTGACCAGACCAAGGATGCTCGCTTGTTACCGGCGATGACAGTGTAGCTGTTGACATTGGACTCATTATCCAATCAAACCTGATTATGGCTCGCTTATCAATGTCGAGCGCCAGGTTCTGGCATTTGTACTGTCATCTCAGACATTCCCAGTGAAAGAAAACCATATTAACTGGAAAAGATCGTACCTATTTTTGTATAGATTACAAATACATCAGCCCCATTTGTTGGAGCATTTAACATAATTTAACACATGTACAACGTTTTTCTAGGATTTCCACACGGGTGATTGGGTGGACTAGTGGTTAAGGTGACTGCTCGTCACGCCGTAGAGCCGGGTTCGATTCCGCGCTAGGGTACATTGTGTAAAGCCCATTTATGCTGTCCCCAGCCGTGGTACTGCTGGAACATTGTTTAAAAAGTAGCACACTCAGTCAACACTGATCTTTCCCTACGTACGAATCGTGCAATGCGTGAATATTTTATTCGATGTGTATTATCAACCACCACCAGCGATGGCGTCTTGTGGAGGTTCTTTAAGTCGCCACAGTCCTTATGATGGAGGCCGAGCTTTGGATGCTGAAAACCTATAGCCGTGTATTATATCGTGTTGTTTTGAAACATACCTTTCTATTAAATGTTCACAAGCTAGATTTAACAAAATATATTTGAGTTATATTGTTTATTATCCACTGTCTATCACTGATGGAGTTTAATATTGTATTATTCATGTATAACTATTTCTATTGCTGAAATATTGTGAGTTCAAAATTGTATTAAATTTGATTTACTCACGGACGTGACACTTCTGTGCTGGGCTCAAGGAACGCCTGTGTTTTACAGCCTATACTGACGGGCAAAATAAACTTTCTCCTCGTTCAATTTGATCTCTCTGAAAAACAACAAGACACAAATCGAAGTTCGCAATCTGCAATCTGGGAAGCAAGAACACCGGCACCTGCTAAGTACAAATTTTCGATTAAAACAAGACTGAAAGCTTATTGACAAGGTCGACATGGGCTCAAAATAGCGAATTCACTATCAGTGGGTCCATTCGAGAAACACAGCAAAGCGTGGAAATAGCAGCAAAGTCTCTAATTGCGAGTCTGTCCGTCTCTGGATAGAATACATGCGACACACGTCTTCTGACTGAACTTGTGAGGCGTCTGATGACATCAGCAGTGAGCAAATCATTTCATTAAAACAGCTAACACTAAACAAGTTAAAGCGGCCTTAGTGTTTGAGCGGTGGTGCTGTAACTTGGTGGATGAAGAGTCTGCTCGTCTTGCTAAAAACCCGGGTTCGATTCCCCACATGAGCAAAATGAGTGAAGTCCATTTCCGGAGCGTCCATTTCTGGAGTGTCCATTTCCGGAGTGTCCATTTCTGGAGTGTCCATTTCCGGAGTGTCCATTTCTGGAGTGTCCATTTCTGGAGTGTCCATTTCCGGAGAGTCCATTTCTGGAGTGTCCATTTCTGGAGTGTCCATTTCCGGAGTGTCCATTTCTGGAGTGTCCATTTCTGGAGTGTCCATTTCTGGAGCGTCCTTTTCCGGAGCGTCCATTTCTGGAGTGTCCATTTCCGGAGTGTCCATTTCCGGAGTGTCCATTTCTGGAGTGTCCATTTCCGGAGTGTCCATTTCTGAAGTGGTATTGCTGGGATATTGCTTAAAGCGGTTTGGTATGGTTTCCTTAAAACCATACTCACTCGGTCACTCTTTTCATGGCTTGATAACAATAGGCTTGTTTAGACAGGTTGTATTCCACAATTCAATGTGAGGGATGCGATTTTTTCCCTTTTTTTCTCGTCTTTATAAAGGTTTTATGTTCTAGAAAATATTTCCCAGTGCGTTACAGTAAGAGATGACTTTCAAACTCTACTACAACTCGTCAACGAAGGTGCTCTATCAAAACACGAAAAGGAGAATTGAAGAACCTTTAATTTAAAGCTAACGATGAGTACAGGGGATTCTGGCCGAAAATATGTTAAGGATTAAGGGGTTGGGTGGTCAAAGAGCCCAAGCTTGTACTACATGCCAAACGCCACCTCAGTGTTTAACTGGGTGTATTATTAGAGCGTCTATAAACTGCACATGTCCGCTGGTAGACTAATGCCATGAATAAGTAAAGGTGCCATTACGACAACAATTATCCCAAGAGAGATTTTTGTGCATCGCTGTATGCCTAACTATTTAGACGAGAGCCATAATGGACCGCTGGTATGTATTACTGGCCACATGCATCATTCATCAACTTGCACAAGCGTGTTTACATCAGATACAGTGGTTACCATGGACAGTTGCCACATTCCTAATTGCCCCATCCTCGCTTATCAAGTGTATTGCATATACGTTATATTAGGATAATAAACGTGGCCCAACTCCCAAACAAACTTCCTTCCAGAGTTAGTGAGCGAATATTCTCAAACGCCGCATTAGCTTGATTGTGTGTTCAGAGCAACAGCGCAGGTTTATCCCAATAGTCAGTCATGTCTCGAAGGACGTCCGTGATGGTTTGCTGTTGAACGCCGCCCTCAGCAATATTACAGATATGTGACGGTGGTTTGAAATTAATACAGTTTGGACAGACATCCAATTGGATGTGTCAACCAATTCGAGCCTCAGCACCCGATCGTGTTGTCTCAATTGACTGATGAAGACCATTTTCAACCCGGATCTTCACGGATGACCGCTTAAACAGTTTCGTAGCTATTCGCCCTGAGCATTATTTCAGAAATAACCGTCACTCATCCTGTGAAATGAAACACTTGTAGTGAATGTTCCTGTGGCAAATAGAATGAAGATACACTGACTAAAGATAGATCTACCTGGTCGTCAAAGATGTAATTATCGTTCCTGCTACTGACACTTATTAAACGTCATTTAATCACAACCGGCGGCACTGGGGGATAGTGGACAAAGCTTCAGCTCGTGGACAAACCGTTTCAATTTAGTACTTCTATATAATGTGCTGAGCTCATTAGCAGTGTCCATTGCCTCAATAGCTGGGAATTGTTTTTATAATAAATGAAAGCTGGGTTCAACAGGTTCAACAGAAAGCTGGTAAAAACAACAATAAAGCATACGGCATATGGGATAACAAGTTGGTGCTTATTGCAAAGACCGACGCTTCGGTCTAAGAATCCACACCGAAACGTTCTCTGCAACGAACAAAAAAAAGCGGTATGTTATATTATTGACTCACTAACAGCAAGACCTGTGACGATATATCGTAGTATCGATAATCGTGATACTTTATCGAACGATAAATATATCGATATCGATACGATTCGTTGACCTCAAAATTGTTAATTGATACTAGAAATTGACGGTTATGTCAGTATTTACACTGATACTTGATATCAAATTATTCGTTTCTACAGAAAATACTGAAGATATATTATCGTGATGTGTATCGAATCGCATCGTACGGTTACAACATATCGCGATACGTATCGTATCGTGAGTTTTCTGTATCGTCACACCTCTACTAACAACATCCTCCCCACCAAAAAATATATAAGTAAATAAATTAAAATAAAAAACAAAAAAAACCCCCAATAATCCCCAAAGGCGAGTGAACAAACTATGTAAAATAAAAGCAACGATATCAACTCCCACCTCCAACAACAACAAATGTTCCAAGAAGTCTTGGTGCCCTTGGACTCAGAGGTTGGTGTCAGTAGTGGTTCGTCTTCGAAACTGCCTAACAATACACGAAGCCAGTGATGCTGAAGTAGTCAGACAACAAACAACCACATGTATTGAACGGCTTGGTAAGTCTAGATTGGACCCGTGAAGATCCGGATTAGAATTGATCTGAATCAGTAACCCATGCTTGTCGTAAGATTCTCCTAACTGAATCAGGTGGTCAGGCTCACTGACTCGGTTGACACATGTCCTTCTATCCCAACTGCGCAGATCGATACTCATGCTGTTGATAGCTGGATTGTCTTGCCCAGACTGATTATTTACAGACCGCCCCTATATAGCTGGAAGATTGCTGATTGCGGCGTAAAACTAAACTCACTCACTAAGTCCCGATTACCCAAGCTTCAGAAAATCAACGTGTTTGACTTCATCTTGATATGTTTCTATTGTTTTATTATGTTTTCATAATATTTTACGTTCGGAGCACTTAAAGGTAAGATCGCCAATACTTTCAAAATCACCATCAAGCCATACTCATGTAGCTTCTTTTCTGTTGAACTGTCTCGTCTCGACGCATTCGCCCCCAAACTAGTCTTTCGCTTATAAAATCGTATTACAAGAGATCAAAATGTCGATGTTAGACTTGTTAGTTGAAGATGAAAATGATAATTTGGAAATTCTGAAGTGCAAAATTGAAATGAGCACATGCCTCCCTATTCATTCTTCTGTCGTCTCATTCATTCAGCTTCTTCCAGTCCTAGATTTTGTTGTCTCAAATGTTACAACAGACCATTTTTAGTAAATAAGTTGTGGTTACAAATTTAACCTCCCTATCCTGGGAGGTTCCGCCAGTGCAAAACCTCAACTTCAATGTGTCCTTTAGTCATTTTCAACCCCCCCAACAACCCCCACAAAGTTACAGCAAGGGACTTTAAATGTAGGTCTGTCGTGGAGTCCATCGCGAATACGTATTCTTTCGGACAGTGTAAAATAATGAGTGTTGTCAGAAATGTAGGCGAGATTAATCAGCCAGGAACGTGAGCGGCGCAACCACATAACCATGATGTCTCTATACTTACAGATGACTCAGATTTTCAGTGATTCTCTCATTAAGGGGCGCCATTCCATTCACTTGTTGACAAATGGCGGTTGTCAACTGCTTTCCCATAGTGCACTTTTGACATGGCCAATTTCCGTTTGCAACTTCTCATGTTTACATTTCACCACCTTGACAATTAACAGAAAAGTAAATAAAGCTGAGAATAATAAACGGTCTTACACTGTTATAACGTTATCCGTAGTAACATTGTAGGGTAGCACAGTGGTTCAAGCATTTGCCAGATTGGTTCGATTCCCCTGAGGGGTACGCGTGACGACCCTGCGATAGTGCTAGCGAAAGTCACGCACGCGCATTCATACCCAACCAGTCAATGAATCTCCTTTCTAAAAAGCCATTTCGAACATCTGATGGTGAGTTATATTTTTCAGTGCCTATTGGTTCGATAAAATCAATACTTTTACATATTGTGCGTCACGTTTCTAACGCTTATATGTATTCACGTTCCTCAATCTACACCCAACACTGCATCGATTGTCTTCTGCCTTCATCGACCACACTTTCTACAGGTATGTCAACAGGATTGTAAAACTTTGCCTATGAGTTCAAAATTCTTACGAAACACTGTTAAAAAAGATATTTTCAGATCGATGTGCTTATGGGCGGAATGATTCTTTGCTATTTTCTTTCTTGCAGATGTGGAATGCTACTTGCGTTTTGTTCTTGAAATGGGGTTTGTTCTTGTTTTAGGAGAGTCGATATTACCGTGATATGTCTGAAAATACTAGTTTCTATATTTGTATCTAAATGTCAAACTGGCTTTGAGCCGATCATGTAGCTATCTGTCCTGCATCTGGTTAGATATAGTTTTACATCCTCACTGTCGACGCATGTCTCTCAGTTTTGGTTTGTCTGATGTAGTCGGTCATTATGAGTCATTCAGGTACTGGTCTATTCAAAGACAGTGTTTGGCGTGTCGTGAATCATGCTTCCTGAATCTAGACATCCCTTCACTGGATACATACATGTCCTCTTGAAACATGTCCTTTGCTTCTTTGAAACTTGATTAGATCTGTCATTCATGGAGCTAGCGCCTAGACAGTTCACTTAACACCATATTTGCGTAGAAAAAAGCAGGGTTTAGACTAATGTCAAAGCATTTTAACAACGCCATGTATGTATGTGTGTGTGTGTGTATGTGCGTGCGTGCTTTGGCGTGTATGTTTGTGTGTGTGTGCGTGCGTGTGTATGTATGTATGTGGATCCATCAACCAACTTATGGCTCTTTTTGGCACTAAGCTTCCACTCTCTGGGTAAAACACGGCTACTTGACTATTGGACGGTGATTTTGAGACTTTGGGAGGAGTCAAACCAGGATTTCGGTGGTGCGAGGGTTCACCTTAAATTCAAGGCTGTCGCACGGCATCTGGTAATGTCGTTACCTTCTTTACATTTAATCAAATTTTAGTGTGTAAAATAATGTTAAGAGATCGACCTACATCTGTACTCTCATAAAGAGGTGAAACATGAACTTTCGATTGTACAGGACGTATAAGCGTTAACAAACCTTTCAAAGACTTCTTATGAACCCACAACCATTTCCCTTTATCGCACGCATGGGTTGCACGTGCAGAAGGCAGCAGCCAATGCACGTGCATTGAGAATCATTCTTGATTTTGACAGTTTTCAGGAAGGTCTGTATGTTTGTGTTTGTTTCGAGCCGTTCTGTTTTCGCTTGAAAATGAAACTCGCACACACGCAAATGCACCAATACATCTTACAAGAGCGATTCCTGTACAAACAACTAAGGTAATAGGAAAGTACAAGTGTTGATGCATTCCCAAAGCATATATTGTTATAATTATTATTTCAAAACTGATTGACTCCGACATCTTCCTATCTGTTCATTCGTAAATTAAAAAAAATAATATCCCTCAAATAGTGGAATGGCGAGCAACCAAATTATTGCCAGAATAGTGTTGATGGCGTGAATTTTGTGCATCAGCCATGGCTTTCAATGAAATCAATCCAAATTTTGTAATAGGATGAGAAACGTCATGTACATGATAGCTCAACGAAAATGGTCAATACCAATTTTGCGTCAGTAAAGGCGCAACATTTTCAGGTCCGAATAAACAAAATAGACTTTATTGTGTAACAGCCGGAAAACATTTGCATCGATCAATGAATTAAAATAAAATCTACATGGCAGCCAATTATGTCAGTCTGTTAACAGATACGTGGCAATTGTCACGGAGCAGATAAGTGACGCTACAGATGAGCCATAGTAAGACAACTCGCCGCAAATAAGTAACAGAGAGCTGAGCCACAAGCAAACAACACTGCAAATGTGCATCAGGTACACAACACTAAAGGTGCAACACGGGTACAAACAGTACACGTAGTGTGCCACAGGTAAATATCAGTACAAGTGTGCCATAGGTAAACAATGGTAAAAGTACACTTCAGCTAAACAGCACCTCAACTGTGCCTCAGTTAAACAACAGTACAGGTGTACCAGCAACACAAACTACACGTCCACCACATAAAAGTAACGGTACACGCGTTCCACAGGTAAAGAACCTTACAAGAACGCTAAAGTAAACATCAGCACATGTGTGCCACAGGTACCCCAAACTACAAGTGTTCCACAGGTAAACAACAGTACAAGTGTTCCACAGATAAACAACAGTACAAGTGTTCCACAGGTAAACAACAGTACAATTGTTCCACAGGTAAACAACAGCACGAGTGTTCCACAGGTAAACAACAGCACGAGTGTTCCACAGGAAAACAACATTGCAAGAGTGTCACAGGTAAACAACAGTACAAGTGTTCTACAGATAAACATCAGCACTGGTGTGCCACAGGTACCCCAAACTACAAGTGTTCCACAGATAAACAACAGTACAACTGTGCCACAGATAAACAACAGTACAAGTGCACCACAGCAAAGGTGTGCCGCAGGTAAACAATATTGCAAGTATGCCACAGGTAATCAACAGCACGAGTGTTCCACAGGTTAAAAAAAGTACAAGAGTAACACGGGTAAACAACAAAGCAAGAGTAACACAATGCCAGCCTTCGGATCTTTACAACAGTGCAGTGGTAAGGCGTTTGCGATAAGACCTCTGGCGCTGAAGGCCCATCCCCAGTTAAGGCAGCTAGGTTCGAGTCCCGAGGTGGACACATTTGCGTAGTATCTTTGGACTTAGGTTAACATTGCCTCAGTTGACCCATCTGTAACATAGGTAAGTTGTGAGGATTTGAGTGTTTATTTCATTGTGCCTAAAAGGCTTCATGGCTGTATGACCCTCAAAGGATTGAGTCGGATAGTGCGATAGCGACCTATGACCGGGGAGAGTAAAGTATGCGTGCAGGCAATGTGCCTGGATATGAGGACCATGGAAGCAGACTATTACATCATAATTATTACATGCATCGGCATTGTTGCACATTCCCGCAGTCAGATACAAGGGAAATAGAAGTACAATATTGACCTACTGCCGTTGCCATTGCTGTTGCTTTCTTGTGTACATACTCTTCACAAAAACTAGGAGAACATGAACTTTGAGGTCTGCTAGAAAGAAACCCCATTGAGGAACGTTACAATGACATTCATCGTGTACATGCAGCATCATTTCACGTTGTCACCACACGCAAACACAATGCATGGGAAGCACGTGCACAACGTGGGAGCCCTCTACACGTGCATGGGGTGTCGATATGAATCTTGACGTTTTTTTCTCGCAGGTCGACAAATCACTGTAGATAATTTTTTTCCGATAATTTGCATCTGTGCATGGTCAGGGTTTTCAGGGTCAAATCACGCACTACTGACTGAAAATTGTAAACCTGACATTTTCATGTCATACTCCAGTCACCTAACAAGGGCGGTAACTGAACGAACTGCTTTGCTTTCATTATTATTTTATAAACATGATTCAATCTCATAATTATATCTCCTAATTTCGACAATCGTACATTGAAAGTACACTTCCCCTACTTCTTTCGAAGAGTATATTTGCCTTTGGATCTGTATGACAGACTAACACATATTCATACAACTCTAGTCAGCTGAACAAATCAGAAAGTATCTGTGAACCAGGTGTGTGACCTTTGGAAAATCGGCAACCTTTGGGAGCCTACTTGGGCTGGCTAAAATGATTGAAGATCGGAAATATCGTAGCTAGGAAGAATCATAAATGATTATCGATATGAAAGGTATGTTAACGATAATATCGTACATTAACGTTGGGGATAACGATTTTAGCTACATTTCTCACACACTGTACAAAGTTAAGACGTACTCACGGCCTGCTTTTAAATTATCCTGTTAATAATCCATATAAGGCCATGTCACCAGTCATTTGTGATGTCACATATAGTAATTTCTTTCAGACATTTCAGTGTTATGTCTCTGATATTTATTGATAATCGATCGATATCTACTTAACTATTATCGTTTACTATTATCTATATCTGTAACCAGATAGAGAACGTACTGTAATCAAATATTTGTTGTAAGATCCAAACCCATTTCCGAAAATACGAGCACGGGACTAGGCAATGTCCCTGCCAAAGCATCGGCAAAGGTGCGACAGAGTCGTGTGAGGAATCATCTGACATACAATCACATTATTTCTGTTTAATTTTCTCTATAACAAAATTAAAACACGGCAAGGAGAGCTATGAAGTTTATCGGCCTGGAAGCTCTCTGAGCAACATCAGAACTTTCCTTGAGAATCCACAGGCCGGTGAAAGAAAGAAAGACATTATTATAAAGACACTTTGGGAATAAAGGAAAGATTGTATGAAAGCATCTGATGCCTGACCAAAGATGGAACGAGGCATGACATTTCTCTTGAAAACATGTCTCTGTTTGAAGCTGATCCGATAATGCCAATGGGTCCAAACAGCCAACAAAACAGTGAAAACATTTGACATAATCACAAAGACTGACAAGTCGGTCTCATCGATTGAGGTTATAACCTCTGTGTTGTGGGATATCGAGGATGTCTGTATTGGTGAACCTTCCTCGGGACAATGCAGGAAATGTTTTCATGCTGCATTATTGACGAAAACACAGGATACGGGTAATACCAAGAAAAGGGGAGCTCTAAGGACAAAGTGCATGGCTGCAATCTCCAAGTTTTTGAACTCCTTAATCTCACATGATCTCTTTCCCAGAAATGAAGAAAGGTCTAAGCAGAACCCATTACGATTTGAAAAAGTACGTCACAGCGTCTCTGATAGACAGACAGAAGGACTTTACGAAACCGGAGCAAAAGTCTTCCAACATTGGTGACCAAAGCGTCTGAGTGTGAAAGGAGATTTTCTTCAGAAAATGGAAATGTTAATCTTTGGATCAAGTCTTTTTTTATATGAGGCTCAAAACCTCAATCAGTCCCGTGTGTACACAGAACATAACGCTAGTGGTAAACGAAGTACCCGTGCCGCTCCGCCCCATCCCCCCCCCCCCCCCTGCAACAACACAACTGTGTAAGGTACTTCGGTTACCAAAAACTATTTTAAAAAATCCTTCTACTATCCATTGTCTTCCCGAGATTGCGTCTAAACAGTCCCCTTTCGATCACAGATAAACCGGAAATTTGTATTATCATAGTCTAAATTTTTAGGCTGTACTTCCGAATTACGAAATTGTCAACAAATTTAACACCTCAATCATTACTTAAGGGATTATGAAACTTTGCAGGAGGGACAAACATTTTCTCACATAAAAGCAAAGAAATACATTAGAGATCAAATTTGTTTTAATGCTATGGTAGCGTTATCAACGATTGAGCTGAACGTCGAAATACTCTGGCCAGCCTATTACGAGAAAAGACGCTTTGAATGGATTAAACCCACAAGAACCTCTGCCGTGATGTAATCAGGTTCAGTTGAGTACTGTTTATTTTCTGCGGTTTAGATTTTCTGAAAGAGAGTGAAAATCGGCTTTACCTTCTGAGAACCGTGTTCTGTACAGGTCTGTCAGTGGGCTCATTGACACTGAGTGCAATCAAATACTTTTTGGAGTGCCAGCTGTGTGTAATGGAGCATTGTCCTTTGATGTAGCTTTGAATCAATATGTACGTGTTTGTTCAGGTTAGTTTTATTCATGAAACGTTTTCGCCAGAATATTTGGTCTCATATCTACCGCAGCTGTAACGGCATCATCCCCCATGAGATTATCACATGCATTCTGGAATGCTTATAAAAGAAACAAGGGAACACAGACCCACAGCAAACAGTGTAGGTGACCTACGAAAGGTCAGTCCCCTGTCACAGGACTTCCGTATTTGCTTAACGCCACCCTCAAAAAGTATTCGCTAAAACCATATGCTGTCCCACCGACAAAGACGACATTTTCATTCCATTCTGTGAACTTCTGTAACAATTTGTCAAAAGGTTGCTCGTCACAATGTCGTAATATAGAGCTTTTGAAGATATCCTTACAATCCCCTGCACCTGGAGATGGAAAGCAACAGGTTATCCGGTTAGTTCCACTCTGCCTACTTGAGGCTGCCTACACACAATTGTAAAAGCAGCATGTATAGGCACATAGTGATGTTCCTCAACGCCCCTTTGTATACTGAGAAACGGAAAGTATCAAGCACCAATATTTACATGTGTGACATAACCATGAAACGAAACGTACAGATACCATAAAAGTGTTTTATTCCGCTAATACAAACAGCAAGACGAGTTGTCCGTGGTCTGAAGCCATTATCTCATAGCCTTAGCGTTAAATGTCCCTTTTCATTAAGAGATTATATAAAGGAGTGGCTACTTTATCGGTAAAGCTCTTGGAGACAATTGGCCTGCAATGATGACACTTAGTAGAGGTATGCGACGTCAAGAGACATCCAGGATTTCGACGATGTACGAAGAGATGAACAGTTCACTGCTGTTTTCGACGTTGACTGGATTCAATGCCTTTTGACGTCTAAATTCCAAGATATTTGCTTCAGGATTACTCATTTTAATTGCACGTGATTCCCCATGGATACGACGTTAACGAGGTGACATATATTGCCTTTGTTTAAAATATTCTTTTACAAACGTCCAGTGTGGCTCACAGACTTGGTTGACACATGTCATCGTGTTCCAAAGGTGTACGTCGATGCTCATGTTGTTGATCACTGGATTGTCTGCGGTATGCTGGGATACTGCGGATTTCGGGGTTAAACATCGACGAATCAACCAACACTAGTGATACGACCTGTGTAATTCCAATATTCCTTTATTTATACTCTTCAGTGTATGGTTTCCAGTTTGTATCAGCCCTGCTTTGATTGGTTGAGCTGACAGACAGGGCAACTCGCAAATGATAGTTTTATGATATGCGTTAGGTTCAAATGGACTTTGGTGCTGCATTATTATCTTGTCAGAAGTCATTAGAATAATATCAGTTTGTAGACGTGCAGTTTTCAGCATTCGCTACTTGTCTTACGTCACAGGTAACCGTTACATATCGATCTACATGCCCCGTTTACTACTCTCATTAAACATTGTTAAACACATAACAATCCACTAAACTAAGTAATTGCACACATATCTTCTATCTTATTCACTCACCATACAAAGCTATTAAGGTATGGATCAGCAAACCCAGCCAAGTTTATGCAGGAAATATGGTCACATACCACACGCTCACTGAACGACACAAAACAAACACAGTTATACACTACAACCACTCAACACAGTAAACATAGTTATACACTACAACCACTCAACACAGTAAACATAGTTATACACTACAACCACTCAACACAGTAAAATAGTTATACACTACAACTCCAGTACACAGAATAAATATAGTTGTACACTACAACACGTGAACACAGTAAACATAATTCTACACTACAACTCCAGCAAACACAATAAACATAGTTATACACTACAACCCGTCAACTCAGTAAAATAGTTATAGACTACAACTCCAGTAAACACAATAAATATAGCTATACACAAGAAACTCAGTAAACACAGTAAACATAGTTTTACACGACGACGTCAGTCAACTACACACAGTACACATACTTACAATATATATTATGTAAGTTAAATGAACTTAGTCATGGAAGATTTCATTTAACATATTTTAAACGTAGTTGCACGCTACATGCCAAGTCCACTAAAAGCCCTATGGAAGAAATGGGCCTTACTTAGGAGAATGTGCCCGGTTTGTAGTGACCGCGTCTACCACTGAAATAGACTTAACGCCTGGAAGCACGTGTTTGTTTATTACAGACAGCGACATTGCGCAATACAACTAGTGTCTTGCTATCTATTTGTGACCATGCTCCAGGTCACAAGGAGCTTGTGGCTTATCAGGACAGTCTGTGTGCCTGTCATCAGGTTACGCCACGTTGTATGTCATTAGTGACGGCGACTGATTTGTGCCTTTGATAATACATACTATAATATAAGTGTAGAGACATATAGATACTGTGTTTTCATGATATCCCACATTGTAACGGATGTCCGGGGTTCTTTGTCAATATGTGCACAACATTTGTGAATTATACGCAATGGTCCAAACACTTTTAATATGTTTGGGGAAAATAAAGTCAAACCAGCAGGTGAATTTTCGTTTTGTCCGTTGATAAATGCTGATTCTAAACATTTGAACAAAGTCATATTTTCCGGAAAAGGCATCCTGGCAACATCTCTGTGTCTGTAAAACGTTCCTCCAAAATGCATTGTACAATGTGCAAGTAAACGTCACAGGCGATTTTACTGGAACAAGTTGTTGTGTGTTGTTCCTTTGTGTAAGGTGCGAAGGTTGATTTAAAAGACATAGCACAATTCGTCGTCATTGCTTACCCCAAGCAGCTCAACGTGTATACAATGCCTTGACTAGCGATAAGCTCAGACCATTGACCATTGCTCCTTGTGACATGACATTGAAATCTGACGGCCAAAGAACACCGTAAACCTTCTGTGGACTTGGTAAAGCGCTGCAAGAGGAGTTGGACAGTTAGTCCCAAATCGCCACTAGGAGTCTCATGGACGGTGTAGCGCGTCAAGTGAATCTTTAACGAACCAGGGCCCACTTCTACAAATCGACCTTAGTGTTACGATGATTTTAAGTCCCATTCTCCAACATAGGTTTAAGATAGTCGTAGCGGTAAGATTGCTTTGTGCAAGTGGGTCCAGGATGGTATTACAGTCTACTGATCCTAAAATGACAACTATCCCATCTTACCCTGCCGTTCTTCAAGATCCTTGCATTCCGGATTTTTCAAATTATCACTAGCTTCACGAAGTTTTATAATCACTATAATATTACATTGTTTAGCACCGAGTGTTCCCATTACTTTTTAATGTATATATCGTCCAGCCGTCGTCATGGGTAACGTCAGTAACGTCACCGTGTGTGTCTGTACCTTCACGGCGGATGTTGCAGCTCAATAAATTCCAATATAAAGCCATCAAATAGGTAAATAGAGCAGTGATTTGTTACCATCTCTTTCAGCTTGTCCAGTACGAAACAGTCAAAGAGTGAGTGAGTGAGTTAAGTTTTACCCCACACTCAGTAGTATTCCAACTATATGGAACCGGTCTGGAAATAATCGAGCTTGGACAAGGCAATCCAGCATTCAACAGCATGAGCATCGATCTTTGCAATTGGGAACCGATAACATGTGTCAATCATGTCAGCGATCCAGACCACCCGATCCCGTTAGTCGCCTCTGACGACAAGCATAGTCGCCTTTTATGGCAAGCATGGGTTGCTGAAGATCTATACAAGCCCGTGACCTTCACGGGTCAAACAGTCAAAGAATTGCCTGGACAACAGCTCCTTCTCAGCGGTTAAAGTCAGCAGTGAAAGTAAAGTTACGATGGATGTTGAGATATCTGATGCGCTACTGAAACTTTCTGAATGCATTTATCATGCACATTTCAACCGCTGGACAAACCGTTTGAGTTTTGAACATTAATTTATCTTCCCATATTCATATCCATGAAAGGTGAATTGTTAATCTGCACTACAATGGCGGTTATGACACCTTTCAGCGTTTTAATGAGTGGAGATTGTGGAAGAATCATCATTGTTAAATTTTAAAACCTTGTCATTTCTGAATGCATAAATCTCAATGTCAATATGCCATAAATATATCGTTGACTTATCTTTCATAAAGTAGAACATAAACTATGGTACACGAAAGATGACTCTTTTCGAAGGTTATCGTTTGGAACCAATAGAAGAATACATCAAGCATGAACAATGATGGTACAAGTATACTGGAGAAAATAAGTTAGGGATATTGGTACTTTTATGAATGATATTTTATCGGTGTGTCAATGAGTAGAGAGATTATTCTTCATAATGTAAACATTTACATATATATGTATCCCTAACTATTTTTGTCCAGTATATTTATCGCATACATCACTGCGGCGTTGCTTTAAACTGTGCAGATCATTGGAACACCACTGTAGGGAGCGAGGTTGGCCTGAACGGGACGTTTAACATTAGTCCAGCTACATCAAGACTTATGGAAAGACCGAATGAATGCAAGTCTCAGATTTGTTGGGCTGCCGTAAAATTAAAGAAGACGAGCTCAATTGAAACACCTAAAACCAACATCGGGCGAATAGTCCTTGGTTTCTGGATTATGACAGGGAAGCCACCCTCTACGACTTCGACGTGCCCTAAACTGTAGCGGGCAGGTAGACTTGAGGAAGACTTGAGGTTTAAGCGTTTTGTAGTCTGGTTCGAAGACCTGGGTTCGATTCCACACGTAGGTGTTATATGCGAAGCCCATGTCTGGTGTCCACACAGTGATGTTGCTGGAATATAGCTAAAAGCGAGACATGTTTTGTGGTAAACAGCGTCGTTGAAATCTTCATCATTCACCCGATGAAGGAACACCAATTTGCTCTAAATGAATGAATGAAGAGAATGAAAAGAAGCGTGTCATGTGCCAATGTTTGTCCAACTTCTCAATACTTTTCAAGCTTTGCTACAATCGGCGAAAATCTTATCTACTCACTCAGCCGATTGACTGATGCTTCAGTCTGACCTCATCACTAGGAGCTCTGCCACCATGACGCTAGAACAGTGTTTAATGTGTGACGATGATTCGATAATTCTGGAACAACATTTACCCAGTTTTAGATGACTGAGTGACAACTGTGATTTATCTATTATGTTTTACCGAGTGCAAAAGGTAACTTCAATTATTTTTGGTCTGTTTGCTGTCCAACGAGTCGGAATCCCCACAGACAGAGCCACGCAAGGACGGAGTGCAAGATTTAGTTTGAACCAGACAATCCAGTAATTGACTTCAGGGGCATCTGTGTTCGTAGAGTGTAACAATGTTTGTCTTCCAAATCTATTTAGGGTAGCGTAATGGTTACAGCGCTTGCTCGTCACACCGAAGGCCTGGATTCGTATCCCAGCCTCCACAGCGACAGCGACGTAAAACTATACTCACTTACCAAGTCTATTTACTCGTCTCATAGAACACAGGTTGCCAAAGACGTTGTATTTGTGTTAATAACGCACATTGTGTAACAGATATAGATTCTAGTACCCTATTGGGCTGAATGCCATCCAGGATGTGAAACCACACTCCCAGAGTGAGTAGGTTAACATATACTTAGTCCCCTCGGTACTGGAAAAACACAATCACAAAATAAATGTTAACATATTTGTGTTCATAGAGACGTAGCCGGTAACAACCTTGAAGCACAAACAGTGACATGGAGGACAGCTACTTTCAAACACCAGTGTTTCACGCGTGTTAGCAGGGCTGAGGAAAAAACTGTCCAAATCCGCAGAAAGTCAACTTTCCCTAACCTGATTTGCATTGCATTAAATATGTTTATATTAGTTGTAATGCCACGGTAGTATGAAAACAGGTTGTGTACAGTCGGTATTAGGGCAAGCTAAAAGATCGGTAATCGGAAATATTGTCGATAGGACAAACTCATAAAAATTACCGATATAAAAATTACCGATATAAAAATTACCGATATAAAAATTACCGATATAAAAATTACCGATATAAAAATAGTGTCATCGATAATATCTAAGAAAATAAAGTTTTTATTTACACAGCTGCTTTCTTAGTAACCCATGCATTAACATGTGACTGCTTACTAGACAAATTGGCCATTTACTTCTTTAAAGTTACTTCTTTGATATGTATCCGGTGGGGTAGTCTCGGGGTTTGGGCGTTCGCTCGTCACACCGACTACCCTGCTTCGATTTACTATGCTGGTACAATGTGTGAAGCTCATTTTCGGTGTACTCCAGGTGATATTGCTAGAATATTGCTAATAGCACGGTGTAAAACGAAACTCACTCAATATATCTAACATATGACCCGGAACGTGCGGCATGCAATATTCCTACAAGATGTCCGATTCTAGCAAACCAGGAGACAGACATATAACTCAACAGTTCGGGCGAAATCTGGTTAAATCTTGAACGGTTATCGATGCAAATCAAACTGCAATTAGCAAGAGCAGTTGTCAGTCAATATCAATCATCACAGGGTGATTTGTCAGCATATCGCAGATCACAACCCCAGGCACGGCAGCCGTCGCAAGTAGCACCATGTGATTGTTATCCTCCTTCCTTCAATTGCACGACGTTAGAAGATGCACGGACACGGTTCATTATGATGAAAATGTTGTATAGAACTTTCCCCATTGTTGCTTCTCCCTGACAACTCATCGACAACACCCAGAGACCCTATATTTAAGCCAACTTTAACTTGGTAAAGACAGCACAGAAATTAAACCGATATCGCAGTCGCTCTATGTGCTCTTTTACCAAGTCGCCTTATCACCTCGAGTCTGCCTCCAATGTTTCAAGATTGAAATACGGCTATTGTCTGTCTCACAGTCCCCGAACCACACTATTTTACCTACTGTTTAGCCCTCTCTACAATCCTGAAGCCCTAAAATAAGCAAGTCTAAAAGTGTGTCCCATAGTCCCTGAACCGCACTATTTTAATTGCCTAAACAATTTAGTAATAAAATGTTGAATGGCAAGTAGATCCCATCTTCCATGAATGCTTTGCACCACGAAGTGATAACAGGTATAAATCTAAAATGTTGAGACGTAGAAAGCGGTCATGGCGCTATCACGCCGCGATAACCCAGTACATGCATACCTGAACACTTCACAGGCCAATCACAAGTAGAAAAGGTTGTGCCATACAGAGGGAGCATGTACACATCACACTAACGGACAAGGGTTGCTCATAGTTGTTTGTACACCTCGAAAATGAGCATGTATTTCTTGTTGCTGATCTGCATCTCCCTGGTCTGCTGCTGTAACTGTCAGGAGAATTTTGTGTCTGTCATACAGAGATTGCACCAGTTGGAGGAGGAACTGTTTCACAATAAGGCTGATATGATTCGTGTGGAGAAAAGGATACGAAATATCATAGACGCTGTGAAGACATCACTGAGAGTTGAGTTAAAGGAAACCATACGGGATCAAGTGAGAGAGACAATGAGTGAGATTGTACAAGGAGAGACGTTTCGTGACACGGTGAAAAGTGAGGTTGTCTCTGGATTAAGGCATGTGAAACGGGGCTACCATCAAATGAAGAGGCAGTGGCATCACGTCTCCAGATCACTGAAAGACTTCCAGGACGAGACGGCTACATTTCATGAATTTGTGCTGGAGAAGGTAGATCTTTTGAATGGACAGAACACAAGTGATACCTGCGCAAACGATAACTTCAGATTAGAATTGGAACTACAAACGAGTAACGTTTCTGTTACTGAACTCAAGCATGATAACGAACGGTTACTGGAGTTAAATAAGACGTGTCAATTTAAACTATCCCAACTGAAAACAGTTCTGTCTGTGTCTGTTTTTTTCGAAGCAGGTGATCTTGGTAACTCTACATCAACGTCACCAGCACTTACAAAGTTAGTGGCAACAACCAGTCCACCTGTGATGACAGCATCATTGAAGACACCCAGGCGAGAGGAGGAGAAAAATAGGATTCTGATTGCTTCTATCTGGTCAAGCACTAACCAACAATTCCGTCAACTCAACCTCCATAATGGTTCCCTCAGTGTTTATCCGTATCACAACCTGGCGAATGTTAACTGCATTGCGTATTTAGTAAAGACAAGAGAACTTCTGATTGCTTTATACAATCCTTACAGGATATTAGCATCTGCCCTTGATACAAATCAAATGAGATTACTGAGAGAAGGCGTAGGTACCTATGGCATGGCAGTGGATGATGGATGGGGTGTGGTATTTATGGGGATATTTCGTCCAAAAGTCTCAATCACCCGCATGTCAACACTAGGAGAGGACTTTACTACCGTCATTGACTCAGCCAATTATGGACCTCCTCCACGGCAGATAACTCTTGACACAAGAAGAAAGAAAATATATTGGTGTAATTTTAAGAAACTCTTCACGATGACATATAATGGTGAAGATTTGACAACATTAGCCACAGGAAGTTTCATGTTTGCTGTGACACTAGATCAGACAGCAAGCGTGTTGTATTATAGCAAGGGGAACGAACTGATGAGGATGACGGTGTCCAGTAATGTCAGTACAAGTGTGAACATATTGGACGATATGCCTCTGAACATGGGGCTGTATAGAGGCATAATCTACTACAGTAGCTTCAGTACTGATGCAGTGCTGGGAACAGTTAATGTGACACATATATCTGAGGCGTATAGTCTTGAGTCAAAACGCATTAAGGGTTTTTTAAATCCGTACGTGTGTTTGATTCCCTGAATCTGAAAATGAAATTGTACCATGTATTTCGATTAGGATTGATCGTTCGGTCTTTAAAATCACAGCAACTACGTCTAATGTGTCAAGAGCATCATCACTAATCTGGTATCAACAGAAAGGAACAAGATTGGAGTCCCTTGATTTTTTTACAAATAGCAATAATACATACAGTGCACCTTTCCTATCAGCTTCCAAGTTATTCATTATATGTATGTGTAAGAAAATCATGCTTGAAACAAATGATTGAGTCTGTTCAACTTCCTTTTACTTTAAAATTTGGTGTACTTCTATATTCTGTCTTTTATGTCACAAAGTGCAGTTGCTATGTAATGACAGACACGTTCTCTGAAAGCCTTGCAATGGATGCTACGTTGTCTTATATATACTTATGTAGCAACGATTCACACTTTCAATTCGAGAAAAGTAAAAGTAAAAGACATGTAGCAAAAGCACAAAAAGTGACACTGTGTAAGCATACACGTACTGTATTTTGCTTACAGGCTGCGATAAGTGCCTTGATTCAGATAAAAAACACACTTAAACCAGGGCTTAGTTAATGTCACTTTACTCTAGTTAGAACAGATTTTCAGCAATTAGTGTTTAGCACAAGAGTCGATGACTTGGTTGACGCGTGTCATCGTATGCCAGTGGCCAATATTATGTTCATGAGGTCACTCACTTGAAAATGTGGTTATTTACAGATCATTGTCATACTGTTTGCAAATTGCTGAACAGAAATTTTGAAAATATTTTTTATGATATAATATGGAAAGACTCTTTTCAAAGATATTGTCGTCCGTAGTTTGTAACACATTTTTCTGCAATTTTGAACAGCATCTATTGGTCCTTGGTCGTGTTGGATGTTTTGACCGTAATGTCATATACCGTAACTGTCAACCTCCTAATTCAGTAATAATAAATATTGCGTCCGCAGCAGTAGGTGAAAAATGCTAGTTGACCACTATCGTGGCCATTGTTGTGGCATGGTTTTGTACATTTTGTAGAATGAGAATGAATAGAATCGGATCTCATGTGCATTGCCTCCATGAAATATATATATTATTGAAGTTTGAATTATGATTTTGTATGTATTACACTATCCATAGACATTGTATTTGCTCTGTTTCTTCATTTATGGCTGTGTTCGTCTGTGTTTCCTTTGCTTTAAATAGTATTGATTTTTAAACTATGAGCACTACAAAACCAAACTGTTAGCTTGAAACATTTGTTTGATGTTTGTTGGTTCACTTTTCCAATGAACTTAACGTATACAAACATGTATGCACAAAGATAAAGACAGACACGCTTGTTAGGTCGAAAATGCCCACCTGCTGTTATTTGAAGTATGGTGACCTCGGTGAAACATTGTCCCGATTTGATTATGTTTATGAATGCAAATATGTTATAAAATGAGGAGTTGCCAGAACGTGACATGTATTGTGCATGACAGTAAAACAACGTGACATGTAATGTGCCTTATAGTAAAACAACATGACATGTAATGTGCCTTACAGTAAAACAACATGATATTGATGGAGACGTGTGCGGAGAACATGGAGATGTATGGAGAACATTAGGATGTGTGGAGAACAGCATTGTAATAAATGAACTAAATGTCTTTCTTGGCTTGGTCATCTCCCCTGTAACCCCCAGCAACCCCCATACACGTGTGATTTGTTAAACAAACAAACAAACCACGTGTGATGCTGCTGGTGCTTGGCCCGGGTGATACCGGTTTAGAAATGCCAGCTGGCATAGATGCCATCACAATGGATACCATACTGTAACATATCGTACTCCATCCGCTGCATAATACACCGAGGACTAGACAGGGTAACAATAAGAACCATATTTTAACATTTTAAGTATAACTCGGCCAAGGATCAATACCACTAGCCTTCAGCTCTCCTGTCAAACGCTCTAGCCACTGAACCACGCAGGGAGGGGAGTGTGTACGTCCTTTTTACGAAACTGACACATTGCCTTAATTAAGGATAGTTTTTGTTTAAAAAAATGATCAATGTTTCGTACTTCAGAGCACTCCAAGCATAACAATACAAAAGAGGCGTGAGGCATATCGACGATTGTTATTTTACGCTAAGATAAGATACTCCCACAAAGTCAAAAGCCAATCAACAAAGAGTAGATTCTGAACCAGAATAGAGTTCCGGACACGTAACTTGTGTAACATGAAATGAGTGAAACTGCAGGCCCTATTGTGATGCTGTGTCTGTCCTTCCTGGCTTCATATATCATTGGTTGTTTGTTTGGTTGGTTGGTTTGTCTCTCTTCTTGTTTGCTGTTTAACGTTTAGCAGTGCTCCCGCTATATGGAATCGGCTTGTGAATAATGGAATCTGGACCAGACAATCCAATGATCAACAGTAATTAACATCCATCTACGCAATGAGAACTCAACAAGGATCCCTTTAGACACGTTTACGACAATCATGGCTTGCTGAAGACCAATTCTAACCTGGATATTCACAAGTATAAAGATAACGCGAGATGGCTTGAGCGGTCCTGATACAAATATAAAATATAGTAAACAAACAGGAGTGGTGTTTCCTCGGATGTTAATGGCATTATACAACAGTCACTTGTGTTGAAAGTAGTACGCGCAACCTTTCATTTGAAATACATGAAATAACACGTAACCAGTTCAACCAATCATAATGCCAGAATGACAACATATACATTTAATTATGTTACCAAGCCTCAAACATACATCACAAAGGTTCTCTATGTATTGTGAATATTTAGAAAAGAGGTGAAATAAATCTCTCATGCGTTTCTTTAATTTTTTAGAAAGAAATAATTTCGAGCCCAAAATGTTAAGTCTCTAATGCGAAAAAAAATGTATAACAACATGCTCTATATAACAACTTCAACAAAATCTTAGTCGAAAAAATACTCCCGTTATTTTGAATGGTAGCCCTGTTTTTGTGAGACTGTTCTGGACTGAGATAAATATGATAAGGTATTTCCGTCTCTCTCCGGATAAACAATGATTGTAGCTGGAGGAAAGTAACCTCCCTGTCAGCAGTAGATGGAGAGTGATTTGTTACTGTGTTCCTAGAGGTGTGACAGCACCGACATCCTGGCATATCCGCACTGGCTGCTGTGGGTGGAGATCCTCTGTTTCACTAAGACTAAGCAGTATGAAGTACAGGTATCATGCATAACGTCGTGCACAACTACGTCAATGCGCCGAGGCATTGTCAGATTTAGTTACCGAAGGTGTATATTTTCACCCAGAAAGCCATAGGCGCACAACGTCAGTTCGGATTAATTACTGCTGTCCATCAACTGTCATTGCTATCGCAAACTAGATAGTTCGGTAAGGTGGGAACTGTTTGTATGTATGGGGTGACAGAGGCTATAGATCCTAACACCATGTGGACTCCGGGGTTTTATACGTGTTGCTCACTGTGTTGTCTGGTCCAGACTAGGCTTTTGTCTCATTAATCGTCGTATTCTTAACTTTGGTCCCTTCACCTCAGACCTATTCCTTCTCCTTGTCATCACTTTCTGTGTCCACATCTTTGGTATGAGAAATTGCAATTTCCATCTGTCAGTTATCCTGCATTTCAGCTTCCACCCCCGTCAACATTTTTTGATTGCAACCCTATAATTTCGACTATTTCCTTGTGTTGATTAAAGATTAAGATTGTAGATTTCTTTTTTTCCCCCATTTTCAGGATATAATTAAAAGACATTCTTTGTGGGTATTCTTTCACGTTTAACACATTACTGATTATTTATTGAACGTGTCATGTGACTTCATCTTTATTGTTCAGACTTTTCATTTCAATCTGTTTCAACGTGAAGCTGAGACATATCTGATGAGCTTTCAAAGAGCATAGCAAATCGAATATTTCGCTTCTTAGACGCGAATCCATATTAAGGACACAGAAAATAATTGCCAATCGTGTTTTTGAGACATAAAAGCCGTCATGTATGGATCTGAAGAACGATCTGGAAATGTACCGACTAAGGCGCGGGTCACACCGGAAGTCAGGTCGATGATTAAGAGGTCAGTAATAAATGTGTCTCATACAACTAATAATTCGACTAAAATATAACAGTGTGTATACGAGAAACAGTATAGTTACACATGAAACTACATTTGTAAAAGAACAGACGGATGTGAGGAACTGTTTGGGGCTTCCGTCCCATTCCCACAGGTTGTTCTAATGTATGTATCGAAGCACGGCTATAACGACTAAGAAGTACGGGATCCTGTCGAGTTTGGATATATAACCGTAGTGTCCACTACGTGCATGGGTTGCCTCAGCTTTATCAGTTGTTTGTGAATTGTTGCCGTTTGGTAATTGAGGGTGTTGACTAGTAATTTAACAAAGACGCATTGTAGGAGAGTGTGTGAGTGAATTTAGATTTGCGCCGCACTCAGCAATATTCCACCTATATGGTGGCGGTCTGGATCAGACAGTCCAGTGATCAACAGCATGAGCATCGTTTTGTGCAACTGGGAACCGATGACATGCGTCAACTAAGTCAACGAGCCTGACCACCCGATCTCATTAGTGGCCCCTTACGACAAGCATAGTGGCCCCTTACGACAAGCATTGGTTGCTGAAGGCCCATTCTATCCCGGGTCTTCACGGGTCGTTATAGGTAGTGCAGGTAGTATGAATAACATATTAAGATGAATAAAACGTTCATATTTGTGGACATTAATCAATCCATGACTCTGTTTTCGAGGTCAGGCACACATTTAATGTTTGGGTAGTTTGCACATGCTCCGGACAATCTGAATGGGTAAGGAGAAGGATGCACTGTTTTCACTTTCTTCAGGCAATCTGAATAGCTAAGCAGAAAGAAGCAATGTTTGAGAAGTCTCCATGTTCTCCTGGCGATATAGGTAAAAAGAAAGATGTAGTGTTTGGGCAGTCGCGATGCTCTGCGGGCAGTCTGAATGGGTAAGGAGAATGATGCAGTGTTTGAGGACTTTTCATGTTGTTTGGGCGATATGGGTAATCAGAAGGATGAAGTGTTTGGGTGATCCTAACATTACCTGGACAGTCAAAGTAACAAGAAACACACTATGTGGGTAGTCTTTACCTTCTCCGCGTAGTCTGCGTAACAAGAAAGACGCACTGTTTTGGTTTTCATCACGGTTCCTGATTCCAGGTGGACTGCGATTGAAACAAAGCGATCCTGCAAATATGAGAACAAAGTTTACCGGCAACATGTGAGGATATAGTGATCCTGCAGACTGGTGCAGACTGGTGCAAGTTGGTGCAAATAAGCGTACATCTAATTGCCCGGTTTCAGAAGCAACGGTATATCTAACTAGCCCTGATTCAGTAATACCTGTACACCCAAATGCGTATGTAAAGGTACTCAGAAATATATGTACATCTAACTGCTTTGTTTCAGAAATATATGTACATCTGACTGCTTTGTTTCATAAATAAATGTACATCTAACTGCTTTGTTTCAGAACTATATGTACATCTAACTGCTTTGTTTCAGAAATATATGTACATCTAACTGCTTTGTTTAAAAACATGTATGCACATCTAACTGCTTTATTTCAGAAATATATGTACATCTAACTGCTTTGTTTCATAAATATATGTACATCTAACTGCTTTGTTTCAGAAATATATGTACATCTAACTGCTTTATTTCAGAAATATATGTACATCTAACTGCTTTATTTCAGAAATATATGTACATCTAACTGCTTTGTTTCAGAAATATATGTACATCTAACTGCTTTGTTTCAGAAATATATGTACATCTAACTGCTTTATTTCAGAAATATATGTACATCTAACTGCTTTGTTTCAGAAATATATGTACATCTAACTGCTTTGTTTCAGAACTATATGTACATCTAACTGCTTTGTTTCAGAACTATATGTACATCTAACTGCTTTGTTTCAGAACTATATGTACATCTAACTGCTTTGTTTAAAACATGTATGCACATCTAACTGCTTTGTTTCAGAAATATATGTACATCTAACTGCTATATTTCAGAAATATATGTACATCTAACTGCTTTATTTCAGAAATATATGTACATCTAACTGCTTTGTTTCATAAATAAATGTACATCTAACTGCTTTGTTTCAGAAATATATGTACATCTAACTGCTTTGTTTCAGAAATATATGTACATCTAACTGCTTTGTTTAAAACATGTATGCACATCTAATTGCTTTATTTCAGAAATATATGTACATCTAACTGCTTTGTTTCATAAATATATGTACATCTAACTGCTTTGTTTCAGAAATATATGTACATCTAACTGCTTTGTTTCAGAAATATATGTACATCTAACTGCTCTATTTCAGAAATATATGTACATCTAACTGCTTTGTTTCAGAAATATATGTACATCTAACTGTTTGTTTCATAAATATATGTACATCTAACTGCTTTGTTTCAGAAATATATGTACATCTAACTGCTTTGTTTCAGAACTATATGTACATCTAACTGCTTTGTTTCAGAACTATATGTACATCTAACTGCTTTGTTTCAGAACTATATGTACATCTAACTGCTTTGTTTAAAACATGTATGCACATCTAACTGCTTTGTTTCAGAAATATATGTACATCTAACTGCTATATTTCAGAAATATATGTACATCTAACTGCTTTATTTCAGAAATATATGTACATCTAACTGCTTTGTTTCAGAAATAAATGTACATCTAACTGCTTTGTTTCAGAAATATATGTACATCTAACTGCTTTGTTTCAGAAATATATGTACATCTAACTGCTTTGTTTAAAAACATGTATGCACATCTAACTGCTTTGTTTCAGAAATATATGTACATCTAACTACTTTATTTCAGAAATATATGTACATCTAACTGCTTTATTTCAGAAATATATGTACATCTAACTGATTTGTTTCAGAAATATATGTACATCTAACTGCTTTGTTTCAGAAATATATGTACATCTAACTGCTTTGTTTCATAAATATATGTACATCTATCTGCTTTGTTTCAGAAATATATGTACATCTGACTGCTTTGTTTCATAAATATATGTACATCTAACTGCTTTGTTTCAGAACTATATGTACATCTAACTGCTTTGTTTAAAACATGTATGCACATCTAACTGCTTTGTTTCAGAAATATATGTACATCTGACTGCTTTATTTCAGAAATATATGTACATCTAACTGCTTTGTTTCAGAAATATATGTACATCTAACTGCTTTGTTTCATAATTATATGTACATCTAACTGCTTTATTTCAGAAATATATGTACATCTAACTGCTCTATTTCAGAAATATATGTACATCTAACTGATTTGTTTCATAAATATATGTACATCTAACTGCTTTGTTTCATAAATAAATGTACATCTAACTGCTTTGTTTCAGAAATATATGTACATCCAACTGCTTTGTTTCAGAACTATATGTACATCTAACTGCTTTGTTTCAGAAATATATGTACATCTAACTGCTTTGTTTAAAACATGTATGCACATCTAACTGCTTTGTTTCAGAAATATATGTACATCTAACTGCTTTGTTTCAGAACTATATGTACATCTAACTGCTTTGTTTCAGAACTATATGTACATCTAACTGCTTTGTTTAAAACATGTATGCACATCTAGCTGCTTTGTTTCAGAAATATATGTACATCTAACTGCTTTGTTTCAGAAATATATGTACATCTAACTGCTTTGTTTCAGAAATATATGTACATCTAACTGCTTTGTTTAAAACATGTATGCACATCTAACTGCTTTGTTTCAGAAATATATGTACATCTAACTGCTTTGTTTCAGAAATATATGTACATCTAACTGCTTTGTTTCAGAAGTATATGTACATCTAACTGCTTTCTTTCAGAAATATATGTACATCTAACTGCTTTGTTTCATAAATATATGTACATCTAACTGCTTTATTTAAGAAATATATGTACATCTAACTGCTCTATTTCAGAAATATATGTACATCTAACTGATTTGTTTCAGAAATATATGTACATCTAACTGATTTGTTTCATAAATAAATGTACATCTAACTGCTTTGTTTCAGAAATATATGTACATCCAACTGCTTTGTTTCAGAACTATATGTACATCTAACTGCTTTGTTTCAGAAATATATGTACATCTAACTGCTTTGTTTAAAACATGTATGCACATCTAACTGCTTTGTTTCAGAAATATATGTACATCTAACTGCTTTGTTTCAGAAATATATGTACATCTAACTGCTTTATTTCAGAAATATATGTACATCTAACTGCTTTGTTTCAGAAATATATGTACATCTAACTGCTTTGTTTCAGAAATATATGTACATCTAACTGCTTTGTTTCATAAATAAATGTACATCTAACTGCTTTGATTCAGAAATATATGTACATCTGACTGCTTTGTTTCATAAATATATGTACATCTAACTGCTTTGTTTCAGAAATATATGTACATCTAACTGCTTTGTTTCATAAATATATGTACATCTAACTGCTTTGTTTCAGAAATATATGTACATCTAACTGCTTTGTTTCAGAAATATATGTACATCTAACTGCTTTGTTTCGTAAATATATGTACATCTGACTGCTTTGTTTCAGAAATATATGTACATCTAACTGCTTTGTTTCAGTAATACCTATAACTGTAACTTCCAACTGCCCATCAGCCCTTTACCGCTATTTTCCATTCTTCTCAATGTCCTCTAACAGGCGTTCATCTAAAGAACATTGTCTTTAACTTCACCTTACTGGTTCCAACCTTAGTTACGGAGTTAAAACTATGGATGTTTTCGAGAGACAGACAGAGAGCGACAGATAGAGAGACAGAGAGGCAAACAGACAAAGAGAGAAACAGTGAAACAGAGAGGCATAGATAGAAAGACAGGGAAAGGGACAAAGAGAGACAGAGACAAAGAAATAGACAGGCAGATATATCGAGGCGGAGATACAACGGGTGACAGATGTACTGAGGGACAGAGAGAAAGAGACACAGAGTCGGGAAGAGATATTGAAATAGACAAACACAATTCTGTTCAGGCCCATAATACACACAATGCAACTGTTGCCAAAGAGCTCTTATGCTATTAATACTTGAAATAGACCCACACAATTTATGAGGACAAAGCGCTGTACCTTATATTTTGTATTTGACATAAGAAGCGGCTAAGAGTCTGATATGATCTGAGGGGAATTACCGATTGTATGATTTTAATAATACCTTGTAGTAGGAAACATTCATGTCACACTGTCTCATATCGCTTATATATCGGTCCTGCTCAGAATATATAAAGATGAATGTGGTAATGACAGATCGCATTAGGCAATATTATGTCAAGAGAAACAGAGAGTGAGGGAGCAAGAAACAGAAAGAGTTAGGGAGAATGAGAATGAGAGAGAGAGAGAGGGAGTGAGAGAGTGTGTATGAGAGATCAGAGAGGAGAGTGAGAGTGTGTGTGACAGACAGAGTGAGATAGTGAGTGTGTGCGTGAGAGATTGAGAGAGCGAGAGAGCAAGGAAACAGTGAGAGGGTGTGTGAGAGAGAGTGAGTGTGTGTGTGAGAGAGAGTAAGAGTGTGTGAGAGAGAGAGAAAACAGAGTGTGTGTCTGTGTGTGTGTGAGAGAGAGTAAGTGTGTGTGTGAGAGAAAGAGAGAAAACAGAGTGTGTGTCTGTGTGTGTGTGTGAGAGAGAGAGAGAGAGAGAGAGAGAGATGGAGGCACGTCAGCAGCCAGAGGAAGCCCCGTTCAACACACACGTCTGAGTTTACGCATATTTTTGACAATATCTTCTACACGTAACCTGCTTTGGCACAGTTTGACGTGCCATCACGTGCTGTTTACAGAGTTTTCCAGTGCTGTTCTCTAGCTGTCAAGTGTGACAAGGTGTGTTGTATATACAACCAAGTCACCAAGACCGTAGTCACAATATGATTGACCTATATCAATGTCACTTGAATTTCGGAGTGAGTGAGTTTAGTTTTGTGCCCCTTTGAGCACAAAACCAGCATTAACACGATCTGCGGCATGACGAGCGAGGGCTTTACCCACTAGGCTACTCCACCGCCTCTTGAATTTAAGCTAACATTTGGGAAAGACACATTGGTCACGTATTGGCATGTAACCTCGAGCGACTTCATCGACAGCTGCCTTCGCACTAAGCCTGGGTTGAACATTCACAAATGACAAACAAAGCTGTGGATCAGGCCGTGGCGAGATCTGGTTTAATCAAAGTTGGAATCGGGTTCGCTGCCCAGCCAGAAACAACGGTCAGTATTGGTAATTTTAAGCGAGCCCATCCTTCTGGCGATTCACCGATCATGTCGACCATCACTTTACTGTTCAGATCCTTCACTGCAAGGACAAAGGTTCATCAGAATGTGGATAAGCAATGTGGATATATACACTGCACTGCAAAAGAAACGTCACCCTACCAAAACGTTTTCCAGATATGTTTCATCTTAATTTTAATTATTCTTTCACTTTTTATATGTTAGCTAGACCGGTTCGTGGCCAGTGGCCAAGAAAATTTGGATTAAGATTCTGTGTTTGATACAAAAGCATGTCGTCAAAACGCAATTACTAAAGTAATGATGGGATGAGATTTTTGTGTGTATTTCGTGAAAATGGCAATGCACGTGCATCCCGAGGTGTCATCTCTATAAGAAGAGCCACCGAACTTGCAGCGATTCATTCACTGTTCGACAGTAGCCACGATTATCAAGGGAACCGAAGGTCAAAGCCTTAGGAAGACCAAATGCTGGCCAGAGTGCAAGACGTGTTGCAAATCATTTTTCTGTTCACACTAGAAAATATACCGCCTACAGCAATGACTTCAAGCACAGCCGACTTTCCTCGAAGTGGAAGACCGCCTGTGACAATGTTGAGGCAGAATCAGCAGATTGCCCGTCATCTCCTGTAAAATCGTTTTGCTAGGGCTACGGAAACTGCACCGACAACCACTGTCTGTTATCAGAGACCAATCAGCGCCAACACAGTGCGTAGGCGTCAGAGAAACGTCAGATGTCGCAGGCCTTACCTGGGTATGAACCTTACTGTTTGACATCGTCGTGCTCGTCTCCAGGGGGCCACACTTCATTGGGATTGGCGTCATCGAGAATGGTGAACTGTGGTCTTCTCCGACGAAAGCTAGCATTGCGTCTCGACGGCTGATGACAGAGTGAGAGTGTGGCGACGACGCGGGGTGCGTTTTGAACATGATTGTGTCCTGCAAAAAGACTCGTGGGGAGGTCCGAGGATAACTGGTGCTATTGCTCTCAATCACAAACTAGACCCTATGGTGTTCCAGAATACTGATTCTGGTAGAGGAACATCTGCCCGCTACATTGAGCTTAGCCCTTCGTCGTGCCACAGTTTGGTTGTCATGGAAACCACGTCTTCCAGGAGGTCAACGCGCGTGCCCATACTGCCAGAGCAACTAGAGACTTTCACCGTCAGCACGGCATACTCTTCAATAGCCTGCCCTCTGTCCAGACTTAAACTCCTTGCAACGCTCAAGGAGGCCATACACGTTATTGACTTAGAGATCACTCTGTCGCGCCACCTGTCGTCATTTTGGCTTGTAATTGCCTGAAATTCGTCTTTAAGTGGTGATAATCAAACATGTCAATTTTTAAACTTTATGACAATTATTATGTTATTTACAAGTGTTAGAATCATACTGATTACCAATTTCAGTCTGATTTTTCTTTTGCGTTTCGGTGTACAAACATTTCGTTTCAAGAGACGGAGCTGGGCCGAAGATTATCAGTGATAGCTGATTAATGAATGGTAAATTCTAAATATATATTAATAAAACTAACACACTGTCCCTCTAGCAGACAGACATCCTTTCCGCATATCTTGTCTTGCCTCTTTAAAGGATGGAATTACTGCGTATCCATGGGCTTTGGATTAAGCACAGCTTTGGAGCAAGGTCCACAACATCAAAGGCTCCTGGGCAAAGAAGTTGTGTGGGGTGTCAACCTACACAACCACTCAAAGGATTACAAATGGTAATGGTCGATAAAGTTAGCGTGTATCACCATATCACATTATACATAAATGTTCTTGAGTCTTCCGGGCATCTGTCTTCCATGTCCATGCGTTAGGACGACCTCTGAGATATGGTGTCATCATCTTAGACAGCAAGTGCTTGGACAGTCAGGGATAAATCTGTTCGTTTGATAGACGGTGGTTTAACAAGGGTGCCGCCTTTGATGAGAAGTGCCATCAATTACCTTTTGACACATTGTATAAGACATGTAGAAAGTGCTCATCTTTCAACTTAAGCTTAAGACATTTATGTCCTACGGTTCCGATGCAGTACTACGTAAAGCATGAACCTTTAATGACTGGCAACATAGGTTAGGGGGTGGAGGGATGGAAGGGGGGGGGGGGGGGGGGGGGGTGAGGGGGTGTTGCAGCTATATGGCGGCGGCCTGTCAATAACCCAGCGTGGACCAGAAAATCTAGTCATCAACATCATGAGTATCGGATTTTCACGGCTAGAGGTTAGAGAAACAGGGTTTAACCGTTAACGATGATTAACGTAGCTGTTTGCATGCAAGTACACATGCTTGCTTGAACTACAGAGATCTGAAAAGGAATCGGAGCACCTGTGCATTTTTGCCCCCAAATTGCCAGTTTATGCTCATATCTTATTATTTGTTTGTATGATTAATTTGATTCCTAGGGCACACCACACAATGAATTAGATATACACGTACTTTTATCAAAGACAAACATCACGTGCAATACGTGTACACGTCATCAGCAGATTAGGTTTCCAAAAAATATTCGTGCAGCACGGTAACATGAAAAATCAATTCATTTTGTTGATGGCAATCTAATATTGAGGCCTTAACCACTTCACGAATTTTTGTATGTGAGACTGGGATGCTCGTGAATGTTTTTGTATGAGATCTTGATTGTCACCCATCGACAGTCAGCCGATGTGAAGAAAACCTCAGTAAACTATTAAGGTTAAGGTCCGTCAGTGTCCACGTCGACGACGTGTCACAGCTCCTAGGAATGATACACCCCTTCTCAGAACCACACTTCATCCGTTCATGTCAACCACACTAGCTTAGAGGCAAGCTCAACGTCACTGGAATTTGATCATTCGTAAGTACTCGTATCATTCCGGCAAGCCGGATGGCGTCTCGTACCCCTCTCGTGGCCATGTTCACGACTGGGTTCTATCTAAGAGCAAACGGGCATGGAAATGAAAACAGTCTAGTACCATTATCAAGACAAGATAACTCTGAATTTCCAAAAATGCCTCTAAGAATATCCTACATCCAATGGGCAAAACAGCAATACGGCCATTTCCTTTGCAAATATGTTTCACTGTTGAAAGGTCTTCATCCTTTAGCTCAAAGTTTATTGTGCATGGTATAGATATAGATTAGCGAAGTTTCTAAGTTCAGCTGTTCCACCATTTTCATATTTTGAAATGCGTTTTACTACGCGCGATTTGATTGGTTTGTCACGATTCTTGGCAATAATGGCGTTCGAGTCTTCTTGCAGGGCACGGAAAGAGACGAGTAGTTACGAATGGAATTTGATATCACCGTGAAGGCTCCACTCTCCGGAAGAAATTCCATTTAATTTGTTCATTACTGATGGTCGACTTGGTGTTTGGCACCGTGGGAACACTACATACACAGAATGGATTATACTGAAGCAAGAACCGTTTGGTGGAGACTCGTGTGGTTTGGAGGAGCCATTGTCGTAAGCTTTACCTTGTAACGATCAAACACTGGAACAACAGAACAGGACATCCTAGACAGAGTTGTTGTACCACATTTCGATGACCATCTTCTAAGAACAAGGACAAGTCTTGATGGACGACAATATTCTGCCACATCGGGCACGTGTCGTTGGTAATATCTTACGTCGAAAGCCTGTACTAAGGGTACCTTGGTGCGGCAGGTGTTCGGATCAATTCCATACAGCATGTTTGAGGCATCATCGTTGGCAAAAAACGCCAGATAGATCTGTCGGTACGAAATCGTGAGACATTGTAACAGGTTCCCCATCAAGGATATCTGAACTTTGTATCCAACAACTGATACATTAGAAGTCTCAGGACTGTCATTGCAGTTGGCGGAGGTTACAGAAGATACTGACATTGTGTTCAGTTTTTGTACATGATTTCTTGAGGAATGAATGTCAGAATCTGAAGACCCAGGTTCGATTCTTCACATGGCGGTGTTCCCTACCGTGATATTGCTAGAATATTGACAAAGGCGACCTAAAACCGTACTCACTCACTCACACTCAACGTACACCAATGCTAACCAAGTTGGTTTCACGTAAAGTGAACAACAACACAGAAACAAAATAATTATCTGTCATATAATGTAAAACTTAGTAGTGCTTGAAATACGGTTATTGGGGTGGCTACATTGATTGCTATGTGCCATTATATTCCATTATGGCAGATCGATGCTCATGATGTCAATCACAGGATAGTCACCTTCAGAACTTTCAGAATATTTACGGAGCCAAAGGACGAGTGGCGGTATTTTTGGCTTTGACGTACAGACGGATAACGTCATGTATGCACATGTTTGGGTGAACGTTCAGTCTAAGTAAACTTATCCTCAGTACTTTTCGTTACACTCCACCACTGAGTCTAATGAAACCTTATGGGAGGTCGCGTCAGGCAACCTTTGAGATTGACCAATCACAACACAGCTTACCAAATCGTGAAAGTGCACATTCGCACATCCCTTATGAACTTTTTATCTCGAAAAGGTTCGTACCCGAACGATTCCGAATGCTATTTAGCGTACGATTGCTTCCAGGTGACGCACACGGCGTACGTACAGCCATGACAACGGTGAGTAAACAGTTGCTGAAAATAGTGTTTTTGACAATATTCAAGGCTGTTATCTTGGGGAAATATTAGCTAATGGTAACCATGTTAACAGAAACCCCAATGCGTATATACTGCAGGTCAAATAACTGTGTTATATGCTGATTTTGGTTTGTGGATAGATCTGTGTCGGTGACCTGAATATTTTGAAAGTCCCTCCGATCCATTAATAGTAGCCGTTGTCTGATTGGTTAAATCTATTTAACCGTCTTGCATTTGATTGGACTGTCATTGATTGCTCAAAGGTTACCTGACACGACCTTCTACTACGTTTTGTTAGACTCAGTGGTCTAATGTAACGAAATACACTGAGACGAAGTTTACTTCTGGGTTAAGCTCGAATCTGCATACGGCACGAGGACAGGATTGGTGACGAGAGTGTAATGATGTGGGCTGAAATCTCCAATACCGGTAAATCAGGGTTAATTCACTGTCAGGGGAATTTAGTAGCACATCGTTTCATCTTTGTACCGTCATTTTCATCGAGGTTTCGTGATGAAAACACTATCAAACATTTATGGGATGCTCTCGATCAACGTCATCACGACATCAGCAGTGACGTCATCAGCAATCACGACATCAGCAATCACGTCATCAGCAATCACATCAGCAATCACGTCATCAGCAATCACGACATCAGCAATCACGTCATCAGCAATCACGTCATCAGCAATCACGACATCAGCAATCACAACATCAGCAATCACGTCATCACCATAACTCCCAACAGCTTCCACAAAAATTGCACGATTAGTGGGTGATCATTCCTCAGGTAACAATTCCTAAAATGATTGGTTCCTAGGAGTATGAAGCTAGCCATTCTGAGCTCTCATTGGAGCGATACAAGGTAATGAGTCCAGTTGACCGTGACCTTGACATTCGATTATTTCATGTGTGGTGTGATAAACCCCAGTCAGTGACAGTGATGTGTCCCAGATTGGAAGAGTTTATTATAATGTGTTAAAATGTACGTGTAAAAACACTTTGGTGTTTGGCATGTTTAGAATACTGCTGTTTCATAGTTTATAGAAAATATTTATAGCGTCTCCCAGTAAATGATTACGGTCCGTCCCTGTTTGGAAACATACAGTCTCGACTCATTTTATCGCAGTATACCACATCAAGCTTGGGTTGATATTCTCTGTGAGTCTAATGATGCAACATTTAAAATAATTTCTTTGTTTAAATCAATCATGAAATAAAAGCTGATTTTATTTTATCACATACATCTTATCGATCATAAGTTTTTGTTGTTTTTTCTCCTGACTGAATACTATCGCCCTCGGGGTTGGCTGAACTCCATTGATGCGACATAATCAATAGTCTTCTTGAAATGAAACTTCTTTCAAACGCCAATTTCCAGTGAGTATCAATGATGTAGGCAGATTAAACACTATAATACTTTCCCATCGATCGTACAAACCAGGCCTATTTGCGTCACAACCCGGAAGATACATGAAATATAACTCTGTTAATCGGACACTACTGGTACATATGGAAGCCTATTTGGGCCACAGTCTAAAATGCATTTACATCCGCGTAAATAATACTAGCATCTACGTAAAATATACGTACATCTACGCAGAACATACTTCCATTACGTAGAAGATACTTGCATCTACGTAGAATACACGTACATCTATGTAGAAGATACATACATCACTTAAAACATATTTGCAACTACGTAAAAATTCTTACATCTACGTAAAGGGTATTTACATCTAAGTAGAAGATACTTACATATGCGTAGAAGATGTTGCGTCTACGTAGAAGATACTTACATCTACATAGAAGATACTTACATCTCCGTAGATGATGCGAGAGCATTTACGTAGAAGACACTTACGTCTACGTAGAAGATACTTACATCTACGTAGAAGATACTTACATCTCTGTAGATGATACTTGTGTATTTACGTAGAAGATACTTACATCAAAGTAAAGATACTTACTTCTACGTAAAGGATGTTTACATATATGTAGAAGATATGTAGAAGATACTTACATCTACGTAGAAGATACCTGCATCTACGTAGCAGATAGTTACATCTACGTAGAAAATACTTGTGCATCTACGTGAAAGAAACTTCCATTTACGTAGAAGATATTTGCATCTACTTAAACGATACATTCATCTACGTAGAAGAGATTTATGTCTACGTAAAAGATATTAACATCTGCGTAAAAGATACTTGCATCTACGTAAGAGATGCTTACATCTACGTACAAGATACATACATCTGCACAGAAGATACTTGCATCTACGTAGAAGGTACATTTACTTACGTGTACGTAGGTGTTATTACGATAACATCTTCTGCTGTCGATTACTCCAGTTACATGCAACGTCAGGCTGTTTTTTGCACATTGTACTGTCTGACGGCTCCTGACGTCTAGAAAGTCCTAAACATCTTCTACTAAGCGTCGATTTGCATATTGCAGGCCAATTGTCTCCAAGAACATTAGTGAAGAGGTGACTCCATTATATATCCTCTGAATGGAAAGGGACATTTAACGCTAAGGCTTCAGGCCACATCAAGTCAGTGTTGGCGGATAACACATGTTGTTCTTCTTGTCAGCGTAATGGAATACGTTTGAGATACAGTGGAAGCTGTCAAAAGCGGTCCAATCCGGCAACTTGTCCACAGCGAAATAAAACCTCAGTCCCACCCGTGGCTTGTACATTTACCATCCGCTAGCTCTACAATCCGGCACATTGTCTAAACAGGATTATCTCTTCAGTCCCAATGGGTGCCAATTTAGACAGCTTCTACTATACCTGTATTTTCTTAATGTTTTATTGTTTTAACATACACGGTAACCCCTGTACCTTGGTACTTTCCATTTCTCAGTGAATGAAGGGGACGTTGAGGGATGTCACAACGTGTCTACACATGATGCATCTACATAGGCACATTTACAAGTAGGCACACGAACAATCAGGCACAATAAAAAGTAAGTACATTAACAAGTAGGCATATTAACAAGTACATTAGCAAGTAGGCACATTAACAAGTAGGCACATTTACAAGTAGGCACACGAACAATCAGGCACAATAAAAAGTAAGTACATTAACAAGTAGGCATATTAACAAGTACATTAGCAAGTAGGCACATTAACAAGTAGGCACATTTACAAGTAGGCACACGAACAATAGGCACAGTAAAAAGTAAGTACATTAACAAGTAGGCATATTAACAAGTACATTAGCAAGTAGGCACATTAACAAGTAGGCACATTTACAAGTAGGCACACGAACAATCAGGCACAATAAAAAGTAAGTACATTAACAAGTAGGCATATTAACAAGTACATTAGCAAGTAGGCACATTAACAAGTAGGCACATTTACAAGTAGGCACATGAACAATCAGGCACAGTAAAAAGTAAGTACATTAACAAGTAGGCATATTAACAAGTACAGCAAGTAGGCACATTAACAAGTAGGCACATTTACAAGTAGGCACACGAACAATCAGGCACAATAAAAAGTAAGTACATTAACAAGTAGGCATATTAACAAGTACATTAGCAAGTAGGCACAGTAGCAAGTATGCACACGAACAATCAAGCACAATAAAAAGGTGGTACATTAACATGTAGGCATATTAACAAGTAAGCACAATAGCAAGTAGGCACATCACCAGGTAGGCATGTTAACAAGTAGGCACATTAGTAAATAGGCACATTACCAAGTAGGCACATCAGCAAGTATGCACACAAACAATCAGGCACAATAAAAAGTAGGTACATTAACAAGTAGACTATTAACAAGTAGGCGCATTAACAAGGAGGCACTGTGGCAAGTAGGGACATAAGCAAGTAGACACATCAACACGCAGGCACAAGTAGGTACGTTAGCAATTAGGCAGACTGGTACCATCATACAGCCTAATCACATTTACAGCACTTTGTAACAACAAATATAACAATCTCAGTAACAATACGATTAGACCGATACGAGGTGAATGTAAGTATTATCAATGGATAAGATGGCATTTCTTTACGACTGTGGCCCTAATACGCTTCCATAGTTACAGATTTAATTATGCATTCTAATTTCATGAAATCGATTTTATCTATCTGACAAGTATCTCTCACGTCACGTGTTATATTAGTCCAGGACGCTCTAATCACACTGTGAGATGTTACACGCTGATGGCTTTGTAATCTTGTGAATACCTGATTTTGGTATCTGATGCATAAGCATATCAAAGGCAAATGTGGTGTATGTGCATTTGCAGATAAGTTATTGGCAGATACGAGCGTACATTAGCGGCCTAGGTTGAACTGATTAGGCAGATGCTAATATGTAGGCAGCCATTAAGATAATGCAGAACCGATGTATACATAAAGAAGGACGTCATATTAACTGATGTTGACATGGCAAGTTGATGTTAACATAATGGAAGACCGATGTTAATATGACGTATGACCCGATGTTAGTTCACATATTAACTGATGTTATCATGGTGTTTTTTCATGTTGATATGATGTACGACAGATGTTAATACATACCCACTGTTAACTAAGGTGATAACGCATGCTGACATGGTGTTAAATGATGTTAATATGAAGCAAGGTCGATGTTAGCATAATGTCAGACCGATGTTAACATGACGTAGGACCGATGTTAAATTATGCTAACGTCATATTAACTGTTAACATGGTATTAACCTGGTCTTAACTGATGTCAACTGACGTATTAACTAATCTTAACATGTTGTTACCATGGTATTAACTGATGTTAACTCACATATTACCTGGTAACGTGTTGTTACCTGTTATTAACTGATATTGCCATGACATTAACTGATAATAACATGGCTGATGTTAAAATGATGCAAGGTCGTTGTTAACGTGATGCAAGACTGTTGTTACAATGTCGTACGACCCGATATTAAGGTGTTAACGTAGTCTTAAATAGATGTAGAGCAGATGTTAGCACGATGCAGTAATGTTGACAACAGTATTCTTGTACACAGGTAGTCGTAATCAAAATTATATACGCTTTACATGTGTCATCATGTTTCAGACTCTAAATTCTAGAAATAGATCCTAAGAAGGCTGTTTTTGACAGTTATCCAGCGAAACGATGTTCGATGCAGTTTTCTATTCCTTTACGCCACGAACCCAATTTTGGTGACGCTGCCACATGTTGTGTATGATTCACCACACCTGGTATCGACACTTTTTGATAATGTTTGAATTTCACATGCTCATGGGGTAGTCTTAAGTTTACATTAAATTCACATACTCCTGGTGCAATTTTAAGTATACAGTCAACTGTTACAGATGTGGAAAGCGGTTTATCGCTTTTATTTACTGTGCATAAGTGTACCTCATAAGAGGTGAGATCTATCCTATTACTGTCGCCGTCAATATCTAGGGACAGGTGCCACTGAAAATCAATTTTCCACTATCCACTGGCTTAACACAGATTATTCCAGCATCAGCAGCCAGATTAACGTCAGGTTGTCCTCGAGGATGAAATACATATATAATTAGTCACGAGGAACATCAGTTGTTTTCAGCTAAGTAATCTCTTATTGGGACCCGTGAAGGTCTGGGGTAGTACAGGCCTTCAGCAACCCATGCTTGCCATAAAAGGCGACTATGCTTGACGTAAGAGGCGACTAACGGGATCGGGTGGTCAGGCTGGCTGACTTGGTTGACACATCGGTTCCCAACTGATCGATGCTCGTGTTGTTGATCTCTGGATTGTCTGGTCCAGACTCGACTATTTACAGACCGCCACCATACAGGTGGAATATTGCAGCGTAAAGCTAAACTCACTCACTCATTCTCTGGTAGTGAAATTTCGATGACAATGTAGCATCTCAGTTCCATATAGCCACATTCTCAAACTGTACTCACAGATGTGTTTCCCATATGGCCAGAACCACCATCATAATATTATCATGTTATCGTCGGCCTCTCACTCATAACATCATGGCATGGTTTTCTATATCATCACGGAGCATGGTTTTGACATTATATAGCACGAACAGTGCAAATACACTCGCAAGCTATTCTTAGCCGTCGTCGAACACGTTGAGAAGTGATGATGTGGTCGGTGATGTTGATGTTGAAGCTGCTCGGAATACGATATAAAGGAAGTTGATAGCCTTATCCCTGTTTATCAAGAACTGTTAGTTGATGTAACACTTTCCAATGTGCTCACATTCCTGATATAATATATGTTTAATATAACCGCCCGCTACGCTACATGTTAGCTTATCTTATAGTGTGATGCCATCTTCTGTTCTGTCTCTGCGATTGATCGTTCTGGTTACATGTTGGTTGTCTGATGTAAGACATCTACCAAATTGGTGTTGTGTTGTGTTATCTCTGATAGACTTGTCAACTCGCTAACCCGCTACTGATGAGAATGAATGACCATTGATAACTGTCTCTGCGATTGATCGTTCTGGTTACATGCTGGCTGGCTGTTGTAAGACATCTACCAAATTGGTGTTGTGTTATCTCTGGTAGACTTGTACACTCGCTAGCCTGCTATTGATGAGAATGAATGACCATTGTAAAATAACACTCTCTATAATTTGGGGAGCTCTGATTTCACGGCGAGTTACTAGTATATCAACAAGAATAGACTGATTGCTTCGCCAGGGGTATTGCCCTTGATGTGGTGTTTCCACTTTCCTTTTATTTTGAGGGATATTCCAGGACATGTTGCAGTTGCAAAAATTCAGAGACAACTTTTGATCAGGATTACATCATACATAGCATCAGGAAAAGTGTTTAAACGTTTCATGGTAGAAGAACATTTCCCAAGCACAGAGTGAAGTCAGTTTCACACCATGTTAGCAATATTCTAACAAAATAGCTGAGGACACCAGAAATGGGCTTCACACATTGTACCTATGGTGGGAATCGAACCCGGGTCTACAGCGTAACGAGAGAACGCTTTAACCACTGGGTCACCCCACCGCTCCATCTATCACACAGAGGATGTGTAATACAATGTTACAATGAACACAGTGTGTGAATCCCATGTCTGTTGACCCTCGGCGTGATATTGCTGAAATATTGCTGAAAGCGGCCATACTCACTCACTCGTAGTCGGAGATTTACTGCACGCAACTTACCGGTGATTGGAATAACCCTAACAGTGTTATGTAGTCCGTCTCTCACGATTTATGCGCTCTGTGTCTCTTGGGAAAGAAAAGCAATCTAAAAAGTAACTTTAAATAATGACTTTCCTATACTTTAATAATGTGTTAGGGGTGGAGGTTTGCATTTTAACAACGTCACGACTATTTGTTTCACACAGACCAGTGTTTAAACTGATGCATAAAACAGTAGCACACTGAGCGTGTCATGTAATGCTTGGCTGGAAGCAGATGTGAATAAATAGAGAATCTCAGACAAGTGTCCACTGATCTCAAACATAACAACACGAGTTGATAAAGTAACAATTCTTACCTTTATCAATGAGTGTTGATATAAATGATATCAGTAGACACTTGTCTACTGATATCAATCTAAAATCATTCTTTATTAATTTTCAATGAAACATGTACAACTTTGAACGCAGCACAGACATTAGATATGCATTGCAATGATGTCACAGCATTGTGACGTCATCAAGTTCATGATGTCATGGCGTTGTCATGTTTTGAATGATAAACTTTCCTTTCCCATCTCATTACAAACCTGTTTCCCTTGCCGCCCTCGGTACTGAATGTGAAGTTGGTTTAAACATATCTATATTTATATTTCACCAACGCATGCAGAAAGCTGGATAGGCGAAACACCTAGTGGTTTGTTTAAATGCCGCTCTAATACATTATTCCAATACATGGATACATACATGAAGTAGTTTGACAACAAAAGAATAATACTGAGACCAAATAAAACATGTGATTGAGTGATGGTTATCTTCATTATGGTGGCGGTTGGTTATGCCAAGCAACAGAAAATCAACTATATATACAGTTGTCTTACAGTGAATATATGCATAGAGGTGATTATCACTTGAAACGGTTACTTTTAGAAATGAACTGGTGTAATGAGTTGAGAATGTCACGATTTGTTGAGTTATTCAATGCACCGTTATCGTATAAAGTAATTTTAACATCATGTCCTTGAGTATAAAATATACACAGTTGTCCATAGATTTTAATAGTTGTTACATATATATGCATAAAAAAAACATTTTCGTTATAATGACTTCATGAACACTGGGATGTTTCCAATATATGTCGATTATATATCTCTGCGTGCAGATCACTACAGCAGAGCTTGAGGCGACAATGGATGATTTGATAAAATTGATAGCCCCAAAATTTAGATCAAAGTAATTGTGAGCTTCTGTTGGGTTTAACATGGTTTTAAATTTATTCGGGGAAATAGTGTTAACAGTCCCAGCGAGCGATTAATTCCACGACATGATCGCGCTCGTCAAAATGACTGAAAATATCTTTGCGTTCTTCACTTAATAATTTGAATGGAAGTACTATTTCTAAGATTATAGTTGCTTTTGTTCAAATGCTCCACTTGGTACAAGATCGTTCAGGTGATCAGGAGTCAGACGATGATGTATTTTATGGAAAGTTTAGAATTCAGAGAATATTTAGAATATTGTCTTTAATGTGAGTCAGACTTCTTTAAAAACTCATGTTAAGAAACTGTGCCATTTTAATCTAACGGCAGGTTGTTTACATAATCAGGAAATAGAATATATGCTAATATTAAATGCCATAGAGCAAGCCAATTTTCTTCATACGCTTTACAGTACTATTCCAGCAATATCTCGGCGGAGGACACCAGAAAGTGGTTTCACGTATAGTTTCCATGTGGGGAATCGAACCCGGGTCTTAAGCGTGAGGAGCGAACGCTTTAACCACTAAGCTACCTCACCACCCCTTTCATAGAGACAACGTCTAGATTTTGGTAATGCAATCTGGTAATTGAGATTTATTCTAACAATTATTCCCTTAGAAACTTGAGCAAGCCTATCGAATCCGTTTCAACTCACTTCTTAGATTGTGAACAATTGTCGCCACTTCATGCTTTTTATCTGAGGCATTCAAGGTAAGGACAAAACGTAATGGATGAGCTCCGCTGCATCAGCTGTATCAGCTTATCTGAGATGTGACTGCGACTCAACTGTATGTCAGTGATACCACATCGACGCTGATGAGGTGTCGGGTTCTACGAGTACTTTGGTAATCAGCCCTGTCGACAGCTGGGAATTGCTGGAAGAGATCAACGGTGCCGTTACCTTGTTTGCCAAATGTTTCATGGTCAGGCGAGGAAAACTGAGTAACCGTGTGGTTAGAGTGTTCGCTTGTCGTGCGAAAAGTCCAGGTTTGATTCCAGACATGGGAGGGGCGGTGGGGTAGCCTAGTGGTTAAAGCGTTCGTTCGTCACGCCGACGACCCAGGTTCGATTCCCCACATGGGTACAATGTGTGAAGCCCGTTTTCTGGTGTCTCCCGCCGTGATATTGCTGGAATATTCCTCAAAACAGCGTAAAACTAAACTCACTCACTCATCCCAGATATGGGTGCGGTGTGTGAAAACCATTCGTGCCACAGAAACTGTGAAATGGCTTGAGCGTGTGAGCGAGTGAGTGAGTGAGTGCTTCTATTAATAGTCCCATTATTTCCAGCATCACAAGACAAAATTCGAGGGCGCCTTGAAGCAACGCATGTTCTTGACATTTTATCACGCACTGGTGGAAGCCCACCACAGCAATGGTTCTCACACATACCCAGAACATACCCAGAGGGACCCGTGACAAACACCCACTATCAAAGGGTTAACCATGCCATGAAGATTTATTACAAGTTGATCTTTGTGACGCAAAGAACACTCAGTACGTTCATTAGTCGCTAGATTTTCATTGCTTAAAACGTGTGAGCATAATAGTTTGAAGCTCTCTGCTGCCGGTCATATATTATTGGGTTGGTGCGTCTGGGGGAAGGTCGTCAAATATAAGACGGCCAATAAAAATATGGGTGGCGGAATACGACCACAAAGTCAGAGAAGGAAGGAATCGGTTTGGTCATGAAGACAGATGTATTTCCAGCTGACGGTTACTAGTTCATACAATACACACAATCATCAAGAGTTGAATAAATGTGCTATTTGTAGAAAACCCACCAAAATATATTTTTCAATTAGTCTCTTAAGGAAGGTAGTAAAAAATCTCCGCAAGAGTACAAGGAACGTCATCGACAAATATACACCCGTAAGTGGAGGATTATGCTCTAAAAAACGTGCATCAAAAATCATATCCCGACACCTCTCCGCTCCATTCCACTGCATGTCTCCACTCCCTTCCGCTCTACTCCACTCCTATCCGACAGCTCACGCTCAACAACACCCAACTCTAACACCCACCCTCATTCCACCTCAAATCACTATAATAATGTCAGATCTGTTACAGAAACAAATCAGATTAGCTCCCCAAGAGCGCTAGTTTTCGCCCTCGTCTCAGTCTCAGTTTGTATACAAACATCTTCAGTATCGCCATTTGTGCCTAATATTCATCAAATGCCGAGAGCATAACACAATTTACGTCAATGCCATGAAGAAAATCATACTTCTCACCTCATGAACCATGGAATTTACCGCAGGCTCGAGACACAGAGAAGCCTCAACACATTAACTGATTCCGTGGTAGGTTAATAAATTTGCCCGTACCGGCAGCTGAGTATGTGAGAATCCTGTCAAGTGGTGACCCCCCAACAACGATACATTAAAAACAAGTCTTTCGCTTGTGCGAGCAGTCACAAAAAAGCTGGAGACCGCATTGTTTACTGTTTAGAATCTGAAAGACAATATTCTTAGCCCTTCACAGTTGGTCAATCTGGAACACATCTTTTAAGAAAAAAGTACAAGCACTGCAAACATTCGTGATCAGCTCAGACATGTTGTAGTACTGTGTGTTTGTTGCTTTACGCCGCACTCAGCAAAAGCTCAGCTGCAGGCAGTTTGTCTGGAGTATGGACCAGAAAATCCAGTGATTGGCATCACGGGTTGTTGAAGACTATTTCTATCCAGTGTCTGTATGTTGTACGTATTAACACCTCTATATGAAGGTGTGTAAGGGAATCTACTCCACATCACAAACAATATTAATTTAAGGCTATTACCAATCGCATGCGAAGTCAACACGGGGCCGTCGGGAGTCGTTTACGCTCTGTGATCTGGCTTTCAAAGAGATGGACTCTTTTCATGATGTATTAAGATGTGACGTACTTGGTCTATAAAAGAGAGAAGATGAATGTGGACGAGGGCGAGTAAGAAGGGGTGGAAGAAAACGGAGGGAGGGGCGGGGAGAGACGAAGATAGACTAAACGGAAAGGGGAAAGATAGAGGGTAGGTGTTGAGGAAACAAGGGAGAAAAACGGATATGGGGAATACAGGTGAGGGCGAAGAAGGGAAAGAGAGAATTGGGGGCACTGAAAGGGGAAACACGGGGGCTGGGAGCGAAGATGGGAGAAGGAATGAGAAAGAGAACGGAGAGGACAAAGATGGTAGACGGAAAGAGGAAACTTTAGTGGAAACGAAAAGGGGAAAAGAGAGCAAGAAGTGGTGGTGAGATGGCGATATCGGGTGGTATTTGGGGTTTGGGGTTTGTGGGGTTGGGGTTTGGGGGTTTGGGGGTTTGGTGTGGAACAGATAGTGGCCAAGGGTACGGAAGATGCGGAAGAAAGGAAGAAAAGCCAGATGTAAACTCAGTAAAACAATTCTCTCAACCGCTACATTTACGCAATGGCGTCCTTGTTTGAGAGCCTGTTCATATATGTTGATGTACAAGGTGATACCATAAATAAGAACACGATCCGTGCTTCAGACAGAATATGGGTGTGGGGGTAGGACGAGGAAGGGTGCTAGGAAGGTGAGGAGGGGGCGTGGGGTGTGTGATAGAGACGAATTCAGAGATAATTATCTACAGAGGGAACTGAACTGGTCAGTTCGTGTCATGTCTTCGCTCACCGCCAGCGGTCAGTTATATATGCATGCATCCTCAGGGACCGTATAGATAGGCCTGGGGTGACCGAGGAAAGATATTAAACTGGTCCAATCATACTAAACGTTCCTATCCATCCTCTCAGGTTCTCCAGGGAGAGGATGAGAGTGACACGTTAGCAATTAACACTGTGACATCAAAACAAAACCAATTGTTATGCACGTTTTCATTCAAGGGAATGTTTGAACAGTCAAGACACGATCCCTCAGTGGAAATGTTTAAGACAGATGAACTTCTTTTGACACGTCCCCTGTCGATCGGAACTGAGTACAACCCTTTATACACGGCAATGGTGGTCGTAATGAAAAGCAGATTTGGTATCGGTTGTTTCCTTAGGGCGTTAACCTCAGACCCCTTTAGATGTGCTGTCCGATTAACGATTCCTTATGTTCCATGTCAACAGCTATGTTACCCGTGAAGATCCTGGTTAGAATTGGCCTTCACTCGTGAAGATCCGGGTTAGAATTGGTCTTCAGCAACCCACGCTTTCCCTACGAGGCGACTAATCGGGGTGATTAGATTGGCTGACTATGTTGGCACATGTCATCGTATAAAAATAGCGTAGATCGATGCACATGTTGATCACCGGATTGTTTGGGACTCGGTTATTTACAAACCGCCGCCATATAGCCATGTTGCTGTGTGCGGCGTTAAACAGGAACCAATTTGTTCACGACCAATTTTCGTCCATGCGATTTCTGTGTATCAAACTAAGCATACAATTCGGGTAACCGTAACATTTTGTTGTCTTACTTAGATGCATGAGACGTCAGAATAAAAATGCAATCCATATGGAAACCAAAACCATTCATGCAAATGTTTTCTGAACTTGAACTGGAGTCTTTGTACACTTTTTTCATGGGTCTTTGAAACAGACTGACATACAACGTACAAAATCACTTATCACCTTTCTCAGACAGAGCCAAATCATTAAGTCGGCCGTTCGTTACAAGTACGATGTGTGAAGCCCATTTATGGTGTCCCATGTCGTGGTATTACTGGAATATAGCTAAAATGTTTTGCGAACTGCAAAGATCAGAAATCCCTAAAATAGAGGCTGGTTACTGGCAACTTTTGCTTTGCGTCATTATTACTCTATATGTTCTTCGATCTAAGTTAAAGATACATTTAGTCAACACCAAGATTGAAAGTTATCGCATGTATGTATGGGCTTTCACTAAGTAAGTTGGACATGCAGTGCCTTTGCTATGTTGACCTCAATTAATCGTCAGGCAGCTAATCGTCAGTACACAAAGTCAATGATCGAACCTAGTCACTGACTGCAGCTTGTGGGGATAAGGTACCTAACACGGAGAGTGAGAGTTCGAATCCGGGGTTTGACTCAACCCACTAAAAGTATTCAAAGCATCACTGTACTGAGAAAGTGAAAACCCCAAAACATTTATTAAAACTGACCACTTTTGAAATATGATTGCGTATTCACCCCTGAAAGTAACCAAACGCAGGTATTACAATCTGTACTTGAATCTTGAATATAACATGTAACATTCCACCACTTTCTAAACAGCAACGTGAATTCAAGATGAAATGAACGTTTCTTTAAATTCGAATATTTTCAGAGTAACAGTGCATCGATATGCGGGCTTGTTAGTCGCCACAACAAAAAGAACGATCACATATTTGTGTAAATCTGTAAACCATATTTGCCTATTGAAACACTGTATTTGATCTTATTTCAGATTAAGTTTTATCAACATTCTGTCTGCCGCAGAAGAGGAGTTCAACCTGTACGTACAGTCTGTATCTTCTCCCATCAGCAGCGCCCCCTGTGTCAAGTCTCATGCGGACTCCGTTGCGCCCAAATGTTGTATACATGTCAGCTCCACGACAAACAACAATCATCCGACCCCGTAATGGTGTGATCGACTCAGGTCCACATTCCCTGAGGAAATTTACAATGTAACTTTACATGTATGATTAATTACCCGAGGGAGATCTTGTTCAGACATCTCTTTATGACGAGAGATGAACGGTGATTGTTAGAACAAGGGTTAGAGAGAGGTTATTGAGAACACAATGGAGGAGTTTAGTGCTCACAAACATCCTTTATCTCACTTGCAGGAATTCTTGAAATTGCTGCGTGTGTGTATCAATTCTTTAGGGTGAGGTGGTGTGTCTGGTGTGTCGCTTTTGTTGTGAAGAGTTGCGTCCCTTTATGTCATCAGGAAAGTGTGCTTGTTGGTCGACTTCCGTTACGTCCCGATTGGGCTTTTTTTGGGACGGTGATATTGTTTTAATGAATATATTTGTGTCAGTAAAACAGACGCAATTACCAACTAAAATTGTTTAAGTGTCACAGTACACAGATCTTTGTTGACCTTACCTCAAACAATGGTTACAATCTGTAGACCTATGAAGGTCTGGGGACAGAATAGGCCTGCAGCAACCCATGCTTGCCATAAAAGGCGACCGTGCTTGTCGTAAGAGGCGACTAACGGCATCGGGTGATCAGGCTCGCTGACTTGGTTGACACATGTCGTCGGTTCCTAATTGCGCAGATCGATGCTCATGTTGTTGGTCACTGGGTTGTATCTTCCAGATTTGATTTTTTACAGACCTCCGCCATATAGTTGGAATTGAGTACGGCTGAGTACGGCGAAAAACTACATTAGTAAACTCACTCTCTCACGTATATTCTGTAATTGAAATCTTCATAGACTCTGTGTTTATTCACACAGTATTTATTACCAGCTTTTACCAGACAAATTGTAAGCCTTTACTTAAAACAAAGCAACAATTATGATGGCGTAATGACGTCATGATGCACTTATTGTCTACATTCACGGTGTAACCTAGTGGTTAAAGCATTCGCCTCTCAAGCTGAAGACCCAGGTTCGATTTCACACGTGGGTACAAGGTGTACCAAATTCTTTGAAATAATCGCAATCAGACAGTACTTGCAAACTTAAACTATGTCACAGATGCATTGTGGGATTGCAGCAGGCGATCGCCATTTCAAAGACTGAATGAGAGTACGCCCCTGAATGAAAATCGCTAAACAACTGAGTCATCATCAAGTATAGCAGTGAAGTAGTCTATGTATAGTTCTGGTAACATTCCAGAGCCAGTAATCACGCTTACATTTCTTGTAAACAGTAAACTCGAGCTTGTGCCGAGAGCGAAATCTGTTGCCAATGTTGTTCGTCAAACTAGTCTCATGAACACGACAGACACTTCGTTTGACAACGCCAGCTTGAAAGAATATGCCAGGAATGAGGAATTCTACAAAACCGTGCCCAAATTACAATACCATTGCGGTCTGGGAAAACGAATACAGCCATTCAGTACCAACGCAGCATTTTGCTGTCATGAAAAGGTTTATAAAGACTGTCATATGTAAGCGGAGATTGGCAGAGTTAGCAGAATATACATATATAAGCATAGATAATACAATACTAAAAGCCAAAAGAAACGTTTCCCCCTGCTTTTATGATTACTTAAAACCTATCAAAGAAATGTTTGAAGGTATACGTTTACAAGAAAGCTTAGCAACACAGCTTTAAGCAAATCATTCAGCAGAATTCTCAAATGCATTCATATTTAGGTGCAATGCATCGTTTTCAGAAAAGTTAAAATGTCCTATTTTCAATCATACCGAAATAAGAAATAGCAGTGATGTAGGTGTCCAAATGAAAAGTTGAAATATATTTATGCTTTGAGACAAAGATAAAACATTTAATGTCACCCTTTTTAAAGTATTAAAACATGAAACACCTGTTGCAATATTGTAAAAGAATTCCAGTCATATAAAACATTTTCTGCTTGTTTGCATTTGTGAAAATAGGTAAAACATGACTTTGATATTGTGAAAACGTGTCTAGGAATATGTAATACAATCTTTATTAACATTTTTTGCCTACAAGATAACAATTTCCCATTTTCTCTTTACACATAAGAATATCAATCGCTAAAACGTAGTATTCAAGCGGTAGTATTCAACACGTAATATCCAAGCAGTATTTGCATCAATTTGACGTATAGAGTGATTCTATATGGTATAATTAGAACCAAGTGTGGATAATATGATACACAAGAAATATGCAACTATCAACAGCTGAAGAGAGCTGAAGAGCCTTGGTGCAGATGGGGTCGACATACAATGATGTTACCAACGCCCTCGGATGCCACCGTATCATTGTTATAAGACTTATTCAGCGCTACAGACACTGGGTTCACAAACCAAGAACTAAACGTGCACGTGTCACAATGATAGCTACTATAGGTACTTCCGTCATTAAGGAAGCAGGGTGACGTTTCTGTGGACGGTCAGTGTAATTGCATAAATAGACTGGGATCCTTAACTTGAATGATAGAATTTCTATACATGCACAGACTCAGTGTAAACGTGGAGCAAGGCTAGCAGTTGTTTATGTGTAAGCACAGCTGTGATCATTTGTATTGGTTTGCTGTAACGTTCTAGACAACGAACAGTGAACGGGAACGAAAAAGATATTCCATTTGGATTTTCATATGAAGATTTTAAAAACATTATTCTCATTTTGATCAACTAAACTGCAAAAGTGTCGACATATGAACCCTTCCCTATCATGTGAGCAAGAAAAAGAACAGTTCGAGGGGAAATGTGTCATCACCTCCATTAAACTCGTCACTTCCGGGCATCATCATACCCTGATTGTAATGTCAGTTTAAGTGTTTCGGGAACTGTGTGTTCAACTCTCAGGCAAGGCTAATCTCGGTGAGGAATGGCGTCTTTGTAGTTTACATTCCTTCAGCATCCACCCTCTGGTTGTCATTACCGACGTCACTCGGGGAGGATTGAAGTGATGGCAAGTTTTACTTTCAAGATATTCCGCCACAATTGCAGCATTTATTCAATCTGTGATGCTCTCTCCTGGTCTGCCTGTCGTTATATTGCTGGAATATTGGTAAAAAAGGAGTAAAACCCGTGTAGCAGTTGAAACCGGGCGTCAGTACCTCCTGGTAAATTGTGTTGTGATTGGAAGTGGGCGTCAGTACATCCATGTAAATTGTGTTCCAGCTGAAAGCGGATGCCAATAGATGCAGGTAAATTGTGTTCCAGCTGAAAGCGGATGCCAATAGATGCAGGTAAATTGTGTTCCAGCTGAAAGCGGGTGTCAGTACATCCGGACAGGTTGCGTTTAGGTTGGAAGCGGGTGTCAGTAAATACGGGAAAATTGTATTCTTGGGTGTCAGTACTCTTGGATTGTATTATACCAGCCAGTAAACGGGCGGTGCTTAAACGGGGAGGGGAGGTAAGAGAAGGTGATGCTTGAAGATCGGGCGGCTTGAGAGGGCGTTACATGAAACCTGTTCTACATTCCGTGTGGCATAATGTTGAAAGACATCTATTCTTCTATGTACACAAAAAAAACACACTGTCATATCACAAATGTAGTTAATATGCTGACTTAATGCGCGTCAATCTTCAGATTACAGTCATGTTTCAGGATATGTCCTCATATCAGGAACAATATTATCACACCGATACACACCAAGGACAAGTTATGATATTGAAGCCTTGAACATGAGCTGAATTTGAAACAATGATCTCCTGCAGCTGGACATACTGATGGAACATGCTTCCATTATACGTGTTTGTGATGCAGAATAAAAAGACAGGCAGCATTTATATTTGGCAGCTAGTCAAGAGAATTGGTGATTTTGTTCAAGCGAGAGACTTTGACATTTCTCCACGAAAATGTAAACTTTGCTCAAATGCCATTAGCAAAGCAATTGGTTTTAATGTGCATTTCAAATACAGGGAGTTTACTTGTACAGGGGGTTTACTTCCAACTGTTGACAGTATGAATCTATATAGTTTACCTGATATTGCTATTTATTTATCTGTATCTGATATTAGGTACTTATAGAGCCAATACATAGTATTACTACATAAAATAATTTCTGGGTTTTTTTTAAATGGATTTAAATGGAGGGGGTTAAAGAATTACCACTTCAAATAAAAATAAACAGTTGCAATGAAAGATTTGACATTAACACCATGTAATGCATATCTGTACACAATTCATATTTAGGAAATGTATTGATGTGAAAATAATGAGTAACAGATACTGTGAGGCATTTCATGTTTTATTGTCATTTGTATTACCCCTTGGGGCTTCTTTTTACAAGTGAGTAAAGATTGACAGAGCACATGGAAAATATAGATGTTTTGTTGTGTATTATGTAAGGAACTTATCACCTCCAAACTGATAAATCACTTGTTGATACTGTAGTATACATGGGAGTAAAGTATTGATACATTTAAACGGGATCTGTATATTAGTATAGATATAAATAGGAAACATCCCACTCAGTCTGTTACTACTGAGTTGAAGATTTAGGGCGTGTTATGTATCAATTTCATCTGAGAAATCGCACAATTGCATTTTCTCACAAATCGTCCGAAGACATTTCCCGATATCGAGGGAGGGAGGGAGGGAGCGTCTCTGGCATCCCAGGACTTGCTGTCACATGAAACAACACCATTATCTATATATTAATCAAAAATGGTGTGGCCTGTTCATCTTGAGGGAACATTTGCTCCACTGCACGACACAGCAAGGCTTTGGCTAAAGCCGCATCAGTGTGTCACTTCATCACTCGTCACTATATTGGTCACCTTCATCATACCAGCTGACCTGTTATCAACGTTATCTATCTTCCATACCAGACATAATCTCCGTTTTATCCCATCACATATCATGGATGTCGTGTTAACCGTTAGTCGGGCAGTGGGAATCCGTAGCTCTGTGAGACAGTTCCTAGAAAAACGTCACCGACATGACACACTACACATTTAACTCACTGTTTTGTAACATGCCGGATATGGACACTATCGGGAACATGATCATGAACCGGACATATCATGAAATCTAATCATGCATCATGATTGCAGATAGAATGACAACAGTTCGTGATGATTATATTTAAAGTAACTAAACAGATTGGATTTGTTATTTCGCCTATGGGAAAACACGAGACAACTTAATGCATTAAAGTGTTTACAAAAGAGATTATGGTCTCTCGTTTGATGGTGGGGAAAAAAGAAAATTGTTACTCTATTTGATGTACTTGAAACAGGTATCAAGCGAAATGTCACATAACTATGTTTGGTAAAATGGAACAAAATAAAAACGGCTATAGTGTGTTATGTATGTACGTGTGTGTGTGTGTGTGTGTGTGTGTGTGTGTGTGTGACAGAGAGTGTGCGTGATTTATGTGTACGCGTGCGTGCGTAGAATTACAGAAAGTATTCTTCATTTGATAAGCATCTTACTTTTCTTTGACAATATGACAATTGTTTCCAACATTCTACACTGATTATTTTCAAGTTGGTGCACAGGTTTAGAGTCGACTGAGACTGCACAATTCGTCTTGCAGTGCTGCGCCGCTCTGGGGGGCAAGGAATGTGTAAATGTCGGTTCAAATCCCGGTGTTTCGCGATAATGTTTGTAGGTGTACCAGCAGCATACGCCTGCACGTGGGTTTCCCATTAGTAAACGTCTGATATATGCATCCTGCATTGCTTCCTCATAAAGCTCACGTGAAGGGATGGGACGTGTACCGTTGGTATCCTGGTGGTTAAAGCTCCTCTCGTGCCGCTGAAGACGCGGGTTCGATGTAAAAAGACTCTCGCTTTCCGGCAGTTGGAGTTCCGCAGTGAATATGGAGACATGCAATTGCACACCTTCAAAATATTTCAGTCATATCATTCCCTGCCAGACTCAAGTTGAAGAAGCCCATTGCATGAGTTCAAGCATGTTGTGGAGCCACTTGTTTGAAGAGCGTATAGTGTTTTCTGTGGGTTCAAAAGTTTAAGTAAAATGTATATAATTAAGTCTTTGTAAACACACTGTGATGATGCCGTCACACAAAGCCTTCTTAGACCAGGAATTGTTTTGGTTTGTTTCATGTATGAAAGGTCAAGCACCATTTGCTACAGCACTCAGTCAAACACTTGTACAATGACCAGAATGGCGCTCACCAATCAACACGGCAGACAGAGCACACGCAGATAATGTGTAATGTGGATGGAGAAATATTCATTCCCTCCGAAACAAATAGGTTGGTGAGAGCTAATATCTCAATCTATCGCATCTTTCACTGAGAGCAATAAGATGCATTGCAATGTTCCGCTTCATCACGTAATAAACCTTTGCTTCCGAAATAGTTAAAAACAAATAACCAGTATCGCTTGAAAGAAAACGGATGTTAGAGTGTATTAAATCAAACCTTTTTCCTTTTGCCTTCATTTGTTTATGGAACACACGGCAATGGCGAGTTATTTGCATTAAAACAATATATGGGAATAAGCCATGAGGCTGCATCTACAGACTTTTAGATAACGATAACCGATCAGTAATTTGTATATATAATAGAATATATTGTACTTCCAGTCTGTTTAGGTCGTTAATGAAATTTACAAGCTTTTGGAATATTTAACTTCATTCAACAATGATTAAAATTTGTTGTAATTTGTTATATATATATATATATAGATAGATAGATAGATAGATAGATAGATAGATAGATAGATAGATAGATATAGATATAAATCAGTAGTAACGTACGAGTATATATATATATATATATATAAGAATGGAAACAAGAATGAGATGATGATGTTACTACTGATTTGTGTAAGTTTGCTGTGATGAACTTAGAATGGCCATAATGCCCCCAGATCGATTCCACGTGGTTATACAATGTATCATTCAAGACGAGACCAATCTTATTTCTTGATTTACTTATCAACCGGTCGTATTTTATTAAGAATACGAACAAGAGTACAAATTACTTTTTCCTGCTCAAAACAAAATTGAATGCTTTTACTGCTTAAAATAAATGTAAACTTACAAAACTAAAGAAAACTACAACGAAAATCTAGCAGGAACTTGTCTTCATTTTACCTTGATGCAACTCGAATTCCCATTTGATAATAAGAAGACATTCAGCCAGTTACGTTGCTTGTTACATTTAGTCACCTTTCTGTCAAATTTGAACGAAATGGCTGCAAACTCGCCGGACATAAACTTGAAATTCGCGCGAGGATATTTTGTTAGTCTTTGTGAGAGGATTATCTGTGAAGGATTTGATGAAAGTTCAGTCTTCATGTTATGCAATTCTGCATTATTACAATTGAATCAATCAGTAGTAATTGGTGCTATGCTGTCTTATTTTTTTCTGAGTTCTTACTATCTAAAGTATTAAGTGCAGATGAACGTTCATGACATATTGTTTCACAACAAAGCCTTTTTCATTGCCTTTTATCTTGTTATTTTATGGTATTGATATGTTCGCCACGCCCTGGTCAAATATGGCAAAGCAAACATAGCAACTGATGGTCCTTTTTTCCCTTTCCTTTTAGTGCATTAAATCCGGACAAGTCTGCCTATGAATAAGTATGACTTCACTCACTCAATAATAAAAGACCACCATGCTATTGTTGTAACTATCGACTGGTCATGTGGTAGATGTGATGATGAATTTTGGTTATAGTTTGATCATGATTTACAGGTGTGTAATGTTACGTTGAATAATTTGCCGTGACAAAAGGTGTAAGAAATCCCCTCAGGACCAGCAAAATACAACACCGAGAAGTCTGATATTTTTAATAATTTGTATTCAGCAAAAAACAGCAAGGTACAAAGGTACACAATAGAGATTTCATGTGCAACACAACTGAGACAATTCTAAAGTAATGGGTCACAAATACAATGTCAACTCACCAAAGTTTTGGTTTGAGAATGAGAAACAGTTATGCAGAATGGAACACAGCGAGCGGTCAGGCAGCAGTTATGTAGGTCACAGGCTGATGAAGACAGGCAGGTTAATTTACTCCAGTTGATCTGTATGTGTCCATCGTCAACACGACAACCATCCTTTATATACAAAGTCACTAATTCTGGAATATTCGAGCACATACGACCATCGCCATCAACGTAGAATCATCTAGTAGTCTCCCGGAAGTACACACAATTAAACAAAGCATTTAGTCAAGAGGAGGTACCTAAGCGCTACCTTAAAGCCTGCTGCCAGAATACGAAACGTACTGAACATTTATGACACGAAATGTGACCCGTAAAATAAAATTGGTCTTGCCTAAATGTGTAAATAAAGTGCCTTTTCACAAGAATCAAGTCTAGTGTTTCAAACGGTGCATTGTAACGTCACGTATAAGAATTGATTCTTCTGAATAGTGCTTAAAAGCTTTTCTTCACTTTGTACAGATGATGAGAAGATGTGCTATCAAATGCACGTGCAGGGATAAGATCATGTTACCAGTGGAATATTTTCTGAAAACTTAGGGATTAATATTATGATATTATGATTATCCCCGAAAAATGCCTACTGTAACAATTTATGCTTTTTTCATCAAAAATATGAATTGCGAAGTTATTTGACTCAGTATAGTTCTAAGAAATGCATCACAATCAGTCGGAATAGCGCTACCCGTTTGAGTTCACCATTATTAGAATAGTGTATCTCACATACATTTTCTGTTGTCAGAAATCAGCCGTCAGATATCAGCTTCAATCTGTCTGTAGTTTTATACTCGTCGATGGACCGAGTGCCATGCAACTCTCACAAAACGTCCCTTCTTCAGAACTTGCAAAATATGAAAAAATACATAAGAAAAATAGCTCTGCATCTAGAGAGTTAAATTTTTGAAAAAACACATTCGGGTCTTGGCAAGTAATCCTAAAAACCCCTCACAAATAGCCGCTATCAATCTGAGTCGTACGTTGTTTGCATAAAGATGTATCACACATACATTTGCAGTAGTTTTTATTCCACTTCCATCGTTTACTACGCGACATTGGCTGCAGATGTGTCTGGCAGACTATGAACCAGGAACACAGAAGTCTTCTCATGGCGGCGTGGAATCTTTCATCGCTTTTTTTCACAAACATCACATTTATCACACCACATAGCCGCGAAGTCACACATACCTTCCCTTCGAGAAAGTGCAGGCAATGAGACTCAAGTGGTTTGTTGCCGTTGGGGGAAAGTGTAGCTGAAACTAACGGTCAGGTGAATTCAAATGTATGGTCTGTTTCGCCATGAGGGACTTAACTCAGCCAAGTCTCACAGTGAACAGTTAACGTTTGTGTCATAAAATGATCACAGACATTATTCCATCTGTTTTACTAAATGAATGAATAAACTGAAAGAACTGACTTACGTGATTTAATCCTAGCCAAAAAAAGGCATATGTCAAAGCTAGATAGACATTAAATGTTAAATTATTGTGACTGAAAACGTATGGTTTACAGTGGCCTAAACGAATGAAATGACTTAGAAAATTCAATCTTACATTAAAACGTTAGATACGTATTTACGTATGAAATACTTGCAGTGGGCTAACTTTGACTTCAATGGTTATAAGCTCAGGGTATTCTTTTTCATGGTGTTTTTGATTATATTTAATTGAATAAATGAATTTGCTAACATGACACCTGAATGTAACCTGTTCCTATTGTGGATTTGAGTTTCAGCTGGTCGGTTGTCCGTACGTAAGTAAGTCTGTCTATAAAGTGGAAATTGAAATAGGTGATATACTGATATTAAATGCTACACTTACATGCAAATTTAGAAACACACCAAGAGATTGGTTGCCGGAGATGAAACCACCATTACTGCCGTTGATTAATATAGAGACACAAAAATATAGCCATTGCAATTTTAATCTATAAAAAATATCCGTCATGATTTGCCTATGTCAGTAATATCATCGGTAGACTGTTAGCCCGAAATGATTGATATCATTGGTAGACCGTTAGCAACAGGACAACATGTAGTAGGTGCCCGAAATGATTGATATCATTGGTAGACCGTTAGCCACAGGACAACATGTAGTAGGTGCCCGAAATGATTGATATCATTGGTAGACCGTTAGCCACAGGACAATATGCCCGATATGATTAGCATCATTGGTAGATTGTCATCCACAAAAGATCATGATAACCTAATGCCACCTGTTAATCTATAAACCTTTGTCATCTATAAAACATTGTCACCTATGTTTCAGCTTGTGCTTTGCCATTAGGTTAATGATATTCTTTATTCTGGCCGTGTCGTGTAGTTAGTTTTCTTTTTGACTGAACAAACATATGAAGCAGAAGACTAAAACAAGTTGCGAGTTCCTCCCTTCTGACATTAAGGATAGTGAGTGCATCAGTGGATTTGTGTTGTTGGTAAATCAAATTTATATTTCCAAATAACATGATCCTAGTCTTGTGACTAAATGACAGTTTATCAGGTACCATACATACTGTAGAATATGTTCAGTGTGTATGTGTAGATATCACATTACAGTCTTACAATTAAATTTCATGATTGAGTGTGTAGACATTCAACGTCTTACATCTTCTTGAATTCAATATTACATGGTGAGTTACTGGCAGCTAGAATGTCAATACATCATCTTGCCTTGCTAATGACGCCTTGGTAGCAGTGTTATCACCCACCTGACTCCACATCATGTGAATGTAACCTTCAACGACATGAACGTCATCAGCTGTGCCGAGACAGAAGTGACCATCTCGTCTTTGATGATTCCACTTATTGGCTTTATAACGACACCGACATGTACCTGTATTCGAAGATTAAAGACGAGTTGAGTCTTCGTGATCTTTTGTCATCCAGAGTAAAATGTCAAACACATACTTACCAGGTTATGTTTCGCGACTGGATAAGTCTCCTGATTGATGGAAAACAATTAGTTTGCCCTTTGGGTGAGGGCATAGGCAGGGTCAGACAAACAGACGATACCTCTTCAGACGGCTAAGCTTTCAAAGATCACACACTCTAAAAACCTATTTTTGAAATAGTCTGTGTGATGTACTTCCTTGTTAAAATGTACATGCTTGACCTGATTGTATAATGTACGAGTACCAGAAGACATGCCTGTGTTACCTTTACTCGGGAAACCTAGTTGTTAAAGCATTCGCTCGTCGCTCCGATGATCCAGGTTCGATTCCACATACTGGTACAATGTTTGAAACCCATTTCTGGTTAACCACAGAAAACATGTACTAGGTGCCCGATATAATTAGCATCACTGCTAGACTGTCAGCCACAGAACAACGCGTACAAGGTGCACGATATAATTAGCATGACTGGTTGACACCATGTACAAGGTGCTCGATATAATTAGCATCACTGCTAGACTGTCAGCCACAGAAAACATCATGAACAAGGTGCCCCTTATAATCAGCACAATATTATTGTAACAACATGCTGCACCAAAATGCATCTGTTCACATGCCCGATATTCGCACATGCTTGTCTTTTTTCACGCAAAAGTGCTTCCTCCAAGGTACAAACCTGAGTATATAGACAGCCCTATGGATATGGTGGTTGTAACATTCGTTGTAACAACCTCACACCTATCGAAGCAAATCCACGGAATTGTCAGCTAGGAGTCAGTATACTGTGTCTAAATAGCTATACATGCTGAAGGAATCACATGTTGCAGCGGCTTAACGCTGCAAGATAGTCAGTCCGAATCAGTACAGACAGATTCACACTGACAGGTGCTTACACGACGCTGTGTAAGTTTATTGAAGTCGACAATAAAAACCTTTATCTCATCTTACCTAAGATATATAGGTTATCACGCGAAAGTGTTTTGGAATGGTTAATGTCCTGCATTGGGAATAAACATTGTATTTAGCAAGCCATGAGTGTGTCCGCATATCTATGACGTCACAAATATGAGCGTAGTAATACGTGACGTCACAAGCTCGGTGACGCAGTTTTCTACTGATCACTCATTTGACTGCGTTACGTCATGTAGTTCCCACATAGCTTTTATGTTAAAGAGCGCATTGTTGTCAACAAACGTTAACTTAGTTTGAAAAATGACAAGATTTTCTCATCAAGGCACTCACAGTACCGTAACCAAGGCCGTCAATCTGGGCACGATCGCCGATAGATGGGCGTGACGCCATGATTGTTTAAAGCATGAAAGTAGTCCTTAAAATTTGCATATGACCTCTCTAATTTGCAACGGTATCCGTATATGACCACAACGGATACCGAAAATATCCGTTGGGTTTATCCTGCCGAGAACACTACCCATTGTATGATAAATTATAATATCTAGGAATTAAAACACACCTTGATGTTATTAAGTTCGATGCAGATGGACCCACGTGTAATTATCTGGTGACAATACCTAACTTAGTGATGAAGACAGGCTAATTCCAACCACGTTGTAACCCAATGGTGCCGTTGTATACCACCTCAGATGTATCTCCGATGTTTGTGGAGCAGAGTTTCAGAAACGTGCCATTGGTTTTGAGGTAATAGTTGTAAAAGAGCTTTGTATATGGGCTCTTGTAGTGCCGGGAAAATGATGAGTGTGAGGACGACTGGGCGCAGATGCTTTCACAAGGTCACAACTCGCAATATCGCTGGAACTCAGTTCTTTTCAGCATGATCGTAATGTGCTCCGTGTTCGGGATAGAACGGATATTATTGTTTGCCCGACTTTGTCAAACACATACGGGGCAGCTCGTAAAATTGATAGGACCAACTACATCGATACTATATGTGGGGACCATATTCTCAGTTGCATATTATATTTGGTCCGTCAATACTATATCGGGAACAACTCCCTCGGATACAGGCATATATTTGACACATCGATAGGAGCCTCCACATAAATACTATATCGGCAACAGTACTCTTCGATACAGGGACATATTTTACACATCGATAGGCCAAGTTCTTTGGGCTCAAAAAGGTAGACTTATACAGGTGGGACGTAGAAGCCATGAAAAGTCTATACACATCGATGTAAGCACAAGGAGCTTACAAATAGAGACAAGCTGCAAACTGAACTGTATTGGGTTCTAGAAGACGGGAAACATCTTTGACATGATTTCCTGACAAATTCAATCTCTTATCTCTTGGCTTATCTCATCACTTATCTCTTGCCTTATCTCATCTGTTATCTCTTGGCTTATCTCACCATTTTCACTTGGCTTATCTCATTCGTAGATGGCTTATCCTACTTATCTTCAATTCTAAACCCGAAGCATCGGTCAACCATACTGACCTGTTCGTACATTCGTGAGAATGTGACCTGTTTCTATGAATGAGTGCCTGAAAACATTCGTTAAGTGGAATGTCAGTGTTTTGGGTATATGACATTCTCATCTTCAACTTCAAATTTCAAATTCTTTTATTCTAAAAACACTACTAGTGGTGCAAGAGAAACATATACAACATATATACCTACTATAGAAGCTGTCTAAACCGGCGCTCAATGGGACTGAAGAATTAATCCGGTTTCGACATTGTGCCGGATTGTGGAGGTGATAATAAATGTACAAGCCATGGACTAGACTGAGCATTTATGCAAGTATCGACAACTTGTCGGATTGGACTTATTGGAGAATAAGTTATGTTTATTCGATTTGTTACTCAAATAAGTGTAGGATAAATCCGATTGTCGGATAAGCGAGGTTTGACTGTATTTTACAAAATCGAGTTTAGAACAGTCTACTAAAGTAAGAGGCTACCTTTATACTAGTGAGTCTAAACTTTTGATGGGCAGTATATATACTTTCCCTACTGCTTGTTCAATATGCCCAATACTGCCTGTTCAGAACCTTCGCAGAATGTTTCAGTCGATATTTTGACAAACGAAGTCAAAGTAATTGGTTATCAAAGTTACAGAAATCATGTATATAATTTCGTGGTTGTTCTGTACTTCAGCTCTCAGCTGTCAGATGTGAACGCTAATAACTGAAAGCCGTCTTTCCATAAAAAGAAAGTTCAAGAAATATTTTCTATTTTGGATGCTTGTCACATCAATCATACACATTGATGTCTGGAATACAATAAGGTGTTTCCCTCCTTCGTCACTCCTGGTAGAGATATATTTCAGGTAATGGCATCGTTAAGACTTCAGCTTCACCACACGATGGCGTTCCAGAAGAAACCACAACGTTGATGTATTTACACCGACGTCACTGTCGACGTAGAAATCAGGATATAGGTCCTCTATCCCAATTCTTGTCAACCTTAATCGTTCATTTGCCCAATTCAAAAGCAATCATTTCCTTCTCGGCACACCATCTGCCTGTGGTGCAGTGTTTGCCTTCCAGGAACACTCTGGTAGTACTATGAAGCAAAATATTTGATTACTGAGCTTGCTGTATAGCCTGTCTGAGTTTCATAGTAGGGGTACGAGTTCATGCATTCAATATCTGTAGGGCCATGAATTGACCGATGAGCAGTAAAATGTTAATTTCATTATTGAACAAGGGCTGAGGGTATTACAGAGGCAGATCCGGGATTTCTATTGCCACGGAACAGTACAATATGACTATTATAAATGAACGCAATGATAGCTGATCGCTCCGTCAGTTCCAAACACGACGGATTACAACTACAACAATAATGAACAAGGCAAAACTTCTCAGTAGAAGCAGCTTAACTGTAAGATGAATTGAAGGGATTAAGAGCAAGCAGTTGTAATGGTTTTTTTACACAATAAATGTTTGTTTGATTAAAGATGTTTTTATACTTAGCTTTTAATGTTTACCTTTTTATTTTGAGATGATTTTTCCTTCTCAAGGAAGTTGAGGTAACTCAGTTATACTGAGAAAGTACATTATTTACTATAAATGACAGGTGATGACCCTTCAACATTAAACATGGCTGGTATACAAAGAGTAGAGTATGTTACATCGCAGCGAGGCAGATCACAAATTCTTTTTGAAGGATTCCTCTACAACAACTCCACAACAGGGCAGACATGTCAGCACTGGTGATGCATTGTTAAGACCTGCAAGGGCAGATACCATTCACAAAGACGTCGACAGTACTTTCACATCTTGCCCATCTTCGCATTCGGATCAGGTGTGTATCGCCCATACCCGAGATGGTAACTCTGCCTGTTCCCTGGTGTAAGCACTGCTTTCGGACAGACAGATGACATCTTACAGAAGAGTGTCAAGACCCATACCCACAAACCTTTCTGAGAGGCCTTGTTCATCACCGTCATTAGAAAGATGACTCCGCAGACCGAGCCAAGCTGTCCGTAGATCGACTTCGATGCAGCTCCTCCTGCCAGTAAGCGAGTGTACAAGGAAATGGAGAACAGGAGCCACTGACTGAAGGATCAGCTTTACCAGGGTACCAGGACACCACCTGACTTGATGCCATCGGACGTTTGATTAAGCTTGGTTGAGAGGCTTGTTATGTGAAATCTACTTGGTGGGTTAACTCAATTTTCAAACAAATGCAAATAAAATGCAATAAAATTATATTTAGTGCTATTCAATTGTGTTGCGTTCTCTTTCTATGTCTGTAACGAGTATGGACTATCCCATTCTTCACTAACAGAGAATAGGTGTGTGAAATGCTGAGCTTATGTATATTCGGGGGCGTAGCAACTTGCATGTGTAACAAATAGAAGGATACCTATAAAACAATTGTCAAAGTCGGGCTGACGTATATGATACAGGTTGTGGTCGTGAGTGTTTAATCAGGATTCACATGCTCAGGAAAAGTCAAAGCACAAAGTCTACAATCAAATCGATATATCCAACTGGGATACGGTCAAGTCAGTGAGTCTGACCACTCTATCACGTAAGTCGCATCTCAAGTCATTTTACTGATGGGTATTACATGTATATACAACTCATCTGTCTGATTGACCTATGACCCCGGTGCCCCGTGTGACATTATGGAATTACCATAAACGCAGTTCTGTAATTCTCTGCTCAACTGACAACACAGAATTGCTGTAAAACACAGATCACTCTCTCATTCACTCACTAACTTGCACGACACGTTACCATGAAGACGCCTTCTGCATGGATCACATGGATCACGTGGATCACATGATCACATGATGAAATAGATGGTGACATGACCTCTGTGAGCCCCCTGGACACGGATTTCCCTGTAATGTGAGGATGAGCTGTTTGACAATCATAAATCTGATTGTACCCCCGAGGAGGAGGATCGTCTGTGGGTTTAGAGCCATGTAATATGTGATCTTAGTTTCTACATGTGTGTAGGCGGCAATGGAACTGGGTCATGAGGTATTACAAGACGTTGTATAAACGATGCAGTCAGGTCAACGGACATCATTACAGGTTTACCATCTTCAGTGTGTCCGCTTGACGCTTTTACGGTGCCTGATGCTTCAGATTATAGACTGAGCATTCTCCTCAATTACCAGGTAAACGGTGATAAACATGCCAGTACTACAAGAGTTGCCCCTTAACTCAATGGCCTATTGGGTCGTCAGGGTAGCCTAGAGGTTAAAGTGTTCTCTCTTCACGCCGAATACTCGGGTTTGATCCTGTCGTGGGTACAATGTATGGAACCCATTTTTGGTGTCCCCAGTCCAGATGTTGCTGGAATATTGCTGAAAGCGGAACATCCCCATAGTCACTCGGGAGGAGATCCTTTGATAATTAAGCTCTTTCAGCAATATGACTACAGGACACACCGGAAATGGGCTTCATGTGGGGAATCGAACCTGAGTCTTCCACGTAATCAGCGAATGCTTTGACCACGAGACTATGCCACCACCACAAAACAATAGGGGAAGTGGCGGTGTGGTTAATGGTTGATGGAAAGACATAAACAACACTATTCTGGAAAAGAAATCGGGAGAACAATGTTCCCATGGTATCTTTGAAAAAGATGCAACATCTGTTGTTCACCGTTTCTCTTCGTGTCTTGAAAAATGCGTCCTTACACGAAGGTGTGATGACAAGAAAGTGATAGGTCACGTTCATTAAACGCACTGCATGTTTAAAGTGAGAGTGTTTTGCTTCACAATGCTTTGAACAATATTCAGTTACAGCTTAAGGTTAGAGGACACCATGAAGCAACGCAGATTTTAAACATGTACCACTTTAACTAAACGCACGAACAGAGAATCGTGTGTTGAAAACCCAGGACGTCTGCACGACAAACCGGAAATCGAACCTCGGTTTGGGGGTATGCATTTGAACCTGAACCGAAAAATTGGCTGTCCTGCAAGTGGGCCTTTATTCAATCTATGCTGGAGTTTCAAAATGTGATTTCCAGTTTCATGACAAACACTTCCTGGTGTGAGGCGAAGATTTGTTATGGGAAATTCTTTATAGGTGCTGTATTGATCGGAAATTGGTCGTGCCAAAATTCGATGATTCGGAAAGAAACTTCGAACAAATGATTACTTGGGCATGGAGCCTGAGGCAGCTATCTTCTTGTCTCTCCACTTGATTCGTCTAATGGATGTAGGTCGCTATGTAATAAGATTGGCTGCAGGAGATCAAGTCAGGTCGCCGACCTAGCGCAAGACATGTATTTAGGACCGTGATCATAGCAGTCAGATGCAATATCATTAGTACCATAGCCATAACTGAATGATAAACTAAAGCCTGTTATTGGCATCGGAAATATGGACAAGGTTTATACAAATATTTCATCACGTTGTATTTTAACGGCATATATACAATTCTAAATTGTGAATAAGGTAAGTGTAACATGACGGAACACGTTCGATTCCAGTATCTAAAACCTTCCAAGATTAAAATAACGCGCTTCGGGCGTAATCCAGGGAAACTTTTTTGTGCTCAGCAGACACTAGGGCGACGTGTACATTTTATCTTTCAAATGGCAAGTTCAGCATATCAAGGGGCATACACCCCAAGCAGCTAGTTTTCTAGTCTAAGATGCCGGTAAACAGTAATCTTGTCCCCTACCATCTCTGAATTATCTTGTGTTTCAGTACGAGTTAGGGTAGGTGGGTCGTGCCTGGCACAGCAAACATGCAGGGATCAACATCTTGAGCATGACTAACTTGACTTGTGCCTTCTCGATCTTGGTAGAGCATATGCCACATACCATACTATTGTCAACCACCTGGCTCATTGTTGTACAATGGTGCTCAGGAATAACCAGGAATAACTCATTATTTCCTTCATAGTTGATCTTTGCCATGAGTTTCTGGGACGTCCCCTCGCTCGGGTGAATAAACGTTGAGTTTACTACACAGCCACCGAATGATTCGTGACTGTCTGTCGTCTTTGTTTTACTCCTATTCCAGTTATCAAGATAATCGCATTTACCGATTAAACTGTCAATAAAGTTGTTATTGTGAACTTCAGTTGCGTTATCTCGACATGATTACATCATTTTGTTTGACCGCAGCATTGATGGTAAATTGTATAACGGAATGCCTGTAGCGTGCATGTCACCAATCTATTTGTGGGAGATGCGTTGTTGAAACAGCGTTTAACATTACCAGCCGTACAGGCAGATAAGTGAGTGGGTTTAGCTTAGTCACACTCAGCAATATTCCAGCTATATGGTGGCGGCCTGTAAATAATCGAATCTGGGCCAGACAATCCAGTGATCAACAACATGAAGATCAATCTGCGCAATTGGGAACCGATGACATGTGCCAACCAAGTCAGCAAGCCTGACCAATCGACCCCGTTAGTTGCCTCTTACGACAAGCATATATGCATGTATGTATCAGACCGTACATGTCTTAGCATAAGAGACACTGGTCCCATATGCGATGCTCGTTATGAATGTGACAATTGGTAGATCTAAGATAATGAAACGACGTCAGTTCGACTATAATATTTCCAACTTCCAATTTCTTGTAATATTGTAAACTATTTGTGAAACCATTATCTCCTGATAATAGCGACCTTGCTTATTGCAGAAAAAGGATAATGCCTACATTTCCTGCAACTTTGGGAACCCGTGAAAATCCGGGTTAGAATTGATGATTCCATTGTCATAAGAGGCGACCAGATCGGGTGGTCAGGTTATCGTACCCATGCACAGATCGACGCGCATGTTATTGATCACCGGATTGTCTGTTCCAAACTAGATTATTCACAGACCACCGTCATATAGTAGCCTTATTGTTGAGTAGGGCGTAAAACTGAACTCACTCACGTACTCCTACTTTACTACTGACCCACACTCTAATATAACTGACATGTTCAGAGCGGCGTTAAACAAACGTCACTCACTGTTATTATCACCATTATCGCCCTGACCATGATACATCTGATGCAGATTAAGGCCCCAGAGGTTAGAAGGTTTCGATTAAACGCTATGAACCTAACGCCAGTGGACTGATACTCGTTTTTAATCATCACTGGCTTCGATGAATAATAATCCTTTGAAACGTGCGTGGCTTCCTTGGGGTTTTTGTCTTAGGTTCTCTCTTTGGGGTTCACACAGCGGGCGCTGAGATCGGTGCGACACGTTGTTTTTCTACATCACCTGAACTCACTGAAGAGCTTGACCTATTTGATAACAGTATTTGTTTATTGAACAAGAGATTTCTTGCGACTGCCGGTGTATAACACGTGGAACTAAAATGGTGCATTCTAAGTTGTTCACTCTTCACGAGGAGGCCATGGGCTCATGTACCCTCGAAGGTACTTGAGCCCATGGACCCCGATGGACCAGTGAACAACGTATTCATCTTACCGAACACCTGACTTTTAATTTTGAACTGTTTGAAGCATTTCTGTTGAATGCGAGGCGAATCGCCATTTCGCATACGACACAAGGTAAACAGATTTAGCGTTATCTCCCTTCCATCAATTTTCAACCTCAAAACATCGGTAATTTCCGTGCTTCATGCGTGATTCAATGGTATTCGAGACAAAGAAGCACTTGTGATTTTTGGTGTAAGGACACCCTGGCTTCTCATATACATGGGGAAAATGAAGATAGTTTTAAGTCTATTTGGTTCCAAATTTTTATTACGCTGCAAAGTTTGTCACGCAACAAACGACATACTAAAGATTAGAAGTTGTGACAAATGGGATATTACAAACGTATGGGCGATGTTTCAGCATCTTAAACCTGTCTAAGTTAAACTGATCAGTCTCACAAGAAACTCCAGGCGCCCATACTGCGCTGGTCAGGTAGATTAAGCAAGTACATTGATTGCTTCTTCACATTAAACTTCTCTCATAAATACCGTTATCATACATTTGTTCGTCACACTGAGTCTGTAATTCAGTCGTGATGACGTCACTCAAACCCGAAATAACAACTTTATGGCCATTTAAATCCGAAAATAAAATTATCTGTTGCAGCTGGCAAGGACATAAATTACAGTGTTTGATTAACATATTGTCTGTCGATTCTCTCAGGTTATGTCACTATAGGCCATTTTATGCTTGACAAAGGTACAAGAATCTGTATCGAAAAGTCACACACTGACGAAAAAAAAGCCGCTGACCATACAGTTTGTTCTATAAAACGTGATGAAATATTTATGAAAAGAGACATTTTCTCCATAAGAGTCTTATATATGTTGTCATTCAATGATGGCAAGGGTACATCTGATATTGCATCTGACTGCTATGACAAATACATTCCTTGCTCCATGTAGGCGACCTGTAAAATCACGATCTCCTGATGTTAACCTTGTTCTGCAGCGACCTACATCCATTGGACGAATCTACCTGGGAGACCAGAAGAAAGCTGCCCCGGGCTCTATGTCCAGGTCATCATTTGTCAAACGCTTCTTTCCGAATCATCGAAGTCTGGTAGAGCACCTATAAAGAATCTCCAATCACGAAAATTGTTTGTATGTGACAGAAATTTAGTCTTACACCGCTTTTAGCAATATTCCAACAATATGACAGAGGGGGATACCAGAAAGGGACTTAACAGATTGCCACCATGAGATGGAATCGAACACGAACCTTTGGAATGACGAGTGAACGCCTGAACCATTAGACTGACGCCTCTTTAGGCAATTGAGTTTGTTCTGGAGGCAATTCATGAAGAACTGGCGTGCTTGTCACCGTTTATCTGGTAATGGAGGAGAATCTACTCACCAAGCTGCATTGTATAGTTTTAAGCATGAGAGTCAAGCGTGTACACTGAAGATGACAGAGCTTGTAATGATGTCTGTTGACCATCGTACATGGTTTACACAAAGTCGTGCAATACCCAGTGACCTGGTTCCACTGTCGCCTAGACACATGTAGAAACCTGTGCCACATATCACATGGCTTACATGGCTTTAAACTCACAGATGATCATCTTCCTCTGGGGTACAATCAGATTTATAATCTTCAAACAGCTCGTCCTGAAATTACAGGGAAATCCGTGTCCAGGGGGCTCACAGAGGTCATGTCATCGTCTATTTCATCACGTGATCATGTAATGTGCCCTTCATCATGTCATGAGAGCGAGTGAGAGAGCAAGAGTGAGTGATCTGTGTTTTACAGCAAGTTCGGTGCAACACACCAAACAAACAGATACAAACACGCAAATTCTATTTGATTGTAGATTTGGTATCAGTTAGAATCCTAGTTACATACTCACGACCACAACCTGCATTTATGTCAGCCCGGTTCTGGCATTTGTTGTACGACATTTGTTTTCTGTTCTCGAATGGCTTCTCAGTGTATTTCATGTCTGCGTTGACGCACATTTGATCTCGTCTCAGACGCCACTACTTGTTTGGAAACATTGGACTCAGTTGTATGGATGCAGATGATTATTTATGAAATTGCAGCTCAGACTTGAGGTTAAACAAGTCATTTCTGCAAACTGAAGACACACACCGAGAGAGAGAGAGAGAGAGAGAGAGAGAGAGGTGGGGGAGGGGGGAGAGAGAGGATGGAAAGAAAGCTGAAAACCATTTCTTTTTACACAGAATATAATGTTTTACTATGGAAAAGGAACCTCGTAGACTAATCCACAATCGGAAGCGTGGACTAAGAGATGTAATCACCCTGATAGAGTATGTAATGTGCATCTATTTTTGTACATCTAATAATGAGAAATCCTTTTCAGGTCTGCACCAATTCCATGCCAATTTCCACCGTTTTACTTCATTACGAGTGTATTTTGCTGGTGTCAATGAAAACTGGTGTCAGTGATGAGCTCATGCCCTAGCCTACAGTTGATGAGGTGTCTCAGTCGTTGTTATTCCGCTTTCCTTTACTCTGCTTTCCCATTTTCCTATTATACAGAAGCGACAACAAAAAGTTCAAATTGGGCATATTTACTATTGTCGAATCCCAATGCTGCAATGAGTCTACACGCCCAAAGGGATCAGTAAATTGAAATAAGACTCGTTAATAATATACCCATCATGTTGGACAATATGATTACTTAAACATGGCTGTCTTATCATAAGAATAGAGTATATTCCATTGAATATTAAATTTTAATTGGGAATGTGGAAATCCTCCGGATTTTTAACTGACGGAGCATTGTGCCAGGTGACTGTAAAACCCACATGCACTGGCAGAATCAAATTGGAGTTTGCAGGGGGTAGGCCCCACCCTTTGGCAGACATTTTAATTGTTAAATTCATTGCTTTGATATTGCTTTAATTCACTAGTTACCTGTCATTGTACTGATTCATGGCATGAATGTTATGTGATCCCCACCAATCAAATCCAGGATCTGCCTCTGTGATGCATAACCTTAACCCTGGGTCTATAATGAATTATCCAGGGACATTCCAGTATTGAACACCTGACCAACTCGTGCTTATACTGTGAAATAACACAGGATACAATAGCAAGCGCAATAATGAAATATTCTGCTCTATTGTACATGGCACTAAACCAATACCCAACGGGTCCTACTGACCAAGTGACCCTGACAGGCAAACACTAAATCACGAGTTTGCGAAAATAAACCCGGAAATTATTGCTTTTGAATATGGCTAACGAACGATCAAAGTTGACAAGAATCGGTTGACATATATGACCTACATATTGATATTGACGTCGATATTGACGTTGGTGTACATACATCAACGTTGTGGCTTCTTCCGCAACACCGTCGTGTGGTATAGCTGGAGCCCTAACGATGCCATTACCTGAAATGTATCTTTGCCAGGGTTGATGGAGGAGGGAAAGATCATATTGTATTCCAGACCTCGATGTGTACGATTGATGTGACCAGCATCCAAAATAGAAAATATTTCCTGTAATTTCTTTTTATGGAAAGACGGCTCTGTCTTATCAACAGTCACGTTTGGATCGGAGCTGTAGTCCAGAACAACCCCGACACGATTTCTGTAATTTTGGTAAGCAATTACTTCTACTTCGTTTACTGGAATATCGATTGACAGAGTCTACAGATGTCGATATTTTCAGCGGCAATTAGGTTCTGACCAGGTAGCAGTGGACTTTAGGAACAAAACAGTAGGAAACGTATACAAAAGTAGCATCGCCACTCAGTGAATAAACCAAGTGTTCACGAACAGGACAATATTTCCTGATATACAGGTACGCCTGTCATTCAATTTTCGTTAAAAAGTAATAACTGTCTGTCATTTGCAACAGCACAGCACCACTTCTGCGGGTCTGTAGTGGGTTCTTAAGTTCCACAGTGTCAACAATGAAGAAAAGCCTGCAAAACAACAATGCTACTAAAACGCCTGACGAAGAGTCACTTTGCCGCAACAAGACATCAATATATCAAACAATTATGCGCTGTCAGGCCATACTTTACACCTATATGATGTTATGGCTGACTGTCAATAAAATACTTATTTGACATATTCCATACACAGCAATCATTAGAGATTCGGGTTAGAATAGGTCTTTCAACCCATTCTTACCATAAGAGGCGACTAAAGGGATCGGGTGGTCACGCTCGCGGACTTGGTTGACAGATGTTATTAGTAGCCTAATAGCGTAGAACGATGCTCGTGATGTAGATCAGGTCCAGACTGATTACAAACCACCACCAAATAGCTGGAATATTGCTAAGTGCGAGGTTATACAGGAACCAAACAACCTTTCTTGTTCCACAGAAATTCAAGCTTCAGAATGTTCTAGAGGGTGATTGAATCGGTTTTTTAATTCGCTGCTATATTCCAGAAATATCACGTTCAAGGACACAAGAAATGGGCTTCATGCATTGAAAGAATGGACGTCATATCTAGTTCAAGGCTAACAGTCTACCAATGATGCTAATCACAGCAGCTTTTACATGTTTTTCTGTGGGTAACCCGCTGGAAGCTATCTCAGATGATATTTCGGATTTAGTTGTAGCATGGGGCAAAATGGCATTCTGTGAGCAGTTGTGAGTGATGTTGTTTATACCAGATTGGAATCGTAATGGTGATGCCTCTGAGTTTCTTGATGCAGCAGCAGAGGCAGTGCTGCTAATTTCACTTTCCGTCTGGAATCGTCACTAGTGATGAGCTAATTATACACTGACTCGACGAGTGAAGTCAGTGATTGTCATTACGGGCATTGATCAGTAATGTTGTAAAACGTTTCCAGTTTGGGTCAAGCAGTATACATAACTTGTATTTAAATCTAAACACAAACAGTTGGAATGACTGGTTGAATAGCCACATGAAGTGCCACAATTTATTCTTTTACATAAACATAGATACATACTCATATCTTTTACATTAATAGTGGGTGTATTATGATTAATATTTTACTGTAACTCAAAAATTTAGGAAGGAAGTTTTTATCTTTGGATGTTTCCTTTCTAAACGAAGTCAAGGTAGTTGTACGATGACAGCAGCAGTTACTCAGACTGTTGCTGACACAGACCTATCCTATGATACACTATGCAATCAAATCAAACAAGGAAGTATAACACAAAGGCTCATATAACACATAGGTATTCAAACTGCGTTGTCTTTGAAATTGAGCCGTTGTAAAGGCGTCTATTGTCTAACCTTACACTGACACGTCCAAAGGGCAAAATAATTGTTGGCTTTCATCGGGAGACTTGACCAGACGCAAAACACAACCTAATAAAAGTATGTGTTTGACATTTTATTCTGGATGACGAAAGACCACAAAGACTCAACTCTTCTTTAATCTTCAATTACAGGTACATATCTGTGTCCTCATAAAGCCATTATGTAGAGTCATCAAAGACGTGATAGTCTCTGCTGTCTCGTCACAGCTGCTGATGACGTTCGCGTCGTTGAAGGTTACATTCACATGATGTGGAGTCACGTGGGTGATAACGACGTAACCCACGGCGTCATTAGCAAGGCAAGATGATAAGGGCATTCTAGCTGTCAGTAACCCACCATGTAATATTTAATTCAAGAAGATGTAAGACGCTGGATGTCTACATACTCAATCATGAAATGTAATTGTAAGACTGTAATGTGATATCTACACAAACACACTGGACATACTCTACAGCATGTATGTCTCTTAAACTGCCATTTAGTCACAAAACTAGGATCATGTTGTTTTGAAATAGACATGCATTATTTACCTACAACACAAATCCACCGATGCTCTCAACAATCCTTAATGTCAGAGACTTAATTTAATCTCCTATTTGATATATTTCTTCAGTAAAAAAAACAACTAACTACACGATACGACACGATCAGACTAAGGAATACCGCTAACCTAGCTGCCAGTAGGCATAACTTACTATGTAATCGTACTCGAAGGTGAAATGCGTTGTATGTCTACACGCTCTGTCATGAAATTTTAATGACTTTAAGATTGAAATGTGATTGCCCTTTTTAATGCAAAGTGCAATGTAGCGTGTAGCATAAACTGTATCCATATATAAGAAGCACGTCATGCTTACAGTATAAACCACACTGTGCGCTTTGTTGTAAATATGTTTAAACTTTGACCTATGCCTTTCTGGGGGTAGAATTAAATCATGGAAGTCAGTTCTTTCAGTTCATTCATTGATTTAGTAAAGCAGAAGGAATAATGGCTGTGATCATTTTATGAAACGTTGACAGTTCACTTCCTGGTGAATTGTGAGACTTGACTGAGTTAAGTTACTCTCTCCCTAGTGAAGCAGTCCATACCTTTGAACTTCCCTCGCCGTTAGTTTCAGCTCCACTTTCCCGCAACAGCAATAAACCATTTGAAGAGTCTCATTGCGTGCACTTACTCAAAGGGAAGGTATATCTGACTTCCGCAGCAATGTGGTATGACAAATGGGATGATTGTGGAAAAGGCGGTGAAAGATTCAACTTCTTCCGTAGAAGACTCTCCTTCTTTCCTGGTTCATAGTCTACCAGAGTTCCAGACACATCTACCGCCAATGTCTTTGAGTAACCGTAGAAGTGGGGAAAAAACCCACAGCAAATGTATGTGTGATACATCTTTGTGCTAACAATGCATGACTCGATTGAGAGCGGCTATTTGTTATGTTTCTTTAAGGATTTGTTGCCAATACAAAATGTTTTCCATCTTTGAAACCTTAACCTGAGGTATTCTTAGTTATTTTTCAGATGCATAATTTTCATATTTTGCAAAAATCTAAAACTTAAACATTTTGCGAGAATTGCATATGGTGTACCACCCAATATACAATTACACAGAGATATAAAATATTAAAGCTAATATATGATGATGCAGTTGCACACCGTATGTGTCACACATCATATTGCTTGCAATGCTTAACCCATTAGTAATTACAGTTATTTTGACTATTTGTGCGTTATCGTTCAGGATTAGGTTCTGGGAGGGATATAACTGTGCCCTTTATCACGAAATGCACGAAAGGCATACAATCTGTAATTCTTTCAAGGTTTAGATTGCAAGTCTGATACCTAGTGGAATGTCTACACACACACACACACGCGCGCGCGCGCGCGCACAGAGAGAGAGAGAGGGAGGGAGAGAGAGGCAAGATACACTTTTATTGTTTACTACACTCATATTGTCAAAGAAAGAAAGATACATGTCAAACGAGGAACAATTCACGCAACTTCAACATACACACACATACACACACATACATGCACAGACATACACACATACACATGGACACATACACACTCACATGCACACATACACACACTCACACACACACACACTCACACACTCGCTCAAGCACTAGAACCATTTCTATTTTGTTCCATTATACCACCATTACCACCATTTCAGATGACTTTATGATATTTCATTTGATACCTGTGTAAAATACATCAAATAGGATAACCATTTTTGTTTTATCCACCATCAAACCAGAGACTATACTTTCTTTTCTAAACAATTTAATGCATGAAGTAGTCGCGTGTTCTCCCATTGGCGAAATAACAAATCCAATCTGTTAAGTAACCCTAAATATACTCACCATGAACTGATGTTACTCTATCCGTAATCATGAAACATGATTAGATTTCATGCTATATTGGTCCTGATCATGTTCCCGATAGTGTCGATATCCGGCATGTCTGTTTTATTTTTCTGTTTAATAATCATTTGGAACAGTGACTTAAATGTGTAGTGTCATGTCGGTGACGTTCTCCCAGGAACTGTCTCACAGAGCTACGGACTCCCATTGCCCGACTAACGGTTATCACGACATCCATGACAGGCGATGGGATAAAACGGAGATTATGTCCTTTGTGGAAGATGAATAACTTTGATAACAGGTCAGCTGGTATGATGAAGGGGACCAGTTCAGTGACGAGTGGTGAAGTGACACACCGATGGGGCTTTAGCAGAAGAATCGGTGTAACATGCATTGGAGCAATTGTCCATCAAGATGACATACCCACACCAGTTGTGATTAACACGGCAATGATTGGTTTTGTTGAATTTGACAGCAGGCACTGTGATACTACTACTGGAGATACTGGACGAGGATGAGAGCAGAGATGTACACATCCCCAACTCTCACCATCGCCTATGACCCACAACAGGTGATGATTGGGGCTCGTCACTGTCCTTTGTTGCCATAGTTTTTGAAGGATATTGTTTAGCATATTCTTAAATTATCCAGATCCGGGATAGAATATTGGTCTTTAGTATTCCATGCTTGACGTGAGAAGCGACTACCCCGATGGAGTGGTCAGGCTTCCTGACTTGTTAAAACATGTTACTGTATCCCAGTTGTATAAATCGATGCACATGTCATTGATCCGTGAACTGTTTGGTCAAGACTGGATTATTTACAGGCCGTCGTCATACAGCTGAAATATAGCTGAGTGTGGCGTTAAACAACTAACCAACCACTCAGCCAACAAACAAGGACATGGTTTGGCGATGTAAGTTTGACATTTATCACCTGGCTTCCAACATCAAAGGGACGGATATCATGATATCTCAGTGTTTCTGTTTGACGTTTGTAACGTGTGTTTTGTTAATTGTAGCCAACATTTCATTCAATATAGTATTGGTCGAAACTGTGAGTGACCACACAAACATTTGTCTACGTAGACATTTTCACAAAGGAGGCACCTGTCGTGTTTCAGATATCGGGAAATGTCTTTGTGTGGACGATATGTGAGAATTGCAATTGTGCGGATAATACAGGTTTGGCTGTAATCTGTATAAGTTGCCACCAAGTTTTCCTCATGTGTTAATCTTTCTTTGATCAGCTATATTTAAGATGAAACTGATGCATAAATATTTGAAACTTAAAGTCAGTGGAAGCAGCCTAGCTGGGATGTGTCCTGTGTTCATCTGTAGTGATAGATCCATGATTACTAGTGTATCAAACATATAATTATTCCTAGTTACTTTACAACTTAGATAGTAAATTTAGCTAGCACTGTCAAGTGATTAATCAGTTTAGTTTACTGGGGTTCCCTTCACAACATGTAAATCAGCATCTCTATCAGTATGCGCTATTTTCAACATGCATCTTTGCAAAAGGGAAACCCAAGAGGGCAATACAATGCCTCACAGTATCTGTTCCTCCTCATGTTTCTCAAAAAAAACAACATTTTCTTTAATGGTAATTTTGTTAAGATTATACATTACACGGTATGGCAGAATAGAAAACCTTTATCTGCAATTGTTCAGGTTTACTAAGTAGCAATTCTTTAACCACCCTCCATTAATATTTATCCTCGGAAGAAACAGAAAGTACTTTATGCAGTACATGTGTTTGTAAAATCTTTTATGTCGCAAGTTATACCAAAGCTTTGCTTTATCAGGAACATCAGATGTATTCACACTATCAACAGTTGGACTTAAAACTTCTGAAGAAGTAAAGTTCATGCCTTTGAAATAAACATTAATTGCTTTCCTAATGTCATTTGAGTAACGTTTGCATTTTCGTAGTGAAATGTCAACGCCATATTTGTATTAAGTCTCTCGCTTAGTTTCAGCAATTCTCTGGACTAGCTGTCAAATATAAATGATGCCTGTCTTTCTATTTGCATCAACAATACGTAAAATGTAATTCCTGACTTTAATACGGAATGTCACAATGTCAGTAAGTCACAGAACTGTATATACTCCACCATATCTGTCCATGTGTGATGACGCATGTTCCATCAGTATGTCCAGCAAATCAATATTTGAAATTCAACAGATCATGTTCAAGGTTAAAGTATCATAACTTGTCCTTGGTGTGTATCGCCGTGATATTATTGTTCCTGATATGAGGACTGAATGGGATTATCTTGAAGCGTGTCTGTAATCTGAAGATTGACGCGCATTAAGTCAGCATATTAACTACATGTGTGATATGATCATGTTTTTTTCTGTGTACATAGAAGAATAGATGTGTTTTGACACATGGAATGTAGAAGGTGTTCTATCTAATATTAGCATGCCCTCTCAAGCTGCCCGACCTTATAATTAGCATCACCTTCTCTTACCTCCCCTCCCCGTTTAGGTACCGCCCGTTTACTGGCTGGTATAACACAATCCGGGTGTACTGACACCCAAGAATACAATTTTCCCGTATTTACTGGCACTCGCTTCCAGCCTAAACACAAGCTACCCGGATGCACTGACACCCGCTTTCAGTTGCGACACAATTTACCTGTATGTACTGACATCCTCTTTCTAGGATCCTGGTTAACATGTATTAGCAATATAATTATGTACACAAACATATTCGCTCTGTCAACTGTAACACAATCTGTACTAGACAAAATGAATGAAAAAAAGAACTTTGAATTTCCAATGAGAAACACAATTTACCAGGAGGTACTGACGTCCGGTTTCAACTGCTACACAACCTATCCGGCGTGAGTCCAGCAATATAACAATATATAACAATATATCCCAGCAATATAACAGCAGGCAGGCCAGGAGAGAGCATCACAGATTTTATCATGAATAAATGGTGCAGTTGTGGTGGAAAATCTTGAAAGTAAAACTTGCCATCACTTCAGTCCTCCCCGAATGACGTCGGTAACGACAACCAGAGGGTGGATGCTGAAGGAATGTAAACTACAAAGACGCCATTCCTCACCGAGATTATCCTTGCCTGAGAGTTGAACACACCGTTCCCGAAACAGTTAACCTGGCATTACAATCAGGGCATGATGATGCCCGGAAGTGATGTTTTTGACGGAGGTGATGTCGATATACGCTCACATCTGTGAAGACGGAACTTGGTAAAGTACAATGTCCATTTTTCTGTTTGTTGTTTAACATCGCACTCATAACTAGGACAGCTACATGGCGAGTAATGTGCAAGAAATTGTGTCTAATCCAAACAATCCAGTGTTAGACAATCATGTGTCATGACATCGTCCCAACTAGGACGCGATGATAAGGAACAGAGTGGTGGGGTAGTCTAGTGGTTAAAGTGTTCACTACTCACGTCGAAGACCCGGGTTCGATTCCTACATGGGTGTCCACTACCGTGGATATTGCTGGAATGTTGCTAAAAGAGTTGCAACACACTAACACATAGGCTTCAACGGTGTCAATGAACCTGATCACAGGATACCACTAAATGCCGCTGGCGACAATATTTGTGGCAGTTATCCTACTGTGGGCTCTATAGTGTACGCTTGGAACATATACGGTAGTTAGTTCGCAAAAAGGTTGGTAGGTGTTGTACCAGTTATCCTACAATGAATGTTGTGGTTTGGTCTTGTGTGTACCGTAATTGTTCAGTAAAAGCTGACTGCCATGCTTCCGATGCAGTGTGTAGAGGGCAAAGAAGATTATATACAAGTACCTGGTCACTGCAGTCTTTTCAAATTGGCATCATCGTCATCAAATGCTGCATTATTTCTGTGGTTTGGATAAAAAAGGATATACATATATAAGATAACATACATTCTGTACAAACATAATCACTTTATTCAACACGAATTGACACAGTTTTACTTAACCAGCTTATTAAGGCTTATGGCCATATTCAAAACTTGCAATAACAAGAGCCACCCCAGATTATAGCATTTCATCATCCCAAATGCATAGTTTCAAAACCTTTATACTTTTAACAGTTACTGGTGTTTTCTTGATTTCCATAATACTCAGAGTCCTTTTCTAAGCAGTCTTTCAGTGTTAAGTTGTCACTCATTTCATACAGAGACTGAAATTGCACAATATCTGCCTGAACTACAGACATTGGGTGTTTCACTTCGTATTGCACGGAAAGCCGAACAGTCTTTCCAGTTTCTCAACTCACTTCCAATTCTTCCACTTCACAAGGCTGCTGTAGTCGAATTATCACGCCTTGACACCTTTAACCTGGAATTGTTCGTTTTTTCTCGCTTATATGGAATCGGACGCGAGCAGGTTCACATGTCAATGCTTACGCTTTGCTAAAATGAGGATAACTCTGAAACAATATCCATTAGAAAAGCAAAGTGGATTTCTTTTGTCTTATTTTGCAGCTATGGCAATTCAACAAATGTATGAAACGAATGATCACAGTTGCGCTTACAACTGTCAACCTCGACCCATCACTGACAGGCACATTTGCGTTTCTTACTGACTGTCAAACTGGCACACTTTTGTGAAATTCTTCATTCTTGGCTTATTCCTTCAGCTTGACAGTGTCAAGCGAAGTGTCTGCGCATGTTCATGAGACCGGTTAACAACCCCGACAGATTTCGCTGTCGGCACAAACCCGAGTTTACTGTTTACGAGAAATGTAAGAGTGATTATTTGTTCGGGAATGTTACCAGCACTACAAATAGTCTACTTCACTCGTATACCTGAGACTGACTCAGATTTTCAGCGATTTCATTGAGCAGTGCACGTCCATTGATTTTGTCAAAAACTCTGTCGTCTGCTTAAATCCCATCGTGCACCTGTGACACAGTTAAAGCTTATCTGTCGAATATGGGGGAAAGGGCATATTTTATCGTGAGAATTATAAAAGTCATAATATCATAATAAGTATCATGCAGTTACCGTATTGTTTCGGGTAAACACAGTATTGTGTCTAGGCCTACGAGTGGTTGGGTAGCCTAATCGTTAAAACGCCCGCTCTTTACGCAGAAGACCAGGGTTCGATTCCCCACATGGGTACAAAGACTGAGGCCCATTTCTGGTGTCTCCCCCCTATGATGTGCCGGATTATTGCTAAAAGCGGCGTAAAACCAAACTCACTCACTGTGTCATGCCTAAGATAAAATCTGTTATGAAACTTGCCGTGAGGCATTTCAGTGTGTTGTATGGTAAACACCTATTAGACGTATCTCTCAAGATACCGTTGTCTTTGGTAATTAGGATCCGATTTTAGCGGGGGTCGCGGTAATTAACGAGTGAGTTTAGTTTAAGACCTCTTTCAGCAACGTTCAAGAAATAACACGACGGGGACACCAGAAATATGCATCCCACATTAAGCCTATGTTGAAAATCGACCCCGGATCCTTGGCGTGACAAGTGAACACGTTACCCACAAATCTACCCTACCGGCTACTTCATGACCATGACTGGTACCATCTGTGTGCTATGACACCTGGGCACTTGTATGGACTCAAGGGTATGGACTACTTGCCCAAATATAACCCTTAAAACCATATTATGATTCAAACAAAGCCAGGGGCCATGAGGTAACCTAGTAGTTCATTCTCCATAAGGATGACCAGAACTCGATCTTGTAGAATGTGTGAAGCCCAATATTGCTTTATTGTTACTGAAAGCAGCATGAAACTAAACTGACGGACACACTCACTCACTCACTCACTCACTCACTCACTCACTCAAACAAATTCAAAATCGAGACGAATCACAAGTCGACCCAGAATAATACTTTTCTCATAACATAAAGGGACGTAACTCTTCACAAAATAGCGACGCACAAGACGACTGGGCAACAACTAGCCCTAAAGACATGATACACACGGGCAGCTATTTCAAGATTTCTTGCAAGTCAAATAACGGATGTTTGTGAACACTAAACTCTTTCATTATGTTCTCAATAACCTCCCTCTAACCCTTGTTCTAACAATCACCGTTCATCTCTCGCCACAAAGAGATGTCTGAACAAGATCTCCCTCGGGTAATTAATCATACATGTAAAGTTACATTGTAAATTTCCTCGGGGAATGTGGAGCTGAGTCGATCACACAATTACGGGATCGGATGATTGCTGTTTGTCGTGGAGCTGACATGTATACAACATTTGGGCGCAGCGGGGTCCGCATGAGACTTGGCACAGGGGGCGCTGCTGATGGGAGAAGATACAGACTGTACGTACACGTTGAACTCCTCCTAATGAGACAGACAGAATCTTAATAACACTGAAATTTTAATTAAATCGCATTAAACGCAATGTTTCACAAGGCAAATGTCTTTTATAGAATTACACAAACATTTGAGCTCTCTTTTTCTTATGGCGATTAACAAATCCCAAAATCGAGATTCTGTTACTGTACAATATTTATTTAATCGATATTATCTTTTAAGTTAAGTGATGGTTTAAATATGCAATTATATATAAACTGGTTAATTTTAATATATATTATTTGGTTTTATATAGTGAATGACAACCATGAATACCTTTGTTAGACTGACAAAGGTATGTTTAAGGGCTTCCTGACCTTTGCAATTCGTAAGGAGAAATAGCTTTACGGTGTTTTCAGCTATATTTCAGCAGTATCACGACAGAAGACACCTTAATTGGGCCGCACGCATTTTTGGGAAATCGACCCAACATGACGAGCGGACGCTGTGTCAACGAGCCAGCGAGTGAGTGCATAACGATGGTATTACTTCGCTTTTAGCAATATTGAAGCAATATCACCACAAGAGACACCAGGGATTTGCTTCACACATGTGGGGAATCGAACCAGAGGCTTCAACGGACACTTTAACCATGAGGCTACCCCACCGCCCGAGTTTTGACTTAAGTTAATAGTTTTTACTTAAATTTGAGAAAACCCATGCATTCTCAAGAAAGAACTGTAATCGTTATTAAAATAAAATATACTATAATACAATTTGAGTTTCCGGGACAGATTTCTTAAGTTGTTTGGGCATTTTTGTTCTATAAATGCAGTTGAGTTAAAATTCCAGCTGTTTCAAATTGTCAAATATAGTTTGAAATTTGAGAAAAAACGTAAGTTTGTTTCCAGAAATGGGGGACTGATCACCCTATCGGTTGCCTCCAACGATAAGCTGGGTTTGCTGAAGACCCCGATCTATCCCAGATGTTCGCGGGTGAAGACCAATTTTAACCCGTATCTTCTTAGGTAAAACAGTTGGCGATCTGGAATGGTTAATCGGACAACATGTCTGCAGGGGTTTGAGGTTAATGCCATACCGAACAAGGAAACCATCTCACACTAAATCTCTTTACCATTACTATCACCACTACACCGTGTGTGTATAAGGGACTGTATTCAGTTCCGATCTGCAGTGGACGTGCCAAAAGAAGTTCATCTGTCATAAACATTTTCACTGAGGGATCTTGGCTGTTCAAACATGCCCTTGAATGAAAACATGCATAACAATTGGTTTTGTGTTGTTGTGTTAATTGCTAACATGACACTCTCATCCTCCTCCTGGAGAACCTGCGAGGATGGATAGGAACGTTTAGTGTGATTGGGCCACTTCAATCTTTTTCTCTGTCACCCCCAGGCGGTCTACACAGTCCTAAGGTATCTATGCGTATCATTGACCGTTGGTGGTGGCGGGAGAGGTTCCTCGTTCTGACCAGTTGAGTCCCTGTAAAATATCTCTGAATTCATCCCACCCCGTCTTTATCTTTCCATCCCCCTTCTCTCCTTTCCTATATTTTCCTCTTTCCGTCCCCCTTTCTCTTTCACATTCCTTATTTCTTCTTCGTCCCCGATCCCAGCGTTCCCCCTTTCAAATCCCCATTCACCCTTACCACTCTTCATCCACTTCTGTATTTCCTCTCCTTCTACCCTCTATCTTTCCCCTTTCCGTTTACCCTATCTTTATCTCTCCCCGGGCCCATCCTTCTGTTTTTCTTCCCTCCCTTCTAACTCGCTCTCCTTCACATTCCTCTTCTTTATTTTACCGACCAAGTACTTCACATCTCAATTTATCATGAGTGGCTAACATCTCTTTGAAAGCCAGATCACAGAGTTGAAACGACTCCCGACGGTCGCGTGTTGACATCACCTGCCACTGGTAATAGCCATCAATTAATACTGCATGTGATGTGGGCTAAATTCCCATATACAGGTCCATATTGAGGTGGTATCACTATTCTGAACTCTACCTAAGACAGAATGCATTATTCCCGGGTTATATAAGTTGACATCCGCCTCCAGTGTCAGATATGTATATTTCAATATTCAGCAAATGGTGCTGTGTCTATCGATCCGTATCCGTATCCATAATATGTACAACACACAGTCTGTAATCTTTATTAATTTTCTCTACCTTTTTTTTCTTTAGCGGTATGATTATGGGGAGGTAATTTGATGTCGTGAAGTGTTGCCGTAAAGTGGCGTGTAGACAAGAGGCGTCATTTTGAAACTGTACATCACTTGAATAAGAAACCTGATGTACGCGTGTGATTCTGCCACAAAATTTTGAGTAATTACCCCCAAAATTATTCCATATTTTTTTAGAACATTGTTTGTCTCATGAAAATGCTCGTTCATTTACAATTGTCGGTGTTAAGAGTGTAAATGTTCAGCACAAGGCAGCCATGTGCTGTCACACTTGAGTGATTTCGTTCAGTAACAGTACTTATCATGAGGGGAAAACGCTGTAAACATACTTTGCTTTATGGTAATTACAAGTGTTGGTGCAAATAATTTTCTAGATATTATTCTAAGCTGGGATTTGTATTGAAATTTCAGCTTGAATCTGTAATATCTGTACAGCTGAAAAGGTCTACGCACCCAACTGTCACTCGAAGTGCAAACTGTCATTGTATTGTTACACAGAGAAATGCTGCCAGAATAAACATACAGAGTCTCAGAAAAAAGCAGAATCGTGTCTTGAAATAGCAGAATGTACACAGACATCGTAAGAGGCGACATACGGGATCGGGTGGTCAGGCTCGCTGATTTGGCTGACACATGTCTTCGTATCCTGATTGCGCAGATCGATGCTCATAATACCAGTCACTGGATTGTCTGGTCCATACTTCAGACGAACTGCCTGTAGCTGAGCTTGTGCTGAGTGCGGCGCTAAGCAACAAACACACACCGCTACAACATGCATGTGTGCTAATCACGAATGTTTACACTGCTTGTAATTTTTCCCTAATGTTGCTGTTCCAGATTGGCCAACTGTGAAGTGCTAAGAATATTGTCTCCGGCGAATTGTGTTATCGCAGATTCTAAACCGTAAACAATACTGCCCCAGCTTCATTGTGACTGCATGCACAAGCGGAAGACTTGTTTTGAATGTATCGTTGTTGAGGGTCACCACTTGACGGGATTCTCGGATACTCAGCTGCCGGTACGGGCAGATGGATTAGCCTACTACGGAATCAGATAATGTGTTGAGGCTTCTCTGTGTCTCGGGCCTGCGGTAAATTCCATGGTTCAGGAGGTGAGAAGGTGTGATTTGTCACATGTCATAGACGTAAATTGTGTTATGCTCACGGCAAACTCTCCATCGCACCATGAGCGAAGATTGTTGTAGGGTACTGGAACGTATGATGAATATTAGGCACAAACGGCGACACTGAAGATGTTTGTATACCAACCATGAGACTGAGACGAGAGAGAAAACTGGCGCTCTTGGGGAGCTAATCTGATTTGTTTCTGTAACAGATCTGACATTATTATAGTGATGTGAGGTGGAATGAGGGTGGGTGTTAGAGTTGGGTGTTGTTGAGCTGGAGCTCTCGGAGTGGAGTGGAGTAGAGCGGAAGGGAGCGGAGACATGGAGTGGAATGGAGTGGAGAGGTGACGGTATATGATTTTTGATGCACTGGTGTTCAGAGCATATCGCCCACTCATGGATGAATATTTGTCGATGACATTTCTTGTACTTTTGTGCAGTTTTTCACTACCTTCGTTAAGAGATGGACTGAAATTCATGTTGTGGCGAGTGTTTTACAAATAACACATGTAGTCAACCCTTTATAATTGTATATGTTTTTGACCCACCCCTAGTGACTGTTATATTGTTTGACTGCTTCCCCACTACTCACTTCACAATGTGACCACTACCAGGCTAATAGCCTGTCCACAAGTTTTAATCCTGATAATCTAGCTGATAAAACTTCCACAGCCCTACCAACCCTATAATATGTGACCGGCATTGCCTCACTGAGGTCAATTTGAAATAGATCTGTTTTTAAGGCATGGTCAATCCCTTGCCCATGGATATGAGTCACGGGTCCCTCTGTGTATGTTCTTGGTATGTGTGAGTACCATTGCAGTGGTGGGCTTCCGCCAAAGTGCATGGTAAAATGTCAAGGACATCCGTTGCTTCAAGGCGCCCTAGAATTTTGTCTTGAAATGCTAGAAATGATGATAATGTTGATCAAAACACTCACTCATTCACAGTAGTAGTAGTAGTAGAAGTAGTAGTAGAAGTAGTAGTGACAGGAGTAGTAGTGGTAGTAGAAGTAGTAGTAATGGAAGTAGTGGTAGTGGTAGTAGTAATAGTAGTGGTGGTAGTAGTAGTAGTAGTAGTAGTGGCAGCAGTAGTAGTTATCTCCTGACTGTGGATGAATGTGTGAATGCAGTTTTACGCCGCTTTCAACAACTTTACTTTGAAGCTTTAAAGTGGTTTTTACACTTCGTACCCATGTCTGAAATCAAACCCGGACTTTCCGTACGACAGGCGAACACTCTAACCACACGGCTGCTCAACATTCCGCGACTGACCGTGAAACAATTGGTAAACAAGGTAACGACACCGTTGATCTCTTCCAGCAATTCCCAGCTGTCGACAGGGCTTATTACCAAAGTACTCGTAGAACCCGACACCTCATCAATGTCGATGTGGTATCACTGACATACAGTCGAGTTGCAGTCAGATCTCAGTCAGGCTTGCCTCAGTTGAAAAAGATGAGGTGTCGACAGTTGTTCGCAATATGTGAACTATCATGGAATCATGGAACGGATACGATAGGCTTGCTCAAGGAAACAATTGTTAGAATAAATCTCAATTACCAGATTGCATAATCCAAGGCAAGACGTTGTCCCTATAAAAGGGGGCGGTGGGATAGCCTAGTGGTTAAAGCGTTCGCTCGTCACGCTGGAGGTCCGAGTTCGATTCCTTACATTCTTACAATCTGTGAAGCCAATGTGCACCACCATGATGTTGCTGGAATATCGCTATGAACAAAACTGACTTACTCGGCAAAAATAATTTCTGGTTATGCAAACAAGTTGTCCCTAGATTAGACTGGTGCAGTTTCGGGTAATCTTCACATTAACAACGATATAGCTCTAAACTCATAACTTTCTATAAAACGCATCATCGTATGCCTCCTGTGTATTTGAGCCAGGAAGACAATTTCGACAAAGCAATTATAATCGTATAAATAGTATGTCCATTCAAACTATCAAGTGAGTAAATGAGTTAAGTTTTACGACGCACTCAATACTCCAGCTGTATGGCTGCGGTCTGTAAATAATTAAGTCTGGACCAGACAATCCAGTGATCAACAACATCGGGAACCGATGACATGTGTCAACCAGGTCAGCGAGCCTGACCACCCGATCCCGTTAGTCGTCTCTGACGACAAGCATGGTCGCCTTTCATGGCAAGCTTGGGCTGCTGAAGGCCTATTCTACCCCGGACCTTCTCGGGTCTCAAACTATTAAGAGTAGAACGCAAACTTTAAGGTATTCTCACTTATTTTTACCTAGTGGGATTATGTCGTGGAATTCATTACCCGACGGAGCTGTTAACGTTATTTCCCTGAATCAATTTAAAACGATGTCAAACCCAACAGAAACTCACAATTACTTTGGTATAAGTTTTAGGACTAGATTTTATAAAATCATTAATTGTCGCCCTAAGCTCGGCTGTAGTGATCTCAACGCAGATACATATAATCGACTTATATCGGAAACATCCAAGTATTCATGAAGTCATTAGAACGAAGGTATTATTCATTATCTTAGTATATGTCACAACTATAAACGTCTAAGGACAGCTGTGTACTTGATACTCAAGGACATTATGTTAAAACTACCTTATACGATACCGGCACATGGAATAGTTAAACAAATCGTGATATTATCAACTCATTACACCAGTTCGTTTCTAAATACAAACGTTTCCAGAGATTATCACCCTATGCATATATTCACTATAAGACAAGTTCGTGTTACTTGTGTTTATGCAGAGGTTCATTAACTGCAGCCGTGATGGTGATCCCCTTGTCCTTTCTGAGTTCTTGGATTGCTTTCCTCTCATCTTTGGACAGGTTGTTCTGTTGGCTTGGGGTGTTGCGGATGATGTCAACTATTTGGTGTCGTAGGTAGTCCACATTGCCATTGGGGGCCAGTTGTTGCAGTCCCTTCTCTATGTCGCTGATGTACTCATCTGGGTTGGGACGTGGGTTGGTCGGCACATAGCTCAGTCCTTTGGATAGGAGTGAGATCTGTGAGTTTGTTCAAAATTTGGATCAGAAGTCTGCCGTATGTGAAACTTTATTCACGTCGCAGCAGGCCTTTGCGTGACACACTCGTACTGCTAGTGTTGTATACATAAGTTTATCACTGGTCTATGTGAAACAACAAGAGACCAGTCATGACGTTGTTGAAAGGATAAAAGCCACCCTTGAAACATTATTGAATTATAGCGCAGTCATTAGTAAAAGTTACTTTTGAGATCGCTATTCTTTCCTTTTAATAAATCTGGAGATACAGAACGCGTTGGACGGACTACATAAGACTATTAGGGTTATTCCAATCACCGGTAAGTTGCGCTTGGTAAATCTCCGACTACGAGTGAGTGAGTATGGTTTTATGCCGCAATATTTCAGCAATATCACGGCGGGCGTCACCAGACACGGGCTTCACTAATTGTGCCCATTGTGACATTGTATTACACATCCTCTTTGTGAAATATGGAGCGGTGGGGTGGCCCAGTGGTTAAAGCGATCTCTCGTTACGCAGTAGACCCGGGTTCGATTCCCAACATAGGTACAATGTGTGAAGCCCATTTCTGGTGTCCTCCGCTATTTTGCTAGAATATTGCTAACATGGCGTGAGACTGACTTCACTCTGTGCTTTGGAAATGTTCTTCTACCATGAAACGTTTAAAAACATTTCCTGATGCTATGTATGATGTAACCCTGATCAAACATTGCCTCGAAATTGTTGCAACTGCAACAGGTCCTGGAATATCGCTCAAAATAAAAGGAAAGTGGAAACACCACATCAAAGGCAATACTCCTGGCGAAGCAATCAATCTATTCTTGTTGATATACTAGTAACTCACCGTGAAATCATAGTTCCCGAAAGTATAGAGAGTGTTATTCCACAATGGTCATTGCATTCTCATCAATAGCTGGTTAGCGAGTCTACGAGTCTACGGAGATAACACAACACCAATTTGGTAGATGTCTCATACAAGACAGCCAACATGTAACCAGAACGATCAATCGCAGAGACAGAACAAAAGATGGCATCACACTATAAGATAACCTACCATGTAGCGTAACGGGAGGTTATATTAAACAGCGAAAAGGCTATCAACTTACTTCATAACGTATTCCCAGCAGCTTCAACATCAACATCACCGACCACATCACCACTTCTCAACGTGTTCGAAGACGGCTAAGAATAGCTTCCGAGTGAATTTGCACTGCTCGTGGTTCATACTTTATAATGTCAAAACCATGCTCCGTGATGATATACGAAACAGATTGTGATGATGTTATGAGTGAGAGGCCTATGGTAATATGATGATATTATGATGATGTTTCAGGCCGTACAGAAAATACCTCTTTGTATGTACAGTTACAGAATGTGGTTATATTTAACTGACGTGATGTACCTTCATCAAAATTCCAATACGAGTTTATTTGACCGAATATGATATTTCGCATGACTAATTAGGCTGTGTATTTGATCCCCGTGGAAGACGTGACAATAATCTGGCTGCCGGTGCTGAAATAATCTGTGTTAAGCTAGTGGATAGGGGAAAATTGATAATCAGTGGCACCTGTCGCTAGATATTGACGACGGCACTGACAAGACAGATTTCACCCCTTTATGTGTGTCGTGGAATATTTCGTCATTTGTATACGTATACATAGTAAATAAATGCTACAAAAGCCTTTCCACATCTAACTGTATATTTCCCACGACACCGTGAGCATGTGAATTTGAACACTATCAAATAGTGATAATGTCAGAACACCTCACAATTTAATTCTGGACTCACAAGAGTCCAGAAACTCTCCTCACTGTGGCCTCTCCCTCACAAGGGATTTGGCAAAAATAAACATGCAGTTGTGATGAATATGTTCGAGTTTAAATTTTGAGTTTTCGAAAAAAATGTTTTTCATTTTTTCATCCTTGGCACATAACAACTGCATGTTTTTTTTTACCAAATCCCTTGTGAGGGAGTGGCCACAGTGCGGAGAGTTTCTGGACTTTAGTGAGTCCAGAATTAAATTGTGAGGTGTTTCAGAGGTTCGCGAGAAGGTGAGTGACTCCTATCCATCCCTTGCCTCCGTCATAAACACGATGCATAAGCTAGTCACCTGAAACAAACATGAACGTACGTACAGAAAGCCGGAGTTGCGTTTCTTTTGTCGTATGTGTATATGTGTTTTCCTAGAGAACACTGGGATATCTAGTTTTTGAAGACAGTGAGGACTGAGTGTTTTACGCCGCTTGTGCCAATATTCCAGCAATATCACGGTCGGGGACACCATAAATTGGCTTCTCATATTCTACCCATGTGAGGATCCAAACCTGGCTCTTTGGTATGACGAGCCAACACTTATCCACAAGGCTATCCCGCCACCCGGAGACACTAGGGAAGTGTTTGTAACGCGGTGACACATACTAAACTACAATAATAAATATAATCTTGTTCAGGACTACATCAGTTTTTCATGTTAACATTAACATGTTAACATTAGTTCGGCATCGTGTCAGCATCATGTTAACACTTTGATGATATCATATTAACATCGGGTCGTACGTCAGGGCAACATCGACCTTGCATCATGTTAATATCAGTTAATACCATGCTAACAATATGGTAACATCACATTAATATCAGTTAAAATTGGACCTCTACATCACAGTATCATCGGTCTTACATTGGGTTAACATCGCCCTTGCATCATATTAACAACAGCATATTAAACACCATGTTAACATGCTTTTACATCAAGAAACATTCTTGCATTATTGTAATATCGACCTGCATATTACTATCCGACCTGTATTATTTTAACACCGGTCGCTGTCCATAACTTATTTGCACACACACCATATTTGCATTCGACCTACATATTACATATTACATATTCGATATATTCATGGATCAGATAGCCAAAACAGATATTCACAGAACTGACACAACGACTGACAAGATTACAGAGCGGCCGACGTATAACATGTTACAGTATGATTAGAGCGTCCGGAATTATTATAACATGATACTTGTCAGGTAGGAAATCGATTTCATGAAATTACTATTCAATTGAATCTCTAACGACTGAAATGTATTTAGAGCAACAGTCTTAAAGAATCGCCATCTTATCCATAGATGTACCTACATTTCATCGGATCCCAAACGCTTAGATCGATGCTCATGGTGTCAATTACTGGATTAGACACTTATTGCAGAGTTCAGCGTTGAATAGTGAGTGAATGAACGTCGCACCCAACACTTTTCCAGCTTTTCCGTATCAGATATAATCCTGCGTACTAGAGCCACAGACTTAAAGAATTGTCATGGATACATTTTCATCGCATCGTTCATATCGTTACTGAGATCGTTAGATTTGTTGTTGTAAAGTTTTGTACAGACGACAAGGCATGAAGTCTGCTATACTATCAAAAAAAGAAACGCATAGACGAGAAATCTGTCGCGAAAATGTGTTTATTTTCAATCATGTACAACTCGTCCACAAATGGACTTTAGTGCATGACATTTTACACTATGGTACCTCGATGTCTGTATGTACGGAGACTGTCATTTGTTACAACTGTTTGGTTTCAACGAGCTGCAAGACATGATATCTTGCTCCGACTAACATTCAGACGCCTGGCAACAGAAGATTGATAATCTCCAGCATCCTTTCTTTCAATGGCGATGTTCCGTGTCGCCGAGTCAAGACGTGGCGTAGTGATTTGACCTTGAAACTCCTTCAAAACGAATGCCAATGTCTGAAAGTAATCTGGACTTTTATTGCCAGACAGTGAATGCACAATTTCAGCTTGAAGGTTATTTCTGTTGCGTTGTGACGATGACTCTCTAATCCTCATCAAAATTAACATTTTCAGTTAAATCGATTTTTTTAACTTGTGCAATTATGTAAAGTCATGTTATCAGTATTTCTGTTACATTCTTTGACGATTGTATGATCACAATAGGTAATTATTAGATTTTTTAAAAGTACAAATCTCCTATGCGATTCTTTTTGTGGAGAGTACATGTCCTTACTAGAATTCCGCATGCCATCGTAAGTATACTGAACATGTCTGTTTTGTGCTGGCGCTTCAGTGCCTGACTCTGAGAGTTCGGGTTCGAATCTTTACTAAGGTACTTTACTAAGAAAGTGTAGCCCCAGATATGACATGTGTTAAATGTCTCTTGAAAATCTTGAAAACAGCGTCTCGCATCTCGAAAGGAAACACAACAGTGCCATTCTGCATACTTGTTAATGTGCCTACTTCCCAATGTGCCTAATTGCTAATATGCCCACATGCTAATGTGCCTATATCTTGAGGTGCCTACTTCCCTGCATCCCTACCTGTTAATGTGACTACATGCTAATATACCTGCATGCCAATGTGCCTACTTGCTAATGTGCCTATTTGTTGGTGTGCCTACTTGCCTGCATGCCTACATGTTAATGTGATTACATCGGCTTAATGTATCTGCCTGCTAATGTGCAGACATGATAATGTGCCTATTTGCTGGTGTGCCTACATGCATATATACCGACTTGTTAATGTGATTACATGCTAACGTATCTGCATGCTAATATGCCTACTTGTTGATGTGCCTACTTGCTAATATGCCTAGTTCATAATGTGCCTACTTGCTAATGTGCCATATACTAATGTGCCTACATGTTAATGTGCCGACTTGGTGATGCGCAAACCTGCTAATGTGCCTATGTGACAATGTGCCTTCTTGCTAATGTGCTTACTTGTTTAAGTGCCGACCTGCAAATGTGCCTGCACACCATTGTAGATGTGACGTTGTTCAACCTCCCTTTATAACTGGAAAATGCAAAGTGCCAAGGTTCGTGGGCTACCGTCTATGACAAAACAATGAAACAAAAAATACGCAGATATCTCAAACGCATTTCCATCCCGCTAATACTCTAACACTGCACTAGATGTAGACGGAAGACATTATCTCGTAGTCTTAGCGTTAAATGTCCCTTTCCATTAAGAGATTATACAAAGCCACTTCTTTGTCAATAATGATCGTGGAGACGATTGGCCTGCAATGTCCAAGTCGGCGCTTAGTAGCAGATATTTACGACGTCAGGAGACATCAAAGACGTTGGAGATGTGCGAGGTGAAACACAGAGCCAACAGGTCTGAATTTCAGGATGTATTTTCTCAGCGTATTGATGTACGGATGTATGGATATGTGGGTAGATTGTGTGTGTGTGTGCGTGTGTGCGTGTGTGTGTGTGTGCGCGCGCGCGTTCATTAAGCTAATTCTGTATTTTCACCACCGTCATCATTTCATGGTGTCAACAAAAATATAAAAACACTTAGTTAGATACATGTATTCAACAAAACGTCGGCAAATATAAATGAAACGTTGCATTAAATGTTATTAAAAGACCTAGGTTAAGACAATGGATGTCAAATACGTCCGTCAGTTATAATTAAGCCATAGGTTACTTAAAACAAGCTTTTCTGGATAATCGACAGTAGTAGATGTCATCATAATGTGAGAAGTATTATAGGCTTAGAAGTGTCTTCTACGTAGTTATATTTTCTACGTAGATGTAAGTATTTTCTACGTAGATATAAGTCTCTACTTCCTTGGTGTAATATCTTCTATGTAGACGTAAGATTCACTTACATAGATGTAAGCATCTTCTTCGTAGTTGCAAGTATCACCTGCGTAGATACGTACCTTCAGTGCAGATGTATCACCTACGTAGATGTATCTTCAATGTAGATGTATCACCTACGTAGATGCAAGTAACTTCTACGTATATGTAAACATACTGTACGCAGATGTAAGTATCTTCTATGCAGAGGTAAGTATTACCTACGTAGATGTAAGTATCTTCAGTTCAGATGTATCACCCATGTAGATGTAAGTAACTTCTACGTAGATGTAAGTATCTTCAATGCAGATGTAAGTATTTTCTACGTAGATGTAAGCATCTTTCATTCTGATGTATGTAACTTCTACGTTGATGTAAGCATCCTTTATGCAGATGTATGTAACTTCTACGTTGATGTAAGCATCCTTTATGCAGATGTATGTAACTTCTACGTAGATGTAAGCATCTTTCATTCTGATGTATGTAACTTCTACGTTGATGTAAGCATCCTTTATGCAGATGTATGTAACTTCTACGTTGATGTAAGCATCCTTTATGCAGATGTATGTAACTTCTACGTAGATGTAAGCATCTTTCATTCTGATGTATGTAACTTCTACGTTGATGTAAGCATCCTTTATGCAGATGTATGTAACTTCTACGTTGATGTAAGCATCCTTTATGCAGATGTATGTAACTTCTACGTTGATGTAAGCATCTTTTATGCAGATGTATGTATGTTCTACGTAGATGTAAGCATCACCTACGTAGACGTAAGTATTTTCTACAAAGATGCAACTGTCACCTACGCAGATACAAGTATTATCAACGTGAGATGAAAGTATCTTCTACGTTAATGCTAGTATTATTTACGCAGATGTCTATATATTTTAGACTGTCCCCCAAATAGGTTTCCATACGAACCAGTAATGTCTGATTAACAGAATTATATTTCATATATCTCCCGGGTTGTAACGCAAATAAGCCTGGTTAGTACGGTCTAGCTTTAAAGGTCACACGTGGAAGTATTTTAATCTGCCTACATCATTGATACTCAGTGGAAATTGGCGTTTGAAAGAAATTTCATTTCACGAATTGATTGATTATTGATTGAATTGCTATTGATTATTTGAGTTTGAACCTGCATTCAATCAGGGAGAAAAGTTCTAGTCATGATCGATGAAATGTATGTTATCAAATATGTCAGCTTTTTTTCTGATTGATTTAAACAAAGAAATCATTTTGAATGTTGCATCATTAAACACAGAGAGAATATTCATCCATGCTTGATGTGATATACTGCGATAAAAAGACTTCAGAACGTATATTTCCAAATGGGATGTACTGTATCATTTCTTGTGAGACTCTATAACCATTTTCCGTCCGAAGATTGTTCTTTGGCACACATCTCTTATCACTTAAACAATCGAATGTCAAGGTCAAGGTCGAGGTCAACTGGACTCATTATGTTGTATCGCCCCTATGAGAGTCCAGACTTGCTGGAATCTGCCCCCAAGGATATAACAAATTATTGCCTAGGGGACGTAATGTTTGTGGAAGCTGTTGGGGGTTCTGTTGATGGCGTATCCGCAGACGTTGATGTTAAATCTTTGGTAGAGTTAAGAACACGAGACTATGTGGACAGTGGCGATACATGAGTGACGAAACGGTGTGCCAATAAATTGCTCTGACAGTGAATCAAGCCTGTCCTACCGATATTGGCAATGACGACCCACGTCATTGCACTAACTTCATACGTCCTATCCTCTTCCTGTGTACATGTAAATTATTCAATTTGGACAAGACATTTATATACACAGTAAGTGAAAACAAAAGTGAAGAAGAACAAAGTGGATGACCCAACCATTTATGATCATCAAAAGTATCCCCCTACTCGACCTCCACACCTAGCCATAAATTATGAACGGTCCACAAAGCTGAAAGACGGACGCTTTGCACAAGGTGTATAGAAGTAAATGAAGAAATTACACATTAATGTGGCACTCTTGTTAAAACACCGTCTATCAAACAAACAGATTTATTCCTGACTGTCCAACATCAATAGAACCTGCTCTCTAAGATAAGAACACCATATCTCAGAGGTCGTCCTAACACATGGACATGGTGGGCAGATGCCCGGAGGCTTCAGGGACGCAGGGACCCAACTCTCATTTAAGTTTATTATGACTTGGTGATACATGTTAATTTCATCGACCATGTACAAGTTTAATGCTCTGAATGACTATATGGGATGGGACCCCACAGAATTACTTTGCCCAAGGTCTTATGATGCTGTAAACTGATTTATTCAAACTAGTAATGATAACCTTAGAGACTTGGGCAAATGTAAACATGTACGCGCTTCTCCTAAATGGAGCTGAATGTTTATATACATCCACATTGCTTGATGCGTGAACCTCTGTCTCTGCAGTGAAGGAACAGTAAAGTAATGGTCGACATGATCGGTAAATCGGCATAAGGATGCATTCGCTTAAAATTAGGCTGGTCAGTGAACCCGATTCCTACTTTGATTAAACCAGATCTCGACACGGTCTAATCCAAAGCTTTGTTTATTATTTGTGAGTGTTCAACCCAGGCTTAGTGCGAAGACAGCTGCCGATGAAGTCGCTCGAGGTTACCTGCTAATACGTGACCAATGTGTCTTTCGCAAATGTTAGCTTAAATTCAAGAGGTGGTGGAGTAGCCTAGTGGGTAAAGCCCTCGCACGTCATGCCGCAGATCGTGTTAATGCTGAAATAGTGCTTAAAGCGGCGTAAAGCTAAACTCACTCACTCGGAAATTGAAATGACTTCGCCGAACATTGATATAGGTCAATTATACTGTGACCACGGTCTTTGTGACGTGGCTGTATATAAAACACATCTTGTTATATTTGACAGTTAAAGAACAGTACTGGTAACACTTTGTAAACAGTATGAGATGGTACAACAAACTATTTGACAGTTGGTGAAGTTTTGAAAATATTGTCAAACATGTCAAACATGGCATTTAGACATACACGTGTTTTAGAAACAGGGCGGTTAGATGTACAGCTGTTTCTAAAACAGTGCAGTTCTGTGTACAACTATTTTTGAAACAGGACAGTCAGATGTACAGCTGTTTCTGAAACAAGACAGGTAGATATATAACTGTTTCTGAAACCCAAACACCTCATTCTTCTGGTTAACGAGACCTGAAAACGTGAAAACTACGCAAACAGTGCAGCCTTCTGGTTACCTAGACTGTCCAAAGAATGTGAAGAATACAAAAAAAATAAATAAATAAATAAATAAATAAATAAATAAATAAATCAATCAACACACAAAACAACACACAAAAAATCAACAAACAAACAAACAAAAAAACAGTGCAACCTTTAGCTAGACTTTCCGGAGAACCTGAAGACAATCCAAACAGTGCATCTTACTGGTTAACTAGACTGCCTGGAGAATGTGACGACTACCCAAACAGCAACAGGCAGATTGTTCGGTGCTTATGAAAATTACCCAGTGATTTTCGAATCTATTTCTGTCCCTCGATAACAAAGCCATGGATTGATTTAAACGTAAATGTATATAATGTGTATGTATTATGGTTTCTCGCATACACACTGTTATAATAAAGATCGAATTATTAGTTGTGTGTGAAACATTTATTACTGACCTCGTGACCATCGACCTGACTCCCAATGTGACCCACGCTTTGGTCGGTACATTTCCGGATCTTTCTTCAGATCCGAACATGACGGTCATGACGTCATAAAACGCAACCGGCAAGTATTTGCTTTGTCCTCAATATGGGTTCGCGTCTAAGAAGCGAAAGATTCGATTTGCCATTCTCTTTGAAAACTCAGTTTCACGTTGAAACAAATTGAAATGAAAAGTCTGAGCAATAAAGATGAAGACACATGACACGTTCAATAAATAATCAGTAATGTGTTAAACGTGAAAAAATACCTACAAAGAGTGTCTTTTAATTATGCTCTGGAAATGACGGAAGAAAAACGAAATCTATAATCTTTACTCAACACAAGGAAGTACTTGAAATTATGGGGTTGCTGGGAAAAAGGTGAAATATAAGATAATTAACAGATAAACAGTGTAGTTTGTCACATCGTAGATGTAGGTGGTGACAAAGCCAGGGAATCGGACAATGCCATGTATGAGGTGACCAGATCGAAGAATATGATGATCAAAGAGACAGGGCCCTTCCCAAATCCATGTTTATTTGATATTTAACGATGTACGCAGCAATGTCCAAGCTCAATGGCGGGGGCCTGTAAATAATCGGGCTGGACCAGACAATACAGTGATCAACGGGTATTGTGACTCTCAATGCCCGTGGAGTGGGATCAGGATCACCCCATGGGTACAAAAAGCACTCACATTATTGAACCCTCCAGTTTACGATAGCGCCAGATACAATATCGGTTGATGGACAGCACTAATTAGTCAGAATACATGAAGCTGTGCGATTTGGCTTTCTGGGTGGTGAAAATATGGACCATCGGTAACTAAATCTGTCGATGCCTAGGCGTATTGACGTAGCTGCAGGTCGACACCGATGTAGTGCACGACGTTATGCATGATACCTGAACTTCATACTTCCCGGTCTTACCGAAACTGAGGATATCCACCTATAGCAGCCAGTGCGGATATGCCAGGATGTCGGTGCTGTCACACCTCTACGAACACAGTAACACCTCTCAATCTACTGCAGGCAGGAAGGTTACGTGCCTTCGCCTACAACCATTGTTTATCAAAGAGCTGAAAATATCTCACTCAATTTACCCCCGCCTTTAGCAACTGACCAAAAACACCCAGATTAACCATTGGAAATAACAGGATTTAGTTTTAGATTACAAATATGTGTGGACGTGTTTAGATCATCCTGCTATACATTGTTATTCCCATGTTATTAACTCTAGACTAGAGATTATAAAACACATCGGGGAAAACTTCACTTCCTTTTAAATGTTCACACTGTATTAATAATCTGTTTTAATGATCATTTTCTATCGCTTATCGAATGTGCATGGTATGTTATGGTCAAGTTATTTAAGTATTGATTGTAATTCGCTCATTATGATTGGTCGAACTGGTTACGCGCGATTACATTCCTTTCCCATTGAAGCGTAAAAAGTTAAGTCAAGCCCAAGTGGACTACCTTGAACGCTTGTATGTCTTTGAATGCCGTTTAAAGAAAAATCTTCTTCTGTTAACCTGTTTACATGCTCATACACATTAGGGATCGCTCAAGCCACCTTTCGAGTGAGTGAGTGAGTGAGTTTAGTTTTACGCCGCACTCAGCAGTATTCCAGCTATGTGGAAATGTCAATTAACCACATGTCACTTAGACAGCGGTCAAATAGAAGATATGTCACACTTGGGACGACAATTTCTCAGCAAAATTCAGATTGTAGTACTAGTGTTAGGCTGATTCGAACCCACACTCTCAGTCAGACATCTTTTGTAAAGGATTCGCAAAATATAAGAACCAAAAAGTTGTCTATCGAGTCGTTGTGCCAGTTTCATAAGAGGACGTACATAGACACCTACAATCGTGGTTCAGTGACTGGAGCGACTTTAATCTCCAGCCGAGTTGTGCTTTAATATGTTAACAGATGGTTCTTATTGTTACCCTGCCTGGCGCTCAGTGTATTAAGTAACGGCTGGAGCGCATAATGTTAACGTATGGTGTCCATGGTGATGGCATCTACGTCAGCTGGCGCTATAAAGCCGGTATACAAGCACCAACAGCCACACACTTGCATTTAAGTGGCTACATTTATGCAATAATCTTGAAGGCTACTGTATTTTACAAGTGATACCATGTCGTTTTCCTCCAGCTAAGGAATCTGTCTTTGAGTAAGAAGTGTCACTACTAATGATGAAACGACACCCCTCAACATCAGCTGAACCACCTATGTGTGTCTGTCCTTATATGTGTGCATACATGTGTGTACACGTGTTGACTTCTAAGTTACTTTAATCGGAAAACTGAATCAACAAGCACACGTCTCAAGCAAACAGTTGGATTAAAACTCAAAACTATTTCATGCAAGGGAAATACAGTAGCTGAACAAATACAATATATACACAAAACATAAAGAAACACATCCTGGATTACTTCACTTCTGTTTTAATGTTCACAATGCATTGAAAACCTTTGTGAAGTATGTTTAACATCTTGGGACGATTTCGTTTTAATAATCATTTTCTATCGCTTTTCGAATGTGCATCGCATGTGATGGTCAAGTTATTTAATGTATTCATTGTAATTCATCCTTAAACAATATCTATATTGTAATGATAGTTGGCAAATACACATATGACATGACTGTATTTATTCTCTAGAAAGATTACTAATCGTCCAGTGCTTGAAAAAATACAAAACCATACAAAATCAATTGCCTCTAATAGTGGCAAAATACTGATACTCTCTACTGCTTGACAAATAGTAGATGAGCCAGCGCAGTACTGAACGCGTTTGTGACAACCAAGCGGTGCAAGTAATCTGGACGAATACACTTGGTTGCTCCGGGTAGATTGACGATTAAGCACGTGCAATACATGCTGCCCGTGATCTGAAATCAATACCGCTACTGTTCAACAGTGTCTCGTAGAGCTATTTAGTTCAGCAAAACACCATCACGACACTATTCGCACGAGGAAATTGAACTTTTCAATATTTAAACGATAACCCGTTTCTCTCTTGTTCCAAATGAAATGTTCTGGAGGGCGTTCCCACATATGCAAATTAGCGTCTTTTCTCAGGTCTTGGCTCATCTAATACTTTGCAAACAGTACCTGATGCAAAAATAAACGTTTTTACGTATTTCTTATGTGGATCTTTCGCAGGTGTTCATGACTTTAACTCATTTCAATCACGACCAAACTTGCACGTTTTCACGTACTGCTTTAAAACACTACATTTATTACTGTTGAATGAAGAGGTGAACAGTTATGGTTCCATGACGACATTTCGTTCAATACACCCAACATGACCAACGACCATTTGGAAGTTCAAAAATGTGAAAACTGCGGACGAGAAAATCTTTGAAAAACATCTTCCCACATTTTATAATAAAACACTATTTTCTTCTAGGTAACTAAGAATATACGACAGTGTTAGAGAACATGGGAAAAGAAGCATACACATTTCCATCTTGGAAACACCAGTATTACAAAAAAATAAAGCAAGTATCAATCAGTAAACATCTTACAACACACATCACTGACTTTATCAGCACAGTTCAATACCACATTTCCACATGAACGACAAGATCCACGTGGCATTACGTTGTGATAAATTATACACGAGTCATTGAGTATGGATCTAAGAAGACAGGCGGTGTATAATTATTGTTATGCAAAAACCCTTGCCAACCTCAAACGAAACAAATCCAATACATTTTGAAAGTACAATGAACAAATGTGGAAGTTCAGACTCACGGGTTTCGGAACATTTCAGAGTGAGGCAAAGGTTTTATTTTTCGAATTGACATTGTTAAGCATAGCTACACATACATCAAGAAAAGGGAAGAAACCACGCTAGGATTTATAAGAGCACGTTACTATCATCGCTTAACAGCTCCACATTCTGACGCGTAAGATAGGTCACAGAAATCACCCACATTTTCAGATAACCGAACTTAGAAAACACTCTATAATTTGGCTTGATCATGTTTTTATTACATCAGCTATACGGTGGATAATTTGGAATGACCAATCCCAATTGAGAATCAGCGTTGAATATTCATTATCCAAATAAAGGAATCGAACACACGTATGAATATTTAAATCCCCTCGTGGTGTTCGACTCGAGACTATATGACCCAGTGTTAACAGTACCCAACACAGCAGTAGTCCAGCCACCGTAGTAGATGATGCCTCTATACAGGCTCATGTTAATAGGTATATCCCTCAGTGTGATCACACGTGTACTCACATTGTTGGACACTGTCATTCTCATCAGTTCCTTCCCATTGTTATAATACAAAACACCAACTGTCTCATCTAGAATCACTGAAAACATGTCACTTCGTGTGGCTAATGTTGACAGACCCTTGCCATCATATGTCACCGTAAACAGTTTTGAAAAGTTACACCCGTATATCTTCCTCCTCCTTGTATCAAGGGTTATCTGCCATGGATGACGTCCATAATTGGCTAAGTCAATGACGTTAGTAAAGTTTTCCCCCTCTGTAGACATGCGGCTGATTGAGTATTTTGGATAATGTGTCCCCATAAATACCAGACCCCGTCCTTCGTCCACTGCCATGCCTAAGGTCTGTACACCCTTTTTCAGTACTCTCGTCTGAGTTGCATCAAGAGTAGATGCTAATATCCTATCGGGAGAATATACAGCAATCAGAAGTTCTCTTGTCTTTGGCAAATAGGCAATGCAGTTAACATTCGCCAGGTTGTGATACGGATAAACACTGAGGGAATCATTATGGAGGTTGAGTTGACGGAATTGTTGTCTCGTGCTTGACCAGATAGAAGCAATCAGAATCCTACGTTCCTTCACAGGTGGTCGCAGCGTTGTAGTTGCAGTTGTCAACAGACGTGATCTGGTTGTGGTCACTACCTTTGTTACTGCTGGTGACGTTGATGTAAACTTAACATGATGACTTGTCCCGGAAGAAACAGGCACAGAAAGACCTGTTTTCATTTGGGATATTTGGAACTGACAAGACTTATTTATCGCCAGTAACCGCTCATTATCTTGTTTGAGTCCAGTAACAGAAACGTTACTCCTTTGTAGTTCCCTTTCCAGTCTGTGTTTCTCTCTTGCACAGGTATCATTTTTGTTTTGTCCATTGCAATCATCTACCTTCTCGAGGACAAATGCATGAAAAGTAGCCGTTTCCTCCTGGAAGTCTTTCAGTGATCTCGAGACGTGATGCCACTGCCTCTTCATTTGATGGTAGCCCCGTCTCACATGCCTTATTCCAGAAAGAACCTCACTTTTCACCGTGTCACGAAACGTCTCTCCTTGTACAATCTCACTCATTGTCTCTCTCACTTGATCCCGTATGGTTTCCTTTAACTCAACTCTCAGTGATGTCTTCACAGCGTCTATGATATTTCGTATCCTTTTCTCCATACGGATCATATCAGCCTTATTGTGAAACAGTTCCTCCTCCAACTGGTCCAATCTCTGTATGACAGACACAAAACTCTCCTGGCAGCTACAACAGCAGACCAGCGAGATGCAAATCAACAACCAGGAAATGCCTTTCAACATCCTCATCATAGAATTCTAAAGCTCACATGAGCAATATGTACGTGTAGTCACTAGGATGAAACAACGCTTTCTGCTTCAGATTCACTCGCGTAAGACTGAGGTATGCATTGTGGTATTACAAGGTCATCACTGCTTGTGAGTCACCCCTGATCACTATCTGCTGGGTATAGATAAAACTCGGTTATCACTGTTCACCTGTGTAGAGGGTAAGTGCAGCTCTGCCTCGAGTGGTTTGTTTGTTGCGGTACATACTCATATATTCTAAGCTAATCAGATTTGTCCTCCAAAGATTCCAAGAGGTTTAGATTTACCTAGATGTAGCTTGTAACGGTGACTGATGTATAAAGCAATGTACAGATCAATATAAACAACTTTAGGAAAACAACAGCTGATGGTCATGAGTCCTATTTCAATTATGCATTTTAGTGAAAAACGTGAAGACTGCAACATATATTTACCTGCAAACAATCATAATAATAACAATGCCCTAAAGTGGTAGCTATAGCTGAAACAAACACGAAAAGGTATTCGATGGTAATGTGTTTGAAACTAAAACCATATGTGCTTTTTTCAGTTTGCTGTCGTTCGTTAAGAAGCGTATGTCAGGTCCACTGCTTGATATTGCATGGCGATTTGTGCTGAGAGAAAGCGACTTGACTCTTCATCTAAATGTGTGTGTGTGTGTGTGTGCGTGTGTGTGTGTCTGCGTGTGTGTGTGTGCGTGTGTGCGTGCGTGCGTGCGTGCGTGCGTGTGTGTGTGTGTGTGTGTGTGTGTGTGTGTATGTATGTATGTATTTAGGTAGGGAGTGTCTACCCTTTTTTGAGTTATGGTAAGTAAATCCAGGGACGTATCTTGAGAGAAATTATCTGTCAGTGTTTGTTGGCCATCTGATCCTCATGATTAAGAGGTGATGTTGTAATTCGGTTGCCTATGGCAACATAGAACCTCTAAACATTCAAATAGTACCCCAATAGCTATATAGCGCTGCTAAGTAACAGGTACATGTCGTTGTCAGCTAAGATAAATCTTTGGCAGTTATATCTAACTATACCTCCGCAATCTCAAGTAGGGTGAATTTTACATGGTACCTGAACTTACTTCCTGGTCTTATTGAAATAGAGGATTTCTACCTACAGCAACCACTGCCGATATCCCAGAATGTCGGTGCTCTCACATCTTCAGGAACAGTAACAACTCACTCTTCATCTACTGCAGTCAGGAAGGTTACTTTCCTCTAGCTACAACCATGGTTTATCCAAGAGACGACAATACATCATCCTTTTGATCTCGGTTCATAACAAGTGACTACAACAGGTTTACCATTCAAAGTAGCGGGGGTTCTGTTTCGAGCGAAAAATATTGGAAGAAATTTCCACATCATGAAGAAATATATTTTTGTTCTGAACTCTAGAATTGGGAATTAAAATACTAGTCTGGAAGCAGTTTCATTTTTTAAATTCCGGAAATTAATCTAAGTTTTACTTCAGCTTTTTTCTAAAACTTCACCATACATTTAACACCTTTTGTAAATTATGGTTTACATTTTCGAAGACGTGTTTCAAAGTCATTTTCATCATCGGTTTCAATCCTCCCTCTACTGTGCTTGGTGATATAATTAAATATACCAGTTAAAATTCACACATTATGATTGGCAGAAATGGTTACAAGTAATTCCATTTATTATCCAAAGAAACGTACAAATGTTAAGCCAAGTCCATCAAAGCTGATTACTTTTACCACTTCTGATTGTCGTATTTTGCTACGTCGAAGTCGAAGGAATTCTCGTTCTGTTTACTTGTCATTCGTCCACGGGTCGTTAAGCCGTACTTACTAGTATACATATTCTCTAACAGTGGATTGTCAGGTGCAGACTGGATTATTTATACACCGCCGCCCTATAGCAGGAATACCACTGACTGCTGTGTTAACCAATCAGCCAGCCATCTAACCAACCAATGATGTATGAAGCCTGGAAGGAATGATACAACCTTTAATAGTCTTGAACACAATGTCAATGCATGATGAAACCACATCAGTTAACATCTCCATCAGCCCAACCAGTTGTGTGTGTCTGTCTTTATCTTTGTGCATACATGCATGTATATGTTTGGTTGCACGTCATACATGATTTTAATCATTCTCTCGAAAAAATAGCAATCATTCAGTAATACAAAATATATAAAATCATGCAGCAAACATCGCCCCGAATAGCTGCAAAATACTGTAACAATTACTTTCCAATTTAGGTTAACCGGAAAACCAAACCAACAAACAACACAAACATATTTCAAGCTAACAGTCGGACTTTTTACTGTACAAACTTTCAAAATAAATGCAAGGGGGGTGTATAGTAGCCGCACATAAATGAAACAGCAGAGCAAATACAACATGTATAGGTGAGTAAGTGAGTGAGTTAAAATTTAACGCCACATCGGCATTATTGCAGCCATATCGTGACGAGAACAGTCTAAATCAAATAAATGTATTACTTAAAAGCTGTCACCAAGGGACAGTAAATCTACTAAAATAACACAGCTCTTAATTCAAAACTGCTACGCTATCATAAAAAAATACGTATCAAGATAACAGTGCAGTCTAAGAACATGCTACAGATCACCAACAACCGAAGGTAGATCCCCATACCAGGGACCATGGGTAGAGCTATAGCATCTTTGCTACCTACATTGACTCTAGTTGCATTTACATCATCCCTTCTGCAGCCGGCGGCTGGAGTCACATTTACCCGTACACACATGCACGCACGCACGCACGCACGCACGCACGCACGCACGCACGCACGCACGCACGCACGCACGCACGCACGCACACACACACACACACATACATACATACATACATACATACATACATACATATTCATGATCAAGATTAGTGAATCAAACACACGTATGGTTGATGGAACCCCTTTATGGTTTGTGACTTTAGACTATACGCTACGGTTTTACCTGTCACATTAACTGTGCCCAACACAGCAGCAGTCCAGCCACCGTAGTAGATGATGCCTCTATACAGTCTCATGTTCCAAGGTGTATCGTGCAGTGTGATCACACGTGTACTCACATGGTTGGACACTGTCATCCTCATCAGTTCCCTCCCTTTGCTGTAAAACAACACCCCCGCTGTCTGATCTAGAGTCACTGAATACATGTATCTTCCTCTTGCCAATGTTGACAAACCTTGACCATCATATGTCACTGTGAACAGATTAAGGTAGTTACACCAATATATCTTCTCTCTCCTCGTATCCAGAGTTATCTGCCTTGGATAATATGCAAACTTGGACAAATCAATGACGACATTAAATTCTTCTCCATGTCGAGACATGCGGCTGATTGAGTATTTGGGATAATATGTTCCCATAAATACTACGAACCGTCCTTCGTCCACTGCCATGCCATAGGTGCGTACACCTTCTCTCAGTACTCTCACCTGACTTGTATCAAGGACAGATGCTAATATTCTATCAGGTTTTAATAAAGCAATCAGAAGTTCTCTTGTCTTTGCTAAATAGGCAATTGAGTTAACTCTAGACAGGTTGTGATACGGATAAAAACTGAGGGAATCATTGTCGATGTTGAGTTGACGGAATTGTTGGTTAGTCCTTGACCAGACAGAAGCAATCAGAATCCTATTTTTCTCCTCTTGTCTAGGTGTCGTCAATGATGCTGTCATCAGAAGCTGACTGGTAGTCACTAACTTTGTCAGCACTGTTGACATTGATATAGAGTTAACACGAATACTTGCTCCTTGAGAAACAGGCACAGCTGTACTCAGTTGAGATATTTGAAACTGGCACGTCTTATTTAACTCCAGTAACAGTTCATTATCTTTTTTGAGTTCAGCAACAGAAACGTTACTCTTTCGTAGTTCCCTTTCCAGTCTGTGTTTCTCTCTTGCACAGGTATCACTTGTGTTTTCTCCTTTCCAGTCATCTACCTTCTCGAGAACAAATTCATGAAATGTAACCGTTTCCTCCTGGAAGTCTTTCAGTGATCTCGAGACATGTTGCCACTGCCTCTTCATTTGATGGTAGCCCCGTCTCACATGCCTTATTTCAGGGACAACCTCACTTTTTACCGTGTCACGAAAAGCCTCTCCTTGTACAATCTCACTCATTGTCTCTCTCACTTGATCCCGTATGGTTTCCTTTAACTCAACTCTCAGTGATGTCTTCACAGCGTCTATGATATTTCGTATCCTTTTCTCCATACGGATCATATCAGCCTTATTGTGAAACAGTTCCTCCTCCAACTGGTCCAATCTCTGTATGACAGACACAAAACTCTCCTGGCAGCTACAACAGCAGACCAGCGAGATGCAAATCAACAACCACGAAATGCCTTTCAACATCCTCATCATAGAATTCTAAAGATCACATGAGCAATATGTAGGTGTACTCACTAGGATGAAACAACGCTTTCTGCTTCAGATTGGCTCGCGTAAGATTCACGTATACTTTGTATCATTACAAGGTAACCACTGCTTGTGAGTCACCCCTGATCACTATCTGCTGGGTATAGATAAAACTCGGTTATCTCTGTTCACCTGTGTAGAGGATAAGTGCAGCTCTGCCTTGACTGGTTTGTTTGTTGCGGTACATACTCATATATTCTAAGCTACAATTACTTTACGTACATGTATTAGATGCAAGCAACAATGGTGCCACCTCAGTGAAATATTGATAGCCTTACATAGTTCAGATGTAAATGATTCACAAATATTTCATCACTTCGCACTTCGTATCAAAAGACGTCTAGCATACGTTACGTAAAGAAACAGAATAACTATGTACTTTCGTGGAACATCAACAGTCACATATCTCATGCGGATAATCTGAAACTTTAATTCATTCTTGCATTCAGAGCATAAGTTTATAATAAACAGGATAAAATATGGTGTTATACAATTTCAAAGTTCTCGTGGAAAGGGTGTCCAGTTTTTTTGTGAAATCAGATTTGTCCTTCAAAGATCTCAAGAGGTTTAGATTTATATTGATGTAACTTGCAACGGTGACTGATGTATAAACCTATGTAGAAATCAATATGAAGACTGCAATGTATATTTACCAACAAACAATAATAATAATGCCCAATAGTGGTAGCTATAGCTTAAACAAACAACAAAAGGTATTCGGTGGTAATGTGTTTGAAACTGAAACCATATGTGTTTTTTTCAGTTTGCTGTCGTTCGTCAACAAGCGTATGTCAGGTCCAGTGCTTGATATTGCATGGCGATTTATGCTAAGAGAAAGGCACTTGACTATTCATCTAAATGTAGATATTATTCACAATTTAAGTCTTTTCTTCGTGTTGAACACAATTTGTCCAGTCCTACCATATCAACGGAACATGTTCCGCTGTAACATCTTTAGACTAGCAGAAGAAACTGGTCGCCACACAATACACCCTGTGATAAACGTCCCTATCCTTAACAGTTGCTCTCTGGGCCTAAACTATGTCGAAGATGAGTTCTGTGTCCTCCATATACGTGGTAAATATTCTGAAATAAGTGTTTCATAACCCACCGGACTCAACCTCCAACAGCAGTATTACTTATCTAAAGACATTCAGTACATTAATGTCCACTGCATTAAAACGAAAACGTTAACCCACTATTAAAATAAATTGATCTTCCATTCAATCGTTATCCTATATCTATCTTGTATGCGTCATCTATGCTTGAGTTTTGTTTCTATTATGGGCCAATGGTCTACATCGCTAACATGTCTCACTGCCTGTCTGTCCGTCCGTGTGTGAGTGTGTGTGTGTATGTATGTATGTATGTGTGTGTGTGTGTGTGTGTGTGTGTGTGTGTGTGTGTGTGTGTGTGTGTGTGTGTGTGTGTGTGTGTGTGTGTGTGTGTGTGTGTGTGTGTGTGTGTGTGTGTGTGTGGTAAATAAATTCATTGACTGAGTAGAAATAATCTATCAATGTTTGATAGCAGACACCGGTTTTCGACCACCTGATCCTCCTGATTACGAGGCGATATTGAAAATCGTTTTTCTATGGCAACATAGAATTAATAATTGTATAAGGCTAATGTCTTATAACAACATAAACACACAAGACTGCCTTGTATGTTTCACCTGTCATATAAAGAGAGCAAAAAGAAAACTGATATAAAAATGTTAATATGATGTTACCATTGTGCCTCCATTTGTATTAATATCTTAATATTTGATAGATAGATAGATAGATAGATAGATAGATAGATAGATAGATAGATAGATAGATAGATAGATAGATAGATAGATAGATAGATAGATAGATAGATAGATAGATAGATAGATAGATAGATAGGTAGGTAGGTAGGTAGGACAGTAGTGTAGGTAGGTAGGTAGGTAGGTAGGTAGGTAGGTAGGTAGGTAGGTAGGTAGGTAGGTAGGTAGGTAGGTAGGTAGGTAGGTAGGTAGGTAGGTAGGTATAACAGACAAAAATACATTCCTTGTATGTTTCACCTGTCATATAAAGAGAGCAAAAAGAAAACTGATATAAAAATGTTAATATGATGTTACCATTGTGCCTCCATTTGTATTAATATCTTAATATTTGATAAATAGATAGATAGATAGATAGGTAGGTAGGTAGGACAGTAGGTAGGACAGTAGGTAGGTAGGTAGGTAGGTAGGTAGGTAGGTAGGTAGGTAGGTAGGTAGGTAGGTATAACAGACAAAAATACATTCCTTGCATTTTACAAGAGTCCTGATAACTTTATCAGGTTATTTTCTTTTGCAACAATATGTACACATTAGTTTGTCTTGTACGTTTCCTCTGTCATATAAAAAAGTAAAAAGCAAATCTGACATTAGAATTTTAATTTTATTCACAGTTCTAATACTTACGAATTTACAATATGATGTTAACACAGTGCCTCCCTTTTTGTACCAGTGTATCAATATGTGAAAGATATGTAGATATTAGACAAGAATGCCTTCCTTCCTGTAAACTCGTGAACCGAAGTCCTGATAACTGTACTAGGCTATTTTTTCCACTATGTTTCCAAGTGTGATTATGATGATAGGTGCAGTGGAATGGTTTGTTTTTCGGTTGGTTAGTTAATCAGTTAGTTTGTTGTTCAACGCCGCTCTGAAAAATATTCCAGCTATATTGCGGTGGTCTGTAAATGAAGTTTGCACCAGACAATCCAGTGAGGAACATCATAAGCATGAGCATTGTTCAACCCCATTGACAAATGATATATGTCACACAAGTCAGAAAGCCTTACCACCCGTTTGTCACATTACCGTTTGTTACGACAAGAAGTTCTGACCAGGATCTTCATGGGTCCAATAATGAAATAAAATAAATATATTGCTCGACGTGGACAAGAATTCCTTGGGGTTTTGTTGAAACAAAAGAGTTCTCATTAAGTACAAGTATATCACTGATAATAAATGTTGTGATAACAAACGACGAACGTCATCCAGTTTCCATCTATTTCTTTTTAGAAGTCAACACACGTATTCATCCTGATGACGAAACAAAGACGGCCAGTAATTACCTCCAATCTCCACGTCCGACGATGTCAGTGTAAACACACGGAGAAGGTCAGACTATACAGCTTCGACATTGGGCAGGTATCACCCTTTATAATAGAACACACCACCTTTGTTGTTGGTATATACTTGCTTTCCTGTATTGATCATTGTCGAACTTGCAAACACAAGCCCAAAACGTCACCAGACATGGGCTTCACACACTGTATCCATGTGGCTCTTAGGTCTTTGGGGTGGCGAACCACAATGGCGTTTTCAAATGTAAACAAACGCAGCCACTCGCGCAACAATTGCAGCCATATCAGCAATTTAGCGATAATAACAGAAACACATCGTCCCTATCGGAAGCAATGTCGGTAATACTGGAAACACGCTCTGACATCTTCGGAGATTTTTCGGAAACTCACACCGCAAAACATGGCGTCGTTGGAAGAACCACCCGTCTCGGTCAGTTTTGTTTTTAGTTCCTACTATTACATTTTTATACTTATCCATCTTTGACCACCCGTGTTGAATGCGTTTTGGTATGAGGTGTTGTCGAGGTTATAGCCTTTTTCAGGAAAACATTGTCACTGCAGAAGAGTGTCACAAGTCATGCCCCTGGAGATTGTTTACATCTGAACATCGAAGTCGTGCCGATGATTATGAACGTGCACTAGACATAACATCATTTTTTTGTAAAAATGTGTTTGGAAAATAAATTTGAACATCGAACTTCACAGGAAGAATGCTTTTGGCTCATAAACTACTTCATGGCGCACGTTCATGGTGTTATGTCCAGCGCACGTTCGTAATCATCGGCACGACCGACTTCCACAAATCACGGAGCAGAAAAATCTCCGAACGGTGCATTGTCTGTTGCCATTATTTGTTAAAAACAATCACTTTCTCTTCTGTTGTAGATTGTAGATTAGTAATGACGCGGTGGTTATTGTGATTTTAAAGACGAAATGACCAAACAGTATCGAGATACATGACACAATTTTCATAATTAAAATTAGAGTATCAAACACACGTATGGACGCCTTAACACCTTAATGGTTTTTGACTGGAGACTATACTCTCCGATGTTATGTGTCGCATTAACAGTGTGCAACACAGCAGCAGTTCCTGAGCCACCGTAGTAGATGATGCCTCTGTACAGTCTCATGTTCCTAGGTATGGTTTGGAGTGTGATCACACGTGTACTCACATTATTGGACACTGTCATCCTCATCAGTTCCCTCCCTTTGTTAAAAAACAACACCCCTGCTGTCTGATCTAGAGTCACAGAATACATGATCCTTCCCGTGGCTAATGTTGACAAACCTTGACCATCATATGTCATTGTGAACAGATTAAGGTAGTTACACCAATATATCTTCTCTCTCCTTGTATCTAGAGTTATCTGCCTTGGATAATGTGCAAACATGGACAGGTCAATGACGACAGTAAAGTCTTCACCCTGTGTAGACATGCGGCTGATTGAGTATTGTGGATAACCTGTCGACATAAATACCACGTCCCGTTCTTCGTCCACTGCCATGCCATAGGTGCGTACACCTTCGCTCAGTACTCTCACCTGACTTGTATCAAGGACAGATGCTAATATCTTATCAGGCTTTACAAAAGCAATCAGAAGTTCTCTTGTCTTTGCTAAATAGGCAATTGAGTTAACTCTCGACAGGTTGTGATACGAATAAACACTGAGGGAATTATTGTAGATGTTGAGTTGATAAAATTGTTGGATGGTCCTTGACCGGAATGGAGCAATCAGGATCCTCCCCTTCTCTTCTTTCCTGGGTGTATGTAAGGATGCTGTTATCACAGGTTGACTGGTTGTTGACACTATCTTTGTCATTACTGGTGACATTGATGTAGAGTTAACACGAAGACTTGCTCTTTGAGAAACAGGCACAGTTGTTTTCAGTTGAGATATTTGAAACTGACACGTCTTATTTAACTCCAGTAGCCGTTCATTATCTTTTTTGAGTTCAACCATAGAAACATTAGTACTCTTTTGTAGTTCCCTTTCCAGTCTGTGTTTCTCTCTTGCACAGGCGTCACTTGTGTTTTGTCCTTTCCAGCCATCAACCTTCTCGAGAACAAATTCATGAAATGTAGCTGTTTCGTCCTTGAAGTCTTGCAGTGATCTGGAGACATGATGCCACTGCCTCTTCATTTGATGGTAGCCCCGTTTCACATGCCGTAATCTAGAGACAACCTCACTTTTCACAGTGTCACGAAACGTCTCTCCTTGTACAATCTCACTCATTGTCTCTCTCACTTGATCCCGTATGGCTTCCTTTAACTCAATTGTCAGTGATGTCTTCACAGCGTCTATGATATTTCGTATCCTTTTCTCCATACGGATCATATCAGCCTTATTGTGAAACAGTTCCTCCTCCAACTGGTCCAATCTCTGTATGACAGACACAAAACTCTCCTGGCAGCTACAACAGCAGACCAGCGAGATGCAAATCAACAACCAGGAAATGCCTTTCAACATCCTCATCATAGAATTCTAAAGCTCACATGAGCAATATGTACGTGTAGTCACTAGGATGAAACAACGCTTTCTGCTTCAGATTCACTCGCGTAAGACTGAGGTATGCATTGTGGTATTACAAGGTCATCACTGCTTGTGAGTCACCCCTGATCACTATCTGCTGGGTATAGATAAAACTCGGTTATCACTGTTCACCTGTGTAGAGGGTAAGTGCAGCTCTGCCTCGAGTGGTTTGTTTGTTGCGGTACATACTCATATATTCTAAGCTACAATTACTTTACGTACATGTATTAGATGCAAGCAACAATGGTGCCACCTCAGTGAAATATTGATAGCCTTATATAGTTCAGATGTAAATGATTCACAAATATTTCATCACTTCGAAATTCGTATCAAAAGACGTCTAACATACGTTACATAAAGAAACAGAATAACTATGTACTTTCGTGGAACATCAACAGTCACATATCTCATGCGGATAATCTGAAACTCCAATTCATTCTTGCATTCAGAGCATAAGTTTATAATAAACAGGATAAAATATGGTGTTATACAATTTCAAAGTTCTCGTGGAAAGGGTGTCCAGTTTTTTTGTGAAATCAGATTTGTCCTTCAAAGATCTCAAGAGGTTTAGATTTATATTGATGTAACTTGCAACGGTGACTGATGTATAAACCTATGTAGAGATCAATACAAACAACTTTAGCAAAACAACATGGTCATGACTCCTATTTCAATTATGCATTTTTAGTGAAAAATATGAAGACTACAATGTATATTTACCAACAAACAATAATAATAATGCCCAATAGTGGTAGCTATAGCTTAAACAAACAACAAAAGGTATTCGGTGGTAATGTGTTTGAAACTAAAACCATATGTGTTTTTTCAGTTTGCTGTCGTTCGTCAACAAGCGTATGTCAGGTCCAGTGCTTGATATTGCATGGCGATTTATGCTAAGAGAAAGGCACTTGACTATTCATCTAAATGTAGATATTATTCACAATTTAAGTCTTTTCTTCGTGTTGAACACAATTTGTCCAGTGACCTCCTACCATATCAACGGAACATGTTCCGCTGTAACATCTTTAGACTAGCAGAAGAAACTGGTCGCCACACAATACACCCTGTGATAAACGTCCCTATCCTTAACAGTTGCTCTCTGGGCCTAAACTATGTTGAAGATGAGTTCCGTGTCTTACTTATACGTGGTAAATATTCTGAAATAAGTGTTTCATAACCCACCGGACTCAACCTCCAACAGCAGTATTACTTATCTAAAGACATTCAGTACATTAATGTCCTCTGCATTAAAACGAAAACGTTAACCCACTATTAAAATAAATTGATCTTCCATTCAATCGTTATCCTATATCTATCTTGTATGCGTCATCTATGCTTGAGTTTTGTTTCTATTATGGGCCAGTGGTCTACATCGCTAACATGTCTCACTGCCTGTCTGTCCGTCCGTGTGTGAGTGTGTGAGTGTATGTATGTATGTATGTATGTATGTATGTATGTGTGTGTGTGTGTGTGTGTGTGTGTGTGTGTGTGTGTGTGTGTGTGTGTGTGTGTGTGTGTGTGTGTGTGTGTGTGTGTGTGTGTGTGTGTGTGTGTGTGTGTGTGTGTGTGTGTGTGGTAAATAAATTCATTGACTGAGTAGAAATAATCTATCAATGTTTGATAGCAGACACCGGTTTTCGACCACCTGATCCTCCTGATTACGAGGCGATATTGAAAATCGTTTTTCTATGGCAACATAGAATTAATAATTGTATAAGGCTAATGTCTTATAACAACATAAACACACAAGACTGCCTTGTATGTTTCACCTGTCATATAAAGAGAGCAAAAAGAAAACTGATATAAAAATGTTAATATGATGTTACCATTGTGCCTCCATTTGTATTAATATCTTAATATTTGATAGATAGATAGATAGATAGATAGATAGATAGATAGATAGATAGATAGATAGATAGATAGATAGATAGATAGATAGATAGATAGATAGGTAGGTAGGTAGGTAGGACAGTAGTGTAGGTAGGTAGGTAGGTAGGTAGGTAGGTAGGTAGGTAGGTAGGTAGGTAGGTAGGTAGGTAGGTAGGTAGGTAGGTAGGTAGGTAGGTAGGTAGGTAGGTAGGTAGGTAGGTAGGTAGGTAGGTTTAACAGACAAAAATACATTCCTTGCATTTTACAAGAGTCCTGATAACTTTATCAGGTTATTTTCTTTTGCAACAATATGTACACATTAGTTTGTCTTGTACGTTTCCTCTGTCATATAAAAAAGTAAAAAGCAAATCTGATATTAAAATTTTAATTTTATTCACGGTTCTAATACTTACGAATTTACAATATGATGTTAACACAGTGCCTCCCTTTTTGTACCAGTGTATCAATATGTGAAAGATATGTAGATATTAGACAAGAATGCCTTCCTTCCTGTAAACTCGTGAACCGAAGTCCTGATAACTGTACTAGGCTATTTTTTCCACTATGTTTCCAAGTGTGATTATGATGATAGGTGCAGTGCAATGGTTTGGTTTTCGGTTGGTTAGTTAATCAGTTAGTTTGTTGTTCAACGCCGCTCTGAAAAATATCCCAGCTATATTGCGGTGGTCTGTAAATGAAGTTTGCACCAGACAATCCAGTGAGGAACATCATAAGCATGAGCATTGTTCAACCCCATTGACAAATGATATATGTCACACAAGTCAGAAAGCCTTACCACCCGTTTGTCACATTACCGTTTGTTACGACAAGAAGTTCTGACCAGGATCTTTATGGGTCCAATAATGAAATAAAATAAATATATTGCTCGACGTGGACAAGAATTCCTTGGGGTTTTGTTGAAACAAAAGAGTTCTCATTAAGTACAAGTATATCACTGATAATAAATGTTGTGATAACAAACGACGAACGTCATCCAGTTTCCATCTATTTCTTTTTAGAAGTCAACACAGAATACACGTATTCATCCTGATGACGAAACAAAGACGGCCAGTAATTACCTCCAATCTCCACGTCCGACGGTGTCAGTGTAAACACACGGAGAAGGTCAGACTATACAGCTTCGAAATTGGGCAGGTATCACCCTTTATAATAGAACACACCACCTTTGTTGTTGGTTTATACTTGCCTCCTTGTATTGATCATTGTCGAACTTGCAAACACAAGCCCAAAACGTCACCAGACATGGGCTTCACACATTGTACCCATGTGGCTCTTAGGTCTTTGGGGTGGCGAACCACAATGGCTGTGAACGCAATTAGTAAGACAATGGATATCAACAAATGTTCTTAATTCATACATTTCCTGATGCTATGATAACATTGTCACTGATGACGTTGACTTTCACCTTTCTTCCTGACTGAGTTGCAAAATGCGTACCAAGCATTGATATTTCATCATCATTTCGAATTCAACACTGGCTAGTTCGAAAGTTGGACGTTTAGTAAGGTCCTGAAAGTTGATTGTGGAAATATCGACTTTTTTAAAACACAGCCAAAGAAATTAAAATACAATAGCAAGTTTAAGTGTTATAGTTTCAAAATCATATCAGGCGCTATACACGTTTTGAATATTATAGCGTATTATTAACCAAACTGCCAGGCAAACACAGTATATCTCGATGTTTAACAATGGGTAAACGAAGAAAAGCAAAAGTAATCAATTTTCAAATATTGATGAAACAAGCGTTACATTTGTGTTTGCAGCTTAGCTTTGCTGTGTTTTGTTGACAGTTCCACACTATCATCCAAATCGCCGATTTTAATCACCAGATCCACCCCATGCATTTAATGGCCTGTCCAGACAAAAACTGACTACAGAGGGTGGGGTGGAGACTGTGACTTGGAGTGCCCATAGTGTGGGGTCGTCAGACTTGATCACTTCCTACGTTCATATACAACCTACATTATCGACCCCTGCAGTTCACGAAACCATCAGATAACAACATCCGTTGATGGACAGCAATAATTAGTCAGACTTTGTGCGCCTAGGTGAAAATATAGACCTTCTATAACATATTCTGTCGATTACTCGGCATGTTGTTGTAGTTGTAGGCTGACACCGATGCAGTGCGTGACGTTATGCTTGGTACCCGAACTTCATACTTTCTGGTCTTACTGAAATAGAGGATCTCTGCTCATAATAACCAGTGTGGATATGCCAGGATGTCGGTGCTCTTACACCTCCAGGAACACAGTAACAACTCACGCTCCATCCACTGCAGACAGGGATGTCACTTTCCTCCAGCTACAACCATTGTTTATAGAAGAGAGGTACCTTAGCACATTTGTCTCAATCCATAACACTCTCACAAACACAGAGTTCCCATTCAAAATAACAGGAGTATTTTTGCGACTGAGAACATATCTTGAAGTTTCTATGAAGATAATGATGTTATCCAGTTTTGGTCTCAGGATATTTTTGTCAGACTGGAGACACTTTAGGCTCGAAACTGTTTTTTCTACCAAAATAAAGAGACGCATCTGAGATTTCCTTTCTCCTCTTTTCTAAATGTTCACCGTATGGTTGACATTTTGGGAAGTGTTGGGAATGTGCATGGTAATGTAATTAAAAGCATGTATTGTCATTCTGGCTTTGTGATTGGCCGCACTGGTTACGTGTTATTGCATTTATTTCCCAATAAAGCGTACGAGCGGACTATTTTCAACACAAATGACTGCTGTATAATTCCATTCGTTTTAACACATTTTCTGTTTATCTGTTTACCTTCATTTCTGTTCATCTTTCGTTATTTGAATATTTGTAAATATCAAGGTAAGAACTGGCCTTCATCAAGCCATGTTTGTCGTAGAGGTGACTAACATGATCATTCATGAGACATGTCATTGTATCCCCATTACGTTGAAGGATGTTAACTACTGTTGATTATTGGACTCCATTCAAAACAAACCAACGAACCAAACAAACAATGATATCTGAATGCCGGAAGGACTGACACAGCATCACTATAGGGCCTGACGTTTCACTCATTTCATGTTACACAATTTACGTGTCCGCAACTTTATTCTGGCTCAGAATCTAGACTTCGTTGATTGGCTTCTGACTTTGTGGGAGTATCCAATTTTAGCATAAAATAACAATCGTCGATATGCCTCACGCCTCTTGGTTGTTGTTTTGCTTGGAGTGTGCTGAAATACGAAACATTGATGTTTTTTTGTAAAATAAAAACTACTCTTAATTAAGGCAATGTGCCAGTTTCATAAGAGGGTGTAAGCACTCACCTCCCTTCGTTTGGCAGGCGTTTGACAGGAGACCTGAAGGCTGGTGGTTTGATCCCCGGCCGAGTTATGCTTAAAAATGTTAAAATCTGGTTCATATTGTTACCCTGCCTGAGGTATTAAGCAGAGACTGGAGTACGTTAGAGTAGGGTATCCGTGGTAATGGCATCCAACTAGCGTTATAAAACCATTATCACATAGGAAATCAACCAGCAGATAGACACGTGCAATCAAGTCGCTATATTAATGCGATAATCTATATTTAAAATCGACTTAAATCTAAATCTTTTGTCATGCAGTTTTCAACCAGCTAAGGAAACTATCATTGAGAGAGACGTGACTGTTACAGGTCATGCTGCTCCTTATCAATGCATCATGAACGCAGTGAAAAGACCCCCACCCACTAACACCCTATCCCTACCCCAACAACCAACACCCAAGACTCACCATCTCCATCAGCTAAACCACACCTGCACCATCACCGTCGATTTTCAAGTAGAATTTAACCTGATATCTAAACAAACCAAACACAAACAGCAAACAAATCTTTCAAGTTAATAAATAGCTTTAATACTGTACGAACTTTAAAAATCAAAATGCAAGTTAAATATACAGTAGAAGTACATAAATGAAGTAGAAAGTGATGGTAACATAAAAATTGAACATTCAGCATTTAGAAGACAAAGGTACTCAATGTTCAATGTTGATTTAAGACCGCTAAATCAAACTGAACGCGTTAAATTCTCAGTTGCTTCGATCATGTTTTTCTTACATCAGCTTTACATGGAATAAATTGGTAGCTGTGAAAAACGTCGAGGGACAAACATTTTCTCTTCTGTTAATTGTAGATTAGTGATTACGCGGCGGGTATTGTGATTTTAAAGATCGAATGACCAAACAGTATCGAGATACACTGAACAATTTTCATAATTATAATTAAGGAATCAAACACACTAATGGCCCCTTTATGGCTCTTGACTCGAGACCATACGCCCCGGTCTTATTTGTCACATTAACTGCACCCAACACAGCAGCAGTCCAGCCACCGTAGTAGATGATGCCTCTGTACAGTCTCATGTTCCAAGGTGTGTCCTGCAGTGTGATCACACGTGTACTCACATTGTTGGACACTGTCATCCTCATCAGTTCCTTCTCATTGTTATAATACAACACGCCCGCTATCTGATCTAGAGTCACTGAAAACATGCGACGTCCTCTGGCTAATGTTGACAAACCTTGACCATCATATGTCATCGTGAACAGATTAACGTAGTTACACCAATATATCTTCTCTCTCCTTTGATCTAGAGTTAACTGCCTTGGATAAGATCCATACATGGACTTGACGACATTAAATTCTTCTCCATGTGTAGACATGCGGCTGATTGAGTATTTGGGATAATGTGTCCCAATGAATACTACGCCCAGTCCTTCGTCCACTGCCATGCCATATGTGCGTACACCTTTTCTCAGTACTCTCACCTGACTTGTATCAAGGACAGATGCTAATATCCTATCAGGTAAAGCAATCAGAAGTTCTCTTGTCTTTGCTAAATAGGCAATGCATGTAACTTTTGAGAGGCTGTGATACGGATAAACACTGAGGGAATTATTATTAATGTTGAGTTGACGGAATTGTTGGTTAGTCCTTGACCAGAGTGGAGCAATCAGGATCCTATTTTTCTCCTCCTCCACCTTGAGTGGCGTCAAAGATACTGTCATAACATCTGGACTGGTTGTTGTCACTATCTTTGTCAGTACTGGTGAAGTTGATGTAAAGTTACGACGATGACTTGTACCTTGAGAAACAGGCAAAGAAAGAACTGTTTTCAGTTGAGATATTTGAAACTGACACGTCTTATTTAACTCCAGTAACCGATCATTATCTTCTGTGAGTTTAGCAACAGAAATGTTATTCTTTTCTAGCTCCCTTTCCAGTCTGTGTTTCTCTCTTGCACAGGTATCACTTGTGTTTTGGCCATTCAAATCATGTACTTTGTTCAGAACAAATTCATGAAATGTAACCGTTTCGTCCTGGAAGTCTTTCAGTGATCTGGAGACATGTTGCCACTGCCTCTTCATTTGATGGTAGCCCCGTTTCACATGCCTTATTCCAGAGACAACCTCACTTTTCACCATGTCACGAAAAGCCTCTCCTTGTACAATCTCACTCATTGTCTCTCTCACTTGATCCCGTATGGTTTCCTTTAACTCAACTGTCAGTGATGTCTTCACAGCTTCTATGATATTTCGTATCCTTTTCTCCATACGGATCATATCAGCCTTATTGTGAAACAGTTCCTCCTCCAACTGGTCCAATCTCCGTATGACAGACACAAAACTGTCCTGGCAGCTACAACAGCAGACCAGCGAGATGCAAATCAACAACCAGGAAATGCCTTTCAACATCCTCATCATAGAATTCTAAAAGATCACATGAGCAATATGTACGTGTAGTCACTAGGATGAAACAACGCTTTCTGCTTCAGATTCACTCGCGTAAGACTGAGGTATGCATTGTGGTATTACAAGGTCATCACTGCTTGTGAGTCACCCCTGATCACTATCTGCTGGGTATAGATAAAACTCGGTTATCACTGTTCACCTGTGTAGAGGGTAAGTGCAGCTCTGCCTCGAGTGGTTTGTTTGTTGCGGTACATACTCATATATTCTAAGCTACAATTACTTTACGTACATGTATTAGATGCAAGCAACAATGGTGCCACCTCAGTGAAATATTGATAGCCTTATATAGTTCAGATGTAAATGATTCACAAATATTTCATCACTTCGAAATTCGTATCAAAAGACGTCTAACATACGTTACATAAAGAAACAGAATAACTATGTACTTTCGTGGAACATCAACAGTCACATATCTCATGCGGATAATCTGAAACTTCAATTCATTCTTGCATTCAGAGCATAAGTTTATAATAAACAGGATAAAATATGGTGTTATACAATTTCCAAGTTCTCGTGGAAAGGGTGTCCAGTTTTTTTGTGAAATCAGATTTGTCCTTCAAAGATCTCAAGAGGTTTAGATTTATATTGATGTAACTTGCAACGGTGACTGATGTATAAACCTATGTAGAAATCAATATGAAGACTGCAATGTATATTTACCAACAAACAATAATAATAATGCCCAATAGTGGTGGCTATAGCTTAAACAAACAACAAAAGGTATTCGGTGGTAATGTGTTTGAAACTAAAACCATATGTGTTTTTTCAGTTTGCTGTCGTTCGTCAACAAGCGTATGTCAGGTCCAGTGCTTGATATTGCATGGCGATTTATGCTAAGAGAAAGGCACTTGGCTATTCATCTAAATGTAGATATTATTCACAATTTAAGTCTTTTCTTCGTGTTGAACACAACGTGTCCACTGACCTCCTACCATATCAACGGAACATGTTCCGCTGTAACATCTTTAGACTAGCAGAAGAAACTGGTCGCCACACAATACACCCTGTGATAAACGTCCCTGTCCTTAACATTTGCTCTCTGGGCCTAAACTATGTCGAAGATGAGTTCCGTGTCCTACTTATACGTGGTAAATATTCTGAAATAAGTGTTTCATAACCCACCGGACTCAACCTCCAACAGCAGTATTACTTATCTAAAGACATTCAGTACATTAATGTCCACTGCATTAAAACGAAAACGTTAACCCACTATTAAAATAAATTGATCTTCCATTCAATCGTTAGCCTCTATCTATCTTGTATGTGTCATCTGTACTTGAGTTTTGTTTCTATTATGGGCCAGTGGTCTACATCGCTAACATGTGTCGTCTCACTGCCTGTCTGTCTGTCCGTCCACCCGTGTATGTATGTATGTATGTATGTATGTATGTATGTATGTATGTGTGTGTGTGTGTGTGTGTGTGTGTGTGTGTGTGTGTGTGTGTGTGTGTGTGTGTGTGTGTATGTATGTATGTATGTATGTGTGTATGTATGCATCTGGTGTCTACCGTATTCCAAGTTGTGGTAAATAAATTCATTGACTGAGTAGAAATAATCTATCAATGTTTGATAGCAGACACCGGTTTTCGACCACCTGATCCTCCTGATTACGAGGCGATATTGAAAATCGTTTTTCTATGGCAACATAGAATTAATAATTGTATAAGGCTAATGTCTTATAACAACATAAACACACAAGACTGCCTTGTATGTTTCACCTGTCATATAAAGAGAGCAAAAAGAAAACTGATATAAAAATGTTAATATGATGTTACCATTGTGCCTCCATTTGTATTAATATCTTAATATTTGATAGATAGGTAGGTAGGTAGGTAGGTAGGTAGGTAGGTAGGTAGGTAGGTAGGTAGGTAGGTAGGTAGGTAGGTAGGTAGGTAGGTAGGTAGGTAGGTAGGTAGGTAGGTAGGTAGGTAGGTAGGTAGGTATAACAGACAAAAATACATTCTTTGCATTTTACAAGAGTCCTGATAACTTTATCAGGTTATTTTCTTTTGCTACAATATATACACATTAGTTTGTCTTGTACGTTTCCTCTGTCATATAAAAAAGTAAAAAGCAAATCTGATATTAAAATTTAAATTATATTCACAGTTCTAATACTTACGAATTTGCAATATGATGTTAACACAGTGCCTCCCTTTTTGTAACAGTGTATCAATATGTGAAAGATATGTAGATATTAGACAAGAATGCCTTCCTTCCTGTAAACTCGTGAACCGAAGTCCTGATAACTGTACTAGGCTATTTTTTCCACTATGTTTCCAAGTGTGATTATGATGATAGGTGCAGTGGAATGGTTTGTTTTTCGGTTGGTTAGTTAATTAGTTAGTTTGCTGTTCAACGCCGCTCTCAAAAATATTCCAGCTATATTGCGGTGGTCTGTAAATGAAGTTTGCACCAGACAATCCAGTGAGGAACATCATAAGCATGAGCATTGTTCAACCCCATTGACAAATGATATATGTCACACAAGTCAGAAAGCCTTACCACCCGTTTGTCACATTACCGTTTGTTACGACAAGAAGTTCTGACCAGGATCTTCATGGGTCCAATAATGAAATAAAATAAATATATTGCTCGACGTGGACAAGAATTCCTTGGGGTTTTGTTGAAACAAAAGAGTTCTCATTAAGTACAAGTATATCACTGATAATAAATGTTGTGATAACAAACGACGAACGTCATCCAGTTTCCATCTATTTCTTCTTAGAAGTCAACACAGAATACACGTATTCATCCTGATGACGAAACAAAGACGGCCAGTAATTACCTCCAATCTCCACGTCCGACGATGTCAGTGTAAACACACGGAGAAGGTCAGACTATACAGCTTCGACATTGGACAGGTATCACCCTTTATAATAGAACACACCACCTTTGTTGTTGGTTTATACTTGCTTTCCTGTATTGATCATTGTCGAACTTGCAAACACAAGCCCAAAACGTCACCAGACATGGGCTTCACACACTGTACCCATGTGGCTCATAGGTCTTTGGGGTGGCGAACCACAATGGCTGTGAACGCATTTAGTAAGACAATGGATATCAACAAATGTTCTTAATTCATACATTTCCTGATGCTATGATACAGTTGCAATAACATTGTCACTGATGACGTTGACTATCACCTTTTGTCCTGACTGAGTTGCAAAATGGTTACCAAGCATTGATATTTCATCATCATTTCAACACTAACTAGTTCGAAAGTTGGACGTTTAGTAAGGTCCTGAAAGTTGATTGTGGAAATATCGACTTTTTTAAAACACAGCCAAAGAAATTAAAATACAACAGCAAGTTTAAGAGTCTCAGAGTGTTATAGTTTCAAAATCATATCAGGCGCTATACACGTTTTGAATATTATAGCGTATTATAACTGCCAGGTAAAGACAGTATATCTCGATGTTTGACAATGGGTAAACGAAGAAAAGCAAAAGTAATGCATTTTTAAATATTGATGAAAGAAGCGTTATATTTGTGTTTGCAGCTTAGCTTTGCTGTGTTTTGTTGACAGTTCCACACTATCATCCAAATCGCCGATATTAATCATCAGATCCACCCCGTCCATTTAATGGCCTGTCCAGACAAAAACTGGCTAAAGAGGGTGGGGTGGAGACTATGACTTTGAATGCCCATACAGTGGGGTCGTCAGACTTGATCACTTCTTACGTCCAAATAGTACCTACATTATCGACCCCTGCAGTTCACGAAAACATCAGATAACAACATCCGTTGATGGACAGCAATAATTAGTCAGACTTTGTGCGCCTATGGCTTCCTGACTGACAATATAGACCTTCTATAACTAAATCTATCGATTACACGGCATGTTGTTGTCGTTGTAGGTTGACACCGATGCAGTGCACGACGTTATGCTTGGTACCCGAACTTCATACTTCCTGGTCTTACTGAAATAGAGGATCTCTGTTTAAAGTAACCAGTGTCGATATGCCAGGATGTCGGTGTTGTCACACCTCCAGGAACACAGGAACAACTCAGACAGGGATGTTACTTTCCTCCTGCTACAACCATTGTTTATCCAAGTGAAATAACTTATCACATTTGTCTCAATCCATAACACACTCACAAACGCAGAGTTCCCATTCAAAATAACAGGAGTATTTTTGCGACTGAGAACATATCTTGAAGTTTCTATGAAGATAATGATGTTATCCAGTTTTGGTCTCAGGATATTTTTGTCAGACTGGAGACACTTTAGGCTCGAAACTGTTTTTTCTACCAAAATAAAGAGACGCATCTGAGATTTCCTTTCTCCTCTTTTCTAAATGTTCACCGTATGGTTGACATTTTGGGAAGTGTTGGGAATGTGCATGGTAATGTAATTAAAAGCATGTATTGTCATTCTGGCTTTGTGATTGGCCGCACTGGTTACGTGTTATTGCATTTATTTCCCAATAAAGCGTACGAGCGGACTATTTTCAACACAAATGACTGCTGTATAATTCCATTCGTTTTAACACATTTTCTGTTTATCTGTTTACCTACATTTCTGTTGAGGATAGCTCAAGTCATCTTTCGTTATCTGAATATTTGTAAATATCAAGGTAAGAACTGGCCTTCATCAAGCCATGTTTGTCGTAAAGGTGACTAACGTGATCATTCATGAGACATGTCATTGTATCCCCATTACGTTGAAGGATGGTAACTACTGTTGATGATTGTCTGGTCCACATTCCATTATTCACAAGCCGCTTCCATATGGATGGAACACTGCCACATTCTCCGTTAAACAAGAAACAAGAGGACAGACAAACAAACTAACCAACCAACCAAACAAACAAACAATGATATCTGAAAGCCGGAAGGACTGACACAGCATCACTGTAGGACCTGAAGTCTCACTCATTTCATGTTACACAATTTACGTGTCCGCAACTTTATTCTGGTTCAGAATCTAGCCTTCGTTGTTTGGCTTCTGACTTTGTGGGAGTATCCAATTTTAGCATAAAATAACAATCGTCGATATGTCTCACGTCTTTTGGTTATTGTTTTGCTTGAAGTGCGCTGAAATACGAAACATTAATCATTTTTGTAAAATAAAAACTACTCTTAGTTACGGCAATGTGCCAGTTTCATAAGAGGGTGTCCACACTCACCTCCCTTCGTGGTTCAGTGACTAGAGCGTTTGACAGGAGACCTGAGGGCTGGTGCTTTGATCCCCGGCCGAATTATACTTAAAATCTGGTTCTTATTGTTACCATGCCTGGTGTATTAAGCAGAGACTGGAGTACGTTATGTTAGAGTAAGGTATCCGTGGTAATGGCATCCAGCTAGCCTTATAAAACCGATATCGCATAGGAAAAGAAGCAACAGACACACACGTGCAATCAAGTCGCTATATTCATGTAATAATCTAGATTTAAAATCGACTTTAATTTAAATCTTTTGTCATGTAGTTTTCAAACAGTTAAGGAAACTATCATTGAGAGAGAAGTGACTGTTACAGGCCATGTTGCTCCTTATCAATGAATGCATCATGAACACAGTGAAAAGATCCCCATCCACTAACCCACACCCTATCCCAACCCCAACAACCAACACCCCACCCTCACCATCTCCATCAGCTAAACCACGCCTACACCATCACCTGCGCATAAATAGCTCAGTGGGACTGTGAGTGTGCATGTGTGTGCCTGTGTCTGTGTCTCCGTGAGTGCGTGTATGTATCTGTTTGAGTTTTGTGTGTGTGCGCGCACGTGCACGTGCGTGCGCGTGCGTGCATGTATGCGTGTCGATTTTCAAGCAGAATTTAACCTGATATCTAAACAAATCAAATACAAACAGCAAACAAATCTTTCAGGTTAATAAGTAGTTTTAATACTGTACGAACTTTAAAACTCAAAATGCAAGTTAAATATACAGTAGAAGTACATAAATGAAGTAGAAAGTGATGGCAACATAAAATTTGAACATTCAGCATTTAGAAGACAAAGGTACTCAATGTTCAATGTTGATTTAAGACCGCTAAATTAAACTGAACGCGTTAAATTCTCAGTTGCTTCGATCATGTTTTTCTTACATCAGCTTTACATGGAATAAATTGGTAGCTGTGAAAAACGTCGAGGGACAAACAAATATTTTCTCTTCTGTTAATAGTACATTAGTGATTACTCGGTGGTTATTGTCATTTTAAAGACCGAATGACCAAACAGTATCGAGATACATTGAACGCTTTCCATAATTATAATTAAGGAGTCAAACACACTAATGGATAAATAAGCCCCTTTATGGCTCTTGACTCGAGACCATACGCCCCGGTCTTATTTGTCACATTAACTGTACCCAACACAGACGTAATCCAGCCACCGTAGTAGAGGATGCCTCTGTACAGTCTCATGTTCCAAGGTGTGTCGGGCAGCGTGATCACACGTGTACTCACATTATTGGACACTGTCATCCTCATCAGTTCGTTCTTTTTGTTATAATACAACACGCCCGCTTTCTGGTCTAGAGTCACTGAAAACATGCGATGTCCTCTGGCTAATGTTGACAAACCTTGACCATCATATGTCATCGTGAACAGATTACGGTAGTTACACCAATATATCTTCTCTCTCCTTGTATCCAGAGTTATCTGCCTTGGATAAGATGCCAACATGGACAAGTTAATGACGACATTAAATTCTTCTCCATGTTGAGACATGCGGCTGATTGAGTATTTGGGATAATGTGTGCCCATAAATATCACGCCACGTCCTTCGTCCACTGCCATGCCATATGTGCGTACACCTTCTCTCAGTACTCTCACCTGACTTGTATCAAGGACAGATGCTAATATCCTATCAGGTTTGTATAAAGCAATCAGAAGTTCTCTTGTCTTTGCTGAATAGGCAATGCAGGTAACTCTCGACATGTTGTGATACGGAAAAAAACTGAGGGAACCATTATGGATGTTGAGTTGACGGAATTGTTGGTTAGTGCTTGACCAGACAGAAGCAATCAGAATCCTATTTTTCTCCTCCTCTTGTCTGGGTGTCGTCAATGATGCTGTCATCAAAAGCTGACTGGTTGTTGTCACTAACTTTGTCAGCACTGGTCTCGTTGATGTAGGGTTGACACGAAGACCTGCTCCTTGAGAAACAGGCACAGCTGTTTTCAGTTGAAACTGACACGTCTTATTTAACTGTTCATTATCTTTTTTGAGTTCAGCCATAGAAACATTACTCTTTTCTAGTTCCCTTTCCAGTCTGTGTTTCTCTCTTGCACAGGCGTCACTTGTGTTCTGTTCATTCCAGTCATCTACGTTTTTCAGAGCAAATTCATGAAATGTAGCCGTTTCGTCCTTGAAGTCTTGCAGTGATCTGGAGACGTGATGCAACTGTCTCCTCATTCGATGGTAGCCCCGTCTCACATGCCGTAATCCAGAGACAACCTCACTTTTCACCATGTCACGAAAAGCCTCTCCTTGTACAATCTCACTCATTGTCTCTCTCACTTGATCCCGTATGGTTTCCTTTAACTCAACTCTCAGTGATGTCTTCACAGCGTCTATGATATTTCGTATCCTTTTCTCCATACGGATCATATTCCCGTTGTTATCAAGTAAATCCTCCTCCAATTGCTGCAATCTCTCTTCAACAGACACAAAACAGATCAGTGAGGTGCAGATCAGCACCCGGGAAAATCCTCTCAACATCTTAGGATTAGAACAAAATCCTTTGAGCAACCCTTGCCTGTTATGTGATGTTTACTCTTTTGTATGCCACAACCTGTTCTGCTCCTGACTGGCTTAGATAAAGTTCTACTACACACTTACGGGGTTATCACGCCGTTATGAGTGTTGACAATCACGTGTGCTCACGATATCCTGTGTGTAGAGGACACTTGGTTATCATTATCTCTATCGTATTTTTTCCCCTCTTTTCTAAATGTCCACTGTATGTTTGCCATTTTGGGAAGTGTTAGGAATGTGCATAGTAATATATTTAAATGTATATATTGTCATTCCGGCATTGTGATTGGCCGCACTGATTACGTGTTACATTGCATTTATTTCCCAGTGAAGCGTACGACGGATTACTTTGAACACAAATGACTGTCGTATAATTCCATTCGAGAGAACGCCTTTTCTGTTAAACTGTTTACCTACATTTCAGATTTTTACAAGGTCTATTGGAGATCGCTCAAGTCATCTTTCGTTATCTGAATATTTGGAAATATCCAGGTTAGAATTGGTCTTCAGCAAACCATGCTTGTCGATTAACGTGATCCTTCTTAAGGAGTGAGTGAATTTAGTTTTACGCCGCACTCAGCAATATTCCAGCTGTATGGTGGCGGTCTATAAATAATCGAGTCTGAACCAGGCAATCCAGTGACCAACAACATGAGCATCGATCTGCGCAATTGGGAACCGATGACATGTGTCAACCAAGTCAGCGAGCCTGACCACCCCATCCCGTTAGTCGCCTCATACGACAAGCATAGTCGGCTACACGGGTTCGGTCTACAGAATAGGAGGGGTATACGTTGGCAGTAGGGGAAATAATACGGTTCAGGGTCTGTGAGACACAATACAGAACGATGCGTTTTAAGGACTGTGAGACGGACTACGAGGGCTAGACAGTAGGGAAAATAATGTGGTTTAGGGGATGTGATACAGACTAGGAGGGTAAGGCAGAGGGAAATATTATGCGGTTCAGGGACTGCGAGACAGACAATCCCCGTATTTTCGGTCAGATACATGGAGAGGTAGACCCGAGGTGATACCGAGAAAAGGCACATGGACTACCGCGAGTTCAATTTTGGTTCCTGAGTTGTTGTTTTTCACAAAGTTGATGTTGCCGGTGAGTTGTGAGGAACTAGCAGCAACGGGGAAAGTTCTATGCAACATCGTCATCATAATGAATGCGACGTTTCAGTGTAGCTGCTAACGTCATGCAAGTGAAGGAAGGAGGATAACAATGAGATGGTGGTGCTTGTGACGGATGCCGTGCCTGAGATCGTGATCAGTGATGTGCTTGCAAATCACCGTATGATGACTGATCCTGACTGACACCTGCTCGTGCTAACTGCACCTTGATTTGCATTGAGAACCGTTCGATGAACCAATTTTCGCGTTTGAGTTGTTATAACTGTCTCCTGATGTGATTATGCTGTAGGGGCTGCATGTCCCACTTTACGGTTCATATGATGAGTGAGTTTAGTTTTACGCCTCTTTTTGTGATATTCTGACAATATCATCACGGGGAACGCCAGGAATGACCTTAAAACTCTGTGCCCATGTGGGGAATAAAACCCGGACCAGGAAAAAAAATGAGACTATGGCATAGTACCTCTTTAACAGCACTATAAATATACTGGCAATGTTTTTTTTAATCCACAACAAATAGCATTTGAAAAGAGATTTAGAAAACTTACATTGTGCGTTGTGCGCAAATATTATTTATGTGCATGTGCGCCTTGGTGTAAAATTCACCAATTTTCATTGAGTTTCATCATTTATTGAACTCATGACGGTGATTTTTTTCATTTTTACGAATTTGTTTCACTATTCACCAATTCATGTGTAGACAGTATACCTTGTTATAGATTACAAGGTACATGGCAGAGTTAGTGAGTTCGTTTTAGCTGCTTTTACCAATATCCCAGCAATATCACGGCTGAGACCAAGAATAATGACTTTTCAAAATGTATGGGGAATAACTAGAATCGAACCCAGGTCTTCGGCGTGACGAGCTAACGCAGATAAGAATATGCGTGACATGTATGTCAGACTGCCTGCTTTAATCTTGTGTTGTTCCCTCTCTTAACAAAGTGACAAGAGTTGTCAGTGGCTGTCACAGCATGAGACGTCACCATTTCAAATCGTCCCCAGGTGTTGATTGCGATAACGATAACAGCACTACTAAACACCATACAACAGACAACATGATACCAATATCTTCATCTGTCTACCTTTAGCATCACTTCCACATTTCTATATAAATTTAGCTTTACAACGAATTCAAATCCAAAATGACATTTGTATATTATAACATATTTAATGCAATGTATGTTAACAGTGGAAGAAACTTCAGTGTGACCTTCTAAAGACTTCGACAGTTTTTCCTCAGCTCTGATAACACGACCGCTGAAATACTATTGGGTGATAGCAGCTGATCTACGTCTTGCTAGTTGTCTTCAGAGCTGCATTGCTACGTCTCTACAAACACAAATATTTCAACATTTATTGTGTTAAAGTCTCTTCTGAATATAGTATAAGTATAAAATCATTTTTGTAAACAGAAGACTCTAGACCTGCCAATGTAAATTTCATATGTCAAGATATCCACTCTGAGAGTGTGGGATGGAATGTGGAAGTCGCGGTGACTGAGCAGGCTAGGCGACTGACTTTGTGTGCTGGCGATTAGGTGCCTGACTCTGAGGGTGCGGGTTCGAATCCCGGATGGTACTCAACCCCAAAAAGTACTAGAATTTGTACTTTGCTAAGAAAGTGAAATCCCAAATATGACATATGTTGCATTTGACCTCTTTCTGAGTGACATTGTGTAATCAGGCGATCAAGTACCCAAGGGAGGCCATAACAGAACCAGATTCTCTGCTAAAATATGTACTTAACTGACAAAATGTACACCCAAGTATGACATATATTACATTTAAATTCTAAGATGCATTGTGTATTTATTGAAAAAATGTTTTGGACAGTTTTGGATATATGTGTATGTGTAAGATACAGTGGGATGGTGTTAATACTTAACAGTAAACCATGGACTACCAGTGACGAAATAATAGTCCAAACCTGTTGACACAAATCCAATGTCTTCAGCAACATTTGTTATGAATGACTAATTAGATTTGAGTATGGTTTTACGTCGCTGCCACTTGGTGACACCACACATGGGCTCCACACACTGTTCCCACTTTGGGAAACGAACCAAGACAATTGGCGTGACGAGCAACTGCATTAACCACTATGCTACCCCGCTGACAGACAAACTGAGACGACTGGTTCATCTGTCCTAACACTGCTGATAGATGCTCTTGATACCAGTCACTGGATTGTCTGGTTGCTAACGAAACTTGCACTTCTTCCTTATGTAGCTTTAACTGTTCTGACTGCGACAGGTTAAACAACAAACCAGCAATAATAAGTAATAAAGTTCAACCACCTTCTGTACTTGTCCCTCCGCATCTACAGCCGAGTAAATGTTGTTCCAGAATGTCATCACAATCATCGTCACACATTTAGTACTGTAATGGTGTCATGGTGGCAGGGCTCCCAGTGGTGAGGTTAGACTGGCACAACAGTCATTCGAGTGAGTGAAGAGGAATGTTCCGCCGATCTTAACAGCACTACAAAGGCATTTCAAACTTGGAGGAACATGAATACACGCTTTCTTCATAAGTTTTGACACGCTTTCTTGATTACGGTTGACACGCTTTCTTGATTACGGTTGACACGCTTTCTTGATCACGGCAATCACTGTTCTATTTACCTATTTTCACATGACGGCATTATAGAGGAAGTTTCTGTATATTGGACTCTACTGTAATTACACGGTACCCGGTTCAATACCCAGTCGGAAATTGCTGTCTAATATATCAAATGAAATCACTGAAGTTATTGAGCTGCACCGTCCGTCGTGAAGGTACAGACACACATGGTCACGTGCACGTTATTGAACAAACTGTTCCATGTCAGTTTTGACGATCGTTGTTTGATATTTGTTTCATATTGTGTAGTGTTCCAGATGTATCATAGCTGAAAGGAATAATTATTATTTTCACAACCTTTCCGATGTAACTTAAACACAGATACCTCATCGATAGTTTGCGTTTTTGTCCTACATCATCTCTCTGCCAATTCTGGTACATTGTGTTTTTTATTGAGAAAATGTGGTGAAAGCTTCACGGAGGTGCGTGCGTGCGTGCATAAATGCGCGCGCGCGCATGTGTGTGTGCGTGCGTGTGACGGGGGACAGTAAGATCTCCTGACATGTAGGGATCATCTGGGACGTCGAATGCAACAACAGTATCATCACTTCACATCACATCAAAAGCCTCGGTTCACAATAACTGCGTTGACACTGGCTCTACGGAAATGGGGCCAGATCACTGATCACGTTTTTACGTTTTTTGTGTAGTTCGACGTTCGAGCGTTGCCCCATCCCACATCAAGCCACTTCTCAATTTGACGCTTCAGTGATGCTCGAATACTGGACAGTCAGTCCCCATGTCTACAGATATGTAAATGCAAGTCTGAAATATTACTTTACAGAACTGTACTTGCAGATTATTCTTCAACATGATACGTCACAGGGTGCTATTGTTTGTGGTTGTGACTTTGAATTCTTCTCTTGGTGATTGAGCCGTCAATATATGTCTGAAATACTGTCGTTATGACGTTTTATATGTAACCCACTGTACGAATCACATGGGGCACACACAAGGAACGTGGATATCCTTATGATCATGTAAAATATATGCACATGACAGTCACTGCATTATCTGGTCCGGAGTCGTTTTATTTCACTCCGCCGTCAAATACCTGGAAAATTACTGAATATGGCATTAAACAACAAAAAACACGACAATGTTAATTATATTTTTTTCAAGACTGGGTACACTTTTCCTGATGACGTGAATCCTGGATATACACTGACGACCTGCATGTACGTCAGCCCCGCTTTGGCATTTGTTTTATGTCATTTGTTTTCTGTTCTCAAATGGCTTCTCTGTGTATTTTATGTCTGCCTTGACGCACATTTAATCTCGCCTCAGACGCCACTACATGTTTAGAGAACATTTGCTCCGCTTGTATGGATGCAGATGATTATTTCTGGCATTGCAGGTCAGACGTTACGATTGAACAAATCAATCCTGCAAATTGAAGGGTTTTAATAAATATCTGGACCCTTATGAGCCGATCATCTGCGTTGTTGACCTGGCTGTGTCTCAATACCTATATACATGAATTACGCATACCTACAATGTTACAATGTTGTCATGGTTGTCTTGTTTAGTAAACCAGTATGATTTAACGCCACTTTTAGAAATACCCCCGCAATATCAAGGGAGTGAGATCAGAAACGGTCAGGTTACCTGAATTAATTGATGGATTTCTTCGTATCCCAGTTCCATAGCTCGATGCTCATGATGTCAATCTCTGGATTTTCTGGTTCACAGTTGTTGGTTGAATGTGTGTGTGAGAAAGAGAGATGATGATGGTGATGATGGTGATGGTGGTGATGATGATGATGATGATGATGATGACGGTGGTGATGATGATGATGGTGGTGGTGGTGATGATGATGATGATGGTGGTGATGGTGGTGATGATGATGATGATGATGATGATGATGATGATGGTCATGATGGTGATGGTCATGATGGTGATGGTCATGATGGTGATGGTCATGATGATGATGATGATGATGATGATGATGATGATGATGATGGTGATGGTCATGGTCATGATGGTGATGGTGATGATGATGATGATGATGATGGTGATGGTGATGGTCATGGTCATGATGGTGATGGTGATGATGATGATGATGATGATGATGATGATGATGGTGATGGTCATGGTCATGATGATGATGATGATGATGATGATGATGGTGATGATGGTCATGGTCATGATGATGATGATGATGATGATGGTGATGGTCATGGTCATGATGATGATGATGATGATGATGATGATGATGATGATGGTGGTGGTGGTGGTGTGATGATGATGATGATGATGATGATGATGATGGTGGTGGTGGTGGTGTGATGATGATGATGATGATGATGATGATGATGATGATGATGATGATGATGATGATGATGATGGTGGTGGTGGTGGTGGTGGTGATGATGATGATGATGATGATGGTGATGGTCATGGTCATGATGGTGATGGTGATGATGGTGATGGTCATGATGATGGACATGTTGCCTCCGATCCAGCACGTAGAAGATTAAGAGTGTAAACCAGCAAGAATAGGTGAATCTAGCATGAATTCCTATGAAAACCGATAATGTGGTTTGAACAAAATAAAATGGGGAACAAAAAAAAGAGAGTTGAAATCATTAATCTTAATATAGACTTGAAATCATTGACCAGATATAAAGTCTAACAGACAGCCAGGACAAAAGTGTGAAGGATAAAAGCACAAACAGATGTAATCTCGTTAATCGAGAAAATAATATGCATCTATTTTTGTAACTCGTTTTAGGTGTGCATCAGTTTTTTCTTATCATGCTCTGATTTGTTTTTATTTTCTTATTATACTTTGCTTTCCTCTTTTCCTATTAGATACTGCTTGCTTTCTTATTTTATCATCATACTTTGCTTTTATATTAATAAAGTTTGAAATGAGAATATTTGTTAGCATAACATCCCAACACTACAACTTGATTACGTGATTAAATGATCGATAAGTTAAAGCGAAAAGCTAACTTGCTTATCAAACCGTTGAAAATCTCTGAACGTTGCCAAAAAAAGTTTGGTGTTGTGTTGATAAACGGTTGTGTTATCGCTGAAAATAATTATCAACACGCAATTATTTTGCCACAAGATCAAAGTATATTCCATTTTTCAAAAAATTGCAATTGTAAGTTTAAGGTCTTTCAGACTGACAACGAATGAATTGAGCAGCCACGTGACTGTAAATCCAGCGCGCACTGTAAGAATCAGAATGGGAGTTCACAGCCGTTTGCTTTTTCCTTATCTGTTCACTTTGTGACTAGGAGATGTCTATCAATATTTGGACCGACCTTGCACGTGCATAATCTTAAACTGATGGCGCGATTAGACACGTGACTGTAAAAGCAACGTGGACTAACAGAACGAGAGAGTTAATTATCACATTTTAACACTGGTGGTAAGTCTGCAAAAACTTCACATTTCACAACTTATGCCACTTAAGTGAATGAAGAGTTAGGAATTCTACTTACAACTGTCAGATGCACTGAGAGATGCAGGTAATGATAACTTCACACACACACACACACACACACACACACACACACACACACACACACACACACACACACACAAACACACACAAACACACACACACACACACACTTACACACACACCTCCTTATACCGTATTGCCTTGTGACACCCGTGAAGATCTTGGTAAGAATTGAAGTTCAGCAACCCATGCTTGTGGTAACTGGAAAGGTAAGGGTGGTCAGGCTCGCCATCTTGGGTCACATGTCATCGCATCCAGTGCGGCGTTAAACAACAAAGAAACAAATCATTACTCAATGAGTCCCTGTATCTACCTGCGTGACACGTTACCTTAGCCCAAATTCTGTAAAGAATTAATATTTTTCGTCAGTCGATCCAGCTCCCTTCCCAATAATGCAGCAGCAAGCCGAATGATCAAATATTCTGCTTCATCGTACACAGCACTGAACCAAGAAACTGTGGGCCCTACTGACCAAGTGACCCTGACAGGCAAACACTAAATCACGAGTAGGTGATGAGCAAAAACGGAAATGGTTTCGTTTATATGGGGAAAATGAACGATTAAGGTTGACAAGAATCGGTTGAGATATATGACCTATATATTCATGATGACATCGATACTGACGTGATGTACGTACATCAACGTCGTGGCTTCTTCTGGAACACCATCGTGTGGTGAAGTTGAAGCCTTAACGGTGCCATTACCTGAAATATATCCATGCCGTGACTGACGAAGGAGAGGAAGATCGCATTCTATTCCAGACCTCGATGTGTACGTGACAAGCATCCAAAATAGAAAATATTTCCTGAACTTCCTTTTTATGAAAAGATTGCTTTCTCATATTCTCACGTTTGGCAGCTCTGAGCTGTAGCGCAAAACAACCCGGCGTTAAATATGTGGCTCTAATTTGGCTATGCAATTACTATTGCCGCGGTTGTCGGATTATCGATTGAAAAAGGATACGGAGCTCGATGTTTTAAGCGGCAATTAGGTACTGACCACTTTGGGACGTACTGGGAAAGAAAAAAAGCAGTGAGGATGTATACATGGATCATTGCCAGTCAGCGAGGTCAACACGTGTTCACGTCCAAGACCGACATGTCATGTGCTGCAGGTAGTAACTCCTGACAGTCAGTTTTCTTTCAAAAAAGTAGTTGTTTGTTTTCTGCCATGAGGATATGGGCTCGTAACACCAACATTGTACTTAATGAATGTCTGGAAGCAGATATATAATGTTGAGAAACGAAATATTTAAGGTTTTTGAAGAAAAGCTTGTCTGTGTAATACATCCATTACATAAAAAGAACCTGATTGTAGAGTTTGAATGTTTTATCAAGAAAGTACAAACAGGTCAGTAGGGTTGACTGGTGCCTCGGACTCAGAATTGAAGATAAGTTGTACAAGCCATTTACGAATGAGATAAGCCAAGAGATAAGACATGAGATGAGCCAAGAGATAGGAGATGAGATAAATCAGGAAATCACGTCAAATGTTTAGAGAACCCAGTGAAGTGAAGTTTGTAACTGGTCATTATTTATAACCTCTTTATGTCTACGTCGATGTGTACAGTACATTTTTGTCAAGCCTTTCAAGTTCCACATTTATAAGTCTACCCAAAGAACAAAATCCATATTGACGAGGGGTCCATATACCCGTGTATCCGCGGGTGTGATCCCATATACTGTAGTATCGATGTGGATGGTCCGTAGGCATGGAATGTCTGTCAATATATATGTGCTGTCTGTGTTGGTGCGGTGACAACGATGACAATCGCTAACAATAATGCCTTGTCTGTCCTGAGAACGGAGCACATTTCAAGCACGAAGAAAAGAACTGAGGTCTAACCATGAAGCGAGTTGTAAGCTTGTGAAAGTATCAGTCGGCTTAACACTCCTCGCGTCGTTCTCCCTGCACTGGAAGAGACCGTATACAAAGCTCCTTTACAACTATTGCCACAAAATCAATGATCGTGTTTCTGATGCCTCGCTACTCCAACATCGGTGATATATCTCGGGCGGTATACCACGGCGCCACTGGAATAAAACTCGGTTAGAGTTAAGTTTTTTTCAATTCGTCATCATGTAAATTAATGTCGCTCTGGTAATGACTCCTACGTCCTTCTAGATCAAAATATATGCCTTCATGTGATGTTTCAATAAGCAGATAGCATGATGTTTCTTTAAAATTAGTATGCATTGCATTCGGCCAAAATTCGGTGTCCAAAATGACGGCGTATATCTTGGTGGGAATTATGCAGGAAGCACTGTAGGTCCTGATGATCCCCGATCAGATGGACTTGCTGTTGATTGGTGGTCTTTGGTCTAGTTTATTTACTGAAATATGAGTTGTGTTAGCATCGATATAGTTGGTTTTATGCCTAACAGTGGCACTTACCTGTTTTGCTGTCCCTTGTCGATAGACGTTCCACCCGTGAAGTTCCCAGGATAGAATAGGCATTCAGCAACCAATGCTTGCCATAACAGGCGACTATGCTTGTCGTAAGAGGCGACTAACAGGATTGGGTGATCACGTTCGCTGACTTGCTTGACACGTGTCATCGGTTCCTAATTGCGCAGATCGATGCTCATGTTGTTGATCACTGGATTGTCTGGTCCCCATTCGATTATGTACAGACCGCGGCCATATAGTTGGAATATTGGTGAGTGCGGTGTAAATCACTCACTTACTCGCTAGACGTTCTTTCATAGTCCTTTGGCTAACGGTTCATTCAATTTCAGCACATTAACTACGTTATATCTTTAATGCAAGACATGAAATACGAACAGTAGCAAATGTCTAACGGGTCTTTAACGAGCTTGTGGTGTTGAAAGCACCTTAAAAGCTGAAGTATCGCACCACAACAAAATGTCAAAAGAACATGAACAATATCCATAACGATGATGCCAGACGTTCAAATTCAAATAAGGGGTCACACGACAAAGTCACAAAGTCAAGAAAGGGCATGACCACCGACATCCGTCCTTTAGTTGAGATCAGCAGTAGCAGCAGCACAGACGAAACAACTGACTGAAATACATGAAACTTTATCATGACGTGTGTCACAACTTGTACATGTATAATTTCACGGCGTTCACATCATGCTGTCGGAAAATATCTCACAGGCATCTGACGCACGACGATACAAATTTTCTTCAGTTACTTCAAGCGTTCCTTTGAAAACGCGTTCACATCATGTCATGCAATGTATTTCGATCTTCTCTTTGATATCATACACTGTCATCGTGTATATTATTGGAAGCTAAGTCACCATATGTCATCCAATACAATTCTATGCATCCTCTCCAGGTAGAACGGAAACTAGTGTCAGCGACGTTAATCACACTGCACATGATGTCTCCGTCCTTTTCATCGGATGTATAACTGTGTTAGTGTCTGTGTGTGCGTGTGTGTGTCTCTGTGTGTTTGCTTCCTATCCTCTTCTTATCCAGCTAGGATCCATGTAGACAGCCAAAGTACCGTAAATCCCCATTGTCCCTAGCCTGGTATGGATTTATCATGAATTTATAACTGGTTTAAGTCGCGATATAGCTGAAATCATGCTGCTGTATATAACGTATAACTCACTCACTCACTCACTCACTCACTCATTCACTCTACTTCTTTTTAAAACGTGACGGTGGGTAGCTTAATACCTACGAGTTCGCTGGTGATGCCCCAAACCAAAGGTGGAATCCGCACATGGGCACATATTTGATGCCCATACCTTGTGTCTCCAGAGGCGATATTACTAAAACCGGCGTAAACCTATACTCACTCACTCACTCACTCATATTATACTTGATCTACACGCTCTTTACCATACCGATCAATATCTTCATAGGTGGTGTTGTGCAAAAGTAAATATCGCCTCTGTGTTCCTTGATAACACATTGTCCGATTTCAGCCCCAACTATTTCCATCGATTCGCTGTGAAATCACCAGAACAAACGCATGGCAACATGATTTTGTAATTAATATAGAATGACCGTTGTCTGGATGTCAACATTAATATCTCTTATAGACACAGGGAATAAATTATATCATGTCAGAACCCATAACTGTCACAATAATAGGTCAAAATCTGAACAAATTAGAGAAAATGACTTTTCATGGTCAAATGGTGCGAAACTGTTCAAAAGCAACTCCTACTAATGGCACATAAAAATTTTCACATAAACACGATGAAGTGTTCAAGGCTAACAGTCTACCGATGTTGCTAATCATATCGTGCATAGTATACACGTTGCTCTGTGGCTAACAGTTTAAAGGTGGTGCTAATCATACATGTATTGAGCTCCCTGTACACGTTCTGTGGCTAACAGTCTACAGGTGATGCTAATCATACATGCATTGGGCACCCTGTACACGTTGTTCTGTGGCTAACAGTCTACAGGTGGTGCTAATCATACATGTATTGAGCACCCTGTACACGTTGTTCTGTTGCTGACAGTCTACAGGTGGTGCTAATCATACATGTATTGAGCACCCTGTACACGTTGTTCTGTTGCTGACAGTCTACAGGTGGTGCTAATCATACATGTATTGAGCACCCTGTACACGTTGTTCTGTTGCTGACAGTCTACAGGTGGTGCTAATCATACATGTATTGAGCACCCTGTACACGTTGTTCTGTTGCTGACAGTCTACAGGTGGTGCTAATCATACATGTATTGAGCACCCTGTACACGTTGTTCTGTTGCTGACAGTCTACAGGTGGTGCTAATCATACATGTATTGAGCACCCTGTACACGTTGTTCTGTTGCTGACAGTCTACAGGTGGTGCTAATCATACATGCATTGAGCACCCTGTACACGTTGTTCTGTTGCTGACAGTCTACAGGTGGTGCTAATCATGCATGTATTGAGCACCCTGTACACGTTCTGTTGCTGACAGTCTACAGGTGGTGCTAATCATACATGCATTGGGCACCCTGTACACGTTCTGTTGCTGACAGTCTACAGGTGGTGCTAATCATACATGCATTGGGCACCCTGTACACGTTCTGTTGCTGACAGTCTACCGATGATCCTAATTGTATCAGACACCCTTACATGCTGTTCTGTAGCTATATCGGGCAACACGTACATGCTGTTCTGTGGCTAACAGTCTACCGATGATCCTAATTATATCGGACACCCTTACATGCTGTTCTGTAGCTATATCGGGCAACACGTACATGCTGTTCTGTGGCTAACAGTCTACCGATGATCCTAATTATATCGGACACCCTTACATGTTGTTCTGTAGCTATATCGGGCAACTTGTACATGCTGTTCTGTGGCTAACAGTCTACCGATGAGCATTAGTGAAGCACCACCCATTTCCATGCTATAAGACTGTGTTTAACACAACACACTGCTCATTCATGATATGGAAACCAAACACATGGTTATAATTTCGTTAATTGAACCATCTGGAGAGTCATTCCATCAACTACCAACACTGCTGCTACTTTTGGCTGTAATTTACTCGTCATATGACAAAGTCTGTGGTCCAACGTACACAAAGTTCTCAAAAGCCAACAATAATGGTGTCATCAGTATTTGGTGCATCCTCCCCTCGCTGCAGCCCTCATGCTGGAAATCAAACGCTGAATGCGCATCACTGGAATCCTCTGCCATTTCTCATGACGAGCCTGGGCTAATTCTTGTAGGTTTTGAACAGGTGGATACCCAACTTGAACTTGACGCCCCAGGTGGTCTCATAAATGCTCAACTGGGTTGAGGTCAGGACTTCTCGCAGGCCAAGGTAATCTGTTAACTGCGTTATTCTGCAAGTATGCGATAACAGCTCTGGAACGATGGGGCCTAGCATTATCGTCCATAAATACTGGCCGACTGGCGAGGGAGTGGTTATCGAAATGCTGGACATCAGCAGCTCCCAGCACTTCCTGTTAGTATTTATCTCTGACCATTGAGTGTGACTTGAATGGTGATAAGATTCAGCTTATAGTCATAGGAGATACACCCCCACCCCACCGCCGCCAAAGTGTTCAACTGCATGCACCACCCGTTGTTAATAATCCCATTACTCTCCAAACGCACCAAACATCAGTAACACGAAGAAGAAAACGGCTTTCATCGAACCAATGTATCCTGCGCCATCTCTTCAGATTGTGGTTTTGCCGTTGATTAGATCACGCCAAACGTTGAGCCTTGTGTCTATCAGTGAGTAAGGGACGTGCACGAGTCCAGCGGACTTGAGCCTCCTGCGGATGGTGCCGGATGAGAGACGAACACCCACTCTCCATTGTTCTCTGAGATCTTTGGCATTGGTCATGGGCCTGCGTTTCACTGGGCGAACTAGGGCATGGTCATCACGGGCAGTGGTCTTTCTTGGAATTCCTGATCATGGACGATGCTTGACCAATGGCCGCATGTTTCCTTACAAGGCGTCTAATGACAGTGTGTTGACATTCAATCTGGACCCAAAGTAGCGACAGGACAAACCAGCTTCGTGCATACCAATAATCTGCCATCTGGTATTTTCAGAAAGCTTGTACCATGACAGAGCTTTAGCATGAAAAGCATGCAATTGAATCAGGACGTGACCCGTGTATTTAGATATAATTGGTTGACTTCTCTGTTTTGATCCCTTTTTGTTACAATCGACAATTATATTTGGTGGTGCTTAATTTATCCTTATGTGCATATATCGGGTACAATGTATGTGCTGTTCTGTGGCTAACGGTCTACCGATGATGCTAACTATATCAGGCACCCTGTACATGTTGTTCTGTAGCTAACCGTATACGCTGTTCTGTGGCCAAGAGACTACCGATGATGCTAATCAAATGTGGCACCTTGTTTATGTTTTTTTTTCTTTGACAATCCTTTGGAAAGTATCTCAGATGGCATTTCAGATTTAGATGAAGCATGGGTCAAAATGGCATAGACATTATAAGAATTATACGCCATTAGAATCGAAATGGTTCTGTTTCTGTATTCAGATACCAATTTCCCCTTACCTCTGGCATCGTCCCGGTGTGGTGTGCTCTACAGTCTACCTGGCGATCTATAGCCTACTTACATATTGTGTTGTTAATAATGGTTTAAATGCTGTCAACTAGAATCAACCTTCGATAGTCTAGTTACTATAGAATGATCTATGACTTATCTAGATTTTAAATGTATTAAAATATGTGTTTCATACATATATGGTGAAACATACTTTTAGATATTAATTGTATTACATGTTGAAGTATATATATTTCTTTCAAATTTCAAAAGCAAATTCGCCATTTATCCACCGAACACTTTTCTGTTTGATCCAAAATATATGACCGTTTATCTGAAGAGTCACACGAGGTTGAACATTGTATGCAGTTACATACGGATAGATATGTACCCATAAATATTACACTTCTTCTGTGAGTGTGTGCACTATAGAAATCATTTTCACTTGGACACCAATTCTATGAAGGTCCTTTTTTATAAGTATCGCAGGGTAACACTGGAATGGCTGAGTGAATGTAGGTTTACGCCACTTCCAGCAATGTACCATCAATTATCACAGCGGAACATGGGTGAGTGAGTGAGTGAGTGAGTGAGTTTAGTTTAACGCCGCTCTCAGCAATGTTCCAGGTATATGGCCGCGGTCAGTAAATAATCGAGTCTGGACCAGACAATCCAGTGATAAACAACATGAGCATCGATCTGCGCAATTGGGAACCGATGACATGTGTCAACCAAGTCAGCGAGCCTGACCGCCCGATGCCGTTAGTCGCCTCTTACGACAAGCATAGTTGCCTTTTACGACAAGCATGGGTTGCTGAATGCCTATTCTACCCCGAGACCTTCACGGGTCGCGGGACATGGGCTTCACACATTGTACCACGTCTTCGGCGTGACGAACAAAAACTTTACCTACACCGTCTTTGGACGTCCATGACGTGGAAGCCGTGACTCAAACTAATCTTGACACAAAAATGGTTTATGATATTCTCTACAATCAAATCAAGCAGAAAGTACTTTAAGAACGAAGTGTATCGGGAAGGGTGATGTGAAAAATAGGTTTTAAACAGCATTAGCTTTGAAAACTGAACCATCTACAAAGGCTTTATTTGTCTGACCTTACATACACACATGCATAGGGCAACATAATTGTATTTCAACAAACAGGAGACTTACATCCAGACCCGTAATATAACCTACTAAGTATGAGTTTGACATTTTATTCTGTTTGGCAAAAGACCACAAAGACTCTCAACTCTCCTTTAATCTTGAATTCATGTAAATATCGGAGTCCTTATAAAACCATTATGTGGAATCATCAAAGACGTGATGGTCACTTCTGTCTCGTCATACCAGATGACGTTCGCGTCGTTGAAGGTTACAGTCACGTGGTGTGGCGTCACGTGGGTGATAACGCCGTCACCTTGCGTCATTAGCAAGGTAAGATGCATGGCCATTCTAACTGCCAGTATCGTATATCTGCTAGCTGTGTAATCAAATTAAGAACAGGTAGAACTCGTGGGGTGTCTAAGTTTAATGATTTAATGTACGGCCACAGCGAAAACCGACGAAATGGTGTGGAAAACGACTCAGCTTAATGATTTAATGTGCGTTCACGGTAAATACCCGACGAACTGGTGTGGTAAACGGCGTTTAAGTGGGAAAAGGTAAACACAGTGGTATATACTCAACTATTAGACTTTAATCCATCGTTGTCATAGCATCTAAGTTTGAAAGAATATTTTCATCTTTACATCAAATATTAATGAAGTGGAAAGTCATTAGACTTTAATATTTCATTCTGAAACAAAGCCATTATGTGATGTTATTTTCCTAGCTAACATTTCTCAGTGACTTTTCCGTGTTACCTTATTCTGTAACTTTTCGCTATGGCCTTTACTTGTGACTTTTCTCTAGGACCTTTACTTGTGACTTTTCTCTAGGACCTTTACCTGTGACTTTTTCTATAGGGCCCTTTCTTGGGACCTTTCTCTATAACATGTCCTGGGACTTTCCGATATATCCTTTTTCTGTGACTTTTGTCATAAGCTCTTGACCCGTGAAGATCTGGGGTAAAATAGATCTTCAGCAACCCACATTTGCCACACTTGCTTATCGTAAGAGGCGAGTAACAGCTGGTCAGACTGGCTGACGCGGCTGATTCATACCATGGGGCCCCAATTGCGCAGATCGATGCTAATGCTGTTGATCATTGGATTGTCTGGTCCAGACTCGATTATTTACAGACCGCCGCCATATAGCGGGAATATTGATGAGAAGAGCGTAAATCTCACACACTCACTCCATCCACTTTCTGTGATTTGTAACTATGACCTTTTCTCCGTGACCCTTCCCTGTGACCTTCACTTGTGGCTGTTTTTGTCTGTATCATCACCAACTGGATACGACAGGTTTGAAACACACCATTACCTCCATATTGGATACTTACCAACAAAGTGCACCCAACGATGCACATCTATGGCACGTGTTTATAGCTCATTTGAAAACACAAATAAGTGACTTCTGGTGTATAATCCGACTGTAAACACGATCACTGCATAAATCCACAATAAACGCGGTTAACAGCAATCCTGCAGTGTTCTAAAACTGAGCACCTATCGATTTCAAAACTATCCACGAGCCTGGTCATAAAGATGACCTGACTGGGGAATGATCTTGGGGTGCATTACCCTTATGATGTGTCGAATCACAGTTTTCTAATGATCAATGATCTTTGAATCCAGTATACACGACCAGATTAATGCATTTATGTGGCATTAATGTCACTTTTTACTCTAGTCCTTTGGCGCCATATACAATAAATCCCCTGAATCCATGGATATTGGCAAACATCAGGATATGTTTTTACTGTAGCCTTGTGTAGGCCATTTATTTTTTCCTCTAGCAATAGGAGCTGGAAAATATCTGATATCGAACCCAGAACTATATATCGTGTCTTGAATGTAGGTTTCCATGCTCAGATTTGCCACGATAGTGTTCTGTATTAGACACTTGCGTGTAGAGTAACCGTCCTTCAATCATCATGATATATATAAATGGCATTATAATTCCAATATCCGGGTGATTTGGTGCTGAACTTGGCGAACTTTCACTTCCCAAGTGTCACCAGTCTAGTTTTACGCAGCGTTTACCTATGTTCAAGGGTTGCAACACATGCTTTCAGAACTGTGATACACATTTGGTATTTGGGAAGCGAATATAGGCTTTCGGCGTGACAAGAGGGAGCTTTCCAACTGATTATAGGGAATATGAGTTGCAGTGGATGGGCTGATATGTCAATTCCGATGTGGCTTTATCCATAGAATCAGGTCAGACACAATACGTACCAAAGGCACAATGACAGTTGTACGGAGCCGGGAAAACATATCACCAAGACGGTTATTTCTGCACCGTTTGTTTCCAGTTAACATGACAGGAGTCCTCAGCCTAGTGGGAAGTGCTGCGTTTGTTATGTCATAACGATGGCCAGAGACTACCAAAGATGGTGCACTGTTTGATAGTTTCCAAGTCCGTTGTCATGATATCCCATCTCCCACGGTAACCTCCTATCTGTAGGCTTACTTTCATATTAACCTGGCGTTATCATGAGCGTTATCATGGCTCCTGATATACTATAACTGCAAAACGGATACTATCACATCCTCGGTGATTACCACGGTTCTCATGGTATCACCACCCTCAAACGGTATAACGGACCCCATGATATCATGACGCTTCACATGATGTTACCATGGGTCACGTGGTATTTTCATGGTTCAAATGGTATCACTACGACTAGCATGGTATCATCACGACTCACACGGTATTATCACGACTCACAAGGCATCATTACTGCTGGCACAGTATCATCATGGATAGCATGGTATCATCACGACTCACACTGTGTCATCACAGCTCACGTGGTATCATCACGACTCACAAGGCATCATTACGGCTAGCACAGTATCATCACGGCTCACATTGTGTCATCACGGCTCACGTGGTATCATCACGGCTCACATTGTGTCATCACAGCTCACGTGGTATCATCACGGCTCGCGTGGTATCATCACAGCTCACGTGGTATCATCACAGCTCACGTGGTATCATCACGGCTCACATGGTATCATCACAGCTGGCATGGTATCATTACAGCTCCCATGGTATGAGTACGGCTAGCACGGTATCATCACTGCTCACAGGGTATCACCACGATTCAGAAAGTATCACCACGGCTGATGATATCATCACTGTTCCCTGTGCAATGCAACGGCCTAAGTGATAAAAGCATTAAGACTCAACTGATATCATCACTGTTTCACAGGTATGGGTTCGGTTCCAAAGGGGCCAGTAGGGTAGCCTTGTGATTAAAGCGTTCAATCGTCAAGACCCGCGTTCGATAACCCACATGAGTACAATATATGAAGCCCATTTCTGGTGTCCCCCGCCGTGATATTGCTGGAATATTGCTAAAAGCGCCCTAAAACCAAATTCTCTTACTAACTGACTCGGCTCCAAGGGTACGGGAAATGCTCATAAGTACTACTGTGGCTCCCAAGGCATCTATATGGCTGAAACACTGCTGATGTGACTATAAATAGTAGCTCACTCACTCATGAACATGAACATGAAAATGAATATAACCCAACATGAACATGAATATAACCCAACATGAACATGAATATAACCCAACATGAACATGAACATGAACATGAACATGAACATGAACATGAATATTACACCAACATGAATATAACATCAACATGAACATGAATATTACACCAACATGAATATAACACCAACATGAACATGAATATTACACCAACATGAATATGAACATGAATGTGAATAAAACCCAACATGAACACGAATATAACCCAACGTGAACACGAATATAACCCAACGTGAACACGAATGTAACCCAACATGTGCATGAACATGAACCCAACATGAACATGAACATATAATTGATCTCCGGCAACACATGCTTGCCGGCTTCGCTCGCTGAATTGTTTGACACGTGTCAACTGCGTAGACCGAAGCTCATGCTAATGATCACTGAATCGTCTGGTCCAGACTATATTACCGGTGCGGCGTTAAAAAGAAAAACACTCACTCACTCCAGTAGCCATTCTTTCTATAATATATATCTAAATATGCAACGGTTTCACAGATGCATTAATATATGATTTAATCTTATATGTAAGAAACAAATAACGGGTATGTATGTATAAGGGCATTGATGATGTTGCGGCAGGGTGAAAGAAATGCACGTGTTCTGTCAACAACCAGCTGAATTTTCATTTGAATCCAAAGCATTGAAATTGAGAAAGCTGGAAATGCCACAGTTTGTTTAATCTTGTTCCTTATAGCACTATGAAAATATTTGCTCATGGAAATAACATGGAAGGCCATGACAACAGTGCCCACACTGTTTGTCGACTAAGTCTGCACAAACCGTTTCTTAGAGGACATCATGTTTACACTGACCACATCTTCTGGCGGTACCCACGTAGAAGAACAAACATGCGTGTGGTAAAGTGAACTGAAAAGTGAAATAGCGCATCGTCTTATATGTGTGCGTGCGCGTGTCCGTGTAGCCACGTGTGTTTCTTGATGCAGGCTAGTGTCCCTGTGTGCGCGCGTGTGTCCCTGCACGTGTGGTACACATGGGAGGACATATACTACAAACAAAACATATGGGAACTCCAAGGGAATAAACAGAATGTGATCGTCATGTGTATACAGTGCACATAGACGTGGTGAGGTCATTTATAGTCACACATCAAAACCATGTTTGACCAAGTGGACAGTCGCACAGCTCTTCAGATACTTGGTTGTGTCAGACAGTCGTTAAGCATTGTCACCTGTTTGATGTTGTTGGTGTAAAATCTTTGTTGGTTTGTTCAAAACATTAACGCAGACAGACACACAGTTTAATGAAGTGACATTTCAGTAAATTACAAACATAGCATTATGCATTGGTAAAAAGTGTTTAAAATGTAACGAGTCACCGTACACAGAGTTATGAGACACTATGAAGTGAGTGAGTGACTTTATTTGTACGCCGCCTTTAGCAATCTTCCAGCAATATCATGGCCGAGGACACAAGAAATGAGTTGCACACGTTGTACCCATGTGGGAATCGAACCAGGGTCATCGGCGTGACCAGCGAATGCTTTTAACGTCTAGAATACCCCCACTGCCACGAAAGACTATTGAGAAATTAACTAAACGGCGTATGAAACCTGCTACAAATAAGATCATGGGAACATCCTAAAATTTGGTAGTCATATACAAATTTAATAGTTTTGAGGTCATTTATACTCTAAGGTAATATTTGTGTGTGCTTAATGAGCACTTTAAACGACATGTTGGAGCAACCGATTTAATATTTCATTGAGTTTGAGCGCAATGAAATATTGTCCCAAACAGCGAAAACATTGGTGCTGAAACACACCGGCATGCTGTTTGATTCAAACGCCAAAACACAACAGCCTAGTGCATGTAGAAGACTGACTTTCCATGCAGCTTGTGGCAACGTTTGAATCAAACATGGTGCTGGTGTGTTTCAGCACCCTTGGTCTTCGCTGTTTTCGACAATATTTCATTTCACTCAAACTCAATACTGATTCACTGAAATACTTTCACTGTTTGATCCAACATGTTGTTTCAAGTGCCCATTAAGCACACAAAAGTAGCATTTACCTTAGAGCATAAATGGCCAGGTCTGAGTTTATATATGGCTATCAAATTTTAGGGTGTTCTCATGCTTTACATTTGTAGCAAAAAGTGCGTTCAGATGTGACCTATCGCCTCGTTTTATGTATGTGCGTGCATACGTGAGAGCGCGCGCTTGTGTTTGTGTGTGTGTGTGTGTGTGTGTGTGTGTGTGTGTGTGTGTGTGTGTGTGTGTGTGTGTGTGTGTGTGTGTGGTATGCTAGAATATGGACAGTGTGCCTGTTTCTGTCTGCTTTTGGTAACTCGGTAACTTGGTAACTCTGTTTCCAAGGGTGACACACCAGTGTGACCTCAGTGATAAGCAACTGACAGAAGCTCGATAATGCAGTGGCATAATTTCATTACCGGATAAAACCCGTTACAAAAACAAGAGCGGTCTGTCAAGGCCATATAAGTGGACATTTATTTTACCTGCCTCGGGAAACTGTTAATGTTCGGTGACATTTATAGTGTGCTCTTGTGGAATGGGGACTGATTCAACAGAACAGTGAAGGTATGGTCTGGAGCTACGACCATAGTGTTCTGTTGAGGAATAAAGGTTGAATCAAACAGAACAACGAAAGTAAGGTATGGCCTGGGGGTACCATCATAGTGTTATGTTGAGGAATAGAGATTGAGTCTAACAGAACAACGAAGGTATGGTCTAGGGGTACAACCATAGTATTCTGTTGAGGAATAGAGACTGCGTTAAACAGACCAATGGAGTGATAGACTAGAAATCTGCGGCACTTTAACACTGATAATGACACCACCGGTAACACGCGCGGGTTACGCATTCAAAATGCATTAGCCTGTTTACATCAGTGTATTTTGAAAGGTTGCCAGAGGCCGTGAAATGGTTCGTTTAGTCGTGGTCGACATGTTTCTCATAAAGTGACAGTCGTGTTATTTGATCCAGTGTGTTCCCCACTGCTTCGTGGTGTTTGATCCCACGTGTCAACCACTACATATTTGATCCCTCGTCTTCTCCACTGCTGTTTGATTCCGGATGTTCCATACTGGTTACTGTTGTTTGATCCGCGATATTTCATCCAACGTGATCCACACTGCAGTCATGATGTTTATTCCCACATGTTCTACACTGCAGTCATGATGTTTATTCCCACGTGTTCTACACTGCACTCATGATGTTTATTCCCACATGTTCTACACTTCAGTTATGATGTTTATTCCCACATGTTCCACACTGCAGTCATGATGCTTATTCCCACATGTTCTACACTGCAGTCATGATTTGTTTCCCCACATTTTCTACACTGCAGTCATGATGTTTGATCCCACATTTTCTACACTGCAGTCATGATGATTGATCCCACATGTTCTACACTGCAGTCATGATGTTTATTCCCACATGTTCCACACTGCAGTCATGATGTTTATTCCCACATGTTCTACACTGCAGTCATGATGTTTATGCCCACATGTTCTACACTGCAGTCATGATGTTTATTCCCACATGTTCTACACTGCAGGCACTGATGTCTCACTTCTGCCTCACCTTCTGATCCAACATGTGACCTGCCTGCGTCATACTGTTGCATACTTGATAGTTAATACAGCTGTTCTTTTGCGTCAGAGACCATATCTATGTACATTGTGTCTGTTTGGTTTGACCGATATGAACTGACTCGGTCGTTCTTGACGTAAAGGATACATCATACACCGAAATTAAACATACTATCTTGAGTACAAGGCCTACAATATATACTGAAAGCCATAAAAACGCAATTTGACATTCTTACTTTCTTTTTATTCACACAAATGTCAACATATACAGATGTAACTGGCAGATATGTTTTAAGTGAATATCTGTGGATAACTTAATCAACAACAACGTCAGTGACGCAACAACGACATCAAACAAAGGAGGGGTCACTTGCAGTCAATATCATGCGTGTCCACCGTGCAGTGCAAGACAGTCTCCGGGGCTATTGGAAGACACAGACTTCTCAGAATCTCAGAAACATCTGTGGGATGGTCTGCCAGTGATTTGTAAGGGCCGGTGACAATTCAGTACTTCTCCTTGGTCATGGCACCGCCCATTCCAAAACGACCATGTTCAAAAACACAGATTTTCTAGACGTCGATAAATCCGTTGGCGTCCATCTGCAAAGGGGACGTTAAACGTGCATTAAGGCATCTTCGCGCCATTATGGCGCAGACTTGACGTTGTCTTTGCCCTAATTGTCCTCTGTGAAGTATCAGCGGCTGTTTTGAACCGATTTCGGAAGTGTAAGACTCGGACTTCGGATATTGCGCTCCTGACGAGGTGTCGTCAAAGGTGGTGCGTCAGGTTTCATCAGTTGATCAACGGTGTATGGATGCACATTACAGTGCGCGCGCGCGCGTGTGTGTCTGTCTGTCTGTTTGTCTGTGTGTGTGTTTGTCTGTGTCTGTGTGTGTGTGCGTGTCCATCCATCTGGTGGTTGTGAATAGGAAGCTGGTGTGGACGAAAGATGTCAGCACAGTAGCGTTGCGCAGTCAGATTGGCTTGGATCATCACCAATCACTTCTTCCAGTGCACGATATCCCCCATATCATTACGCTTCCCCCTCGGAATCGGTCAACCTGGTGGACGTAGGAGTGGGCAGAACGTTGTCGGCGTCTGTATACTCTCATTCTTCCAGTTCTTGCGTTCTAACAGAAATGCCGATTCATAGCTGGAGCAGATTCGACGCCAGTTAGCCTCAGACCAGACCATGACGCTGGTGAACCACTGAACATGATGTTGCCGATGAAGCTGACGACCTTCCTCTCGAAGCCTGTTCGTGGCAGTCTGTGTGGATAATCGACGTAATCTCGGTATTGTCTAGCGATACTGGCAGCAGTAGCTGTAGCTGTACGGTTGCGTAGGTGATGCACCCGGATGTACCGATCTTGGGCTCTCGTGGTCACTCGATGTCAGCCACTTTTAGGCCTGTCTTCGAATTCTGTTTGTGATATTTCTCCGAGAAAAGAGAAATCGTGCTCTTGGGTACGTTCATAGACAGACAACTGAATGGTGAGTTTGTCCTGCATCCACAAGCCATGTAGCAACATTTCGAATGGGAGGGCAAACTTGTATCATTTTTCATTCTGTCCACACTCTCAATTAAAGTGACTAAACAGAAAGCAGTGATCGATCTTTCATATCCAACCGTAACGCGGTGTGAATCCCAAGTTTCACGTGCATTGCGCGTGCATTATGTGTTCTGTGACACTGCATGCACCAACTCAAAACCATGCGGTTCCATACAAGAAGTTCATGCGGGATGCGTTTGGGTGTGATGTTCTCAGACAAAACCATCATGGGAATCATAAATAAATTACTAGTGCTCCTCTCTGTACCAATACGAGTGGGGATCAAAATTCAAATTTCATGATGCGTTTCTTTTGTAAGAGAGTATATTTAGGACTTAAAGGGACACTGATGCGGAGCAATTTCCGTGGACTGGTTGTTTCTTTTGTTATTGTTTTTGTCCCGTGAGTCCACGGATGATATCCCAGAATTCGTGATTGGTTCGTGATCTCTGCTGTGCCACCCATATGCACAATTGATAGTTTATGTGTAGACTGATCAGCAAAGATGAAGTCATTTTACTTCGTTATTATGAAAACAAATGAAACAGCTTGAAGTTTATTCGTCTGGCAGTTGTGTAAAAACGTTAGGATTGAAAAATAACGAAGTCATTGTACGTATTTATATTTTGTCATATAAACCTAATTAGTTCCTTGTCACATTTGTATGCATTTTGAAAGTTAATTTTAAAAAACTCATATACTTACAGTGAATTTCTAACATGATTTTAATATCTCAACATTGTATAGATTGTCAACGTGAATTATATTTCAGACACACCCTATTCGCGACCTAGTGCATGTTTTCTGTAATACAAATTCTGTTGAATGCTTCAAGAAATAAATTAAAACAAAACGCAAATATTAAATTTAAAACAGACGAAAGTGATAGCAACAATGTCAGGCTATTACCTCGTTCAGGAATGTATCATAAATATCCACATAAAAGAATGATATTCCATTCATCTGCAGCTAGAAAATAATCCTGCTCTTTGTCTTGTGTCTTTCAACAGTCTAATATGCGAAAAAGTGACATATCGTTTGAGAATTTTTCACACTGGTGTATACATAATCTCACTGGTCACCCAGGACAAAACCCCTGACAACTAACTGTGTGATGTCCATTAGTTAGCCAATAATGAGCAACAATCAATCATTCAAGGCAGTGGCGGTCAATTCTTTGTAGGAAGGATGTTGTTTTAACATTTGTACTTTACGACAGGTTGTATTCAGTATTGATTAGTAAATCTACACTCATAAACACTGCCTTTTGACAAATCTGCTGTGGAATCAATTAATCAATCAGTGTGTTATCAGTTAATCCCTTGATCGATGTTTGTTTTTGTAACTCAGCTGATACACCCTCTTGAATCACTTACAAGCACATATTACAAAACATGCAATACATTTGCCACTACAGACCTTAATTTATAACGTATTTACTCCAGACAGGAGAAATGGCAAATGGGAACCTATGTCTCGTACTTTTAGTGGTGTTACCCCTTTATAAATTCATTAACTGACCATCAAGTGAATGATGACATATAACACGTGTAGGTTTAAAACATCAAACTCGAGTTACAGCAAGGAAGATGTAATCTCTGTGTCTCATGCAGCCTGAAAACAGTTATGGAAAAAAACACTATCTAAATATATAGTTTTGCAATCCTTCGGACTCACAGGAAACAAATGGCTTGCTACGTGCCTGTAGACATCATATTTCCACATGAAATGATTAAATATCGAAATTAAAACACAGAAATAGGATCCAGTTGGATCAGTCACTATACCACCCAGGCATCAGAAAAAAACTACACTGCTAGGATATTTTGTTACAATCAGATAAGGAATACATGTACCATGGATATTTTTAAATAACGGCATGTGATGGGCATCTCCCCCCGATTTACAGTGCATGAGGGACAATAAATTGAATGACACAATGCTCTTTTTGTTGTGTTATGGATGTCGGACTAAACCAGGGACTAGATTTTCAAAGCTCTCTTAGCTCTGAGATACTCGTAAGTGCCATACATTAATGTTGACTTACGACTGTCATAGCGCTAGGAGAGCCTCGAAAATCTAGGCCCCGTTTGCTACAGATTAAAGATGATCTCAACAATCGCAGCTGTTGTTGCTCTTTTAACATTCAAGACTGATGCACATCTCACAGATGAGTGGCTACTTCACAAACCTGATGACTTTCGCTTATCTTTGCAGTGCAGGGGAGAGAACCTCATGACGCATGTCAGTAGAGCTCACGCATGTTTCAACTCTCCTCAATGATGCAACACCGACTGTCGCCGTCCATATTGACAGATCATCGTAATCTCTGTAAGACCTAGTAGCCTCAAATGAGCACTGAGTGCACGCGTACCAAATTATGAGATTATCATTTGTTTACAAATAACTGTGTCACAAGGAAACAGAGCTGTGACGATTTCTTCATAAAACATAAACGGCGATGATACTACTGACGATGATAACACTGTTACCATTATCGAAAGGATAATTGCTGCTGAAGATAACATTGAGATACAGAGACTTTGGCACGTATTTTCACAATTTTCACCCGCTTTCACCAGGGTTTTCAATGGTTATTCAATAAATTTCAGGTTAAAGGAAAGGCACGCACTCCTGCAAACATTTCAGGATCCGCCTATAGATGTGTAGCCTAGTCGTAGTACATTCGGCACCGTGTCGTTTTATTGATCGGAACTGCCATGTTGTTGTTCTGAATGCATTTGATTGCGTTATATCAAACACTAATTGTTTTCGATGCACAATACCGCTTGCAATATGTTTCGTTATTTACATACAGTTTCGGTTAAGAGCTGAGGAATATGAGCTCGTCCCCCATTTAAGGTACCTGTGGTACGGTTGTATTTTATATTTTTCAGGTGCCATTTCACAAGTACAAGTCACAATTTCACAAGCCATTTGTGTCGTATAAGGCCGATAGGTCTATTTAACTAGATATAGTACTGAGCGTTTTTATGGTAGCTACGCCCCAGTTTTGTTAAGGGTACGTCTCTGTATATAGAAATGTACCTGGGGCACGCATCTGTAGTACAAGTACCCTTCAGCAGAAGGTAATGAGTTGTAGATGTCACCTGTTATCGTGAGGCCCAGGTGAATGCGACCGCATGGAGTTTTCCAAGACCAAGATTTGACTCGCCTGGCAACTAAGGGATGTAACTCTATACAGCTAGATGCTGTGAGTACCATTACTATTTCATCCAACCTGGCTCACTGGCCGACGTTTGTTAATGCCGCGAAATGAAATAAATATCTTAATTATGCACGGGCTTGTAGCTTACAATCACCTCGCCAGCTGACCTAGTTTTATTGGTATGTCATTGAGAAAACAACCTTGACCTGTCAGCCGATCGGGGCAGTTTGCACGCCGAAACTGTGCGACATTACTCGCAGGGCCAGTGGACTAACGACACTACAGCCGGTGACATCCTGCTGTGAAAGGTAGGGGATAAAGCCATGATGTTCTACAAACATGGTGTGTGAATGTGTCGCCAGGTCGATCGCGGACTGTCCGCCTCCTGCCTGGTGCATGCACACCAAGATCTAAGACACGTTAAGCATAGATTGAGGTTACTCGCTGCCGGATGTCAGTAGACAGAAGCTGCAAAACGCTTTCCACATTCGTAAGATGTCTCTGCCAAAAGCAGAGTCGATTGCACAATTGTGACTATATCAGGAGTAGATATTTGTTTCAGCAGTATTACAGATACATGATGTTGTTTGTAAATAAATCCCACCTGAAAACGGACTTCTACAGTACCTGTGTATCTGTTCTAATTCACGAGGGATTCACAGAAAAACCATGAACGTGTAAACAGCCTGAATAAAACGAGTTAATATCGCAAATTGTGATGAGCTTGGTGTTATCGATTACCCAACGAGAAGCTATACGCAATGTACCAGATGTCACGTAATTTTTAAATATCTGTGGACATATTTCAGCGTATATACTTAACCTCAAATACCCTCAAATAGTGATGGTTATAGCTCAGAACATGCAGATCGATAATCGAAACTCAGTAAAAGCTCAATAATTGATTGAAATTGCAAACCACTCCACAAGACGCCTGAAGGCAGTGTTGCGACACAAACATACAATTGTACAAACAAAACAGACACGGATCATAGCACAATGATCGAGATTACTCATAGAGTAACGTTTAGGTTTTTAATATAATATTTATATTTAATATAATTTTTATATAATATGTAATTTTAAGTGTAAGAAATGAACGCATTTGGAGCATTTAATTGGAGCCCCAGGGAGACCAGAGATATCCTAAGGAAGTGACTTGCGTCATTTAGGGCTTTAGCATTACAGGGAGAGCTAGGCTGTTGGGAAAGAAATATGGTTCAGGGACCGCGAGACAGGCTAGGAGAGTCATAAGACACGCACGGAGTATTTTGCTTACATTGCAGTTTTACGAGTCCTGGAACGCCAGCAGTTATTTTATCTAACACACAATATCATGTCACCACAGTCACTTACGTCTTTATTTAAAAAACGTAGCAAAAATAAACGTACTCTATAAAGCTTAATCTGATGGTTAGTCCTTTATGAATATCCATTACTTTCCCGAGCTCATCGATAATCGCTGACGCTAGAGTGATCGATCGATTGACCTATTATTCAATCACAATGGTGCCACCAATACCATAAAAGCTAAACCTGTAATTATTTAATGAGGGTGTTTATACAGTATGAGGCTCATTGAAGCTAGTATAACAAATCTTTTGCAGTTATGTGTGTGACTTCTGAAAATTATAACAAATGTTTTTCAGAGAAGAAAGGAAAGGCTGTGTACACTCCAAATTCAAAATGGCCGAGCAAGTGTATGACGTCATCGTGATAGGCTCTGGAGTGATGGGGTCCTCGACAGCTTATAGTCTCGCCAAGAAGGGAAAGAAAGCTCTTATCCTGGAGCAGGTACGTCTGTATCACTGCTGATTCTGTACAGCTAATTTACAACCGCAGCTGAAGATTGTCTCCACTCACGTTGTCGCATTCATGTCACACATGCACTCTTTGACCCCGCACAGCCCACCTGTACAGACGTTGAACTCTGATAACATCCGCTCATCTCACAGCACATGAACACGCTCAGCATGTCCGTACATTCTCGCCACGTCCGTACACTCTAATCACCAAATACTTTCACGTCATGTCCGTACGCTCTGATCACTACGTACCTTCTCGTCATGTTTGTATGCTTTAATCACTGCGTACTTTCTCGATATGCACGTTCTGTCTAATAATTCCATACCTTCTGGTCATGTCCGTACGCTCTAATCACTCCGTACCTTCTCGTCATATCCGTACACTCTAATCACTGCGTACGTTCTTGTCATGTACGCATGCTCTAATACTCCGCGCCTTCTCCTTAGTTAACATACTCGTACCTTCTCGTCATGTCCGTACACTCTAATCACTCCGTACCTTCTCGTCATATCCGTACACTCTAATCACTCTGTACCTTCGAATTCTTGTCATGTCCGTACACTCTAATCACTCTGTACCTTCTCGTCATGTCCGTACACTATAATCATTACATACCTACTCGTCATGTCCGTAGTGGTGGTCAGGCTCGCTGACTTGGTTGACACATGTCATCGCTTCCCAGTTGTGCAGATCGATGCTCATGTTGCTGGTCACTGGATTGTCTGGTCCAGACTCGATTATTCACAGACCGGCGCCATATAGCTGGAATATTGCTGAGTGCGGCATAAAACTAAACTCACTCATTCACTCACTCGTCATGCCCGGACACTCTAATCACTCTGTACCTTCTTGTCATGTCCGTACACTGTAATCACTCTGTACCTTCTTGTCATGTCCGTACACTATAATCATTACATAGCTACTCGTCATGTCCGTACACTCTAATCACTCTGTACCTTCGAATTTTTGTCATGTCCGTACACTGTAATCACTCTGTACCTTCTTGTCATGTCCGTACACTATAATCATTACATACCTACTCGTCATGTCCGTACACTCTAATCACTCTGTACCTTCTTGTCATGTCCGTACACTATAATCATTACATACCTACTCGTCATGTCCGTACACTCTAATACTCCGTACCTTCCCATCATGTCCCCACGCTCTAATCACTCCGTACTTTTTCGTCATGTCCGTACGCTCTAATAATCCGTACATTCTAGTCACCTCCGTAACTCTAATCACCCCATTCCTTCTCCTCATGGTGGTTAAAGCTTTCGCTCGTCACGCAAAGGCCCATGTTCGATTCCCAACATGGCTACAATATGTGAGGTTCATTTCTGGTATCCCCGGACGTGATAGTAGTATTGCTGGGATATTGCCAAAAGCGCGTAAAACCTTGCTCACTCTTTCACTCACTAATTACAGGGGCTTGCAGCGTTTAGAAACAGTATTAGACAAACATAGGTGTATAGGCCCTGCCCTAGTACCATATAAAAGGAAAGGGATGTAACGACGAAACCACCCAATCAAAGTTACATTTCACCATGTAAAATATTTTAAGGCCCGACCGATGCCCACGTGTCGAAGACCCTATGACTTCCCTACAAAATGAGTTAGAAATGGTCACAATCGGATCATTATTTCAAAAGTTATACGCCACGACTCATCGAAAACGGATACCTCCGCATTTTCACGCTCAAATCATGGTTCACCCCATCCTCGATATCTCCAGGGTATACGTTCCGACAAGTCTCCACTTTACTCTGGATGCATCTATTGCTCGTCAAGATAATTTTTTTACCTCCCTTGGTTGGCTCCGCATTCTCACAGTAGCCAATCAGCTAAGCTGCCGTTACAACCGAGCTTGCCAGTGTCCACAAAGCTAGCAGTTGCAACTGCGAAGGTTTGTTCGCAGTGCGACTCACGTTTTAGGGAAACTTTCGAAGCTTAAAAATACATGCACAAACTCCTTCTACCTTTCAGAGTACCTCCGCATCATTTGTACTGCCAAGTTTAATCGGTAAGATAATTTAGAAAGGGAAAGTGAGTTGTGATTGGTTCGCCCAACTTCCCGACGTAGACACCTGATTTGGTGAAAAGCCAGCCAAGGGAGGTAATAAATTCACCTGGCAGGACCGTAGATGCATCCAGGGTATAGTGGAACTTATCGGAACGTATACGCTGGAGATATCGAGGATGGGTTCACCCAAGACAGCGAAAACTCACCTTTTAGATTCGTTTATTAATTCTGCCGACATTGACAGCACCTAGAGGGAGGCTAGATTCGACCGGAAGCAGCATTCTACGGTTCGAAGAACTTATTGCAATCAGCTACATATCATTTCCTCAACAGTAAGCAGGCTTTTTCACCAAAATCATCGGCAATCACTTTCACTTGTCGGCCATAGATATATTCTAATACATACATACAATGTCTCATACATTCTTGTCACATCGGACCCGTGAAGGTAGAGTAGGCCTTCAGCAACCCATAAAAGGCGACTAACGGGATCGGGTTACTAACGTGGTTACGCAGATCGATGCTCATGTTGTTGGTCACTGGATTGTTTGGTCCGGACTTGATTATTTACAGACCGCCGCCATATAGCTGGAATATTGCCGAGTGCGGCGTAAAACTAAACTCACTCCCTCACTCTTGTCACATCGGATCTGTTGCAGTTCCCCGTCCTACACTCCCGAGGCAGTTCGCATGGTCTCAGTCGCATTACCAGACTCGCTTACAGGGAACAGTACTACACTGATATGATGGTGGATGCCTTTAAGATGGTAGCGGAGTTGGAGAGAGAGACGGGATCTGAACTGTGGATGTAAGTGAAGGAGTGAGAGAGGAGGGAGGGGACGGAGTGCGGGGAAGAGAGAGAGAGAGAAGGGGGGTAAGAGCGAGGCGAAGGCTGAGAGTTGAGGGAGAGAAGGGGAGCCTGAGGCGGAGAGAGATGAGGGAGTGGGCAGGGAGAGGGTGTTTGAAGAGAGGGAGTGGGGAGAGAGGGGCAGAGAGATGAACGAGGGGAGGGAGTGTGGAGAGAGAGAGGGAGGAAGAGGTGGAGAGAGGGAGAGGCGGAGAGAAAAGGGAGGGAGGGAATGTGTGTGAGGAGAGAGAGAAAAGGTAGGGAGAGGCGGAGAAACAGATTAGGGAGAGAGAGAGAAGAGGGAGGGGGCAGAGATACAGGGGAAGGTGAGGCGAAGAGGGAGAAGTTGTGCGTGTTCCAGTGTGCATGTGTCAGTAACGGATGTGTGAACACTTGTGCAGTAAACATAATGTATTCATAGTGAGATACATAGTTATTATGCTGGGATGCAAAAACTGAAAATGTCTATGATTATGGAAATAGAGTTTGTCGCAACAGACTCACATATTTGTGGTGGCGTGTGGGCTAGTGCACAAAGCTCTAGGACTTAGTCTTGCCCCACAACGAAGCACATGACACATGTGGTCTCACCTTACGCAAGTGAGTTTGTTCAAAATTGCCTCTGTTCACCCACTAACCTTCTAGCGCCTAGTAGTTCATCGGGGTAATAATCAGACTGTTTGGGCGCTTCGAGCATGCATTGTGCATGTAGTAATGCTCATGATAAATGGACTATTATATTCGATTTGCGGAACAGATATAAATAAGGGAAACGCCGTACAATAACCTTCACTCACAATTCTTCAGAAACTGCGGTACTCTAAGTATTGGTCCTGAGAACGACGATTACCTGAGAGACGTCGAGAAGGCTCTGAACAAGGTGGGCGCTGCCGTTGATACCCTCACCAACGATCAGATGAGGAAGAGGTACCCCATGATGTCGTACCCACAGAACTATGTCGGGTTGTTGGATCGAAAAGGGGGACTTCTGAAAGCGGACTGCATACTGAGGGCTTTGCAGGTGAGTCTGCAGTTGGAGTGTTTGAGTCCTTTGGTCATGACACGTGTCATCCTATTTGAGAATACTGCTGAACATTATGTCTAAAATTTATATTAATCAATACATATACATTTCTCAGGCGATTCCAACTATCACGATAGGGTACGACAAGGTGAAAACCCCTCTACAACCACAAACATTTATACGATGGTCTCAGGTCCTCATGCATTGTCTCTAGTTTGTATCGTTTATATCCCAGGACACGGTAAGTTCCCGATACCTCATTCATTGTCTCACATCTCCGGGAACGGTAGGTTCCCAGTCAGCGTTCGAAAGTAACATCGGTCCTTTTGCCCGTAGCCGACTTAAAACCAGTCGGACTCAAAGCTTTTATTTCTGCAGGTCCTTATGGCCGACACCTTTTTCATCCCCAATGGCATTCACTCTGACTGATCTGACATATCCCAGTGATATCTTTCTGATTCAGACCATTCAGAAGACTCGGAACTTGGATTTTGATTTTGTAAACTCACGTGCAAAAGAAACGTCCCCAAAATATTTTTATGTGTCATTTTCTATTCTATGACCATGAACAGAAATCAGTATCAGGAACAGATCACCTGAACACTGAATTCGATGACATGACACAAACAGTGCATGGAATGCACATGCTAGGCGAGAAAAATGACTTTCATCAGTTAAATTTTTCGTATGTACAAAAAAGTACCCGTATGATTCTAGAGTATAAAACAGCCTTAGAAATGTTCATGGGCATTGGCTTCATCAGTTTGAAACAAAGAACATGCCGCGGTTAACGTCAGAGCAGAGAGAGAGAGCAATTGGGATGCTGCAACTTGGCGCTACCCACGACCACGTCGCGAGAATCATGAACTGCTCCAAGAAAACAATCGGGAGACTGTTGTTACGATACAGGCAGACAGGCAGGACAGCAGACCGGCCCAGAAGCGGCAGACCAAGGGTGACCACCCCCAACGAGACAGGTATTTACGGGTGCTTCACCTGAGGAACAGATTCCTCACCGTGACGTCACCTGCTGCCCACTGCCTGAACCACCCAGTCAGCAGATTGACAGTGACCAGACGACTGCGTCGACATGGCATTTGACCCTATCGGCCGTTCAGAGGGATGACGTTAACGGATCAAATTCGACGTCGCAGACTGGCTTGGGCGAGGACCGTTCGTCAATGGCAGCAACGACATCGGACCCGTGTGCTCTTCACCGACGAGAGCAGGTTCCAGCTCAACAAAGCAGACGGTCATGTGCGTGTATACAGGCGGCGGGGTGAGAGAACGGCACGTTTTTGCGTCACGGAGGTGGAGCCTTATGGCGGCGGAAGTTGTATGGTATGGGGCGCCATCTGTGGGGACAGGAAGACGGATCTGGTTATCATTCGTGGTAACCTGACAGCACGCCGGTATATTGATGAGGTTCTACAGCCCGTCGTTGTTCCCTGGCACCACCACAACCCAAGAACCGTGTTCCAGCATGACAACACCACACCCCACACTGCTGTCATTACAAGGAACTTCCTCAACACCAACAATGTGCATCTTCTGCCTTGGCCAGCGAGATCAGCGGATATGTCCCCGATCGAACACCCGTGGGACCACCTCGGGCGCCGTATCCGTCAACGTCAGCAGCCTCCAGTGACAGTACAGGATTTGGGGCGTGCTTTGCAGGACGAATGGCGATAGATCCCTATTCACGTGATCAAGCGACTTACCAACTCTATGCGACGTCGTGTTGTGTCACTTGTTGCATCACGAGGGGGACACACCCGATAATATGACGTTTTAGTGATCGAGCAATGCGATTCATGTTGTGGCAGCTGATCGAATACAGGACAATAGACCCCTAGTCAAGAAATCCATCTGTAAATCCGTCCCAAACTGCTTTTGTGTTTTACGAATTCTGTTAACAAGTTAATTATACAAAATGTTCATAATATTAACCATTGGAATTTACAAGTGTTTCGTTCTTATTTATTTATGAGTTGAAAACACAAGAGGACGTTTCTTTTGCACGTGAGTTTACTTAATGATCAGCCATTAAGACTAGTCATCCACTCACTTTGTTAGTTTTAACTTGCTGGGAATTGCCTATTTTGCAGCTAAAATATAGGGCCTACGCACACTGATCAGGACCCACTTTTAATGGTTCTGGGTCCGTAGGGAGTGCAGCTTTTGCGAGTTAAGGGCAAATTCTGTCTCCAGCACCTCATGATTGTCTCTGGGTGGGTATTTCATTACAGCAAATATCTGGGCTTTTTTCGCATTCAGACAGTGTTTCGCCAGCGAGGCGGCGAAATACGTGACTGCGAACCTGTGATGGGCATCCACCCCGGGGCAACGGTGACGGTGACCACATCCAAGGGGAGCTACCGGGCTGCTAGTGTTGTCGTTGCTGCGGGCTCCTGGACAGACAAGATTCTCCGCCCACTTGGACTCAGTGTGCCCGTCACGGTATCAGCGTTTAGACTTCATGCTGAGAGACAATGTGTGGGTGGGTGTGCGTACGTGCGTGTGTGCGTGCGTGAGTGCGTACTTGTGTCTGATGTGTAGGCGAATATGTAAATGGATGGTTGGTCGATGTGGGTCTGTTGTCGGTCAAGTGATTGTCGGATGGTGTGTATGGAATGGATAAGGGTGCGGTGTGGGTCAGGTTTAAAACATATGTGGGTCACATGTAGGTCAGGTGTGTGTCAGATGTAGTCACATGTAAGTCGGATATAGGTCAGGTGTATGTCAGTTCAAGGTCAAATGCAAGTCTAATGCTGCTCATTATTTCGAAGTAGGCTGGACCAAGATTTTCGAAGCTTTCTTAGCGTTACGACAGTCCTAAGTGCCATATATTAACAATTACTTACGACTAGCTTAATCTAGGAGAGTTTCGAATATATAGGCCCTAGGTGCATGTCCTTTGGGAAGGCAATAAACCTGGGCTAGGTGGTTCAAATCCGATTATATTTCCAGGTTTACTAGCTCCACACTGTGCTCATGCTCAAGAGTTGTATAACTTTCTGCATCGCCTGCAACATAAGGGGTAGTGGGGTAGCCTAGTGGTTAAAGCGTTCGCTCGTCACGCCGATCGCGCGAAGGACCGGGTTCGTAACCTGAGTACAGTATGTGAAGATCACTTCTGGTGTCCCAAGTCGTGATATTTGCTGGAATATTGCGGCGTAAAACCATGCTCACTCAAACATTAACACGTGGTAAGACTGGGACGCTACACCCTATTCATCCGCACTGTCTCTCATCAGCAACTTCCCCTCACACGGGGCCTTAATTATTAGACAATTTAGAATTTAGAACAACCAATGAAAACCCTAACCAAACGATGACTCTTTCATAAAAAACTGTGCCGTCAGAAAAAGACGGGATACCTTGAAACGCCTGAGAAAACAGCTTAAACAGTACAGTGAACGCCCTGGATCTCGAACTCCTGAAGCTAGAATCTCCTGAGTATCTCGACAATGATCTTGTATTTATGCCTCGAAGTTCGTGACACACATACACACGATATGTGGAACTTGAAAATTGGAGCAAATCTTTTCTTGGGTTTTAAGTGGCAAGGCATGGTAAAATTTGACACCTTAGGAAACTACGTAAGTCGGATTCTGGTCGAAGCTATTATGACCAGTAGTTCGATCCACGCTGCGTTCGTAACGTTACGAGCTGTCGTAACTGTATAGTTCATCATACAGGATTAAGAATCACGTAGTGTTAAGAACGCTCTGTGGATAGGGTCCAATGACATTTTTCTGAATGCAGTAAACTATGGTTGAACCGAACCAAGGGACGACTAAGTTAAGCTATAACAATGGTTCGTTATACACTTCCTTTAAAATGCAATGTAACAGCAAATAGTCGAGGAAAAAACAGTTCGTTTTAAACGCGAGTTCGTGATAAACGTAGTTTACTACAGAACTGATGATGGACGTGATGTATGATGTTTCAGATAGAGAGGGTGACAGTTTGTTATTGTAAGGAACTACATCCAGATAGCCACTCCGCCCAGCATTTTCCCTGCTTTATTGAGTACAAAGGCAGTCCCCCTCACGACATGTGGGGGCTTCCCAGCTACGAATATACTGGTTACGCAAAGGTACGTAACTCCTAAACATGCTCATCGTAGGAAGATATTTACGAAATAAGTGCCTATTCTGTTTACAATCCAGTGTCTTTGCGCGTCGACCCGAAAGCACAAGTGTTCCCTTATTTTTTCGGGTTTCTTCGTATACTATGCGATACAATGCTTGTTTCAAAAATTTAAATATCCAATCGGTTAAAATTATGAAGATTTCACTTTATTCGGCTCAAGTTTTAGTGTAACATGGTACTTTTTTCACTGGAAACAGACTATAAAAAACAAATCCTAATTAATACCTTTGCCCATGATCCAGATAGCACTGCACACGGGCCCCGAGATCTCGCCGGACACACGAGACCAGCCTGACGGGAAGTGGGTAACAGATCGAGTCACGGCCTATGTGAAGGAACATTTCCCTGGCCTGGAGTCCACGCCATCTATCACAGAACAGTGTATATACACGGTAAGAAGACCTACTGTAACATGTTGGTTTGAAGTTATCCTGGCTAGGGGTCCACCATACCTAGTATATGGTGTCTGAAGGATTCAGTGTGTACAGACAATCTAGTGATCGATATAATGAACAAAGAACCGCACGAGTGTCGTTTAACTCTCTCAGCTCTATCAGCTATTTAAAGGCTGTAACTAATTGAATTTGGACCACTGATCATCAGTATGAGCATCAATCTACGCCACTGGGGTACGATGACGTGTCGAGCACGTCAGCGGGATCGGGTGGTCAGGATGGTGGTCAGGTGCTCGCTGGCTTGGTTGACAAATGAAATGAAAGCTGAGCTGGATATCAGCCCTGTAGAAATGTTAGCTTAATAATCATAAGAGAGAGAGAGAGAGAGAGAGAGAGAGAGAGAGAGAGAGAGAGAGAGAGAGAGAGAGAGAGAGAGAGAGAGAGAGAGAGAGAGAGAGAGAGAGAGAGAGAGAGAGAGAGAGAGAGAGAGAGAACGACCTCCGAACTTTACGTCAAACGGTCTCTGTGCCTGGAGGAGACTCTCAACATTGTTGCATCAAGGTCCAAGATTAATAATTATATATCATAAATATATATCATAAATAATAGACAGAGAGAGCATCTTAGCATTATCTCCAGTGAGATCCTTTCTCTGGCAGATGACTCCTGATGAAGACTTCATCATTGACCAACACCCGCTGCACCACAACATCATCGTTGCAACAGGATTCTCAGGTAGTCACAGTAATATGTCTCCTTATATAGATATTATTTCCTGGATTGACGTGGTGGGGTAGCTAAGTGGTTTATGCGTTCGCTCATCACGTAATAACCGGGTTCATTTCCCCACATGGGTACTATGTGTAAACCCAGTTCTGGTGTCTCCGTTTGTGATATTGCTGGAATATTGCTAAAAGCAGCGTAAAACGCACCCACGCCGTGAATATCATCTGTCAGAGATACACTATAAGTTGCTCACTTGTCACGAGGGGAACATGGGTTGATGTACCCTCGATGTTTGTTGGGCGAGGATAACATAAATAAACATGTACAACAGCCCATGGACCCAGAGGGACCCATGAACAACGTGTTTATCTTACCGAACATCTCGATGTTAATTTTTGATTGTTTAATGTACAAATCTTTTTGTAGCCATCGCTACACTCCACTGACAAGAAAAACAGATTTAGAGTTATCTCCTTTCCATCGATTTGCATTCACAAAACGTCGGTAATTTTCGTACAATATACTTTACACCATGTTGTTCGAGATATAGAATTACTACCACTGAGTACCAAATGAGTTCGGCATTCCTGGCGGGGTACATAGAAAATGCTACTCACTTGTATGCAGGACACAATGAAAATAATAGAAGAGAGTTCTGCCAATCGGAAAGCGACATTTATGTGTGAGGTAAGCCATAATGGTGTCATTCGAGCTCATATGACGACGAATTAATTATATGGAAACTCAGGAGGGTCAAGTCAAGTCAAGTGTTTATTTCTAGTAGGAAGGTCTCAGGCCCATATACAATGCACAGATACAGCTGTATATACAATGTATATAATATATATTATGGTAGTCATATACTATGTGATATCTATCTATTATCTAAAGCTGTACATGTATTTTCTCTTAATTTATATGCATGCCATAGGAATTTACTTAAGCTTTTTAAAACTACTACATTATCCGTTGATAGAAGGGATCTAAATTTGTATATATTCTGATTTTGATGATACACAGAAAGGGGGTACTTAATTCGCAGCGTGCTATGTAATGTACAAATGAATAAAAAGTGGTACTCGTCTTCAGTAGCTAAATTACAATGAGGACATAAACGCTGAGATTTATCTATTCCTAACCATCTCCCTCCGTTAATTTTAATCTTAATAAACCACATCTAAACTTAACAAATATAGTCTGGTTCATAATTATTGAGAATTTTTCTTCTTACTTTGAGCTATCCTAACACCTCAACTGATTCACTGATACTTAAAACTAAGTAATGGTATAAGGGAGGTAACTCATCTTGGCCTACTGAGTATAGTAAAATTAGAGTTACCTCCCCTGAATTTGTAGCAGACGTCATTTTCCTCAGCACTGTCAACAATATCTGCTGAAGATAAAAGGAGGTTGATTTTTGAGTTGTGTAATCAAGGAATTGATGATGTAAATACATTGGCAGAGAGAACAGGAACTCCTCTTTCTACTGTGTATAGGATTAGGAAGAATTTTAAAGAGGGAAAGGATTTTGGGCACCAGAAAGGAGCAGGGAGACCCAGAAAATTGGACTTCTCAGATCGCGTCCGGCTGGGAATTTTAGCGTCTAAAAAGCAAAGGGCAAGCATCTCCAACATCAGGTATGAAATGATAGAAAGGGGATCAACAGTTGTATCAAAATCTACAGTTAGAAGAAATTTGATTGATCTTGGATGGGAGAAAAAGACTGGAATTCCTTCTCCTCTCATGAAACAAGAACATAAAGACAGGCGTGTTGAGTGGTGTTTGGCACATGAAAACTTTGACTGTGAAAATGTGATTTTTACTGATGAAAGCTCAATATGGGTATATCCCAATAATGTGAAAATATGGACAAAGTCTGCGTCAGCACCGTTGTATCGACGACCTAAATACAGCCCAAAGGTTCATGTATGGGGAGGGATCTCCTTATTAGGAACGACCCCGCTGTGTGTGTTTGAGGGAAATCTGACAAGTCAACGCTACACTAACATATTAGATAATTTTCTCCTTCCAAGTGCACATGTGTTTTATGGAAATGACTGGATTTTGCAGCAAGATAATGATCCTAAACACACCGCAAAACATGCCAAGCAGTGGTTTCAGGAGAAAAATGTGACTGCATTACCATTTCCAGCATATAGTCCTGACTTAAATCCCATTGAGAACATTTGGGGGATGATGAAGGAATGTGTGAATCAAAAGGGGTTGACAAAAATTGAAGACATGAAGAGAGAAGTGGTCCGATACTGGGACAGCATAACTCACGAGACACTAACCTCTCTGATAGGAAGTATGCCTACCCGTCTTAGACTGTGCCGTGAAGCTCAAGGAGACTTGATAAAATATTAAATTGTTACCTACACAACATGAAAAGGTCAGTTTACTTTCACAATACAGTCAATTTTATCTGATTTGTTCTCGTTTAATAATATGAAATGCTTTAGATATTCTCAATAATTTTGAACCATACTGTATATTCCTTAGTCGTTTGTCAATAGTGCAACCTAGATATTTCACAGCAGCTAAAGTGTTTTTATATTCACGATATAAACAATATCTGGAGCTATTATTCAGAGTACAAGTCCAAGACTGGAAAAACATACTAATAGCAACATTTGTAAAGGCATTAATAAAGGAGTATATCTCTCCTACAGATTGGAACATCCACTCATAACCAAAACCATGTGAGAACAAGATCTCACGAATATACGATGCATAAGTCGTGTAATTGCATTTTATATACTTTGAGAGGTATCCGGTTTTCATGCATAACTGAAACTCGCAGCCAATGTCTTAATGCTTTACACATTGCGTTAATATAAAGCGGATACCTGCCGAGGGTAATGACATCTATATCACGTCATGTCTTTGCAGTGATAAATGGTTTTTAATATGTCTTGAGATCAAGAAAATATAGTTTAAAACACAATGATTGTGTTTTGTCTTTCAGATTTCAGTATTTTGAGTCACACTAACGTTAGAAGGCGCGTATGAATACAATGTAGGTGTGAACCGACTGATCATATAATAGCAAACCATTAGCAGCCATGACTGTGTGCAAAAAACACCACCACAGGGAACATGTATTGGACTCACTGGAACGTTACTGGTAAACACATATAAGATGATCCACGACCTGAATCAAAACAAAAATTGAATCAAAACCAATATACTGAGCAAATATGTTTAGGACCATCGATCCATTTCACGAAGCAAATGACATTTTCCTGGGTTTTTTTAACAAAATTGTTGAATATCTAAAATGCTTGTCAATGCCCCAATCATCTGGATTGGAATATCAGTATCTTATGCCTGACATTACAGTCTTATCATTGGAAGGAATATGCGGTATTGTTTTAGTGGGTAAAGTTGACTTTTCGTCTGCTAAATATTAAATAGATAATAACTACATATAGTTAATTGTGTTTCATTTAACTTTTTAATATGTTAAAAGTTATCTGTTTCTGAATGGTGGTGGCTAAATCAGAGTAGCAAGGGGGAAATATTTTTGTTCCTATTTCTCTGTACGGGCTGATTTTCGTCCATAATTCCGCTGGTGATCGACCGGGAATACATGTCTTGGAAATTTATATAACTGGTTCCAGAGAAATGGTTAGTATTCAAACAATATTTCCAAATTTCTGTCATATTTTATTATGGTCACCAAAAGTGTGTACAGAAAACTGGAAATACCTTTTGACATTGATAATTCAGTGAGAAATATCTTTGTACACAAATCTGTCGGTTTGGGGAATACTCAGTACCAGACTCTGTAGATTTATCAGTGACTACAAAAATATAAAATTCAGACAACTCACCAAAGATTACTCTTTTTTATGACAAAATATGGGAACAGTAAAAACCTGATATAGTGTGTGTCAATTATTATACAAGACACAACAATGCTGGAAAATTAGGAGGACTTACTTATTTATGCTTTAATTATCACTCTCTGAATTAGTCTCGGTGTCTGAATCATTTGCAAGTCCTACGTCAATCACTAGTCTGTCTATTTCCCTTTCTACTGCGATTTCACGTTGCTAGTAACCATCTTCAATTGTTTTAACATGTTTACAACATTCCAACCATTCTTTTGCACCGATTGCAGGCATCCTTTCATTTATGGCAACTCTTAAGGAACTTTTTGTGAAGCGACATAATTTTTCACATTTGCCCAAATTAACTCAATCAGGTTTAGTTCTGCTTGGTATAGAGGGAGACGTAGTACATCATGACCATGTAGCTTCAACATCGTGTCTACTCTGTAGACAGGGCCCTATTTGTTGGATTTTGCAAGAAACAATAGTTCGGCTTTAAGCATTTTCTCATCAAATGAGATATTGTGCCTTTGTAGCCACGCTTTTATTTCATCTTTTCTGTTGGCGGTTGTCGGACATTTGTCCACTTGCCTGCTATGATATGGTGCATTATCCATAACGATGACAGAGTGCAGTGGAAGATTTGGGATCAACTTTTCCTGGAGCCATTAAGAAAAATTATCAAAGGTCATCTCGTCATGATAGTCTGCTGATTTGAGTTTGGAATCAAAAACAAGCAAAGCATTTGGAACAAAACCGTTTTCACCCCCTGCATGAACCACAATAAGCCGAGGTCCGGTGCTAGACGGAGGTTGAACCCCATTTATTACTTCACCCTCAAGTTGCCAACACTTTGGGACAATGTGGTGTACATGCAACCATGTTTCATCGATAAAGATGAGTGTTAGATTTTTTTCTCTGTATTTCTTTATTGCACGCAAGTATTGCAAACGCGTGGAAACAATGTCTTTACGTTCCATTAAAAGTTTACGGTTTGACTGCGTTTTTCGCCACCTGAACCCCATGTCTTTGAGATTTTTTCGAAAAGATTCCTTAGAACCCTTGTAGTTCAACTGGCACTTTGCCATATCATACATCGTATCCAGAGTGGGTAGTTGTTTTTTTACGCCATATAAACTTTGTACAAATTGACGGACTGCACACCGGTCGAAATCATCAAGTTTGTAACTGCAAGTTTTGGGTTTGCGCAACTTGGTGGGACTGATAAATGTAGGTCCACTCGCACTCCTACCACCTTCTGCCTTAATGCGCTTTAAAGTTGCCGTTGAGAGTCCAGTAGCAAGGCTACTTTGTAAAATAGAATCTGCTTTGGTTGCACGATTTTTGTCCATATACATGATAACATTGCATGCTATCTCCCTTGCCTGAGAATGAACTATTTGCCCATGTTTTCCTAACTTGGACATTTTTTACTACAACTGAAATCTGTTTAACAGTATTGAGACAGGTGTACAACAGTAGCGAGACAGGTGTTAATCAGTAGCGGTGTTGATTTCATGTCACGGTTAACGGGCATAATCGTCAAGCTACCTGTAGCAGCCAAGTGTACTCGCCCAATTCGTTGTACCGCCTCTCTTGTCACAAATGCGTTTAGTGTGCAGGATCATCTAATATGTGTCTAGCAGTAGAGAATGATTTATTAATTGTTGATTAATCAGACATGGTATCAGATTATGGGAGCTAAAAGTAGTCCCTGCTCGATTACCTTGTTTGCATATCTATTGATTTACATTACATGGTATCGATGAAGAGGACCGAAAAGTAGGTCTATAGCCTTTTTGCATATTTTGGATTGATTTACCAATTAGCATTCATCATCGTCAGCGGTGATACAAAAAAGATGATTAGACCAATCCTGTATTTTACGTGTTTCTCATCTCTAACCTCAACCAAAGAGCGGGCCAACTGACAAAAATTTGTGAAAAGTATATGCTACCCATCAAACGTTTAAATGGCGACCCTTGAAGGTCCCGGGGTAGAATAGGCCTTCAGCAACCCATGCTTGCCTTAAAAGGTGACTATGCTTGTCGTAAGAGGCGACTAACGGGATCGGGTGGTCAGACTAGCTGACTTGGTTGACACATGTCATCGGTTCCCCATTGCGCAGATCGATGCTCATGTTGTTGATCACTGGATTGTCTGGTCCAGACTCGATTTTTTACAGACCGTCGCCGTATAGCTGGAATATTGCTAAGTGCGACGTAAAACTAAACTCACTCACTCACTTTAAATGGCTCACCAGTGTAAATGTAGACACTTACTTCAGTAACTATTCTAAACTAGATTTTGCAAAATATTCTATTCCACAAATAGTTACAGATGAACTGGTAGATTGTAAAACAAATTTGTGTCGTTGAAACGATTATCGTTATGAGTTCAATAAATGATGAAACTCAGTGAAACTCTTTCTGAACAAGGCTTTACACCAAAACGCAGCTCTTCACGTGCACGATATTATCACACGCTTTTCATCATGGTCCTGGGGCGGTGGGGTAGCCTAGTGGTTAAAGCGTTCGCTCGTCACGCCGAAGACCCGGGTTCGATTCCCCACATGGGTACAACGTGTGAGGCCCATTTTCTGGTGTGCCCTGCCGTGATATCGCTGGAATATTGCTAAAAGCGGCGTAAAACCAAACTCACTCACTCACTCATCATGGTCCTCGTCCTGGGGCGCCGTGTCAGTTTCAACCACGTAAAGTTTTATGTAGCATTTGCACTACTGTCGCTAGGACTTGCAACGGACGTGATGTCAATGGCGAAGTGGCCTCAGCCAGGTTATAAAACTAGGACAGTCTATAGACAGGTACATTGGCCAGCGTGGCTGTGATACCCGAGGCCTGGATTGGAGTGTTTGGCAAACGGAATAAGATTTGATTACCGGGTGTTCACTGAAAAGACGCAGAAACCTGGGTGCCTTAGGCAGTTATTGAAACTGAACCTACCAGTTTCTTTTATTATATACTCATGGAAAAAATTAAGGGAACGCGTGAAATAGATGTGACTTTTAATCTTTGAATCAGTAAGAGAAAAGTTCATACAGATGAAAAGGCTTATGTCAAGTGGTGAAAATCAATATCGGGTGTGTCCCCCATGTCTCTGGAGAACTGCTTGGCATCGTCGTGGCATGCTGCGAATGGGTGTACGGATGGTACCAATTGGAATTCTACGTCATTCTTCCTGGAGAGCCACGAAAAGTTCATCCAAATTGTTTTGTTGAACAGGTCTGTCCCGAACATTGCGGCCAGGAACATCCCAAAGATGTTCGATGAGGTTAAGGTCAGGACTTTTAGCCGGCCATTGCAACACCCGGACACCTGCAGCCCTCAGTCGGTCCCGACAAACATGAGCGATAAGAGGGCGGGCATTGTCATGCTGGAACTCGAACATTCGACCTGTTGTACGCGCAAAGGGGATCACAATCGGGTTCAGGATCTCGTCACGATATCGTACACCTGTTATCCTGCCATCAACACGCACAAGATCTGTTTTGTGGTTAAAAGTAAACCCGCCCCACACCATAACAGAGCCCCCTCCATAACGATCATGCTGTTTGATGGTGCTGGCACAGTGACGTTCCCCAGCGCGTCTCCAAGCTCGAATTCGACCGTCATTATGGTCTAGTGTGTACCTGCTCTCATCACTTAACATGGTGTTTCTCCATTGATGTACGGTTCTTCCTCCATGGTTCCGTGCCCACTGCAGGCTCAAGCGCTTATGTTGCTCAGTCATGTTGATTTCAACCAATGGACGGCGACTTTTTAGACCAGCCGATTTCAGGCGATTGCGCACTGTACGTGAACAAATTCTGACGTTTGTTCTTCGCCTGAATTCCATATTGATTTTGGAGGAGGATTTGAACCTGTCTCGCAGAGCAATAAGGCGTAGGGTCCGGTCATCCCGTGGGGTGGTTTTCTTTTTCCGTCCCCGACCACGCCTCATTTTGACGTCACCAGTCGCTCTATAGAGCTTCCAAACTCTGGATATCACGCTAACAGACTTGTGAAAAGTGCAACCTGTCGTAATGAGCTTCCACCATTAACGAGGCCACTTGCCTCCCATTTCTGTGTTAAGTACTGTCTCACCATGTTAACAATGTTTTTAACCGTTGTGTTTGACAGTGCACATACATGTAACGTGTAAATTTAAGTGCATGTAACTTCAGGAGCGTTTAGTGCACGTGCATGGAAAGCATTATGGTGAGTTTGAGTGAACTGCTCTTCAGGAAAACGATAATACACGGCGCTGAAGTTAGTAAACAGAAATTTTGAATTGCTCTAAGAAACATGCGTTCCCTTAAATTTTTCCATGAGTATATATCCAGTTGGTTGGAACGGGCAGCTTCAGAATACACCAGCCCATTTCTGGTGTCTCTTTCCTTGATACAGCTGGAATATTGATAAAATCTCCTTAAAACCATTGACGCACTTAGCAATACTCCAGCAATAAACCAGTGTGAGTGAGTGAGTGAATTTAGTTTTACGCGACACTCTGCAATATTCCAGCTACATAGCGGCGGTCTGTAAATAATCGAGTCTGGACCAGACAATCCAGTAACCAACAACATGAGCATCGATCTGCACAATCGGGAACCGATGACATGTGTGCACCAAGTCAGCGAGCCTGACCACCCGATCTCGTTAGTCACCTCTTACGACAAGCATAGTCGCAAGCATGGGTTGCTGAAGGCCTATTCTACCCTCACAGGTCCAATAAACCAGAAATGTCGCCATGTGGGGAATATACCTCGGGTCCTCGGGGTAACGAGCGAAAGCTTTAACCACTAGGTTACCCCAACGTCCCCTATTCTTTCTGTGAGAGGCACTGTACCTAAGCTATGATGATTTCTGGCTTGGCGAGTCCCATGGTCAGTTAAGTAGGTCGATGCTCATGATATCAATCACTGGATTGTCTGGGTTTTTTTAGAAACTGCCGTATGATGACTGGAATGTTACTTGCTATCAACGACAAACATTTTGCCCTTCGTTGTTTAACCACACACTCAACAATATTTTGCGTTCTGTAAATAATCTTGACCATACAACCCATTGATCAGCAGCATGATCATCGACCCAGGCAATTGGGATATGATGACATGTGTCAACAAGATCAGTGAGCCTGACCCTGTTCCTTCACTCCGTTGAACCCGAAGCTGGCAGGGGGAATGGAGGCGAAGAACGATCTTATGTACCATGAGTGGCACTTAAAATGTTGAATAAAATATATTTCACGTGAGTAATTATTTAAAAAATGGGATTGGAAATCTTAGAGCACGACCGATTGAGGAGATAGGTGTGTACCTTTCATGGTGGCGATATTTTATTTTGCCATGAAAACTATTTTTCGAACCTGAGTGAGGGAAGTAAGCCAACCTTTGCTCGCTTCGCGCGCATGTAAGCAGACTGGTCATTTTCTCTCTGTTGCGCAGCACTGTTTGCGCTACATGTTGGCTGTAGGGTTGCTGCAGACCAGTTCTATCCCGGATCATTACGGGTCAGATCACCCTGTGATTGTGATTTGTAATCATTATTTGTTTCATTACAGGCCATGGTTTCAAACTGGCACCTGTCGTAGGAGACGCTATCAGCGACATGGCAATCGGCAGGGTTCCAAAATACGACATGAAGCCATTCAAGATTGCCCGGTTCAAGACTGCTGCGAGACTATAGCGCTTTATGTCTATGCATTAAGTATCGACCAACAGTGTAGACCGCTGTGACGTGTTACATTAACCAGCCGTGTGCAACACATGTGCATGTTATCTTACTAAGTGCATGGGTAAATACAATCATACCACAATGCGTGCGACACTTTAGAAGCTTAATCTTTCTGTTGCAAATCAAATTTCACCTTTCATGTTTTTGTTCATTCTTTTGAACTTTCGAATTCAATCTCGTTACCCTGATTGCTTTGTCAATTTGTGTTAATCCAGTTTATCCTAAGAACTTGAGATGTCCATGTTTTTCTCATTGTTTTCATTTTTGTTTCGTAATTTTATTGTGTTGCTGAGTGCTTTGCGCTGCCTTAGCTTCTTTCTCCATTTTTTCTTTTTTTATTTTATCACGTTCTCAGATGTTTATGTCTACGTTGATAATTTTTGAACTTACGAAAAATGTGTAATTAAAAAATCTAAAAGAAAATTCAGATCATTGAAATCACGAGAAATTGGGGTAAAACATGCTACCAAAGTGGCACCATTAGCCCTTGGTGATGGTAGATTATTGCCCTAGATCTGTATCAGATTAACAAAGGTCTTCCATGTTTATACCACTGATTCCATAGTGCACGTCACAACGGTTACAGCTTATCAATTCTAAGACGGCCATCATGCTTGGTGTTGTTTCAGACTATTATTAGAACGTTTGGGATGATCATTGGTGACTTTCCTGGAAACGTGTTAGTGGCACGGTCTAAACCTATCCATTGACGTAATTTTCATCCATGTACAAGAGGTACAATCTTTGCTGATGTATCATCTAAGGAGATAAAAGTACTTGTATCTTTCAAATAGATATTAGTATCAGCTACGTAGATTTAAGTTGTTTTGGGTTTTTTTCACTTAGATCGTCTGTATCGTCTGCAGAAATACAAGAAGCACCATCCTAGATGTGTCTTCCACGTAAATTACGGATCAATTCAATTACTCTTATTCGGATACATGCAAGGTGCCAACATTTGTATGACCTGAAAGGGGAACTAAGAGCTTGACTTTGTTTATGTTTAGTGGCTGTTGGAGAGAGTGCAATGTGTTTCCTTTGGCATCACAGCTACTAGCGAAGGAAAATAAATAATCTCTACTAAATGTGATGGATTTTGATCAAATGATTGACATCGTGAACATCGAAGATCTATGCAACTTGGAAAGGATGACATGCATCAACGAAGTCAGCGAAACTGACAACCCGTTAGTCGCGTCGGGTTGGATTGGGTTGCAAGAGACAAGTTCTATCGCGGCTCTTCATGGAACAGGTTTAAAAAAAAACCTGATTAAAAAACCAAGATACCATAATCATGAGAAAGGATTTATTTGGACAAGTCATTCCTGCGCAGCAACCTGATCCAAGATAATTCAGGCCACCACACTGTCGAGCAACCCCTCGACTAAGGGACTAAGGCGCTATGGATGCTGACTGAGGTTTTCACAAACCTCCGTCATACAGGATGTGAATATTACTGAGTGAACAAAGTCAAACAATTATCATTCTGGTTACTACTTCAAATGCGAATGTTGTGTTTTACGGTTGAATGAAAACCGTAAGTGAAGCTGGGTGACACAATTTCCCTATTCTGCAAAGAATGCTATTGTTTGTTGTCCAACCATAGCGAGAGGGTATTTTGTATTTGTTGTGTAACACCCAAATGAGCATGTTCAGCCATATGACTGCGCGTAGCTGAACCAATTTCCCTATTCTGAAAATAAAACCATTGTTTGTTGTCAACTAACGAGAGAGGGTATTTTGTATTTGTTGTATAACGCTCACGTGAACAATTTCAGCCATATTACTACGTGCTATAGGCAGTCCAGTCAAGTGCTGTTCGGAACCATATTCCGAAAGACCAGACAGCTAAGGGACGTAACTCGCCGTTATGTGTTCGGCAATAAAACAGCACAGATATCAAGACAAGCTATGACCGACTAAGCAAGGAATGCAAATAAGTTGCTCCTAACAACAACTGACCTAAGCATCAAAATCCCGTTTGATATGCCATTAGTATGTCAAAGAGCCTTGAGTTGTCATTCGATCGGGCTGTAAATATCGAAATATAGACAACTTTCAATGTGCATCTGCACGACGTCTTCATGGCATTGCTGCTCTCGTGTCCCTCCTCGTATGGCACTTAATGTCAAGTGTATGCTTTAATTCGAATGTACTCAGCATGTGTTTCCTCTTGTACGTCCATAACAAAGTAATACTGTTTGTTTGGTTTTGTTCATTTTTTTTAGTGAAAGATATCAAGCAGACCATCCATGTAATAATGGACCTGTTGAAGTTTCAGTAAAATCTGACTTTTTGACTTATTCAGGAAAATAGATATACATTCAGAAGAGGACACTCACGTGTGTATTGTATTTATTTGTTGTTGTAGCTGTTAATCACCAGTCTAACTGAGAATTCAGCCGAGCCTGACCCTATTTACCACGCCACGTTTGACACCTGAACAACGAAAAAGAGCACTTGCTTACTTGAATGTTGAATGGTTGACACGGAAAGTGGCTTAAACATTAAACTTTCATCATTCCTCAGTTGTCAGACTCCGCCAAGGCATGCAGCATTCTGGAAGTACCCGAGACCGTCAACGTCCTCGACAACCATGTGTCACCACGCCCAGACAACATCGACACATCGTGTTGTCCCATTTACGGAACAAAACCCAGACAGCAGCACAGATTGCAGATTTGACAATAAGTGGACGACGTGGAATCACCACTCGGCGTCATTTACGTCAGAATGGCCTCAACGCACGGCATCCCTACAAAGGCCGTATATTGGCAAATAGACACCGATATCGTCGCATAGACTGGCTAGAACCCATCGAAGATGGAAGCACAGCGACAATGGGAAGATGTGCTCTTAACTGATGAATATCGTTTTCTTGTCACTCACGCAGATGGAAGAGCTCGTCTGAGGCGACGTCGTTGCGAACGTTATGCGGTTTGCTGTGTGCGACGGGTAGATCGTGGAGATGCAGGTAGTGCGATGTTTTGGGTGGGGATGGTGCGATGGTTTGAGGCGGCATCAACGTTCTTTCAAGAACACCACTACGTGTCTTTCGAGGACGCGTTAATGCCATCATCTACACACACGACGTCTTTACGAAACCACGTCATTACAAATCTGAGCCCCAATGCACGCATGCAAATCCTTCAGCAAGATAATGCTCAAGCACACACAGCAAGGCGCACCATTGACTTTTGTACCCAAAACAAAGTGGATGTGCTTCCATGGCCAGCTCAATCACCTAATTTGGTCCCGACAGTGCACATCTGTGATGAATTAGGTCGACTTCTAATGATGACACCACCTGCTATCACCTCCAACTGTAGGTCAACCTGCAACGTGTATGGCAACAGATACCCAATTTTTCGTATTAGGGGCGGTGGGGTAGCCGAGTGGTTAAAGCGTTCGCTCGTCACGCCGAGCGGGTTATTTTCTTAGGATTGTCTTATCTGGTTAAATTCATTTGAGCTGGTAACGTTTTGAGGTTATACCCCTGATGTATGGCTGGCCTATTTGCATATTTCATACACTGACTGCACCCGGTGTTCCGAGGCTGTAACCCATCCAAATACTCACCGGCACCGACGCTGCTAAATTCCGGTGATCGTAGAGAACAGCTGTTTTCAACACGATATGCTTGTAGACCAGTAAGGGACTTGGTAGGTAAAGCAGGGACAAGTATATTTTTCACACACTCTGGAAAAAGTTTGCCGTTTTTTACAGTGTAGTAGTCCTTGCTGACTGTGACCCTGACGTAAAAGACGAGAGCACAGTCTGAACGGTGAGAACAGGTGCGGAACAAGCCAGTTCTTTATTATAAGCCCGATAATCGTAGCTACGCCCCTGGTGGAGAATAAGCCTTTCTCCTTTTCCCATTGATAACTTTATCCCATGCTCCATGCAGTTCCCACCTGGTACCCACTGGCTGTGTGAGGGTCATTTGCTTACTTCAGAGCTAGTAAAACAGGCTCATTCTCCAAGTTTCTGCTTGAAGGTTCGGTGATAATGATTTCGGAGAAGAACGATGTCAGACCGTTCGCATAATGCCCTATTTTCACTTGTCTTTTTGAAGCTGAATCCGAATGTCAGCTGAAATTGCCATAGCTTCTATCTTGTAACAGTTGAATAAGTTCCATAGAGCATACTAAACGACCGTCCGTGTAATGCCATTTCTATTAAACGAGTTAATGATTTGGTATTGAAAGGGCGAAAGCAAATTTGCAGCTAAATGTTTAACGAGTTCAATAAAAAAGGTGTTACAAGTTTAGTATCTTGTTTATTACTCGCCATTATGAATTGACAGAAACTGCGGCGATATTGCCTACAGTGTGAGGACTGTCAGCTCTCTGCGAGTCAAGCAAGGTCTAATACAATTGCGACGACGACATTAGCATTGTGACGTCACAACTTTGAATCATTTTGACGTTATACATCAAGCGGTAATTTCCCTACCCCGATGGTTTTACATTGTCTATGCCGTCAATGATGGGCAATTACAAAGTACATTATCCTTTAATGAAGCTACATAACAATAACTGAAGCGCACATAAAATCAATTTAATGACAGTAACTATACGAACATAATTTAAAACCACCACTTTCGGCGCCCCGGTGGCTGTGCGGTATAGCGTCTGCCATCAAGTCTGAGAATTGTGGTTCCTCTCCCACTTGGAGCACACTTTTCTATTGTACGTTTAATCTTGACCGATACTTTTCAATTGATTTCAAATACACATGTATACTCAAGTAGGCTTAAAGGACTATTTGCGTAAGATAACCGGAAATGCTGATAAAGAACACTGTCCAACAACACTTCTTAGTGGTGTCACCAGCCTAGAAGTTATGTAGGCTTAGAATTATTTATCAGCCCTCGTAAACTTTCGTACGTGAGTTTCTGCACCAGTTTAGAAGAAGGTAATATCTATACAGCCATGGATATTTTTAGATAACGGAGACGTTGAGGGCGGTGGTGACGACGTAGCGCGACCCCGACGTCAGGTCTCCTGGCTCTCAGACCAATCTCTTTGAAAATGCCACTGTACTGTTTGACCGGATATTCCCCGAAGACCAGGTACACTGGCTGCTGGGTTCTTACCCAGTACGATCACGTAACTGTAGAGCCCGAATGTAGTGGTACCTTGAGGTCTGCCTGTACGGGGACGGTCATTTGTTATTAATGTTTGCTTGCAACGAGCTGCAAGTGGGTTCGAGTGAGGTCTACTGGTCTTAAACGTAATTGTCTGTCTAGGTAAGGGTTTGCATTGTGCTGTTTTTGACCGGATACCCTCCGAACACCAGGTACACTGGCTGCTGGGTTCTCTCACCCGTGGCAGTACGAGCACGCAACTGTAGTGCCTGGATGTACTTATCTTGGGCTGCAGTGGTACCTCGAGATCTGCCTGTACGGGGACGTCATTTGTTATACCTGTTTGGTTGCAGCGAGCTGCAAGTCACAATGCCCTGCTCAGATTAACATTCTGACGCCTGGCAACAAACTATTTGGTAATCTCCTGCGTGCACTGGCATAGTGATTTGACCTTGAAACTCCATCAAAACGAATGCTAATTTCCGAAAGTATCTGAATTTTTATTGCGAGACAGTGCACACTCTTTGCTGCACAGTTTTAACTGGAGGTGAGTTCTGTTGCATTGTGGCGATGCCTTTTTAATTCTTGTAAGATATCATATAAAAATTTTCAGGTTCAACAGTGTTATCAACACTTTAATTACACATATAGACGATTGTTTGAACACAATAGGTAATTAATAGATAAAATACAAATCGCACATGCGTTTCTTTTTGGGGATAGTATACATCCAATACTTTTATCAATCTCGCAGCCTCTGAACAACGGTATTTCATCCATGTCATATGACTATATGACTATGACCACTCTGTGTTTGTAGAGTGGGACCGCTGTGTTTGTTTATCATTTAAAGGCAATGGATTTTAAAACGTTTGAGACAGAAAGTCGCCAAGAAAACACACAGGCTAGCGAAGTGATCGATGTGACATTCTTTCACTGATTGAACCATGTGGTTACACAAAAGTGCATACTTTTCGAATCAATATGTGACGAGACAAGCCGATGTAATTTATTGTTGTGCCACATGCTGAATAACAAAAAATAAACTACATTTCATTATTCCAGGGATTTAAGGACAGGATTCGGCCATATGGCCAATGAGACACAAAAACCACATGCATACAACATTACATGAAAAAACGTTGATAATAAAGTTACTTGGAGAGACTTAAACCAAGACTGAGATCACTTTTGAGTTAAGTGGGTCAAGCTGCGCTCAGTTTAATGTGACTTACACCCAGGCGCATATTACTCATTTTAGAGTGACTTGGATTAAGACTGAGGTTACTAGGGTGACTTGTACCAACCCTGAGATCACTTTAATGTGACTTCGGCCTAAGCGCAGATCCCACTAGATTGATAACTAGGTCGTAGGCTGATCACACTTGAGTGGCTAGTACCAGGAATGAGATCACTATAGGGTGATTTGAGCCCAGGTTGAATCGACCTCAAGTGACTTGGGCCAACTGTAAGTGGTGAGAATACCGAGCGTACAGCAGAACATATATAAGAAGTAGTTTCTGAAAAGATAACACGACACGGATCTTCTCCTACATGTTTCAATATGGAGAAGATACGTGTCGTGTCATATACATACATACATACACACACACACACACACACACACACACACACACACACATACATACATACATACACACACATACATACATACACACACATACATACATACATACACACACACATACATACACACACATACATACATACACACACACACATACACACACACACACATACATACACATACACATACACATATATATATATTAGATAGATAGATTCAATTATAAATATATGGACTGATTTTAAGATATATGATTGAGTTTATGGCAGACGATCCGTACAAGATCCGCCTGTAGCTTTGTTTTTACAAGTCCACTTACAGTAATCGTGAATGATTGATCATTATATGATTGCGATTGACTAGACAGCATGGTATGTACATTGCACAAGTAAATACAGTTTTTTTCCCTTTCTTTACCACGAAAATAGCTATTTAGCATTAATTCAGTTACAATGTATAACACTGTTTGAGAAGTATTCTTGTATTCAGGTAAGCAGACATTGAATTATCCGACACGCTGTATAATCCGACATTTTTTCCCGGCCATAGTGAGAGTCGGATTACACAGCTTCCGCTGTACGTCATTGTCGACCAACACGATGGACTGCCAGTGAAACAGCAGATTTTTAAAGTGTAGGATTTCTTTCAGTGTGAAGAGGAAAGAGCAAAACTATGTTATGCCATTAGGAAATACTTGACACGTGCTTCTGGAGCTCTCAGTATATCTCCTAACAAGCTGGCGGAACTCGATCAGGACAAGCAGGTGGGGAATATATCAACAGAAGGGGACCATATCAAAATCAAGTGGGGTTGATAAATTAGACATTTTAAAAACGTCAAGTCTGACATGCAGTCGATAAACTGAAAATAAGAAATAAGACTTGTTTGGTTTGTTGTTTAACGCCGCGCCCTGCAATATTTCAGCAATATTCTACTCTGGACAATCCAATCCAGTGATCAACAATATGAGCATCAGTCTACGCAACTGGTATACAATGAGGTGAGTTAATCAAGTAAGCAAGCTTGACCACCCAGACCCGTTGGTTTTCATCTAAGTATAGCCAAAGTTGCTGAAGGCCAGTTCTAAATCGGATCTCCACGGGTCTCAAACGTGAACCAGATAACCCAGTGATCAACTGCATGAGTATCGATTTAAGCAAGTGGGATACGATGACATGTGACAACCAAGTCACCAAGCTTGACATCGGTTCCCGTTAGACGCCTCTTACGACAGGGATGGGTTACTCAATTCTAACCTGGATCTTCACTCCTTTTATTTATTTATTTATTTATTTATTTATTTATTTATTTATTTATTTATTTATTTATTTATTTGAATAATATTTAAGTAATCTCTTGAATATTTATCGAGTATTTTTTCACATTATATTTCTACTTGGAAATGGTTGCTTAAAAAGAGTCGATTGAAGTGCCTGTTAACTTCAGACAAACATAGGGATACTTGAAAAAAATGAAACAACTTCGAGTTCGTAATAAAAATCCTTAATGTCTACTTCAGGTAAAAGAACGGCTCAAAACATCAATCCTCTTTTTAAGCACTTGACGCATGGTGTATTGCCACGGTGCAGGCTTGCATACATTAATTCTAGGGCATATTGATTTCTGCAGAGTTGTTTTTCTTTTCAAGACACATGGCACCTTATTTAAAACCGGTGTCATTGATTTTCAATGATCCATGTGAAGAAATTTAATCAGTCGTTCACTCGTTTTGCTTGACACGTCCCTTTGAACATCGAGATTATTAGCATTGATAAGTTATACATTTAAATGTAAAAAGAAACGCAAAGAAATGATTTTTTTGTTGATATAACCACATAAAGTACAATAATTATTTTATATTACATGAAGAAATCATAGAAATTTGCCTGGCCAAAAAATTATTTGCGACTTGAAACATTCTCTTTGAACTTTTTACACACTTTTTAGTAGTCTGATCCTATATCTCATGTTTTATCCATGCGACGATGGTGAAAAGCAAAATTCATTTTTTGTCGTACTCTATTCTTTAAAATTAAGAGAGTGTGTGTTCGAGGAAGAGGAATCCAAGAGGAGCAACACATAGTTATTGTTACGGGAAGTTCTCGGCCAACTCTGATAGCTACGCTCGAGGATCTGAGTTTAAACACGCTTGCTTGTAGTGAGAAAGGACTAACGGGTGGTCAGGCTCGCTGACTTGGCTGAAACATGTCATCGTATTCCAGTTGTGTACACTGTGCTCATATTGTTTATCACTGGATTGCCTCCTGGCCCAGACTTTATTATTTACTACATACCTATATTTTTGCTGAGGGTGGCTTCAAACAACAAACAAAACAAATGCGGTAGCAAAACATTGCCTCAGTATTTCCACTACCACTAGATTTGCCACAAGCACCAACAGGATCGGCCTCGTTGTGGATGGGAAAGGGTCACAACACCAGCAGGCGACAATTACATCCGAGCGACTCATCTGCCAAACACGTAGCTTCTAGAAAGTAGTACTGTCGCTGCTTAGCAAGGACCACGCCATCCAACATCAATCTATACTGCCCGATGATGTCGCTTGTGAACAACAGGTTTGGACCACCCTTAAGTTGGACCTGTTTTAGCCTGACTTATCCTCAATAATCTCCAGAGTATACCTTCCGATAAATTGTTACTTGTGGAGATTTATCGGAACGTATGCTAGTACCCTGGGCATGCAGCATGAGCGTTGATCACGTCACCACGTCAGTCTTTGATGGCCAACAAAAGGCTGTACAGAATGTAAAACATGGCTAATAGGCTAATTGGCCCTATTTTAGTCAATATAACAGCCCACATGCCATCGTATACCAACTGCTCAATTCGAAGGTCATGTTGTTGATCACTGCATTGTGTGGTCCAGACTCGACTATTTACATATAGGTTAACCCTGTTCAGTCAGTATAACAGCTCTTGTCTAATGTGGAAGACCTGGGATACTCTATACTAGCCCAGTGATTTCTACATCTCTGACTTCCATCTACAACTGGTTTCTTAATTCACTGGATGTATTGACTTACTGCAATATGCTGTTCCCTTTGCTACACTATACATACATACATACATACATACATACATACATACATACATACATACATACATACATACATACATACATACATACATACATACATACATGCACACATACACACATACACACATACACACATACACACACATCCGTGATCCCTTATTTATGCCCCTATTATATTACATCCTTATTGTAGTTTACTGGGTTACTGAGATATATGTCTCTAAGGACTTTCAAAGGGCGATAAATGTTTTGATTGATAGAGCGAGAAATATGAGATTGTTTGGTGGAGACTGGATGTATTGGAATGTTTGGTACAGCGCGAAATATTACTTTGTTTGGTAGAGCAAGAATAGAATAATACGAACCCCCACTACACCGGGGGTTCAAACGGTTCAAAATGTTAGTGTCAAAGATGGGTCACTTGCAATAGGACGGAAAGAAAAAGTGATGATCGTTTTGAACGGATCACTTAAAGGAGAAACCCATCAGCCGAGAGGGACAAGTTAGGATCCATTTAATGCCTACCTCTTGCGGTTTAAGTGGTGAATGTTCTATGAGTGTTAATTATACAGTGGTATTAGAATGACAGTTGCCTGGTCAGCTATGTTGTGCAGGAGGCCATCGTTGTTATAAAGGTCAGTAGCTGAACAAGGACAACATTGATATAAATAACATGGCGTTACCCCCAAAGACAAGAATTTTTAAATGAATGTAATTCTAAATGGAATCTGCATGTAAGATTTGAAGGATGATGACTCCCATGTGTGAGTGATTGAGTGAGCGGGTGGATGAGTGAGTGAGTGAGTGGATGGGTGAGCGAGTGAATCCGTGAGCAAGTAGGTAAGTGAGCGTATGGACAAGAGAGTGAGTTTCAGCGAGCGGGTGGATGGTTGAGGAGGTGAGGGGGTGGGGATGATCTGGTCCTCCTTTCACAAAGCACAAAGGTGATCGTAAGTCACTAAGGTAACCTTAGTGCAATGTTATAAAATGGGAGGTAAGGTTAATCTTAGTAAAGGTTGCTTCATGAAAGGAGCTCCTGGTTATAAGTTCAAAGTTCAAAGTTCAAAGTAAGCTTTTCGAAATGAGGTTAGGTGCAAGGAGGCGCCAAGGAGACACAAGTGATGATATTATAGGAAGCGAAGTCGCAGATGAATTAAGCAATACGAACTCGTCTATTGTGAGCCGAACCCAGTGTTGGTGTGGTCTTCCCTGCACGCTCTCGGTTCCAAATGAATTCCCGTGCTTCAAATACTCAATAAAACCCCAGAAATTGGCCAACGCACGGTGTTTATCTTAATTTGATGTTTCATATATCGAAGTAGCAGTTTGTCAGTGTTGTGTGATGACAAATCGTAAAGAAGTCTTATGTTGCAGTGGCGACATGTGGCCGTGGTCCGGCTTTCATCTCCTGTATGGCTGGAATTGATCAGTCTTTACGTGGCCAATACTTATGGGCAGCACCACGATCTGTAACTTGTTTGGTTAAATGAAAACTTCAACATAAGTGTCAAAAGGTGATTCTATGGATATTGAATCTATGTAGTGAGTTTTACGCCGCTTTTAGCAATATTCTAGGATATTACGACTGGGGACACCAGGACAGGGCTTCACATACTGAACCCTCGTGGGGAGTCGAACCCGGGAGCGAATACTTTTAACCACTTGGCTACACGGCCACGTCCATCGTGCCGAGAGAACGCTTTAACCATTGGATCATCACATTGCCCCAAGAATTGCGAGAACGGAAGATCGAAAAACCTTAATTTCATATTCTTTGATTTGAAAATTGTAGCTTAGGGCATTGCAATGTGTTGCATCATGTCCTATTCTCGTTTTGCGAAAAGAGGACATTGCAAACACAAAATGATAATGATACATCTCAAGCATTGCGAGATTTCGCTCAAATCCCGTGTTCTCGCGATCTGTTTATTTTCTCGCTTAATTTGAAAATACAAATAATGTTATTTCAAGATTTTACATTTTGTTAAAATGTCCCATTGTTGCTGTATAAAACAAAAAATGCGATGTATCGAGAAGTCTACCAAATCCCATGTTCTCGAGATCTCTTAGTTTTACCATATTTAGATATTTGGTGGAAATTACAGAAATGCCTGGTGTCCTCACATTCATCGGATTGTGTGTGAAATATGATGTTGGCAACAGTCTCTTGTCTCTGAACTGCAATCGCAGCTTTACGTCGTTTTATACCAATACTCCAGCAATATCACAGCGGGATACAACAGAATTCGGCTTCGTGAGGAACAGAACCCGAGTCTTCGGCAAGTCGAGTTGGCAAATACACCATGAGGTTACACCGGCCCACCGGCCCACCACCCCACCACCCCACCACCCCACCGCCCCACCGCCCCACCGCCCCACAGTTGATCCACAGTCAACGACAAATCACCGGGTCAAGATAGTATACTCCCAGAACTGTTCAAAATGACTAGTTATTTGTTCTTCAAATATCTGAAAATGCTTTTCAATAAAGTACTTGACAGTTGAACTTTCCCAGATGAATGGAACAATGGAATGGTTAGCCCCATCTTCAAATCAGGAGAGGATCCAGAGGATCCAAGCAACTTTAGGGGTATTTCACTTCTCAACGTTATGGGTAAAATATTTATCGATTTTGTCGCCAAACGAACCAGAGAGTCTTGCGGGACTCCGTCACGGATATTCTAAAGCAGATCACATATCAACGCTTCAATCACTATTCTCAAAATATCTGTGTAAATCAAAGGGTAAATTTTATTGTTTTTTCATCGACTTCTGAAATCCCCCCGAGCTTGTGGACAGGAATAGAATGTTGACTCTACTGCTTCAAAGAGGACGTCATGGAAAACGCATTAATCTTCCTAAAAGCATATATTCATCGATAAAGGCATGTGTGAAGGTGCAAGGAAAATCAACTGAAATATTCTCAACATCTGCGGGGACGGGACAAGGCTGCATTCTCAGCCCAGTGTTATTTATATTTTATATAAATGAACTTGTATTGTATGACTAGAAATTATTGAGAATTTTAAGACTGTAATTCATTTAATTCATTACTCACGTATTAAATGTAAATATTAGCAGAACATAACTCCAGATTCAAAGGTGAACAGTTAGTATTTTGTCAAGTCATCATGAGCAGCAATGCAGGCTTCAATGCGGCGGGGCATACTATTGATCAAAGAAGTTAGAATGTTTTGGTCCATGCTGTCCCAATATCGGACCACCTTTTGTTTCATTTCAGCAATATCTGTAAGATTTTTCTTATTGATACTTTCCTCCATAAGTCCCCAAACGTTTTCTATTGGGTTTAGGTCAAGGCTATAGATTGGTCCAATCTAAATAATGTCCTATTTTGGGTCGGAAACCAGGCCGATGAATGCTTTGAACGATGGTTTGGGTTGTGGTCCCGCTGGAAAATAAACAAACCCATAGAACACGTGAGCAGATGGAAGCAAATGTCCCTAGAGAATATCTTGTGTACTGTTCATATTTCCTTCAAATACACAGAGGGACGTTGCCCCTAATACAGATATGCCACGCCACACGTTGGTTTTTCTTCATTTTGTTTGGTCCAGAATTTCAGTGTATTAGGAAACAGTCAAACAGAACTTTGAGAAAATCTGAGAAAAACACATTGTCACAGTTAAAAGTTTGATGTTGTAAGCAGCGGTTAAAACTTCACTCCTTTTGTTCAGGTTTCATAATCGGTGATGGAATTCCTCGACTTTCCTGCAAACCCATTGCCTGCAACTCAGTTCTAATGGTCTCCATACACGCAGTCACAGTTCCTCTATCAACCATATCCAGCCTTAAGTTTTGTAAACTTCTTCGTTTGTTTTTAGAAACAAGAATGACAAACAACCTCCTATCACCGACAGTCAATTTTCCGGGTCTCCCTGAACCTGCCTGCGCACAATGCCATATCCATTTGCAATATTTATCAAAACACGATAAACAGTGGACAAACCGAGGCCTGTTCTACTTGAAAAAACTTTCGCTGTTCTGGTGTTTTTGCTATATTGCTCTAAAATTAACTTCCTGTTCTCTAAATCACCCATACTGAGGATCACTGAAAGTAAACGAAGGGAGAATGCTCTTCACAAACTAATGAAAAGGGATTAACGGAGTTGTCTCTCTTGAATGAAACCAAGCACTTGATAGCTGGTCAAGGTTGTTTATACTAGGAATCCAATTAAACATATCCCTAAACTTCTCAATAATATCTGGTGATACTATAACAACCATGTATAGAGCGTGTGCAAGTGAAATATACACATGCACAAAAGTTAAGCGCCACTATTTTCATATTGTCTTGATTTCACAGCTGTTTATGACAGAATTAGCCTTCTATAGATTCTTGAACATAAGATTGTCAAGTTATCACAAGGAAAACGTTCTGAACGTGCAACTCCACTTCCGTACCATCTGAATCCTGAAAATCAAATTTCACACACTTGGTTTCACTGGTCTGTTGTGAGATGCTCCTTTCACTTTCAGAGTTAGAAAATCAGTCATGGTGAGGAGAAAGTACCCTTGAGAGATGGCAGATGATAGGCATGAAAAAAGTTGGCATGTCATGCAAAGCCATTGCAATTCATCACAGCGTCATCACCCGTTTAGTTGCCAAACATATTAAACCAAAGATGTCAATGACAGGCATAAATCTCGTTATGATAGTTATCATTGAGTATCCAAAGTAGCAGATCACAAAAATAGTGGGTGGTGCTTTTGTGCATCTGTATATTCGTCACCCAAGATACTGTAGACTTGATGCTCCTACGTTTTGCGGATGACGTTGTGTTACTTTTGTCTACCATCATCGGTTTACAGAAACATCTTAACATACTGGAATCCTACTGCTCAAAATCACGACTAGGACTACGGCTGAATCTTAATAAATTCAAGATTTTTAGAAACGGTGGAAAACTAACACTGAATGCAAAACGGACCTATAAAGGACTATCTATCGAAACCGTGACATATTACAAATATCTTGGACTTATCTTCTCATCACGACTGGTATGGACAAGACCATATAACACTCTCGCACAACATGCTTGTAAGTCATGCCTTGCATACAGATTCCTGCAGATAAATAAAGAAATAAAGTTTCAAATGCATGTACGGTATTCGACACTAAAGTGTTATTAATGCTCCTATATTAGTGGGGATGCAAGTAATCAGAAAATATTCAGACAAACTACTTTAAACAACTTCTCAAAATGTGCTTCAAACAAGGTAATTCTTGGTGACACTGGGAGACACTTGATTTTTGTATCAACACAAGTGAAGGTCATAAAAACTGGATTAAAGTTCTACGAGTAACAACCGATCGTCACGCACACCAGTGTTACTGAATACTTAAATCATCCTATGGGGAAGACAGAAACTGGACTTCTGATATTTGAGAAACGTTGTTCAAGATAGGATTTTTTCACATGTATGTATTGCACGGGATTGAAGTTGTCACTGGAACGAGAATCCTATATCACGAAGATCAGGAAAAAATAACTAAAAAGAATTTACTTCAAATTTAGAGCTTTGCTAACAAACTTCAAGATAAACACGCTAAGAACCAATAATGACATAACGGCGATCAATCCCATCTATGAACTTTGTAAATATAACCTTAATGAAGACGAGAACCATGCATTTGTGTGTTTTTTGTTTGTGACACAATCGAGCCAGACCTATATGTACAGAAGCTACATTCATTCTACACAGGCCGACCAACCACTTCCGGTAATTTTGTTTCACAGAACAGTAATGTACAGCATCTAACAGCTATCTGCCTCAGTGAAATATTCAAAATAGGATCCATATGAATCTCAAATGTGCATGATCATGTACTGTGTAATTCAATTTGTGTTTGTCAACTGTAACATAGGCCATGAGACCCATTTACTACTGAATACATTTCTGTACACGACGCTAAGCTAAGCTAAGCTAAGCTAAGCTAAGCTAAGCTAAGCTAAGCTAAGCTAAGCCAAGCCACACCACACAACAACAGACAACACAAGACAACACAACACTTAAGTGTTGTAAGTGATAATGCAATGAAACTATGACATACGTACGATATTACATGATATAAACAGATACTAAATTTATCTTTCATGTCAAGCGACAGTACCATTTCCACAGCTCGAAAACAACCGATTCGATTTCAACCTTATGGGGAGCATCTGCCACAATCACAACCATGGCATGTGGTGCTGGAAAATCTAATGTATAAAACATGGGACATGTGGTCATTAATGTCTGTCGTTAAATTTATGCACAGGAGATCAATGCTGGACCATATGTCACCAGCGCAATAAAAATGCTTCTTTACTATTTGTCATCATACAACACAGACAAGCTGCTGCTTCGGTGTATGAAACATGACATTAGGTGTAACGAAGACCGCATACAATCTGGGTTCAGCTCACAATGGACACGTATGTATTGTTTAATTCATCCGTGATTTCGTTTGTTTTGTATAATATCATCACTTATGTCTGCATTGCGCCCTGTTCCAAATGCTCCTATTTCGAAAAGTTTACTTTGAACTAGGACTAGGCAAATATCATTTAAATACCGTCTTCGAGTGGCATTGTAAAAACTCAGAAGAACAATATTGAAGAAACTTTATCTATAAGAACTTCTTTTCTTTCGCGAGTGCGACGTTTCGATACAGACTTAATAATTATTATTTTTTATAGTCCAGTTTCTCAGACAAAAATTGTTTGTGAACTCTTAAGAAAGAATTATATCGTACAAATTTGCTAAATATATTACCGCGGAAGTTTGATACAAAACTATTCTGTAATACAAAGAGCTCACCAAATACTGAATGGTGCGCAAAATGTATATTGGCCATCGGGTTTTATCCTGAGACGATTTCGTTTGATGATGTCTATACTGTTTTCAGTTGTGAACGTGAAGCTGTTGAAAATTTAAGGGGACAAAGCGCCAGCACGAAGAGATGACGGGAATTATGCAAAGTGTTCTACACTAAAGTCAATTTTCATATGATTTAAATTGTGAATAATTCACATTTTACCATGGAATGTGCACAATGATTTTACACCATTGACTCGAAGGTCAAGGAAACAGAGGTAACTTAGAACACCTACATATGTATTGCTTTAAATGATGTGTTATATTTTCCCGTGGAATGGGCGAAATATTTTTTGCACCGCTAACTCGAAAAGCAAAGAAGCAGAGGAAACTCACAATTACCATTGATAATATATTTATACTACAGTGTTTATTACAAAGGCATCTGCCCTACAGGTTGTTCAGCATGACCTGGTGAAGTGAATACTATTACATTGCGTGACCGTGTGAGAACTGGTTGGATCTACTATTGTGAAGGGATGCACCTTTGTCAGGTGATTGTCAACATGTCCTAACAGCCGACACAGCAATGCGCTAACTTTCTTTAAACGATTAGCTACAGACGGTTTAATGTTTCGTATTTGGGCTTTTAGGCAGCGAGCTCCCTTACTGATTCAGAATGAAGTTAACTCGACCAGCCGTTTGTGCCGTCAGACCTCAGGTCAAGCTGAACAACGTGTACGCTTATGGCTTCTATGTATTTCAAAAAAGACTTTCAGTCCGTAAACAGAAAAAACTCATGTAAACAAAATTTATTCATTTTAAAATGTCATATGCAGTTGACATGTATACTCACGCGCATAAGAAACTCAAGTTCTTTATCCAAACAGGAACCAAACTCATAATCCTAAATTGAAATGCGTTTTGGCACATAGAGAAGCCTGATGGTGTGTATCAATAATTTTGTTCCCTATTGGAAGGCCTGAGTAAAACCACATCAATAGAAGGAATCACCAAAACGCACCATACCAATGAACATGTAGGTATCATGCACACACGTGAAATCGAACGTGCACAAATTGACACCACTATTGGTGGGTATAAGACTGCACAAATATTGGGTCTGTAATTCCTGGTTCAACAATACCACGTTTAAATCAAATTGAAAGAAACTTGACTATCGGACGTTAGGAAGCTGGAGTGTCTGTCCAAGATGTTGCCCGTCATTTCGACGTAAGCATAACCACGATTTACCGTCTCCAGCATCGATACAATGTTACACACAAAATCGGTGACCATCCTTGGAGCGTCCAAGGGTCACCCTTCGAAAACATCAGCACATTTCTGGCCAACACCAGCGGGAACCGTTCTCGAAAACTATAATGTCGTCAGTCTTGGTAGCCAATGAAATATCTTCACTAAAGTTTTTGTCAATCTGACCCTCTTTGTATTTCTTGTATTTAATGCTGAAAATTACATACATATATTCTTTACACAATCATGTCTTGCGTTACTTTTTCGTATGAGTATATTTATTGGAAAATCTACTGTAAACGTTCATATAATTATATATGTATATCACTTATTTTACACTCGCAGAAAGATAGGTATTAGGAGTGAAGGTGGAGTACAGGGGTACACCTTAAATCCTTTCGCATGATTAAAAGGACTGCACAACAATTTGACAACAGATAATATAATTGATATAATTGCACTAATGCATGTTCGTTGGACACAATATTGGTGTCCATGATGACATTTTCCCCTGGAAAGGTGATTATAGGCAAAGTATTTTGAATTATATTTACCCTCTTCTGAAAACCTGCATGGGTCATCGACATCTTAAACTGGTACATGATTTAACGACAACACTATGTAGTTTACTGACAGTAATATAGAGTTTACCCACAGTACTACACAGTTAAGAGACGGATACATGATTTACTGACAATACTACTTGGTGTAACGGCAGTAGAACGTTAACATTTTTTTAACAACAGTGGTACATGGTTTACCGACATAGGTACATAATTTATTGACAAAGGGACATTGTTTACCGACAGTATTAGATGGTTTAACGATAGTGGTACATGGTTTACCAATGGTGGTAAATGGTTTGCCGACAGCGTCTCATCGTTTACGACAGTGGTACATAGTTTATCCGCAGTAGTATATGGTTAACCGACAGTGGCACGTGGTTCAACAACACTTGTAGGAGTCTCTATATCGTGTCCTTCAGTCCAACGTGGTCACAAGATTCCAGCACAGGTAATGGAATCCTCATAACTGAAAATCTCTGTCGAAGGCAACAGATGTTTCACATTATGTCACGAACAACAATGAAATTTCATAGCCACCTCAAGTATGTTAATTGCTTTGTCTGTAAGGTAACCACTTTTAGCTGCTCGAAAAATCAATCAACACACACTCAGTTACATTGCAAACATTTCACTGAAGTGATTGCCCCTTCCTTTAAGGGTACTATGACAGCATTAATTATACTGATCGATATATTAAAGTACTCACATCTCGCATTACACAAGGTGATGCTATTAGCCGTGTACTATTATCACAGTGTGTCATAAGGTTTGAGGCCGTAGGGTAGCCTAGCGGTTAAAGCGTTCGCATTTGCAGAAGACCCGGGTTCGATTCCCAACATGGGTGTAACGTTTGAAGCCTGTTCCTGGTGCTCCCCGCCATGGTATTACTGGAGTATTGCTAAAAGCTATACTCACTCATATTTAAGCCATGTCCAATCGTCTAATGTCAGGAGTGTTTCATTCCTGGATAATATATTCTCCAAAGTGATGGGCGTTAATATTCTTCATACCGGTGAAGATCTGGGTCAATATTGATCTTCAGAAAACCATGCTTGTCGTAGGAGTCGACAGACGGGATCAACTGGTCAGGCTCGCTGACTTGGAAGACACATGTCATCGTATCCCATTTGTGTAGATCGGTGTTCATACTGTTGATCACTGGTTTGTCTGTCCAGACTTCATTATTTGCAAAAAGCAGCCATATTGCTGGAATGTTGCTGGGCTGTGTGTGGTGTTCAATCAAACAAACTTTCTCTGTGTTTCAGACAGAAGCGGTGGTTGTGTACGGTTCTGTTGGTCTACATGGGGTTTCTGACATCAGGGACATACGGGGACTGCCATGATGATTCGCTCTCATTATACGTCACAGGTTGGTATTGGAATGCAGAAATGTAAATGCTAAAAATAATGGTTCATGTCACTTTTGTAATGAAGGCTCACGGGATTTTTTTCACTTTTGAACTGTTACATTATCAGTTTCTTAGAAACAGATACCTTCCTATGATCGCAACTGACGAACAACACATGAAAAGCCTGCTAAACTAAAACAAATATCAGTATAATGTTCTCTGTTTCAGTATTCCTAAGAAAGAGTTTTGAAATTTGACGGTAATATTGTATTGTATATTTAAATTTCCACATGACTGTGCAATGGAAAAGTAAAACAACACATCTGCCCTATAGGTCACAGGGCCTGAAATACTGAATAAAATTCTGTTTGTTTGTCTGTCTGTAGGGCAAAATTAAAGATGACTGGTAGGGACACCCCTCATTTAAGCAATATAGACCCTTACAAACTGTCAAAACATGACAAAAATGCAAATCGAAGAGACTCAAGAGTTGGTTGAAATCGTGCAAATTTTGTGAAAAATCATCAACACGAGAATTTGTAAAATCTTGTTGTAAGGTAATCTGCCATCTTACTCTCTCGTTTTTAGCATGTTTGACTCATGTGGTCTCACCTATGGGAAGTGAGTTAGTTCATGAAATGCCTCTGTTCACCCAGCACGGAATGGGTACCTGATGGGATAAGTCATATGGATGTTAACCTTCTAGAGTCTCCCAGGGTATTATATAGTTTACTCGCTTTCAGCGGTCGATAGGGACAGTATTCCGTCTTAAAGTGGACGGTTGCTTCCCATTTGCTAACGTGTTTTAACTGCATTTAGAGTGAGTGAGTTTAGTTTTACGCTACACACAACAATAATCCAGCTATATGGCGGCAGTCTGTAAATAATCGAGTCTGGACTACACAATCCAGTGATCAACAACATGAGCAGCGATCTTCGAACTTGGGAACCGATGATGTATCAGACTAGTCAGCGAGTCTGACCACCCGATCCCGTTAGTCGTCTCTTACGGCAAGAATGGGTTGCTAAAGGCCAATGTTCTCACCCGGATCTTCACGGGTTGCATTCAGAAGCTGGTGTTACATGTCACGTGTAACCAACTTCTATATGGAGGCTCGTTTACAGTGCAGGTCCTATCACAATGAGCGACAGATTGATTCTAAGTGGGCTTTCCGTGTCTGGTCTTGTTTTCCAAATTTCCAAAATATCACGTGCCACTTGTAAAGCAGATCATTTCTGCCCTTTGGGCGAGCGACCCGGTGTCGCTGAATTTAAACGATGTATTAAATAGGATTTCTATGGCCGACCGTTTCGCTGTTTACGCCAAATTCGACATCAGTCAAGATACCTTTCAAGGCTTTAATATAAATGTATATTTATCAAATTGCCAAATGCTATTGTAACAATGTACACAACACGTTCTAAGGATCGGTGACCGTGTGACAGTTTCACTCCTGAGCGTTTCAAGATCATCAGTCCTGCCCCATAACGATACATGATGCACATGAGTGAGTCTAGTTTTACGCCAGCTACTTTTTCCAGCAAAAACGGAGCACACGAACCGAGTTAAATATCCGGAAGGGCGAGAGTAAGTGAGTTTGTGAGTTTGTTTTACGCCGCATGTACCGATATCCAATCGATATCGAACCCGGATCAACGGCATGGCGAGCGGACGCTTTAACCACGAGGCTACCCCACCACACCTGTTCACATTCTGAAAAAAGGCAATTTACAACATCTGGGAACTTGCATGTCTAGGATCTATAAGTGTGTAGTGAGTTGTTTTGATCAATGTGTGTACATTTCGCTGAACAGCCTATAGAACAGAATGGCTTCCTCCTTATCTAAAAGTGAAATCCGTTATCAGGATCGATATGACGTAATACCTTTTTACTTTCTCCAGGACAAAATTGGGCCTCGAACCTGCAAAGAGTCATTTTCTCTTTACTTATTTTTTTAGGTTTAATCAGTATTTAAAATATATCATTACGGATATGCCGTAAAAACTTTAAATTTGAATGAATGTATAACATATTTGTAGTGTGAAATTCAAAGTACATATTCACATTAGCATTAATTAGGCGACACTAAATCCAAGGCAATTATTTGTTTAGTGGTTGAGTGAACGTTGAAGTTATGTTTCTCGAATATGCCTTGCTTCGTGCAAAATTCATTCACTTCGAACCGTTTGGTTTAGTTTCAGGACTTTTTAACACACTCAGTTCATATGATTACCAAAGAAAGTGAAATGAACATGAGTAGGTGGACGAGATGTTGCAGCAATATTAGGGAAGGGTTGGTTTGTTGGTTGGTTGATTGGTTGGTTGGTTGGTTGGTTGGTGGTTGGTTGGTTTGTTGGTTGGTTGGTTGGTTGGTTGGTTGGTTGGTTGGTTTAATGCCATATTCAGCATTATTCTTACTATATGGAATTCGGTTTTTAAATAATCGAGTCTGGACCTGGACCAGACAATCCAAAGATCAACAGTATGAGCATCGATCTACACACAAAATATATTGGGATGCACTGACATGTGTCATTCAAATCAGCGAACCTGACCACCCGGTCCCGTTAGTCGCCTCTTACGACAGGCATGGGGTTCTGAAGACCATTTCTAAACCAGATTTTCACGAGTCTATGATGGAAGGGACAGCTGCAATGGATTCACACATCTTATAACAGTTGGGAATGAAACACGGGAACTGAGCTTGTATAGAGACAAACTGAACAAGTAGGTTTCAAAGTCATCCAAGCCTCACATTTACCAAACTTTCGATAAACCTAGCAGCATTGGAGTGTTGCTGTTAAATGTTAAAAAAAAGACAGAGATTAAAACCCACAATCAAGGGTTCATCATGCCCAAGGGACACAACTCTGTAGAACTAAAGACTAACGACGACTGGACCACCCGTCACTTCACATGAGAACTACATTTTGAGAGAGCACTCCACTAGGGTCACATGCAATGTATGGCGAAACACCAAAGGAAGGTAATGCATGTTGGCTACTTGGGTAAACATTTAATTAGTTTGTTACTTTGCTGATTATTCGTTCTCTGTCATTACTAGGTGACGGTTACATCCGGGTACGTTTAACAAGCCCTGTCATGGTTGCTGCACGTGGGACTTCTCAAACGATATGTGGTCTGCGGTGCACCTGTTTGGACAAGATGTTTCTCTGTTGCAGGTAGGTACGATCGACGTTATGTAGCCACCACCACCACTATCCACCACTCGCAAGCCAAATGATTACGAAGCTCAGACTCAGAGTTCGATGTTTGACAAAACGATGTCACGTGGCTGATCAAAACAGTGACTTTTTCATTAATTCGATAAAGAAATTTATGTTGAAATGGTAGAAGGAAAGAGTAAATCATCGCATTTTTCAGCTTTTTAAAGGAACGGGTTTTTTTACGCAAAAACAAAATTTTGCTATGAAGGTGGTAGTGTTATGACCTCTTATATAATGCCACACTGGAAGCATATATGTTAATGAAAATGGGTTGTTATGTCAGTTATTAATCTATTTTATTCACCTTTCTGTTGGTTTTTGTTTGCACTCTTTCTCCAAATTGCGTTTTATTTTTCGGAACGGCGATTTTGCAAAAGTGAACTTAGGTTAAAACAAACATATAGTGATGCGCAAAAAACACTTTCTGTAGCAAAATATTGACGTAAGAAAGTATAATCAAATGCAAATTGCCCCATAGTTATTGCCAACAACAAGAGGTCGACTCTGACCTACAGTCACCTCTTGACGCAGAGCGTGAAAGAGCTATCGGGATGCTGCGAATGTACAACGGGTCACGTTAAAACAGCCTTAAATATTTCCGTCGTGGTCGTCAGGAACCTTCCTCGGCGTTACCAACAGACTAGTCAGACCTCAGACAGACTCCAGACAAACAGACCCTGGGTAACAATCGTGCAGGAAGACCCCCACCCCAGGAGCTTACAAACCGCCTCCTGACGGTAATGTCATCACAGTGCTCGGTCACCCAGTGAATCGAAGGATAGAAACAAGGAGACTACAGAAATCCACCAATTATAGTAAAGCAAATGACTTAAGCCCTTGTCGAAGAATGGAGGCGTATCCAGTCAGACGCCTGGCAACGTCAGTCGGAAGATGTTTGTTTGCGTTTATTCTAGCCAGACGTCGACGTACTCGCTAATAGAGACTTTGGTTCACGCTTTCCTGTGCTTCTCGAATGGAACCTCTAATAGTGAATTCTCTAGTTTGACTCCATGTCGACCATAACGTGTTCAGTACGTTATCAGTCATGTTTAGGACTGTACATATAACGAGCCTATGTCATTGTTTCACAAGTCTTGCAAACCTCGAGTTGTTGGCTTTTTGTAAAATCAAACTGAATTAGGAGAAAGTTTCTTTAGCCCGTCAGTGTATTTGAAACTAAGAAAAACTGCTCAAAGTACATTTTCAAGACATTAGTCATTTGTTATTTTTATAGAAATATCGTAAGAATAATCGAAGCTACTCTTAATAATTCAAACATCTCTAAATCACTGATAAAAGAATTCAAAATAGGGAAATACTATATTTTACTTTATTTTGATTTTTTGATATACTACTGGATCTTATTTTACAAACATTGTTTCGGTCGTGCCAATTTACACTTGTCAGGGGGTACACAAACTACATGACAAACATATGTTAAAAGGACAACCTTAAAAGTCCTTAAAACTGGAAACATCATGATAACTGCTTCAATGGGGCACAGCCAGGTTATCATGGCAAATAGAAATAGTTATTTTACCATTGATACTGCATTTATTTACATGGAATATTTGGAACAGGCACCTGGGGCCCTGTTCATAAGTCTGTCTACACGCAACTGCAGTGTTGAGTCTACCTAAGAATATACTAAACAGCTAAAGAAACGCAACTCTGGCTTTTTGCCCGGTTTTTAAATAGAAGACATAAAAGTGAAGGCTTACTCATAAGAGATTTCATCGTTTACAAAATTCCGTTTCTTTTGCTGTTCAGTATAGGAATCAAGACAGTCATGTACAGCTTTGTTTAACGCGTCCCAGATCCGTGTGTTTTTATTTAATCAGTTTTACATTTCAACTGCTACTGTGTGTTGCAGCGATGCTGACTGTATCACAGTGGACCACCTCTGCCCTACACATCATCTCAGCTTCCGTCCAGCATCTCTCATTGAAGCTCCTCCATTCAGATCAGTAAAGGTAATGGACCAGTCAACGAAAGTCACGTTGGTCCCCCGAGTCATCCATAGGCCGCGTCTTCGGCCTCATCTGGTTTTGCAGAATCTTGATCCAACACAAGGACGCAACATTGGAGCTGCTGGGGAGCAGGCCAGTGATCCTGATATTCCAGCCTTGGTTGCCCATGCTCAGCCACAAACACAAACTAATGTTCAGAAGTCATCTATCCATACTGATGTTACCATATCACAGAAGGGCACGGGGAGCAGCGGAATCAACGAACCAGACACCCACTTGGATGGCAACACAAAACCAATCATTTCAAAATATGTATCTCGCAGTGACCAGGAAGCAAGGAAGGGGCGCATAAACCTTCTTGAAGTTCTTAGAAAATACGTGTCTAACGACGTAGAAGATCAAGACATGGAAGTGCGAGAGGTTACAGAAGGTCATTCTGAGGTTGGAGTAGATACAACATCTACAAAGAGAAGAAACATGGATACCGATGTCACTTCTGAGATGGAGAAGATAACAGAGCAAGAAGTGATTCTTTCAGTACCCACAGAGTCACTGTCAGAGACATCATCAGCTTCACAGTCTTGGAGAAGAAAAAGATTAGAAAAAAGAGACAGGGAGTATGAAGTCACCCAGGCACAAACAGATGCATCAGACAGTACCCCAATGCTTGAACTCAGAAGAAAGAAGCGATCATACGAAATCATAGCTACAGAACAGCTACTGACTACAGAACAAGTCAGTATTCCGCCAGTGCCCACAGAAGCACCCGACTCACCAGGAGTTCAATTGCCTCCTTTGAGAAAGAAACGATCAGATGAAAACATAGCTACTGAACAACTGCTGACAACTGAAGAAGTCGTTGTCCCTGCATTAATCACAGAAGCCCCGTATTCATCTGACCATCAATTGCCTCCTTTGAGAAAGAAACGATCAGATGAAAACATAGCTACTGAACAACTGCTGACAACTGAAGAAGTCGTTGTCCCTGCATTAATCACAGAAGCCCCGTATTCATCTGACCATCAAATGCCTCCTTTGAGAAAGAAACGATCAGATGAAAACATAGCTACTGAACAACTGCTGACAACTGAAGAAGTCGTTGTCCCTGCATTAATCACAGAAGCCCCGTATTCAACTGACCATCAAATGCCTCCTTTGAGAAAGAAACGATCAGATGAAAACATAGCTACTGAACAACTGCTGACAACTGAAGAAGTCGTTGTCCCTGCATTAATCACAGAAGCCCCGTATTCATCTGACCATCAATTGCCTCCTTTGAGAAAGAAACGATCAGATGAAAACATAGCTACTGAACAACTGCTGACAACTGAAGAAGTCGTTGTCCCTGCATTAATCACAGAAGCCCCGTATTCATCTGACCATCAAATGCCTCCTTTGAGAAAGAAACGATCAGATGAAAACATAGCTACTGAACAACTGCTGACAACTGAAGAAGTCGTTGTCCCTGCATTAATCACAGAAGCCCCGTATTCATCTGACCATCAAATGCCTCCTTTGAGAAAGAAACGATCAGATGAAAACATAGCTACTGAACAACTGCTGACAACTGAAGAAGTCGTTGTCCCTGCATTAATCACAGAAGCCCCGTATTCATCTGACCATCAAATGCCTCCTTTGAGAAAGAAACGATCAGATGAAAACATAGCTACTGAACAACTGCTGACAACTGAAGAAGTCGTTGTCCCTGCATTAATCACAGAAGCCCCGTATTCATCTGACCATCAAATGCCTCCTTTGAGAAAGAAACGATCAGATGAAAACATAGCTACTGAACAACTACTGACAACTGAAGAAGTCGTTGTCCCTGCATTAATCACAGAAGCCCCGTATTCAACTGACCATCAATTGCCTCCTTTGAGAAAGAAACGATCAGATGAAAACATAGCTACTGAACAACTGCTGACAACTGAAGAAGTCGTTGTCCCTGCATTAATCACAGAAGCCCCGTATTCATCTGACCATCAAATGCCTCCTTTGAGAAAGAAACGATCAGAAACAGAGAAATTATTGACAACTGAAGACGTCATTGTTCCCGCTTTGCCAACAGAAGCACCACACACACCAGACAATCACTTGCCTCCTTTGAGAAAGTAGTAGGATCCTTAGAAAGTATTCAGGAGATTATTGGCACCAAAATGGCATCCAGCTGGTCAGTATCAGGACTGTACACGAGAACGACGCTCCAAAAGCATTTGAGCCTGAATACAATATACATATGCTCAGATATAACTCAGGAAAAAGTGTTTTACTTTATATCTTTCTTCTATCTGTTCAGTTGTCATAAACAGAACAATAATCATTGTTTTTATCGGCAATTCGAAGGTCGCTGACAAAGGAATCTTAAATCATTAGAACATACACATAAGTAATAAGGAAGCAGTAGGTAGTGGTGTTGGTGCTGATAACAGATTAGTATCCAGTGTCTTTACAGTATACTATTTAGAAAAGTTCAGTGTTCCGATATTTGGATGCATCAATGTATACGGTATTTTATTACTCGCCCATTGAAGATACTGCAGTGTAATATTTTTACGGCAATATTACACTGGTGTAATACCGCTAGATGTATGACTTCAAAATTGTTCAAGGTTGTGACGTCACATTGCTATTGTCGCTGTCGCAATTTTACTCGATTTTTACCCTGACTGGCGGAAAGTCGAGAGCCCTAACACTGCGGGCAATTTCGCAGTTTCTATCAATTAATGTAGGCGAGTAATAAACAGAATACTAAACTTGCTTCTGTGAAAACCATTTTTACTAAACACCTTAAAAGTTTAGTCTCAAAACTCGCTTTCGTTCGTTTGATACCAAACTATTCACTTGTTAAATAAAAATGATATGACACGGAAGATCGTTTACTATCCTCTATAAAACGTATGTCCATACATTTGACGTACAATCTCAACGGAATATGTCTGCTCTACACCTACATCTTCTTTGTTCCTACTGTGTACTCTTTGTTCGTGGTACAACATCTTATAGTCATCGACCAGCTCTTGTATCCTTCAGTTTGAGAGTAGCATGTATATGAGATTGATTCTGGTCAGCAGGTCGTGTATGTCCATGGCACAGGTCTACACGTTGACTGCTCCCACGAGTATACTCGTAATGTCAATGTCTGGAATGGTTTTTCATTACGAGTTATCTCGTAACTACATCAGTGGTATTCTAAAAGAAGTGTCACGTGTTGTCAGGCCGGCACAAGTAAGCAATCGACTCCTGACAGTAACAAAGAACTCCAGGAGCGTGTGTTTCCTGTGTCTATTTTGCCAACATGTGAAACTTGCTTTAAAATACTACTTTTGGACCAGAAGAAATACTACACCCTCGACCAGAATTGATACTATGAGTATACTAGTGGTAGGCAGTCAGCGTCTAATTATCGTGATAATTCTTTTCCCTGCTATATCGTAGTCTGTTATATAGCTAAAGCTGTGCTGTGATGACCTGTGATTGTACATTCGTAATTACTGTACCTAAACGCCGTCTTGCATTCGGGTGCGCGTGTGTGTGACTGTCTGCCTGCCTGTGCGTGGCTGCTTAGCACATCCGACCTAACGCTGGTTGTCTTGTGCTGACTACTGACCCATCTGAAATGAACACACACACACGCCCACCCCACTACCCACACACACCCCATCCCATCCCATTTTGTCACTCCTACCCTCGCAGTGCCCTTTGTATATCTTTCTTGTGCTTGATTTTATAACGTCTCTTAGAATGACGGGCGTGGTGATGGATATGTTTATCTTGTTATATTTTGTTACTTTGTTGTCTAACGCCGCTCTCAGCAATAGTCCAGCAATATGACGGTGGTCTATACATGATCGAAGTTCGACCGGACAATCCAGTGATCAACAACATGAGCATGGACTACTGGATATGACTTTTTACCCGGATCTTCAAAGGTGAAGGGAATGCATTACGAACCTTTCATGCTGTCCCTACAAACGAGAAGACTTGAAAGTTAAAAATGTAATATCATATTATTTATATCATATTATAATGTGTATGTACTCTGTATGTACATCGATTTATTGATGTTAATATTTTGAATATATGCAACAGATGAGTTCAGTTGCAGAGATAGTTTTAAAAATATCATGACGCGTATTAAAAGATCTGTTGTCCGGGAGGTCTACTTGTGATTTATTTTGTTTAGTAGTATAATAAAGACGATCATTTAACTTCTTTAGGATGCCGCTTTTTATTTTCTCTCCACATGGAAAAATGCACAGAACTCATGTAAAGACGGGTCCTGACCTGAACGGATTTGTTGATACTTACGTGTATGCCAGTTTGAAAAAAGGTTCCGATTTGTTCAATTCTGTGGTCACAGACGAGACTTTCTTTTTAAAATTATTTATTATGGATAGACAACTTCTCTGTTGCAGTAGACGCGCCGTTTCGGTGTAGATGTTACACCGTTCACTAACAAGCGAGAACTGTGTAACAATTCGCATCTGTTGCAATAAAGAAGTTGTCTATCCATAAAAAAAACATTCTTCTTTACCATACCAGTTTCTAAATACCTCCTAAAGAAGTTATCCTTCTTTAGTCACCATTTAGTCAGTGTCGAGCTTCGGGTAACTCAATATATTCACAGCGGGTTTGGGCGGTAAATATTGTACACGTTGGTTTAAATTACTGTACGATGAAACCGGTTGATCACCTTTAAAGAGGAAAAAAGTACCGTAAGCTTTGCTATTGGTCCAAATTACCATATTGTTAAAATATAAGGCCCTGAACCATAAAATAACTCTTTGCTGGGCAGAATCCCTAATAAGCAATGACACTGACGAACCTAACCATTTCGGTTAAGGGTCCCACTATCTTAACCAAAAGTTAAAGTAAAAGAAATTGTACAGACATGTGAAAATATTTTGTTTCAATCCGAATTCGTTTAACATATCGGTACTGTCCTGTTCCAAAATATTTGTCACCACTATGAAAAGTATAAAGCTTTCTGTCTTTAACTATGTCACATGTCGTCGCGATATCGGTCACAGGATAGTCTGGTCCAGACTCCACTAGTTACAGACCACCGCCACAGAGTTGAAATATTGCTGAGTGCGGCGTTAAGAAACAAGCAAGCCGATATGTTTCAGTTTAAGAACAGAGTATTTCCTGTAATTACTACGAAGTTTGATGAAGATTCATGTGATACTCCTTATTTTGAGGCTAATGCGTTTAATTATTTCATACTTACAGAACGTCGTATACGTATAAATATACGTATTAATATAAAGAAACATTGTCTTGTCGAAGTCAAATTTACATACGTAGACAACTCGAGTTCTCCGCCGAAAATAACAATTATGATGAACAGAAAATCATACGGACGTGCTAGGTTTTTGCCTCGAGACAACCACACATTCTACACAATGGTGTTTTGACTGTTTCATAACAGGGGCGCTGGTGTAATCTTGTGGCTAAAGCGTTCGCTCGTCATGCCAAAGAGCCGGGCTTGATTCCCCATCTAGGTACAATATGTGCACCCCATTTCTGGTGTCCTCCGAAGTAATATTGCTGGAATATTGCCAAAAGGACGCAAACCCAAACACACTAATATTAAAACAGATGTGTTACGACAGTCTTTTTAGAAACGGCCGTAAAATACTTGGTTTTCAGGGAATATAGGCCTTGCATTATACCTCAGCGCTGTGGTCTAACCGTGTCTCATCAGGGTTTACTTTGGGTTTTTTTCTAATACAACCCCCATCCATATTCCAGCAGGCTGGACCCGTGAAGGTCCCGGGGTAGAATACGCCTTCCGCAACCCATGCTTGCTATGAAAAGCGACAATGCTTGTCGTAAGAGGCGACTAACGAGATCGGGTGGTCAGGCTCGCTGACTTGGTTGACACATGTCATCGGTTCCCAGTTGCGCAGATCGATGTTCATGTTGTTGGTCACTGGGTTGTCTGGTCCAGACTCGATTATTTACAGACCGCCACCATATGGAACTGGAATATAGCTGAGTGCGGCGTAAACTCACTCACTCACTCACTCACTCACGCACTCACTCACTTCAAGCAGGCTGTAAAGTCTGGATCAAGGATCAACAGATCAACATCATGAACATCGATCTACGCAGATGACATGTGTCAACCAAGTCAACCACTCCATCCCATTAGTCGCAACAACAGACCAATGGCAGACCAAATTCTTCTTGGATGATTGAAATATATCAACGCTTTATCATCGGTGTTAAAAATCTTGCAAAAAGTAAAACGTTATAATAGATATTGAAATAGTTAACGTTTTTAGACGAAATAAACAAGTCACGTCGGAAAATCTCGGAAAATATTCAGATAATACCTTTCAACTTTTTTCGGTGGCCATAAGGGGCAGTTCATAAATTATGCCTAGGGCGTAATAGCGATTTGGTGGTGTGGGTGGGGGTGTTCACCCATTTTGTTTTGGGGTGGTGGGGGTCATAAATTTTGTACACATGGGCTACACTAGGGGGTGTTGTCGATTCAAACTGTACATTCTCCCTTAATAACAATCAGCACCTTCATTCCCCCACCACCACCACCTCACCTCCCAACACACACTTACACACACTTACACACACACAGAGAGAGAGAGAAATAAATAAATAAATAAATAAATAAATAAATAAATAAATAAATAAATAAATAAATAAATAAATAAATAAGGTCTGGTTGTGTCCACACGATACAACTGGAGAGGTAGGATTCAAGGGATTATCATATGGGACGCCGAATGTATATCACTGATTCCATCTCATATCAGTCAGGTAGAGTTGTAAATAAAGTGGTCGATCACTTTGTTGTTTTATAGATTTTGCTCAAACGTTTCCAATCTTTTTTACGCACGATATCATCTTTCATCCGTTGCAGCAACACAGTTATGAATCATGTTATGAACAACTTAGCTAGGTTTCTGTGTAAAGTATGCTTTCAGTCCGTGTTACATCTTCAAACACAGTTTTTATTTATTGAAGGCCGGCGTCAAGGATTCATTTAAATCCCCTCCCTCTTACCTGTATTATCAATAACTTACCTGTATTATCAATAACTTTCCTGTATTATCAATAACTTTACTGTATTATCAATAACTAACCTGTATTATCAATAGCTTAAGTGTTCTCTTGCCTTTTTAAGACGATACAGGAAATAGATCAAGCAGACAAATGGCATTTAGAAAGTTGTCATATGTCTAGACTACCAGCTGTCAAACGTTCTATTTGTGGAAACCTCTTCGACCGATTTGGTGACATTCCTGATTTTATTATCTGGCGTTTGGGTGTGTCAATTTGAGAATGTCAGGTCAATAAAGTACAAGGATTCGGAGAATGTGTGTTCCGCACAATGACATATGTAAAACATTTATCCCATATAACTGTGACGACCTGTGAAGATTCGTCGTAGAATCGGTCTTCACCAAACCATGCTTGTTGTAAGTGGCGAGGAACGGGAATGGGAGGTCAGACTCGCGGACATAGTAGATACATATCATTGTATCCTATTTGAGTAGATCGATGCTCATGATGTTCATCACTGGTTTGTTGACCCAACCCCACGTCTCTTACGACAAGCATCGTTTGGTGACTACCGATTCTAAGACGAATCTGGATTCTAACCCGTTGAACAAGGCAGTCAGGCAAGCTTTATTTTCGAGATTACACACAAAATCAGTTTGATTCCGTGATAACTTGAATTCTACCCCATATTTCTCCAGTCCCAGGATTGAACGTTCTCATTTATGTATCTAAAATGTGTTTTCATAAACACACCAGAACGTTATCAGAAATGAGAAGGCTACTGCAACTTGATAATGCCCACAAATGCTTGAAGGGCCATTAAGAACAGCCGTATTGTAATAATAGAAAGATCATTGTTCTGTTTGCCTAATACCATTTGCAGTTTATAAGAAATAAGAGGGGTCGGGTGATTGCTGGACAATCAGCCTGGTTAGGCCGATCCATAGCTTATGCTCCGGCCCTGCTCTCTCAACACACAGCCCGAACCCAGGCAAGAGGAACTTTCACGCTCCCACATACTACACCTGTCTGCTTTACCAAGAGAGTCAGAAGCACTGTTAGTAAACAGATTGGGATGTACCAAACCTGAGGCACCAAGAAGTCTTACTTGTGGTTCAAGCGTGATATTTCGTAATCGATGTCCGCATATTTGCCATGCTAATTCCTGAACCTTGTCAATCACGTTACTGTCAAACAGAACAAAGAATTCAATTAATTATGTGAAAGATTACACTCAGTGGTTTATAAAACGACCAGGTCAGGGTTGTGTGCTAGTGAGCGTCTGAGGATGTACACTGACTTGTTCCAAGAATCTGATGCTTGTCGTTTTCCATGACTCCCTCCAAACAGTCGTGTCGCTGAAGGCACTGTGTTTATAACAACGCTGGGCATCCAATAGTGTTCAACATACATTGGTGTTCAACGGCCTCACTGCATTCATTATATAAGCGACGTTTCATATTTACATTTTGATGTAAAATCTCACGTTGACACTGACTGGACCCCAGCAGAGCACGGAAAACCTGTTTCGGTCTTCAGGCCTGCTGACTTCAACAAACGAAGGCCTCAACAGGGCTGTTCTTCTCTTCAACACACTGCCCGTAAACTCGGTGCACATTTTGTTCAAAGAAGCTTACCTTAAAACATGAGCTTGTGCCGATTTGATATGGCACTTTGCTTGGTTGCCACTCGTGCTTGTACCGTCTATAATTACTGAACCATCAACAAAATAGACATTAATAGTTAGAATGTGTCCGTCCACACGTGGTCTTTTTGTTGACAAGGTTTCATCGTGAGCTTTATCATGCTTCACAAGAGGATCTCCAGGCAAAGAGAAAAAGCGCACAATGCTTTACTGTCCCGACTCTGTCCATCAGCCATAATCAAATCACGCTCTACCTTTATAGATGTTAAATATACACGAAAGAGGAAACAGCGACGGTGACGGCAACTCTTGTCTGATCAAATTCCCAAATCATCGTGTTCGGATATTAGTACTTTGAACTTCTAGTTTTGTCCTATAGACAACGTCAAGCACACTTTCTAAACCGACTGTTCCTCCTTCTTTAGCCTTTCCTCGTATTATACGACGAATTTTGTACTCGAGAGAGAACTCGACAGGAAAATCTGTGAGTAAGAGGTACTGGACATTATGTGCTTAGCTTAAAAAGGATTGAGTGGCAAACAGAAAAACCAAGGAATAAAAGCATCACCCTGTTTTTGATATTATTATTGTTGTTGTTGTTGATGATGATGATGATGATGATGATGATGATGATGATGATGATGATGATAAAGAAAATGAAGATGATAATGAAAACGTTAATACTACTACTGTCTCCCTTACTTTTCCTTTCTTGTGTGCTTGGGACTTTTCGGTGTCCAGGCTCCGATTTCTTGAAACAAATTTAAGTTTTCACTCAAATTTCAAACAGTTTGACAATTTGAAACTGCTGAATTCTAACTCACCTGCATTTCTATAATCAAAAAGCCAAAACAACTCAGGTAACCTATCTATGAAATATACGTTGTCTGCTATGTTTGAGTTAAATATCGATTTCAGTTTATTCCGGGAAATGCACTTCCTGCGTCTTCTCAAATTTGAATGAAAACTCACCAGCAAAAACTCTGACTTAGTATGTTTCGAGGAACCCGGGCCTGTATTTTGTTTGCTGTGAGTGGTGACTGGAATCGGTTGACCACAACGTGTGACAATATATGTCCACTGTAGCTCTATTGATCTCTTGAAGGCCCAGCTTCTACCTTTTTTTCAATCTACCGTAAAATCACTGGAATAATGCGAGCTCAAGAACACCATTCAATCAATAGTTAATTGTACAGCTTTTTGTCACCTTGGTATAAATCCGAAGACTGTAAGTGTTAGGGGAATTTGAATGTAAATCAAATTCCCTTGTTCAGCGAGATGTAAAACATGGAGTTATTCTTTTTCTACCCTAATTTCTCGTTTTGCTTCTGGCATCCCGTTAACCTTGACCCTTGTTTAAATAGGTATCTCCATGGTAACCCCCGAAGGTCTGCAGAAAGTCATTTTTATTTAGACCTCACACAGATCACCGCGACATTCCTTCAACATAAAGAGTATAGGTGTTTATGAGCAGCAAAAAATGTTATCCTTGAAGCCTTGTCTCATTATTTTTCAGCGCTGTATCCGTCGGCAAGAGGTCCATGACCTTAAAATCTCCGGTCATCTCTTGCGATTTACCTTATAAGGCATTATACACCATTAAAAAAGTTGGGATCATTTTGCGCGCATAACAGTAATATGTATCCATACAGATGAAGCATTTCGAGAGAAATGGAATATATTGTCACATTTTCCCTTAATTTCTATTCATCGTCGGATTTCTCCTTGCCTTCATCATTTTCACTTTATCAATCTTGTAACTCGAAATCCCTACTTTCTAATGGTATAGCTTACAAGAGATCACAGGTATGTTTGGCACGGGGTCTTTATGGGTTATAATGTGTGGTGGTGCTGTACAGATTATGGTAATGAATGAAGTATGACATATGGACGGTGTCCCACGCTCGGACAGTAACAGCTTGACCTGTCCCCGGTATGCACGGCTACAACTTTGAGACATCTACTCTACGTTAACGGTCTGGTGTCAGTAGGTAATGTCACTCAAGTCTCAAGTTCATATCTACGAGTGGTCTCAGGTGTAATAAATCTTTTAGTTAACCATAAAATAATGTTTGTATTCAAGTGACCAATCTTGTAAAACCCCACACAAACTGATTAACATGTATGGGATTTTTGTTAGCCTGTCTTTCGGTCTTTGTTTGCCTCTGCGTATAGCAATATTCCAGCTACATGACGGTGGTCTATAAATAATTTAATATGGCCTACATATTTGAGTGATTGATATCATGAGCATCGATCTGCTTCAGCGAACCTGATCTTGTGAGCTGCCCGTGCAACAAGCGTGTGTTCAAAGACCAATTCGTGCACGAAATTCACCGACGTCACTTGCTTATTGCGGCAGAACTCACCCAGAGCGTTGTATAAAAATAAACAAGAACCTTTAGAAGATAAACATACTGTGTTGGAAAATCAGAAGTATATAGCGAAATTATAATACATCTAATTTCTTTATTTAAAACATTACGCCTCGTCTTCGGTTTTAAATCTATCGAAGAATGTTTACCTCCATTTTGCCGTAACCATATAAAGATTATAGAAAAAACGGAGTATGACTTTAGTTAACCCATCACATACCAGTATTTACTGGAGTCATGATAGAATTTGCTTTATTAACCAATAGGAGAGGGTGTCACAAGTCGTACTTTCCCTGTACGTCCAAGGGAGGTTACACCTTCTGGTAAACATTGATTGGGTGTTTTCAGAAAATATAGAAGCCAAACACCGCGTATGGGTATGGGGATTCCCCACATCACGGGCTTCCTGATACAGAATGTTGTTTTCATGTGAGCACGTATTTATTTAATCTGACGGGTAATAAAAACAGTAACCAACTCCTGACGTAGAATGACAGATTATGTTTACCTCATTAACTTAGGTATGTAATTCTGCAGCCAAAACTAGAAGTACGTCATTAATATAACTCGGTAAAGATAATATGTCAGTCCTCGTGACATTAGTCTCAGTCTTTGAGTGAGATCAAACTATACTGACCAGCAAAAGAAAAGTAACAAACATAAACGCCTACGTTTTTAGACGAAATAAACAAGTCACGTCGGAAAATCTCGGAAAATATTCAGATAATACCTTTCAACTTTTTTCGGTGGCCATAAGGGGCAGTTCATAAATTATGCCTAGGGCGTAATAGCGATTTGGTGGTGTGGGTGGGGGTGTTCACCCATTTTGTTTTGGGGTGGTGGGGGTCATAAATTTTGTACACATGGGCTACACTAGGGGGTGTTGTCGATTCAAACTGTACATTCTCCCTTAATAACAATCAGCACCTTCATTCCCCCACCACCACCACCTCACCTCCCAACACACACTTACACACACTTACACACACACAGAGAGAGAGAGAAATAAATAAATAAATAAATAAATAAATAAATAAATAAATAAATAAATAAATAAGGTCTGGTTGTGTCCACACGATACAACTGGAGAGGTAGGATTCAAGGGATTATCATATGGGACGCCGAATGTATATCACTGATTCCATCTCATATCAGTCAGGTAGAGTTGTAAATAAAGTGGTCGATCACTTTGTTGTTTTATAGATTTTGCTCAAACGTTTCCAATCTTTTTTACGCACGATATCATCTTTCATCCGTTGCAGCAACACAGTTATGAATCATGTTATGAACAACTTAGCTAGGTTTCTGTGTAAAGTATGCTTTCAGTCCGTGTTACATCTTCAAACACAGTTTTTATTTATTGAAGGCCGGCGTCAAGGATTCATTTAAATCCCCTCCCTCTTACCTGTATTATCAATAACTTACCTGTATTATCAATAACTTTCCTGTATTATCAATAACTTTACTGTATTATCAATAACTAACCTGTATTATCAATAGCTTAAGTGTTCTCTTGCCTTTTTAAGACGATACAGGAAATAGATCAAGCAGACAAATGGCATTTAGAAAGTTGTCATATGTCTAGACTACCAGCTGTCAAACGTTCTATTTGTGGAAACCTCTTCGACCGATTTGGTGACATTCCTGATTTTATTATCTGGCGTTTGGGTGTGTCAATTTGAGAATGTCAGGTCAATAAAGTACAAGGATTCGGAGAATGTGTGTTCCGCACAATGACATATGTAAAACATTTATCCCATATAACTGTGACGACCTGTGAAGATTCGTCGTAGAATCGGTCTTCACCAAACCATGCTTGTTGTAAGTGGCGAGGAACGGGAATGGGAGGTCAGACTCGCGGACATAGTAGATACATATCATTGTATCCTATTTGAGTAGATCGATGCTCATGATGTTCATCACTGGTTTGTTGACCCAACCCCACGTCTCTTACGACAAGCATCGTTTGGTGACTACCGATTCTAAGACGAATCTGGATTCTAACCCGTTGAACAAGGCAGTCAGGCAAGCTTTATTTTCGAGATTACACACAAAATCAGTTTGATTCCGTGATAACTTGAATTCTACCCCATATTTCTCCAGTCCCAGGATTGAACGTTCTCATTTATGTATCTAAAATGTGTTTTCATAAACACACCAGAACGTTATCAGAAATGAGAAGGCTACTGCAACTTGATAATGCCCACAAATGCTTGAAGGGCCATTAAGAACAGCCGTATTGTAATAATAGAAAGATCATTGTTCTGTTTGCCTAATACCATTTGCAGTTTATAAGAAATAAGAGGGGTCGGGTGATTGCTGGACAATCAGCCTGGTTAGGCCGATCCATAGCTTATGCTCCGGCCCTGCTCTCTCAACACACAGCCCGAACCCAGGCAAGAGGAACTTTCACGCTCCCACATACTACACCTGTCTGCTTTACCAAGAGAGTCAGAAGCACTGTTAGTAAACAGATTGGGATGTACCAAACCTGAGGCACCAAGAAGTCTTACTTGTGGTTCAAGCGTGATATTTCGTAATCGATGTCCGCATATTTGCCATGCTAATTCCTGAACCTTGTCAATCACGTTACTGTCAAACAGAACAAAGAATTCAATTAATTATGTGAAAGATTACACTCAGTGGTTTATAAAACGACCAGGTCAGGGTTGTGTGCTAGTGAGCGTCTGAGGATGTACACTGACTTGTTCCAAGAATCTGATGCTTGTCGTTTTCCATGACTCCCTCCAAACAGTCGTGTCGCTGAAGGCACTGTGTTTATAACAACGCTGGGCATCCAATAGTGTTCAACATACATTGGTGTTCAACGGCCTCACTGCATTCATTATATAAGCGACGTTTCATATTTACATTTTGATGTAAAATCTCACGTTGACACTGACTGGACCCCAGCAGAGCACGGAAAACCTGTTTCGGTCTTCAGGCCTGCTGACTTCAACAAACGAAGGCCTCAACAGGGCTGTTCTTCTCTTCAACACACTGCCCGTAAACTCGGTGCACATTTTGTTCAAAGAAGCTTACCTTAAAACATGAGCTTGTGCCGATTTGATATGGCACTTTGCTTGGTTGCCACTCGTGCTTGTACCGTCTATAATTACTGAACCATCAACAAAATAGACATTAATAGTTAGAATGTGTCCGTCCACACGTGGTCTTTTTGTTGACAAGGTTTCATCGTGAGCTTTATCATGCTTCACAAGAGGATCTCCAGGCAAAGAGAAAAAGCGCACAATGCTTTACTGTCCCGACTCTGTCCATCAGCCATAATCAAATCACGCTCTACCTTTATAGATGTTAAATATACACGAAAGAGGAAACAGCGACGGTGACGGCAACTCTTGTCTGATCAAATTCCCAAATCATCGTGTTCGGATATTAGTACTTTGAACTTCTAGTTTTGTCCTATAGACAACGTCAAGCACACTTTCTAAACCGACTGTTCCTCCTTCTTTAGCCTTTCCTCGTATTATACGACGAATTTTGTACTCGAGAGAGAACTCGACAGGAAAATCTGTGAGTAAGAGGTACTGGACATTATGTGCTTAGCTTAAAAAGGATTGAGTGGCAAACAGAAAAACCAAGGAATAAAAGCATCACCCTGTTTTTGATATTATTATTGTTGTTGTTGTTGATGATGATGATGATGATGATGATGATGATGATGATGATGATGATGATGATGATAAAGAAAATGAAGATGATAATGAAAACGTTAATACTACTACTGTCTCCCTTACTTTTCCTTTCTTGTGTGCTTGGGACTTTTCGGTGTCCAGGCTCCGATTTCTTGAAACAAATTTAAGTTTTCACTCAAATTTCAAACAGTTTGACAATTTGAAACTGCTGAATTCTAACTCACCTGCATTTCTATAATCAAAAAGCCAAAACAACTCAGGTAACCTATCTATGAAATATACGTTGTCTGCTATGTTTGAGTTAAATATCGATTTCAGTTTATTCCGGGAAATGCACTTCCTGCGTCTTCTCAAATTTGAATGAAAACTCACCAGCAAAAACTCTGACTTAGTATGTTTCGAGGAACCCGGGCCTGTATTTTGTTTGCTGTGAGTGGTGACTGGAATCGGTTGACCACAACGTGTGACAATATATGTCCACTGTAGCTCTATTGATCTCTTGAAGGCCCAGCTTCTACCTTTTTTTCAATCTACCGTAAAATCACTGGAATAATGCGAGCTCAAGAACACCATTCAATCAATAGTTAATTGTACAGCTTTTTGTCACCTTGGTATAAATCCGAAGACTGTAAGTGTTAGGGGAATTTGAATGTAAATCAAATTCCCTTGTTCAGCGAGATGTAAAACATGGAGTTATTCTTTTTCTACCCTAATTTCTCGTTTTGCTTCTGGCATCCCGTTAACCTTGACCCTTGTTTAAATAGGTATCTCCATGGTAACCCCCGAAGGTCTGCAGAAAGTCATTTTTATTTAGACCTCACACAGATCACCGCGACATTCCTTCAACATAAAGAGTATAGGTGTTTATGAGCAGCAAAAAATGTTATCCTTGAAGCCTTGTCTCATTATTTTTCAGCGCTGTATCCGTCGGCAAGAGGTCCATGACCTTAAAATCTCCGGTCATCTCTTGCGATTTACCTTATAAGGCATTATACACCATTAAAAAAGTTGGGATCATTTTGCGCGCATAACAGTAATATGTATCCATACAGATGAAGCATTTCGAGAGAAATGGAATATATTGTCACATTTTCCCTTAATTTCTATTCATCGTCGGATTTCTCCTTGCCTTCATCATTTTCACTTTATCAATCTTGTAACTCGAAATCCCTACTTTCTAATGGTATAGCTTACAAGAGATCACAGGTATGTTTGGCACGGGGTCTTTATGGGTTATAATGTGTGGTGGTGCTGTACAGATTATGGTAATGAATGAAGTATGACATATGGACGGTGTCCCACGCTCGGACAGTAACAGCTTGACCTGTCCCCGGTATGCACGGCTACAACTTTGAGACATCTACTCTACGTTAACGGTCTGGTGTCAGTAGGTAATGTCACTCAAGTCTCAAGTTCATATCTACGAGTGGTCTCAGGTGTAATAAATCTTTTAGTTAACCATAAAATAATGTTTGTATTCAAGTGACCAATCTTGTAAAACCCCACACAAACTGATTAACATGTATGGGATTTTTGTTAGCCTGTCTTTCGGTCTTTGTTTGCCTCTGCGTATAGCAATATTCCAGCTACATGACGGTGGTCTATAAATAATTTAATATGGCCTACATATTTGAGTGATTGATATCATGAGCATCGATCTGCTTCAGCGAACCTGATCTTGTGAGCTGCCCGTGCAACAAGCGTGTGTTCAAAGACCAATTCGTGCACGAAATTCACCGACGTCACTTGCTTATTGCGGCAGAACTCACCCAGAGCGTTGTATAAAAATAAACAAGAACCTTTAGAAGATAAACATACTGTGTTGGAAAATCAGAAGTATATAGCGAAATTATAATACATCTAATTTCTTTATTTAAAACATTACGCCTCGTCTTCGGTTTTAAATCTATCGAAGAATGTTTACCTCCATTTTGCCGTAACCATATAAAGATTATAGAAAAAACGGAGTATGACTTTAGTTAACCCATCACATACCAGTATTTACTGGAGTCATGATAGAATTTGCTTTATTAACCAATAGGAGAGGGTGTCACAAGTCGTACTTTCCCTGTACGTCCAAGGGAGGTTACACCTTCTGGTAAACATTGATTGGGTGTTTTCAGAAAATATAGAAGCCAAACACCGCGTATGGGTATGGGGATTCCCCACATCACGGGCTTCCTGATACAGAATGTTGTTTTCATGTGAGCACGTATTTATTTAATCTGACGGGTAATAAAAACAGTAACCAACTCCTGACGTAGAATGACAGATTATGTTTACCTCATTAACTTAGGTATGTAATTCTGCAGCCAAAACTAGAAGTACGTCATTAATATAACTCGGTAAAGATAATATGTCAGTCCTCGTGACATTAGTCTCAGTCTTTGAGTGAGATCAAACTATACTGACCAGCAAAAGAAAAGTAACAAACATAAACGCCTACGTCTTTGAGTTTTCATATTTTTCGAAAATTGCGTTTCTTTTGCTGTTAGTATATGTACGTTGGCGGTGGCTTTCTGTTTCACCGTTTCACATGGGTCATGTGCTTTCTCAGCTAGCCTTCATTAAGCTGATCTCTTCTTACAACAAACTGTCCAACCTCAGATTACTTTCCACATACATTTGAAAGAATGAATTGTTATAAATTAACTGACAACAAGAAGAAGAAGAAGAGGGGGGAATGTTTTTCTTTGTCACATACTCTACAATATAATCGTTAATAAATTAAAATACACATCATATGATTAAAATAGAATAAAATAAGAGGGAGATATATCCGATGTATATGTATAATGACGTATATACGATTACCCTATGCGACGTATATCAAAGGATAATCTGAACACTACACCTGTTTCGCATCCATGACACGACAGTGTGTTAGTCAACGTGAGGGATTTTCTGCACTGCATAAAGGATTACAACAAGGAAGGTGTTTAAGGTAAAACTGAACTGTTTCAGATCATATATACTCTTCAAAACAAGTAGGGAATCTTCATTTTCTTATTTACGATTACAAATATTTAGGAGATTTATCTGAGTCAATCAATGTTGATATGAAATTATTGAATGTTTTGAAAGTGTATCATCATTTGCCCTTCCTTACAACCATAGTTATTTGGAATGTTGTTGCTTTTGAAAGATGGTTGGTGTATGGTATGTAATTTGCATGTAAACAATTTTCATTCTAAAACAAACGACTAGAAACAAACACTAACAAATGTGTGATGCAAGATGAGTGTCAAACTTAATGTTCCAAGTGATTTCTCGACCTTCTTGAAAAAACGTCAAAATCAAGAATGGGACCCCAAGCATGACTGTGTATGGGGCTACTGCTTTGTGCACGTGCATATCATGCGTTGTGTTTAGGGTGGTAATATAGGGAAAGGGTGGTGCGTTCATAAGATGTTTGTCCTTAAAACATTTGTTTACGTTTACACTTCCTATCCAAATTGAAAGTTCAGGTTCCTTATTTTGTTTAAAGAGTATACAATTAGTTTAAACACTCTGTAAATAAAGCACCTTTTACGACATAGCCTTCAATGACCGCATTGTCGTTATTATAGAATAATTAAAATAGCAACTTTCATTGCATATATTACCTTGGATTCAATACCAAAGTTAAATTATTCACATTCAAAAAAAAAATAAACGAAATTTGTTATTCAGGCGGAAATGCGTATGTCTAAGTCGGCACATTTTTACTCACTTTTTCCATGCAGGGATATTTATACTGTACGTGGAGTTGAGTTATTGGTGACCATTATGGCGTCAATTAACATGTTCATTAACGTCACAGCGTAGAGCACATGGCTCCGGTAAGGTTAAAGTATATTGCGTCCGTGTCCATTAGTGTCAAACCATGTTGTACACGAGTCCAATAACGTCAAGGCATATTGCACACGTGTCCATCGAACGTCAAAGTATATTGCACACATGTCCGTTAACGTCGATGAATATTGCACACGTGTCCATCAATCGCCAAAGCATACTGCACGTGTCCACGGTTGCCACACTAGTTGGGTGACACATCAGACATTTAAACAGGCCCATTACCGAGATACTTTCATTCCAGTTCAAAATGTTTGATATCTATCTAATCAAAACCATTATCAAACACAAGGAAACACATACACATAACACACTCACGCATGCACACACGCGCATACGCTTAGCCATTTGACCAAGTGGCATCACGCTATTATATTTCAAAAACCTATTTTATCTTCAGTGTATTCGTTGCCCCAAGAGATGACAAAAGCGCATTCTCCCAGAAGAAGTAAGTAATGAAATCGTCCCGAAAGTAACAGGTCTTGTTTCTTAAAAGCGTGACGTACGTGCGGCCAGAGAGACCACACACAACCTGATTGTACTGTGTTCTTGATCATTTGCGTCTGTAAATCGTAGTTTGACGCCTAGTTGAAGTCGAGTAAGTTATCACGAAGTGGACGCCTTGGAATGCGGCTGCAACCTATATATACCGCAAGACTACCGCTGTGACATGAACTGTACTTGGTTCCACACGGTGTGATAAATATTCTCATGTGTGCCAAGTTACCTATGTTGTCCAACTGTATTCATGACAATGTAAGCAGGAATGTCGCTTCATCGTTCACAAACAAATGTCACCCACAGCAACCTTCTCACACAATGATTACACAACCGGAAAAGGTGAGTGCAGCGTGGAGCTATGCATATCAGAATCAGTCGTTTAACATTCAGTTTTCAGTGTCTTCCGTGCAGACTATATCATCTGGTTCTGATTGGATGATTTTGTTCAAGATTTATGTGGGTTTTTATAATGTATATTCATTCAGTAATTAAAACTGACGGTGTGTTTCAAAATTTAGTACTGTCTTTTTTAACACGAGGCTGAATATGACCAGAGAGTATTTTCAAGCGGGTTGCGTTTTGTGCGGAAATATTTTGAGAAACAAAGTGTTAGTCTGCGGATTACCTTAAGAACGCGATGACACGTTCATGTCGCTATTAATAGATAATTACGAGAACAATGCCTGCATGAGGTGAACATTTCCTCTTGGAGTCTACGACCTCCCTATGACATTAACGAGATTAAGTATAAAACCTTTTTAGCTTGAAGTCTGTTACCCCTTGGACTACCGGTGACAAGAGATTTAAAGTGAGATTCATGAGCATTTTATGCCATAGGCTTGACATACATGTATATGGGTTTTTTGGGCAAAAAGAACATATCAATACATGTCTAATCCCATAGAACCATAACTGCCTTTATGACCAAGGCCTCGTTCTAAAAACAATCATAGCGCTACGACACTCGTAATTCCCATACGTTAACATAGACTTACGACTGTCGCAGGGCTGCGATCGGTTTTAGGAACGGGGCCCAGTACGTTCGTCACTGTGCTTTCCGGGTGGCTGCCAGTCAACTGTGTATGGTGATGGTTCATTAGAGTCTAGGTGATCGTTTTATGTTTGTTTTTTATTTGTATTAAGCACTTTCTCTGATCGGGGCGGTGGGGTATCCTATTGGTTAAAGTATTCTCTCCTCACACCGAAGACCCGGTTCGATTTTCCAGATAGGTACAATATGTGAAGACCATTTCTGGTGTCCTGCGCAGTGTAATGGAATATCACTCACTCACTCATTCACATTCACTGAGTGGAATAAAGCCAGTGCCCTCGTAGCTTCGTAGCTGTCTAAAGTTCCTTACTTACTGCGAATATCAGTTGTCATTAATATTCAGCGGATCGTTGCATATATATATATATATATATATATATATATATATATATATATATATATATATATGCTGATCAATATTTATATATATTTCAACTTATTTTAACCTAATTCCGTTAATTTAGAGCGATTTTAAAAAATATCGCCCATGGGCGAAAAACATTTTGGCCCATGGGCGAGAATATGGCCGTTTACTCCAAATGCATTTTTTTCAATGTTTTGGAGGATATAAATTAATGAAAGTGCCTCTTGTGTGTATCATGACACAAAATTCAACTGATTTTGACTTTATTTTGCGAATTTAAGGGGATTTTTAAAAATATGCGAGAATAATTACTTTTACTCAAACTAATCTTTTCCTGTGTTTTTCAGGTTGTAAATGAATTAGGATATATTGGCACAAAATTCAATTCATTTTTACTTAATTCCGCTAACTACAAGAATCTGCACTTCCACTCAAATACGTAGTTTTTTTCCTGCAGGTTGTAAATGAATGAAAGTGTGTTTTTAAGTATCACTCCGGTTTGAATTCGACTAATCTGGACGAAAATATTTTCATTTGCTAGTTTTCTTCATTTTGCAAGCACATGGTTAAAATTTAGATGAAATTATAATGACAAATAATTTCAATTTAATTTAGTGAGTTTAGTTTTATGTCGCAGTCAGCAATATTCCAGCAATATGGCGGCGGTTTGTAGATAATAAGTTTGGACCAGACAATCCAGTGATCAACAGCATGACCATCGATATGCACAAATGGGATCCGATGACATGTGTCAACCAAGTCAACGAGCCTGAACACCCGATCCTGTTAGTCGCCTCTTATGACAAGCACAGTCACCTTTTATGCAAGTATTGGTTGCTGAAGCCCTGTTCTGCTCCAGATCTATCATTACTGGAACTTCTACTTAGCATTGCAAAGATTTAAAAAAACATTCAGAACACTGTGAGTACGGCAGGAGAGGCCTGACATGCACAGCCGTGAAACTGAACATACTGTGAGTAAAGCAGGTGAGAAGATCCAGACTAGAACATGAACATGCACAGCCGTGACACTGAACAGGTGAAGGATCTTCATCTGTATATCGCTAATCCGTCAGATGGACGATCCAGTGTACAGACGGACAGGCAGACTTACACATTGACTGTAACCGAGTTTGTGAAACAGGTTCAGAGTTGCACTAATGTTTTACGGCAGACCATGAAATAAATTCACCCAATACTTAGATGTTTCGTTTTTTCGTTATCAACATCATGATATTGTTGTAATCATATGGTTATTGAGACTGCAAATCGGGTCTTTAATGTATTGAGTTAACATATGTTGAGCTGAAGTGTAGCCTAGTGATTCAAGTGTTCGCTCGTCACGCAGAAGCCTGGTGTCAATTCCGCAAAGGTTCAGTGCATCACGCCCATTTGTGGTCGTACCTGTCGTGGTATCCCTGGACTGAGTGCTGAATGTGAAGTACAACCATAGAAGATTGTACGCGTATGAAGGTACCATATGTCGGGCATGAAAGTAGCCTAGTGGTTAAAGTGTTCGCTCGTCACCCCGTAGCACGGGTTCGATTTCGCACAGGTACAATGTATGACGCCTGTTTATGGCGTTTCCGTTGTGATGTTCCTTGTTAAAAGTGAAGTACAAACATAAAAGTTGCGCGTATACACGCCTCTTAGGAGCTAAACGTTCCTGACACTTTAGGGAATAATTATAAGGTGATTTTATTCACTCAACCTTTACATACTATAAATCACTCAAGTGTCATTTCAAACACCACTTTCAACTATTTTATATATTTAACATTCCTATTTTAGACACACGTATGTCAAGCCACACTGCGATTTTTAACGACAGCTTGCCTTCGACCGATATATGTCAGGAATGTGTCTGTCGCAGTTACCAAGCAGAAACGGGTGGTAATTTCATTTCAGAATTATTACATCTTGTCCCGGAAAGGTAATGAAATGCATTTCTTTGTATATATCACGGTAATGCGTGCTTAATGTACAAAATTGGAAAAAATGTTAGCCATATTCCCTCTTTAAATTTGTTTCTCAAAAGAGTTTATTGTTACACACCGTTCCTTGTGGTCAGGCTCGTTGACTTGGTTGACTCATGTCATCGGTTCCCAATCGCGCATATCGATGTTTGCGGTGCTGATTACTGGATTGTCTGGTCCAGAATCGATTATTTACAGACCACCGCCATATAAATGAAATATTGCTGAGTGCGGCGTAAAACTAAACTCACTCACTCACCCACCCACCTTTTACGATTCACGAGAAAAGTCGAGCCGAGCGATGGAGCCGAGAGGGTGGAGATGTGGATGATAGGGCAATACTCGTGAACTTCAGAACAACACGTCCCCCAATCGAACAACGACTGAGGGAGTGAGCATGGTTTTACGCCACTGTTAGCAATATTCCAGCAACATCACGGCTGGGGGCACCAGAAATGGACTTCACACATTGTACCCACGAGGGGAATCGAACCGGGGCTGGTGTGACGAGCAAAAGCTTTAACCACTAGGCTACTCAACCGTCCCTTATCGATCGACGCTGAAAGAAGAAAACGAAGAGCGTAGATGTCTAAGGGTTATCGATCGACGCTGAAAGAAGAAAATGAAGAGCGTAGATGTCTAAGGGCACAGTGGGAACTGCCCCACGCTTATAGTTTCCAAAACTAAATATATATCATTATGATATACTGGTGGGGAGGATTGTTCTAGTGAGAGTGATCGCCCTTGTAAGTGTAGATAACTCTCAACAGACTTTATGCGACCAAGTACGTAACAGGGTCCCGTTTCACAAAGCGGCCTTAGTGCTACGAGATACGGTTAGGAGATACGGACATCGTAGTGACATGAACGCCATGTATGCGAGATAAGTTAGTCGTAGCCCCATGAACGCCATGTATTAGAGATACGGAAGACGTAGTGCCACGAACGCCATGTATTAGAGATACGGAAGACGTAGTGCCATGAACGCCATGTATGGGAGATACGGAAGACGTAGTGTCATGAACGCCATGTATTAGAGATACGGAAGACGTAGTGCCACGAACGCCATGTATTAGAGATACGGAAGACGTAGTGCCATGAACGCCATGTATGGGAGATAAGTTAGTCGTAGCCCCATGAACGCCATGTATTAGAGATACGGAAGACGTAGTGTCATGAACGCCATGTATGGGACATAAGTTAGTCGTAGCCCCATGAACGCCATGTATTAGAAATACGGAAGACGTAGTGCCACGAACGCCATGTATTAGAGATACGGAAGACGTAGTGTCATGAACGCCATGTATTAGAGATACGGAAGACGTAGTGTCATGAACGCCATGTATGGGAGATACGGTAGTCGTAGTGCCATGAACGCCATGTATGGGAGACACGGTAGTCGTAGTGCCATGAACGCCATGTATAGGAGATACGGTAGTCCTAGTGCCATGAACGCCATGTATAGGAGATACGGAAAACGTAGTGCCATGAACACCATGTATAGGAGATACGGTAGTCGTAGTGCCATGAACGCTATGTATAGGAGATACGGTAGCCGTAGTGCCATGAACGCCATGTATAAGAGATACGGTAGTCGTAGAGAGATGAACGCCATGTATAGGAGATACGGTAGTCGTAGTGTCATCAACGCCGTGTATGGGAGATACGGAAGACGTAGTGCCACGAACGCCATGTATTAGAGATACGAAAGACGTAGCGCCATGAACGCCATGTATAGGAGATACGGTAGTCGTAGTGTCATGAACGCCCTGTATTAGAGATACGGAAGACGTAGTGCCACGAACGCCATGTATTAGAGATACGGAAGACGTAGCGCCATGAACGCCATGTATAGGAGATACGGTAGTCGTAGTGTCATGAACGCCCTGTATTAGAGATACGGAAGACGTAGTGCCACGAACGCCATGTATGGGAGATACGGAAGACGTAGCGCCATAAACGCCATGTACAGGAGATACAGTAGTCGTAGTGTCATGAACGCCCTGTATTAGAGATACGGAAGACGTAGTGCCATGAACACCCTGTATAGGAGATAGGGAAGACGTAGTGCCATGAACGCCATGTATAGGAGATACGGTAGTCGTAGTGCCATGAACGCCATGTATTAGAGATACGGTAGTCGTAGTGCCATGAACGCCATGTATAGGAGATACGGTAGTCGTAGTGCCATGAACGCCATGTATGGGAGATACGGTAGTCGTAGTGTCATGAACGCCATGTATGGGAGATATGGTAGTCGTAGTGCCACGAACGCCATGTATGGGAGATATGGTAGTCGTAGTGCCATGAACGCCATGTACGGGAGATACGGTAGTCGTAGTGCCATGAACGCCGTGTATAGGAGATACGGTAGTCGTAGGGACATGAACGCCATGTATGGGAGATACGGTAGTCGTAGTGCCATGAACGCCAAGTATGGGAGATACTGTAGTCGTAGAGACATGAACGCCATGTATAGGAGATACGGTAGTCGTAGTGCCATGAACGCCATGTATGGGAGATACGGTAGTCGTAGAGACATGAACGCCATGTATAGGAGATACGGTAGTCGTAGGGACATGAACGCCATGTATAAGAGATACGGTAGTCCTAGTGCCATGAACGCCATGTATAGGAGATACGGTAGTCGTAGTGCCATGAACGCCAAGTATTAGAGATACGGTAGTCGTCGGGACATGAACGCCATGTATTAGAGATACGGTAGTCGTAGTGCCATGAACGCCATGTATAGGAGATACGGTAGTCGTAGGGACATGAACGCCATGTATAAGAGATACGGTAGTCGTAGTGCCATGAACGCCATGTATAGGAGATACGGTAGTCGTAGTGCCATGAACGCCATGTATTAGAGATACGGTAGTCCTAGTGCCATGAACGCCATGTATAGGAGATACGGTAGTCGTAGTGCCATGAACGCCATGTATGGGAGATACGGTAGTCGTAGTGCCATGAACGCCATGTATTAGAGATACGGTACTCGTAGAGACATGAACGCCATGTATTAGAGATACGGTAGTCCTAGTGTCATGAACGCCATGTATAGGAGATACGGTAGTCGTAGAGACATGAACGCCATGTATAAGAGATACGGTAGTCGTAGTGCCATGAACGCCATGTATAGGAGATGCGGTAGTCGTAGTGCCATGAACGCCATGTATAAGAGATACGGTACTCCTAGTGCCATGAACGCCATGTATTAGAGATACGAAAGACGTAGCGGCATGAACGCCATGTATAGGAGATACGGTAGTCGTAGTGTCATGAACGCCCTGTATTAGAGACACGGAAGACGTAGTGCCACGAACGCCATGTATTAGAGATACGGAAGACGTAGCGCCATGAACGCCATGTATAGGAGATACGGTAGTCGTAGTGTCATGAACGCCCTGTATTAGAGATACGGAAGACGTAGTGCCACGAACGCCATGTATTAGAGATACGGTAGTCGTAGTGCCATGAACGCCATGTATTAGAGATACGGTAGTCGTAGTGCCATGAACGCCATGTATGGGAGATACGGTAGTCGTAGTGTCATGAACGCCATGTATGGGAGATATGGTAGTCGTAGTGCCACGAACGCCATGTATGGGAGATATGGTAGTCGTAGTGCCATGAACGCCATGTATGGGAGATACGGTAGTCGTAGTGCCATGAACGCCGTGTATAGGAGATACGGTAGTCGTAGGGACATGAACGCCATGTATGGGAGATACGGTAGTCGTAGTGCCATGAACGCCAAGTATGGGAGATACGGTAGTCGTAGAGACATGAACGCCATGTATAGGAGATACGGTAGTCGTAGTGCCATGAACGCCATGTATAGGAGATACGGTAGTCGTAGAGACATGAACGCCATGTATAGGAGATACGGTAGTCGTAGGGACATGAACGCCATGTATAAGAGATACGGTAGTCCTAGTGCCATGAACGCCATGTATAGGAGATACGGTAGTCGTAGTGCCATGAACGCCAAGTATTAGAGATACGGTAGTCGTCGGGACATGAACGCCATGTACTAGAGATACGGTAGTCGTAGTGCCATGAACGCCATGTATAGGTGATACGGTAGTCGTAGGGACATGAACGCCATGTATAAGAGATACGGTAGTCCTAGTGCCATGAACGCCATGTATAGGAGATACGGTAGTCGTAGTGCCATGAACGCCATGTATTAGAGATACGGTAGTCGTAGTGCCATGAACGCCATGTATAGGAGATACGGTAGTCGTAGGGACATGAACGCCATGTACAAGAGATACGGTAGTCCTAGTGCCATGAACGCCATGTATAGGAGATACGGTAGTCGTAGTGCCATGAACGCCATGTATAGGAGATACGGTAGTCGTAGTGCCATGAACGCCATGTATTAGAGATACGGTAGTCGTAGAGACATGAACGCCATGTATTAGAGATACGGTAGTCCTAGTGCCATGAACGCCATGTATAGGAGATACGGTAGTCGTAGAGACATGAACGCCATGTATAAGAGATACGGTAGTCGTAGTGCCATGAACGCCATGTATAGGAGATGCGGTAGTCGTAGTGCCATGAACGCCATGTATAAGAGATACGGTAGTCCTAGTGCCATGAACGCCATGTATTAGAGATACGGTAGTCGTAGAGACATGAACGCCATGTATGGGAGATACGGTAGTCGTAGGGACATGAACGCCATGTATAGGAGATACGGTAGTCCTAGTGCCATGAACGCCATGTATAGGAGATACGGTAGTCGTAGTGCCATGAACGCCAAGTATTAGAGATACGGTAGTCGTCGGGACATGAACGCCATGTATTAGAGATACGGTAGTCCTAGTGCCATGAACGCCATGTATAGGAGATACGGTAGTCGTAGAGACATGAACGCCATGTATAAGAGATACGGTAGTCGTAGTGCCATGAACGCCATGTATACGAGATGCGGTAGTCGTAGTGCCATGAACGCCATGTATAAGAGATACGGTAGTCCTAGTGCCATGAACGCCATGTATTAGAGATACGGTAGTCGTAGAGACATGAACGCCATGTATGGGAGATACGGTAGTCGTAGGGACATGAACGCCATGTATAGGAGATACGGTAGTCCTAGTGCCATGAACGCCATGTATAGGAGATACGGTAGTCGTAGTGCCATGAACGCCAAGTATTAGAGATACGGTAGTCGTCGGGACATGAACGCCATGTACTAGAGATACTGTAGTCGTAGTGCCATGAACGCCATGTATAGGTGATACGGTAGTCGTAGGGACATGAACGCCATGTATAAGAGATACGGTAGTCCTAGTGCCATGAACGCCATGTATAGGAGATACGGTAGTCGTAGTGCCATGAACGCCATGTATTAGAGATACGGTAGTCGTAGTGCCATGAACGCCATGTATAGGAGATACGGTAGTCGTAGGGACATGAACGCCATGTATAAGAGATACGGTAGTCCTAGTGCCATGAACGCCATGTATAGGAGATACGGTAGTCGTAGTGCCATGAACGCCATGTATGGGAGATACGGTAGTCGTAGTGCCATGAACGCCATGTATAGGAGATGCGGTAGTCGTAGTGCCATGAACGCCATGTATAAGAGATACGGTAGTCCTAGTGCCATGAACGCCATGTATTAGAGATACGGTAGTCGTAGAGACATGAACGCCATGTATGGGAGATACGGTAGTCGTAGGGACATGAACGCCATGTATAGGAGATACAGTAGTCCTAGTGCCATGAACGCCATGTATAGGAGATACGGTAGTCGTAGTGCCATGAACGCCAAGTATTAGAGATACGGTAGTCGTCGGGACATGAACGCCATGTACTAGAGATACTGTAGTCGTAGTGCCATGAACGCCATGTATAGGTGATACGGTAGTCGTAGGGACATGAACGCCATGTATAAGAGATACGGTAGTCCTAGTGCCATGAACGCCATGTATAGGAGATACGGTAGTCGTAGTGCCATGAACGCCATGTATTAGAGATACGGTAGTCGTAGTGCCATGAACGCCATGTATAGGAGATACGGTAGTCGTAGGGACATGAACGCCATGTATAAGAGATACGGTAGTCCTAGTGCCATGAACGCCATGTATAGGAGATACGGTAGTCGTAGTGCCATGAACGCCATGTATGGGAGATACGGTAGTCGTAGTGCCATGAACGCCATGTATTAGAGATACGGTAGTCGTAGAGACATGAACGCCATGTATTAGAGATACGGTAGTCGTAGAGCCATGAACGCCATGTATAGGAGATACGGTAGTCGTAGAGACATGAACGCCATGTATAAGAGATACGGTAGTCGTAGTGCCATGAGCGCCATGTATAGGAGATGCGGTAGTCGTAGTGCCATGAACGCCATGTATAGGAGATACGGTAGTCCTAGTGCCATGAACGCCATGTATTAGAGATACGGTAGTCGTAGAGACATGAACGCCATGTATGGGAGATACGGTAGTCGTAGGGACATGAACGCCATGTATAGGAGATACGGTAGTCGTAGGGACATGAACGCCATGTATAGGAGATACGGTAGTCGTAGTGCCATGAACGCCATGTATTAGAGATACGGTAGTCGTAGTGCCATGAACGCCATGTATAGGAGATACGGTAGTCGTAGGGACATGAACGCCATGTATTAGAGATACGGTAGTTGTAGTGCCATGAACGCCATGTATTAGAGATACGGTAGTCGTAGTGCCATGAACGCCATGTATAGGAGATACGGTAGTCGTAGTGCCATGAACGCCATGTATGGGAGATACGGTAGTCGTAGTGCCATGAACGCCATGTATAGGAGATACGGTAGTCGTAGTGCCATGAACGCCATGTATGGGAGATACGGTAGTCGTAGTGCCATGAACGCCATGTATAGGAGATACGGTAGTCGTAGTGCCATGAACGCCATGTATGGGAGATACGGTAGTCGTAGTGCCATGAACGCCATGTATGGGAGATACGGTAGTCGTAGTGCCATGAACGCCATGTATAGGAGATACGGTAGTCCTAGTGCCATGAACGCCATGTATAGGAGATACGGTAGTCGTAGTGCCATGAACGCCATGTATGGGAGATACGGTAGTCGTAGTGCCATGAACGCCATGTATAGGAGATACGGTAGTCGTAGTGCCATGAACGCCATGTATAGGAGATACGGTAGTCGTAGTGCCATGAACGCCATGTATGGGAGATACGGTAGTCCTAGTGCCATGAACGCCATGTATAGGAGATACGGTAGTCGTAGTGCCATGAACGCCATGTATAGGAGATACGGTAGTCGTAGGGACATGAGCGCCATGTATTAGAGATACGGTAGTCGTAGAGACATGAACGCCATGTATTAGAGATACGGTAGTCGTAGTGCCACGAACGCCATGTATAGGAGATACGGTAGTCGTAGTGCCATGAACGCCATGTATAGGAGATACGGTAGTCCTAGTGCCATGAACGCCATGTATGGGAGATACGGTAGTCGTAGTGCCATGAACGCCATGTATGGGAGATACGGTAGTCGTAGTGCCATGAACGCCATGTATTAGAGATACGGTAGTCGTAGAGACATGAACGCCATGTATTAGAGATACGGTAGTCGTAGAGACATGAACGCCATGTATAGGAGATACGGTAGTCCTAGTGCCATGAACGCCATGTATAGGAGATACGGTAGTCGTAGTGCCATGAACGCCATGTATAGGAGATGCGGTAGTCGTAGTGCCATGAACGCCATGTATTAGAGATACGGTAGTGGTCGGGCCATGAACGCCATGTATTAGAGATACGGTAGTCGCAGTGCCATGAACGCCATGTATTAGAGATACGGTAGTCGCAGTGCCATGAACGCCATGTATATTAGAGATACGGTAGTCGTCGGGACATGAACGCCATGTATTAGAGATACGGTAGTCGCAGTGCCATGAACGCCATGTATTAGAGATACGGTAGTCGTCGGGACATGAACGCCATGTATTAGAGATACGGTAGTCCTAGTGCCATGAACGCCATGTATGGGAGATACGGTAGTCGTAGTGCCATGAACGCCATGTATGGGAGATACGGTAGTCGTAGTGTCATGAACGCCATGTATGGGAGATATGGTAGTCGTAGTGCCACGAACGCCATGTATGGGAGATATGGTAGTCGTAGTGCCATGAACGCCATGTATGGGAGATACGGTAGTCGTAGTGCCATGAACGCCGTGTATAGGAGATACGGTAGTCGTAGGGACATGAACGCCATGTATGGGAGATACGGTAGTCGTAGTGCCATGAACGCCAAGTATGGGAGATACGGTAGTCGTAGAGACATGAACGCCATGTATAGGAGATACGGTAGTCGTAGTGCCATGAACGCCATGTATAGGAGATACGGTAGTCGTAGAGACATGAACGCCATGTATAGGAGATACGGTAGTCGTAGGGACATGAACGCCATGTATAAGAGATACGGTAGTCCTAGTGCCATGAACGCCATGTATAGGAGATACGGTAGTCGTAGTGCCATGAACGCCAAGTATTAGAGATACGGTAGTCGTCGGGACATGAACGCCATGTACTAGAGATACGGTAGTCGTAGTGCCATGAACGCCATGTATAGGTGATACGGTAGTCGTAGGGACATGAACGCCATGTATAAGAGATACGGTAGTCCTAGTGCCATGAACGCCATGTATAGGAGATACGGTAGTCGTAGTGCCATGAACGCCATGTATTAGAGATACGGTAGTCGTAGTGCCATGAACGCCATGTATAGGAGATACGGTAGTCGTAGGGACATGAACGCCATGTACAAGAGATACGGTAGTCCTAGTGCCATGAACGCCATGTATAGGAGATACGGTAGTCGTAGTGCCATGAACGCCATGTATAGGAGATACGGTAGTCGTAGTGCCATGAACGCCATGTATTAGAGATACGGTAGTCGTAGAGACATGAACGCCATGTATTAGAGATACGGTAGTCCTAGTGCCATGAACGCCATGTATAGGAGATACGGTAGTCGTAGAGACATGAACGCCATGTATAAGAGATACGGTAGTCGTAGTGCCATGAACGCCATGTATAGGAGATGCGGTAGTCGTAGTGCCATGAACGCCATGTATAAGAGATACGGTAGTCCTAGTGCCATGAACGCCATGTATTAGAGATACGGTAGTCGTAGAGACATGAACGCCATGTATGGGAGATACGGTAGTCGTAGGGACATGAACGCCATGTATAGGAGATACGGTAGTCCTAGTGCCATGAACGCCATGTATAGGAGATACGGTAGTCGTAGTGCCATGAACGCCAAGTATTAGAGATACGGTAGTCGTCGGGACATGAACGCCATGTATTAGAGATACGGTAGTCCTAGTGCCATGAACGCCATGTATAGGAGATACGGTAGTCGTAGAGACATGAACGCCATGTATAAGAGATACGGTAGTCGTAGTGCCATGAACGCCATGTATACGAGATGCGGTAGTCGTAGTGCCATGAACGCCATGTATAAGAGATACGGTAGTCCTAGTGCCATGAACGCCATGTATTAGAGATACGGTAGTCGTAGAGACATGAACGCCATGTATGGGAGATACGGTAGTCGTAGGGACATGAACGCCATGTATAGGAGATACGGTAGTCCTAGTGCCATGAACGCCATGTATAGGAGATACGGTAGTCGTAGTGCCATGAACGCCAAGTATTAGAGATACGGTAGTCGTCGGGACATGAACGCCATGTACTAGAGATACTGTAGTCGTAGTGCCATGAACGCCATGTATAGGTGATACGGTAGTCGTAGGGACATGAACGCCATGTATAAGAGATACGGTAGTCCTAGTGCCATGAACGCCATGTATAGGAGATACGGTAGTCGTAGTGCCATGAACGCCATGTATTAGAGATACGGTAGTCGTAGTGCCATGAACGCCATGTATAGGAGATACGGTAGTCGTAGGGACATGAACGCCATGTATAAGAGATACGGTAGTCCTAGTGCCATGAACGCCATGTATAGGAGATACGGTAGTCGTAGTGCCATGAACGCCATGTATGGGAGATACGGTAGTCGTAGTGCCATGAACGCCATGTATAGGAGATGCGGTAGTCGTAGTGCCATGAACGCCATGTATAAGAGATACGGTAGTCCTAGTGCCATGAACGCCATGTATTAGAGATACGGTAGTCGTAGAGACATGAACGCCATGTATGGGAGATACGGTAGTCGTAGGGACATGAACGCCATGTATAGGAGATACAGTAGTCCTAGTGCCATGAACGCCATGTATAGGAGATACGGTAGTCGTAGTGCCATGAACGCCAAGTATTAGAGATACGGTAGTCGTCGGGACATGAACGCCATGTACTAGAGATACTGTAGTCGTAGTGCCATGAACGCCATGTATAGGTGATACGGTAGTCGTAGGGACATGAACGCCATGTATAAGAGATACGGTAGTCCTAGTGCCATGAACGCCATGTATAGGAGATACGGTAGTCGTAGTGCCATGAACGCCATGTATTAGAGATACGGTAGTCGTAGTGCCATGAACGCCATGTATAGGAGATACGGTAGTCGTAGGGACATGAACGCCATGTATAAGAGATACGGTAGTCCTAGTGCCATGAACGCCATGTATAGGAGATACGGTAGTCGTAGTGCCATGAACGCCATGTATGGGAGATACGGTAGTCGTAGTGCCATGAACGCCATGTATTAGAGATACGGTAGTCGTAGAGACATGAACGCCATGTATTAGAGATACGGTAGTCGTAGAGCCATGAACGCCATGTATAGGAGATACGGTAGTCGTAGAGACATGAACGCCATGTATAAGAGATACGGTAGTCGTAGTGCCATGAGCGCCATGTATAGGAGATGCGGTAGTCGTAGTGCCATGAACGCCATGTATAGGAGATACGGTAGTCCTAGTGCCATGAACGCCATGTATTAGAGATACGGTAGTCGTAGAGACATGAACGCCATGTATGGGAGATACGGTAGTCGTAGGGACATGAACGCCATGTATAGGAGATACGGTAGTCGTAGGGACATGAACGCCATGTATAGGAGATACGGTAGTCGTAGTGCCATGAACGCCATGTATTAGAGATACGGTAGTCGTAGTGCCATGAACGCCATGTATAGGAGATACGGTAGTCGTAGGGACATGAACGCCATGTATTAGAGATACGGTAGTTGTAGTGCCATGAACGCCATGTATTAGAGATACGGTAGTCGTAGTGCCATGAACGCCATGTATAGGAGATACGGTAGTCGTAGTGCCATGAACGCCATGTATGGGAGATACGGTAGTCGTAGTGCCATGAACGCCATGTATAGGAGATACGGTAGTCGTAGTGCCATGAACGCCATGTATGGGAGATACGGTAGTCGTAGTGCCATGAACGCCATGTATAGGAGATACGGTAGTCGTAGTGCCATGAACGCCATGTATGGGAGATACGGTAGTCGTAGTGCCATGAACGCCATGTATGGGAGATACGGTAGTCGTAGTGCCATGAACGCCATGTATAGGAGATACGGTAGTCCTAGTGCCATGAACGCCATGTATAGGAGATACGGTAGTCGTAGTGCCATGAACGCCATGTATGGGAGATACGGTAGTCGTAGTGCCATGAACGCCATGTATAGGAGATACGGTAGTCGTAGTGCCATGAACGCCATGTATAGGAGATACGGTAGTCGTAGTGCCATGAACGCCATGTATGGGAGATACGGTAGTCCTAGTGCCATGAACGCCATGTATAGGAGATACGGTAGTCGTAGTGCCATGAACGCCATGTATAGGAGATACGGTAGTCGTAGGGACATGAGCGCCATGTATTAGAGATACGGTAGTCGTAGAGACATGAACGCCATGTATTAGAGATACGGTAGTCGTAGTGCCACGAACGCCATGTATAGGAGATACGGTAGTCGTAGTGCCATGAACGCCATGTATAGGAGATACGGTAGTCCTAGTGCCATGAACGCCATGTATGGGAGATACGGTAGTCGTAGTGCCATGAACGCCATGTATGGGAGATACGGTAGTCGTAGTGCCATGAACGCCATGTATTAGAGATACGGTAGTCGTAGAGACATGAACGCCATGTATTAGAGATACGGTAGTCGTAGAGACATGAACGCCATGTATAGGAGATACGGTAGTCCTAGTGCCATGAACGCCATGTATAGGAGATACGGTAGTCGTAGTGCCATGAACGCCATGTATAGGAGATGCGGTAGTCGTAGTGCCATGAACGCCATGTATTAGAGATACGGTAGTGGTCGGGCCATGAACGCCATGTATTAGAGATACGGTAGTCGCAGTGCCATGAACGCCATGTATTAGAGATACGGTAGTCGCAGTGCCATGAACGCCATGTATATTAGAGATACGGTAGTCGTCGGGACATGAACGCCATGTATTAGAGATACGGTAGTCGCAGTGCCATGAACGCCATGTATTAGAGATACGGTAGTCGTCGGGACATGAACGCCATGTATTAGAGATACGGTAGTCCTAGTGCCATGAACGCCATGTATGGGAGATACGGTAGTCGTAGTGCCATGAACGCCATGTATTAGAGATACGGTAGTCGTAGGGACATGAACGCCAAGTATTAGAGATACGGTAGTCGTCGGGACATGAACACCATGTATTAGAGATACGGTAGTCGTAGTGCCATGAACGCCATGTATAGGAGATACGGAAGACATAGTGCCATGAACGCCATGTATGGGAGATACGGTAGTCGTAGGGACATGAACGCCAAGTATTAGAGATACGGTAGTCGGCGGGACATGAACGCCATGTATTAGAGATACGGTAGTCGTAGTGCCATGAACGCCATGTATTAGAGATACGGTAGTCGTAGGGACATGAACGCCAAGTATTAGAGATACGGTAGTCGTCGGGACATGAACGCCATGTATGGGAGATACGGTAGTCCTAGTGCCATGAACGCCATGTATGGGAGATACGGTAGTCCTAGTGCCATGAACGCCATGTATTAGAGATACGGTAGTCGTAGTGCCATGAACGCCATGTATGGGAGATACGGTAGTCGTAGTGCCATGAACACCATGTATTAGAGATACGGTAGTCGTAGTGCCATGAACGCCATGTATTAGAGATACGGTAGTCGTAGTGCCATGAACGCCATGTATTAGAGATACGGTAGTCGTAGGGACATGAACGCCAAGTAGTCGTTGCGCCGTGAACGAGTTATGGAACACGGCCATTCAGTATGCCCACTAAATCTTTTGACAAATTCCTCTTCGGAAATTCTTCTACTAAACCACAAGACGACTGTCAGCTAGCTCAGAATGTCACTAGCCTCGTTCATGTCTTAGTACTGTCTAACGGAACAAAGGAAGTAAATCCACTAAATACTCACGCAGGTGTTCTGAACAGCTCAAGGAAGTTGTAAAAAACGACATGTGAACATGGAGTGGAATGTTGGCCACTTATTTCCAGGGAGCTCAGTAAGGTTACAAATTCAGTAATATGCGTCAATATATCCTATGACTAAAACTTGTTTTGTTAAAATATTTCACCCGAGGGCTGAAATTGGTCTTCAGAAACGTATGCTTGACTCATCAACAAAGCTCATAAATGTTGTATAAATGTTTGTTTGTTGCTTAAAGAAGCGCTAAGAAATGTCCCATCTAGATCAGGGCGGTCAACAAACAACGTAACACCATCCTACAGAACACAGACAAATATAACAGTACCCGACAGAGAGCACGAGAGCAAGAATATTTGGAGTATGCCCAGACAGCACTAACAGCGAAAAGATGACAGCCATACGGACTGGAAAACAGCTCCCTCTCAGACACTGAATGGCAGACACAGATTTCAAAATGTCCCTGACAGCACTATACAAGCCAGGTAGACATAAACAAGACACGTTGGATTACGGTAAAATTATGTCCCTAAACAAGCAACTGAGAAAACCACAATGGGCCAATATATCATTTGTCAGCCAGCTTCCTGTTCAAGGCGAAGATTTGAGGGACAGCGACTGTCCAAAGTTGACGCATATAGGCCTCTGGTTTCAGCAATGTAAAAGGTCGTTGCATTCAAGGGCAGCGATCGATGAGTTCAAGACAAAAACAAATCCGCTGATAACAGTAATCAGTGCCTTCTGATGATATATGTAAACTATCTTGGTGAACTGTATAGCGAGTATAGATGAGACAGCCTGTGAAGATCCGGGTTACAACTGATCTTCGGCAACCTATGCTTGGCGTTATATGCGACTAACGGAATCGAGTGGTCAGGTTCGCTGGCTTGGTTTACACATGTCATCGGTTCCCAGCGGCGCACATCGATGTTCATGCTGTTGATCACTGAATTGTCTGGTCCAGACTCGATTATTTACAGACCGCGTAGCTGAAATAATGCTGGGTGCGGCGTAAAACTAAACTCACTCTAGTTTAGACGATACCGTGATTGATATTGTGAGCATCATTCTACACAATAGGGATACAATCACGCTCGTTTCTCTTAGGACTATGCATGAGTTGCTGAAGATCTTCACAGGTGTTCACCTTTCTAAAGCACATGGTTCGACAATAACATTCAAAGATTAACCCATGAGGCATTCAAACTACTGAAGTGGGAATCAGGATAATTGATTTAAGTAACTTGGATAACCAAGATAGCGAGTCTCTGACGACTTGGTTCCGTTAGTCTTCAGACAAGAAAAGTAGCCTCCGTATAAGCAATGACTCCCAAAGTCCATTTATAACCCGGATGTTCATGATCACAGGGTGTGTGCATTGTCTATACACTATTGTAGCAAACATTTATGTGTGAAAGTTAGTGAGTGAGAATGGTTTTACACCGCTTCTGAACACTAGAAATAGAATTAACACATTTATACGTAAGTAGGGAATCGAACCCGGGTCTTCGGCGCCAGTGCTAGTGAACGTGCAATAGTATTTACTAAGTTTATAATTGGGGGTAAGATCGGGTTGTCTTGTAAAATTGGCTAAACGGGAAGAACTTTGAGGTACTTTAGTAAAGGAGGTTTTCATGTTTTTGTTTTTGTTTTTTGCTCGTCAGCAAGCAGTTCATTGCACAGTGTTGCTGCATTTTCTCACACTAAGCTTTGGTTTAGGCACACGTAGGAGGCACAGGTGTACAGATCGAAGTTGTGGTGGTTCGTAGTGTTTGCGTGTTCTGACAAATAAGCACTAGCAGAATTGTGATGATAAGCTAATGATATTGAGTATCTGGCATGAACAGGAAGGCAGTGAAGCCGGATTAGAGTTGGAGTTATGTTGGATTATGTCTTACACTTCATCACAATCTGGTTGCCGTGTTTTCAACACGCTGTAATCTCTGGAGTTGCTCATTTGATATGTAGGCCAAAAGACTGTTGCAGTAATCCAGTTTGCGATAACACCAAAGAGCGCACAAGACCATGGGTCGCATTGTGGGAAGAAGGTTTCCGATAGCACCGGTGTTTCGTTGCTGGTAGTGCCTGGACCCCATTGTCTGGCTGATGCCAGCTGCCAAGGAGAGTCCACGGTGATACAGGACACTTGGTTTTCTTTGAAAACTGATTATCAGACTTCCTGATTATCAGACTTCCCAGCTTCCTTCTCTTTGGCACAATTGTTGCGAGTACCCACTACCAAAGCTTCTGTCTTGCTGTCATTTAGCTTGAGCATATTTCAGTCCATCCATTTTTAATGTCATCAGTGCAGATCTAAATGTTTAGAAGATCTTCATCAGTTGCGTGTCACCTGCACATAAGTGATGTCCTACCTTACTGACCACATCAGTCGATCTAGCTCATACGAATGTAGAGTAAATAGAATAGGGCGCAGAAATGTGCAATAGCACACTTGAGAACAGGCGATGCCACACAAATATCCGTAATGTCATTTGCAGGTCTAGATTTCTCGCCTTTCGGCCAGTAGAACTATTCCCTGGGTTTGTATTTTATTTTAATTCGAAATAAAACACAGTATTGGATAGGAATTATTAAAGAACACATGAATCTTTCATAATACGACTAATGACTAAAGACTGGAGCGATATGAAGGATACAGTTGTTTTCAATCCAGTTATGCCAATGTCTTTTGTTTTAAGAGACTGAGTCAGATAAGAGGTTGTTTGGACCTTGTTTGCTGAGAGAAAGGATTATTTTAAAGGCTATCTATTTGCCCCACGTTTCAAAGATGCTGTATGAGAGGATTAACTTGAAGGCTCCCTATTCGGCCAAGGAATCATTTTAAAGTTACCTATTCGCCCATTTTCAATTTCATGGCTTGCTTCCTGAATGAAACAAAATAATTTGAAGGCTACGAACGTCCCATATAGTGAAATGTAAGGGCTGCTTTGCAACACGCCTGTACCTAAAATTACATACCCCTTAAGACTAGCTATAGACTAGATTAGGAGTCCATGTTTATCGTACGAGGTGACTAACAGGATCTGGTAGCCAGGCACCATGGCTTGGGTGATGCATGTTACCGTACCGTGATCACTATCGATTCATGATCAATCGCTGGATTGTCTGGTCCAGAACTGATTATGTGCCCAGATATTAATACAGCTGATAAAATTATATGAACGTTTGTTTTTGTCCATACCCTGCCTTCTGCCTGTATTCTGCATAATATCGAGTTCTCCAATCCTAAACAAGGTAAGCATACGTGCGCATTCTTTACGTAAACTGCTTAGGTATAGCTCAGGGAAGAGTGACACTTTAAACTCTGCATGAAAATTTAGTTTGGAACAGTTTGACACCTCAGCATACCATTTTTGTGTATAACAATCTTTAATCCGTAAATTCAAACATAAAGCAGTCCACATCACCAACACCTTGTCATTGCCACACTATTCCAAAACCTAGAAAATACAATAGATGCTTAATATGAGTAACCAAGCTTTCTCTACCAGCTGCATCGAAACCTACTAACATATTGTAACACTGTTCGGGTTCCCTTTTTTGAGACATGTTTACAAGTTTGAGCTAGTATCTTACACATCTGACATATGTATCTACATAAATACCATAACGGCCACATACACCCAATACAGCAACATTGGTAGATTTGGAGCCAACGCCCAAAACAAATTTACAAAATTTAGCTTGAAAGCTTTCAAAAAATAACCACTGGTAGACACACCAAATCTCTGACCCATACAGAAATATTCGTTTGATTTGTAAATCAAACATTTTAAATATAACTTCAGGAGAAATGTCACGAAGTTTATAACTTAGTTCACGGAGAGAAACGACAGCTTTGGTAGCTTTCTGGACTAATGTTTGTACAGGTTTGGACCAACACAATCTATTTGAAAAAAATGATACCAAGATAACAATTGTAGGTTGATATTTCGATAGGAACATCGTCCAGTTTCCATTTTTCATATTTCCTTAATTTACAGCCGTTTCGAAAAAAAAAGTTTTATCTAACGAGTTGATACAGTGTAGGGAAGTATTATGCAGCAAAATGATCTGTGTTGAGGAAATATATAAAAGTACTAAAATTATCAAAATATGACTTGGCCGAAAACAGGACTCCGAAACACCTCTAAGGCCACAGCAAACTATCACACCTGCATGAAATAGATCACCGCCCAGTGCTCATGCCCTGTCTATTTCAGCGTTATTCACCTCCGAACTACGGGGAATATTTTATTTTTCCCGGCAGTTGGCATAATAATGTATGTTTATCATCGCAGTTTCAAATTTAATTGTTTTAAAAGGTAGTGCGTGTATGTGCCTACCTTCTGCCCTTAATCCTGGTCAAGTGCTAACTGTAAGGCAACCAAGTGCAGACTCAACGATGCGTCATACAGACTTGCGTCCTTTGGATATTCCAAAAAATATATGGTTGTTGGTTCGAATCACCGTCTGCCTCGATGACAGGTGTGTTAGCAAAGTATATATAGCAAATATTTGCGTTACATCGGGCTGTTCTCCCAAATAAACAGGACGTGATATGCCTGCCATTTCAAAGCAGCGTTAAACCCGTCTCACTCACGGAATACACCTTTACTATTACGGTCCATAGATTTCACTGAAACCAAACATACAGTTTTTGAAACAACGTTCAGAATATTTATATACATACCGTTTATATAATATATATAACATTTTTTATTAAATGTCATTTTTTATACTTACCTGGTAGAAAGCCAACAATGCCCACGTGAGTGGCGCTTACTCAATTTCTCTCATAACACAGTCTACAAAAAGTAGAGATGCGAGGTCAACATACGGGCGGCCGACAACCCCGGAAGGGAAACCCAACACGAGAAAAGACAACTCAACACTGAAGGAGTGGAGAGAAGCAACAGAAAAGTTTATTTGAGGCAAAAAGGGTGTGTAGCTGAGGTCCCCAGCTTGGCACCATACGAGAGGCGGGGGAGTGTAGGCCGCCTAAAGAGGAGCAACCCCGCGCCGAATTAAAGGGTAAGGACCCCGCGTTCTTTGCTGGGCAAAGACCTGGGGTCCTAGCCTTGAAATGCCCGCCAGATCCTCGTTGGAGAGGGTTCGTAAATAGTGGTTGGCGAACACCAAGCCAGACTTCCAGAAGCAGCCCGCCATGATGTCCGCCACCGCAATGTTGCGGTGATAAGCCATGGTGGCCGAGACGGCCCTGATCTCGTGTGGGTTGGTTCGAGTCGGAAGAGGTCTGTCCTGGCCTTTGTAGGTCTCTATGATGGCCGACCGAAGGTATACCCCAAGAGCTCTCCGATCAATCTCCCTTTTGCTCCTCTGGGAGTGAGGGAGGAAGAGCCTCCGCCGCCCCCGCCTAAGGGAGCGGGTACGGTCGGTATACACTCGGAGAGCCCTGACAGGGCAGAGAGAGAGTGCTCCCTCCTCCGTCGGGTCTACCAACGGCCCTAAGGAAGGGATGTGGAAGGTACGTCCCAGTTCGTCTGCCTGTTGGTTCTTGCAAACGAAGTCGGGGCCGAGGCCCAAGGGCGCAGATCCTCCATCCGTGGCCTCAAATCTCAGGAGATCCGCCTGAAGAGCGTGAAGCTCCGATATTCGGGCCGCCGAGGCCATGGCCACTAGAAAGGTGGTCTTCACCGTGACGCGGAGGAGGGGAACCTCTTCCAGAGGCTCATAAAAATCTGACTTGAGGTGGTCAAGGACCACTGCCAGATCCCACTCAGGAGCCCTCGGCTTGCGCCGACCCTCCGCCTGTCGGAAAGACTTGATGAGCTCCCTCAGTACAGAAATGTCCAGTCCCGGCGACCTCTTCCTAATAACGGACATGATGGCCGCCAGATTGGTGTTAATGGAGGAGGCCTTGAGCCCTCGAACGTTGCGCAAGTGAACCAGATAATCAGCTATCTGGGGAAGAGTGGCAGAACCGGCCTCCACGCCGTTGTCTTCACAGAAGGAGGAAAAGGAACCCCACTGGAAGTCGTAGAGCTTCTGCGTGGTTTTCCTCTGTGAGGAAGCCAAGGCCGAGGCTACTCGCTTGGAGTATCCACTGTTCCTGAGCCCCCTTTGAATACAAGCCAAACGTGCAGATCGAATACCTGAGGGTTTTCGTGAACACGGCCGCTTGGCTTGCTTATGAGAAGGTCCCTCCGGTGAGGGATCTGAACGGGATCCTGCAGACAGAGTCTGCGAAGGGGAACGAACCAGGGCCGGGCAGGCCACATGGGAGCCACCAGAAGCAGTCTGATGGACTTGGTGGTCTGAAGCTTGGCCACTACCTGTGCTAGAACCGCTGGGGGAGGGAAGGCATAAGCGTCCATCCCTTCCCACTCTAACGACAGTGCATCGACGGCCCAGGCCGCTGGGTCCGGCACGGGGGATACATAGATCGGGAGCTGGCAGTTCAGCCTGGTGGCAAACAGATCCAACATGGGCCTGCCGAACTGGAGACAGAGGGACTGAAACGTCCGCGGGTTCAGTTGCCACTCTGTCGAAGGAGGCGCGTCCGGCCGGGAGAGAACATCTGCCAGGACGTTCTTGGCTCCTGGAATGTGAACTGCACGGATGCTCAGGCAGAGCCTGTCTACCAGTTCGAACAGGCGGAGGGTCAGGTCTAGGAGAGGAGTGGCTCTGGTGGAGCCTTGACGGTTGATCGTCCAGGCTGCGACTGAGCTGTCCGTGTGGACCAGTAAGGTCTGGTGCCTGAGGGGAACGGACCAATGGAGGATGGCAAGTCGTACGGCGTCCAACTCCAGCACATTGATGTGCCGGTCCTGCTGGGCTGCCGACCAGGTACCTGCCGTCTGGTCCGACCCCAAGTGTGCGCCCCATCCTTGGGTGGAGGCGTCCACGAAAAGGTGACTGGTCGGGAGAGGTGTCCTTAGGGGAACTCCTTTGAGGACGTTGTCGTCCACTTGCCACCAGGTGAGGAAGTGTCTGAGGTGAGGTGGGAGACTTATTGGGTGAAGACAGTGGGTCTCCCTGACGTGCTCGTTGAGGAACACCTGAAGAGGTCGGAGCATCAGCCTCCCCCTTATGGTTAGGTCCTGGGCTGACGTCAGGAGGCCCAATATCCGCTGCCACTGCCTGAGGGACAGGGGCTCTGATAGTGCCCGAGTCATCAGGGGCGCTAGCCTGGTCATCCGCTCCTTGGGTACAAAAGCCTTGAAGGCTACTGTATGCAGTATGGCACCTAGGTATTGGAGAGAGGTGGTTGGTACCAGGTCCGACTTCTCCAGGTTCACTAGCCACCCTAGGCGTCGAAGGAGGTGGATGACGAGGTCCCGTTGCGCCTCGAGAATGGAGGGCGAAGGGTTGTGAGCGAACCCATCGTCCAGGTACATAAGGAATTGGACCTGGAGTTCGTGGAGGAACTGGACGATGGGTTGGGTCACATGAGTGAACAGCCATGGGGCAGAGGAAATCCCGAACGGGAGGACATTCCACTGAAAGTGCCTGCCCCCCAGGACGAAACGGAGGTACCTGCAATCCGCCAAGTGAATGGGGATGTGCAGGTACGCATCCTGGAGGTCGAGGGACACCATGTAGTCCGAGGGCTCCAGTAACCGCATGACTGATGGAACAGTCAAGAGTCGAAAATATGGCGGCTGTTCGAGGTAGGAGGAGTTGAACTCCTTCAAGTCGTGAATCAGCCACCATTTCCCCGAGTTGCGTTTGGGCCTGACAAAAACGGGGGAATAGAACCCGGGAGTCAGATCCTGGAGGGGGATTTCCTGAACTGCCCCCTTGGAGACTAGAGACTCCACCTGCTCTAAGGTGAGTTGGAACCTGACCGAGTCCATCGGACGTTCCACCGGAGAGCAGGTTAGAGGGGGCGGAGAGGAGATCGGGATGCGGAAGCCACACTCCAGGATCCGACACACGAATGGGTCTAGTCCTAGCTGACGCCAGTTTGGGACAAAGAGGCTCAAGCGGCCGCCAACGGGTCCGTCGAATGGAGGAATGATAGGTGGCGGAAGGATTGGCGGGCACCAAGAGTCACTTCTTCTTGGACGTCCACTTGCCCTTGTTCCGCTTCCGCGGAGTGCCCTTGCTGGGGGTTTGGAATCCCTGGTTAGCCTGGCTGGGCTGGTTGGACTGGTTCATGGGTCCTCGGCCACGACCTCCGAACCGAAAGTCCACCTTCCCTGTCTGCTTCCTAGGAGTGGATTGGTCTGCTGGAGGACCTCCCTGACGCTTGCGGGGGGTGGAGCCTGCTGAGGGTCCGCCACCCGTCATGATCCGATTGGTTAGGTCCTGCTGCTGGATCTCATGGCGAGTGCGGAGAGCTTCTGGGATTTCCCCCGCGAACAAGGTGTCTGAAGACACTGAGGCGTGACGGAGGGAGTCCCTAATCTCCGGAGGGAGATTAGTGCGCCCCAGGAAGCCTTCCCGTCTGAGGTTGGTAATGGCAGCTGAAATCCTAGCAGCCGACAGGGTGACTTGTGCCACTCCGTCAGCTACCGCTCCAAATGCCCTATACAGAGGTTCCTCACCCTGTTCCATCCCTGCCTCCTTGGCGAAAGTGGCCATAGCTTGGCAGGCGTGAGCAACATAGTTGCTCAGCCCCACAATGGATCTGGCCTCCTTGTCCAAATGGATAAGGTGATTGTCCGACACCTTGTGGGGTACCCCAGCAGAAGCAACACGAGAGATATCGGGATCCAAGGAGGGAGGATCTAAAGGAATGGGCGAGTTCGCCACTGGAAGCCTGATCCTCTGTTTGTCTGAGAGGAGGAGCTGAGGGGTAAGGCGACCTGGTCCGGCGGTGGCAACAGCCTCCTTCAGTTCCTTAGCGGCTGCTTCAAGGAAGCGGTGCGGAGGGAGGACTTTCCGAGGGGAGAGAACACAGTCTTCAGGGCAGAAAGACTCGCCTCTCGCCCTAGAAGCGGCAGAAGGTTGATCGTCCACCTCCGCCAACACCACACCGGTGTATTCCGCAATTGCCTCCAGTCTAGACGCAGAGTCAGAGACTGGAGGGTTAGGCTCTGGAAGGACAGGGTCGCTGTCATCCCCCACCTCCTCCGGGAGGATAGGAATAAGTGGAGGGTCTCTTGTGTTAATGAACTCCCTAGAGGGGGAGGACCTGGGAGAAGGAGAGCGCCTCGGGGAGTGAACAGGCGTCCGCCTCCGGAGGCGGAGCGGAGAGGAGGGTTCAGCGGAACGTGCCGATGTGGGCGGACCAAGGCGTTGATCAAGGATGGACTCCACTAACCCTTTAACGGAAAGGAGAAGCCTCTCTGAGCGAACCTGCTCCCTGTCACGAGACTTCTTCGCTTTTTTCTCCTTCCTTCTCTTCTTCTCCTTCCTCCCCTCCGGTGATACGGCTACGTCCTCCCTCAGGAGGGGCCGAGAGGCAGAGACGGAACGGGAGCGAGTAGCGCTCCCCTCTGGCATAGTCCTGATGGGGTCCGACTCCATTCCTGACTGAGAGTCGAACTCCTCCGCCTCCTCGTGAATAACTAACTCCTCTGATGCGGAGGGAGAAGGAGGGCGGATGGGAGAGCGAGGCACCGATCGTCTAGATGACGCCGAAGACACTGGCGAACCTGCGGAAGGCGCTGCCTTCTTCCGATGAGACTCCCTCTCGCTCTTCCTAAGTACTGCCAGGTACTGACGAAAGTCCCGCTCAGAGAGGACCTCACACTCTGCACAAGTGTTATCCGCAGCGCAGGGACTCTTGCAAAGCCTACACAATGTGTGAGGATCCCACTTAGCCGACTTCCTAGTGCCGCACTGAGTGCAGAAGGAGGCGAATACCATGGTGGAACGCACGACAGGGTACGCTGCCGAGGGGTGACGGCAGAGTAAACTCCTATCCGAGGAGGATAGGCACGTCACAAGCGAATGGTCCGACCAGGCGGAAGGTTCGCCTGTCCTCCGCCTCTCCGTCAAGGCGAAAGGTCCGCCAATGCTCCTCTACACCACACAGGGGTTGAGGGGAACGACAGAAGAATCTCCTAGCGAAGGGTCCGCCTAGGCGGAGGGTCCGCCTGACCTCCGCTACTGCGCACAAAGGCGCAGGTGAACGATTGTTAAGGAACCCCTAACGAAAGGTCCGCTCGGGCGAAGGGTTCGCCTGTCCTCTGCCTCTCCGTCAAGGCGGAAGGTCCGTCTATCCGCCAACCCGCCTATCCGCCAGCGAGTAACGCGGAAGCCCGACAAGGGTCCGAGTGCACGAGCCACACAAGCGTGAACCGAGACACAATCGGGACACCCGTGAAGCACGTGCAAGTGGGACGACGGCCGACGACCCACAAACTGCTGGCAAGAAAGAAAAAATCAGCTAGTCGCAGATAACGAAAAACACCTAAAAGCGACTAGAATGATGATAGTAGAGAGAGAGAGATATATATATATAGAAAAATGCAATAAACAAAGCACACACTTAACTAGAATCCAGTAGAGCGGCCAAGCAACACGTCTTGACTCGCTCGTCTCTAGTAAGGGAATGACGTGTCCAGGTCATCTCGTGACCTGGGTGACCTACCGCCCGTATGTTGACCTCGCATCTCTACTTTTTGTAGACTGTGTTATGAGAGAAATTGAGTAAGCGCCACTCACGTGGGCATTGTTGGCTTTCTTACCTGATAAGTATGTAAAAAATTGCTCTTTGTTAAAACACATTCTTGAAATCTTAGGTGAGAGTTCCGGTTAGAACCGGTTTGCACGATCGTCGCAGCCGGCACAGGTGCATGAACAAGGTCCAGGTAATAATTGATCTTCCACAACCCATTGCTCATTGTAACAGGCGACTAACGGGATTGGCGGACTGGCTCGCAACGGGTGGCGGAATCCCATTTGCGAAGATCGATGCTTATGATTTCAATCACTGCGTTGTCTGGATCATTCTTAGCTATTATTATTCACAGCCCGTCAACATAGAGCTGGGATTTTAATGAATGCAGCGTTAGAAACAGACATAGAAACAAATAGGGGTATTATTAGCAAGCCAGCGCGCCTGACCACCCGATCACGTTAGTCGCCTCTTACGACAAGCAGAGTGACCTTTTATGGCAAGCATGGGTTGCTGAGGGGCTATTCTACCCTGGTCTCACAGATCTTTTTTCAATCAGTGCTTTGTGGTAGCATGACGCATACAGTTTACTTTTACTATTGCTCAACCCGTGAAGATCCGAGGTAGAATTGGTCGTCAACAACCCAAACAAACACAAGTAATGATCGGGACCTGATAATACAATGTACCTCGCAAGATGGCTCTCAGTCCTGCCAATCAACAGTCATGAGGCCAGACAAATGATTCGACGTTAACACACAAGAGTAATCCAAGTTTTCTGTAACAAAAGCAGTAAAAACTCTTTAATCCCATTTTGAAAGATTTATTTCATTTAGGTCATCTCGCTAGGCAATCCAGTACGTGATTGATACAGAAAGTGCATTACGACAGTTTTTCTACCAATGATTGATTGTTTATGTGACACTTAATTAATTAAGTTATGCTTCCAAGAGGTTGTTATATTTGATGGATGGTTATTTCAGTATTGCAGATGTAATAAATGTCGAATGCAAAATGAACACTGGACATTTATACGTCTCACATGTGATAGGGATATGTTCTGCAGATCACTTACTGCTGACAATCCAAGGCAAAGTAGTATATTATCTTCACGGGGATGATCTGTTTACAGGCCCATAAAGCATATAAACATTTAATTTACCTTCTGGGTATAATTTACAGCTTGTATATGAAATTGACAGAAATTATAGAAAAGACGTGTTTCCGTCACGCGGGATACAGCGCATCAATCTAGGACTGAAGATAATCCCTGATTTACGAACAAGCTATTTTTTACTGAATAACCCATGACAGTTCTGGTATGGCCTACGGAGAATCTGCTGACACAGCCAAATAAACTGTATACGTAACCATTATATTTTATTGTGACGATCAAAAATAGATCGTAACTGTAAAAACATCTGAGTGAGTGAGTGTAAATAATCGAATCTGGATCAGACAATCCAATGATTAACAGCATGACCACTGACAACCCGATCCAATAAGTCGCCTCAAACGACACCAAGGGTTGTTGTAAACCTATTTTACCCCGCATCTTCATATTCAGTTAACGCGGCGGTGGGGTAGCTTAGTGGTTAAAGTGTTCGCTCGTCACACTAAAGACCTGGGTTCGATTATCATGATTTTGCTGTTTAAATGACTAATTACTACATATTACACCACATGTATAATGCTTCATAGGTTTACCTCCAATGCTTATGGGTCGGGGGCCTCTTGTACAATAAACGTCTTTTGACTTTTTTAACTTTGATTCGCCGCATGGGTACACTGTGTGAAGCCCATTTCTGGTGTCCACTACATTGATATTGCTGTGATATTGCTGAAAGAATCGTAAACATAAACTCACTCTTTGCTCTTCAAATAAAGGTGGGAGTATACAAAGACCTTGTAGGATGTATGTCACATGGTTGTAGTTGTGACAGTTCTGAGCCTACTGTGCATCATACTGACACAAATGGCTGCACACGAACATCCCATGGATGCTCTAGATGAGGACTTGCGTTTGTTACACCAAGAAGCGAAATTCAGATATGGCCGCGTGACCTAACTTAGGAATGATTTACACAAAGTGTGAGACCAAATTGATATGCGCATTAGTCTGAGCGATCATCTTGTCACTGTCCAAGTGCACGGTCATCAAACAGTGGAGATAGAAGAGACAGGTTCCATAGATACATTACGTGTTATTACACCCACTATGTGACGATTTGTGAATCATTTGCTCTTGCGTGGCGGTATGAATTTCGTAGTGACGCGCTCACGTGAGAGATACGTATAACAATTCACCTGAACTTGTGGGAAACGTCCCATGAGCGGTAGGGTAGCCTTGTGGTTAAAGATTTCGCCTATCAAGTCAAAGTCTGGGTTTGATTACCCACATCGGCACAATGTGTGAAGCACATTTCTGTGTCCCCCACAGTGATACTGCTGGAATATTATAAAAAGCGGCATAAAACTAAATTCACTTACTCATTCCCACTGTATGAACTTCCCCTAAACACATACTGCCATTTTTCCTTTAGACCTGTAAATGAGAATTTTTATATTAAGGACTGAATTTTGAAATTATATGGAATATAACATACTGGTTTAAGGCTTTAGAAAGTAGATCCTTGTACACTGAAAGTGTTATGTGCCTGTGGACTAAGAAATAGACGTACTTACATGCTTGTATACGTTATAGTCATGTTATTAGTCCGCTCAGGTGGCGCTTATATCCAGGCACATTGCCTGCTCATGGGGCTACGTACGGCCATATGACACTAAGTAATTAGGTTTTAATCCTATCGTAGATATTTGCGTCCCAAAAAATACTTGACTTCTTGCGATGACCATCAGCAATCAAACGGCATCATTAGGATGATCAATAACTACACAGTCTCCCTTTAAAAATATACATCCATAGTCGATTCAGGTTTTCTTAAATGTTTTATGCTAATAAAAGGTGATTTGATTAACAACCTAATGTCATGTTGAAATTTTCAATAACATAATATTTACGCCACTTTGCCTGAAACTCTGAAATCCAGAAAATACAGTTACAGGTTATAAGAGTTTGTCGATGTTTCAGACACCTTGTCAGCATCTAGCAAGCAGATACACGCAAGAAGCAAGACGCTAATCAAATCACAGAGGTCGGACTAAAGCTGCTCGCTTTCTGATCGTACACAGACACAGACACAGACACAGACACAGACACAGACACAGCCAACATAGGAGAAACTATAACACCAAGGAACGTCTCCAGCAATGCGGTCTGCCCAATGACAAGAAAGGCGGACTAAAGCTGCTCTCTTTCTGATCTGACACAGACACAGCCAACATAGGAGAAACTGCAACGTCAAGAATCGTCTCCAGCAATGCGGTCTGCCCAATGACAAAAAAGGCGGACTAAAGCTACTCTCTTTCTGATCTGACACAGACACAGCCAACATAGAAGAAACTTTAACGTCATGAATCGTCTCCAGCAATGCGGTCTGCCCAATGACAAGAAAGGCGAACTAAAGCTGCTCTCTTTCTGATCGTACACAGACACAGACACAGCCAACATAGGAGAAACTTTAACGCCAAGGAACGTCTCCAGCAATGCGGTCTGCCCAATGACAAGAAAGGCGGACTAAAGCTGCTCTCTTTCTGATCTGACACAGACACAGCCAACATAGGAGAAACTGCAACGTCAAGAAACGTGTCCAGTAATGCGGTCTGCTCCATTGATAACAGGAAACAGCTTACTTCAGTTTACAAAGACGAATATCCCAGGCACTCAGCTTGTCGTAGACCAATACTAAAGCCGAGGATTTTACGAGCGCTTCTGTATGCTGCCACTACCTTTCATGAAATAACATACAATACTCGCTGTCACGTAATTAAGATATTGATCTGGATACCCGTAGCTTTAAACGGAAGAATGGCGTCTTATGCTATTAAATGTAGATTTGTTGGGCTATCAGTGTTATTACAACCATGTTAGGGCTGTCTGTATTTGAATGTATCTGTGAAATGTGGTTGATGCTACCTGTGTGCAATGACACAGTGTTGTGACTACCATATAGAACTAAATTTACCCTTAGAAATAAGTTGTCTTACATACAAATAGATGCACAATCAATCAATCAGTATATGAGTGTGTGAGTGAGTGTGTTGGGCGTTTATGGGTGGGTGGATAGTCAATGACTGAGTTAGTGAATTTGTTGAGCGTTGTATATTGGATGGTGAATGAATGAATGAATGAATGAATGAATGATCAACCCACCAATCAGTCATTCAACCGGTCAACTAGTCAACCCGTCTATCAACCGAACCATCCATGTACCAAACTACCAACAAACACATCAAGCAAGCCAACCAGCACAGCATGTTAATTTCAGACAATGTAGACTTCCCGATCATTCTGGAATTGCCGTGGTCGCCATTGTTCAATTTGTGGACCGGGAGACAAACCACCATCAGAACCCGGAAGTGACAAAGACCATGATGGTTGCTTGCATACGAGTGTGCGGAGGGGTCAAGATACAGAATGAAGAGCAAGGTCACATATGGCATCCATCAGATTCGCACATAGTCCTAAACATGTCAGGACCTTACCCCGACGTCACGGCTAGAGGTGACGCCAATTCACCTACAGCTACGTTATCATACCAGTAAGAAGCCAGGTCCGTGTGCGAGATGGAATGAAATACAAGAGGACGCGTTGACCAGGCGCGCTAAAATAACCTGTCAACATGACTGAAAGGCGAAAATGGCTAAAACGATATCCCTAGAGTGTATTTATAAACTGGCGATACATTATAGTATCAGAAATAATAAGGCATTCTTTATAAAGCTCACCTCCTAAACTATTAACTGATTCGGACCCCGGGGCTAATCGATCTTCACAACCACCGCCCCGGGCCCATCTACACTTCTTGACTTGTACCCGTGTACTTTCGATAAAACATTGAAGGTCAAAGGAATCTTTACCTTTCCGGCATCAACCTTTCATATGTTGATGAGTAGTTGAAAACATCTCACTGTGATTCCAGGAGCTTAATTACGTAAAGAATACTTCGATATAATTTAATTACAAAATGTGTAATGAAAATCTGGATGATATATTTTATTGAAAAAGGTTTACGGGTTTTTGTTAAAAAGCTGTATCCGCCTCTGCAAGAAAAATGTGGATATAACATTTTTCATTAGGTTGTTTTGAAACATTAAGGGGGAAACATGTAGAGAAATATATCACGTCTGGTTTCAGTACTTAAAGGTTTCCAGCGCGCTCTACAATAAGGTGTCAACTAACAATATAAAAGCGTCCGCCACAAGTCGGAGATAAATTATGACCTAAGCCAGAGCTAAACAAACGACGCACGTACGTGTACTATTTTGACCCCAGTAAGCATAACTTATGGCATTCTTGCATATTTTGATTTTTACGCGAGCTGGATATGACCATATTAGGAGGTGCACACACGACCGGAAGCTCTAAATGTGGCGCGTTATGGTTTGTGGGTAACACGAGAGTCGTGGCTTTCTATGGGTTTTTTATTGTATGTGTAACTACATCAAGAGGTAACACAATCATAATAACAATATATCAGCCGACGGCGCCGAGCGTTGTTTTAGTGGGCAGCAAAGTCATGTTTCAACCTGTCGGTATGCATTCACGGAAATGGTATAGAATTTCTATCAAAATAACACCTTATTAAACAGATCATTCTCATATATTGACCGATATTTCTCATCTTCATTTTGCTGAAGATTTTCTATAATTCCAGTATTTTAGGATTAAAGTTATTTCAGCAAATGAGTTTGGTTTGACTCCTTCAGCAGACCCGTGAAGGTCCCGGGGTAGAATAGGCCTTCAGCAACCCATGCTTGCCATAAAAGGCGACTACGCTTGTCGGAAGAGGTGACTAACGGAATCGGGTGGTCAGGCTAACTGACTTGGTTGACACATGTCATCGGTTCCCAATTGCGCAGATCGATGCTCATGTTGTTGATCACTGGATTGTCTGGTCCAGACTCGATTATTTACAGACCGCCGCCATATAACTGGAATATTGCTGAGTGCGGCGTGAAAGTAAACTCACTCACTCACTCCTTCAGGTGCATATATGCGTCATACAGTGTTGACACCTTGGGAGTCGAACATAGACATATACTGAAACAAGTAAACGTTTCAAACACTATCCTACCTACATATATTCATACAAGTAAACGTTTCAAACACTAGCCTACCTGTAACGCCATTTAGAGTGATTACAGTCATCATCATCATCATCATCATCATCATCATCATCATTATCATCATCATGCGGTTGTTAGAGCTGAACGATTTGGAGGGTTAGATAGTGTGTAACAAACTTAGAAACTAATTTTGATCTTTTATCAAGACGCCGGAAGTCGCTGTCTGGAGTTACGTCCCCTGGTCGCCCGAGAGTTCCCGTTATTAAATTTCGGTTCGTGTACAGATCGTCCCATTGAAGCTGTCATATTGCTCAGTGTGGAAAATAAACACAGATGAACAGTAATGTCCAAGGGTCTAAGATTGAATGGGTGAGTATGGTTTTACTTCGCTTTTTCCAATATTCCAGCAATATCACAGCGGGGAACACCAGAAAAAATGGAAAAAACATCGTGTCAGAGAAGTGAAAGTTTTGCTCGTAATTGCATTCGTCAGGGCCGCGATCCACAAAGCGTTCGCAACGTTAGAACCTCTATAGTTTATCATAGGCTTAAGAATGTCCTAGCACTAAGAACGCTTTGTGCATCGGGGCCCAGATTGACAGATTCGGTTTAGATACTGACTTGGAGTGGAAATGCGATATCCAGCACACGAAGATCTGATATAGTGGTTGTTTCATGGAATTCGTGAAATTGATAACAAATCGGTTCATGCTTCCGTGTATGGACCGACAGATGGGGTTGTTCCGGCATTCACATACAGCACGTGTCACGGCCCGCTACCTTGCCAAATCTAACGTCAGCGTTTTGTCTTGACCTTCCCGATCACCTAACGTCTATGGGATGAACTCGATCGACGTCACAACGGACGTCTCGGGCACCTCCACAACTGGTCACGCTTTACAGGAAAAGTGGGGAAGAATTCCGCATGATCGACTTTGTCGACTCATCCAGTCAGTGCCGAGACGGTGCCGAGCAGTACTTGCTGCCAATGGTCTCTATACAAAGTTCTGACGTTGACGTCATCTTGTGAACTCAAAACAACGACAGGCTGCTAACACTTTATAGACGTGTGAACTGTCACCTTTTAAACTTTACCTGGAATAATTTCTCCTAAACTACCATTGATAATAAATTGTTCTAAAACTGGCTTATGCGTTTCTACACATAAATAATATTGACGTACTTAACGTCAACTATATACGCATTCGCTTAATTGTTCAAGGACGAGTTTTCAAGAGGGTGACGGAATGCAGCAGTGATGAATGCAGTTATAGAGAATACAGATGATATATCGTTATATCAGGTCCATATTCCATCTTCTAGGCCCATGTTAAACACGTTTAACTGTAGAATAAATCTCTGAGTTTGATATTTATTTGGACAGTCACAGTCATAGATTCCTTCCTGTCCTGAATCTGGTCAAGAGATCACAGCACGAATTATCGGGATTTATGTGGACACTAGCTATGACTGAGTTTCTAACACTTTATGCTTCATCTTAACTCAGTCTGACATTGTCTCTAGTGCCATCCACCACCATCGAGAGACGGAAGTGACCGTAAGACGGGTTTTTTTATGTTGAAATGATAGGATAAGGTACGTCACACGATTTTCATTGAAACAAGAAATGTTGGAGATTTTAAGATAAAGAAAACAGTGTAAATGTATTTCTTAAAATCCAAACGCTATTGGCTTTTGGCGTATAATGAAATCTAACGAACATTTCATGACTATCCTAACCGGGTTATGTTTGCCATGTGTCGAGTGTCGAGCACCTATATCTAATCATTTTATTTAGAAGTATAAGCTCAGAAATGCCAACATGTAGAAAATTGCATTGTATTGATGTGATTCATTATTCGCTGATTTGGAAACTATTATTATTTAGCTAACAAATATTTTCAAAAAACTAAAATCTATTCCCTATGTCTGTGTGGATTTGCAGATACACACACGCACACACACACGCACGCACGCACGCGCGCAGCATACTTTAACAGTTGATGTTACCAAACCGAACACCTGACTCAAGAGCTAGTTAACCGAACAGCTGACTGAACAGCTAACAAGGATTCGCTATCAAAAGTTGGATCGACGTCACTTCAATCAGTTTACATGTCACGGTTTATCTGAACAATATGTAGTGAATCATTGGACATTTGTCTCTGTGAGACGCATGACCCATGTGAACTCAGTCTCACCTGGCGCAGCACACTTGCTGATGTCAGCACACTAACGTTTGATCCCTGAACGATAACTTAGAGATTTGCGGAGTGTTACGGCAGATTAAGAATTAACGTACCGAGTAAATTAATCTCGTTGTTAATCACACATATCCATTACTTTCCTTTGAGAGAGAAATTTTAATGAGCATTAATAAACAGGTTGATCCCTGTCGCATTAATAAACAGGTTGATCCCGATCGCATTTAGGCATCTCTGGTACAGTACGGAACAGGGTGTTTATTCAAGGTCGTACTCCTCTTGTGTATTTAATCGATGTATGCTACCCGTGCTTGCTAAGTGAGTGAGTTTAGTTTTACGCCGCTGTTCCAGCAATTACTCGGAGAGGAACACCTGAACTGGGCTCCACGCATTGTACACATGTGGGGAATCGAACTCGGGCATCTCTATTTTTATGACGCATTTGCGAAGCGCATAATTACACCTATGTAACATAAAAGAAACACATTATGCGCACAACACAGACATTATTACCCCTGTGGGGAGCTAGAAGGTTAGCATTCATATGTCCAAGTCAATACATTATCAAAATCTTTATTAACACTTTAAGGTTTAGGTCTTGTCTTAATAATGTTCACGTTTTATGTGGATTTTACGCTTTCATCGTGTCTCATATTGACCCTAGGACCTGGTGGTGTGCATTTGTATTGTGAATTTCATGTTATTTTAACAGTTATAAGCGTTAATAAGCTAAGTATCGTCTTCTTCATGTGACCCCCTGTCCTACCAGGTACCCGTTCACTGCTGCGTGACCAGAGGCAATTCTCAACAAACTCACGTGCCTAACGTGAGAACACGTGTGTTAAAGGAGATTGAAGTCCTCTCAATAGTCAAGCTGCCAAACATGGCCACACTCCCAAGGACATAACTCGGATAATTTTTTACCTGCGCTCAGTGCACAAGGCTACGCAGTATCAAGTAGTGTATACCTGAGGCAAAGGCAAATTTCTAGGAAAACAAATAAATTTTTAACGGTTTGAATATCTGGCTCCAAGTGGTTCGCTCGTCATGCCGAAGACCCCGGTTCAATTTCCCACATGGTTGCAAGACCTGAAGCCCATTTGGTGTCCCCCACCGTGATATTGGTGGAATTTGTGATGAGTTTACTGTCCTAAAGGAGACGTTTGTTTACGAGCACCTGACGATGGTGGCCTTCGGAAAAACTGATGATTATGGAAATATTGTGTTCTGTCATATTTAAAAAAAAATATTTCCTCTGGACATAAAGTGTCAACTACAAGATGAAATATATTCAAGTTCTCTGGGCTAAACACGCTCTTGTATAAAATCCTGAAATTAACATAGTCGCGTTGACGTGTTATCCAATTTTCCCCTTTACAAAACAAGCCAAATGTATTAAATTAGCCAAAGGGTGACAATGCGAAAATGCGACGATTTTGCCATTTGTCTTATTATCTCTGATGTTACATTATCGCGTTTTGTAATGTGTAGTTGACAAAGGAAAATATGTCCCATTGTTGTGCTTTAGACACCATTTTTAACACTTTTAGAACGATGCCATTTCTAGGATTCTATTCCCATTTAATTAACTACTACCTTTGGCATTACAATGGTATTTCCTCAGTTTATATTTGACTATATGATATTTGCATATGCATGTGTATTTGTTGTACCTGAATGTACTCTATAATCCAAGGAGTTATCCTTTTTCAAATCCGAGTTGGGTTCGGTGAATTGGTTGATACATAATCTAAAATGCATGCTATAGATCAATGCTCAAAGCTGAATTTTCTGGTGCAGACTGGATAATTTACAGATCGCCGACATATAGCTAGACTATTGTTGAGTGAGGCGTTAACAACAAACAAAGGAAATTCTCAGAGTTTCGTGAGCTCCCTTTTAACTTTTGAAATTTGATATTTTCTGTCGGAAGAACTTCCTGATACCCTGACCCGCAAGAGCCGACTAAACTGATACGGGAGGAAGTGAGCGGTAGGGTGTGGCAAGACTCCCGTTATATGTCCCAATACTTCTTCCCGCAGCCAAGCCAAAAAGAAACGCAAATGTGACTTTCAAATGTGTTAACTTCATATAATTATTATACACGTAATTACCAAATCGGGGTAAATTGTTCAAATCTTTGGGACGGGTCATGGTTCATCATTACCAACACGGGATAATTCAATGTCAAGGTGAAGGTCGTCGGATCTCAATAACATGAATGGCGTCCATGAGAGTGGACACCATGGCTTCGTCGCTGCCTGGCTTCGTCGCTACATGATACCAACCAGATTACAAATTGTATCCTGCGGATTGTTGACCCACTTTTCCTGTAGTGATTGTTCCAACTGCTGTACGCTCTGTGACTGTTGCTAGCGTGATCGCAGATGTCGATGCTCAGTGAAACGTATTTTCGTGACGTTATAAAGGCAACAAGCCCAATACTTATACAATTTACAGATCCTGCAGAACAAAATGGTATATATCGCACTGTAACATTCTGTGCATTAAGGCAAGAAAATATAAACTTTGATACTTGACATAGGGTAGATTTACATAAAATTAATAAATTGCAATTATGCTGTATTTTTATAACAATAATAATCTAAATATTTAATCTTCAATGTGAATAAGCATTACAAATCAATACAAAGTGATATTCAATTTCTGTATGTATTAATCCTGATTTTGCATCGTGGAAACACGTCTGTTCTCTCCGTCCTCATCGTGATGTCTTCCTGTGTCTATTCTATGTCGGTGACAGCAATAGCGAAATCTAACGGGAGTTTGTGAAAAGGGTTTATCGTATAAACTGTTGAAATAGGGTTTCATGGTTAAAGCTGCTTTGAAAGTAGAATATGCTCTTAATTTGGGTTTCTGGAGAACGTCATTATGTCATTGTTGAGACCCACTGTCTTAAGATCAATGGCAACCCATAAATGTGCAATGGGGTATAGATCTGGAGACCGTGAGTGCCATGGCAGTGCGAGGAGGTTGTGGTTCCTCAAAAGCGTCTTTGTCAATCGTGAGGTCGGGAGTTGCCGGGTTAAAAAGTGACATTTGCTTGGTGCATAATCTCTGTAGAGTTAGGCCATTATATTGCCCTGGACGTGTTTCTCTGTGGGAGATTTCAACCCACATCATTACACGTCCATTTGCAGACATTTCTATTCCTGTAGGCACTTTGGACCATAACGTTCCCCTGTAAACACTACGTCTTCTGTCTGCACGATGTAAAAAAAACGTGAATCGTCACTAAACCAAAAACGCTCCCATCGTTGTTGTGGCCATTCTCTGAGTCCTTGACGCCGTTGATGTGGCAGCCGACGACGTTGATCCATCAGAATGACGCTTCCGGCGCGTAGACTACCCCTTACTGTTTGGGCCGAAATCCTGAGCAATCCTGGTGTAGCTGTGGCTGTTGAGGTGGCTGTGATGAATCTATCAAGTGAGTGGCAATTCCGCAGAAATCTGCTCTGTGCTGTAGTTAAGACACGTGACCTGATAACGGTTCCATAGTCATGTAATGGTGCTTGGTGATATGTTGGAAAACTTGGCTTCGGGCGACCAATTTCGTTCGTGAGTGTAGGTTGCCTGTTGTGCCATGTTTTCACTTTTCACTCGCTGTGATGATAGACAAATGAAACCCCATCGTGTCCTCAGTCAGACAGTTCTCACCACGAGAGAAACAGTCGCTCAATCACTGCAAAATAAACACAAATCTAAGATACCCGTGTCATATACATCGACATTAGGGAACCATTCCTTGGATTAATTTTAGCCACCACCAAGTTGCGTGTATATGTTTCTAACGGGACCATGCCGTATCTAACGCCTGCAAGATTACTGTGTGAGTACACGGAGTTTATTAACTATATTCCAAGAAAAGCCGTGCAATATATTCCTGTTCATTATGGAGCGACCGTATTCACTCTAATTAGCGCCAAGCGTAAAGCAGTTCACGAACAGTTATGGTAATGGCACCCATTGAGCGCAAAAGCGCCGGGTCTGGACGTCCTTTAAAACATAATCGACCAGGCGCTTAATGGAGGAAATACGACAAAAGAAAAAAATATAATCTATTTTTAAACGGGTTCCAGTTTCATACAAAGACACTGGCTCTTAATGGAAGAAATACGGCAAAAGCAAAAATATAATCTATTTTTAAAAGCGTTTCATACAAAAACAAGCAAAGACTTGAAATAACATTGAAATCAAGTGTGATCTTCATGTTAAAGTGGCAGCTTCGAGATTACTGCAAGTTGGAACAGAAAAGAACAGTTAGTTTCCTGATCTTGTAATTACGACACGTTTGATGCATTAATAATTAATAAAAGTCTAAATTGTAAATAAACCATTTATTTTGCTATTGTGCAATCCATAACTTGATATACTTCCTACCATGAATCAAAATACCTCATTTCACTCCAAACATTTCAGTAGTGCAGGGTAACATAAATATGCTATCATCACATACATTTATACAAATTTATCTTGGCAGTTTATTAAATCTCCATGCATACGTACAGACATCCGTCTTCTCTGCCCGGGTCTCGCATGAGATGAGCATAACTTGTTACACAACAACCAGTTAAGAAGTCAAACAGCAAGAGGTCAAGAAAGACCCAGTGTCTCAAGACAAATTGCACAGATTAATGTTGAATTACACAGATGCTTAGGTCAGTTTGTCCTCTGTACAGTCTAAGAACACAAACAGCTTAGACAGAATGGCGCGTGTTGTTGAAAAAGACGATTATGCATATGACACATCTACTGATTACAATATTATGATACTAAAGCTTGTACATTATTCTATTTTAAGCGTATGTCGGTAGAAGGTAATATTCGGGGCAGAAACTTCGACATTTTGTGTATTTGAGTAGGGCTGTGCTTGCTGAGATTTTATAGGATGATAGGAATGTTCGAATTGAGATTTTATTGGATAAGAATGTTCGAACTGACGAATTGAGATTGTAAAGCATGAATACGAATGTTCAAGCTGAGATTTTATAGAATGAAATAGAATGCTGGAGTTCAGATTTCAGAAGACGAAATAGAATTTAGGACTTCAGATTTCATAGAATGAAACAGGATGTTCGAGTTGCCTACGATTGTTATGAGGTATATTATAGTTCATGCAGCTGAAGAAAAAACAGTCTTGCAGAAATGCTACAGGAAACACACAGAGGCACATACGCACTCATAAAAAAAAATGGAGTTGTGGTAGCCAAGTTGTTAAAGCGTTCGCCCGTCACGCCAGAGACCCGGGTTCGATTCGCGACATGGGCACAGTGTGAGAAACCATGTTGCTAGGATATTTCTAAAGGAGGTTAAAACTAAAACTCACTCTCTAATTACATTCTTGCTGTTGATCACTGGATTGTCTGGTCCAGACTCGATTATTTACAGACCGCCGTCATACAGGTGGAATATTGCTGAGTGCGGCTTAAAACTAAACTCAGTCACTGATTCAACACTCTGCTCAGTATTAATCTCAAATCCTGACATGCATACAATGACACTCACCCACAAACACAAGCACGAACGAAAACACACAAAGAGGCAAGACAAAGACACACACTTAAACCCAAAAACACAGACACAGAGTTGAGAGAGAGAGAGAGAGAGTTACAGGAGGGGTGAGAGAGAGAGAGAGTGAGGAGGGAGTGACAGAGAGGGGGTGAGGGAGGGCGGGGGGAGACGATTTCGTTAAGATGCATACGGCAGTCATCATTATCATACCATTGTCGCAAATCTGTAGTGAAACTAATTAAATTGATTGAAGCATGCTCAGAAAGAGTTTTGTTTTGTCACATTATACTACGTAGCTTTTGTTAAGTGCATTCACATCTGCAAAAGAAAGTTTGCTGCTGTACAATTATGATTAATGACACTGCATCCTTAAAAGTAGGTCATAGACTAGACTATGAAAACAAATGTCAGGGCAGGTATTCAAGAACGATAGATGAAAAATATGTCTTGGCATTAGCCATGGCAGATAATGACACATTCATTCATCAAAATCAGTGTGACGTCACTCAAGTACAATGACGTCTCTGACATTACATCATGGTAGTATGACGTCAGCGGCAGCTTAGTAGGGTTATATTTTCACTTATATTTAGCCAAAAATAAGTGCATGAACATGTCAAAATAAATTAGAAACTAAAATAAATTGTCCTCCATACTGCCAACCACGTATGGCACCGCCGAAGATATCGATGATAAACTTGCAACGAGTTAGCATCCTGGGTTTGAATCTAGGCATACACAGACCAATACTTTCGTCACAACGACAATCTGTTCTACTAAAGCAGTGGTCAGGCATCGCTTCAGGTTTTCCTCCCGTGTCAAGCTGACATCCTGTTTTATCTCCAGAAACAAGCTAGATTTCAGTTATGCTTTTGGGGGACTTAAAACAAAACAGTTTCCGTGTCCATGATGATATATTGCACATTGTCTTGCATGTTATCTTGTAGGACGAGACAAATGGCGTGCTGTGTAGCCTACAGCAGGGCGTTCGTCGCCTGAAATCACATAAACACACTTCCATATGTGTTCCTGTATTCAACTGTACGACGTAAACATGGCAGGTTTTTTTTCTTCGAGAAATATTTCATGAAGTGAAAATGAATAATTATCATATGTTGTAAACAGAATTGCTTACATCTACTGGCAGGTATGTGGTTAGGCATCTACTGGCTAAATATGTGGATGGCACGAGGAAACAAAGACAAGTGTAAGTATTGATTAGAATCATAATAAATAATATATTACGGTATGGTATGTTGTGTTTTGTAGTGACGTGTCGTGTTGTGTAGTGTCGTGTTGTGCGGTGCTGTGCAGTGTTGTGTCGTGTTGGTTGTGTCGTTGGTGTCGTCTGTGTCGTGTCGTGTGTATTGTGTCGTTGGTGTCGTTTGTGTCGTGTCGTGTTGGTTGTGTCATGTCATATCATATCATATCATATCATATCATATCATATCATATCATATCATATCATATCATATCATATCTCAATCAAGAAACACTGCGTGTCCTTATGTGAGTCCAACAAGAGATCAGACATACCAACAATTTAGCGCTGGTTTTAGAAACATTCATCAATATAAATGCTACAGGTCATTTGTCGCTTTCTTAAAGACAAATAGTCTACCCGAAGCTTCATAAAAATTAGAACATGTATTCACCCGACGAAGGGGCAAGAAGTAGCCCCAAAACGTCATGTTTTAAATGCTAAAGAAGTTGTAAGTCCATATCATACCTAACTATATTCATCAAGAGGACAAACTGTGTCTTTTATTCCTCTCCTATAAGACATTAATCAAGAAAATCATTCTACCACAATTTCATATATTTTGGAATATTCGTCAAGATAACAATATATCAACTATTCCGCATGATACAAGCAAATCATCAAGAAAAACATTCTCCTGCAACTCCGTGTAAAGTAGAGCATTCATCACGACAATAATATATCTATGAGTCCATATCCAATAAACCATTCTTGACGGAAAACATTTTACCACAGTTTCATATGGTATAGAACATTCACCAAGAGCACACGGTATCAGCTTTCCCATAAACTGTAAGGCATTCATCAAGAAAACGATTCTACCCACACCTTCATCTAATTTGGAACATTCATTCACCCGATGAAGAGGCAGGAAGTGGCCTCAAAATGTTTAAAATGATAAACCCATAACACGTAGTTATAGTCATCAAAAGGACAATGCATATTTCATTCCTCTTGCAAAAAGACATTCATCGGGAAAATATTTCTACAACAGTTTTATGTACTTTGGAACATTCGTCAAGATGACATAATATCTACTATACAATGTGCTACAGGCAATTCACCAAGAAAACAATTCACCTGCAACTCCATATAAAACAGAGCATTCAACACGGGGACAATTCACCTACGATTCCACATCCAGTAAGACATCCATCAAGAAAACCATTCAACCCACAACTTCATCTAATTTAGAACATTCATTGACACGATAACATCCATGCCATAAGTTGTTATATTCACCAAGAGGACAATGTATCTACCATTCCTCGTGCAACAAGACATCCATCCAGAAAATATTTCTACCCACTATTTCATATAACTTGGAACATTCATCAAAATGGCAATATGTCTACCATTCCATATAATACATGACATCAAGAAAAAACATATATGCAACCTATAATTTCATATAATTTGGAAGATTCATTATGAGGACAAACATGTCTTATTCCGTATACTGCAGGCCATTTATCCTAGCAAACATTCTGCCTACAACATCTTATAATTTAGAATATTCATCAAAATGGTAACAGATCTATTATTCTATATGCTCCACAGAAAGTAGACCATTCATCAAGACGACAATATATCTAAAATTCCATATCCTCTGAGACATTCATGAGGAGAAAAAAATATATCAGCAGTTGCATCTAGGGCTTCCAAAAGGAGGAACCAATATACCCAGGATACGATATGCTATAGCAAGTATGTATGGGGACGACAATGCGTCTCCTGTTCCGTATTCTGAAGGAAATGTGTCAGGAGACGACACTTACGGAATGTCTATGTGTGACAAGACCTGTCACGTACAACGATGGCTGTCAAAATAAACTTATCAATGAAGTTGTTTATGTAATAGGTTTTATGCTTTAGGTGACAGAATAACTGCATGTATGACTCATGCCGCAAGTATGTGGAGTAAAGGTGCCCCAAGTTCGTAAATAAGCCAAACAACAAGCTTACCGTGCAAATGTTAAGACGCCAGTGCAAAAACCTACCTGATATGATGACGTATCCATTGGCGTCTTCCGTCTCATTATCTTGGTACTGTTGACCTCTGTTACTGTTTATGTTTTTTCATCTATACACTTCATGATGGATAAGAAAAAAAACAATGAAATGGATTTATAATGTATTTACAGAATATATAGGCTTAGTGAAGAAGGACTTCGAGACGCCTAGTAGTCGGTATGTATGTATGTGTGTGTGCGTGTGTGTGTGCGTTTGTGTGTGTGTGTGCGTGTGTGTGTGTGCGTGTGCGTGTGCGTGTGTATGTGTGTGCATGCGTGTGCGTGTGTGAGGGAGTTCGATTTTAGCTTTTAGCAATAGTCAAGTAGTATCAAACATTATTTGTTATAAACACACACACATACAGTCACAAAGACGTACACACACACGCGCACGCACGCTCGCACGCGCACACATATATACAGACATTCACATCCCACATACACAGTCTCACACACAAAGTGCCACGCACGTTATTCCTGGACAATTTAAACTTTATGTCTCACATTAATTATTTCACGTGCATACTAATAATCACCCAGGCTATAATACCAGTTGCATACACGACACATTAAATTGATAATGGTTTATAGATATATTTTTCTCACGAAGATTTTACATTAAGTAACAATGAATCTAATAAATGTGTAAGACTTTGTCTACATATTTACGAAAGCGACAAAACCGCATCTTTTTTAAATCAATTACTTGTGAAAGTTTGTAAGTTACCTTTAGATTCATATGTTTGCAAAAAGTGGAATATATTTAGTAAATTAGAACATTGTTGATTAATGTCAGTGTGTGTATTATACACGCGAATATGGTTTTCAGATGTTGGAGAGGTGCAAAGCATTGTTTGGCTGAATCAGAGAAGCATCAACTTACAAGTAGCTTTGAAGAGACAATATGCACAAACGTCAGCTCGGTCTGTTAGGTAGCCTAGTAGTGAAAGTGTTCGCTCGTGACCCCGAAGGTCAGGGTTCGATTCCCCAAATGCTCACAATGAGTGCAGTCCAATTCTCTCGTCTCCCACTGTAATATTGCTGGAATATTGCTATATCCGGTGTCAAACAAAACACGCACACTCACTTACTCACTAAAACAACACGATCACCTATCATAAACAGGTTGTAACAATTGGATAGTTCAAAACGTCAAGACCAGAGATTAACCAGTCCCGGTTATCTGCCCAAAGTTATTCCAGTGATGAAATATAACTATAATCACCGATAGTACGAAGAGAAAGAAAACGGTTAGACATGTCTTGTTATACTAGTAATATCCAGCCATAATATTTGCATACAAAGGAGTGCTTATTGTCCCGGGGGCGGTGTGGTAGCCTAATGGTTAAAGCGTCCGAAGACCCTGGTTCGATTGCACATAATGCATAATTTTCGTATCTCCTGCCATGACATTGTAGACTATTGAAAAAACGGCATAAAACCGTACTCATTCACTCACTTCTGTCCAACTCTACACCAGGCAGTATCTTTAAAGAAAGGCATCGTAATGAAGATAAATTCAGCCTCAAAACAAATCTCTCAACAAAGTACAAGAAAGAAAAGAAGTGTGACAACATGATTGAAGTTGCGGCTATATTAAGGTAACAGCACAAAATCAACACCACTTTCTTCTTGGAACATCCCACTATGTAACACCTCTGGTAAACTACATTTATTTACCTGTCTGAGAATGGACTGCGCCGTGAGTGACAGGTGCTTGAATCTTCGTTGACGTGTACTGATGGAGCGGCCTAGAGACGCGAATGTATGGCAACTTTGATCGGGGGGTACCGCAGACAGCCGTCATAAGGGGCTTGCTGCAGAGGAGGGACACAAACCGAGAAAGGGGGTGCAAGAGAAAGGACGCAGTCCTGGGTATGCTGAGTGGTTCTGTGGAAGGATAACAATGGTCAAAGTGTCTCTTCTTTTTCTCGTCTCACTTTTGAACGAGAAGTTTAAGCTGAAAGGTGAGTTTCACATAAACGTTATATTTAAAAAATTCCCGGTCCTTTCAATTATCTTGAAAAAAATCAGCAAAGCCGTAAGTAACTTAACGAGTGGTTAAAGCGTAGACTCGTCACGCTACGGTTCGATTCTCAACATGGGTGCAATATGTAAAGCAGATTTCTGGTGTCGCCCGCCGTGATATTGCTGGAATATTCCTAAAAGCGGCATAAAACCATACTCCCTCACTCACTTATAATTTATATCACAATGATATAATAAGGTCCCTTACATCGCATGCTTTAAGCGCCTAGTACCCGTTATAACCCGGATGTATGTTTTCAGAATATTGTTTCACAATAACCAATAAGTGATATTATTTTCGTCGATATTGATTTGAAAATAAGTTAGGGATGTTTGTTTAAAGATGAAAATAAGCACGCCAAGTGATTTTTCTTGGTAGCATTGCACCATGAACGATGCCTCTGTGCATTAGATTCTTGTTTGTAGTGGTTTCAAAGGTTGATGAGTCGGATTATGTTACGGCGGAACAGGTTTGGGGGATTCACTGATAACTTTACGAGGCTCTTGCGTTATTTTATTTTGAAGAATGTGCTGACATTATGAGTTAAAGCGGTTGTTTTATTTTAAGACTGCTAAGACATCATATTCGGACTGATGCTCTTGTTGTCAATCACAAGAGGAACATATCTGTGTGCGGCGGTGAGTTTAGTTTGACGCCTGACTGTGCGTTTGTTATTTAAAGCCGCACTCTACAACACTCCCGCTATATGGCGGAGTCTGGACAAAATATTCCAGAGATCAACAGCATGAGCATCGATCTAAGCGATTGGGATACGATTGGGATTGGCTTGTGCTCACCAAGTCAACGAGCCTGACCACCCGTCCTGTCAGCAGCCTCTTTCGACAAGCACGGTTACTGAAGATCAGGTTTAACCCAGATCTTCACGGGTAAACAACTAACAAACAAATCATATATTTGAACACAAATTGGGTTTGTTTCATCCTGGTACCTATATATCGAAGGTGTGGCCCAGAAGATGAGTCGTTCGCTTGTCACGAAAAATCCAAGAGTTCGATTCCCCTCGAGGACACATTGTATGAAGTCCATTTCTGGATTACCTGCTTAAAACACTATTCATTCACTCAGTAATTGTCACACTCATCAGATAGATATATGTTCAAAGTAGCAATTCTTAAAGATATACATTCCATGGTTTTCAAATCCAGTCTGAAGTTTTGCATTTCCTCTTCATTTATCTGAACTGAAGTTACATTATTTCTTGTGACAAAGATACAAGTATAGAACTGTCATATCTAGAGATAAAGAACGTTTTGCCGTATCAGTGACGTCACTGAAATACCTGCGCCCAACTCTGCTATGATGTGCATGTAGGGGTTTGTATTTCCGTTTCTTTTTCTCTTTTTTTTCATTACTTTATTGCATCTTTTTTGGTTGCTGTCAGAGATGTTCCGGATTGCACGACTATTAATGTTTCATTCCTGTTTGAGATGAGTCAGTCAAATACCCACTTGAAGCTTTAAAAAGATGTGTTTCCGACGTCTATTACCTCCTCATGCAAATCTTGGAGGCCTCATTTATTCAAACTGTCAGCTGTTTTGTCAGTGCCCCGCTCAGACGATGCTCTAGTTGCTTATTTTCTATGTTCTCAAACAGGAAACAGCTAAATATGACACCCGTATCACGATATAGCTCATGCTTCCTTTTTGTCTTGGGAAAGAAATGAATCATGATTAGGCATTATAATTAAAATGAATTGATGGAAACGAACACGGGAACACATTTGTTTAAGTGTTCCTCTATTCTGTTCAGGTTTCTTCACAAAGTATGCATTGAACTGTAGGTGAAATTCTGTAATTAAATAAATGAACATTTTTACTTTCATGTGTTCCCGTATTTGTTTGCATGAGTATTTGTTGTCTGTAGCAGCATGACTATCGTCGTTGTCGTCATCAATCAATCAGTTTTACAGTTAACAACTAATTTCAAATTTGATGCCTTTTCAGTGAACTAGACACATTGACAAAATAAATATTCACTGTTTTTTTTTATTTTCCTTTATAATGTTCATACCATTTTGGGTCAAGAACTTTCATTTTTGCAAATTTAACAAAGGCCCTAATGTTTTTGCAAATGTATCAAAGACGTCCAACCGGGCTTGTCCATTCTTCAACAAGATCGTAGTAGGAACGTGTTACGCGGTCAATAGCACGTGACCTGATGATGAATGACCAAGTACACCTAGGTCATCCTAACCCTGGACAGTGGTCACAAGGTCAAGTGGTACAGCCGACCCCTTTTTATGTCCATATAACCTGAGTAAGTGCTCTTTATGCAACTGGTTCAGACAAGGTTGTGTTTTAGGCCCTCTATTATTCACTGCAAATGTATCCGGTTGTGGAAACCAATATGAACATTAATTAATTAATAATGTCGTCTCAGGCAACAGTTATGCATTATGGAGGAGGGAAGATGGTTAAACACGCGTGCACACATACATAGACCCTGTTGTATAATTTCACTTGACCCTAACGTTGAGCTATTTCAGCGAGATCATACAAGTTGACTAGACGGGTTCCGTCGTGGACGTGTTCCTTTTAAAAGTACAATAACCAAATTTATTAGGAAGCATTGTATATCCGACATTGTACATACAAGTGCACTTGGTGTCAGTGTCAAGGGAACGTAACCGTGTGTTATGAAACGTGCAGCTGAAATGTCCGCGTTACAATAATACACAACACAATGGAAACTCTTTGTCTTTGTTTAAATAACTATTATAATGAGAAAATTTAAAATATCCCAAATTTCTAATTCTGTGGAGGATTACTTGGGTATATTTTTTTTTAATCTGACAGGCACTGGTAATTATCAGTCTCATTTTTTTTCAGTTCAAAATATCTGAAACATTAGTTGTAATTGTCCCAAGTCAGCTCTCAAATAACATATTCACATGATTTTACTGGTTTAAATACACTTTCAAACTTTTGAAAGAGGCATATATACACATATTAAGCAAATGCCGATGTCTTCGTAAGACGTATTGTCGTCGGGTCTCAAATTAACCATTTCCCAGACTCATTCATCTCATTTCAGTATAATTTCAATTCATCAGGTAAATGAAAAACACAAGGAAACAGACAGTTTATTCCCAAAGATCGTAAAACCAATACATCCAAGATGCAAGTCTACAATATATGGCAAGTTTAGATTTCGGGATCTAAAAATGAAGAAAGACCCTGGTTTCCTTTTCATTATATGTTATGTCCATTTTTATGGACAGTTTTTTTTCTGTAAAATATGTAAAATATGAATCAACAGCGGTGATACGATAACCAGACAATTAGCGCCTATTAACTTCTCACCTTACTTGCTGTTATTTAACCACTGTTGTCGTTCCACAGGTACAAAAATACCAATCTGTTTTGACACAGCAAATATCTTAAATTCAGTTACCATGCGAAATGGTTCGCAATGGCAGGAGTGCCAAGAAGGTACAAGCCTTTGATCCGAGATATACATGTATATCTGCAACAATGTTTCTAGTTTTTCATTCGAGGGAGCAACACTATACTCCGAAACGTTCAGTCCCTCAAAATAGACCAAGTTGACATCCATAGGTTTCTCCTCTATATGTATCACTTCTAAATGTCCTTCACTTTAATGTCAATTCTGCATTGAATTTTACATGTGACCTCTGATCGTGATCATACTGGACTCCAAAAGGTCAAGCCAGATGATCATATGGGTCAAGTAGGGGCGCATGCATCTCACGCTCGGACAGCCAGAGCTGTTTAAGCATTCAGGTCTATTCGTGGCCTTTTCAGAGCAATATCAGACCACTTAATCATACAGTGTCATGTTTCAAGAAAGAACGTGAAACTAATTAATGAGAGGGATGACCCCGTGAAAACAGCAAGTTGAGTGACATGCATATCTGTTTAAAGGGACAATGGCGATACAAGATCTTCCATCACCTTCACCCAAAAGCCAGTGTTTGCCCGGAATCCTTCATCGCCTTCGCCCAAAAGAGAGTGTTTTTCCTTAACCCTAAGACGCTGCAGACCCTAAGGACCCAGAATCCTTCATCACCTTCGCCTAAAAGCCAGTGTTTGTCCTTAACCCTCAGACGCTGCAGACCCTAAGGACCCAGAATCCTTCATCACCTTCGCCTAAAAGCCAGTGTTTGTCCTTAACCCTCAGACGCTGCAGACCCTAAGGACCCAGAATCCTTCATCACCTTCACCCAAAAGTCAGTGTTTGCCCACAATGTTTCATCACCTTCGCCCAAAAGCCAGTGTTTGTCCTTAACCCTAAAAAGATGCAGACCCTAAGGACCCAGAATCCTTCATCACCTTCACCCAAAAGTCAGTGTTTGCCCACAATGTTTCACCACCTTCGCCCAAAAGCCAGTGTTTATCCTTAACACTAAAAAGATGCAGACCCTAAGGACCCAGAATCTTTCATCACCTTTACCCAAAAGTCAGTGTTTGCCCACAATTCTTCATCAACTTCGCCCAAAAGTCAGTGTTTGTCCTTAACCCTAAAAGATGCAGGCCCTTAGGACACAGAATCCTTCATCACCTTCACCCAAAAGTCATTGTTTGCCCTTAACCTTAAAAGTTGCCGACCCTGGGGACCCAAACCATAATAGGTTGTAGCCCTGGTCAGAGTGTGTAGGCCTTATATGTTAGCTATGATATAAGTAATTCCGGCAAGCAGATTTATGTGACAACTGACAAACTGAGTTGAATGGTTCAATTTCGAAATTCAAACTAGAAGTTACTGAACGATATTTTCCCTTAACCGACGTTTTCAAAACCTGTAATGTGATAGTAATAGAAACTTAAATGTAAGGACTTTTATCCTTTATTTTTTCAGGCCAGAACGGCATTCTATTCCACTTACGTAAAAATTCTTTAAGACATTAACGTGTTCTCTGTTAAGTTAGTTATCGTAAATTCGTTTTCGGATTCATCATAAAAGGAATGTAGAATCTGTTTGTGAAGTTCTAAACTAGATACAGCGTTGTTGTTGCATTCAAAAACGTTTATGGTAGTGAAGAATATATCCAAAGATGGCGCGTCTGTTGCAAAAATTATAATTGATGTAATTTCCTAGTTTGGCTTGTGCCTTGTGCACTTGGATCCCGTTCCTGAAAGTGATTTAAGTACTACAACCGTCACAAATGTGTGTTAAGATATAAGGGTTGTGTCTACGTTAACGCTAAGATCGGTTTATGAAATAGACAGACGGACGGACGGACGGACGGACAGGCAGGCAGGCAAGCAGGCTGGCAGGCAAGCAGGCAGACTGATTTTATTCAGTTATTTTGGCCAACTGGCCCACATTACCAATGCTGTTACAACACTTTTGTTGTCACGTGATAGGAATATAGAAAAACTGCATTTAAACACTTTTTTTAAACATTCTTGGAGAAAATACATTTCAGAATTTGTGCTACTGCTTTAACCGTAGGTCTGTTATGTGAATTCACAAATTTATAATTTGAGAGTTACATACATATTTGCCATTGAGAAATGTTAAAAACGTTAATCTCAAATCATTAAATTCTTGATACTGTAGTAAAATATGAAATTCATCGTGGATTTTTCCGCTGTTACAATGATTACATAAAGTGTTCTGTCTTTCAGCATCCCTATTTCGTCTGGCTGCATTCACATTCGGAATTTACAAAATACCTACAGTAACATTTTATCAGGAAACAGGTACGCTTCAGGTTAAAATCCGAATTTTACGAGACTATAAATACTCCAGAATGTGAAGATTATACGGTGCCTTACCAATTTTGGACATAAATATCCACTAATCTTTGCTTGAACAGATACAAAAACAGTTTTTCATCTCCAACATTTAGCCACATGCAAACAGTGACAAAACGGACATCAGAAACCCAGTTTCTAAGTTTATGAAATGGGGACCTGAGTCCTCTCAGATACACATTTGAATGAGTCGGGTGTAAGTTGTAAGTATAACTTGGTATACAGGATCGATTTACACTTCTAAGAAAGCATTCTTACGGGCGAGATCACGACAGTCTAAGTTGGGCCATTCACCTGGTCATATTTGTCTTTTACATAATGGCGTAAGTCATGTAGGCATCTGTTTCTGTGGGAGGACGGAAGTCAGGAATGCATCATGTGCTAAGTAGCACATTTAAGTATAGTGAGCCAACTACAAAGGAAACATTTGGTTCAGCAAGTTAAAACCGACCCTTCAGTTTGTTGTAAAACAATATTTCCCAATGTTTTGCTTTGTTCCTAAAAATCGGAATTTCAGTACTTCCGCACAGCAGTCGCAATTCCAAATTATCTAATTGGATTGTCCTGTCCGTCGATCACAGGATTGTCTGGTTTGTTTACCCGTTTGGTGTCCGCTTTTGCAGAGCTACTGATGTTGGGGTAAGGCAAATGTATTTCCATTTTGAGGCAAATTTTGTGAATGGCAGGCCAGGGCAGGCCAGGTTTACCCTTTCCGTGAACACCTGGTGTCATCGCTGATCCATTTATATGTTTCACAACTAGTATTCCTTGACACCTAACGGTGTTTGTTTGTTCTGTTCATGTATTGTTTCGGTGTGCACAGTATCTTCTTTTGTTTTCAGTTCGTATTTTTGGACGTTGGTCTTGTCTGTAAGGGGTCTAAGGCGGGGGGATGCACTTGTTCCGGGTTTTTTTATTCAACGTTAACAGGCTTTCCACTTCACCTTACCTGGTTTCCCTGGCACGTTACCACACACGACACCCCAAGAGCATATTCTATGTCTTTCTTAACGATCTTTTTTTATATAAATCCCAACGAAAAGTACACATAAGATTAACATAAAATACATATGTTTGGATTTCCTTAAACTACATCAGCTACAGTTAAACTTATGCGGGAAATAAAGAGGAACTTTAAAGCAATATTCACACCAACACGTGCCAAACTTGTAATAAAAGTGTCTAGTATTTACATCAAGTGAGACTAGAATGCGGCTTAACTTTCTAACACAAGGGATATGTGTCAAAAAGGATTTTTAATACCCTCTTATTTCCGAGTCGGTGACCTTTAAGCTGGGCTAGGTTAACAGAATGAATCATCCCGACTTGGATATTCATATTTTTAACACATAAACACTTGTTTTTAACAAGTCCATAAGCATGCTTTGAAATATTACAGTGTCCTCTTTAAAAAATATTATAATGAATATATTACATAAATCACGTAAAAGTCAAAGTAGTTCTCTCACATTAACCAACGCCTTTGCGAAAGGTTTTTAATGAAGTAAATGTACTTAGATGTCACATGTTGGAAATACAGAGAATGGCTTTTTATTCTTCACAAAATGTTCCCTGACGTGTATGGAGCCTTACCAAAACTATTTTCTGTGGACGCCCAGATTTGCATTAATATTAGCGCGGCTGTTTTGGAGGCGTTACAGAAACATGCAAATTGGGTTCACAGGGGGTTATAGTTGCTTGTGGTGAGCGTAAGTGTCATGTTATGGCTGTTAAAGTTTGACACAGATAATATCTTAAAAGGAATTATTATACGAAATGGTTGGCAATGGCAGGAGCTCCATGTAAACACAGTTGCCCGAAACCTCTTTGCAAAGATGTCAGGGCAATGACGTCAGAATAGCTTTAAAGAGCAAGCGTAACAATTCCATTGCTACGCATCTCTGTTACGTTAATGTTATGCAAAAACAAAAATATCGAATATGTAAGTTAAAATTGTATAGAACTTGCTAAAAGTGATTACTTCTACTTTATCAGTAATTCATTCTTGATTCAGTTTGTAAAAAATAATTTGTCACAGTGAGTTGGTAATATTGTGTAAACAAATGAAAAATATTGTCTCATTATAGACTATACTAAGAACAGATTTTGATAAATCTGTGCCCAAAAGGGAACGATGCCGTAAAAGAGAATTGATTCATTCACTTAAGCACGAGGGAATTCTATTTATTTTTAAGGCTTTTTAATAATATTGTGCAAACGGTTTATAGTTAGAATCCTTTGAGTGTAGACCGTTCCAGGATGGTTCATTTCTGGGATATGATATTGATAACTTGTTATTTGTAGTGGGAATATGGTATTTGTCGCTTATATCTAAGAAACCATTGAAAGCTTTGTTTGTAGGTCTAATGGCGTGTAATGGTGAGATGTACGTACATCTTCAACGCACTGCCCCAGGGAAAGTAATTAGGTTCAGTGCGGACCCTTGTTTGTCCTCAAATGTCTCAAAAATTAATGAGGAGTTATTGTTCATAATTTTAATGTCGTAATTGTGTATTTTAGAACCATTATTATCCAAGAGAATGTCACCAACAACCAAATAGTTATGGTTACCTTTGAAAGTGTAATAGTGTCAGTTGACATCAATGACAAGTAAATGCATGATTATCCGAATACAACATTTCCCAATTAGTTTTTCCAAAAAGAATTCCTGCCAGTTCTTCACGAAGATTTAATGCCACCACCAAGGGCATGTCAGTCTGGTGCCAAGAGATTAACCCTTTTTGCGTTTTACACGTGGAATCCACGTGGATGTTCCAAACTGATGACATCTTGGGCGCTTGTAAAGGGTTAAGTGAGTTAGACATGTAGAATGTTAAGTCTTAGGAGCAAGGGGCGGGCCAAATTGAAACAACAAGTATATCTAAGTGTTCTATTGGACCATCGTGTTAATACCATGGGCGGACAGAATACCTGGCGTCGAAGTGATCAGTCCGACAGGAGGACCAATAGTCTCTGGCCAACCGTCCACCATGTTGGTGTCTGGAATGTTCCGGCTTATGTCGCTTATGTATGGATACTATTTCGACACGAAAGCAAAAGGTTTGAAAATTGTTTTTCTTGCCAAATAGCTTTCTGATAATGTTAGTTGAATAGTTTTGTGTTGTAAGTATGGGTTCATTGTCTGATAGTGTTGAAGGAAGGGAACTCTTACGATAGTAGCCTTGAGTGATCTGTTTGTGTGCGCGCGTATGGTTAAGTGTGCGAGCACCTTTGTGTGATGTTTGTGTATTTGTATGTGTGTGTGCGATGTGAAAGCGCTTGTTATGTTTTTGTGGGCATGTGTGGGTGCGGTGTGCATACATATGTGTATGTACATGTATGTATGTACATGCGTGCATGTGTGTATGTTTGTGTGTGCACGTTTTCTGGTGTTTGTGCATTTGTGTGTGTATGTGTGTGCGCTCGCGCGAGCGTTATGTGAACGCACATTGATGTGTGTGATGGCATGTGTGGGGTGCGGTGTTCATACATATCTATATGTATGTATATATGCGTGATTGTGTGTGTGCGCGTTTTGTAGTGTTTGTGCATTTGCGCGCGCGTGTGTGTGTGCGCGCACGCGCAGTGTGAATGTGAGTATGATGTGTGGGGACACATGTATGGGTGCGATGTGCATGCGTGTGTATATGCATGTACATTCGTTCGTAAGTGTTGTATGTGTATGGGCTTTGAAGTGCTAAATATCGGTTATATTACACCATTTTTTTCAAATGATACGCATGAATCACCCATCTGGTTTGAACTGAATTTGATTTGAGTTGAATGTAGGGGAGGTCGACGATGGTACCCTTGAGTGATGCATGTGTGTGTGTGTGTGTGTGTGTTTGCGTGCGTGCGTGCGCGCGTGTGGTGAAAGTATGTATGCACCTTTGTACTAGTACTGAATTATCAGCAGTATTGCCAACACCGATGTTTATGCATATGAACAGCTTCTCAGCCAGTGATGCTTTGGAGGAGGATTTAAGAGCACCTGTTGCCACTGAGACAGAAACTCTCTAATTTAGAGACATGAAGTGGTGTATTGTTTCAAATAAAAACGTATCACTGCTTCCAGTTCTGCAGCATACATCCCATCATCTGTGCACTGAAGCTGAAACATTACGCTAACAACCTGACGGGAACGATTACTCCTCTGAATTTAGAAGGCGTTGAACTTGCAGTTGTAGCACAGTTTTAGCAGCATCTTAAACTGGGCAACGTAAAAACTAGATCCCTGTCAGTTGTCTACGTCCCCGCAATCTTTGATGTGCCTCAAATGGCGTGTTGAGCCATGGCTATCGGCTGCAGATATGTGGACAAGTCACCTGCTGAGTGAAATGTTATTTTGCCCCTTAGCAATAGGTTAGGATTAAGATTTAGACGCTGCTCCTTGCTGCATGTACATGCATTGAGGAGTAATAGGGTAGTCTTGTGGTTTAAACGTTGGCTTTACACGGTTCGGGTTCTATTCGCAACATGGGCACTTTGTGAGTGAGTGAGTGAGTGAGTGAGTGATACTATCTCAGTATCACTGATCTGCTGCACTCTTGAGTGAGTTAATTAATAGTCACGTCGGAAATGCTTCATCCATATCGTAACGAGAACAACTCACACGTTAAAATGAATGAATTCAGAAAAAAACGTGCCACTGGACAATAAAACTAACATAGCATCATAGATTTTGGCTTGAACCTAACGAGCACGGCTGTGACTATTGAAAGACTTTAATCATACTTCTGCTAAATAATACTTCAAACACAGTCACATTTGTATACGTCTACATACGGATGTATTTGCAGGGTTTGTTTAATTTATTCAAAATCGTAAGCTTCCAATGTTCACATTTGTGCAACTTGGATAATCATAGTCGTCATGTTTGATAGTCCTACATTCTTTAACTTTGGACTGCTTTCCCAAGTCCTTGCTAAAAGACCGCCGAATTTTGTCTGATGTACAATGTACAATGATGTACAAAACTCTACATTGTAGTATCAATCTTACTACATAGTTCCATATTGCCCAATTTAGCAGTTTATTTTTTGGGGGTCGATATTGATTTAATTAAAATCTTGCATAATTTGATATTACCAAGTTTTGGGATGATACAGTAATGAACTTGCATGCTTATATGTGCCCGGTGTTGCATGATCTCTTTGCGGGGTATAGCAATTATCTTGGACAGTCCTTCATTGTCCAGATTTAAGGAATATTTTTATCCTTCATCTTGCATACTTCATTATTTCCAGTTTTGTGTAAAATATTCGTGATATTGCACATCATAATACTCATCTTGCATACTTCAATGTTCCTAGTTTTCAAGAAAGCGTTCATAATCTTGCACAACTGGCTATTTCACTTTTGTAACATACACACTTATCTTGCATGCTTTGATGTTCCCAGTTTTCAAGAAAGCGTTCATAATCTTGCACAGCTGGCTATTTCACTTTTGTAACATACGCACTTATCTTGCATGCTTTGATGTTCCCAGTTTTCAAGAAAGCGTTCATAATCTTGCACAGCTGGCTATTTCACTTTTGTAACATACGCACTTATCTTGCATGCTTTGATGTTCCCAGTTTTCAAGAAAGCGTTCATAATCTTGCACAGCTGGCTATTTCACTTTTGTAACATACGCACTTATCTTGCATGCTTTGATGTTCCCAGTTTTCAAGAAAGCGTTCATAATCTTGCACAGCTGGCTATTTCACTTTTGTAACATACGCACTTATCTTGCATGCTTTGATGTTCCCAGTTTTCAAGAAAACATTCATGGTCTTGCGCCACTGAAAGTTTCAGTTTTGCAACATACTTATTCATCTTGCATGTTTCAATGTTCCCAGGTTTGTGGGAAATATTCATGATCTTGCATAGCAAGACTAATATTCATCATCTCTCTCAGCTGAATATCGGCTTTGTAGGATATACACTCATCTTGCATAATTCAACCCTTTCTAGCTTTCTAGAAAACATCCAGGATTTTGCACTGCTGAATCAGTGTTCGCATCAACGCAGAAATCTGCGTTTTTCAAGCAAAAAAATATAAAACAATATTTTGCGTGCATGTTTTGGACGCATAGATTCTGATCTACTTAATTCTAAACAGTACCTTAAAGCGTCAATATAGAAAACAATATATTTTGATATGATTCAGGTGTGTAATGAAAATTTCACGCTCAAAAGATTTGGACAACATATTTATAGTTATATTTATGCACTCGTACAGAACCTACCGCGAACACTGTCAATATTTCAGCAAACATTCCCAGTTACGTTTGATATATTCATGATCCTCTATTGCTGAGTATTTTGAGGCTCTGCAGGATACATACTCATCGAGCATACTCCAGTGTTCCCAGTTTCGTGTGAAATATTCATGACCTTGCACAGCTGAATATTTCAGTTTTTCAACACACTTATTAATCTTTTATGCTTCAGTGTTCCCAGTTTTGTGGGTAATATATCATGATAGCAGGATATCTTGAAGCCGTGCGGGCTATATACGCAGTCTAAGCACACATCGTAGAGAAACGTGTTAGTTAATTCATCCATGTGATCAGCAATAACAGATGAGGCTATTGCCATGTTCATCAGTATGCGCGTCGAGCCAGCCTGCTTCTTTCATCTAGTTAAGATGTTACCCACTATCTTTTACCAACCAGCTTGTTCCTCCCCAAGGACAAAACATAGAAAACAAAAATAAGGAATCGCCTGTCGTGTTTATGCCTCCTTTACGATGAGAAGCTACGTTACATGTCATACTGGGTGGTCATAAGAGCGCTATATAGAACAAGAAGGATTAGGAGGCTCGTCCATTAGGAAGTGTCATCCTCCAGTTCTACATATGGGAACGTGGACTTGTGCTTATAGTCTTGACGTTGGGTTAAGCAGTGTGATAGGCCGATGTTACCGGTTTTGGAGGAGTTGGGGGTTTGAGGGTTTTGTCTTTCTTCTTGTTTGTTTGTTTATTTTTTTTTGTTGGCGTTTTTTGTTGTTGTTTTGGTGGGAGTTTTTTTTTGTTTCTGTTTTTTAGGAGGGTTGTGTGTGTTTTGGGAGGGTTTTTCTTTTTTTTGTTTGTTTGTTGTTGTTTTTAAAACCAAACTGTGGTTTAAATTGGTTTGCTAACGTGAATAATAATATCTTACTTATAGTTGAATCTGTGAATTTACAAACTAACAAGGAGGTTTGTTTGTTTTTGTTTGTATGTGTGTGTGTTTGTTGTTTTTAGGCCGCACTAACCTTCATTTCAGCTTTTATGGTGGAGTATGTGGATCGAGCCTGTACCAGACAATCCAGTGCTTGTTGACAATGTAGGCCTAAAGTGTTTATCCACTCCGTTGTCCATTGGTGATGTGTGGTCCTGTACGTAGAGCTCTGGTCACGAATCAGCTGAAGCCTACTACTGAGAGTTTCTAGGACTTTAGTCCTGCCCCACAACCAAACATATGTGATACATGTGACCTCACCTTAGGCAAGTGAGTTTGTTCAAAACTGCCTCCGTTCATCCAGCATTAAAATGGATAGCTGGTTATCTTGGGTAGAAGTAGTGAGATTACAGCGTCCAGTGAGCAACTAGTCAGATGGATACTAGGCGCTGTATAAATGCGTTGTCATTATTTATTAAATTTGTTATTAAACAGACAGACAGACAGACAGACGGAAATGCATGTACGTCTCCATAATTATGGTGAGTGGGTTTAGTTTTACACCGCTTTTAGCAATATCACCGCGAAGCACACCAGAAATGGACTTCACACATTGCGCCCATATGGGGAATTGAACCCAGGTCTTCGGCGTGACAAGACAATGTTTTAGCCACTAGGCTACCTCACTGCCCTCTTAAGACATGATGATAATGTCACTAGATTTGAGGATCTGAAATAGCGACACCACTGATTCATTAACATGTGATTTTATGTCTGATCGGAATGACAAGTGCGAACATGAGCTTCCAAGACAGGACACCGATCCACTAAACGTTCGTAACGTTACTACCTGTCGTAACTCTATTGTTCAAAATAGGATTGCGAATGTCAGAGCTACGAACGCTTTGCAGATTCGAGGGATTCTTAGTCCACAAAGCGGTTCCTTACCTCATTCGTAAACCTGGGAGCTACCGCGTCGGAACGTTATGAACACACGGCTGCTCGCTAGGGTCCACTCAGGTGCGCTATCGAAACTTACACTGGGCCTAGATTTGCGAAACGTTTGTAGCCCTAAGAATTCTTAACTTCGATCGTAGTCAGTGTGTTAAGAAAGGGCCTACGGAGGTCATAGGGCTACGAACGTTTCGAAAGTCTAGGCCCTGGGGCGCGTTTTAGGTCAAACCTATTTTAAACTGCAGAGTTACGACAGGTCGAACGCTTTGTAGACCAGGACCCTCATCTCGACGGACCGCGTAGCTGAGCTACAGAAATCGACACTACTGAACGTGCGCTCGCTGTTGGCTTATTTACGACATTGTGCCATTTCTTATCCCAGACGTGTGGTTATTTTGTCGAGAAAAGTTTTTATCTCGTTTTTTAAAAAAAATAGTGCTTCCTTTGTTTTTCAGCATTAGGACTTGTTGTTGAATGTGTGTAGACAGCTGGACTGATATATCATGCAAGGTTGCTGTAATGGTTGACCTCTAACTGTGTCGGTGACCTTGGGTCATGGTGCATTACAGACGGCGGAAGAGTGTTTTAAGATTTATGGAAATAGTGTCGCTGTGGAATTTTTAAGACTTACAATGCAAATGAAAGGTCAGGAAAAACATAGTGATTTTCAGGTGGGTCGTGTTTTAATTGCCATGTTAAGTGTAAAATATCACAAAAAGTATTTCAAAGGATGGAGACGCAGTGTCAGTGGGTACATTGACAACGTGATGAAAAATGTGTTGACGCCGACAGTATGTCTTTTCATCGCTTCTAATCACTTCGAAAGCAATAAAAAGTGCAAGACTCATGATGATGGAAAATTCAAACCACACACCTTGACGGCAGCAATTCTTTAATCCATGTACGTGCAAAATGTGATGAATCAGACAAATAGTCTGCATACAGACGCTGAAACGAATATATCCAAAACACATGTCTATGATTTTCTTCTTCTTCTTCTTCTTCTTCTTCTTCTTCTTCTTCTTCTTCTTCTTCTTCTTCTTCTTCCTCTTCTATAATATGGGCAATAAATTAGGGCAGTGTCTGGCAAAGACAAACGTTCCCGGACCCCTTTTTCATTACATTTTAGGAATATAATTGAGAAACCGTTTTTTCTGTAAAACATGTTCGTTTCAGATACTAGCTTTTTGTAGGTTTATAACTGTTATTTCCAGATCCAAATGAGGGAGCGAGTTTAGTTATTTGCCGCTTTTAACAGTATTCCGGGAATATGATGGCAGGAGACACCAGAATAGTATTCACACATTGTACCTATGGGGGAACAGAACCGGGGACTTCGGCGTAACGAGCGAACGCTTTAACCACTAGACTACCCTCTCGCCACTGCAAATGAATGAGCGTCTGACCTTTGAAAGTGGGACATTGTCTCTTTCAGTCCTCGTGAGAGCCAATAACGGGCATCCCTTTTTGCTCTTTTTCAGATCCGACGCCAAAGCCTGTTCTAAAACACCACTGGGCTTACACGGGGGAGGACGGTAAGCTTATCGCGCATTTTAAAAAATTGTGAAAATTGAGAGATCAAGATTACCCCATTTTTGTCAGACTGTTAAATATATTTGAACTGAATTATTTTTTTTTTATGTTCAAACAGTTCCATGCTCGTATGATGGAATAGGGGCGTTTTAATTAAATATGTATTTTTATACCAGTTTTCACAAAGGATAAAAAACGTATCTATCTCAGAACGGTATGCAAGACTCGAATAGCCATCAATACTTTCGGCCTTTCTTACTTTCAGAACAACATTTAAACCACAGAGATATTTGAAAGCTGTGACTATTCCAAACTGGCTAAGTTTATATGTGGCGTATTACTTCTGAATTTGAAGAGGGAAGGGCGTTTGGTATCTGTAGATAAGAAAGATTTTGTAAGCATTGTAAAAATTGTAGTGTTGTGGATAAATTTCATTTTTGTGTAAAGCATTTATAAGCTGGAGACAAACGTATATTCCCCAAAACGTTTTATAATTTCATTCTGTTAATAACCACTAAGGATTCAGAACACAGCTCAGCACATCTAGCATACATTAATTTTATACTTAGATCTTATTGTTCAGATGACTCCTATTGCCTGAGCATTGTTATGTACACTATTTTTCCTTAAGTAATATGTCGTTGTGCGCCAGTGGCCTAAAGCGGTGATACATAATTATTATAGGAAACTGAATGAACCAGAGTTTATCATGGATTAATGCTAGAAATAATCCGAAGAAATTATAGCCTAATTAATGCAACCAAATATGTGTCAGTTTATGGAGAATTAGAAAATCTGGGTATTTTCATAATATGATAATGACAGGAATTCATGTCTTGAAGTTAACATATGCTAACATAAGTGGTTGAGTATTTTCAAAATACTTTGTAAGAACGGTTATCAACAGCCAAATCCTATTTTACAGGAAAACATTTAATACACTGCTTGACATTGCATGGATTCAATCAAATATTGAAAAGTCAGTAATTCAAAGAAATCATAAGCGACATTATTCAAAGATAATCGCAATTTTTCAGATAATATCAAGCAGCTTTTACAGAATTGTAACCTTCGTGACAATAATATTTTAAGAATGGGTTAGTTTATATTTATTAAAGTCAGACCCGTGAAGGTCCGGAACTGAACAGGCCTTCAGCAACCCATGCTTGCCATACAATGAGACTATGCTTGTCGTAAGAGGCGACTAATGGGATCGGGTGGTCAGATTCACTGACTTAATTGAGATCGATGCTCGTGCTGATGATCACTAGGCTGTCTGGCCCAGACTCGATTATTTACAGACCGCCGCCATGTACCTGGAATATTGCTGAGTGCGGCGTAAAACTCACTTACTTACTCATCGACAGTATTTCTGCGATATCGTGACAATGAACATTTTGTACATGTATTTTGGAAAAATAATTTTAAAGAATAAATCACGTACGTCACAATGCGTGTATGAGTACGTCGGAGCAGGCAAGCACATAGCAAGCCAGTTGTTTCGGTAAGCCCGATCTGTTGCAAAGCGTTATATTTAGGTAGCACTGAGGGCTTGCCCAGCCTTTTTTAGCAACAATCATGTGTAAGTCCGGGCATTTTTTATAATGGTGGCTACGCCCCTGGCAGGTGCGGGTACAGTCATTACACCACACGTAAACCATTAACGTGTCTAATATTATATCAGTATCTGTCACATGCCATTATTCTGAGTGTCTACATTCACTCACTCACTCACTCACTCACTCACTCACTTATAAACGCTTTCTCAATTTACTTGAAATGAATGTCACCGTTGTGTTTTTCTTTCTTTTTTATCCACAGGTCCGGACTTTTGGCCTCTGCATTATGAGAAATGCGGGGGGCAACGTCAGTCACCCGTCAGCTTCGAAGAGAGCATGATAGAGTACAACACGAATCTCCCAGAATTTCACCTCTACAATTTTGACGTATATAGTCAAATGACGGGGAACACCATCTTGAACATAACGAACAATGGGCACGCTGGTACAAATCGTTTCTTTATATTCAAAAACCTTTTTTGTTCACTCTTGCTGCCCAAGTAGGTTATGTCTGCTTTTTAAAGTACCTCAAGTTACATGTACACAGTAACTAGCACAGGTTAAGTGCTTGTCTAATGTTTTATGTTAGATTTTAAGATATGACCTTCACCTTTGTTCTCTTTTCGATACAGCGAGTTGTGCACTCAAGGGAGACTACTACGTTGATGGCGGCGGTCTGGCTGGCCACTACAGAACTGCTGAGTTTCACTTCCACTGGGGTGGTGACAGCTCGCAGGGATCGGAACACGCCATTAACGGGATGAAGTATCCACTGGAAGTAGGTGCACTTAAAGTAGATTAGCGTGAAGTACAGATACACATAATACCCTATTTCATTCCGAAACATCATCTATGTGAGACCCGTGAAGATCCGGGTTAGAACTGATCTCCAGTAACCCAGGCATGTTGTAAAAGGCGACTAACGGCATCGGTTGGTCGGTTTCGGTGACTTGGTTGGCACATATCATCGTATTCCAAGTACGTCAATCGATGCTCATGCTGTTGATCACTGGATTGTCTGGACACAGTTTTCGATGTAAGGAATCGAATCTGGGTCTTCCGCGTGACAAGAGAACGATCTACCTCCATCGCCCCTTATAGATAGGTGATGTTGATGTTGATGTTGATGTTGATGTTGATGTTGTTGTTGATGCTGTTACAGATGCATGTCGTCAACTACGCTGAAAAGTACGGCAACCTGTCCGAGGCCATGAAACATCCAGACGGACTAGCAGTGCTTGGGGTCTTCTTCAAGGTAAACCAGATCCGCCGCAAAACTGTGAGACATGTACTGAACATCAAAAGAAACGCAACTCCGTTTTTGTCAAGTCTTAAAATAGAAGACAGAAGCATGAACGCTCGCTTTTATGCGATTTCATTTTTTCTTTGGTTGTTCAGTGTATTATACCATCAATATACATGCATGTATTGCAAGGGTTTGCACAGCGACCTCAGAGCTGCGAAGGTCTCAAGTATGTTTTAAACAATTGTAATTAGGATCAGTTCGAGCTGTTATAACTTAGTGGAACGTGACCAAGCTGTGTTTGTCTGTTTGTGTGTTTGTTTAACGCCGCACTCAGCTAAACAGCGGCGGTCTTTGAATAATCTAGAGGGCAACATCATGAGCATCGATCTGCGCAATCGGTACACAATGACCTGTCTTAACCAAGTCAGCAAGCCTGACCTTCCGATCGCTTTAGTCGCCTCCTACGACAAGCATGGGTTGCCGAAGTCCAGTTCTATCCCAGATCTTCACTGACCCCAGCTATGTTAAACAGATGGAATATATGTCCATGATAAACGTTCTGAATACAGATATCATATACAGTCGTCTTGCTTGTAGGTGTCGGAGCGGGATAATCCCAGTCTACAGCCGATTATGTCTGCGCTGAGGAACATCATCCACTACGGTACGTGAACAGTCACAGCGAATAGTTTCTTGCAATAACAAAGGTTCCTTTTGCAATTCATCCAAAGTGTAAAATGGTGTCCACTGCCCCTGGATCCGATGACTGTCGGTTCGAATGTTCGACACGCTTTGAAATAGATAGTGAAAAAATGTTCAACACTCACACCTGATATCTTAAGTTTGGGAACTCAAGCTTTATTGTCTGTAAGAGGCTGCTTGTCACTGTAACTGAACTACTGACAGTAGAGGAACATGAAGTTAGAAAAGGATTCGGGATTTGGGATTTGCATAATTTAGCGAAGGGTCGAAGTTCGACGGTGCCGCCATTTCATGCATCCAAATGCGTTTTACTTCGCGCAACTGATTGGTTTGCCAAGATTCTTGGCAATGAGGGCGTACTATACTGGTACTATACTGGTACGATACTGGTACGATACTGGTACGATACTGGTACGAGCTCTTTTGTTGGTCACGGAAAGAGGCGAGTAGTTACGAATGTGAAATGGACGAGAGGTGATGAATGATGTTGCTGCTATTGACAATGATCCGTATTAATGTTGTAAGATTTGCAATTGGCTGATGTTGTAATTCTGTTAATGATGGGTTTCTGTGAAATATATCCGAAAGTCAGAACCTTTCCCTAATTCAGTATACACAGATAGATATTGTCAGCACAGCTCGTCCCTTTCCGTAGTTATTCGACTTGTGTCGGAATGACACGACTGATCGTGAATGACTACAGATCTGTGTCTTTCCATGAATTACAAAGAACATGCGCTTATGGGTTAGTATTCTTAGCTATTATCTCCCTTCCCCCGATGGGGCGTTGGGTGTAGCTTCCTGCTAACGCCGAAGGTCCGGGTTCAATCCCCCCATTTCCGGTGGATGCTGGATATTGCTGCGATATTGCTAGAGACGATGTAAAGTTTAAATCAATCAGTGAGTCAGACTTTCCCTAATCATTTTGTTTTCTCGGAATGACGAGAGATCCTGAATGTTACATTCTAAGTTGTTCACTGGTCACGAGGAGGCTTGGGTTGGTGTGCCTTCGATGTATGTGTTCCCGAGCCCGAACGTTTCGTCAAAATTTATTTATTGGAATGGCAGGCAAATCTTTTCGTAGCCATCGTCCGATTTTGCAGACACAAGAAAAACAAATTTAGACTTATCTCCCTTCCATCGATGTGCATTCGCAAAATATCGGCAATCTCCGTGCATCATGCGTGATTCAGTGTTATTCGAGATGAACAAGTACTACCACGACGTACCGAATGCGGTGATATTGGCAGGAGGGTACATTGCAATGTACCTCGCTTACGAGCGGGGTACATTGCAAAAAATAGAAGAACGATTAACCAGTCAGAAAACGACATTTAGATGTGAGGTAATACAATCCGTATTGTTTTGTAGGTAGCTACGAGGTGGTCAACAACTGTTCAGTTCGGGCCTTACTGCCTAAAGACCTGACGTCCTTTTATCGGTACGAAGGCAGCTTGACCACTCCGCCCTGCCACGAGAGTGTGCTGTGGACAGTGTTCACTGAGGTCCAGGAAGTGTCCGAGAGACAGGTAGGAGACATGGCTATAGTGTCGTGGCTGACCACTGTGACATCAACATCCCTTCCCAACCTTTTCATCACCGCCAAACTGGCCCTTCTTGGAAACCACCAGACCTCAAACCGTGAAGATCTGGGTTAGATTGTTCTTCAATAACCCATGCATATCGTAAGAGGCGACTAACGTTAACGGATGGTCAGACTCGCTGATTTGGCTGTTACATGTCACCATCGTATCCCAGTTGCGTAGATTAACGCTCATTACACTTATCACAGTAATGCTGAGTTCAGCATTAAATGACAAACAAACGTGGTGACTAAGTAGCTGATTAACAAAAAAACAAAAAAAATACCAGCATACCAACTTGTTTGGCTGTTGACAGTCGTAAAAGCTAGCTAAATTTGGACTGTTAGATCTGAAATGTGTTATTCCTGTAAAGATTCCTTACTGTCAATTGACAACCTTCCAAAAGGTATGAAACGTTGTTTGTTACCGGAAGTACTAGGTATCGCCCCGGGCGCATCTCTATCGACTTGCGTCACTCACTTCACATCAAATAACGAGTTCTCGCAAGATGGGACTTTCCTCGTACATGACATTGTGGTCACGCGAGTGTTGTGTCACGTGACCTGAGATCATCTACCGCGAGAGTAGGGTGACCCTCAGAAAACCGAGGTGATGTACAACGCCTGCCACATCAATGGCCCTGTGTGACGTAATGGCTCTTTGTCGTCCCCGTGCCTACTCAATCGAGGACCTAGATTCAGTGTCGGTGATGCATTCTTACAATTGTCGTTTATCAAGCAGGTGGATCTGGTGGGATAGCCGCACTTATATACTTAAGGGTTAAATACACTATTCTTTGGGTGAGCAAGATTTAACGCCGTACTCAGCAAATATTCCAGCTGTATGAAGGGAGTTTGTAAATAATCGAGTCTGGACCAGACAATCCAGTGATTGACATCACAAGCGTCTCTATACGTAATTTGGATTGGATGACATGTGTCAACGCGGGTCTGAGCACGTCGCCTCTTACGACAAATAATAGTTGCTGAGGATGAGTTGGTGCGCCTAATGGCTGCAGGAGTTGTCTGATCCCCAGGGAGTTGAGATTGAAATGCGATGTGTCGTTGAGACTGACATCCAAAGATCGCCATGCAAAACGTCTTTGATACACAGTGTTTTGAAAGGGTGATGCGGGGCTGTGTGACCCTTGGATATTCCTTATTTCCTGAACCGCAGCGTTATGCTCTATCATTTAGCTTATCTTTACAAAAAAACAACATTCAGTCTTTGACAGAATGAGACGTAGGTTAATGTTTTCGCCGGGACGGTCATAAAAGGAGATAGCTCAGTTAAGCGACAACTGAAATACAGAAACATTTAATTTTTATATTTTCATTAACACAAACAAATAAAAGCTTGTGGCAACAATTTTATTAAACTCATAACTGTATACGTTAAAGTGGGAGGCGATCAGCGTTTTGGCAGCCACATTCATTCTAAGGTCAAGGTCATTACTATAACTAGTGCAGTGTGTCACGTTCCTACACCCCGGCAAATCAGCCTACGTGGTTTCGTACCCTTTGGCTTCTGGCCAATCAGAATTGGACAAATTTATCTCAAGGGGAATAATAGCATGTGAGTATGTTATGACAAATATATAAGCACTGCCCGTTTCTGTTGCAGCTGAACGCACTACGGTCACTTTACGAACAGGACCATGAAAGCCATTCTCCTCATACTGGTCACAGCTTGGCAATGAAAGCCCCGAAAAAGATGGCAAACAACTTCAGGCCTCTCCAGCCGCTCAACAGAAGAAGGATTTACAAGAGTTTCCCGGGCAGTCCTCCACAAGAGAGTCAGTCCTTCCCAATACCATCCGCTACCCATTCCACAAGTCAAACAGGGACGGCAGCGGGAGTCCCAGGGGATCACAATCAGCTCGCTCCCATCATATCGGGCAGCGCCACGCCCATCGGCACCGGAACGCTGTTGGCCGAAATCATTAAGAATCGGGGTGCTGTTTTGGCAGAGGTGCAGAACGCTCAGAAACAGCCAGTTGTCATCTCAGAAGCCAATTCCAAAGTTCCAAGCTCATCTCAAACCGTTGACGCTAAAGGGGCAGCACGGCAAACCCAGCAGACTCTCAGCGAGCAGAACACCGACGTGAAACTTCCGTCGGCAGGGACCCTCGGGCTCATGGGTAATAACCCGGTAGAGATCACCACAACCAAACCTGCCGCTCCTTTTGTAACTCTCGTCAGTGGAAAGTTCCTTCCTCCTCTACTCCCTGGAGAGAGTATGCATCAATCCGGATCCGTACCCAACCGACTGGGGATGGGACCGCGCATACCGTACGTCCGGCCGTACGTCAACAGAACCGTCATGACGTCAGGAGCTCTCCAGAAACCTTCCTACAACCCTAACCGTTCTGGAGGGTCGAAATATAACGGGCCTTCAGCGGGGGTGGTGTGGCTATTCACAACAACAAGGCCCCCGACACGTAATCGCTGGACCCCTAACAGCCACGGATATGTAAGACCGCTTCATCCTCCTTCCAGCACTCGTGTCGTCTACCAACGACCACCGCCATCCTACCACTTCCGCTACCCAACGCCTTTACAACGACCCCCTCAAACAGTGTACCTCAACACCGCTCCCAAACCTGTGCGCGTCCAGAAACCTTACTTCTACAACTTTTATTTCAACCGGAACAGCCCTGCCCCATCGCGATACTCCATGTCCCCCGGGGGCTTTGGGGGATTAGACTTTGGGGCCTTGGGGGAGCTGAAGAAACGGCGAAGGCGCAGTCATCCTGAACATAAGCCCGAATGCAAGCACTAAATAGGAACAGTTGACTGACGGCAGTGCGGGTTTTATTTAAGTCCTGAGATCAAACACTTCGTAACGCACCCCAGAGTGCTAGGTCTCGTGTTCTTCCGGAGAGTAACTATATCAGAAAAGTTTAAAGTGTTCCAGATTTTCAACCAACTGATTGATGCCACGGCTGAGGAGTTTCATCTCTTGCTGGGGAGAAGCATCATTGTTCCTTAAAGGCGCCCTCGTCTTCTCAATGTTGACTGATCTCAATGAAACAATATGGGATGCTCTTAATCTCGACAATCAGTTTGAATGTTACAATAGCTCAAAACCACGCCTGATAAAATGGCTTCTATTACAGCAATTCATCTGGGATTCTGTAATTTATTTACCTCTTTGTTATTTCCTCATATGTTTCCTCAGCGTGTTAGTCTCATTTGTGTTTTGTTATACTTTTGTGAATATTCTTCATCAACATTAGCTTCACGTCTGTTCGTATTGACACTGTTTATCTCGTGTATATATATTCTGCTGTTCATGCATCGCGTTTATGTAGATTTTTGTTAAAAAAATAAATATGTGTTAAACCAAGCACATGACTACAACAATGGATTCTATCTGAGTAGTGACGTCGATCAATACTGCTACCCGAACAGTAATCACCCCACAGAAAACAACACAATATATATCTGCCCTTCGACCTGTCTAAATTTAGTTCTTGGTCCGGTGGTTAAAGCGTCCGTTCATCACGCCGAGGAAAAGATTCGATTCCTTACATTGATACAAAGTGTGAAGCCTATTTCTGGTGACCCCCGCGCTCATATTGCTGAAATACTGCTAAGAGAGGGGTAAAACTAAACTCATTCACTACTTCAGTACTCTACTCGAAAAATAATCTCATATCCTTATATACATACATTGACAAAACTTGAACACAAAACACTTTTCTAACCATATGCATTGTTATTGTTACTTATTCCCGGGTAAAAAGGAATATTTTTAAAAAGTGAGTAAATATGGTTCTACTCCTAACTGTTCCAACAGTATCAAGGCAAGGGTCAGCAGAAATGGGCTTCACACAATGTGCCATGTCTCGAACCAGTGTCTTCGGCGTGACGAGCGAACGCTTTAACCACTAGGCTACCCAACCTGTATTTGAAAACAGCAACATTCCATGCTCGCTAAGAACAAAAACGTATGCTAAGTTCTTGTCCAGGGACATATGGAGTTCATCCAGAAGACGACTTTAGAACTATGACGATTATCACACCATTTTAAATCGGCCTCCTTGGTCTGATGGATAGATCACCAGCCTGCAGAACCAAAGGTTCGATTCCGGCCCAGTGGCGTTAATAGATAACACTGGTTGTTACTGGCGTTGGGTCAGTTGGGAGATAAATTATCGAGTCTAATGGGCTATTCATTTTAAACTGAAGCAGTAGTCCGCTCACAGAGGCACGCGCACGCACACATATGTGTGTAATAATCTTAATCTCAAACCCGATTTCCTTCTAATACGAACATCTAGTTGTCGAATCGCTAAAACGTCTTCATAGAAACTTCCTATCTAATTAAGAGTCGTTCCTTCTGACATAGTCTCAGAAGATGGCTTTTGTCACTTGTAACGTGATGTTCATGTCTGTGTCACGTGACTCATGTTGTGGGTCAGATGCGCATGTCAGTGTTACGCCATGTCTTCTCGTCTTCTTGTACATATACGTCATTTTATACACCAGGAAGACTATTTGCTCACTTGGACAAAAAGAACACGTGAGTTGACTGGGCTGACAGTTAATGATGTCGCCAGACATTGTGAAATGGAAATCCTGAGAATATGTCAACTCCGGAAGTAGAATCCGCAAGCCATCTGTCTAAAAGTCAAAGCATTTGTATGTCACGAGAGAGGACTCCCTTACGGGTATAAAATTCTTTTCCGAAAGATATCTACATAACTCACTACAGCATTCTCTACTGTCTATAGTATATATACATATGTACCCCACAAACTTGATTTGGAATAGAGATTTCGAATTTCCATTGGGGCGATGTGATAGCTTAGAGCTTAAAACGTCAGCTGAAGACCCGGGTGCGATTCACCATAGCGGGTACAATGTGGTACCATTTCCGGTGTCCTCAGTTCAGTGAACCACGTTAACAAAGCGGAAGTACAATCATTCCTTTTCCAGAAATATTTCCGAAAAAGTATATTTTCATTGAAAATCAGACATATGATGCACTCTTTAAAAAACAGAAACGTATAGGCGTTTTCAGCGGTTCATTTCGATGAGTTTTGACAGCAATCGTCAGTAAGACAATGTTTGAATCCCTTTCATCAAGTCGCGGTTGTGTACTGCGCGCAAACGCATCGAAACAGTGCTACTTCCTGTTTTAATCTCATTCCAGACTAGCTTTAAGCGCTCTAACTTCCGATATACTATACTTACTTCCGGTACCAGGTTTCCGGTGACAGGCGTATATTCAAAAAACAGTTCTGGTTCCAAACTGCGCTATCGCTAAATATGACTTTACTAGGGAGGACCAAGTGTACAACTATGCTTAGCTGTCATAGGTGTTGAATAGTTGGTTAATTTGTGAACGGTTAGATAGGAAATTTGTTATTTGAGCGATGATGATCGGTTCCGTGCTGTCAACAGACAACTATGAGACCATTTGAAAAGATATAAAACCGAAAGTGCTAGGTCTCGCGAAGTGTCGTGACCTTCTTGCGGGCTCTATTCCTTTCAAGCAGCCGAAGTCAAACTCACTCACTCATACGCTAAACACGTTGCTCGTGTTGTGAATGTCCTTGAAGATGTGTTTGTAAACGTTTTTCATAAAAAATGAAAAAGATATATTACAGGTGCATTCAGAAAGCACATGCAATGTGTCGGACACATGAGTAGAGGCATCGACTATGAAAAGCCAAAGCAAAGTCTTCATTTCATTGGGAGATTTTCTTCGTGACCGAAGATACCAAATGCCAAGACTGAAAGCTACTGACCGAAATATCGCCATTGGATGTTTGGAACCGCGGACTCCCAATCTGCCGTCACAAGACATTTCATCGTCCACCACAGCATCATCTCACCACGACATCGATACAACCGTTTCAATTCGGCCCGAGAATTGGGAGACAGCGTAATGGTATGGGGGACCATGTTTTACACGTTTAGATCAGAGGTAGTTCTGATTCAAGGCAATCTTACAGCAAAGCGCTACATCGACCAAATCTTGCGACCTTACCTCCTCCAACACATCTATCGGCAAACGCTCGACCCTATACAGCTCTTGGCCTTCCAAATCGCCTAATCTGAACCCGGTTGAGCATCCATGGAGCGAACGTGACCGACGCGTCCGTAAGAGACACTATCGACCTCAAACACTCCTAGAACTTCCCAACGCGTTTCACAAAGAATGGCAAAGATTCGCCGAAGAAAAAATCTTCCAAGGCGGTGTCGAGCAGTGACAGCTGCAAGGGGTAGTGTCACCAGGTATTGACCTGAACGCCTCCTTCTGTACTAAGTGGACTGAACGTATTCTGACAATGAAAACTATACACATGTTCAATCGTGTGTCGAATGTCCTTTATCTATGCTCAAGCATAATCGACTTATGTACACTTAATATGTTTAATACACGTCCTCATGTTGGACCTTTGTGTTTCTTTTACCTTTTTATTTTATTTATTGAAGATTGTAAAAAGAGACCCGTACAGGTCCGGGTTAGAATATTGGCCTTCAGTAACCCGTGCTTCTTGTAAGAGGCGACTAACGGGATCGTGTGGTCAGGCTCGCTGACCAGGCTGACACATCGGTTCCCAAGTGCTCAGATCGATGCTCGTGCTTTTATTTTATGTTTTTATACTTTTGCTCTTCAGTTCCTACATTCTGTTCCGTTGAGTTCCACTGACCACGTTTTGGCATGGAAAGTGACGTTTGGGGTCGTCCGAGGTGCATGCTGGGACATGGCGTATGCATGACACCCGTTGCCGTCATGTCTAGTCACCTCCCCGTTATGTCAGCGAATGGCAACTTCCTACAAGTGTTGTTAGCGCTGCCTTGTAGCTGGTATCATGTTTCCTGTCAAAACGGACAGGGTGTCTATGTACCTAACAGTTTTACGATAGGCGCACCTCTTTCAACTAATACCATGCACAGCACGGACGTCAACACTCGTCATTTTCCGTAACCGCGGTATGACCCGAGTGGTTACGAAAGGTCAAGCTGTTCATTTAAAGAAGCGATACCCAAAGGAGTTATAAAGTAACAAAGGCAACAAAGTTAACAATGGAAATCCCTTTTCTACACTGAGGTAATGGAAAAACACAGATAACGCTCAAAACAGCGTATGAAAGATCAGGAAATGCTACCTTTAAATAAAAACACAGGGAAACATCACTCCATTTTGCAGGCATTGACTATGGATCGGCTTTTTCTTCGCGGAAATTAAAATTTTCTTATTTTGGTATTATCAAGGTCAGACTGGTTTGACTTGTTTCGGTGGGAAACTATCAGAATGACCACCCGATCCCGTTAGTCGCCTCTTACGACAAGCATGTGTTACTGATGACCAATATTCTAACTCGGGCCTCCACGGGTCCACAGGAACCAGAGCAAGCCTCACGTGTAAAAGATTTGTGCTCTGAACAATGACTTTGTTTTGATGTAGGTTAGTTGCCGTTCCCGTTAGAACTTTACAGTCAAGCCGACGCTTGTCCTGCCAGTCCCGGAATTTTGTTCTACATGAGACTGTTTGAACACACTGCTGACGCTAAGATTCCGCAAAGGTAGAGTTTTGACAGAAACAAACAACGAAATGTTAATTGAAAATGAGCCGCACTTAGAAGGGAGCCTTGAAAATCTGGACTCGTTTCATTTTGGACTATGGCTTCACATTAATGACAGAGTGGAATGAGCTAGACAAGAAACATATTTTTACCATTTCTCCACGATTGTGCTGATGCGAGTTCTTCTTCTGCAACACGTCGTAAAAACACGTTAACTCAAGGTGTGACGAACATATTCCCTGGTGGTGAGTAGACTGTAATTTCCAAGCGACATAACTCAAAGTAGTTTGGTTTGAAATTTAGTACCGCTAGCAAGAATGTTCCAGCCCAGCATTATGAAGGCCGCGCCGAATCGCTTGCTTTGGGCAGTCTCTTCTTATTTACGAATATGCTTGTTGATTTACAAAAAAGAGAAAGATTGATAAGCAAATTAGCCTGTGGCAGTGGTTATGCTACGTCATCGATGCGCCGGAGTGTATAACGGATCGGGGCCTGTTGCGGGCTCTATTCCTTTCAAGCAGCCGAAGTCAAACTCACTCACTCATACGCTAAACACCATGCTAGTGTTGTGAATGTCCTTGAATACGTAATACAAACTTGGGCTCTAAACTCTCTTAAAATGCTAAGATTCTTCATAGTTTCAACTTTGGGTAACCTGATTTTTTGTGCCTACGGCCAATGATGATGTAAAGCCTACTGACTTGACTGAAGGCCGCGACCGACTTTAATACCCTTGACAGACAGAAACACAATGGTAGTCTTAACAGATAAAAGATGAAAAACAATTGGGCTGTAACGGGCTTTAATCCCTCGTGGCAGACAGTTTCACAAAGTGAGTTCTAATAGATTTATGGCGAGTCGTGAAAGTGCTCCACTGCCCAATCTTAATCTCTTCGTCACTAAATATACATAACAAAAAATACAGCCAAAACTTTCTCAGAATTTGTATTACAGATACAGTGTTCGCGTTAAAGCAGTAACCTGTGTTTTTCACTCAAAAATATCAATTAAAAAAGACAAAAAATATTTTCGGTGCTTGATTTGGACGCATAGGTTGTGATCTATTTAATTGTAAAAAGTACATAAAAACGATAAATTTTGAAATGATTCAGGATAGTAATGAAAATTTCACGCGCGCAAGATTTGGACTACATATTTATAATCTTATTTTTGCATGCACTCGTACAAAGCCTACCGCGAACAATAAGATATGTTGATAGAGTGTTAGTCAGTGAGGGTTTGATGTGTTAGTCAATCAAGAAACAGTGTGTTAGTCAGGGAGGATACAGTATAGCAGTTTTTTTAACACATGTTTTCGTTACATTCCACTTAGGCTAAATATAATGTGAAATGCTTCTTGGGCATCGGCGCGTCACTTTTTATTTGTACGCGTGACAATTCTTTATTGCCTTTTGAAAAAAATAATTTTGACTTAGTCGCGTCCCGATCATCCATTTGTACACTACAAGAATGAATGTCTGTAAGAACGAGTGTCACTGAATCCCAATAACATGTGCTAAACTTCCCAAGCTGTATTTCACAGAGGAAAATATAAAAATGTGTTCCTCCCGAGTCACTTTCATTTCTGTCAAAAAACCTTTTAAACTTCCCACCGCCCTCGTCAATTCTGAAAAAAAGTGTGCTCGAGAAACATTTAATCTTTTGAGGCAGACTTATAAGTCTGCTGTGAAAACACCGAGAACAAGATGTGTTGGCCTTAATTTGTGTTTATCACGTGCCGCACGTGCATATGTTTCAGTGTGCCGACCACTATGCTTACCCTCTTGTAATACAAACCAATAATAGCGATTTGAATCTATGATCATAGTTAAACAACGTTTATCCGAAGTCGAAAAAAGACTGAAATTTAAATATTCAATTGGCAACGTAAAATTATGAGGATTCGCAATCTTAATTTCATTTTATTTAATTTACTTACCTAATTATTTTCACTGCAAACAAATTATAAATCAATACTAGCATGGCCAGATTCAAAGGGAATGGGGTTCATGGGGTTCTAATATTCCAGCAATGTCACTGCTGGGGACTCTAGAAATGGGCTTCAGACATTGTCATCTTATCGGGAATCAAACCCGGGTTTTCAGCGTAACGAGCGGACGCAATGTCCAACAGACTAACTTACCAGCCACATGAGGGATTTGTTGGTTCGGAGTTGCGATACCACGGTTAAGTGGTGTAATCCTGTTACATTTGGTATCTCAGTGGAATGGCACTACAAACACGCACGCGCACGCGCACGCGCACGCGCATGCGCACACATACGCACAAGCATCGAACACGCACACATACGCTTGTAAAAGGCGGCAAATTGGAACTAAAGGCCAGACCCCGACGCCACTTTTACAATATTCCAGCAATATCAGGGTGGGGGACACCAGAAACCAAGCAGTGGTCTTCAGCGTAACGGGCGGGCGTTTTTTTTTGTACCATCAGACTAACCTATCGCCCATGGTTTATGTTACTCATTACCCCTGAATTTCGGCGGGTAATGTTCAGGCAATATTCTACCAATCACTGGATCGTCTGGTTCCGACCCGGTTAATATCAAACACCTGCCATAATTATAGCTGGAACATTCTGCGGCTTAAAGGGTCGGTTTGGTATCTTAAAGCGTTCGATCGTTTCGCTGAGGGCCTGGTTTCAATTCCCTACATGGGTACAATGTGTGAAGCCCATTCCTGATGTCCCCCGTCGAGATATTGCTGGAATATTGCTAAAAGCGGCGTAAAAGCATACTCACTCGCTACCTCACTCTCCGACTTAAGACAACAACCAAGACTCATACAAGTGCAATTATCTTAAGCCTGACACAATCCCCATTTCAACTCGCCCACGGACATCTAAGCGACAAAGAAGCGACCAAGCCAACACTATGAGTCAGTTCCCCATCCTTGTACTCAACCTCTTGCACTCACCTCAACCACGTGTACATCTCTATCCCGGAGAAACATGTCGGCTCTTTCTTCCTCCAACATACATCATCATGGCAAACACGTCAGTTGTGGGTTACATGTCAAACATCAAACTGCCTACTCCAAATTTCCTATGGCATGTTTTAATAATTACGCTCTAAGGCCACGTGAATCTCACAGGTGGCCTTACTCCGTTTCCGTATAGGTTTCAAGTTAGTTGTATTTGAAACACGTAACTCCACCTTTCTAAGCTACGTGCATCTATCAGAGGCGTTTTTATGTTGAAAAGGGTTAGGGTTGGCAGAAATAAACCATAATCGATAATTATCGATCGGAAAAAGCAATAATAACTATCGTTTTAAACATTTTTGACAGAAAAAAATTCTTTTTTCTCACACAATACGTAATTTGAGGACTTTGTGATAAACAATGTTCAGGACGCTTTAATAATCCATACAAGAACATGTCACCACTCACTAGTGATGTGAAATAAACTGACGAGCAAAAGAAACTACACAGGTTGTGTTTCTTACGGTAATATGAAAATAACGAAACCTTTCGATGAAATGGAACATGTATGTTGAAGCACACTGAAATCCACGTGCTTTATCAGCAAAATGATATTGTACCAACACTACAGCGAGTAGTGATGACCACTGCAGATGGTTTCCACGGTGCTGGAAGGTCAAGGCCTTCCACACAGCAGTGACATTCCCGTAGCCCGTTCTTGTTGCGCCGAATTCAGTCTTGGCACTTTCTTGTGATTTTTTTGTGAAATGATTGTTCAGTCTCCACGGCAAACAGGTTTTTCATATCTTCCGTACTTGGGACAACAATCACAACATTTCAAAAATTCGTACAAAAACACGTACAAATGATTTTGGTTGCATTTTGGCAAATGAAACATGATAGTTGCGTTCTATGCAGTCAGTGTTCTTCAATATTTTTTAAACGTAAGTTTGGGATTGCAGCAACAATTACACGTGTACTTTCTTTTGCTCGTCAGTTTATATTCATTTCTTTCAGACTTTTATTTGGTATTTTTGCTGAAAGTGACTCATCGATATTTATCCATTTTGTACAGACAGATTTCATTTCATTATAAGGCCACTGGCCAAAATACATTTATAACATGAACCAGATACACAGCATGCTTTAATTCTGATTTTGCTTTAATAAGCCGTGTAACTTTAAAGGTAATAGCACAAATTCTGCAATGTAGTTTTTCAAGTTAATTGTAGCAAACCTTATAGTGTGCTCATCGTTGGATTTTGAATGGTTTTAAACGTGCTTTCGTCAGTTCACTATATGATGGGCACTTTAATAGCACATGGAACTCATCCTCGATGATATAAATGGTATTTTTCCTGCATGTCTTGCATAACCTTTCTTCACTCGGAATATTGTTATGGCGGCCTAGTTCGATTTCTGTTTTAAAGTTGGAACACCGGAATTTAGCTGATATTCTGGGTGGTTGAAAAGGGAGGTCAAGTGTCAACGTTGAGCATAGATTTGAAATGTCTGTAGGTTGAACACTTATTGCATAAATATAGATAAGCATGCTAGTCTTGAGTAAAAGTATCGTTTAGTCGTTGTTTAAAAGTTGATATGAAGGTGTCTGTATTTCCTATCGATTATTTATCGATATTTAGTTAAAGACTATAGACCTATAACGAAGTGGTACATATTGTGGTATAACTTTTTTATATTGTGCAACATTGTTTCAAATGCTGTACTTTGCACATGTTGTAAAGCTAGGTGAGCCTTATTTATATTTATACTAGATTTAGAAGGGTTAATCTGGAAAGTGCTACAAAGAATCTATTCCAAAACCATCCGCCCTAGACAGGTGCATATGTATTCTTGCCTCGTATCTTACATTACATCTCAAGTCACCAGGAGACCAGCATTGTGCGTGATGATCCTAACCTGCATAGGCTAAACATGCTTGTCATAAAAGGTGACAATGCTTGTCGTAAGAGGCGACTAAGAGGCGGACTTGGTTGAAATCGCTTCCCAACTGCGCAGACCGATGCTCGTGTTGTTGATCACTGGAATGTCTGGTACAGACTCGGGTTATTTACAGACCGCCGCCATATAGCTGGAATATTGCTTAGTGCGGCGTAAAACTACATTCACTCACACGCCTAAATAAGAGATGGACTATTATTACTGAGCAGTGAGTATTACCATCTTTGCTCTTACTGCTACTTTCGCTGCCTGTGTATTATAGCACAGGATGTACACAGCAGTGATACCTCTGTATTGTTTTAGTAATAACTTAGTTAATTTTAGAATGCAGCAGTAATTTAAAAAATGCTAAGAAAATGGTTTTGGGCGCTCATGTTATAATATTATATATAGGAAAGTGTGAACTGTAAAAGAGCGTTATGCTGCTGACAATGTGTCATAGATAACTGTAGCAGTGTCGAAATGTAATGCCTTGTTTAGTTTTGAATTACATGTATTTCCATTGTTTTGTGTTGTGCTGGTATATGTTAAATTTCCGTATACTTAATGACAGGAAAAGAACCGATATGTTCACGTATCATAGTGTGCTGGTCAAACAACATTACGGTGACCACTTCAGATGCAGGGTTGACTTGGAATGCTAGGTGTCATCATCGGTACTTGAATCATCCAGATGGATGATGACGGGGCAATTGTATTGTAATTAACACCGTCTGATCTGCGATAGTCCCCTTCGATTTTCAGCACATGACCTTCAGCCTTTTTGCCACACGTCCGGGGTAATTCTAGCAAAGGAGGCATGGACCAGGACCTTGACATCAGATGGTTTGACCGTGTTGTTGTTTCTGGATATAGGCCCTTTGCAATTAGCCCAGATGAGCTCAATGGGGTTCAGCTCACAGTGCCTGACTGGTGAAAGGAGGACAAAGTGACCATGTCGAAAAGGCAGGTCACCGGTGAGGTACTGGACTGGTTTTTGGTTTGTTTGTTTTTTGTTTTTGTTTTTTTTATATATATATATATATTTTATTTTATTTATTTATTCTTTTTTTTGCTTGTTTGTGTGACAGTAGCCACACATGATCAGCTGAGCTGTTTTTGTTTACCAACGTTTCGTCAAGATAAACGCACTGAAAACCTTGGTTTCGATATTGCTCGATGGACTTTAGATTACGATTACATGGACACAGTTGAATATTTTTCCCTGAAGACATGTCTACCATCCCAGCGTTGACGTGACACGATTATGGTGTCTTTTATTTCCTCTTGTATTTTGGCACAGGTTGGTGGTATTTTCCTTTCATACAACTTCAGGACAGCTTGATCAAAACTGTCCAGCTAGTGTTTAGTACCTGCCTTATTATTGTCCCCGGCCGCAACGCAACGTACGTACGTCCCGATTCTTGTTAACGCGCTATTTCATGAACTATTACACCCAATATCTTCAAATTTGGTGACAGCCTACATTGGGGGATTACAAAGACACCAGCCTGTTTCGGTGACCTTGAACTTATTTTCACGGTCACCACAACACTATGGCCACTTTTCAGATTCTTGTTAATGTGATATCTCAAGAATTATTTTATTTGATGTCTTCAAATTTGGTGACGGCCTGCATTTGGAGAGTCTACATTTGGGGATTGTGCAAACAAAATATGACCACAATACTTTGTCCACTTTTCGAACTTGTGTTAACGCAATATTCCATACAACATTGCAACCAATGTCCTCAATTTTTTGCTCGCTCCTTTATCAGGACCATTGTCGTAGGCTACGTAATGTAGTAACTGTTCTCCTTCCAACAACTCCACAACTGCATCAGTTTATCCAGAAAGCTGTCCGTCAGCCATTTTAACAATACGATCACCATGTTTAACCTAACAATCCACAAAGATTGCCCAAACCTATTTGTATAACATACGGCCCAATTCTGAGGAGTTAAGCACGTTCAAAACAAGAGTCATCAGGAGACGACATATCCCCCCGGCCCCCACATGTTTAAAAGGACAAATCATCTGACAGTTACTTAATGTGTTTTTGAGACTAAGTTTGAATTGTTTCCATGGAATTCATGCAAAATATAAATGCCATATATCAGCAATCGGAAAAAGGTCACCATTTCATGATCTGTCAAGATCTGTTGAAAGATATGAAATGGTTTGAGTTGTGCTCCAGAAACGAAGTCCAAAGAGTGTCCATGGAAACAGAGAAAATAATAAATCACAAAAACCTGCAAATACCAAAAGGCACCACTTTGGGGTCTGCCACACACATCTACCAAGTTACACTGACAGATATAAAAGGTATTTGAGTTCTGCTCCGGAAACGAAACACACTTCTCACTTTTGGGACTAAGTTCGAAACGTTTTCATGGAAACCAAGAAAACAGTAAATAAAAAAAACTGTAAATAGCAAAAGGCACTTCAGGTTGTGACCGTTATATCTACCAGGATTTGCCGAAAAATACTAAATGGTTTTTGAGTTCTGCTCCGTAAACGAAGCCCACCCCACCATTAGACCACCCCACCAAAGAAGTGTTCCATGGAAAAAAAATCAAATAAAACTGCCAAAAAACTGTAAATAGCAAAATGCACAACCGTAGATTGAGATTATTATATCTGTCAATTTTGGTCTAAAAATATTGAACGGCTTTTGAGTTATGCTCCGGAAACAAAATGATTACGGACAGACAGACGAGGCGTCGACGATTTCCCCCAGCCGATAAAAATGTTTCATATGTTGATTGTGCAATGCTCAAGCAAGATGAGCCTTCTCCTGAAGTAGTCAGAAATAGTGAGCGAGTTTAGGTTTACGCTGTTTTAAGCAATATTCCATCAATATCAGGGTAGGGGAACACCTCAGCCGGGCTTCATGCATTGTACCCATATGGGGAAATTGAACCAGACTCATTCCGCATGACAAGTGGATACTTTAACCATTAGGCTACCCCAATGCCCCTAGCGCGGACCAGAAAATCCTGTCACCAATACCATGCAATCATAATTGGCAATCAACTGTCACAATGTAGGAATCAACTGGAAATACATGTTGCCAGTGTTAAAGTGCTCCTTTCAGGTGAAAAAGGACTGAAGGAGTTCTCCCCCCTTCCACAGATCCTGACAGCAGACTGAACTCTCTCAACAGTGCATACTCAGCAATTGGTGGTGAGGTATTTCCAGTCAAAGTGTATCGAAGTATAAGAACCCTATGTTAGCCATGAAATTTAACAGACAGTGTAACTATCTGTCTGTGATTTCATGATAAGAAGCTATCAACCAAATCTCCAAGTCTGCTACAATGAACATGAGCTACAGTAGGTTATGTATAAAAGCATTCAGTATCAATGGTATCCTTGCAGTGGATTCAGAGGGTTTCTTGAGGCGTACAGCCCTGAAAAAAAGACTTGATTATCTACAGACCGCCACCAAGTAGCAACAATCAATCCAATGAAGACCCTTGAAATTGTGGGGTGCTGTGAGTCCCTAGTATATTTTGTCAAGCTAGCAGAGATCTAGGAGACTTGTACACAACAGAAATCCCACACACCTGGACACAACAACAGAAAATGAAAAGGGTTCCCAAGTTTAATGTGTCCAATAAGTCTGTACAGTTAGAAGACCATCTTGTGTGGGAACTCCTTGGTGCGGAGTGAGAACATGGAGCCAAGATATCCGAACAGGAGCTTCTTCTCTGGATTCTTCCTGAGGACATCTAGCAGCTGCTTGTCAACCTCCTTCTGGTCAGCCTTGCGCTGCTCAGACACTTGGTACCTCTGAAACATCACAGGAGGGACCATTAACCAACAGGTCAAACATCAAGTTTCTGAATTTAAGTCTTTTTCCCCTTGCCTTGTAGATGAATGGGTAACAGTGTTCACACAGATTATCAGCAATCAATTTGAAGGGCTATTCATGGGCCAATCAACAAGGTCGGTCAAATGACCATAAGACCATTAGCAATATTGCAGCAAATATTACAGCAATATCACAGTGGGGGAAACCAAAATTGTTCTTCACACAAAAGTAGGTGGAGAGTGAGTGAGTTTAGTTTTACACCACACTCAGCAATATTGCAGCTATATGGCAGCAGTCTGTAAATACTCAAGTCTGGACCAGACAATCCAGTGACCAATAACATGAACTGATGACATGTGTCGACCAAGTCAGCGAGCCTGACCACCCGATCCGGTTAGTCGCCTCTTACAACAAGCATAGTCGCCTTTTATGGCAAGCATGGGTTGCTGAAGGCCTATTCTACCCAGACCTTCATGGGTCAGTAGGTGGAGAATGGAACCAAGGAATTCAAGAAAGAGTGACAAGCAGACAAACCAGTTGGCTGAAGTTTTAACCCAGGAAGTTTTGCCGAATACTTGGCCTTTCAAGGCAAATCACTGGCAATTAGGGTATTTTCAAGGCTAAAACAAATTAAGGGCTTTTTAGGATAATATATCTAAATTTCAGACTTTTTAAAGCAAACCCTGATGATAGATCATATTGTATTATGGTTTGTTGACAGAGAATTCATACTCAAAACTTACACTTTAACATAATGCACTATTAGAGGAACTACATAATTGCAAAACTTCCTTCAATACGACATTTGTTATACAAGCAGATGTTTTACAGAAACAGACTTACGTTTGACTATTTTAGATTTTAGACTTCAAAACACATGCTCACCTCTTTTTTTGTGTCAAAAATCTCTCCCTCAGTTTGCTTGGCCTTTCGCTGCTTGGATCTGCGGAAATAATCATCATTAAGCCTGTCGGGCAGTTTCACTCCCTTAATGTCCAACCTGGTCTTGGTGGCGATCACATAGATCTGGTTGATGCGACGAAGGGGGCAGTTGTTCAGCTGGTAGGGTCCTGTGGAAGAGATCACAGTAGGAGACATGACACCCATCAAGAGGTTTACAGATGATCAGAAAGAAAGGGTGGAATAACATCACTTTGAACAGTACAATATTCCAATTATATCATGAATAACATCACTTTGAACAGTGCAATATTCCAATTATATCATGAAACGAAAAACCAAAATCACGAGAGTTAGAGACATTTCTAACTGGCAGCCATGAATGCAGGCATGTTTGCAACATTCCAAGAATCAAAATCTGGGTGAGAATCACAATCATGAGAGGCTGACGAATAGCTGCATATAATGGGTCGCACATGGCCACTACAGTTTATAGTCTATCTATACTACCAATCAAAAGTTTAAACTCACTGCAGCCACTTACTTCAGTCAACTGTTCCAAACTGTTCAAAGGTACTGTTTACATATGAACTGATGTATTGTAAAACAAATTCATATTGTTGAAAAGATTTTTGTCTTGAGTTCCATAGATTATGAATCTCTGTGAAAATGCAGCTATTTCCATGCATGATGTTTGCATATACTTTCCAGCAATTTTATGTATGATCCCCGTGCAATTCACATGCATGAAGTCTGCAGTTGGTTCCCTAAAGTTATTGGAGAAATTCATCTTCAAAGTAACCATATAAATGTGCGTAACATATGAGTGCTTTAAGAGATGGATAGTGTATACAATGGAAGATGTCCAAACCAGCCTCTGGCCATTCTGGCAAGCTGTCAATACTGGCATAAAATCTCAGAGGCATGTGTGGCTTTTACATTTATCAACAATCTGGCACATTATCTATAATGGATTATTTCTTCAGTCCGGGTGCGTGCCGTTTTAGACAACTTTCACTGTAATTGGCCAATGGCACTCTCTAACACCTATGTCTTTTTTGTCATGACCATCACCCCCACCTTGTTACAGAGTAATCATAGCTACATTGATCCACAGTGTGTTAAAGTCTCACTTAATGTGAGTGAGTGAGTTTAGTTTTACGCCGCACTCAGCAATATTACAGCTATATGGCGGCGGTCTGTAAATAATCAAGTCTGGACCAGACAATCCAGTGATCAACAACATCAGCATCGATCTGCGCAATTGGGAACCGATGACATGCGTCAACCAAGTCAGCGAGCCTGACCACCCGATCCCGTTAGTCGCCTCTTACGACAAGCTGAGTCGCCTTTTATGGCAAGCATGGGTTGCTGAAGGCCTATTCTACCCCGGGACCTTCACGGGTCCTCACTTAACCCTTATCAGGCCAAGCTTTTTATACCCCACAAAGTGCCAAGCCGGGCCTTAGAGGCCCGGCCATCCCCCTTCCTTTGTTGTGATACCAACAGAAAAATGAAAGGACTTCATTTGAATCTACTAATGTGCCATTCACTGTAGACATCATGGGGCCCTGAAGAGGCATCTGAGGGCAAATGGGTGAGAATAGCTATTATCTTTTGTGATGAAATGATTTTTGAAAATACGTTTAGTTGTATTTTAAAGGTGGATTTTATTAAAAACTGAACTTTCAGATTTCAAATCTTGATTTTTTCTGTCTTCATGTACAAGACATAAATGCTTGTGTATTTTCCCGATCTTGGGGTAATTTTCAAGGTTAAACCATGAATATTAACAAATACAATGCTGATTAAATTGGAAAATGACATTATGAATAAATAGTATCAGCTACTAATAACTGTGTCTCAACATTGTTGTCATGTCTGTTGTTCATTCTCAATTGCTTTTTCAGTCTTACTGCTTCCCAGGGATTCATACATGTTTTGCTGCACCATGGTGACAGTCGCAAAGCTGTGTACAGAGCTATGTATGGACAGCTGATCGTACGTATTAATTATTTAATTTTTTGAAAACCACCCATTGGTTCATAATTGGTAAATGACTTATTCAAGATGATGTTATATGTTTCAGTATGGGGGAAAGATAGCGGAACCAGGCACTACTCTTGTGTACCCTGAGGAGATCAGATCTGTTGTTCGAGAGCGTTTCCCAGATCCGTCTGCTGGTACATATGATGCACAGTATAGTGATGACAAGGTATGGCCATTTGATACATGTGACATTTTGTATCCGTTTTTCAAGCAACATTTCGGTCAGTACTAAGTTTTTACTTTATTGTCTTTGAATTTTGTACTTTTCTCTATTCCAGAGCTCTCGACACCTGACCTCGACGCAGATGGTGGCACATCAGTGGCGTTCTCCTCCAGCATCATGTGCACTGTGCAGAAAACCTGCCTCTAAACCCTACTAAGGTAGATCATGTATCAACGGAAGAAATAAAAGAACTTGAAATGATTTATTTGTTTATGTATAGCATGTAACTGAACAGTGGTTTTACATGGAAACATTTGTCTCAAACACCGTACAAAGACTTATGGAAATTTAAACTAATGCAGTGTTACAGAGTGCAGTGAGCAATAGTAATCGCACTCATGTCATCAGTCCACAACGTCGCTCACTCTTTACAGTCATCACACACAATTGTGGAAGAACTGTGCTCCTTGCACACATTGCGGTAACATTTGCTGCACACCAACTTGGTCTTCCTATCCTTCTTGCTGTCACAGATGCAACATCGTCCACGCTTCACGGGGTCCTCTTCAGTATCTTGAGGTGCTCCATCAGGGAGGACACATCGAATGTCCTGTTGTATATCTCTTGATAGACCAACTGGGTTTGCCCTTCGTCTTTCAATCTGTGGACGTATCAGGTCTTCAGCAACAGCCTGTAGATATGCATGTCTTCGATCATTGTTTGACGTCTTCCAGATGACATATGCTGCTAGTCCTGCAATGTCAAGCATGTTGAAGAACATGACAAGTGGCCAACGCTTTGTCTTGCGTTTGGTAGTATACTTGTGGGCCATATGATCCATAGTGTCAACTCCCCCTTTTGTGGCATTATAGAAGAGAATTATTTCTGGCTTCTTCTTGGCGGACTGGTCCACCTCTTTGTCATTGTGCATGGTACTGAGCACTGTCACACACTTCCTCTTCTTACACTGATACGAGACAATTGTTGTCTTGTCATTGAACCCAAAAGTAGAGTCATGGAGCTGCCTGCCAGTCTTTGCAGTAAAATCCGTTGGAAGGAAGCGCTTGTTTTGTCGAACAGTTCCAACAAGTGTCAGTCCATTGGAGAGCAACTCCTTTGCAAGATGAAGATCAACAAAAAGGTTGTCTGCAGTGATGTTCCTATTTGACTGGAAGAATGGATGACACAAGTCCAAAGTGATTTGTCTGCCTAGACCAACTTGTCTGTTATGACCTTTTCCGACATATGGGATGCATTTCAGAGGGTAGAAACTGTCAGAATCCACAATCCAAAAGAGCTTTATGCCATATTTGTCTGGTTTCATAGGCATATACTGGATGAAAGAACACCTCCCTCTGAAGGGAACCAGCTGCTCATCAACGGTCAGATTTGTGCCTGGAATATAGTGGCGGCTAAGACAGGAGTGGAATTTCTCCCAAACATCACGAAATGGGGCAAACTTGTCTTTTTCTTTCCTGGCTGACCTGGTGGATTTATCGTCAAACCGAAGAAATATTAAAAGTTCTTTAAATCTGCCTCGGGACATTGCAGCTCTGATCAAAGGAATGCCATATGATTTGGTCCACAGTACTTCTCTATTGACCATATTCTGTTTCTGGTGCCCAAGGGTTATCAACATTCCAACCAGAGCACTGATTTCAACAACATCAGTATTATTTCATTTTTTGCCCTTCTCATCATACATTCTCTTCCCCTCAAGATTTGTGCATTGAACAATATCTTTTATGAGAGTTTCCGCAATCAAAAGATTGAAAGCATGGACCTCTTTGGTGACATGATCGGCATTTACTACTTTTTTGAGAGGGCCACGAAGAATGTTGCGCTGGGGAACACGTGAGATTTGGGGTGGCTGAAATGCCCATTGTGTGCCATCTTTTCCACTGTAAAACCCTTCTGCAACACCAGACAAGTCGGCTTCCTCTTCAGAGCTGTCACTGGAACTACTACTGTCACTGTCGTCATAATGAGGAACAAATTCACTGTCAGATACACTATCTGACGTAAGTCCTGTCCAATTCATCATTGACTGGTAAACTTGACACCAAAGAAATACCAGAGGTACTATTTCGTGATCGACGTCTCACTGACTGCTAACTCCTGTGTTCAAGAGCTCACTTAGGGATTTTTGCCATAGGCACCATGAGAAAGAGGGGGGTGACCGGGCCTAATAGGCCCGGCTTGGCACTTAGTGGGTTAAAGATTTAATTTTCAAAATATTTTCTTTTTTGGGAAAGAATAACCTTATTTAGATTTCATTGGCATGTAAGCGTCAAGAAACTTGAGGAATACCTGGAATATGACATTTCATCATCCAACGGTTTTGCAGTTATTACATGATTTATGCCCCTTCGGGTCCAAAAATACCCACTTGGCCTGATAAGGGTTAATGTAAAATGGGAAACAGGACATGAGATCACCCACTACAGTTATTAGAGTGAGTGTATTTATATGCCACTTTGGACTATATTCAAAATAACACTACAAAAGACACCAGAAATAGGAATCACACATTATAAACATGTGTATACCCTTTGGAGACATGTGTTAAGTTACATGATGGCCTATACCAATGTTTGCATCAAAAACACATAAAACTAGGCAATACATGAGTTATGCCCTTTTACTTTCACAACAGTACCTTCCCATCACGTTAACAGAAGGGACCACAAAACATTAACACTCTGATCCCATGGTGAATGACTTTAGTTTCAAGCCACACTCAACAATATTCCAACCACATGGTTGCAGTTCATAAATATCTGAGACTGAACCAAACCATCCACTGATCAACAGCATGAGCATCAATCTGCACAACTGGGAACAGCCTGATCCTGTTAGTCACCTCATACGACAAGCATAGACACCTTCAGTGGCAAGCATGAGTTGCTGAAGGCCTGTACTACCGATCTTCACAGGTCATGAACCTCAGAGCCTCAGCTTAATGTGAAAATGACAAACACTTGGACTACTGACGGGCTCTTTTCACATCATAAATCATGATGAGTGCAAAAGTTATTATCGTGTAAACGCAGAAACCCATGTTTTTCATATAATGAAGAAACAAATGCAAAAAGTATTTTGTGTGCATTTTGGATGCTTAGATTCCAATGTGCTTAATTTCAAAAGTACCTTAAAACAGCAACATATATAAAAAAACAGACATTTTGAAATGATTCTGGATTGTAAAGTATATTCCATATGCATATGATTTTGACTACATATTTATAATTTCATTTCTGAATGCACCCTTTCAAAACCTACAGTAAACACTGGTAGTCAGTATTTTGTTGTTTTTGTTTAGTTTGTTTTTTAACACAGCCCTTAGCAATATCACAGCTATATGACGGTGCTGGTCTATAAATTATCAAGTCTGGACCACACAAACCAGTAATTAACAGCAAGAACATCTATCAACACAATTGGCATACGATCCAAGGCAGTGAGCCCTGAAAACACACCTCTTATGACAGGTACAGCTTGACTGAGAAACCTTTACAGTCAAATGAGAGGATTAGGGCACAGAACTATGATCATGATGGCAATTACTGGATTGAATGGTCTGAAACATTACTATGTACAGCCTGCTGTTATACAGCTGTAAATTGTTGATGTGGTATTTTTACACAAGTTAAAGGATAAAAAGTACAATCTTTGAATTTGAATCTATGAGTGGGAGAGGAGAGAATGACCAGTGCAGCCACTCACCAGTAACGAGGAGCAATCCGGAATTCAACTGCTTCAGGAAAACAACACGCTGAAACAAATGAACACTGACAATCACTTGAATCAACATTGACAACTGGAAAATCATTATAAACTGTAATATGTATGGCTCTTTCTTTTATGCTTGTTAAATCAAGACAAGTAACTGATGCAGTCTTAAGACTAGTAAAACTGATTTGTGATCCATATAATTGGAAGGAGCCCGAATTGTCTTGATTGCAGTACTTATCGGTGCATGTTTTGTTTTGCACAATGTTGTCATTGTGGCCCGGTTTTGCCCACTAGTTTTGTGGTGGGGTTTACGATTACAATTGATGATTTGACCTCCAATTATCTATCTGCATATTTTGAGTGCAATACACTAACCAGAACTATTTAACAAGAAGTAAGCGGGTTCAGTTTTACTCAAAAACTGACAATATTCCAGCCATATTAGAGCAGTTTGTAAACAAGTGTAGAAGTGAGATCAGGTCACATACCCATGCTTTCCACTTTGGGGCATAGAAATGACCGATATTGATATATAATATGACAAGGATCTGCAGCTCACAAAACTTTCTCCTTGATTCTACTACACTTTAAATACATGCTAGATAACAGTTTGCCACATGCACCTTTATTTGCATCTATGAATTGAAGAAACAAACTATTTAGAATCAATCAGAACTAAAATTGTACTTATGACATGAACAAAACGAAAGTTAACATCACACTTTGAATAACCACATTTTGCAAATAAATAGCCCAAGGCATACCCATGAGTCATGAATAACATGTGTATTAAGTTTGGTGAGAGTAGCATGTATAATTTTGGTGATATGTTGTGGCAAGGTAACCATCAAACACATTTGGCATCAAGTTGTGTTTTCATGGAAACAGCAAAATACAAAATTCTGTAAACTTAATAATAGCAAAAAGCACATCTATGGGTAATGATGAACATGACATAAGTTTGGTGAACCAAGCATGTAAACTTTACAAGATATGCTCCGGACCAAGTTTTGGCACGGAAGGAATGAACGGTATATACCCTATTACTTTATAGCAGGGGGATAACGATCGAGTCTGGACCAAATAATCCAGTGACCAACAACATGGCATCAATCAACACAATTAGGATATGATGACATGTGTCAATCAAGTCAGCAATCTTGACCACTCAATACCGCTAGTCACCTTTTACAAAAATGAGTCATCAGAACAATTCTAACCTGAATCTTCACTGCTCGAAAATAGTTAGGTCTCCACCTCAACACAAGCAAGATAATGAGTCAGTATCATAATAAGCGCTCTTACCTTTCCCTTATGTCTGCCAGCGACAATGATGAGGATAGTGCCGGGGCTGATGGAGGACCTCAGCTTGTGTGTATGGTTTTTGAATGCCTTCTGTTTGTGTTTCAGGTCACGAGGCTGGTCTTCTGTTGGGTAGTAACGGGGCTGTGAAAAAAACAAACTCAGTTAGCAGGGAACAGCAAGGTATATGCCATACTCATATTCCCACAACAATAGAATAAGTTTATATTTCTGCCACACACTTTCAAAGAATGAACATTGTCCACAGACTGATTTCTTAGGATATCAACTTTGAGGTCATGTCACTGATGTCACAAGCATCAATACGTTAAAAGTGTTTTTTTCAGGACTGCATTTCTCTAACTCATGTCTAGCAAACTCACATATCTGGTGATGGCCACACGTCTAGTTCCTCCATTTTTGTCTCCACCAATCTTTTTTTCAACGTATGTTGGTTTCTTGACCTTTTTCTTAGCCGCTAGGGCTCCTGGCGCTGGTTTGGGACCCATCTAAAACATGTTAGAAATAAACATTTGAAGACTAACCAGTCCTGACAGAGTTAAAACTGATCATTCTAATCAATGCATAATTCATTGATCACGTAAGCTAAGACTATGAATGAGCTTATCATTATGCCATACTCAGCAATATTCCAGCTTTAAGGTGGCAGTCTGTAAATAACTGAGTCTGGATCAGACAATCCAGACATAACAGCATGAGCATTGATCTGTGCTCTACAACTTAGAAAAAAAAGCATCACTTTCCAGGTATACAAAAAGTGCAAAAAGACTTGTTGGTATGTTATCAACCATCAGTGTGACTGATCATTGCTTAATGCCATCCTAAACAATACAGCTATAGTTATCTGCAATTAGGATTCAATGGGGAAAATATTTAAATCTGGACAAGACAATCTAGTGACCCTCAGTGCCAGCAACAACCACACTGTCAATCAACTCATGAAGAATGGTAAGATGGCCTATGGGTTTGTCTCTTCTAACCAGACTACCTATTCTAACTCTGAATCCGTTTCAGGAATTTTGTCAGAATTACCTGAAAAACATAATCAATTCGAACACAAACCTTATGCTGAGGAAATGTGTGATCAAGTACCTAGTTACCAATATTTTTGGAGGAAGTATTTAAAATGCACCGACGCACTGCGATACATCCGAGTTTGCTACTGCTTACGTATCACTGACTGTATTATCTTGAACATGAACATGTACTTATCTAAAGATAAATATGCAAATGACAGAATTATTTGTTTGTTTATTACAATAGTTATTGTTATACACAAATACCATGAAATAACTCGGTTTAAATCTTCACACTGGTTTCTATCAAGGTTTAAGTATCCTGATACATATCGTATAGCTGGTAATATAACGCAATATGTATCGTATTGTGCCACAGTGTGTCGTCCCAGCACACATCGTGATTACATATGGTGTTGCATTGGACATCTGTATACGTTTCTGACTTTATCACATATTGTGGATTCTATCGATGTAAACACCATGTAAATCATGTGTCTCGTCAAACTGGCCTCACTACATGCCGGTCCTAATGTGTTAATAATCCAATAATGTCTGATAATTTCCACACAATATTGGCACATAACGAAGACCATTTTATTATCCCATTTGAAATTGCTCTTATAATGCAGGATGTCACATAATCATATAGATTCTACTCGATTTATAAATGTGAGTCGACAAGTCTATCCACCTACATCGCCAATGAAGTTGCAAAAGGAAGTCAAAAATTGCAACGTAGTGCACATGCCATCATAAAGTGATGACGTAGACCACGGATCCAAGGGGGACAACACAGAGTTTCTTTCTCCTCTAAGGAAATAGGAAAGGGCATGCAGACATTTCAGTGCATGTGTTGTTAACATAAACGACTACAGAATGATGCCAGTTGCAGGTAATAAATGCATCTCGTGCATGCCAGTTACGTTAATTAGTGCGTTTACTGTTATGGGCCTGGTAGATATGTCAACTGGTATGTGTTTATCATTGATTACATGGTGTACGGGCTATTTCAATTTGAGTATTTCAACGATTAGGAAATGTTTTGAAAATGTGGATCACGAATTTCACTTACACTGAATTTTGTTGTGAGCATCTGGAATCTTTATTACTATTTCATGGCTAGAGTGCATCGTCAGAACAATCTTTGTCTTGAGATACCTACTGCGCAATGACAGCTGGAGACGCAACAGAATATATCATGTTCGTGGGTTGTTGTTACAAAATGCCTGTGCATATGTCCGGAAATAATTCTGGACCAAACGATCTACATTGGATACAATGACACGCATCAACAAAAATCATTGAAGGTGATCACACAATCCCTTTAGTTGATTATCACTAGCATGTACCACAGCGTCAGGGGTTTTCGATGATGTAAGGCAAAAAGTAATTTTTAACTTTAATATCATTTAAAGTTTTTGTTTTACTAACCTTGAGTGATAAAGGATATATTTATCTTGATCACATAAAAGTGGTTAAGGATATATTTATATATTTCACATGATAGTATAAACTGTTTCCTACAAAAATAGTACCAAGAAAGTAAAATTCTAGTACATTTTTGGTTGAGTCCCATCCAAGATCAGAACCCGCATACTCAGAGTCAGGCACCTAATCGCCAGCACACAAAATCAGCCACCTAAGCATCTCTGCCACCACAACTTTCACAAAAATGAAAGTTGGACAACTGGTAGATCTAAATGACATTATGTAAAATAGTGTTGATGACATCATATCACTGTTGTAGTGGTTTTTGACCATGAGCCATACTTTTTGCTCTGCAAGGAGTGCAAGGGACTTTCTATTTATACATTGCCTGTCACTAACAAATGACTGATTTTACTGAATTTTTGCTTTTGCTTGGTAATTCTTGTTACATATGCAACTGATTTTTCATCTGAAGATGTATTAATGAACTCTGGTAACTAATCATGATGTTTGTTTGTTTTCTCTTTTGCTGAACCTCAGCATATCCATTGTTAATAAGACCTCTATTGACTGGGACTGGGCATCTAGATTAAACTGCTTGTATACTCCAGTGGCACACATACTTCCGGAAAATATGTGTGAGTTAAGCAATAGTCCAAGTAACCAGAATGAATTCAGCTTACTTTGGGACATGTGCTGAACACCCATTGGTTCTACAGGGTAGCATCATTCATTCAGCATGTAAAAGGTGACAAATGGCACAAGCATTAGCTGCACTTTATTTTTCACGCATGTAGCAGGGATTCAGATTATTTTTTAAAATTAGTTAAAATATTAATCCCCAAACTTTATGGATTATGATTACTAGACAATTATGTCCACCTTTGTAGCTTATGTTTTTTTTTCAAACTACAATCAGTAATTTATGCTCGCTTGAAATGAACAAGTGAGTTTGATGTTGCCTTCTTGTTGAAGAATATATGGATCTTTCTATGTCCAGGCATGAAGCCTGATGCCTGTAACCTACAACATATTGCAGTACAACATTTTTCGTGAAATGTATACACAGGGACTTAATTGAATTGTGACACTCTGCGATGTTGAATGATATACTGGGTATATATGTATATTACGACACAGTATCGTACATTTGTACACAGGGGTTAAAAAATCCCATCTTCCAACGACCGGGACAAGTCAGTTTTCATATCAGGCAATCAAATTGTGATACCTTACTTCTCCGTGGATAGTTAGATAATTTCCATATATGGTTTCAAACTGCAAATAGACTTGGACTTCATCTCATATCTCCTGAAATGCACATTTTTAATTCTGCTAGTGAAAAATTAGTCCAGACAAGTTGCTTTCTTAAAGTCATTTGCCCTGTGGCAAGTGGCTTAAAAAAAATCTGAGCTCCTGGTAGTGGGTGGTGTGATATGCATGTAGCTACTTTGAGTCTTTTAAGATCAACTCTGTATTCTTTTCCAGATGGTTATGGAGGAGAACAGCAGATTGACTACAAGGGAAAATATAAGACTCTAAAGAAGAAGTTGAAACTCCTGGTTTATGTATGTCTATCTGTCAGAGTGAGTGAGTTTAGTTTTACGCCGCGCTCAGCAGTATTCCAGCTATATGGTGGCGGTCTGTAGATAATCAAGTCTGGACCAGACAATCCAGTTGAGAATATAACTCACTCATGAGGTGCTCAGTGCATGAAGTCCATTTCTGGTGTCCCCTGCCATGATATTGCTGGATTATTGCTAAAAGTGGCATAAAACCAAACTCGTACACACACTCGTGAGGTGTTCATAACTGAGGGAGTTTTTGAACCTAGATTTACCAAAACATCAAATGTAGTTAGTCCCAGTTAGTAGATAACATCACATATATTTAATAATCCCACTTGACATTGTCATTGATCTCTTCATTTATGATCTCTTTGCTTCACATATATATTGAATGTAAGTGAAGTTTTCGCCACATTCAGTGTCAAACTATGTATGCAATTTCTTGAGAAAAATACATGTTTCAGGAGCAAGAATGTTTCCTAGAAGAGTTACGCAAAGCCCAGCGAAAACTACTGAAGGTGTCAAGGGACAGGAGGTCTGGGGTTTTTTTCATTCTACTTCATACTGTCTGTAAACCTCTTTTAATGATTTATAATACGAAGTTGAAAGGTATACAGCTTTTTCATGGTTGTGAAAGTTACATTAATAATTGTCTGAATGACACAATTTGATTTTTCAATAAATCTCTTAAGAGTGTAACTGATGTATTTGATGTAAAGACAGTTGCTTTCACATTCTGGTTTAAGTAATTGCTTTCACATTCTGGGGAAACCCCTATGCATTTTCTACCACTGATAAAGTATTTCGACGTATTTTTGCATATATGGACTTGTTATCTTGCCTATTCTGGATAGAGTCAAAGCTGTGATGTTGGTACACAATACAAAGGTTCATACTTTCATGAACTCACTTAAAGTGAACATCAGTTCTTAATTGTTTGCTACCAGTGATATTGTTTTATATTGTTTGTGAGGTTGTCACAATATGACTGAAGTGCTGTGAATGTGACTTCAAATTTAATGTACTTCTTCACTGACTGGCTCACTCACTCACTTGATGCAAGGGAAATAACCTGTTTGCTTTGATTTATTAGTTTTCTGCTTGATCGGCTCCTGCAGTATGAGAAGGTGAATGACTCCTCTGGAGACAGCGACGCCACAGCCTCCAGTGACAGTGATGGCGATGGTCACAAAGACACCCCAGCTAAAAAGTAGGTCAACTCTTCTTGTATGTAGCTACTGACAAACAAGGATAAGTTGGACCAGTGCGTTGAACAAGTTTACAAAAAGTAGGCCTTGCATGGCAGTGAACAAGCCCATTGGGTTTGTGATAACTGATGTGGAGAGCAGATGTAGGCAAGTGCAGTGCATGATGATTGTTTCCATGTGTAGCTCGCTCATGTGGTCACGCTTGGTCGTGTTCACAATGGCAAGCGCCAGTGGGCGGCACACAGACATGCTGTTGTGGTTCAGTTGTCATGTTGCTGCTCAACGTTTTCTTGTTTGCCAGTATATATGGTAAATATGTTTTTGTAGATTTGAGAAAGAAATAGGAAGGCCAATCGATGCATGAGTGTGGGCATGGTACGGTAAGCCTAGCGGTTAAAGCGTTCGCTCGTCACACTGAAGACCCAGGTTTGATTCCCCACATGGGGACAATGTTAGAATCCATTTTCTGGTGTCCCCAGGTGTGATGTTACTGGAAATATTGAGAAAAGTGTCTTAACACCATACTCAATCACTAATTTTAAGAGTGACACTTGCAGTTTTTGCCAAAGATGTCTCCATGATAGAATATGCTGGATATGCTAAAGGTTGAATAAATAACTGCATCAGAAAATGTCACTTCAAATTATACTGGTAGTTTTTGCAGCTGTTTCTTGCTGTCTTTATGTGATGAAACACTTGATGATCAGTGTTAAAAATGGCCTTCAGTAACCCATGCTTGTCATAAGAGGCAATTAATGAGATTGGGTAACCAGACTTTGACTTTGTTGATGCATGGCATTGTATCTCAGTTTTGTAGAACGATTCTCATGCTGTTGATCACTGGATTGTCTGGTCAAGAATCGATTGTTTACAGCTTGCCGTCATATGGCTGGAATATTGCTGAGTGTGATGTTAAACAACAAGCCAAACCAAACCAACTTTACATGATTTGTTCTGTGTAGGCGGAAGTTGCCAAGTGCAAGTCCTGGCCAGTCTGGGGTCCCTCCTGAACTGGCTCACCTGATTGGAAGTGGCGGAGTGGCAGGGCTGTCAACACAGGTGGGACAACAGCTGAGTATCTTGTGTCAACTTCAGGCATTACACTACGACACTACCTTCACATTGTGATTAGTGAATATGACTTTAGTTTGATGATGATGATGATGATGATGATGATGATGATGATGATGATGATGATGTGTTTGGAGATTGTACATATGCTTTCTGACATGATACATGTATTACTCATGGGCCCACCAGGTCTTTGAATGCTAGATTGAAAGAGGGGTGATTTTGAACGAGTTGGTGATGTAATGTTTATTCAAGTGTCTGTATTGGCTGCAGGTGTCAGGATCAGCTGGGGGTGAAAGTGGCAAGAAGAAGAAGACTTTGAAAAAAGGAAAACGTGAGTGTGTTGATTGGTGTTGCTTTGATTATGACTTAACTAGAACTTGACTGGTGAGGTACTGCTTTCCTCAAGACAAGTCCTAACCATGTGGAGTTAAAAGAGACAGCTTAAATGATCAGTTAGGCTTTGACATTGTACCTTTATGGTATTGTCCGCAGCTGATATTTGTCATGGGATGTCATGTCCAGACTGGTTTGGCAACAAGATTTAATCATGTAGCTGGACAATGTGTGGGTTGGTGTTGCTGCGGTGTTTAATTCACTAGAACTCTCAGGACTGGTGTGGATTACTGGTGTGGTACTGCATTCCTCAAAACTCGTCGCACCCTGTGGGGTTAAAAGAGATGACTTAACAAATCGAGTGGTCAGGTTTTGCCCTTGTATTTTTATGGTCAGCAGCTATTAAGCACCTATCAAACTGTTGGTACAGATTAGGCACAATATAGATTCAGGGGTGTGGAATAAAATTTTCTAAACTGAGGTACAATCAGGTCTTTGAGTAATTTCTAGGAATACAGAGATGCCAACATCTGCGATTTTATCGCAGTGGTTACAAATTTTAACCTAAAACGTTACCAATACGATTGCACTATAAATTCTGTGAAATGTGAAGAAGATTCATAACAGTTGGGATCTATAGACAAAAATGTATATGTATTTTCATCAGTTAAATACATATTCATCAAAAAGGGACAAGAAGAAATGTAATACAGATAATTTGGAAATCTGCTGTCGTAGGTATGTGAAATTATCACTCTTGATTAGTGCCATATCATCTTTTTCAGAATCCTTGCTGATTTTAAGTATTTAGTTGACGACAAATTTTATGGTCGCACTACTGATTTCAAACCTCAAAACTACTATTTGCAACACACAGAGGTTGGCATCTCTGAGAACAGAGAAAATATAACAATAAATATGAGTGAGAGCAAGTCAGTGAGAATGAAACCAGTTACAAGCACTAGTATTACTATATCCTTAGCTTGACGCAAACTTTGAACATCATCAGTATAGTGATGTTGCTTTGTGTGATGACAGCTACCCCGAAGTCCTCAGAGCGCAAGTCGGTGAAAAGTCAGCCTGGTCAGATGACCCGAGAAGAGCTTGAGCGGCACCTAGATGCTAAACAGAACTCATTCGGCATCGAGAAGGCACCCACACTCCTTCCAATGGAAATCTTCAGCAATGATAACTCCAACCCGGACAGGTGAGCCCAATCATTTGTATTGTTACTGTTCCATTGTTGAGGTAAATATAATCATTAACAATCATTTGCTAGAGTGAGATCATTAGTTATGAAGTTCTGTTTTAGTCGTTTAAAACGGAATATTTGAACATGTTTTTGGCGCCAATTTTCCTCTTTTTTTTTTACTAAATCGAGTCCAAAATGATGTAACATTTAAGCCACATGGTGCTTAATTTCCACTGAAATGAATAAAACCTAGAATCCAGGAGTAAATGTATTAGTGATTGTTGTTTTGTCAGTTTGGGAAATATTCCAGAATTATTGTATAAACTCCAGGACTGGTTCCCCTCTATTGTATGAGTCCAGGAAATTAAACCATGGCCTACGTCATCAATAGCTGCATCTTGACCGTGGTACAAGAACCTAAACCAAAACATTGCTCTCATGAATAAAAGAAGTAGTTAACCATAAATTTTGTTCTATATTGGCCCTAGACATAATTGAACAATTTAACCCATAGACTCACCCACCGCCCCAGAAAAATAAAAAAAAAATTGAGAAGTAATTATAGAAATTACTTTCATGTTTGTCTTCTTGTTTTGCTTTAGGAACTATGTTGACTAATTGGATTGTAATTTACAGAAGCACTTGCTGTAGGTAATTATTGTGATGATCTTGATGAGTAGTTTATATGGAGATTAGGAATGTTCGATAACTAGAACTTTTGATTAGGTGGTAATTTAACGTGTCAGCATTTTAATACCTTTTCTCCAAAGGTCTGCTTTCAGCCCTTACCTTGTTCACCTGTTGTGAGGACACACACAAAAGGCTTACATACTCACCTAATATTTCATGAGAAACAACATATTTTATCTATTAAGGTATCTATCTGCCATATTGGACAGGGGAAAAAGTCTCTCGTCTGGTGGGTGTGTAATGACGACACCAGCAACCTAAAATGCCGTCGTCAACCTGCATGTTTTGCTTGTAGCAGAGGATGTAAGTGTTCGCTTATGCTGCACCAGATCGCCCACATTGCAATATCACCTTCATCACAGCCTCTGTGTATGTAGAGAAGGCCTGCTTTTGTTACTATGTGGTTAGTAGGCTCTAAAACTGAATAAGTCGAAGGGAAAATAAACATCTGTTTTTGTTAGTGATTGTTTTGTCATTAGTAATGATAGGGAATTGTGAAAGAAAAATATGAAAAAACTGCTTTTTGAAATTCATTCCTTTAAATTTAAAATATGCACATGTGAGTTATTATTCATGGGTGAATTTGATATGTCCTCTCAATTTGCTTTACATGATTTTTCTGAATTTTTTGCAGTTTTAAATTTGTGAAATCTTGAGGATCCTTAAACCACATAGTGAAAAAGCATCAAAATTGCCTCATTGAGTTGGTAATTCTGAAACTAGAAATTTCATGTGACACGTGAAGTTTCTTTGAGTGGCATTTTAGAAGTTGTGATACAGATATTTGACAATGGTACAAGAATCTGTGTCGAAACGTCACACTCACGAATGCAATCAGTTGTTATCCATTAGTTTGTTCTGTATTGCACATTTGAAGCAATGTCAGATATCAAAGATTATCATTTCACAGAGAGAAACTGAAAAATCATCACTAAATGCTGAATCTTTAAATTACCAGCTACACAGTCAGTGTTGGATGAGATATGGCAAGGTGCAGGAGGACTTGGAGTACACAGATGATGTAGGTTTAATGATGTGTTGTATATTTCAGTTTGAGTGACATCATGGGAGGGGAGGAGGAGGACACCGATCTCATCATCGACGTCCCCAATTGAGCCAGTCGGCAGCATACTCCATATTCATACTCAGAGGGTTTAAGCAGTCCAGTTACTTGAGTTTCCTTGCCAGACGTATTGCCGTAGATGTCTTTCATCACATCTGTACTTTGTGTAATTTGATGAAAGGAATTTGTAACAAAACTTGCTTTGCAGTGGAGGGGAGTATATAGGCATATGCTCAATGAAGTGTCAAGTGTATGGAAGACGTCATGTAGTGTTCTGTGTGTTTGTTGTAGGTCTATATGTGCAGGAGGTACTTGGGACCATTGAAAATCTGGGTTAGCTTTGGTCCACAGCAACCCATGCTTGTTGTAAGAGGCAAACGACAGGTTAAAGCGGTCAGGTTCACTTCGTTGACATGATGTTAATCACTGGATTGTGTGATCCAGACTTTATATTTTTTTTCATGGTTTGCCACCATGTACCTGGAACATTTCTGAGTGTGGCATTAAACAAATTTTAATATGAATAAGAACGAACAAACAAACAGTAGCTGTTGGGTGATTTGAATGTTTTTATGTCGGCTCTATGCTGTTATCCCATGGATATCAACCCTTAACAAAATAGACATTCTTGCAACATAAAATGTTTCAAGTTTTTGTGATAGGTTTCTATCATTGTGACAATTGTCTTTGACAGAATGACAATTGACAGAATGCTATTGTAATGGTCATCATTGTGACAGATAGTGACTGTAACAGATGGCTGTCACAGAGATGGATGGTTACAAATATGAGTGACAATTCTTGTCTTATTCTTTGGAGAACATTTCTACAGGCAAAGAAGGATAAGTTGAGCACTGACCTGACAATTGACCCGTATTACCATGTATATGGTCTGTTTGGCTCAAAAGCGGACCGATGAATTGCAGTCTTAACTCTAAAACTAATAAACGTAAGATACTTAATGTAACGTTTATCATAATCAAAACATCAGACCAACTCTGAGAGGTTTTTGCACTTTACAAATAAAAATGTTGTTTAACAAAAAATCATTCAAATATTGACGCAGTCGTCTGTTTGTTACGAGGGAGGAGCCAGGTGTTCAAGAAGCACATGCACAAGTGGCAGCAACGTAATTTATTCATTAACTGTGCTATGTCGTCTCCTTTCTTTCTCGCACACCTGGCTGTCCCTTTCTCTGCATTCCTCCCTTGTAACAAATTGTGAACTGTAACAGTATTTTAATGATAAACTTTTTCATTTTTAGGACAAAAATTCTGCAAAAACCTCACAGAGTTGGTATGATGTTTTGATTATGATGAGCGTTTCATTGATTACATTGTATTTTATATTTATCAGTTTTTTAATCAGACTGCAATTCATCAGTCCACTTTTGAGCCAGATGGATTATAAGTGTGACCAAACGGGCCCAAGGGTGTCCGCAATCAAGTGTAGTGTGATGGGTGGAGCAGGTCTTGTGAGCAAGGCGTGTGTATTTTCATCATGGTGCACAGAATGTATACAAGTGTTCATCTGCTCTCCTATTTACAAACCAAATGGTTTTGCTAACTGCCATGTACCGCCTATGGTAAATGCATTCTCTGCGCTGGTCATATCTTCTTGTTTGTCAGAACCATCCAAGCTCTATTTCTCAGAATACTATTTCAATGAATATCGAAATGCATCACAAAGCTCGGTGAAAGGACTCAGGATCTCCTCATGATGATAACCACAACCAGCCTACTTTTACAGCTGATACCATACCTGTCATCCTTATAAGCAGCTTGTATGTTAATATTGAATTACCTTGTCAGATAGCATGGTCTTTCAAGGTGGCTTTGTCTTGTTTACCATAGATATTGGTGAAAAGGAGATATTGCATGGAAGACTTCAGCTGGGATGTGAGTTTCCATCATAGTAATTTCTTTTAATCACTCATCATAGCTGTCTATGTTGTCTGTCTGACATTTAGTATTATAGCACACATCAATGATACACTTTGTCATGATATGTATCTACGTAGTGAGGTCCTAATATGATACACTCTTGAAGATCCAGGTTAGAATCGGTCTTCAGCAACCCAAGCTTGTGGTAAGAGACGACTAATGTGATCAGGTGGTGAGGCTAGCTGACTTGGTTGACTCGTGTCATCGTATCCCTGTGGTGTAGATCGATGCTCATGATTTTTATTACTGGATTGACTGGTGCAGACTCAATTATTTACAGACCACTGCCAAATTTCTTGAATATTGCCGAGTGCAGCATTAAGAACAAACGAAAAAAACCCTATGAAACATGAAGACAATTGCGACAGCAAAACAGTAGTGTTTTGTGGTATTAAAACAATGAACATGTCACACTTACTGGGTAATGGATCCGTTTTAGTAGATACATTTCATTGTGGCACATGACCCGTGAAGGTCCTAGGGTAGAATACGTAGGCCTTCAACAACCCATGCTTGCCATAAAAGCCGACTATGCTTGTCATAAGAGGCGACTAACTTGATTGGGTGGTCAGGCTCGCTGACCTGGTTGACACATGTCATCGGTTCCCAATTGCGCAGATCGATGCTCATGTTGTTGATCACTGGATTGTCTGGTCCAGACTCGATTATTTACAGACCACTGCCATATAGCTGGAATATTGCTGAGTGCGGCGTAAAACTACACTCACCCACTCACTCATTGTGACACATGCTGTCATGGTATGTCAGATGATGAATTGTATTAGTCAAGGAGACATGGATTTTGTTTGTGAGAGACAAGTGCTGACGTCTGTCGACTGTGCTGTTTCTAATGCTCACTTTGAATGTTTCTTGGACACGTGAGTTCTCTTCATTGTGCTCATCTTCATCTTTTTGTAATAAAATGAAACTGATTATACGTGCATGTGTTTGCGTTCTTGATATAATTGTTCTAAGGAATACTGAAATAATAATGATATATGCATTTAAATTGCACCGAACTCCATTTATGAGGTTGCCATAAAAGGTGACTATGCTTGTCGTAAGAGGCGACTAACGGGATCGGGTGGTCAGACTAGCTGACTTGGTTGACACATGTCATCGGTTCCCAATTGCGCAGATCGATGCTCATGTTGTTGATCACTGGATTGTCTGGTCCAGACTCGATTATTTACAGACCGTCGCCATATAGCTGGAATATTGCTAAGTGCGACGTAAAACTAAACTCACTCACTCCATTCATGAGGTGAATGCTCATAGTGCTAACAATTGAAGCAGGCATATTATTATCCCTGATAACCCAAACTGTGTTGGATGCTAGAAGGTAATAGTCACATGACACCCCACCGGGTACCCATTTCCTGCTGGGTGAACAGAGGCAATTTTGAACAAATTCACATGCCTGTGGTGAGACCACGTGTATCACATGCTTTGTTGTGGGGCAGGAATGAAGTTCTAGAAACTCTCCCGAGCCAAACTGCCAAACATGGTCACTCATCAAAGGACTGTCCAAGCTCGACTTCAACTGAATTGTGACCTAAGCTCCATACGCAGGACCACACACCACCATTACAATTGATATGAAACATCGGACACATAGATACTAGTATACATTTGAACACAGCATTATTGTATTACAGATTGTGTATAACACATTGTATTACAGAGACAGACTTCAGAATGGACAGCCTGATGGTTCTAGCATTTGCTTGTCACATCAAATGCCGAGGTTCATTGTCCAAATGTGTATATTCATAGTATTGATGGAATATTATTTAAAAGACTTGCACATCATTAGAAATTTCAGCTATCTGTGCGACAGGTTGTCTTCACCCTCATGTTTCTGATTAAAGAGGTTGTTGGCGCTTTCAGGTGTCTCTGTAAACAGGTTGGGGATTGTTCATAATTTATGGCTGGGGGGGTGATGATGATTTAAAGTGGGGTCACCCATTTTGTTCTGGGGAGGTTGATGGGTCATCACTTTTGTATACATGTACTAGGGGGTCAGCAATTTGTACGTAAAAATATTTGAAAATTATGGGAAGGTGGGGAAGGGTGCGGAGTAATTGATTTTGTACATGACATGCAAGTGGGATAATTTACTTTGCACATAGAATTTTGCGGTGTAATTCACGTTGTACATGGTTCTGCATAAAATTTCTGGTGTCTGTGTAGTGAGGTTGTCTGAGCTTTCAGTTATCTGTGTAGAGAAGTTGTCTGAGCTTTCAGATGTCTGGGTTGAGGTTGTCTGAGCTTTCAGGTGTCTGTAGAGAGGTTGTCTGAGCTTTCAGGTGTCTGTGTAGAGAGATTGTCTGAGCTTTCAGTTGTCTTTATAGAGACGTCTGAGCTTTGAGGTGTCTGGGTAGAGGTTTCTGAGCTTTGAGGTGTCTGGGTAGAGGTCTGAGCTTTCAGTTGTCTGGGTAGAGGATGTCTGAGCTTTCAGGTGTCTGTGTAGATAGGTTGTCTGAGCTTTCATGTATCTGGGTAGAGGTTGTCTGAGCTGTCAGGTGTCTGTGTAGAGAGGTCTGAGTTTTCAGTTGTCTGTGTAGAGAGGTTGTCCGAGCTTTCAGGTGTCTGTGTAGAGAGGTTGTCTGAGCTTTCAGGTGTCTGTGTAGAGAGGTTGTCTGAGCTTACAGGTGTCTGGGTAGAGGTTGTCTGAGCTTTCGGGTGTCTGGGTAGAGGTTGTCTGAGCTTTCAGGTGTCTGTGTAGTTAGATTGTCTGAGCTTTCAGTTGTCTTTATAGAGAGGTTGTCTGAGCTTTCAGGTGTCTTGGTAGAGGTTGTCTGAGCTTTCAGGTGTCTGTATGAATAAGTATTAGAGCTTGTGTGTTCTGTTTAGATTGGTCCCCGAGCTATCAGGTACAAGAGATTATCAGCAGTTTTAAATGTCTGTGACGGCAGATACTCTGAAGTTTTCTGAGTACTGAAGTTGACAGAATCTCGTCCTTAAAAGTGTGTGTGCGTGCATGTGTCCGTGCGTATACGCGCTAATACCTGCTTTTGTACGTGAGGGTGCGTGTGACTTCTACACATGAATTGTTACATGGGTTAATGTGAGCATGATGTACACAGACTCTCGATTGGGTGGTCAGACTTGCTGACTTGTTCACTCATGTCATCCTTTCCCAAATGCGCAGATAGATGCTCAGGCTGTAGATCAAAGGGTTGTCTGGTCCGAACTCGATTATTTACAGCCACATAGCTGGAATATTGCTGAGTGTGACATAAAACTAAACTCACTCATTCACATATCTTCCAAACCAGGGAAAACAAAGAGCCATGGATGGAAACATTTTCAACAGAGTCAGAGCACAAATGTTAGTATTTAGTAGGCAGTAAGTACAGGACAAATATCAGGATTAGGCTGAGCCCAATCAGTCTGTCAAATGCACGATTAATGACAGTGGCTCGCGGTCCACACACTCGTGGTGGAAGTACCAGGACCTGTCTATGGGTCTCCCGCCGTCAGGAGATATGTCTAGCGGAGCTGCTTACATTAACCTCCCATCTCCTTCCCTGTCCAGAAGCGGAAACCCGTAATCTGACACGGTGGGAACTTCCCCTCCCCCTCCCATGTCCCCCGTCTCTCCCCCATCTGCCTGTCTGGTCCCTCAGTGCCACTGACAACCGTTACAGGACAGAGGAGTCTTGGAGTCGTCAGTCGAAGGTCTGGTCTCCGAACCAAGTGAGTGCAGGTAGCGTAAGTATGTCAGTCGATACAAGTTTGTAAAGGGGAATTGTGGTATACACGACCAATAGACTAACGCTTTGTCTTTTAATTTATATAATTTTGAAGGTAATAAATGATTCAGTTTAAACTGAAAGTGAGCCCTCGTGAGATTGAGACGCCGAACCTGATGAAATCTAGACTTGCTTCCTCTGGGGCTTCAGCATTGCACAAAGGGCTGGGTGGATGGTAAAATAATGTGCTTTTGTGAATGGGTAAACATGGGTACTACTTTTAGTTACCAGTTTTTTTTCATTTGGATAATTTTGACCAACAGTCGCCAGTGTCCACTCCTGCCCTCATTTCTAATGAATACCTCCTTGGTCGTTTTCTGAGTCCACGTTTGTAAAGCGAGAAACCAATTTCAAGAAACGAATATTTATATTTTGACTCTTGTTTTGGAGAAGAAAAAAGCAGACATGTCTGATTATGCTCTCACTTTAAGGTAAACAGAAACATCGGTATTATCTGCTACATGTGCAGTAACTCGTCTTCCTTGTAATGCAAATTATTTTTAATTCAGTCAATGCCAATAGCGATGTTTCTTAGATATTTTTCACTGATCCTGTCTTGATCCAGGAAAAAAGGCACCTCGCTTGAACACTGTCCCAGACCGCGCCGCGCGTTTCTTTGCTCGGCGAGAGGTAGTCTCTATCGTGTCAAGTTACCCTCCCAAGGGTAGGGTCTCTGGGGACAGCTGTCATCCCTTTAGTCTGCCTCACAGTCCCTGAACCATATTATTTTCCCCAGAGCCTAGCCCTCCCAGCAATGCTTACGTCCAAGATGAAGCAAGTCTAGATTTCCCCAGTTTTAGGTTCTGAATCTCTGGTCTCCCTGGGACTCCTTTTCAATTTAAAAGGGTTTATTTGTTACCGTCAAAATACATATTTGATATTTATTTAATGCGTATCATTCCGTCAAGAAACAGTAGCAATATACTATAAACTTCAAATATGAACGTTACAGTATGTACAGACATACAGAAATACGGACACATAAATGATATACATCACAAATGTTTATCATATGCAGTATAGTCAAATGGAATCAATATGAGGCTATATACAGGATTCATTTGAAACTGTATATATCATGACATATTTTAGAAATAGTTTCAGGATTTCTGTTTGAAAAAATGGTTAAAAACTGTTCTTGTCTTGAAAGTATAGCAAAGTGTTGATTATGAAAAAGCAATGTTTGTAGAAGTGACTCCCTTTCTTCTCTATACTTAGAACAGGATATTATATAGTGTTGTTCATCTTCTAAGATATGGCATGTTTCACATAGATGATATTCTAATGGGATTGTAGGTTTTGTATATCTTCCAGTTTCAATTTTGAGTTTATGATTTCTTAAACGTAGTTTTGAAAACTGTGACCTATGGGCTTTGTTTTTACAATGAGATAGATAGTTCTCAAGATTTATGGATGACTTGACCAATCTGTAGGTCACTTAACGACAGCCTGAACATGTCTTCACATTTGGACTGGAGTTTCTTCATTATAAACTAATTGGAGGTTAATATATTCAGAAACTAAGCGTTAGTCCAATATCCCTTTATCAGGGCTGTACTTGGGGTATTTGATGGACGGTGGGTGGTTCCATATGGGTCCCGTTTCAAAATGTTGCCTGGGTATAGCTCAGTGGTCACTTGTCTGTCTTACCCGACAGGCGGTCCAGGTTCGCTTCTCAGCTGTATACGTCTGCAGAGTGTTACATCATTATGGTATCAACAACTTGGGCTCATTTGGTACAAATTTGGTACCGCAGCTATTGCCTGAATATTGCTGAGTGCGGCGTAAAACCAAACTCACTCACTCATGCATGTAATATTATTTGTTGATGTATGTGTAGTGTGTCCTACAGACCCTGAAGCAAATATATCCAAGAAAACCCACGAAAGTCTAGAAAATGTAGCAAGCGTAGATCAGAATACAAGAACTGAAAGGTACTGAAGTGGAGAAGATGCGTTGGTTTGTTCTCCATCCTTAGGTGGAAAATCACTGACATTCGAAATTATCCTGATTCATACTCGGTAATGGAAAATACAAGCCATGCTACTGTCAATGTTGTGCCACCCTTGATTTACGCGATAGAGAAAGAGAGAAATATGTAACATTAGGCTCAACGCAGTGCACCTTAACGATGTAGGCATGTACGACTTCATCCATAATCTTTAGAAAGACATTGTCATGGAGATCTGATGGCATCATATGATATCATATGATATCATATCACATCACATCACATCACATCACATCACATCATATATCACATCACATCACATCACATCATATCACATCACATCACATCACATCACATCGCATCACATCATATATCACATCACATCATATCATATCATATCATATCATATCATATCATATCATATCATATCATATCATATCATATCATATATCACATCACATCACATCACATCACATCACATCACATCACATCATATCACATCACATCATATAAGATCATATCATATCACATCATATCACATCACATCACATCATGCAAGATCATATCATATCATATCACATAATAGTCTAATCTCACATGCGACATCAGTTAAACTTTCACATATAGTGCAGACAGAACCTTTGGATTTTGGAGAACAATAGATTTTTTGTGAGATCCAGTTGTCCATTTGTCCAAACTTTGGAATATCAAGAGATGCTACCCCCAGCTGATATCCCTGGCTGCTCTCAAAATAGATTTGGCGACATTTGATACTCGGCCCACACCGCTAACAGAGGGTAGGGTAAGTGTTGGGAGCAATAAATATTCCTGTCACACACAATTTCAGCAGTAATGGGTGATAAGAACCTTTGTATATGTTGTGAAATTCCAAGAAATTATCCCTCTGCAGATTTGTGAAGTCTCTGAAAATGAACAAAGTCTCAGGGCTCCTTTTCATTATATTATCTATTTTACTATGAACCTTTTGTCTGAAAAAATATTTGGGGTAGTTATATTCATTACATATGTGGCAAAACACCAAAGTGAGTGAGTATAGTTTTGCACAGCCATAGAAAATATTTCAGCAGTACAATGACGAAGGATAGAAATGACATTCGCACATTGTACCCATACACGGAATCGAACCCAGGCCCACGTGGCTTTGTGACGGGTTTGTACGACAGACTAATATGGAACATTCTAAAAGCCATATTTCTGTGCCATGACTGCGAAATATATGCACTTAGCTTAAATCAAGAAGAAGAAACAAAGGTCAAGATAACTGTATATGAAATTATGTAATCGAAAACGTTTCATGGACGGTATGCTTTTCTTTAATGGCCTCGTATGGTGTACACTAACATCTAGTCTCAGAAAATGAAAATATATTACGGGAAAAAAGTTCTTCAGTTATTATTTATAGTAATGTTTTTGATATTTATGATATATATTTATAATATTTATAAATATTATCATCATTATCATCATTATCATCATAAAATGTAACGTAAAGGAATCCAGAGACTTCCTGCATACTCAGAAAGTGTAGTAATCTAGACATGCCATCGTAATCTAGACTTGCATGGACATTTTTTGATAGAAATGTTTGAGGTTCTGTAGGACAGAATAAGCATGATGTGAGGACATGTAGCCTTGGATACGTCAGAAACCTGTTCGATTTCCTTTTTGCTTCATATGTTTGTCAGAGTCATATCCATTTAGAGTGGGTTTCACCAAAGTCGTACCATCTGAGGACAGTACAAGTCAATTTTCAGTAAGATGACTAGACTAACATCTAGTCTCTAAAATGAACATACATTACTCAAAAGAACGGTTCCTAAATTGTACATAACATATGACAGACATTCTTCATTTTGGTAAACTAGACACATATTCTAGACTTCCATATTGGGTGCATTTGTTTCTGTGTCTCCAGGACAAATTACAAGGTGACAGTCAGATACATCGTGATGCAGCTGTAATATCCCACTCACTCACTCACTCACTCACTCACTCACTCACTCACTCACTCACTCACTCACTCACTCACTCACTCACTGTTTTGTTTCATATTTCCAGTCGATGCACTTTTTCCGCAACAGAGGCGTGAAACCACTAAACTCGTCCAGAGCGGAGCACCAAGCGCACCACAACCATGCCGATGGAATCAGACATTGATGTTCTTCTGTCTTGCTATCTGGCCGACAGTGATAGATCACCACAGAAGCGGCGGAAAAGAAAAGCCGTAGATCCAGCCGCCGTTGTCGTTGAGGTTGCCGAGGGGGCTGTAGATACACCCACCCAGTCGCCAGCTGTACGTGACGCAGATGGGCTGAGCGATTACGTCATTACCTGCAACTTCCACGATGGTGTTGTTATACCGGCAGCTGGAGCTCATCAGCCTTCGCTGAACGACACAGCTGACGTATGTCGAATATATCATCAGGGCCCAGAATATATTACTTCTAGTGGAAGAAACCGAATAAAAAATATCACATCACCATCACGTTCGAACCCTTTAACTTGCGGAGGTTTCTCTTGTATGGACTACCACGCAGGACAGGAAGTAAGGCCATCACGAAGTAGTCATGGTAACAGAGACGTGGTACCTTCAATATCAACACACTATGGACATGTTTCCTACCCAGACGAGATAAGTTGCTTCAGGACAAGTCTGACAGAGAGTCAAGCAGTTGACACATCTGTTATTGAAAGACAAGAGCATAAGAAACAAAAGGTAATGCTAGGTCATGTCGTGGATAAGTCGACGTATGAATACCTTCCACCCAAAGATGTTTCTGGTGACTGTAGTGTCTATTACCCGACACAAGGTACTCTGAGCCGGTATGTTCCTCAGAGAGGGGGCCTTAAATCAACCTCAGGATTTGAACATCCTCTGCACTCTCTGTCTCGATGTTGCGAGAAGATGGTTCCAAATCGAGATAGTGCTCTGAAGTCGCTGGTCGACGACATGGCTGCAGAAGTGACTGGGAACTCGGAGAAGATATATCTGGAATATCTAAATGACCGGTGGTTTGGTTTCCGATCTGAAGCGGGTGGGGAGACTGGCCATGCGAGACACAAGCAGGCTACTTCAGCCTGGCATCAACCTCTTGTCACAAGTCCTAGGGATGCCGACATTGTAGACACACTGAAGGTCAAGGCCAATCACATATTCAAAAGTGTCTCTGGTGGAACGGTTACAGAACATCAACAGAAGGACGGGCCCAGTGACGATGAAGATAGTTATGGTTGTGAGGAAAGAGATCATAGTGTGTATGGAGACATTGATGGTGCTGAATCATTTCGAGGAACGTATTTTGTTGCTGATTCTTGTGGGGAATTATGTCTGGAAGATGAAGACGAGCCCGTACAGGGCAGTGGACCATCAAGTGACCAGGTCGAAACAGGCCCTGAAAAGCATCATGGAAGTCACAATGCTAAACACATCAGACGTATTCTGACCAGACGGAGGTATATATTAGATACTGATTCTCCTTCACAGACAAGGTCGGGCTTTCATCCTCAGACAAACAAGTTGGGATTTCGTTCGTCACGTAGAACCAACCCACCGCTCCTTCACCATACCACAGAATCAACCAACCCAACATCAAAGCTGTGGCATCCGTCACGCAAGGACCATGAAACGATTAACTCGATTCACTCGTCAGACAAGGATGCCAAGCTCCCAGACAAACGATTTTCTTCCTTACAGCATGATTCTGAAATGTGCAACTCCGTTCATCAGGCATATGAACTGCAAAGTTGTGGATTCTTAGGTGAAGTTGAAGAACCGACCACTGCTGTTGCAGATTCAGCACCTGGAAGTACACTTTCAGATTTCAGGGCCTTGGTTGAAGCATTTGACAGTGAGGAGACTGTTTCGGAAAATATGGTAATAGACCCTATCTATGGAACCTACCAAGAAACATTTACTACTGCCACAAAGCCTGAGTTGTCTCTCCACAAGCCCCGCCCGATCTCTCAACAGTTGACCTACACCTGTTCTCTGTGTGGTCGCGATAATCTGTCCAGGAAGACAATTCGGCGTCACGAGGCAAGGAACTATACCTGTTCGAAATGCAGTAAGAAATTCTGTCTTCAGGAATTGTTGTTGAAACATAAAAAGTTCAAGCTTTGTGGCCAGGAAGCTAGGACACGGGTGTCTGACACTGCCTGCGTGTGACATCTGAAACAATGAAACGTAAAGAAGTGTATGTCTGTGTAAAATAGATGTTAATAAAAGCTTTCAGGATGAAAAATGGTCTGGTTGTGTAGGTGAGTCAGTGAGTTAGCATTCAGCCATAGTCCAGCTGTGTGGCGATTGGTTGAGTAATGTATAAATAGAAAAGTGGAGTTTGTGAGAGTGTGTGGTTTTGCGCAGCGTTTGGCAATATTCCAGTAATATCACGACGGGGGACCCCAGACATAAACCTCATACTAGGTACCAATGTGGGTATGAAGCAGTGGAACACAGATACACCTTTTAAGGATTTGTTGACGTGAGTAAGGTGTGTTTACTGCTGCTTTACACAGTATTCCAGCTGTTTACTAATAAACCTAGAAACATACTCCAACACACAGCGATAGGTTCCCGGCATTCACAAGTGCAGGAACTCTTGTACATTGGATTGAGGTAACTCGACAAGGTTACTCTGACCGGCCATCAAAAACAGAAGTCCTAATTTTTCTTTAACTCAATACATTAAGATCTTATTATACCCTAATGCTGATTTCACATCCAGTGTTCTAGGTGAGATGTAGATGAATCCGTGAAGATCCGATTTGAACTGATCGTCAGTAACCCATGCTTATCGTGAGAGTCGACTAATCAGGTGGTCAGGCACGCTGACTTGGTTGACACACGTCATCGTATCCCACCTGCGTAGATTGATGTTCATGCTGTTGATCTCTGGCCCAGACTCGATTTACATACCAGAACATATAGTTGGAACATTGCTGAGAGCGAAATAAAACCTGACTCACATACTGAATGATTATGCTTATTGGTTAATCTACATATAATTCTATTCAACCCAGAGGTGAAGTAACCTATTGGTTAAAGAATTTGCTTGTCACTTGGAAGATTCGGTTCGATTCCACACATGGGTACAATGCGTGAAGCCCGTTACTGGCGTCCCTCGTCAGTGATATTGCTGGAACATCGCTAAAAGCGGCTTAAAGCTAATCTCACTCAGTAATTCTACTCAACAAGGACTCCTCGTGAACTAATTGTGACTGGTCATTACACAGTCGACATTGAGTGATCAGGCTGGATGTTTTGGTGCATGCATGAAACTATACACATTGTGAAGACCGATGCTCATGATGTCAATCATTAGATTATCTGGATTTTATTTATTTTATTCTTTATTTATTGATTTATTACACACTAATGTCGTACAGCTGGAATAACGCTCCTTGGGGTGTAAAACAACAAATAAAACGATGCCATTCAAATATTCCCATCATACTGTGTTTGCAAAACAAAAAAGTTGGCAATCCTGATCACAATCCACAAAATGTTCATAGTTTCAACACAGCATGTGAGTTCGATAGGTTGCAAAGCTATATACTTAGATAGTGTTAAGGGTTTGCCCAACCTTCTTAGCAACAATTACTTGTAAGCACAGGCTTTTTGTAACAATGGTAGATATGCCCCTGCATGACATAACATTACAAAAGCTGCGTGGATCGTGGTCCTGCTCTCTTGTTTACTTCTTTCAAAGATTGTGTCTGAACATTATCCATTCTACTGACAAACTACAAAGAAACCGTGTTACATAAATCGTGTCTGCATGTAACTCTGTCCTGTCAAACTACCAGAGCCATAGGTAGACCAGGTGGAGCAAAGGGTGGGGTCGGGTGGGGTGGTTTGGGGTGCTGCCTCCCCCTAGCAATTATTTCAGATTATTTTTCCTGCTTCGAAGTACTAACAAAAAACTCCTTTAACACTGACAGTGTCCTCCTTATTAAGAAACGTTAACCCTGGCAACACTAGGGCAGTTAAGGTGTTATGTATGATATTGTCTGCACATGATACAATCTAAAGTTTGTGGAGGGTAAAATCACCAATTTTTTTCCAAAATGGGGTCTGATGGTAATACGTTTATCAAACAACTCAGATCAATTTACACATGGTATCATAGTTTACAGTTTGAAAATCCTGTAATCTGTAAGATGTGGAAGGGTGAAATATGGCTTAATGAAACACTAGAGTAACTGTATCACTGTTTAATTCACTGTTCCACATTTGAGCCAAATGGACATTAGTCGTATTAACACTGGCTTAAACCCTGAATGAGAGACACGTTCTTCCATCAAAATTGACCAACACATCATAATTTTACCAAGAGTGAATGTGTGTTTAGCTGAAATGAGGTGAGCAATGACAACTTGTATACTCATTACTAAGGCTGCAACAAATACCCTGTGTGGCAAATATTACATGTATCAGGAATGTTTGGTAATGAATACGAATAATTATTAACGAATAAATTATTGTAGTTAAGTGGCTGATGCACAATATGGAACCCCCATTCTGACTGTTAATTTGTTGTAGTAATAACTAGTGATGTGACATGACACTGAAATTTGGTATGGAATAGATTAATAGTTATAGATCACAGTACCATGTGCAGCCTTTGCAAACTAACATTACTTGCACTACTGCAATGCTATCACAGTTTCCATTCTTGCATTTCCCACTTTAATAAGCGCTCAGGTAAAGCATGCTCAGATAAAATTTGTAAATATTCATTCATATTCGGTTCCGGTGACCACAATGAACAAATTGTATTCATGAAGGGCTACAGTTTGATTCAATGAACATGTGAGTCAGTGTAAATAACAGTCCTACTTATTACACCTCCTCACAGAGTAACAGCTGTTGACAGCTGAGGAGAGGTGGATATTGGGTTCAAAGTCATACTTAAGAATATTTCACTCTTATAATGAGGGGCATGTGCATGTGTGGCTGCTTGTACTACACAAGATTTGAGCTGCTTTTATGGTGCTGGCTGACTGAGATAAAATGCCACACTTGAGTATGAATATCCCACTCAGTTACATTATACCGACTGAGCCAACCAGTCCTTGTTGTACCCATTAATGCCGAGCACCAGGAAGGCAGCAATAAGTATGATATTTTAACGTCTGCTGGTACAACATGGCCAGGGATGAACTTGCGATAACCGCTACACTACGGAGGCAGTCTCAACAACTGGTGATAGACCAATGAAAGATGATAGAAGTGACGTCTGTCTTCAACATTTCCTTACAACTGAAAGGTGGGTACTGATAAAAACACATCATTCTTTTAGTAACAAAATTTACTGACATTTTGAAGAGTGACATAGCATGAACAAGCCAGTCACAGTAAACCAGCTACGTTATTGAAATTATTGATCATTCCATAATGTATCTAATGCTATCAAGGGAAGAAATGGGCCTCTGGAAAATATGCATGTTGGTTTTTATAAAGCTTTAGACACATTTGACCAGAGGTAGATTTGAGATATGACTTCTTGCATCATGTGGATCTGAGTCTTTTTTTAGCTGGTTCTGATTCTTCTAATACTTCAGTAATCTCGATCTGAGATCCAGCCACTTCAGTTTGTCCGTTTGTTATTAAGGCAGCAGCCGTGTTGGCTGCGTCCTGGTCCATCTGGTTATGGTCTATGACGAGAGAGTTCTGGTCAGTGATGCTATCTGTGTTCTGCTGACCAGACTCATCCTCCACACACATTACAAGACAGGGAGACACAAGCTCTGCTGTAGAGTGAATGTTAGGACCTGCTGCCCCTACACCATTCTCACTTCCACTCTTGTCCTTAGGAGCACATTCCTGTTTGATGTGAACGACATGCTGTCCATCACCCACAACATGAGTCTCTTCTGCCTTCTCCGTCTCATCATTGATGTGGATTTCATACGACTCGGGCGAAATGTGGACTACATTGGAGCTCACAACCAGCTCCTGAGGTAGTCGTGTCAGGAAGGCCTGTCTGAGGGATGCCAACTGGGCACTGAGCAGGTCCTTGTGCTGCTGCTGCAAAGAAGTCAACATATCCTGCATATTGATCTGTTCAGTCAGCTGCAGCTGGTTGAGAAGCTCCTGCTCTCTCCGCTTGTACAAGTTTATCTCCTCAGCCTGTGCCTGGATCTACAACAGAAGAGGACATTCTTCAACACATGGAAGACTATACTAAACTGGGCATCAATTCATCATATAATAGTTCCCTTCTCATCATGTTGTCAACTCTGACAGCTTACGTTCACAACACTAATGTTTTCAAGGCTGATGTCAAACACGCTTACTCCATCAGTTAATCATTTCACATGTCCAGTAATGCTGTGATGACAAATGGTTTCAGGAATGCATCATGTATGAGAGGATTTAATGGACCAGGGGGTCAGACGCATTTGCTTGACAATATATTTAGTGTATCCTGATGGTATGGAGAGTTAAAATCAATCACTGATTATCTAGTCCAACTCAATTACTTACATTCTCATTTGTTCACTTACTTGTGTTCTGTTCTGGTCGAGTTCAGCCTTAAGCTGTGCTTTCTCTTCCTCAAGTCTTTGACAACGGATTTCTGCAGACTCATACTTCCTCTCAAGTGACTGTTTCGGATCAAGGTAACTTACATCCTGAAATAAATGTCACATAGATGATCAATAACTCCTTTACAATAAGAACAATTTTTAATTCCGTACTGAATCTGCTTATGGTGAAATATTCAGAAATACAGTCACCTTAATTAAGACAAAGAACAGAGCAGTGTTGGCTCAAGAGAGGGTTTTGGAGTGTTTTGACTCATCAAATTCAGTGAGGACCCCCTCTATTTACATCTGCCCATCTATTTAACATTGAAGGGGGTCCAGAAACATTATTTTCATCAGTTTTGACCCACTCAAAATTTCACCTAAATCTAACACTGACAGAGGTTTCAAAGCTTTACAAATCTATGATGTGTTAAGTCTAAAAGAAATCGTATTCAGTGTATTTCGTAACCATCAATACAAAGTCTCACATTTATCAATACATTTGCACAACCTCTCCAGAAAAAAGTACATTGCAGAGACTTTACAGAATTTCATGTATTTTGTTTTTACTTCACATGATATCAAGCATTATATTGCTGTCTGTGTGCTACCTCTGTTGATATTATCTGTGTCCCAAAGGTATTTTCTATCTGAGCTGCCTCCAGCTGTTCTTCAGATATGATCATGATTGTCTGACCATCGCCAGTGTTTATTGTCTCGTTGGCAGCAATGGACACCTGGACAGTTCCTTCAGAGGTCTTACACACACCATTACTCGTCAATACTGCTGCAAAGAAATTTGCTGTTCTTAAAAAGTAAGTGCAGCAGAGGGTTCTGTAGCTTACGTAAATTCTGGGTATTTTTTAAACATCTTAAAATATATTATGTCAAATAATTCAAGGAACAGGCAGCGCTTAGGACAACACTTTTCTGCAAACTGCACTAACCTCTGTTGCTATATTTTAATTTGTTCAGTAACCGTTTGTAAGAATTAATGAAAACAGATTAAATGTCTGCGAAATTTGAAAGGCTTCTGCAGATAATCAAAGCTGACATTGTGTGGCAATCTAAGAGTAGGGCAAGTCAGTAGCCTAATCCACAAAATGTTTGCAGCACTGATATTAATAAACCTATGATAAACTATATACTTACATACTGACTTTGCAGATGGGGCCCCGACGTGTAAATTTATGTTTATCGACAGAAACAGCCCTCAACCATTACAATGTAATCTGGATCAGTTTATCATGTGCTGTTCATAATGTAAAATGAAATGTCAAGGCAAGTTTTGGCTTCCATGAGAGATGCTTTGTCACTACTATTATGGGAGTTTTGAGATACTGCTGAAAATGGCGAGATGGGTACTCTGGATCACTTACTGTGGTCTGTAGTGGCAAGACAGGCAGCCTGTGTCAGGGCAGGGTGTATTATGTCCTGGTCAGGACAAATACTGTGGGTGGGATCAGATGCACTGCTGTTACACTGATTCACCTCCTGAAACATATCCAGCAGCGCTGTAGAAAAAATGACCGAGATGGGTTTTATGCCAATTTCAACAATGTTCCAGCATTATCATTGCAGTGGACACCAGAAATGGGATTCACACACTGTATCTTTCTGGGGAAGTGAACTCTGGGTGACAAACAAATGCTTCAGTCAATAGGCTAACTCTTGAACAAATGATAGCAAGACACATACAAAAAAAATATCATCAAGAATGTGGGTAACACACTCACCTCCTACATTAACTTAGCTGAGCAAACCTCAACATGTATTCAAGGTATTCTAAATCAAGTTAAAAGCCTTTTCAATCAGAAAGGGGGCATATTAGTTGTGGCCATTTTATTCTTTAAATTGTCCTTACTATCCACTAAAAACTTCAGAGGCATGTTCCACTAATGAGGCTTCTTAAGATGAATGTAAACAAATGGATCAATAATTCACCAGCTTCTCATTAGGCCAATACTGAAACTAATCTGTAATTCACTGATACATTCATTGATTGTTAAAATAATCATTATAGCAGTGAAGTTGCTTTGGAATACATTGCCTTAGCCAACATGTCTTTTTTTCAGCAGGCTGTTAAGATCTTTTTGGATGACTCATTATACATGTACATGCCATTTAAAGGGATGACTCACTTGAGCAATCTGTATTTGGAAGGTTGTTTGAGGATTTCTGAAGTGTGTCTTGTAATGTTTAATAGCCTCATCCCGTCTGTTGAAGCCATTCCGACACTTGTAGCAATGCCAGTGAGCTCCTTTGAACTTCTTCTCTCCCTTTATTACACCAACAATATCACAGTGGTCACAGCATCGCAACACTTTCAAACCTGGAAATTATAATAAATCTTACGATTGCTGCTGCTAAAACCTCTGACATTTACATGAGGGTTTATGGGAAATGGTGATACGTTCTCATGATCATATGTGAGTCTATCGTGACAATTCTAAATAGTGAATAAAGAAATTAAAAACTAAACAAACTTGTCAAATATCCTTTTTCTGACATCCAGTATGAATTTTGATGAACAGAGGACAATTTGCTTGGCAGTGTGACATTGTTAAGGAGACCTGTGGTTGGGCCATGCAGTAACTATGTCTAGTATTTTATGCCATTTGAATCTACATGCTTACCTATCACCAAATGCTTTTAAAGAATAATATTAAATCAACACTATTTACATGATAACAAAGGCTCTTCTGATAACCCTTCACAACTGAAATGAAATTCTGTTAGTGAATTGGGTTTCCTCCCTTTTCACCAGTATTTCCGTTGTAAAAATTATGATAGTCATATCCTGGTAAGTCAACTTGATATGAGAAGCTGTTCCTTATGTAGGTCTTTCATGCTAACCACATTAGTCAAATCTGCAAGCTTGGATCTGAACCTAGAAATATAACTAAGGTGAACCCTGTTTGAAACACAGGACCCAAATCATTTTGACATCCCCATGACACAACTCTGCACAGAAAATAGCTGAACTACTGATAACTATACAGTTAGCACCCTGATCAAACTTTCAATCACATCATAAACATGTATATGGAAATGATGGTAGACAACAAAATTAGCCGCTGCCTTTCTGTGTTTTGTCTGAACTGGCTAAAAACGACTGATTATAAGGAATATCAATGATGGGACAAATTATTGATGACTATTGATATTAATATTGTGTTAATGAAATTATCATACATACACACTTTTGATGTTTTAATTAAATTTCATACTGTGATACAACACACAAAGATGGGTCTTCATTCATGGGTTGCTTTCAAATCATGTTCAAAGTGGTGTCAGTAATCAAAACCTAAATTTGTTATCACACATGTGAGGTGAAATACGTTGATTTCTTTCAGATTTGGGGCTTTTCTTGAAGCTTCTTCACAAAAACTTATCAATAACAGATCAATATTCAGTTAATGTCTATCAACTTCTATCAGAGGCATGGAATTATGATTATTATGATAATAGCGAATCATGGCCGAGGAATTACTATTGTGGTTATAATATTTAGATCTAGGAATGATGTTATTAATAATAAGTGATCAAGGTGTTCTAATAGTATATTTAGAATGGGAAATAATAGATAAAGGCCTGTGAGGTAGAAAACATATACAATGTAGGAGAGGTAGGTAATCAGCTGCGGAGGGAATAAGCATGAAAGTAGGTCGTCAGAACTTAGTGGGGGCAAGGTGAGATGACTCATAGATTAGGTAAAGGGATAGGGATGGTACTATCAAGATGGAGCAACTTGTCCGGGGACCTCGGCAGCAGTTCGTAGTATTCCACGGGACATATATGGTTAGGAGGTAGATCCCTTGAGTTTCTTGGAATCCACCTCACAGCTTTACTAATATGGTATTGGGGGTACGGAATAAGGATGCGGGAGTGAAAAAGTATGCAGGGTTAGGGGTTTTTGACCAATGTGCGAAAAAGAAGAGGGTGTTGGCTGTGACGTAGGGACCCAGCTTTAAGCGGTAGCAAAGCCCAGGGTCGGGAGTCTGGTGCGCTCCCACTCTTGGTGTTTGGTCACAAGGAATCGTCGGAAAACTATCTTAAAAGGCACCAGCATTTGGCTTAAGACGGAAGCTTTGCGGCTGAAGTCTTATAGAGTGACCATAGAGTGGGTTGTCCAGCAACACTGTTTCAAATAAACTATTGAACGAAGATAATTGTCTTGTGGTTGCTGGAGGAACTACGGTAAAGCTCCGGTACTGACATTGTACCTCTCGCACATCCCCTATCGTCAGGACAGAAGTACGGAGGTATACCGTAGTTCGGGTAAGGACCCGTCCATCGCAGGTACAGGGTTCGACCAGGTAAACGTCATCTATCTGGCAGCTAACAGACATGATTCCACACCTTGGAGACTTCTATATTCCACCTCGATAGTTAGCCCTTGTGAAAATGTATGCACCCTCACAACAGTATCATGTATAGGAACATGAAGAGAGATAATAAAACTTGCAGCTGCCATTCTGTGGTTTGTGAAGAGAAATGAACCTACCAGCAAATTCAATGCCTTTGTCAACATGCTTGACTCTGTAATGAGCCTTGAGTATTACTGGGTCTTGGTATGAGTCTGTCTTCACACAGAAAGGACAGTGCATGTGTGGAGTCTTGTTGGTACATGATGCATCTTGGCACACACTTGGGGAGTAGTTGTTTTCAGTACCCTTGATCCGAACACTTGGGTGTGTCTAGACAAGAAAATCAAGCATTTAGAAAACATAATTCATGTTCAATTTCAAAACATAAGTGATGAAAACAAGTTACTATCAGACACCTGCACTGTCATTTGTCAAATGCAAAAAAATACACAATAACCAGATAGACTTTAGCTTCCAGCAATGTTCATGCTATATGATGGCAGTCTGCAAATAATTAAGTATGGAGCAGACAATCTTGGGATTGGCATTACAAACATCAATTACTGGCAAAGCATAAAAAAAGCAATCAATGACAAAGGGTTCAAAATTAACTCTTTGCGGCAGCAAATTTCCTATTCAAAATCCTATTTTGCTACCTGAACCCCCCCACCCCCCACCCCAAAAAACACACATTAGCAACAACTTGCAACCAGATATTTTTTTTAGTGAAACCGCTTATGTTCATCAATATTAGCCGTCATTTTCAAAGGAAAGACCTCTGCTTCGGAAATTCACTCGTAAACTTAACGATACTGGTATTTTAATTTTAAAAAAATGCTCATCATAGCTTTTCTTGGTCACTTACACATTGCAATAATCATATAATTGTGGCAGAGAACCAGTCAGCTCAATGTGCATGTGCAGCAGTATAACATTACTGCTTCATAGGTTTGATAATGAACATTCATCATTTCCTGAAACGCACGGGCAACAAAACTTCACCTTCTAATACAAATAAAGACACTACCTTTGCATAACTTGACAAATACCAGTATGCAGAGGTACTTAAGACATTATGAACTGATTATCTAATGTATTTTTCGCAATAGGAACAAATGCTGCTACCAGGTAAAAGATTTAAACCAGGTAGCAAGTACTTGCTACTTCTTAAGAAAGTTAATTTCGAACACTGTTAGTTTGTTTGCTACTTTATAAAAAGGTTCATTTCGAACACAGTTTGTTTGTTGTGCAACACCACACTCAGCAATATTTCAGCTATTTGGCAGTGATCTGTTTACAACAGTCTGGACCAGACATCTGTCAACCAAGTCAGCAATCCACACCATATGATTCTTTTAGTTGCCTGCCATGGCAAGCATTGATGAAGTCATTACAAATCAATATCCTTTTCAACAGAATAGTAACAAATCTGTTGAAAAAATAGACCTGTGGTAGAACTGATCTTCAGTAAGCCATGCTTGTCATAAGAGACTTGCTGACTTGGTAGACACATCATTGTATCATGATTGTATAGACTGGTGTGCATACTCTCATCACTGGATTGTCTGGTCCAGGCTAGATGGTTGCAGAACGCAGCCATGTGTGGCATATTAGAGTGGTGTAAAACTAAATTTACTCAACAACCACTATTTTAACAAATTCAACATCTCTTATTTACAGCAATGAGACCCTAACTCGATCTGAAAACAGTTGATCAGCATTGCTAAATTTGTGGTTGACAGGACTAGTCAAAGGATGGGATGCACCCGAGTCAATGAAATATGGCAGATTGTGGCGTGTGTCATCATGAAGTCAGTCACTCGAACATCCATTCTCAAGCTTCACAACTTTCCCGAGCAATTTCATTATCCATTCAGAAGCCTGTCGTGGGATTTTCTGGCAGCTCGAAGTCAAGAATACATTTTGGTCGCACAAACACTAAAATTAGTGCACTTAACATTTTGCATGCTCCCGCCGTTCGTTGAAAGTCGACCAGCGGATAACGTAAATTTAATTTTTCAAATACCAGTATTAAAACTCAAGAAAATGAAACAGACTTGTGGGGAAAAAAAGCGTCTGCTACGAAAACAGACACTAACAGTTCACAAATATTACAACCAAAATGGCGCTGATCATTTTCAAAACCGTTGTTGGTGACACCTTAACTTACAACGAATGTCAGTGGATTCATCTTGCTGCACTGAAGTGTCTGTCTTGTCACATTCGCTTTGATTTGATTTGTCGCTACTGTTTACGGGTTGCAATTTGCTCTTCCCTCCGTGCACCTTTGTGTAAACGTCATGAAATGTTCAGTGGTACTTTCAATGACGTCACGTCTTCTGCCTGCTTTTTAACTTCGGGTTACGCCGTGAAGATAATTATTACTACGGACGTGCTCGTGGATTGGCGGAAACAGTCGATTCATAACGAAGACCGCTGCACAGACAAACGGTGACACTTCCGCGTCCATGAGTCTCTAAAAGGTAAACAATGAATCCCGAAATTGTCATCGCGTTAGATTGTCAATGGGTGAAAAGGATTAGTTATGAAACATGAACAGTGATACTTATAATCTCCATTCATATGCCAGTGTATTTCGAGATATGCAACAGTTTGAAATGATTGCGATAGGGATGCCGGGCAATAGTTTAGCTCCACCACTACATGCCCACACAAGCGAATCCTATTGGTGGTGTTGAGAAAGTGTTTGGTGGCATGTTTTCATTTCAAATATATCTAATAATATTAAAATCGTTTTGAAGTGCCTTAAGTGTCATTGTAACAGTGAGGGCCCCACAGTGAGATTTTAAAAAAAGTTTTTTTCTCCATCGTTTTCGATTGATTCATCGAGAAATATTTATGAACAGAATTCAATATAAAGGGAAAATCAGCACTTCTGGTAATTTCAAAGTTCACGTACTTTCACGGGGCAAATCAAATAAGGACGTCTTTGTATTGAACCCATGTTTAGATTCACCAGAAAGTGCTCGAAACATTATCGGGACCACACTATCCACAACATATTTGAGCTTTCATTCACAGATTGATTTTCACACGTACAACCAGTCTGTGATTACGTTTCTACGGTTTCAACATCGGATTGTGTAATTTTTGTTTCAAAGTTGAACTCTAGATCTATGGTATACCGAACACCAAATCGAAATGGATATGTCGTCTGATGCACATGTACTTTGGATGGGCAAAGCGATGGAACTTGCCCACAATGCTTTGGAAAATAGAGAAGTTCCTGTAGGTTGCATCATGGTGTATAAAGACAAGGTGATCGCCACGGGCAGAAATGAAGTCAACGAGACAAAAAATGCAACCAGACATGCAGAAATTGTTGCCATTGAAGAAGTGTTTAAATGGTGTAAAGCTAATAATCACAAACCAGATGGGGTGTTTTCAGAGCTGGTTTTGTATGTGACAGTGGAACCTTGCATCATGTGCGCAGGAGCTCTCAAACAAATGAATGTTCCAATGGTTGTGTTTGGATGTGCCAATGAAAGATTTGGTGGCTGTGGTTCCATCTTGAATGTTGCAAGAGATGATCTTCCAAGTCTTGGACCCAAGTTTGTTTGTGTATCAGATGTGATGGCCAACGAGGCAGTAAACTTGCTGAAAGACTTTTACAAGGGAGAGAACCCACATGCACCAGAAGATAAACGGAAAAGCAAACAAGCAGAAACATCACTGAAAAGTGATGCCTCGTAGCAGAACTGCAAAAAAACAAAAACAATATGATACAATGTATAATAAGATACTAAGTCATAGATATGACAAGTGAGGAAGGTCACATTCTGAAGTTATGAAATTTTTTGTTCCAGGTTGACAAGGCTGGCAGATTTACACAAACATGACGTTCATTGAAACTGACACAACATTTCTTGTAGAACTTGTGTCAAAGAGACTGAAGTGACCTGATGTAAGCACTGTGGTAGTGTTTACGGATTAAATAATTTGTAGCAAAGTCTTCTGTCAGCAGGAATGCATTTCCCATGTTCACAGACCAAAGGATAGAACTTGTGGTATAGTTTTTTGATTAAAATGCTTGTTTGTGCAAGAAGTTACAGTATTTTGAGCAGACGCCTCATCCGGTGTCATGGTGAGAGAAATGCTTACCTTTCATCCCAGGGTGGTCGACAGAAGCTGGTGGTGTTGGGAACAGGATGGGGCAGTTACAGTCTGCTGAAGAACATCAATAAGAAACTGTATGATGTCATTGTTGTCAGTCCTAGAAACCATTTCCTGTTTACACCTCTCCTGGCCAGCACAACAGTCGGGACTCTCGAGTTCAGGTGAGATGAGTATTTTCTCCCAGACACATTCTGTGCATATTACTTTCCACGAAACAATCCAAGTAAAAAATTCATCAAGTTCTACAGTAGGTTTAGACCAACCTTGACACTGAATATAATAATGCTTGCTTTTAAGAACCTTACTGAACAAGGCTTTGCTTGACTACAAGTGACTTTTCAGGTTAGAATTGGTCTTCAGTAACACATGCTTGTTGTAAGAGGTGTCTAACTCTAAGGATCAGGTGTTCAGACTTTCCCAATTGGCTGGTTTGTTGCATATTCCATTTGAGTTGGCTGATGCTCATGCTGTTGATCACAGGATTGTATGGCCCAGACTCGATTATTTACAGACCTCTGCAATATAGGTGGAATAATGCTGAATGCAGTGTGAACAGCAAACAAAACAAACATTCCAAATATTTCCTGTTTGTGTTTCATGTCCACTGTGTACGAACCACTGAATTGTGATGTTCATCATCTAGGTCAATCATTGAACCAGTTCGCAATACCGGATTCCGTCAGTCAGCTCACTTCCATCTTTCCCGAGCTGCGGACCTTGACCTTGAGAAGAAGGCCCTGTTGTGTGAGAGTGGGGTAAAGTCAAGTCTGAACTACTGGCTACAGTTTGACAAACTTGTGATTGGAGTGGGAGCTCTCAGCAACACATTCAATGTACCCGGGGTGAAGGAACATGCTTTCTTCCTGAAAGTAAGGCACTTTTCTTTCTTTGTTCTATCAGAGCAACAGGTTGTAGACCCATCAAGATTGAGGTTAGAATTGGTCCCCAGAAATCCATGCAAGTCATAAGAGGTGACTAACAGGATCTGGCGATCAGGCTCATTGTATCACAATTACGCGTACTGGTGCTCATGAGGTCAGTCACTGGTCAGTCTTGATTATGTGCAGGTAGCCAAAAACCTCCTGAGTGTTGTGTTATACAACAAATACACCTTGGAAATCTAATACGTCAAATAATGCACAAACAAGTGTCAATATTTATTGTTAACTATAGTGTCTCAGTCTGTATATATTCAAGTCTGGACCAGACAATCCAGTTGTCAACAACATGAGCATCAATCATCATGGTTGGGATATAATGATGTGTCAACCAATTCTGCGAGCCTTACCACCTGATCTCATTAGTCGCTTTTATTTAGAAGCGTTGGTTTCTGAAGAACCAAACAGATATGTTAGAATGACCACTCATTGGTTTGAAAATACATAACAGACTGCAGCCTTGGAGTGAAATATAAACACCAAACAAAAATATAAATGGCCAGGTAATTATGCATGAATACATAATATATCTACTGAATCACTGAAAGTGTATTTGGTGCATTGTTGTGTCAGCATCATTACTTATTTCCCATGGTTCCTTTCTTCAGGAAATAGGTGATGCTAGAAGGATTCGTAATCGCATATTGAACAACTTCGAGCTTGCAGTGCAGCCTGGAATAGATGAAAGTGAAGCACGGCGGCTGCTTCACATAGTCATTGTTGGAGGTGGCCCAACTGGCGTTGAGTTTGGAGCCGAGCTGTACGACTTTGTGCAACAGGTCAGATACAGGAAAACTGTCTTTTAACATGTTACTCTCTGAAAAAGACTCTTAAAAATGTATAGATTTGAAAGTGTACAACTTGCAGTTACAGTTTTCAGGTCATGTCTTGACATAATGATATATACTTAAGATTTTGCAGAGTGATTTGTAGTGCAATGTGAAAATGAGGCAACATCATATTTCATTAACATTAAGAAAATTAACATTGACATTCACATTAACATTAGTCAAACCATATTAACTGTGATCTCTTACTATAATACAAAACAGCTGTTTGAAGATATAACAAATCCTTCACCCATTGGGCGGTGAGGTTGCTTAGTGCCTAAAGTGTTTGTTTGTCAGGCCAAAAGACCTGGGTTTGATTCCACATTTCTGGTGTCTCCTGTGATATTGCTGAAATATTGCTAAAGCGATGTGAAACGAAAATTCACTCACTCATCATGCCCAAAGATCACCTTTGTTGAGTAAACTTTGGCCTCTCAGAATTTTGTTTTGACCTCCCAGAAATGATGTGTGCACAAGTCTGCAAAGCAGTATCCTAGTACACAGGAATGTCTTCGTGTAGCCTTTATCATTGTTCATGCAGAAGTTGCCTGTTTATCTTGGTTTTGGGATATAGAAATAAGATATGCCACCTCTCTGTTATATCTGTTTTGTCATCCAGGATGTGATGCACCTGTACAAACAGCAGCAGAAGATGGTCAAGGTGACGCTGGTGGAGTCCAATCAGATACTAGCATCTTTCGATGAAAAACTCCGCAACTTTGCCACCAAGAAGATCCGAAACAGAGACCGCTTTGATATGGTGCAGTCCTCTGTTACAGGTTAGATTACATCTTCAAAGCTCTCTTAGCTCGAAGATAGTGCCATACATTTACATTAACTTACGACTATCTTAGGACTATTGTGCTGACCTTGGAAGTGGAAAAGCTTTCAGCTTGAGGTAGAAATTTGTCAAGTGACTTGTGAAGATCTGGGTGAGAATATTGACCTTCAGTAACCCATTCTTGTCGTAAGAGGTGACTGATGGAATAGGGTGGTCAGGCTGTTTGACTGGGTTGACACATGTCATGGTATCCGGGTTGTGTAGATCGATGCTCATTGTTGATCTCTGGAATGTCTGGACCAGACTGCATTATTTGTAAACCTCTACTACATAGCTGGAATATTGCTCGGTGCGAAGTAAAACTAAACTCACTCATTTATCAAATGATTAAGTAAATAGTGATGGCTATTGCTCACTATCATTCTCTTCTCACAGAGGTTACTTGTCATATCTTCCTATGAACCTCTGTTCTAATACGACCATAATTCGCGGTTCTCATAAAATACCCTCGGGGTAAAAAATGGCAGCAGATCTCCCTTTTTTCTGTCCAATCAGAACACGTGTTACATCGACCTAGATTCAACTTGACAAATGCAAGCAATATGGAGAAACAAACATGACATGACTGAGTTCTGTCTAAAAGAAACATTTGAGTATCGCGCTTGGGAAGAGGTTTTAGTAACCACTGTGGGAGATAATGGCTCACTATATGCATATTGATAATTGGAGCTGATTATTTGATCAATAATCGATTGTAATCATAAACTCCACCAGAAAACTAGTGGGCAATGATAGGACACAGTCATAACATTGTGCAAACGAAACTGACACAGACCAATACCACAATCAAGATGATTGAGGACTCTTCCTGTTGAAACACACACACAAGTATGTTGATTACATTGTAGAGGTGAAGGAGGACAGCGTGACCCTGGCTGACGGGAGCATGATTCCATGTGGACTTGTGGTCTGGAGCACCGGGCTGGCACCGCGACATTTCACTCGCAGTCTCAAAGTGGAGAAGAACAGTCGTGGGCAGGTGTGTTCCTCTTCATATTCTGTCAGCATCTGTCAGTGATACATGTTCCTTTTGTGACAGAGACATGGGAGATATCGGGAAGGATGACAATATATGGATGAACAACCTCTTTGTTGCTGTGAGCAGCGACGTTTTGATGTTGGTTTTTAACACTGTTATCAAGGCAGTCATCACCTTACTGCCACAACTTCTAAATGCCTTTTAAAGATGTTATGGGAGATATCTCTGGAATTTTGTTGACAGTGTTCATGACCAGTGGTTTGGCAAATTCAGGGCGAATAGCAGCCTAAGTAAACTAAGTAAACCCAAGTAGAATTCTTAATTTGATTAGTACTAATGTTTATTTCTTTTGTGTGTGGATGTCAACACATTTCAGATATTAACTGATCGCTACCTGAGAGTACTGAACAACCCTGGGGGTGAAGCCTTGAAGGATGTGTTTGCCCTGGGGGACTGTGCGGACATCAAGGACATGTCTCTCCCTTGCACAGCACAGGTGAGTCAGCTCCTGCAAGGACATGTGTTCTACTCAGGATTTTATCATGATTCTCAAACATGGTGTACCTGGGGACCCTCAGTTGTTAGTCTTAGGGGTCCTTGCAGGCAGTGTGAGGGTCCCGTGAAGTAATGTTGTAGAGAAGTGTATGTTTTGATATTTTCTTTAAAAGAAATGATGCGCGTAACTGCTTTATAGAAACAACCAACTAATTAGCAAAGTGGTTGTGGGTACAATGGATAATGTGTCTCAAAGATCACAGCTAATTGTTTGTCTGCGTCCATTCTCTATGCTTGTATGTACTGGTCGGACATTTGCGCATCGCGTAAAACCCTGCAACTGCTATACGGACCCATACATCTCCATCCTGTCATAGAACAGTGGTGTGCAAATGTGTGAAGTGCTGTAAATTACGGTTGCTTTCATTAGGAATGCTAGAAAAGACTGTGACAAGCATCACTTGGGGCTTTCGTCTACATCGAGCTTCCATCATGAAAAACACTGTGTGGTCATTTGGCAGATTAGCAGTCAAGTCCTGCTCTACTTGAATCTCCTGCCTTTTTTGTGGGGGCCAGGGGTAGCCTTGTGCTTAGAACTTAAAAATCTGTTATCCTACCTCACACATCAATGCCGCTTTCAAATTGGCTGAGCTCTCTTACATTATTTTCAATGTACCCCACTTACAGACGAGTGACATTTCTATGTACCCCGCTGGCAATGCCAAAGTCAATAAATACTTCTTGGTAGTGATTCTTGATCTCAAATGACACTGAATAACATGTACGGAAAGTACCGATGTTTTGTGAATGCATCGGATCAGTGGAAGGGAGAAAACTCTTAATGTGTTTTTCTTGTCAAAATGAAGCAATAGCCACAAATAATGTTGTACCTGTGCTTCAAACAACTCAAAATTAACATTGAGGTGTTTGGTAAATAAATATGTTATTCACTAGACCCTCAGTACCCATGGGTTAAATACCCACAATGTTTGTTTATGTTCCACTCACCCTTTTGGTCCAGGGAACATAAACAAACCCAGAGGGTACATCAGCCCATGTCTTGTCATGACCAGTGAACAACTTCTCCTTGTTTGTGATTGTCTCCATGTGTTTTGTAGGTTGCTGAAAGAGAGGGACGCTACCTGGCCAACTTCCTCAACAAGGGATGTGCTGATGATTTTGGAGAGTTTAAGTTCACCAGTATGGGAATGTTGGCCTACATTGGGGATTATCAGGCCCTGTCGGACACGCCCAACATCAAGTTACAAGGTCTGTTTACTTACAGCGGGATATGTCACCCCAGTGGAGATGATGCTTTTGCTGATTTTATGTTATTATCCCCTGCCACGCGTTTAGCATGAAGCAGGGGATATACAGTGCACTCTCTCTATTCAGACAAAAAAGTCCGAATTACAGAGCACTCTGAGTTACACAGAAATTTCCTATAAAGAAGGATTGCGTCGGGAATGTAAGTTCAGTCCAGTATATATGACAGCAATACGAGAAAGACAGAATTCAAGTTGGACAGAGAACACTGTAGTATGAAATGGAATATCATCAGAATCGTTGAGTAGATTCTTTTCCAATTCAGTACCAAGGTCATCTAGATATATCAAGAACCGTTCTCTGGATTTTCTTCATATATGACATCAAGCTTTATCTAGGGAAGGTGCAGAGCATGGTTGATTTTGGTGACATAAACTTAGTTCTTAAGGTCATGGCGACACTTTTAAATTTTCAACATCTTTACCTGCATGTTAAGTTTGTCAACAAGATACCTCAAGAATCATTTGCTAGAGTTCCTTCATCTTTGGACCCGTGAAGGTCCCGGGGTAGAATAGGCCTTCAGCAACCCATGCTTGCCATAAAAGGTGACTATGCTTGTCGTAAGAGGCGACTAACGGGATCGGGTGGTCAGACTAGCTGACTTGGTTGACACATGTCATCGGTTCCCCATTGCGCAGATCGATGCTCATGTTATTGATCACTGGATTGTCTGGTCCAGACTCGATTATTTACAGACCGTTGCCATATGGCTGTAATATTGCTAAGTGCGACGTAAAACTAAACTCACTCACTCACTCACTCACTCCTTCATCTTTGACACGAAAAATCTCCTTGGAAATGCAAGTTGACTGTCAAGTGCTGTGGGGGATTATGTCACTGTAGTGACAATGCTTCCCTGAAAAGAAATTAAGAATACCTGATATGTTCCTATGAATTTTCCATTATCATTCTATGACAGGGTCAGGCATGTTTGACTTCATTAGAGTGGTGTCCATCACCTTACTGGTGATACATTGCTTTTGCGGACACTATGTTGCACAAATTAAGTTAAGAACACTCGATATGTTCATGTGAGTTTCGCTTCATCATTATGTGACAGGATGAGGCATGTTTAACTTCATTGCAGTGGTGTTGATCATCCTACAGGTCAGACAATGCTTTTACCAATTCGAGAGCTGTAGGATTTTGTTTCTGTGCAGGATTTCCATCATGGCTGCTGTGGCGCTCGGCCTACCTGACCCGACTCGGCAGTTGGCGACTGAGGATGCAGGTGCCCCTGGACTGGACGAAGACACTCCTCTTCGGGAGGGACATCTCCAGATTTGACTAGAGTTCACTGTGTGCCTTACAAGCAGTGTGATCAAGCAGTGCAATTACCTGTGTAAAAGTGTCCATCTCCATGACAACTAATGTATATTAAAAGTTTCTGAAGTATAAATGAGGTATGTCAGGTTGGATTTAGGAGTCACTTTGGGTGTTTGGATCACTGAGAAATATTAAGTCTGCTGCTTTTACATTTGATGTCAAAAAGCTTCTTCAGAGACCACAATGAAATCAGATCTTAACTCTGATACTGTACACACTAGGGCTGCCTATTTGAAGTGATCAGGAGTTTGATAATCCTTGAATGAATATCAATCAGTTATTGATAAATATTTGAGAAGTAATTTAGCAAAATACTATAAAAAGTTTGAAATCAACATATTTCACATTACTGGTGAGTAGTGACATATTAAGTCATCGATAGGTGGTCAGGTGAAATGACACGAGTCGCTCTTTAGGATATTCGCTCATATGATGACATAAGCATGAATACCCCACTGAGTCAAGTTCATACTGACTCTGAGCCAACCAGTCCTTGTAGTATCCATTAATGCTGAGGGCCAGGCAGGGAGAAACAAGTACCACATTTCTTTGGTATTATGGGTCCCGCAACCTCCTGTGCTCTGGGCTTGTGTATGGATAACTCACAAAAGTGTGTCCTGAACATAATTAAAAGCAGCTCATGAGTAAAGACATAAAGACCTAACTTTTTGTGTATTGTGAAAGTAGATTATATGTCATCACAAAAATGTATGTACGATATTATCAAATGCCTGAATAACAGTGAGGGACTGTTAATAATTTATGGCTAGGGGGGTGATGATGATTTTTATAAAGGAGCATGTACAGTGTGAATGATACCCCACCCTTTCCCCTAAAATTTATGAACAAAGATTCCGACTTCAAGTCATATACAAAATCACTGAGGCACCACCAGTATTGAGGAGTTCCACAAACCGCAAGAGAAAAAAATAGGTGAGCCCAGCTTAAAATCACTATCACCCTCTAGCTGTAAGTTATGAATGGTTCTTAAACAATAATTCTTGAGATGATATTTGATCCTTTTTGCCTGCCATAAAAACCACCGTTTGAAGATCCGATATCCAGACCCTATCTCAAAGTACCTCATCGTAGGAGATGGCACTAGATGAACCTTGTAATCAATGCTGCGGCTTCGAAACTTAGAGTATGCATGAGCAAAGCTTTGTAGATCACATTTGATAGCTATCTCTAGAAAATGAACTTGATCAGCCACCTCGTAATGTAAATGATAACGTTTCTGCCTTTCATATAAATATTGATATTTTATACACCCAGGCTGAATGCGGTGAAATCACCGTAATATTTGTTTGGTGGCAGATTTATTTTGTTTCAAAATAACCTGCTGATGCTGAATCAAGATATGAAGCCATATCATTACAGAAAATCTCCCAATTCATTTTCTTGGCTATCTAGGGCTATGTGAAACCAGTTGGATTTAATCCAAAACAACCTTTCATGTCGGTGCGGCCAGATCTTCATGCAGAGAGACATTGTACTGGACTAACATTACTGACTTTAAGGAGATATTGGTCCCGAGTGAGCTATGGGCAGGATGGGCAATACACACGACTGAGAGAGATAGTATTGTATAACCGAGGACAAACTACTGGGACCAGGAAGGTACCATGCCCTATCATGTGTGATGGAACTTGCCTTAGTTATTAGAATCAGGGATATAGATGTGGTAGGTAGCTTGTTAACTTGTAACGAGTGACAATTCAGAGGGACTAGTTGATTTTAAAAAAAAAAAAAAAATGTCTAGTCCAAAATGTTCTGTTGTCGAGGTGAGATTTACCAATGGTGTCAAACACATAATGTACAAGTGCTTGGTTCTGGATTGCGCAGGGAATGATGTGATGACTTAGTAACCCGGGTATGTATTTTATCAAGTTTGAATGAAATTATATCTCATGTTGATTCTAATTACTATATGTTATCTATTTACATAGAGTATTTTTATTTAGTGAAAGTTGATCTTTAATGCAACAATAAAATACCTATCTGAATGTCTTTTTGTGTTTTTGAGAAGTAATATTTATGATGGGCCCTAAGGGTTCTTGGAAACAGGTTCCCCAGATGACAAATAGATCCACTGACCTGCACTAATTCCATGAAACCATTGTTCACTTTGGGGGTAGTTTCCCTCGCTAGATGTGTTGTTGTTCTCCATGAGCACAGACTAACTCCAACCCATGAAGATCAGGGTTAGAATGGATCTTCAGCAACCTATGCTTGTCGAAAGAGGCAATAAACAGGATCAGATGGTCAGATTCTCTGCCTGGTTGACTGATGTCATTGTACCCCAGCTGCATTGATCATTGCTTATGCTGATTGTTGGTCCTGACTCGTAGCCATATAGATGGAATATTACTGGGCATTAAATTGAATAACTAGGCATTGAATAACAAACAAACAAAAACATGGGAGGAAAACCTGATATGATGCAGGTTTTAATGTTTTTCGTTATGTTGAAACCCAGGAACATGTAGGGTGCCTCTAATCGGGAAACATAACCAGGATTACACATTATTTGAAACAACCATGGGTGTCTGGCATGCCTGAGGGTGGCAATTCAGCCAGACATGCCTGTACAAGCAGTCAAGAATACCAAATCAATGACCCCCCCCCCCCCCCCCCCCCAAGTATTGATGAGTTCCACAACCACCAGAAAACAAAAATGGGTCAGCCCACCTTAAAATCACTAGCACCCCTCTAGCTATAAGTTATGAATTGTCCCTACACATTAATAATTCTTGAGATGATATTTGATCCTTTTTGCCCACCTAAAAACCTCCATTTGAAGATCCAATACCCAAACTTTATCTCAACCCAGGAACGTGCTGGGTGCCTCTAAAACCAGAAACATAACCAGGATGAAACATGATTTGAAACAACCATGGGTGTCTGGCATGCCTAAGGGTGGCAACTCAGCCAGACATGCCCCTACAAGAATGAGTGAGATTAGTTCTATGCTGCTGTTAGCAATGTTGCAGCAATAAAAGGGGGACATAGGAAATGAACTTCACACATCGAACCCTGGTATTCGGAGTGATGAGTGAATGCTTAAACCACTACGATACATCACCGCCCCCTACAAGGACAGAAGAAGACCAAAGATGTATATATCATTTATTTCATGTATGTACAATAATGCGTAACATAGGTACTAAAACTGCAGATTCACAGTGACATAAACAGGTTAGGTGAGAGAGTATTCATCTGGACTACACATTTGTAATCCAATTATTCTTAAACAACAACAATCAACAAGCCTACCACAGTCATTATGGAATGTTGATTTACTAGACATTGTGATTACCTGTAGCCTTGACAATAACAGAACATACCATGCTAAGAATGTTGCACACTTCAACTGCAGTATCGTCAAATGGATGCAAGAAGTCCCTTGAATTAGCAGAGTGAATTATACTCATCTGGACATGTAGGAACATGTTTGTCATATTCCCTGCATTTACCTGGAAACAATGACAGGACATACCTCACACTAAATAATGTATTTGACACAGATTTAGACGGAGATTTTATTAATGATGGTGCTGTTTGTAACCCATCATAATCTAAAAAAACTCACTATGACAATCAAAACACTGGCTAATTACACGGACTGACAGTTTAGTTTTATGCCAGTTTTAGCAATATTCCAGCAATAACACGGCAGGCAACACCAGATACTGACTTCACACATCGTGCCCATGTGTGGAACTGAACCCACATCTTTTGTGTGAGTATGGTTAATTACAATGTGATAATGTCTGACGAATAAAAATATCCATAACAATTATTTGCATTGTAACTCATTAAACAACCCGGAGAACCTAAATCTTCAGCTTTTGACTTCAAATACAGCAAAGACGGCAATATAAATTCATTACAAGTGCAGTGATATGTCAAATCTACAGGCTTGGTGTTATTGTGTACTGATGACATTTCACAGAGTAAAACAGGGCCATTTGCATAAATTCCATGATACATTTTCCACAGTGGTTGTGACTTGTGCTAATTTAGCATTAATTCCATGATTTACAGGCATCTGTCAAACTTCATGCCTCCAAGTTAACTTTTTCAGAGAGAAAGCAGGTTGATCCTCAAAATCTTCAGGAACCAATACTTGTCAGTTTGGAGTTAACAACGTGTTAAATACACAAAAATATGTCTGTACTGAAAATAGTGCAAGCTGAATATAAGTTATCAAGATTTTTTTATGCCCAAAGCATACTATGTACTCACATTTCAAATCTCTGAATATGTTTCATTTAAACACAACTTCAGGTTTCAGATTTAACGTATGGTTGACACTTAGAGACTTGAAACTGACAAAGTTAACATAAAATATGAACACCACTTGTAAACACAGGCTGCTAAGCAGTAGTTGGTTTGTGGTCTCTGATATTCAGATCTGCATTATCAAAGACTCCAAGGCCGAAAACAACCACACACACTTCGGATTCCTCCACTCCCGCTGCATCACCGCCACACCCCGTGGCAGGTTGCATTTAGTTGTGGAGGATGGTGTCGTATGACTGTTGTACTCCAGCATAGATGTCTGTCGTTTGGCACTTGAGAGACAGCTGCAAGTAAGAGGAGATTCAGGTTAGGTGGACAGAATCAGGGAAACGGCTTCAGATAATGTCTCATTCCTATGAGTAAGACATGACTAATGGGATTGGGTGGTCAGACTCCCTGACTCATGTCACTGTATCTCAGTTACGCAGATCAAGCCTCATGCTGTTGATCACAGGGCTGTTTTGTCCAGACTTCATTATTTGCAGACCGTCGCACTATAGCTGGAATATTGTTGGGAGTAGCATTAAGCAACAAGCCAACCAACAGTTTTCATGAATGTTTTTATTGTTGATTTCAGTGATATTCAGTGCATGAGTCTGGACATGCATATTATATTAGGAGAAGAAGTTTTTGTAGTTTGACAGGTGTCACCCCAATTGTCCAGCAATATTGTAGTGGAATGACACAAGAAATGCAGACGCTCAGACACAAGTTACATCACCACCTAGTGATTAAGTGAGTGACCTATTACACAGCTTTCAGCAATATGTTAGCAATATTCCAGCAATATGTTAGCAATATTCCAGCAATATAACGGTGGGGGACTCCAAATGTAGGCTTCACACTTTGTACCCATGTTGGGAATCGAACATAGGTATTTAGTGTGATGAGCGAGTCTACTCCACTGCCCCACAAGATTTACAGAAACCTGATAACAAAATTTATGAACTTGTTTAATTTTGTTCACTTTTGTATTATATAGTCTATATATAGGTATGTACAGCTCTGACCAACTCATGAACAGCAAACATACTGACCGTGAAAGAAGGATTGCCTGGTTGAATCTTCAGTTCGGCCAACACCTTGATGCCATTGGTGAGTTTGAGAGACTGATACAGCATGTCTTGGCCCTCAACGTTTCGCTTGGCGATCGTGAAGATGTTGCTGTTCCTCAGTTTCTGGGACACTGTGTCTGAAAATGAGCACACAGATTGTCGGTACATCCACATGGGAGTAGGCAATCATCATGAGGATGATGCACGTGGTGTGCTGTGGGTTCATCACGAGGAGGTCATCATCATGGGTGGGTTGGGTGGGTTGGGGTGGGTCGTCGTTTTGGGTGAGATCATTAGTGTTTACTGGACGGGAGATACCTAGTTTGTGTTTGTTTCACATGATAGATGGTGACCTATCTTTGTGTTGAACATTATAGTGACCAATCTGCATTGCAGTTTTCATGGTGGCCTGTGCTGCACATTACTGATAGTGACCTAGATGTATTGTGTTGTATGTTAATGATGGTGCCCTAACAGTGCTGTGTGGCATACTATCGATAGTGACCTACCTGTGTTGTATTGCACATTACTGATAGTGACCTGTTTTATACTGCACATTACTGATGGTGATCTGCCAGCATTGTGTGGCACATTAATGATAGTGACCTGTGTTGTGTTGCACATTATTGATGGTGACCTGTTTTATACTGCACATTACTGATGGTGATCTGCCAGCATTGTGTGGCACATTAATGATAGTGACCTGTGTTGTTGCAAATTATTGATGGTGACCTGTTTTATACTGCACATTACTGATAGTGATCTGCCAGCATTGTGTGGCACATTAATGATAGTGACCTGTGTTGTGTTGTGTTGCACATTATTGATGGTGATCTACCTGCATTGTGTTGCACATTACTGATAGCGACCTGTGTTTGTAGCATATTACTGACAGTAACCTACCTGCATTGTGTTGCACATTATTGATGGTGTACTGGACCTCGTTTGTGGATGGGATCTCCTTCCATGTGGCCAAAAACTCTTTCTTGTCCATCTCACCATCCTCCACAAACAACACATGCAGAGGCACAACCGTGCTAAAGTAAAACACGGAAATGTTGTTCTTAATGGCAACCTGCAAGAACCAAACAACATTCCCATTACAGTCATCTGAATCCAGACTAGCTATAAGGAGCTATGTATGCCCTTCCCCTGAAAATACGATAAACACTTGATAAAAAGGTCTTCATGACAAAATTACCACATTCTGAAGCAAGAAGGGATTCCTGGAGATATGTTGTCTTAAGCATAACAGAACCCAGGTCACAAATTAGTTGAAGTTACTCAACATTGGTCACAGACAGTACTTGGATGGAAGGCCATATCTGGCAGCATGCCTTAGGAGACCAGGAACTTGTATCCAATTAACACACTGACTGCCTTTCACGCGTTTACTCGTAGTGTCTATTCTGGTTGAATTTGCCACTACAAGTATCTCATAGCTGTATCAGTGGTATTTTAAGACAAGTTTCAACTGTTGGCAAACATGCACATGAAGAGATCGGCTCCTGGCTGTAACAAGGAATGCCAGGAAACATTTGTTTCTTGTGCTTATTTTGCCAGAATTGATACGAGCATACTTGTGGTGGCAGTCAATGTGTTAAGGTGTGTGACAGTTCAGTCTGTTGACAGAGCTCTATCAAGTTGTCCCTGTACTCACCTGCAGATTCATGAGAGGGTCCATCTTCTGTACGGCACCACCAGTACTGAGCGGCAGGGACGTGCTCGCTGAACTGTTGGGGGTAAGGGGGCTTTGGATCTGAAGCGGTTGGGCTTGCGTCAGACCAAAACTGAAAACAGAAGAGTGAGTGAGTTGATAAATGGACAAGTGAATAACATGAGAGTAACATACATAACATGAAGTGGATGCCAATGATTTCATCATACACCATCTTTCATGTCAAGATTTGGCCAAAATGCACAACCAATAGCACTCTCAGCAATGCCACACTCAGCCCGTATTCTAGTAATATGATGGCAAAGTAAAAATAATTTCAGTCTGAACCTGACAAGCCAGTGATAGGAGCAGCAATCAATGTAACTGGAGTGCACTGACCTGCTATGATCCAAATGACTAAATCTAATCTCTGCAAATGACCAAACCTGACTATCTGACCAAACCTGCCTATCTGACCAAACCTGACTATCTGACCAAATCTGACTATCTGACCAAACCTGACTATCTGACCAAATCTGCCTATCTGACCAAACCTGACTATCTGACCAAATCTGACTATCTGACCAAACCTGACTATCTGACCAAATCTGCCTATCTGACCAAATCTGCCTATCTGACCAAACCTGACTATCTGACCAAATCTGCCTATCTGACCAAATCTGCCTATCTGACCAAACCTGACTATCTGACCAAATCTGACTATCTGACCAAATCTGCCTATCTGACCAAATCTGACTATCTGACCAAACCTGACTATCTGACCAAATCTGACTATCTGACCAAATCTGACTATCTGACCAAATCTGACTATCTGACCAAACCTGACTATCTGACCAAACCTGACTATCTGACCAAACCTGACTATCTGACCAAACCTGACTATCTGACCAAATCTGACTATCTGACCAAACCTGACTATCTGACCAAACCTGACTATCTGACCAAATCTGACTATCTGACCAAATCTGCCTATCTGACCAAACCTGCCTATCTGACCAAATCTGCCTATCTGACCAAACCTGACTATCTGACCAAATCTGCCTATGTGACCAAACCTGACTATCTGACCAAATCTGACTATCTGACCAAATCTGCCTATCTGACCAAATCTGCCTATCTGACCAAACCTGACCAAACCTGACTATCTGACCAAATCTGACTATCTGACCAAACCTGACTATCTGACCAAATCTGACTATCTGACCAAACCTGACTATCTGACCAAACCTGACTATCTGACCAAACCTGACTATCTGACCAAATCTGACTATCTGACCAAATCTGCCTATCTGACCAAACCTGACTATCTGACCAAACCTGACTATCTGACCAAATCTGCCTATCTGACCAAACCTGACTATCTGACCAAATCTGCCTATCTGACCAAACCTGACTATCTGACCAAATCTGACTATCTGACCAAACCTGACTATCTGACCAAATCTGCCTATCTGACCAAATCTGCCTATCTGACCAAACCTGACTATCTGACCAAATCTGCCTATCTGACCAAACCTGACTATCTGACCAAACCTGACTATCTGACCAAATCTGACTATCTGACCAAACCTGACTATCTGACCAAATCTGACTATCTGACCAAACCTGACTATCTGACCAAATCTGACTATCTGACCAAATCTGACTATCTGACCAAACCTGACTATCTGACCAAATCTGCCTATCTGACCAAACCTGACTATCGAATTGAACAAACCTGTAGAGGTTGCAGATTCTTTGAATAGAGTCCTCCTTGGGGTACTTGTAAGCATTTAAAAGTTCTTTGAATTCTTGCAACAGTTGTAACCATAAAAAAAAATATGTACAAAACAAAAAAACATTGTTTTTGTTTTGTGAGACCACCCCTAGCCTCGTGACAGCCAAGAGAAGGTAACCCTTAGGCTAAAGCCTCAAGCCAAACACTTCCATTCTGTAACTAATACAGACTGAATGTGGGGAGGCGGGTAGCCGTACCCCAAGGAGGACTCTATTCAAAGAATCTGCAACCTCTACAGGTTTGTTCCATTCTTTCTCATAGAGATCCTCCTTGGGATACTTATAAGCATAAGACAGACTCCTAAAGACTGACCTTAGGGGGAGGCATTCTGTCTGCTTGTAAACCTCATACAAGATGATAACCTTTATTACAAAACGAAAGTAACAAGGAATCACACTTACCTGGTCACGTGACCGTCTGTGCCTTGCGGCGGGGATGCGGACCAGGGCCACGATAACGCATGGTCCAACCCTACTAATCTGTAAGATAGCCGTAGGGTTCCCAAAATATTGCTTCCCCTCCCTATTTTTTTCGCAACGAAAAAGGGGAGCCAGGACAGGCGACCCATATTACAGGGTTCTATTTACAGGTACCGGCCAAGGTGCTAGGGAAAGACTCAGAACAGTCTAGACCAGGAAACAAAATACCACCACCATAATAGAGCCCACCACCGGGATAAAAGATGGAAAGTATAAGATAAGACACCACCACCAGTCTACTTGTTTCAGCTACAACGTCAAATGATTGTTCGTCAATTTGCGAGGTTAGCTCAATCGGCTAGGGCACTCGTGCCCTGCCCAGTGGTGAGAACTGACTGGCCAAACCAAGCAGTCTGTCTGTCTGTCGCTTGACAGTCTGTCTAATTGGTAATGACGAATGAACGTGCTCGGTCGGCTTCAAATAGCGGCAGAGCAGATCTCCTCAATGGGCATACGCCTTAGACGTCGCCACAGCCCAAACCGAATGAGCTTTCAAACCGTCAGGTGTATCCCATACAAATGGCAGAGACAAGCCACCAAGATATGGTCTGCTTGTTCGCCGGAAGGCCAGCCTTGCCGCCACCATAACAGCAGAACAATTGGTCATTCTTCCTAATGTCCTTTGTTGGTTTGATATAAGCCTTAAGGGTCTTATGGACATCTAAGACGTGAGCACGTTGAAGAGAGGTACCGGGCGGCGAAGGCTGTGTGAAAGCCAGGAGCTCAATAGGCGCCGTTATGTGAAAGGTGCTATCTCTCTCAGGACGGCAAGTATCTGGCAATCGAATGCTCACTCTGTCTTTGTGAAACACCGTTAAATCTGGGTTGGCGGACATAGCATGTATGTTGCCTACCCACCTGCCAGAAGTTACAGCCACAAGAAAAGCAGTCTTCCATGTGAACAGCTAGAGGGAAAGAGCCGACATGTTGTGAAAAAGAGGACCGGACAACCATAAAGAACGACTGGCAAGAACCACAGGGGACTAATCCGCCGAACAGTATTCTATCCACGTCTGCAAAGAAGCTCTGCAGTAGAGGGTGCTGCCCCAATAATGCACCGTCAACAGGAATGTGGAAGACAGAGAATGCCATGGAGTAACCTCTAACTGTAGAAGCGGCCAGACCGGCTTCCAGCTTAGATTGTAAGAACTCCAACACAGACACTAGATCTGCAGAAAAGGGATCGAAAATCCCCCTGTCGACACACCAGCGCGCACAACAGGCCCATCTATCCTCATACTGAACGTTTGTCGAATCCCTCCGCGAAGCCAGAATTGTGTCTGCAACTTTTGCAGGAATTCCTCTCGCATGGAGGCGATTCCGGACAGTGTCCAGGCCACCCATTGAATCCTGGGATTCGGGTGCGGTGCTCCATTCTGGGATAGCAAGTCCGGTCGAAAGGGTAATAGTACAGGAGGCTTAGCCAGAAACCAGAGAATTACCGGAAACCAGCTTTGTGCCGACCAAAGAGGTGCCAGAAGCGCAAGTAGCCTCGTGAGATCAGAGGAACTGGTGAGAACGCCCACAGCACTGTCCATCCAATCGAGCAGAAAAGCGTCGTTGGCTATTGCTCTCAGATCAGGTATCCTTGAGCAAAACACAGGAATCTGCTTCGTCGCTCCAGAGGCGTACCTGGAACGACCCCAACAACTGGGAAATAATCCTGAATATCCCCCAATGCAGCATCCACTTGTGTGGGGCTAGTATACGTCTCGAGAGCACATGCGCGAACGTTATCAATGCCAAACTGGTCGCACCACAGTAGAAACTGCCATGCCTCCTGAAGGAGGGACGGAGACACTGTGTCGCCTTGCTTCAGGATATACATCATGGCGGTCTGGTTGTCCATCTCGAGACGAACCACTTCACCCCACACTGACTCCACGAAGCTCTCGAACACCCGGCGGACTGCTCTTAATTCCAACACATTGATGGGAAACGGCCCGAGACTGATAGTTCGCCCATGACGCCCCCCACCAAGCCTGTGAGGGAGGCGTCCGTCTGAATCGAAAGGGAAGGTGTCATTGTCTCTAAGGGGATCCTCCTGGACAGATTTCCGACTTCTGTACACCACCGCAGGTGAGGAATCAACCAATCGGGACTCTCGAGAAGCCGGGGCTGGCTTCCCTTTGCCCCGAAAAGGCTGCTGTTGCTGCGGTTGCAGCAACGTAGGATCTTTGCCCTTGCCTTTCGCCCTCTTGCTCCGTTTGTGCTGAAGTGGAGCAGTCCACTTAGCACCCTCCTTCGCCGGCGCCGAAGGGTAAGCCGAAGCAAGAGTGGGAGGCCGTTGGCGAGACGTGGAGGGTTGCTCCAACAAGGGCTTAGAGTCCATGAAGGTCCTAACTGCCTCCGTGGCCTCCCGCACAACCTGCGGAACCCCAGGGAAAAGGGAAGACCCCAACCTGTAGGGCAATGCCAGGAGTGCCTGTTGAGTAGCGGGTGAATACTGGGCTACGGACAACCATAGCCGGCGGAGACCCATGACGGCCCCCATCATCTGGCTGGCACAGCACCTAATGCTGTCCTGCGCCAGATGAGAGTGCACGTCTGTGAGCTGCCTGCCCAACACTGCTGGACGGAGAGTCGTCGGCAGTGCTCCCCTGATCCGACAGCTGCCCCTGCAAAGCAGAGAGGTAGGCTGCGTGGAACATAACTCGCAGCTGCTGGGACGCACACCTATACGACTCCTCGAAGGAGCTTAGGGCCGCCGGCCCTGCCTAGCCGAAGCCAAGGAAGAGGAGGAGGACCCCCCAAGGGTGTCCGAGGCGTAAACGCACTTGTCCACCACTGGCGGTTCGAACAGCGAATCCTCATCTAACTGATACCAGAGGCTGATCTCCCGAAGAACGAAGCGCGACCTGGTACCTCACAAGACAAAAAACGTTGTTTTTTGTTTTGTACATATTTCAAAAATATGGTTACAACTGTCACAAGAATTTAAAGAACATTTAAATGCTCATAAGTACCCCAAGGAGGATCTCTATGAAAAAGAATTCATCTTGTCGCTCCTACAACCTGCTCATGTTCTTTTTAGATGGAATCCAGAATGGATTTTGACTACTAAATACTGTGTATTTACCAGTGTTTCAAAGTTCTTACCTATTTTTGTTGAACTGTACAGCAAACTCTCCCATGGCCTGCATGGCTTTGTTGGTGAATGTGAGCTCCATGTATATCTGGCCAGAGCGTCGTGCATATGTACCTGTTATCTCCAACCCCTTCCCCTTTGCCGCAGTTAACCATACCTGCAACACATTGCATCATTAACACCTGCAGCACAACACACTGCATCATAAACACCTGTGGCACAACACGTATGATGTACACTTGCAGCACAACACACTGTATCGTTAACACCTGCAGCACAACACACTGCATCATAAACACCTGTGGCACAACACATTGTATGATGTACACTTGCAGCACAACATACTGTATCGTTAACACCTGCAGCACAACACACTGCATCATAAACACGTGGGGCACAACACATTGTATGATGTACACCTGCAGCACAACACATTGCATATGAACACCTGTTGTAGCAAAATAAACAAACTGCATCATGAACACCTGTAGCTCTACACATTGGATCATGAACAAGTGTAGCATAACACATTCCATCACAAACATCTGTAGCACAACACATTGCATCATGAGTGAGTGAATGAGTGAGTGAGTTTAGTTTTACCCCACACTCAGCAATATTCCAACTATATGGCAGCGGTCTGTAAGTAATCGAGTCTGGACCAGACAATCCAGTGATCAACAACATGAGTATCAATCCCCGCAACTGGGAACCAATGACGTGTCAAACAAGTAAGCGAACCTGACCACCTGATCCCGTTAGTTGCCTCTTACGACATGCCTAGTCGCCTTTTATGGCACGCCTGGTTTGCTGAAGGACTAGTCTGCCCCGGGACCTTCACGGGTCCATTGCATATTGAACATCTGTAGCACAACACACTGCATCATGAACATCTGTACCACAACTAACTGCATAATGAACATCTGTGGCACTACACATTGCATCATGAACTCTTGCACATATCATGTACACCTGCACTAAAACTTAACCTCAGCGACATCATATATTCATAACACCACTGTAATGGAGAGAGATACCATGAAACCTCAATAGTCACCCTTAACAAACAATGCTTACCTCTTGAGGTGGAACGTAAGACTGTGACTGTGCTGAGCCAAATATATCACCTAGACCTCCTAATGCATCCCCACCTAGATTTGGACCAAGCTGAAACAAATATGCCATCAATGAAATTATCTAGTGTATGCGGGAACAAACGGAGGCATTGTGCAGTTGCTCTTTGGTGTATGTTTGAAACAAAGTGTTTTTTTTAAAACAGTCATAATGTTTATTTTAATATCTTTTACCTTTCATCTTTGTAAAACAAATAGTGTACCAGCATGAGAGTGAGTGAGTGAGAAAGAGGGTAGTTTAAACAAAATAAAAGGCCTTACCTAAAATTTACAGACAGTTGGCACAAAAACATAATTGGGTTCACAAGACTGAAAAACACTTATGGTTTGGGAAGTTCAAAATGGCTGCCGCTATAATGAACTGCACTTGCCACAACAGTGTTTATCTATATCCTATCACAACAGTGTCTACCTACATCCTGCCACAACAGCGTTTATCTATATCCTATCACAACAGTGTCTACCTACATCCTGCCACAACAGCGTTTATCTATATCCTATCACAACAGTGTCTACCTACATCCTGCCACAACAGCGTTTATCTATATCCTATCACAACAGTGTCTACCTACATCCTGTCAACAGTGTCTACCTACATCCTGTCACAACAGCGTCTACTCACCAGACTGTCCAGACCTTCCCCGAGGAAGTCCATATTGGATGTGGAGATCTGCTGTGCTGGTGTGGTGAACATCTGCTGTTGCTGTTGCTGCTGGTACTGGGTGGGGCCGCCCAGGTCCATGTCCAGGAGGTCGCCGATGAGGGAGTCTGCTCCAGGGATGACCGTCGCCTGGGGAACAGCAGCCGCCTGCTGGCTGGGTGTATCGCCTGGTGCCTCTTCACCAAGATTACCACTATAGAGAAGGAGGATGGGTGAGAGAGGGTTAACATGATGCTCTAGTGTCTGTGTGCCTGGGTGTGTCTGTTTCTCTGTGTATATCTGTCTGTGTGTCCATGTCTGTATTTCACTGTGTGTGAGTGTGTGAGTTGAGTGTAATGCTATTTTAACAGCTTTCAACGTATATTCCAAAGTGTCAGCATGATATGCGAAGACTAAGTTTTGAATAGATGTAGGTTTAGGTGTTTCCAAGGGGTGTAACTCTGCACTGTGTGTTTTGGCAACCTCAGATGATCCTCAACCTTGAAAAAGTGTTGCCAAATCATGTGGTGAATAAGCTGCCAGCAACTCATGCTCTTTGAAAGATTTTGTAACATCAAACCCTAGACTGGTGCAGTCTCCAATATATGCAGGTATACAGTGAGAGTGCATACCAGCAAAAGCTTTAACCACGAGGCTACCCCACCATCCTACATTTATACACATCCAAAGTGACAGAGACAGAGTGGTAATGAGCCGTATCACTCTCCTTTGCATTCTATATTTTATACGAAATTGCACCAGACCCTCAAGTAACAGATACGAGCGATGTTTTAAATGGCATACAGCGATCAGCAATCAACTAGCGTGACTATCTATTCCAGCTATGCATTAGAAAATAGGTACTTACGACTGTGACCGAGGTGGAAGGGAGCGCCTGTACCCGCCACGCCCTTCTACAAATGCGTTTGGAGGCTTGTGATAGACTGAAGCCAGACTAGAGATGTGACAGATGAGTTCGTCCAGGAGTGTAGGTTCAATCAGGTCGGTTTCCTCTGAGATGAGAGGTTTCTCTGCTAGAACCACCTCCTTGGCTGCAGCTGGATCCGTGGACAGCAGACGCCAGTAGATGTAACCACGGTCACGAAGGTCAGGGTTGTCACTATCCTGAAATACAAAGGAAAAAACTCACCAATCAGAAACTGAAGAACTCTCCATCTCAAACTGAACCCATTTTCACCTACTTTATGTTATTCTGAATGGTATCACAGGTAATGGGCTTAATGATATTAGATAATTAATCAGATCAATCTGAAGGTCTGGTTCATGAAGGACTACTGAAGAAGTGATTCAAAGTATGTCCAAAATGAATACACTTCAGATAAAATGACAGATATAACATACTGTTTCTTGGTTCCATACACAAGATCTATTTCAGACGAAATTCACATAACAAACTATGAACATATGCACTGATATTAGTGGTCCATAGAGTTCATTATGAACTATCATAGGTGTTAGTATACTGCTTTTCACTGGCATAATGGCACTGCTTGTTTCATATGATATCAACTGATGTTACACTGAATTGTGAACATCCAGTTTATTATTGATCTTCAGTAACCCATGCTTGTCAGAAGAGCTGACTAACAGGATCTGGTGGTCAGGCTTGATGACTTGGTTGACATATCATTGTATCCCAACTGCCTAGATCACTTATTGTTGTTGACCACTGAAGTGTCTGGTCCAGACTCAATTATGTACAGACTGCTACCAAAAGCTGACATACTGCTGAATGCAGAGCTAAACAACAAACAAACAAACAAACAAACAAACAAACAACAAACAAAGGTGTTCCTGCTCACCTGTGTGGCCAGACTGAGCACCTGCTGCACAAGCTCCTGGGTGTCTGTTGGTCTCTTCAAGAACAGCTTCACTATAGCCGTCAACAGCTGCAGCTGAACCTATAACAGCAACACAGAAAACACATCTACAACAGGGAGGTGGCTCTTCACATGCGGTATCTACACTCCAGACACATCTCTTTGACACCCGACCAAAGCTCAGTGCACTGGGATGAATCAAAGGAAAGAGATGATAAGATTGATTCAAACGAGTTTTCCATTTACAAAAATGAGGACAGGTGACTAAGAGGAGTAAGGACAATGGGGTTCTGTGTTACAGGATGGAAGATCAGAAGGAATTACACAGTTTTCTGTCAGGACAAGAAGGAATCATTCATTTTTTAATTAGTTAAATGTTTTGGGTACATCCCTTTTCGAGAGAAAATGTTCATGATATGTACTGACATTTGTTCTCAACAGACTACACAGAACCAAGAAAAGGTTGCTTCTTTTTTATCATTTATAGCTGCCCAAAACATTTGTAATCCTAAATTGTAATGGTGAATATCAGATTTGTTATAACCACTGGGGTTCCTACCTGTGCATTTTCATCCTGGAATCCCTCCAGGAAGCTCTCAAGTAGCTCATCAGCATTGTCAATACGTTCAGCATACTCTCCAATAATCCAGATCATGGATGCCCTGAAATTATGTACAATGTGATCTCACATAGTACTGAGTGATATCATACAGCACAAAAAAAAATAGTAACAGTAGTCTTGACTCCACAATTAATGTGTCGGTTAGATTCAGTCACTCACCTTGCTTCAGGTTCATCCAGTGTGTCCAGGTTTTCACAGAGTGTTGCAATGATGCTCTCATACTTGTTGGGGTATTTACGGAAAATATCCTGGAGAAAAGATAACCAAACATTAACACAGACTACATACATACAAACACACAATCTCATTAAACTGGGAATGTTATGCCTAACAATATCAGTCAATGATGATGAGCAAGCGCCTTCTATCACAAAGGTGGCCCAGCTGCCTAAGGTGCCACAGTTATCTTTGTCAAGCTGCATTCCTGAAACCTATAATTCCAGGTTCAAATCCCAGTTTGCTGCAAGTATGTACATAAGATGGGAAGAGTATTTGAAAAGTTGGTCTACACCATGTCTGTGCTCTAGGGTATCACAAAAGTGACAAAGTCTGATACTTGCATCTCTCTGTGTTTCCTAGCAACATTATACTGATATGCTGTGATATAATTGGAATACTGCTAAAAACTGTACGAAACCCAATCCATTTACATATTTACTCACCAAATTCTTCCCACTTACTGACCACTGGGACCTTTCATCAAGCAACCTTTACTAACGTTAACCTTACCTCCCATTCTTTAACATCGCACTAAGGTTACCTTAGTGACTTACGATCACCTTTGTGCTTTGTGAAAGAAGGACCGGCTCATCCCCACCCCCTCACCTCCTCAACCATCCACTCACTCGCATAAACTCACTCTCTTGTCCATACGCTCACTTACCTACTAGCTCACTGACTGACTCACTCACCCAACAACCTATTTACTCAACACCCCATGGGAGTCAAAATCATTCAAATCATTTAGAATTACATTCATTTAAACATTCTTGCCTTATGTAACGCCATGTTATTAACATACTTCATCGTTGTCCTTGTTCAGCTACTGACCTTTATAACAACGATGGCCTCCTGCACAACATAGTTGACCTTTGTCTGGATGAGGTCAAGAAGCGTGCTCACACAGCGTTCAGCAGCCTGCTCCACTTTGATGGCACAACGACCGATGGCTCGCACCGACTTTCTCACAAAGTCTACGTCTACTTCTGTGGCATACCTGACAAACACCCCATCTTCAGGTCAAACCTCAATCACAAATGCAGATAATACATTTCTCATCCTCCCATAAAGAATTGCGGATCAATTCTTCAAAGCGATTTTTGCACTATGATAGCCGTAAGTCTATGTTAAAGTATGGGGATTACGACCAACTTAGAGCTACAATTGCTTTAAGGAACAGGGCCAGAATCCCGTTCCACAAATTGATCTTAATGCAACAACACTGGCTTCGGGTAATTGTAATCTGAAGATCACTTTGTACAATGGGTTTCTGCACTAATCATCCCTTGGAAGTGGATATAGTTTCCTGTACAAACATGTCCTTGCTCAGAAAGCAACATGAGGGAACTTCTGAGCCTGTTTAATTCCTTATCTTTACCTGTTAGATATATGAGAAGACTTTTAATGGGTTGATAGCCAGCTATTAAAGTGCAATGTAAAGTTTCACAGGTGTGTATGGATGACCTTCACTTTTTGCTATTGTTGACATTGAAATAAAAAGGCATCTCACTTCAAGAATTTGATAATTATTATCACACTTTAAGAAGAACTGTACTGTGACGTACTAGAATTTGGTAACCCAAACTGGAAAGTAAATTTGTAACATGATCATTTAGCTTAACTGGCACATACTCTTCAAACAAATGAATACCAAAGACAAGCAACAGATACTGGGCACAAGTCACTGAGCTCCATTACTGAACAAACTTTATGAGGGAGTGAGTGAGTTTAGTTTTACGCCGCACTCAGCAATATTCCAGCTATATGGCGGCGGTCTGTAAATAATCAAGTCTGGACCAGACAATCCAGTGATCAACAACATGAGCATCGATCTGCACAATTGGGAACCGATGACATGTGTCAACCAAGTCAGCGAGCCTGACCACCCGATCCCGTTAGTCGCATTTTATGGCAAGCATGGTTTGCTGAAGGCCTATTCTACCCCGGGACCTTCACGGGTCTGAACAAACTTTATGCATAACAACTCCTGTTATGCCAGACTGTCCTGTAAGTGGGTGTGAGAGGAACTTTTTTGGCTATCTTTACAAGTCAGTATGTACGCATATAGATTGATGAACTTACTCCTTGAGTTCGGCCAGGACCTGTGCGATGTTGCCCTGGTTGGTCAGCCTGATCATGATGTCCAGTTTCTCCAGCTTCACGTAGATCGGGTCATTGTACTTCACAAAGAACACCTTCATTTCATTCTTTAAGATGTCTCCCCTGCAATACAGAACACACAGATGGACATCAGGGATAGAAGTGTGTCTCTTTAAAGTCAGTGGCAGTCACATGGTGTCAATTGAACACTGCCTTAATTAACGATATTCTGACAGTGAATTGCAACAATTAGCTGTTCATGAAAGCCTTGTGCTCTGCATGGGTCTTGTTATCAGTGAAATCTAAGTCACTTCTAATAGGCCATACTTTGGGCAAAGGGGAAGAAAATACCAAATGTTAGGTTGCAGTACTGCACAAGGGGCATAACTCTAATCAGTGAACTAAGATTTTCGGGTGCCATTGTTCAAAGCGATCTTAGCTAAGAAGTGACCAACACTTCCATAACGTAACATTGTGAGCGTGGTTTTACGCTGCTTTTAGCAATATTCCAGTAATATCAAGGCGGAGGACACCAAAAATGGGGTTCGAAGCACTGTACCCATGCCAGGAATCTAATCTGGGGATCTTCAGCATGGCAAGTGGGCATTTACCTGGACACAGACTTAATACTGTCTTAGTGCTAAGGTTGTTTTGAACAAAAACACCCTGGGCTCCACATGAACCATATTTAAAATAAAACTGATACAAAACCAAAGAGCCACGACCAACACTCACCTCTTCTGCACAATGAGGTTGATGTTTCGGAGGGCGACATATTGTATCTCTGGCTCAGCAGACAGGAGGGTGACAAGGGGTGGGGAAAGCTTCTTCACCAGCAGGGTGACGTAGTCACTGTGGGGGTCCAGCATCTCGATGTACTTCATGATCACCTGCATCAAGACAGACATGTCTCAGGTGGGGTTGTGTGGTGTGTGATAAGTTGCAAAAAAATGTGTATGCCTATGTTACAGATTATAATTATCTGGAATCATAGTTCTGCCCCACTTAGAAGCTACATCCTAGTTCAACATAAGTGCCCACCTAGAAACACCATACACTGACTCTGCGCTGACCAGTCCCTGAATTATCTGCTCAATGCTGAGCAGCAGGCAGGGTAACAACAAGTAACATGGTCACTCCATTCACACAGCATACTCCAAGGTGACCAGTCCCTTTAATGTTGAGCAGCAGGCTTACAACAAGTACAGTATTTCAACATTTACAAAGCAATAATTAAACTGAGTATTACAGACTCCTCTGCTTTTCAACATCTGCTAGAGTGAGTGAGTGAAAGAGTTTTACTTTACTCCACACTCAGCAATTTTTCAGCTATATGGCGGCGGTCTGTAAATAATCAAATTTGGACCAATCAATTCAGTGATCAACTGCATCTATCTACGCAACTGGGGTACGACAGCGTCGAGCAAGTCATCACGTCGGACCACCGATCCTTTTAGTCACTTTTTGCAGCAAGCAAAGGTTACTATAGACTAATTCTAACCAGGAGTCATAGCAGCCAAGGACTGAACCACCAAGGTTTAAATCAGGAGAGATACAGTTGTGCTTACCTTGACGGCTGACAGAACCACAGCTGCATTGGCATGTGCCAGGCGGGGAGACACTCGCTCACATACACTGTCAAGTGAAATAGGAAATCACTGCTTACATCAACAACCACTGTTAAAGGTTCAGAATTTGACATAAAAGCAGGAATGAAGGCCAATATACTCTGACAACAGAAGTGAGTCTTCTTCCAGGGGAAGCAATTGCAGCATATATTTCTTTGACAATCATACCATCATGAAACTAGGTTCCTTGAACCAGATCAGTTTCCAATAGCTTCTAAACTGATAATTCCAAACTGAAGAGTCAATAATCAACACACATTTGAGAATTTGGACACATGGCTGAGTGGGTTAGATGGCTGACTTTGTCCTGGAGATTGTGGGTTCTAATACCACATACGTCTCAACCCAAGTGCAATCACAAACTGAATTGTAATCCAAAATGCAACAAGTATTAGATGTGAATGTGCTCATTGATTTTTTTATAAAGACGTTTCTTATAGCCGCAGTTTACCATTCCAAGTGAATGGACTGAGGAACAAGTACAATTATCAGAAGTTAGAGATGACATATGTATACACAGAGTAAACTCGCCACACTGTCCTCACCTCTGGGCTTCTTTGTCATCATTTGGTGTGTAGTTGGAGATGGAATCCAAGATAAACACCTGACCCCACCTGTAACAGAAGGAAACATGTTCTTACTTGAAACATAAGGAACACACAACAGGACAATTTCAGGGATTGGGAAAGGCAGGGGCTATGGGTCATTTTGCACACTGGAATAAAGCATGACCCATTAAACTTTGGAAGTTTACTATTGACACAGGGGCAGTGGCCCATTCTAAATTCAGAAAATGGTAAATAATCCTGAAAATGGCTCATTGTCAAATTTGTGTCCAATGTGTGAGAGACAAAATGCAAGCACTGTGATTGGCTCATCCTGAGGCCAGTGATGACGTACTATATTGCTAATTGTGCTAAGTATTAATGTGCCATTACAATCATGAAAATGGACAAAATCTGCACTGATTTGATGCCAGAAATGGTCTGAATTTATGGTCCAAACGATACACGTTATTACACAATGAAAATGCTAGGATGCTGATTCGGGAAATATCACCTGTTCTGAAGACATTTTGGTTTTTCATTTAAGACTGCCTGTTCAAACAGACCCAGGCATACTGGTCATATCGCATAAATACATCGGGAGATGAGTACGAGTGCACATGAAATGTGAAGTAGTATGGGATACATAAGAACGATACACGATCCATAGTTTTCCCATTGGTAATAGTTCTCAAGTTTAGTTCCTTGTTCACGTAAGTTTCAGAACTTAGTTGATTGGGTTTTCAGTTACAGTTATTAGACAGCTCGGCACGTTGTTTTCACTGTGCAACATGTTCTGATTCAATCTCTATAACAGTGAATGATTCAGTATCATATTCTGGGTATGATTCAATACCTTTATCAGCCTATAATCATTAAATACCGGTATTGTGTATGATTCAGTATGTTCATTAGGGTATGATACAATATTCCTGTCAGAGTATGACTAACATCTATATAATGTTTTTCAAGGTATGACTTCGAACCAGAACTTGTTTACTTGTGTATTCAAAGACTGACATGGCAACATTTCTAGAATTTGTGATGATTGGTTTTAACATGTTCGAGAAATCAGCCTTCATAAGACTGGGCACTTACTCTGTGCACTCGTTGAGAGCTGTAAGGAGCTTATTGATGGTGCCCGAGTTCATCTCAAGCACTTGCTGAGCCGAGGGTGAGGCATCCAGGATCTCAGAGATTGCTGCCACAGCATTAGCTACAACCTAGCAGAACAACATAAGTCAGTGGGCAGAACAACGTAAGTCAGTGGGCAGAACAACATAAGTCAGTGGGCAGAACATAAAAGTCCTTGTCTGTCTCTTTTACAGGCGTGTAGAAGGGCCATGATTAATGCTTAGTATGCATTATATAACAACAGTCATTACTGCTGAATCACATCTTTTTGTTTGCTTATTGTTTAATGCTACATTCAGTTTGTTGTGAACTTGAGAAGGCACAAGTGCAAGGAAACAGGTGCCATATCAAAAGCCATTATCATTATATTATTCAGCGATATTCCAGCTATATGGTGGTGCTCTGTAAATAATCAAGGCAGGACCAGTTAATCAAGAGCATTAACTGAGCATATAATGATATGTGGTAAGCAAGTCAGCAATGCTGGACACTCAATCCTGTTAATCGCATTTATGACAAGCAGTGGTAAGTCGAACACCAATTCTAACCCAATTCCACGTCTGCTGGATCTATGAAACCAATATGGTATAATTAGCTCCAATAGCAGTTTTGCTCAGACTGCGTATTATAGCTAATATACTATTGAACAATACCCTGCAGTGACCTACCATGGGGTTGGAGTCCGAGAGGAGATCACGGAGAAGGTCAAGGAATCCCTGGTCCTCCACCAGTTGAGCGTTGATGTCATGCAGCTTGGCTACACACACTGCTGCAGTCTTCCTCACATAGGGGTCCTCATCCTTGAGACACTTGCGCAGTGGTTCACACAGGTACTCTGTGATCTTGTCCACCCTGATACACCCCATTGTTCGCACCGCCAGGGCCCGGATCAAAGGGTTCGAGTCCTCACAGTCCTGTTGGACAAAGCAATCAAGTTATTACCTAATACACCTTGTTAGGGAACAATAAAATGCCATCTACAAAGTCAGTGGGTCTGACAACCTCTCTCAAGAGGACAAGATGGTCGGTTGATTGGTTTGTTGGTTGGTCGTTTGCTTGTTCAAAGTGGCACTGAGCAATATTCTAGTTGTATGACGGAAGTCATAAAACAATTGAGTCTGAACCTGACAATCCAGAAATCAGCATCAGCATCACTGCTGTTTACAGTTGGGATACGACGACAAGTTAGTAAGCCTAATTGTCTCTTACGACAAGCATAGGTTACTAAAAGATCAATTTTAACACAGATATTTACAGGTTTCCTACAAAGATTCATACCAAGAAGGGATTACAAATCTGTGGAAGATGTGAGTACCTTAACGAATGTGTTGACAGCCATGATCGCCATGTCGGGCTGACTCTTGGCATAGTTCATCAAGTACAGGTAGACCAGTTTCTTCAGCTCCAGATTGTCAGTCTGCATACAGTTTACCACATCCGGGAACAGAGCACTGAAACATTACTCTCACCATTATCATGTGCCATCTAGGGATACAACATTTCAGTTTCATTCATCGAAAACTGAATCCGATACCTTAGTTTCAATTCTCAATAATCATTACGTTTCGATTCAAAAATTGAATATATTCAAATCATTTCCACACAGCCAGAACGTAAACTTGACATCAACTCAAGCAGTTTCAAGCATTTAAATAATGCAAAATCTTGACTGACACCGGGCTAACTATCCAGTTAGAACTGTTGTTAGCAGACATCGCAAAGTTATTGATGGATTTCTTGATGAAAAAACCGACTCTGTGAGTTAAATGAAATCTGATGTGTTTCCTTGTATGAAGAATCGAATCGACAATGATTGAATCAAGCGTCCAGTACTGAAAATCAAATTGAAGTCTGGGTGAAACATTGCAGCCCTTGTGCGACATGGAAACAGGAAAAAGTTGGACAATCCACTTTGGGGTTAAAGCATTTAATTTCTCTGAACTCCACTCAAGACAACTGAACTTGTGGCTATTCCTATCCCTGTGATCTATCTGTCCATTGAAATACACTGTACCATTGTTTGTATTTCTACACCCACAGATTGTTATGACAACACTGACTGGTGTTAAATGCTGCACTGAGCAATATTTCAGTCATATGACACTACAGTCTTGCACAAATGTATTCAGCACCAGACAGTCCTGTGTTAATAGCAATGGGCACAATAACAAGGAGCTAAGTCAGTGAGTTGGACCACCGGGCCATATAAATGCACTCAGCCCTTGTGAGTCAGAATGATTTTATACCGCTTTTAGCATATTCCAGCAATATCATGGCGGGGAGGCAGCAGAAATGAAATTCAAACACTGTATCCATAGTGGGAATAGAACCCAGGTCATGATGAGAAAACACTAAAACCACTAGGCTACCCTACCGCTTAAGACAGATAGTGGTTACACAAGATTTGTGTGAGACCTACCTGACATCCTTGCCAACGGTCATGCTAGCAATGACCTTCTTTACAGCCTCCTTTTTCTTCTCCTTTTTGTCTGAGTTCAGTTCAGCCTTCAGCTCAAATATCTCACCTATTATACAAGTAACAATGTGAAAACATATCTATCTTCTTTGTAGAAATAGCTGATCTATAGATGGTTCAATGCACTTTTAATGTTACTATGTAATAAAAAAAAGCTAGTTTTGAGAAAATCTACAGAAATCTCACAATATGCTACCTACTGGCAAACAAGGCACTCATACATATGGGTCAATTGTCAGGTCAGTGCTCAACTTTAATTGTTTGCCAGTACATTACCAAAGTGTTTTTCATTTTTTCTTACCTTTTTTGGTGGTTGTAAAATATTTGGAATCAGTCATCTTGGAGGTTTTTCACTTGTACACCTGGAATAGGATGAGAAAATCATCACACCAGGTACATGTGTGTCACCGTCAGAGGTATTCACTTCAGGGAATCAGGAAAACATACTCTTTTAGTGAAGATTCTTCAGAAATAAGTCAAAAAGGAAAAATTTGCTGGCAGTGGTAAAAGAAACACACTGATCGTCTGCTTTGTGAATAATACCCGAAGTCAATTTTCTTGTTTTAACACTCTTAGTTTCGTGTTTAACGGAGCACTCCACAATATTCAAGACATGTGGCAACAGTCAGTAAATAATCAAGTTGGGACCAGACAATCAAGAGATCAACATAATGAGCATTGATCCATGCAATTGGGACACAATGGACATGAGACAACAGGCCTGACCACCTGATACAGTTAGTCACCTCTTACAGCAACCATGTGTCAATGAAGACCAATTCTAACCCAAATCTGCCTTAACAGGGACTCTAAAGGGAGAAGAATTAATTATTTCACGGTTTCAACATATCAATAGTTTGTTGGATGCAGATGGAGAAAAAGGATCATTCTCCAAATAATTCCTCCTGACCTACAAATCAAATTGATATTTATTAAATGTAACAGTTACATACTTGCAACTGTGACTTAATTGGTGAAAAAAACGAGAGAAAACTTTAATGAGTTTTCTGGTACTTCTGCATAATGACTTTTAATTCTAATGTAGTGACTCTGTGAGGTAAAGATAGAGACGCAATTATTGTTGAGGATCGGCAATATATTGGTAGCCATGGATAGAACTGGATCTGAAATTTACCTTTATACAAGTCAAAACTGTCAACAATATTTTTAGGATTTTTATAAATATGAAAATTGTATTTGCGCATATGTTGATATTGTTTTGCATTTTAGAAAAAACCCAAGAATTCTGGATAGTTAAGCACGGTAAAAATAAGCTCTAAGACAGGGATGTATATATATATGGATACATATGTGTTACCACAGACAGTCAGTAAGTGGACAGACACACGTATTGATCCTCACAACCTTTGTGAATACTACATCTCTACTTTCAGTTATACCATAACGTTCTTTTACACACATATGTATTCGTGAGGATGTCTAGTCGTTCGATTACATATAAAAGCTGGGCAGAGGCAGTGTCGGCACATCAAATGTTAGACTGTAAGCATAATTCTGTGTGATGTTATTCACGTTTACGATAAGGAGTTTTCACTTTACAAGCATATAGTTAATTCTCAAAATGTATTAGAAATGTGCCACCGTTTTTAACCACTGCACGTTATATTTTTCGTAATACAAATAAAAGAATGTTAGTAATCAAAGTGTGAAGAATTATGTCTAATAATGGGGGTGTGTCTGACTGATTGAGACCATTTGCGGGTGACAAAAACTGAAATAATGTGATCATTTTAAGATGAAATAGGTCAAAGTCGATGCAGCAACAGCAAATGCACCATCACGGTGAATTACATACCCCAGAAACGACTCTCAAATCTTTGAGGTAAACACACACTTAAAAAATTTACTGACTAAATGTTAATTGTACACGATACCGTCATCAAACCGGAAGTGGACCCACAACAGAGATTCAATAACCGGTTCCGCAATCAGTAAGTCCGCAATGAATAAATAGATATGGATTGAAATCGTGATAAAACTGGTAACTGCAGGCTACATAACATTCATGGAAATATTTCCATGGTCCTAGATATTAATATATGAAAAGGATTCGTCGGATTTTGGAAACTTACCCCCGGCTAAATTTTTCCCCAGAGCGCCTGCGCGTTGACCTTCACTTGAAATTGACCTTTGGCCTAACAGGTGCTGGAAAACGTAGAGTATCGGGTGGGATTTGCATCTTGGTCTTATGTATTGTTTCAAGTATTCATTTGGAAATCCGTTTGCACAATATTGCAAAATGTAGCTACATAGTCAGTGAATAGACAAAGACCACGAGTAGATCGTGACAATATGTATTTTGCATTGATGAGTGTGCAAATGAGTAGCATAATGAAGACAAGCATGTCAGTACTCTCGTAACAGTAGTGTCGGAGACGAATTGGCCGAGGTTCTTTCGTCATGGCTGAGCGTGGCGCACACATCACATCGGCCAGTGTGACAGATCGACCAACGATATTTGAAGTTTTGGCCCAGGAGAGTCTTATGGTGACTGTGAGACCAGCACTGAAGCACGCAATTAGGGTATGGGATTGGTTACCACTTACTTCATCAGCTTGTCATGTGTGGTAGAATGTTGTTGTCATCTTATGCTATCATGCTTGTAGGCATTGGAACATGTAACCATTACCTACACCGTTATAGTCTATTTGGAGACCCGTGAAGGTCCCAGGGTAGAAAAGGCCTTCAGCAACCCATGCTTGCCATAAAAGGTGACTATGCTTGTCGTAAGAGGCGACTAACGGGATCGGGTGGTCAGACCAGCTGACTTGGTTGACACATGTCATCGGTTCCCCACTGCGCAGATCGATGCTCATGTTGTTGATCACTGGATTGTCTGGTCCAGACTTGATTATTTACAGACCGTCGCCATATAGCTGGAATATTGCTAAGTGCGACGTAAAACTAAACTCACCCACTCACCCACTATTTGGCCTAAAACTGGACCAATGAATTACAATATAGCTCGAAAACTAATAAACATTGTTATCAAAACGTCATGTTAATGAATTGCCGTGACAAAGGGTGAAAGAAACCCCCTTTGAACCAGCAAAATATAACACAGACAAGTCGAAAATATTCAATAATATATTGAGCAGACAATAAGCAGGTTACAATGAATCGCAATACAGATTTCTTGTACAGTGCAATTGAGTCACAAGTCGTAAGGTCACTGGCATTACAGAGAGATCAGATAAACTAGATGTAGGTTGTTGGCAAAGTCAGTCGTCTGGTAGAATGTGTCAACCAGTGGTAATGTAGATCTGATGATGTTGCTGACAGGCATTAATAGACAGAGCCAGACAGAACTCCATAATGATTTCGAGATCTTCTGTAACATGTGAAATCTTCTGTAACACAACTACCAGCCTTTATATATACTGCACACAGTCGAGAATATTCCAGCAAAACTTGGTTGTATCAGTATTGAGTAGAACTTTCTCGAACAGGAAGTAAACAGTAGAATGCCAAGGGCAGGTTACAGAAGCCCTGTCAAAAAGGCCTGCAGCTAAAAATATTATTGCCATTGACCATTTACGATGATATAAGTGACCCACAATACACACTCAAAACTGTAAACATTGTGACTAAATGATAACTATCACTCAGTCGTTGATAATTTAAATTACAGAAAGTACGCTCTTGTGACAATCAGTCCAACTCTTTCGCAGAATTTAAGCCCTAAAAATAAAAAAAGTTGTTTAACACACTATAGTTAAAATATTGACAGTTTGCTGTTTGGTCTGAGGGGGGAGTGCAAAGAAAGCTACAGCCGGATGTGCAAGAAAGGATGGAGATGGCATAGTACAGGTTAATGAATCATGCTTCTTGAACACCTGGCAGTCCCTTTCTCTGCATTCCTCCCTCGTAACAAATTGTAAACTGTTTATGAGATGCACTAGATTGTGTTTTACAAGAAACAGGCTCACACAGTTACAATTGTTGCACAACACACAATATCATTCATAAGGAGTTAATGGACGCACCTTCGCAGCTGGTTTCAATTTTAATTTGAAGAATATGGACTTGTCTGATCTGTATGTTAACTTTGTGCAGGTAGAATTTCATATACTCAAGCATACCAGAGGTACATATCTGACCCCTTCAGCATTGTGTACCAAGGCAACTACAGTCAATAGGAAAAAGAAACTAAAATTGAATCTCAATTCTTATAAGTTTTTGATCTAAGGAAAATGTGACACAACATTTCAACATCAGTGTTTCTTCATCCATTGTGTGTTCATGCTCTTGTACAATCTTGTTACATTTTTTAATTGTAGGTAGCTGCAGAAAATCGTCCTGCGTTGTTTGGTTGGCTCTTAAGAAATTATGATGAAATGTACGCTTTCTTAGACTTCATTATTCAGCATTACCATCTACAGAAATACAGTGAGTATTTGTGTGTCATACTGATATATAGCTTTGTTTTAAAGTCAGTTGGGATCTATTAATGAGTTGGTTAAACCCTATTAGTCATTGCATACACAGCTAGTTTGAACAATGTTGAAAATACTTCCATTGGTTGTAGTAATGTAAGTCATACTCAAAAGGGGTGAACAAAATGAGGTCAAACTTGCTGTCTTTGTCATTTAGCTGTGTCAATATACAGATGTTCCTGATATCAACTTCCAAATTGTTTGATGCAGTGCATTGACCACCATCACATAGGTGAAATTCTTGTGTGAGGAAGTACATTTTCATCAGTTAAACATGACTACCAGACGTGTGTCACATTTTTTTTTAATTATATTTTAATACAAAACTGATCTGCAGATGGATCTTTTGCTGAGAACTTCTATGACTTGAAGCGTGTTCCATCTACCGACCCATCTAGTAAATTGTCCCACAGACATCACTGGCTCTCCGTCTTCTTACTGGTAAGTAAAAAGTCTTTGATAACTAAGTTACTAGGTATACTGGCGTTTCCTATTTTCGCAGTACTTACAGATATCGGCTTAGAAAATAATACAAACAGTTCTTTACATTTATAATCACTAGCAGATGAGGTTTGTGCTCTGCACATCATGAAACAGATTAAGACATGGAGGGTGCTTCAGTCAGCTGTACTGAGTTATCTCCCTTTGTCAAACCAGAAGCTTTTCATTATGGGTTCTTTTCTGTTTGCCCTGGTTATGTTTCCAGGTTTGTCAACACTGTCTGAGACCTGCATTATGCCATGATATTCTGTTTTTAACCGTGTTAAACAATTAGCTGTGCAGAGTTATGTCCCTTTGGCAAGCCAGCAGCCTATTATCATAGTTTGTCAGTTTGCCCTTGTTTTGTCAACAGGCTTTCAGCCCACATGAACTTACATGATATTGCTGGAATACTGTTTAACCACACTCATTCTTTGTAAAACTACCTATGAAGATCCATGTTAAAGCTGATCTTCAGCAACCATTGCTTGTCATAAGAGGCGAGTAAATGTTTTCTGATATGCATTACAGAGAATACAACATACTGCATGCCATGTATTTAATTTGGGACACAATATTTTTTCACGTATACTAAGAAAATGTTCACTATTTGTTTGTATATAGTTTAACAAAAAGTCAAGAAGATTTCTTAAATTTGAATCCATTTCGACCAGTGAAGGTCTGGGGCAGACTAGGCCTCCACCAACCCTAATGCTTGCATTAAAAGGAGACAATGCAACTATGCATGTTGTAAGAGGCGACTAACAGGATCGGGTGGTCAGACTCACTGACTTTGTTGACACATGTCCCAATTGCGCAGATTGATGCTCACGTTGTTGGTCACTGGATGGTCGGGTCCAGACTTGATTATGTACAGAACGCTGGAATATGGCTGGAATATTGCTGAATGCAGCGTAAAACTACACTCACTCACTCACTCACTCACTCACTCACTCACTCACCCACCCACCCACCCACCCACTCACTCACTCACTCACTCACTCACTCACTCACTCACTGTATCCAGTTCAGCAAATGCTCTCAGTCAGATAGTCTATGTTTCAAGGTTGTTTGGTTAGTTGGTTCCAGCTATATGCTGGCAGTCTGTAAATATTCGGGTCTGGACCAGACTAACAAGTGATCTGGGAACTGGGAATAGCAACTGGGAACTAATGATGTCTCAGCCAAGTCAGTGACTACACATTTTTTATTGCTTTGCTGGCAACATTCTCCAACTTACATTTCCATGCAAATAGTCAACATGCTCAATAAACCCCACAATTCTGAAAGGGAAAATGTTTGTAGCCTACTGTTCACTGTATTTCAGGTTGCAGTGCCATACATCAAGACTAAGCTAGACCAGCTGTTTGAAGATCTGCGTCACAAGTATGGAACTGATAGGCGATCTCAGGTGTGTACTCCAGTTCACAGCTGACGAGTTAAAAAAGCTACATAGGTGTTCCGTGAGGGATTCGTATCCAGACCATCATCAGTGCTCACTGAAGGGGGTGGGGTGGGGGGTTGTGTGTTCACAGAATCACACACAGGCAAACTGTTGCGCAAATGGGTTTGCACGGCATAGAGAAAATTACATGCGAGCGAAGAAGACTGGTCATTTTCAAAGGTTAGCAATGTACTTTCCTCGCTTCGGTTCAAGAAATATTTTTCATGCCAAATTAAAATATCGCCACCATCAAAGGTATACACCCATTTCTTCACTTGGTTGTGCTCGCACATTTTCAACCCCATGTTGAACGATTGCTCACGGGAAATATTTTTAAGCAACATTTTAAAAGCAGCTCATATATCAGACCGTGCTTTGCCTCCATTCCCCCTTCCAGCTTCCAGTTCAACAGAGTGAAGGAAAGGTGGGTATTATTCCATATGGAATACTTACAGTTACCTCCCTTGCTTCATTCACCCATTACGCCAGAAGTGTTTTTATGTAGAATAAATGTTACGAAAATCTGACAATACCGACGACAGATAGGACAAATAAAGCCCAACAGGTTCGTGATAAAATTAAGCAATATGGTATTTCTCTTAAATTTCTGCTTATTCTTGTTTCATCACTTTGTTCAACCGGAAGCTGGTAGGGGTAATGGAGGCGAAGAACGATCTGAATACTACGAGTGGCGTTTAAAGTGTTAAATAAAACATATCTCACGTGAGTATTTATAAAACATGGGGTAGGGCACAACCAAGTGAGGAAATGGGAGTGTACCTTTGATGGTGGCGATAATCTATTTTGACATGAAAAATATTTCTGAACCAAGGGAGGTACGTTGCCAAACTTTGCTCGCTTCGCTCACATATAACAAGACTTCTCATATTCTCTATGCTGTGCAACCCCATTTGCACTACAGTTTGCCTGTGGTTCACAAGTCATGCTGAAGACCTGGGTTCGATTCCCCACATGATTACAACGTGTGGAACCCCAATATTGCTTTAATGTGACTGTAAGTGGTGTAAAACTAAACTTATTTAGACACTTAGACACAAAGACAAAACTTGATTACCTTAAAAGAATTTGTTTTGTAACACAGAACTTGAGAGAAAATAAACAAGTGAATAACAGCATTAACAATTATAAAATATGAAACTGCTAAAAACATAAAAGAGATATATGCTTAAAAAAAAGAAAAATTAATGAATAAGATGATAACTGGACAATCAGCATTTGTTTAAAATTGCAGTACTTTGACGTACAAAAGATGTTCAAGCTCTTTTAGTCTTGGCGATTGGTACTCTTGATTTAGAAAATGTGTCGGGTCATCATTGATTTTCAGACATTGAAAGTACTTGATGCTCAAAAACAAGTCAAAACATATTGAAAGTGACCCTGGCTATTTTACTTGCTGTATTCACAATTTTTTTAAGTTTTGATTTGTTTTTGACTGAAAAAGATTCAAACCAGCACTGAGAAGAAAAAGTGAGTATACTTTGAATGAGACTGGTATAAAACAACAGCATAACAGATTGGGAAACATTAAAAGATCGCAGTTTGCTTCTGGTGAGTTAGTTCTGAAGGCACTCACTCACTCGCTCACTTACTCACGGGATGGAATGTCACAACCAAAACACACAGGTATTGGTGGCTGGAAACTGTATTCTTACCCGATATCTATACAGGTCACTCATGCTATCAACCTCTGGTTTGACTGTTTTAGATTCAGTTACAGACAGCTTGCAGACCTGTTTTGATGTCAGAATATCATTTACTCACATATTTTCTTCCAGATTAGAAGGCCTGGTGGCCAGGTTATCAGGGCATTCCTGTCGATGTATCCATATGTTCATATGACCTGGGAAGGAACATGCTTGCTGTACCAGGTGAGCTACATGCTGGGTAAAGGGGCATGGCATTCCCCCTTCCTACACCTGTCTGGCACTCGTCTGCAACACCTTGATGAATTTGACCTTGATGGGAGTGTGGGGAAAGTCACCACCGACTGGAGCAAGGCTAGGTAGGTCTAGTTGCAGGTCGAAGGATTCTGTTTTCTTTTTGAAAAGGTGATGTTCCTGAAAATGAGGGTATTATAACATCAAGGTTATTTGTCCCCACATGACTTTAACCCACAAACCAGATAAGGACTATATCGGCGTTTGTACAGATATGACGTAGCAGTTGTGCACCACAGCAATGGTTTACGGTCTTAGAATCATTTACGAACATGTTTATCCGAAAAAGTATTGCTTCATTGTTTATTGACCTGTTTACACAAGAATAGCAATGTTGTGGTACATATATGAAACGAAACATGATATTACTTTCATGCCATTAAATTCCATTCAGTACTCTAACATTTCCCAATACTTTTACATTGAAAAAAAATAAGGCATACATACTCCTCGTGTTGAAAAATTTTCTGTGACCCTGTAAAACCTTTGTGTCCCCTTTGCAACCTTAGAGAGTACATATGTTTCAGTGTTGGGGATGGTGATGCTGACCATTATCTTGCTTCCTAAAATGTCATTACATGAGCTGTGGATCATTAATCAGTTATCAATATTATTTGTGTTATCATGCCATTTGCACGTCTAAAATCAGAACGGCACAGTTAAATTCTTACCTGCATGCCCTTCCGTCACACTTGATTTGTTAGCGATAGTGCACTTGCTATCATTAATCAGTGGTCGCGGTAGGTTTTGTACAAGTGCATACAGAAATAAAATTATAAATATGTAGTCCAAATCTTTTGTGTGTGAAATTTTCAGTACAATCCTGAATCATGTTAAAATTTATTGTTTGTCTATATGTTGCAGTTTTAAGGTACTTTTAAGAATAATATAGATCTGAATCTATGTATCCAAAACATGCGCAAAGTATTTTATTGGATGGTTTTATTATTCTTTTGCATGAAAAACGCATTTTTCTGTGCTAATGTGACCACTGTTAATGATTTACAGTGAATGTCAAAACTAATTGTGAAATTTCTTTCTTGGAAAATGTCAATGTAAGCATTGTTTGGACGGGGTCATTTTTGTGATTACTATGCATGTCCAAATTGTATTATAGGTTATCTCAGGAGCAGATGATATGCGAGAATGAGAGATTCATGTTCGATAGTCATGATTCAAATCTTTTTTAATTGTTTCTAATCGTGAAACAGAAGATTTTTGAAAAATTCATAAACTTCAAATTTAATGCAACATAACAGTGACTCATGTTAGATAGACATGAATGACTATTGATGGGACAGCAGCAGATATAATAAAAACTCCGAAATTTCAAATATATCAGAAGTAGAAAGAAGTTTGGTAGATGAAATAGAAAGTTTGTTGGGTAATAGAACTGACAGCATTGTCAGCCGCAGTAAAAAAAGTAGATTACCAAGAACTGTCACAGTGGATGACACCAGAAATAGGCTTCACACATTGCGGCCATGTGGAGAATCGAACACAGGTCTTCAGCATGACTAGCAAATGCTTTAACCACTAGGCTACCCCCAGGATCTTATGTCATCTGCAGGTGAATGAGCATAACGACTTGAGGGGCTAAATAGGTTTTGTCCAGTTATCAAAAGCAGTGATGATATTCAGCAGTTTGATTAATGGCTGGCTATCACTTTGTTCCAGTCTGTTTGGGAAGCTGATTCTGGCGATGAAGATGGGTGGAGGAGCAACAGCGATGGTGTTGTCGTCGGGGTTGTCGGTGGGAATGTTTTTCTTACAGTTCCTGGACTGGTGGTATGCAAGTGACAGTAAAGCTGCCTCCCTCACAGCGATGCCCATTCCTGATCCTCCTGGGGTGAGTAATGCTGTGTGTCCCTGTGTGTACCTGTGAAGATCTGTGTCATAATTGGTTTTTCACATCCCATGCATGTCATAGTAGGCGACTAAAGGGATCTGGTGGTCAGGCTTGGACACTTGTCATTGTATCCAAGTTGTTTGGATCAATACCCATGCTGTTTATCACTTGATTATCTTGTCCAGACTTGATATTTACAGCCACGATATGTCTGGAATATTGCTGAGTGTTGCGTAAAACTAAACTCACTCACACACTCATATCCCCTTACAAAACATAATAAAGATTTAATATAACTTTCAGGTTAGGGGAATTAATAATAACAACGAACACTGATAGAAATCAAGTTTTTGTTCATTATGTAAGAAATTCATCTGTTTATGATGTATTGAAGATCATTCATAATTAATATGTTTTTGGGGGTTGTTTTTGGTTGGGATGGGGGTGTCACCTATATTATTCTGGGTCATGAATTTTGTACATAGTTACTAGTGGGTCGTCAGTTTTGTACAAAATTATGTTTTAAAAAATAAGGTCAAAATATTATGGGAAGGGGGGTGTCGTTGATATTGTGCATGACATGCAAGAGTAGGGGCATTCAGTTTATGCATGCATCTCCTATTCATAATTTTACTCTATACATGCTTCTCCATAAAATCATCATTACACCCCCTATTCATATTCTTTTTCAGAAGTCCTCCTTGGGGTACATATATAGCATTAAAATGTCCATTTAAAAATGCCTACGACAGTTGTAACAATATTGAATAAATATTTTACAAAACAAAAAACTCGTTTTTGTCTTGTGAGACCACCCCTACAGGGCCCCCACCCGGGCCCCTTAACAGCCAAGAGCAGGCAACTCTCGCCGTGTACCTCATACCTCACTTTTCATGCTGTCATCATTGAGGACAGTCGTCCATCAGCAAGCTCTCATATTTAGAGAACCTACGAATTGAAGAGAAATGAGTGAGAAAGCTACGAAAACTGTATGTATGGTTCCTTTTTAACGCACGGGCGGTATTAGGAATGCATATTTCACTCTTTTTCATTCATGAAATGTTGTAACTTTCCGTGGCTACCGTGGTCTTCAGCCATGTGGCTGACAAGATGGCGGGCGGCACGTACCTGGTGGTTATTTCTTCTGCCTATTCTTTTAGGTGGTTTTAAATACAAACCGGATATTTGTATGGTTTTCTACCTTTCTTTTCCATGATAAAGAAATCCTTATATGCTATTGTATGTTTTCATAAATAGCTTTCTTATTATTTAACGGTTAAATATCGCCAGTGAGTATTATTGTTTCTGTTAAATACTCATGTGTTTATTGGATTAACGGGCCTTGCTATTAATCATAGCACGGTTCGGTTTTTTCCAGTTCAAGGGGTGTGCTACTTGTAACGCAAAACTCCCCCCGAGGGATAAGCATATTCTGTGCCTGCGTTGCTTGGCGGAGGAAGCTCACGACGAGCAAGGATGCACCGTATGTCAGGACTTTTCCCCCAGGGCTCAAAAATCCCGTCATGCAGACTTGATCTTTTATAGATCTTTGATCCAGGCGGGGGGGGGGGATATTTGGGCTCGGGAGCCGCCTTAAAAAAAAACCAAAAAAGATATTAAGAAGGCGTCTTCGGCTTCAGTCTTGGGGGGGGATACGGCAAAACCAGCGAAGGGTACTTTGGCTCCACCTCCAGCGGTGGCTTCTACCTCCGGAGCACCTCCCACTGAACCCTCGCAACCGTTAACATTTGATTTACTTTCGTCTTTGTTACAGCAGCAAATGGCGTCGGTGCATACCCTGATTTCGGACGCGATGTCCGGTCTCCGTCAGGGGACTTCCATTAAGGGTGCGCAGGAACCGACTTTAGAGTCGGTTGCCAGCCACTCCGAGGTTGCCAGTGTTGGTCATGGGACCATACCTATGTTGGGAGCGTTGCCGGCGATCCGCCACCCAGATTCAGTCTCGGGCGTCGGGTCTATGGCGTCGGGCCGCTCGGCTCTGCTCGGGCCTCTCTCTCTTTCGGATGTTCCCTCGACCGATCCCCCGGAGCTATCCTTAGATGACAGATCTGAGGTGTCACTCATGGGGGATCGCGCCGAGGAGATAATGGAGGAGGGGGAGGACCGGGGTGGGCCGAGTGAGTTTTCGTTTTCGCTCGGCGCCTAGCTGAGGCAGGTACGGGAGCGTATCGCTTCTGTCCTGCCGCAGGTCGTGGTTGCTTCGGCGACACCTGACCCCAAGGAATTCCGACTGCCGGGTGAGGCTTTTGCCCCAGCCAATGTGGTGGATTCTCGGTTGCGCATCCTCCCTTCTATATTGTCAGAAGTGATTAACCCTCTTTTAACGGGAGCGCGGTCACGCTTCGATTTGCCGGAGCTAGACCGATGTTACCTTATGGGTGATCTTGACTTGTATAACCCTCCAGTGGTCGACGACTGTATCTATGCATCGGTCGCCCTGGGGGGTTCCTCTGGCAGCTCCTTAGCTTCGGCTAAGCAAGGACGCCGCCTGCCTCCGTTCACCTCTAACGTTACTGCCCTCAAATCGGCTTATAGGTCGTTTGAGGAGCAGTACCGAAATGCAGCTCAATGCCTTAAAGTCACAATACACGCAGCATATACTTCGGTATTGCAGTGTCGGCTTGTTGATGGCGGCGGTGTTGAGGAGGAGTGTGTTTCCCCTACGCTCGCTCAACAGCTTACGGAGGTGCAGTCACATCTGGCGCGGGACTCGATCAGGTCCTCGGCGTGTCAGATGATGTCTGCAGTTATGGGCCTCCGTAGACTGTGGCTGTCCGTGGCACGGTATTCGCCGGCCACTCAACAAGCGCTACTTTCACTGCCATTCCGGATGGGATCTACTCTCTTCCCGGGAGCGGCATCAGTAGTCCGGGAGGCCGCGGAGGCTGTGTCTACATTCAAGGAGTCTAAACCCTTGTTAGAACAGCCTCACACTTCTCGTGCGCGTCCCCCGGTGCTTTCCTCCGCTTATCCTTCGGCTCCGGCCAAGGACTCTGCTAAGTGGGCACAGCCCTTGCAGGCGCGGAAGGGTAAGGGTAAGGGTAGGGGCAAGGGCAAGGCTGCGGCGCCCCAGCATCCTTTTCCGAGGAAAGGGAAGTCGGCCCCGGCTTCCCAGTGAGTCATCCTCCGGAGCCCTTGCAAGTGAACCCGAATCAAGCAGTCGGAGCACTGCCGACGTCGGGCATTCATTGCCTTCTGCCAAACCTTCCTGTGGGTGGCCGCCTTTCCCACTTCCTGTCGGATTGGGAAAAGGTAACCTCCAACCCCTGGGTCCTATCCACACTCAGGGACGGCCACTTACCACTATGGAAGAGAGACCCGCCTCCCTTTTCCGGAATTCGGCACACTCCTGTGCCGGTAGTTCCGGAGAAAGCCGAGGTTCTCCGCGCCGAGGTTCAGTCTTTACTGGACAAGGCGGCCATCGAGGTGGTTCCAGGGGGCCAGGAACAAGAGGGATTTTACTCCACTTATTTCTTGGTCACCAAAAAGGACGGAGGGTTCAGACCGATTCTCAATCTCAAACGGCTGAACACTATGCTGCAGGTACCGTCATTCAAGATGGAGACACTACGGTCAGTGATCTCATCTGTAGAAAGAGGCGACTGGCTTACGTCCATCGACCTCAAGGATGCGTACCTGCATGTTCCGATGCATCCCGAGTTCAGGAAGTACCTGCGGTTCTCCTTCGACGGGGTATGCTATCAGTTTCGGGTGCTTCCCTTCGGCATTGCTACGGCTCCGAGGGTATTCACCAAGCTTATGTTAATCCCAGAGCAAGTGGCCAGGTCACAGGGCAGGTGTTGTCACCCGTACCTGGACGATTGGCTTATACAAGCACTTGCCGCTCACTTGAGTCGAGACGCAACATTCGCCATAATGTGTATTCTCACCAGGTTGGGCTGGATTATCAATCTCAAGAAGTCAGACCTAGTTCCTACACAGGATCTGATCTTCTTAGGCGCACGGTTCGACACGGCGAGAGGCATAGTCTCCCTGTCGCCGGATCGGATCTCCAAAGTTCAGAGAGTTGTTATGCAATTCCTCGAGTCCCCCTCGGCTTCGGCTCGGGTTTGGCTCCAGTTGCTAGGCAACATGGCAGCGATGGTGGACGTTGTTTGGAGGGCGCGGTTGAGGATGTGACCCATTCAGTACGCCTTGGCGCGAATGTGGTCCCACGGCAGGAGTTACGAGATGATTCTCCTCACTCCGGAGTGGCTCCTTCCTCATTTACGGTGGTGGACAGTGGTAGGGAATCTATCCAGGGGGTTACCCCTGGACGCTCCCTCACCAACCCTTTCAATTCAGACGGACGCTTCCCTCACAGGGTGGGGTGGCGTGCTGGGCGCCCATTCAGTTTCGGGCCTATGGTTACGGCTCGAAACGCACCTGCACATCAATGTGCTCGAATTGAGAGCTGTCCGGCTAGTGTTCCAACACTTTCGGGAGACGGTTCGAGGCTGTGTGGTACGTCTAGAGATGGACAACCAGACGGCAATGACCTATATCCTGAAACAGGGCGGTACGGTTTCTCCGTCCCTCCTAGAGGAGGCGTGGCACTTTCTACAGTGGTGCGACCGGTTCAATGTTCGGGTGCGTCCCGTGTATCTCCCCGGGGTGGACAATGTTCGAGCAGACGCGCTCTCTCGACGTGTCCTAGCTCCTCACGAGTGGATGTTGCATCGGGAGATATTCGGGATTATCTCCCGGTTGTTCGGATCGTTCCAGGTGGATCTGTTTGCCTCTGGGGGGACGAACCAGATTCCGGTGTTTTGTTCTCGGATACCGGATCCGAGAGCCATCGCTCAGGACGCTTTCCAGCTCAATTGGACGGACAGGGTATTGTGGGCGTTCCCACCTCTGCCGCTGATTCCCAGGGTCCTCTCGCAGCTTGCCACCCAACCAGCTCGACTGTTAGTGCTTCTTGCTCCTCTTTGGTCGTCTCAAAGCTGGTTTCCGGTAATGATGATTGCCTCCTGTCCTTTTACCCTTTCGACCGGACTTACTATCCCAGAACGGAGCGCCACACCCGAATCCCAGGATTCAGTGGGTGGCCTGGCCACTGTCAGGAATCGCCTCCAAGCGAGCGGAATTTCTGCACCAGTTGCAGACACAATTCTGGCTTCGCGGTGGGATTCGACAAACGTTCAATATGAGGATAGATGGGCCTGTTATGCGCGCTGGTGTGTCAACAGGGGGATTCTTGATCCCTTTTCTTCAACTCTAGTTGAAGTACTGGAATTTTTGCAGTCCCGGTTAGAGTCAGGCCTAGCCCCCTCTACTATCCGGGGCTATTCCACGGCCATTTCGGCATTCCATATTCCTGTTGACGGTGCTCTCTTGGGCTTTCTCTCCAGCTGTTAACGTGGAAGGCTGCCTTTCTTGTGGCGGTAACGTCTGGCAGGCGGGTAGGTGACATTCATGCAATGTCAGCGGATCCTGCTTTGACCGTCTTTCACAAAGACAGGGTCAGTATTAGACTGCCGGATTCTTACCGTCCTAAGATCGCAGGCGCTTTTCATGTTACAGCGCCTATCGAGCTCCCTAAGCTCATGCAGCCTCCCTCGCCCGGTACCTCTCTTCGACGTGCTCACGTCTTAGATGTCCGTAAGACCCTTAGGGCTTATATCAAACGAACTGCTGATATCCGAAAAGATAACCAGTTGTTTTGTTGTTATGGCGGGGGAAGAGCTGGTCTGCCGGCGAACAAGCAAACCATATCTAGGTGGCTTGTCTCTGCCATTTGTATGGCATATACTCATAAAGGGTTACCTATCCCTAATGGGTTAAAGGCTCATTCTGTTAGGGCAGTGGCTACGTCACAGGCTTATGCCGCGGCTCTGCCCATTGAGGAGATCTGCTCTGCGGCTATTTGGAGCCGACCGAGCACGTTTATCCGTCACTACCAACTGGACAAACATTCACGGGAACGTGCTCGGTTTGGCCATACAGTTCTCACCAGTGGGCAGAGTCGTGATTCCCCTAGCTGAATGGGCGTCTGAGATCTCGACTTTGTTTATCATGAAATGTTCCTGGTGGTGGGTTTTTCACGAAACATTTCTTGTTATATTGGTGACGGATATCCCCTGGTGGTGGTGTTTTTATATATAAAAAAAAAAAACACACAAAGAGAAACTACCTATAGACGGTTTTTTCACTATTAGCGTCGACATACGCTCATATTTACCCTTGCACTGTTATTCCCGGCACTACTTCGCTGGTTTGGGGGAATATTTACAGTGAATGGCATGAGGTGTGGTCATATGTCCATCACCTTTGCTGGGTTATTGTCGATTGGCTCTTTCGGCCCTATGTTGCCACGCCCCCGCCTGATTGACATCAGCGGCTTGGTGATTGGGTAAGTGTATTTCTCTATCTCTCGCAGCTTCGGCAGTGTATGAGAGTGTGTGTAGGGTACACATCAGCAGACAGAATGCCGCTCCCGACTCAAGTTCGTTGGGAGTCTGTCTTATGCTATATATGTACCCCAAGGAGGACTTCTTCTGAAAAAGAATTATACAAACCTGTAGAGGTTATGAATTCTTTGAAGAATGTCCTCCTTGGGGTACGGCCACCCGCCTCCCCACATTCTGTCTGACAATCTCAGCATGAAAAGTGAGGTATGAGGTACACGGCGAGAGTTGCCTGCTCTTGGCTGTTAAGGGGCCCGGGTGGGGGCCATGTAGGGGTGGTCTCACAAGACAAAAAAATATTTAAAATATTTATTCAATATTGTTACAACTGTCGTAGGCATTTTTAAATGGACATTTTAATGCTATATATGTACCCCAAGGAGGACATTCTTCAAAGAATTCATAACCTCTACAGGTTTGTATAAATTTATGGATGGTCCCTTACTGATCTGATTTTGCGGTTTTAGGGTGATCGCAGTGTGGATGGTAGGGGGTTATCTCCCTTTGTGTGCCCAATCTGTGGAAGAGCCCGAACCAACGACACGGCCTTGTCTGTATCAGGGTGGGTAATGTCAGTGTAATTTCTTTTATTGTCTTAGAAATGATAAAATGTAATTTCAGTGAAATTTATCCCTTTTCAAATTCTCAAGGGTCAGTTCAGTTGTTTTTATTTCTATTTCCAGATATGTGTTTTGCTACCCATGTATCCATGGTTATGTGAAACATCATGGCCAGTGCCCAGTGACCCAGTTCCCTGCCACACCTGACCACCTGATCAAGATCTTTGTGCAGGACTCCTGACTGTCTGGTCAGTGTGAGGCTGTGTGTGAGTGTGCCCGTGCGTATGCATGTGTGAACAACCTGCAAGAGATTGTGAATAGTAAAAGAAATGAGAGGTCAGTACCACTTCCTATGTATGTTAAAGTAACAATTTTTGCACATCTGCTACAATATTTTTCGCCTGTTTTATATACACTTGGGCATATGCACTCACCTTAGCTTCCTATGGATGCATTAAAGACTTATTATCCCTTACAGCTTGCCTGAAATTGATATTATGCCTTTTAATGGCCTTGATTGTTCCCATCAGAATTTTCTTACAGATAAAGACAACTGTTTGAAGAGAGTTCTCAAATCATTGTAATCAACACCTGTGAGAACTATCGATCTCTGTGTTCTAACCCTGACCCGTCAAGCAGACGGAAAGCTAGCACTGATTCTGGAAGTGTCATATTAAGGTTCTTAGTTTTGTTACAAATTTTTCAAATTCTGAAATACAAGTTTCCATGGCCATTTGAATCTATCAGAGTCACCATATACCTCATACATTGCCATGGTTTCTTGTAGATTTCATCCATGAACACAAGAAGTAATTGCCTGTTGCTATTTCCTTTCACTTGACACTTTATCAGTGGCTGAAGCTGCCTCTAATAGCCTGTCTTCAAGTTTCAACTTCTTTTGGAGGTACTTGCCACAACTGATGTATGCCTCCTTGGCATTTTCTTGAAACACATTCACTTTTGCATGCTTGTGAGATTCCTTCATTATGGCTGATGTACTCTAGCCATAAAAGATGTCTTTCTGTCGCAACTCATTCTTCTCAATATCCACACCTTTCAGATTGGTTGTTTTCCCAATTGCTTACGGCAACATAAGGCAACACAGAAATTTGTGGAAGACATCCAGTTGCTTCTCTGGAGCCCTGATGTAGTACAACCTGGATCACTTGTCCTAGAAACACAATGCTAGAGGTCAGTAGTGATGACTCAGTTTGTTGTCCTTTTCCTTGAGTCTACACACTGGCAGTTGATCATCTGCACTAGTGCCCTCTGTTGTGTAACACTACAAGAGTCTCTTAGTCAGGTTCAGGAACGCCTTCCCCTCGTGTAACACTACACGAGTCTCTTAGTCAGGTTTTCCAGGTTTTCGACCAAATGACGAACGCCAGGGGTGGTTTCCTCAACAGCAGCGATTTTATTGGTTACATGAGATATATAAGCAGTATATACAACAAGCTACCAGTCCATATGGTCAAGGTACTGGTCAGACCGGCGAACCGACCTGTACGTCTTGTTAGGACGCAGAGAAGCTCAGTTCTGTCTGGCCCTCAGTCAGGGGGGCTTTTATCCATAGCCCTCTGTTGGCGGGTCACATATCGGTCAGTGGTCATTAAAACTACTAGTGTCAACTTGTCCATCAACGTGATTGATGTTGGTAATTAATACCCTTTAACGAGCTGTTGACTCTTAGTAAACTCTGCACACAAACAAGTTTATGGCTTTGAAATCTTGTCTGTAAACTGTACACAAACAAGTTGATGGTTTTGAAGTCTTTCCTACAGACATTTATGGTCACTGTGGGTCCCGTTGCGGTGGCCCTGGGGTGAACTTGTCACACAAGCCTGTCAGACTTCATGTTTCTGTATTTGACCACTGGCCGATCTGTGTGACCGACTGCATCGTGAAAATTACTTGGGCCAGGCTTAACTTTGTTACACTCGCCACCATCCACAGAGGATTATTCCTTGGAATAATCCAAATACGTCTCTTCAACAGGATGCACAATCGGCTGATCAGTTCCTGGATCTTCCGATGATTCGTTGTGCGAGTCGTGGATCGTCAGTGGATTCTGCTTTGCGTTGTGTCTTTGTCCATAGATTCTGTCTGGATGTCGTCCACACGTGTCTAGGTTCGTTGTGTCTGCGTAGCGTCCAGACCTGGGTACAACGACCCTACCGCCGACGGTAGGATGCCATTCACCGGTCCCTCCGTCGTTCTTCCTGATAGCAATGGTGCAGAGGGTAATTGCTCTCTTCCGAAGCTATACGCTCGGTCAACGCCAGTTGGCACCATCTCTAAGTCTGGAGTGGTTTGACAGTGTCTACCAAGTCTCAACGTTTTGGCGAACCAGGGTCTATATACTATCCCTAGGGTAATCATTGTGATGACTACCAGAGTAATGACAATACCGAATGTTATGAGATCCTTACGTTTCCAACTTCCTGTCTCAAGATTCCCATCCCAGTTATGTACCAGTGACAGTTCTCTAATAAGATGCTTCATAGGCACAGACTGTAAATCCTTCAGGTGCAGAGGCAAGTTTAGTCCTGTTGTGTTCTTAAACGTGGAGTGAAAAGGTTCCCAGATTAATGTGTCTGAGGCATTAGGTAACTTAATTATATCAATCCACGAATTCTTTACCTTAATTTTAGTCTCATTATGATAGTAAGGCATCGGTATAAGATGGTCATTGGATCCTGAGCATGTGACATTCAACTGTACGAGGCCATAAGGGGGTGTTACTCTAACAGTTCGTGGATGTTCGATATTTTGCCTGCATACTATAGTAAAGTCCAACACATCTACAGTAGTGACGATCCACTGACCATTATTTATATAGTGAGCCATTGGTAATATCGCCTTTGGGCTTACTTCAACACTACATCTACTTTTTATTTTATGGCGGTTCTTAGTGATCAGTGCAATGACACATAATTCACTAAAATTTACGGGATACAAAGGGCTGACAACGTGACAATATCCTGTCATAGGGTTGGTGCAGGTACGCTGTTCTAAACCTTCAAGCAATACGTACTTGGTGCGTTCTACGTTAATGCCAATCATGGTCGATTCAAGTTTGTACCTTGCAACTAAGCTGTTGTCCGTGTTACGTAGATTGTTACTTAATACCAGTGGCATCGGCAAGTTAGGGATCTTATAGACCTCAAAGCGATCAGTGAGATCTAGAAGTGGAAAAGACGTGACAACTAGAATTTTATTAGCATACAAGACTGTTGAACATGTCAGTGTCTGGTAAAAGTTCCATAAATTATCCTCCGGGTCGGTTGCCAAAGTAAACCTAGCGGGTAAGTTATTCTGGATATCCTTTAGGAGGACCAGTAGTTCGCTCGGCGTGACGGTATGTGGTGATAAATGTCCGAGTGAAAGGATGCTTAACTGATTCTGGACGTGTTCGATGTAGGACATGAGTGTCAGAAGAGCCTGTCGTAGCTCTTCGATGACTAATTCTATCTTGAGATACGTAGAGGTTGCCCATTCTAACCTGTCAATTGCAACTGAGCAGTTACATTACCTATATTTTCTTCAAATTGATGAAGATTGTCTATAATTGAATTGATGGCATGCCTGTTTTTATTGATGGAAACTTTAGATACATTCAAGATGCTAAGACCTTCATGAATAACATGTGTTAATACCTTCTGATTTCTGGCTAAATTGTTCACACCCTTTTTGATCGCGGATAGGTCTGATTCAGACACAGTACCAAACAGGAAACTTAGGCCATCACCGATAAAAGGCAACAATGATCTCTTTGGTCTAACAAGCTGATGATATTGTGCGAACTGTTGTTCAAGATTGCTCAAGGTGTACTCCAGTCCGATAGCCTCCTTATCCAACTTCTTAAACATGCTTTCCACACCAGTTAGTTTATCTTGATGGAATCGGTGAAGGATGTGATGTATGACTCCTGTGGCCCTATTGAGGTCACTCCTACACTTATCTATAAAATGGCTATATGGCTTAAGGTCGATAACAAAAGTCACTATCCACTTAGACCTAGTGACAGATATATCATTAACCTTCTCAAAAACAACATTCTCTGAAACTATAGACGCATGACTTGCGCCAAAAGCTAAGGCAAGCATACACAGATACACATCCATTGTATCTGAAAAATACATGACGATCAAAATTGATATTATTACTTATTTCAGCATGTTAATATAATATTGTACCATATCCTAACCACAACTACCAACTATTTTGACTATCACCATGATGTTCTCATAATGAGTAACTATAAAACAACTATCCATACGATGACTATATACACTGATTCCGTAGCTTTGCTGCTAGGAAGCCTTACAGCAGCTGGGCTACCGCCCGGAGTAATGCTTTGACTGACTCCTTGGGCTGAGTTGGTTTTTCTGTCTGGGAAACAGCATCAATGTTCATTTGAGGCTGTTCACTCTCAACTGGTTCCTCAGGATCACTGGATTCCAGATCGGAAACAACATCCGTGTCCATGGGCTTCTGCCTCATGCGTTTTGCTAATTCTGCAAGTGGAATGTTGTCTTCCTCCTCTGAATCAGATCTTTCCTGCCGGTACCTCTTAACAATCCTCGGGACTGGACCTTGCGTGTCGTCTTCTGTTTCGTCGTTACTGGAACTTGATGAAGGTGGGACCACATAGTAAGCCCTGCGTCTTGGCTTATCTTGCTTATCCTTGGGGATTTCCCATTGGTCCAGCTGAGCAACGCGTAGATGTTCCGCATGGGCCTTGGTTGTCATTCCATCCAGTTGGTTACGTATGATATAAGTGACAGGCGAGGTCTGGTCCAGTACTAGTATGTACAGTAGTATGGCTGCCATTTGTTCTGTAGCTTACTCTTTCTCCGGTGCAGCCGGTAATAAACAGGATCTCCAATCTTGATAGTATTAGGGTTACTGTTTCTGTTGGCATACTTTGCCTGTCTTCGTTTTGCTTTCCTCATGTTCCTATGTACAAGTACGAAGGCCTTATGCTGTTGTTGTAGGGCAATCTTGTGTTCCTCTTCTCCTGTGTACTTCCTCCGGGGTTTCAGCAAATTGTCAACTGGTAGAACTACGTCTCGGTTGTATAGGAGGAAGAAGGGTGAGAACTTTGAAGATTCGGAGATGTGGAATCTAATGGCTGCCACTGTCTGGTTCAAATAGAGGTCCCAAGTCATGAGGGAGTCCTCAAGTTTTTTGGCTAGGACATCGTGGAGAGTCCTGTGGAATCGTTCAACCCGTGCATTCGATTGGGGGTGATAGAACGACGTTCGGACATGATGTATTCCCAAAGTCTCTAGGGTCTCTTTCACTGTGTGATTGATGTTTTCTGTGCCATTGTCAGTCACAATTTCCAGTGGGCATCCGTGGCGTGGAAATATCTCGTCTATCAGCAGATGGGCCACTGTTGCTGCAGTTTTATCAGGGACTGCGAAGGCCTCAGGCCATCCTGAGTAATGGTCGACAAAACTGATGATGTACTTGTTGCCCGAGAGAGTAGTTGGGTATGGACCGGAGAAGTCCATGCTGATCTTTGCAAAAGGGTAGGGAGGTATTTCCGTTTCTTGTAGGGGAGGTCTCTGACTTTTCATGGATCGGCTTTGACATGTGACACATTTCGATACATACTGGTACAGTTCCTTGTACAAGTTCGGCCAATAATACTTCCTTTTTATTGACTCGAAACACTTATCTACTCCCATGTGTCCCATATTGTCATGGTATTGGTCCACAACCAATTGCTTGAGGTGTCGTGGCACATACAGTCTGGTACATGGTTCGTCATCACAGTCAGTAATGTAGTACAGGATTCCATTGATCATCAGAAATTTCTTGAGTTGGGCCTTGTTATCAGTACCTGCCTCAAGCTGCTCTTTGATATTTTGGATGTCATCATCCTTACCTTGTTCCACCACCATGTCAATGTCTGCATCCATCTTGGGGAGTGGTTGGGCTTCTTCAGGTTCGACTGAACAACCTGCATAGTCCTGAACGGTGAATTTGCTCGAGTCGAAAACATTGATTTGGAGGCTGTTGTCAACCCTGTCTATTTCAACCTCTGAATTGCCAGCCTGAACATCATCGTATTGAGTAGGTATTCGTGACAGCAGGTCTGCACAGGTGTTGTTTTCTCCTTTAATGTACTCAACAGTACAATTATATCCACTTATCCCCAGTGCCCATTGCTGCACCTTTTGATTCTGCATTGGTGATTCCAACTAATAACGCAATGGTTGGTGGTCTGTCTTGATCTTGAACTGGGAATTATGGAGATAATGATCTAATTTCTGCAGGGCATAGTGGATGGCATATGCCTCTTTTTCGATGGTTGACCAGCGACATTGGGTATCCGTGAGCTTATGGGATAGAAAGTGGATGGGTTTCTCGACCTCACCTGTCTCTTCGTGGCACATTTGCGTTAAACAGGCTCCGATGCAGGTATCACTGGCATCTGTGTACAATGTATAGGGTTTGTTTGGATCAGGATACGTCAACAGCGGGACGACAGTGAGGCTTTCTTTTAGAAAATCGAATGCTCGCTGACAATTTTCAGACCACCGAAATCTTGCAAACTTCTTGCTCAGTTTGATAATGGGTTCTGCTATCTTGGAGAAATTTGGGATGAACCGCCGGTAGTAACTACACATACCAATGAAACTCCTTACCTCTTTTACCGTTGTGGGGGCTCCCATGGTTTGTATGGCCCTTACTTTCTGTTCATCTGGTTTGATCCCGTCAGAGTTGATGGTGAAACCCAAATACTTGGTCTCTCTTTGAGCAAAGGCACATTTTGAAAGTTTCAGTATCAGTGAGATCAAGGGCAGAGGTGTCGAGATGGGTCTCGTGACCTTATTCAGCGCACGGAAGTCCACACAAAATCTTTTTGACCCGTCTTTCTTATCCACCACTACGATGGGAAAACTCCATGGGGACCGGGAGTATCAAATAATGTTGGCATCCAACATGTCATCAACGGCTTTGTCCACTACTTGCCTCTTGTTCAGGGGAACACGATAAGGTCTCTGTTTGATTGGTGGGTGGCTACCAGTGTCTATATTCATGGTGACTGTCTCCGTATGGCCAAGGTCCAAGTCAGATTTAGCAAACAGATTCCTGTTGTCAGATACGATTGCTTGAATGGGTTGTCGGAGGTCATCAGGGGCATTTATATCTTTGCTGTCAACATCACTTGGCTCTTCTTTCTTAAGACCACGGGGGATTGTCACAACTTTAGTTGATGGCACATCCGTCAGTGTACCAAGGATACACCCTCTCTTTAGTCTGTACGTGCGATTGGTTGTGTTTACGATCATCATAGGCACTTCCCTTTGTTTGTTCAGTTTGATTATGGAGTTACATACTAGTAGTCCTGGCTCACTGCCTAAGTAACCGTTGTCAGTCCCTGTTGCTTGATACACATTATTCACTTCGAAGGGTGTCCCATTCTTGACCTTTGCCTTGACAAGGCTCTTACTTTGAGGCTTGATAGTCAGTGTCTCTAGCCAAGCGTACAATAGACGAGATGTGAACATCATCCTCTAATGGAACGTAGGTGTTTCCGACTCGTAGGCTACCCAGATCGAAATAAACTCTGACCCCTGCTGCTGATAACCAGTCATGTCCCAAGATCATATTTCTGTTCATGTTACTGACTATATAAAACGTGTGTTTTAACGGCGTACCCCTTAAACTGAAGTCAACAGTAACACTGCCCTCAACATTTAGAGAATTACCATTGACCCCTTGTAGCGCTACTTTCTTCTTATTTAATTGAAATTTGTCTTTATCTAGATTGAAAACCCTCTTGTGGATAATTGAGACCTCTGCGCCTGAATCTATGAGACACCTAAATCTGTGTTTTCCTGTCTTCACTGTACAAGAGTTAGGTCTACCAGCTAGATTGATAGAATATGTGGTTAAAGAATCTTGCTCTTCCTCATGGGCTTCTTCATGGGGAAGAGGTTTTAGTTTAACCGAGGTGATTGGTGACGGCGTGTGGGGCAGTTACGTTTGAAGTGGCCAGGTTTCCCGCATAACCAGCAAAGTCTTTCTGCTGCTCTGTCTGTATTGCCCCTGGACACTGCATTGACCCGGTGTTGAGGGCGACTTCGACAGTCACGCGCCTTATGGCCTACTCGGCTGCAATTGAGGCAACGTGGGTGAAGTGATCTACTTCCATTGGCTCAATTTGTCTTTCATGAGTGTCATTTGCATTGTTCCTTCCGACACGCAGAGCGAACCTAGCCCTAATGTTTTGCTCATTTGTAACGGCGATCACTGCTGTTGCCAGATTAGCTGGGTTCTCCCGCATTACTTTCATTTTCAGGTAGTCGTGACTCAACCCATCTATAAAAAACCCTACCAACTGCCTTTCAATGGCGGCACCATTGCCACCATCTTGTCTAAGCCCAGTATATGCCTCTCTGGCCATATTCAACAGTCTCTCCACGAACATTTGCACACTCTCATTATGTTTCTGCTTAAGCGTGCGAAGCAACATAAATGCATGTTGTGGGTCCGTAATCTCGGCGAACCTCCTAGTAAGTTCTTCGCGTAACTCTTCCCATGTGGCCTCAGGGTGGTCCGTAAAGTACCTCTGTATGAAGTCACTTACAGTCCCTACACTAGCTTGATACGCGATTAGTTTAATTTGTCTATTTTCGGCACCTGACAAGACCACGTACTTCTCGACAGATTTTATCCATTCTTTAAATTTCTTTTGCTCACCATCAAACGGTTTTATTATCTGTGCTACCCCATGCGCACCCAAGGCTTTAGTCAAATGATTCAGCTGCCCAGTTATTTGGTTTGCTATCCCTTGAGATATATAAGCAGTATATACAACAAGCTACCAGTCCATATGGTCAAGGTACTGGTCAGACTGGCGAAACGACCTGTACGTCTTATTAGGACGCAGAGAAGCTCAGTTCTGTCTGGCCCTCAGTCAGGCAGGCTTTTATCCATAGCCCTCTGTTGGTGGGTCACATATCGGTCAGTGATCATTAAAACTACTAGTGTCAACTTGTCCATCAACATGATTGATGTTGGTAATTAATACCCTTTAACGAGCTGTTGACTCTTAGTAAACTCTGCACACAAACAAGTTTATGGCTTTGAAATCTTGTCTGTAAACTGTACACAAACAAGTTGATGGTTTTGAAATCTTTCCTACAGACATTTATGGTCACTGTGGGTCCTGTTGCGGTGGCCCTGGGGTGAACTTGTCACACAAGCCTGTCAGACTTCATGTTTCTGTATTTGACCACTGGCCGATCTGTGTGACCGACTGCATCGTGAAAATTACTTGGGCCAGGCTTAACTTTGTTACAGTTGTCTCAGGGCTCTTTGATAACACAATCCCTGTAATGACAAGATTGATTAAAATCATTTTAATTTTTCTGTATTATGTTGCACAATTTTGAAACTGTTTATATCACCAGTTTTCAGTTTTTCATATGAAAACTAGTGCAAAAGATAATTGAATTGTTTTAAAAAGATTTTTATCCGTGTATAAATGAATATCACAAACAATTTATAACTGAGGAGAGAAAAAGGGTCATTGTCTGATGTATGAAAGTAAGAAATGTATTTCAAATAATGAACAAAATTTAACTCCAGGAAATCCAAAAACACAACATAACTCACTTATCATCAGTACCACTGAAACACATAATTCAACATTTCCTCAGAAACAAACTGCTCAAGTCATATTGAAGATTTAAGTTATTACACTAACTTGAATGATGGCTACAATAGTTATATATCAATCAAATGTATTGAGATGTTCAATTCTGTATTTACATATGCTGTTTCACTTTTTAAATTACCCTTTATTGCTACCACTGTCATCACTGGCAAAGCAGCCTTTGTCCCTTTCCCTTCTGCAGAAGATTCCCCAAGCTCTTGGTCATAAAAATATGCATGGAGCAAATTTCTGACCAGCTTGGAGGTTGATCCCTTGGCAGAAGAAAGGCAGGCTTCAAGGACCATTTTCTTCTCCATCACCCCACTGCCAGGGTCAACAAGATCAGTTTCACATGTTGATGGTGATGACAGAGTGTTAGCCCTGGGTGACACATGTGACAGTGATGGGGAAGGTAGAGATGCTGGTGGAGACATAAGTTTGGATTCCGGAGGAGGGGAGAAAACAGGAGATCGAGATATTGATGTTGAAGGGCTTGGCTGCAGCAGAGTTTCTGTGGCTGGAATGACTGGACATAATCCTGTCAGCTGACTAACAAATTCCTGTACAGCTTCTGACCTCAGAGAGGACACCAGAGCACCACTGCATGTTAGCATGTACATCTGAACCAGGACTTTCTTTGGTAGGTTGTCGCACCCTCATGTTTGGGAGCTTACGTTTGAGGAATTGTGCTGATCAGTTCTCCGTTTGGTTTCTGCCCCACCTGTCATTGTTCTCCAGAATTGGTGCGTGATTACTTCGGATATTCCTTTGACGAGTACGTGGTCGACCTTGTTCCATTGTGAAGGAGCAAGAAGCAAAGCGATAATATTGCCAAATACAGTGAAGCCTCAATAATCCGGACAGTTGTGTTTTTCAGCAAATTCGTCCGTATTGCGGATCATCCGGACTACTGAATTTCAGCAAGAGTTGCTTCCCTTTACTATATCAAACAAGACACGACACTGAATAAAACAAATAAGCATATAACGTACATATGTATATTTAATGCAAGGATAACAATGAATTCACTCAAAACTTTCTTCAATTCTTCCCTCCCCATGATCACTGCATTCTTGTCAGCACTTGCTGCTTCTCCCTGGAGCACTTGCTTTGATATTGAATGACGTGATTTGAATCTGGCCAACCATCCCTGAGAGTAAGCGAAATCTGTCACCGATAACTTGTCACCAAAGTCTTTTGCTTTCAATATCAACATTTCATCATTTACAGCTGCATTTTTGCTGGTCATTTCGTTCATCCATAGAAAGAGCGCCTCCTCCATTTTTTGATGTTTGGCGTTTCTTGCTCGAGACAGGGCTGCGGAGTCTTCAGGTATGGTAAGCCATTTTTCCTTGCTCTTTAGGATGTCTCCGATTGTAGATCTCCCCACTGAATGTCGAAATACTTCACCAAAGTGTTTACTAAGGAAATCTAAACTTGCTTTCGGATGTTCTTCTTTATACTCCCTCTTTTCAAATGCAGTTATCTCGTTTCGTTTTCGCTTGGTAGGTTGACTCGCCATCTTTGCTGATACAAGTGTCAAACAAACTGTGAATGTACAGCATCTTCTGTCGGGGACTTTTTGTCTAATTACAACAACAACCCTTAATTGACATTTCTCAAGTTAACAAGAGTTTATCATGTCAACTCAATGTCACCCAGTGTTTATTGCTCCCAATGACAGAGCAATAAGTTATGTAAACATCGACGGGAGTCGCAGTTACGGTTCGTGAACATCATTTACAGTGTCCGAACAATGAAGCGATTTACTGTTTGTTTTACTGATTGGTTACACCTTTTTAGCGTCCGGTTCCGGAAACTGAATTTCCAGATTATGGGTGCAAATTATATAGGCATTGATTGGTAACAAGCTGAAATCATCCGGGAGGCGAGACATCCGGATTGTCGGCGTCCAGACTAACGAGGCTTCACTGTACTGAATGTGAAATTTCCATAATGGCGAATACATTGAACAAAAAGCATTGTGGGTATCTGGTGAAACCATTGTGGGAAGCTGTCAATGTACTATGGGTAGGATAACTTAAGTATATGTATGTAGATATATGCTGTATTACATACTGTAATGTAAAATATTAGTAACCACATATATGAAAAACATGGTATTGTGTTATGAATAGCCACAGAATGTGCCATGCTTGCCGTGCGTTTGTAACTGGGGTATGGCCAAGACCATGGTAAAGAGATGTAAACAAATGATCAAGACATTTATCTGTACAATTTCAAAGTCAAATCTACTCCATTGATTAAATGTCTTTTCATGCTAAACACATCTTCATACAAAGGTCCAGACATGGTCAGTTCATTGCTCTTCTTGATGTAGGTACCACGTGCAATCAAACCATAATTGGCTCCAGTGACACAATCAGTTGTTTCAATGGCATCATTATCTTCACCCTCATCTTTGTAAAACAGCTGCGATGTCATTTGAGAGCTTTTCGCATCAGCTCCATAGTTTAGCAAGGTCTTCATCATGCTCTTGTAAGCATAATGATTGTTGGTCGAAGACACCAACTGGTTCTGCATATACACTGAAATTGGAGAAAACAGTGCCTACAAAAGCAAATTGACAGGTGCCACATGTTCGTCTGCATCCAATACCGATCCATCCTCATGGGTGACTTTGAGTTTTATGTGCAGTTTTGTTCGCTTCAAATCAATGTAATCACTACCCGAATTGGATATGTGAAATTCCAGTGGAGAAGAGTCATTAATTTGACTGAGCGAGCGTTCATCTACAAAATAGTGTTGCTGGATACTGGTCTGATATGGAGGTAAGGTAAATAGGTTGAGCGAATCCGGTACCAACTCTTCAAAAGTTTTGCTATTCAATAAAGACATGATGCTCAACTGAAGATGTCGTTTTCTTTCACAGGAGTACACTTGAGCACTTTAGCTGTCTTGGAGGCGATGTTACTTGTCTGGCGTATCTTCTTGGTTGTGGCAGTCTGTTCACCTGCAGCTCTTTTTAAAGACCTATGACGCTTCTCTTTAGCATCCGCTCTCTCCACAACACTTTGTTGTTCTGAAGTCATCTGCAGTTCGATTTTAGGTTCCTCCGTTTGAGAAACAGATCAGTGAGATGGAATAACTTTAGCGGGAGCTTTTCCATTCACAACACGAGAAGTACTTGTCATGTGTTTCTTGAAGTAATTCTGCCATTTGCTATAATCTGGGATATACAGAGGGAGGGAATCCATGTTCAGTCAGCAAAGGGATAACGTCTCAAGTGAAGTGTTGCATAAGTCTGCATAAGCCTGTAACTATCGCACAGGTTACACAGACATAAGGATCGTTCACATGAGTGAGGTCTATCTTTCCAAAGTTTAACTCGGATAAAGACACGACCCCAAATCCATCAAACACCAGTCTTTGATTGAGCTTAATGCGAAAATGATAAGAGCTGTTATCCTTGAAATAGGAATTTTTTGTGTCAGAACTCTTGAGAAACACATATTTCTCCATCACAGGTTTTTCAGTTGACTTTCTTCCACATATGAACTAGGCCAACCTAACCAACGAACCAAAACATACGTTTTTCCTCTCATGCGTTTCTTCTTTAAGGTCTTTTCCACTTGCCACTCAATATCGTCTCCTTTGTTAACCTTTTGCAGTTCGGCAGTGTAAAAACTCCCTTTAATAAGTTCACCTTGAAAATCTTTAATTCTGTACAGAGGTATGTCTTGTTTTTTGAAACGTTATGTACTTTGAAAAGTTCTTCCGTCCACTTCAGATCAAGTTCTTTGCTGAACGGTTTCCTCAGGTATGGGATGCGAACAAGATCACCAACTTTATATCTGTATTTCTTTATCACTTGACCTTTTTTTTCAAGTATTGCCAAACTTTCAATTCATTGCTGTTATTGACTTGAGCAGGTGATAGAAGGGGTAAAGACGAAAGTGGGGTGTTATTGTAGTTGTACACCAAATCAGGTAGAACACTGAGATAATGCTTGGTGTTCTTACTTGTCATGTAACGTGTGATCAACAACTTCAGTGTTCTGTTGAAGCGTTCCACATAATTACTTTTAATGTTTTCGTTGCGTGCAATAGTAATGGTAATATTTTGTTTTTCCAAAAAAGATTTGAACACTCCCTTCAACTCACTACCACCATCTACTCGTACTTTCCTTGGTTTTCTTTCTTGAAGTATTTTTTTAAAGGCTTTCAACACGGACTCTGGCCTTTTATTTTCCAAAGGAAGGACAAAAGTAAACCTACTCACTATGTCAATCACGACAAGCAAATACCGGATACCTTCATTTTCTTTGCTGTAGTGTGAAAGATCAGCAAGGTCCACATCCCACATTTCGTCCATAGAATTCACTCTGACTTTCATCCTTTTAAATCTGTGCTTGACTGGTTTGTGTAAACTGTAAGGATCTTGGTTGTTGACAAACCATTTCACCTTCCTGAGCTTAACATCAGGTTGAGGTGTTGTCTTCAATACCTGTCAGAGTTTGGACGGACCATAGTAGGTTCCTGGATTGTGAGGGTCATAATAATACTTTTCTAATGCCTTTTCGTGCCTCTCTGACAATACCCTGTTCATCTTTTGCGAACTCACACATCTACTGAATGAAACCAGTTGTAACAGGCAATATATAACATGAAGGTACGAATAGGAAGGAACATATGCTTTAATTAATAGAATTCATTCATGTATACATTCACAATTATTGAAAGCGATTTTCTAACAACAGCATCTTAACCACACGTTGCTTCAGATCATGAAGCCACTCTGATGTTTTAAAATGAGTGTCCTGAAAGTCTTTGAAGCGGTATGAAACTATGTTCACGTAATTCAGAGATGAGTCATCACAAAATACTTCCAACCATTTATCAATCACGTGTTCATCATTTATTTCACTCATGGGCGTCATGAAAAGACCATCAACGTGATCCTGTTCTAGCATGTGCTTACACGTGTGCACCAGTTCTCCCTCAGGTTCAAACATACATCCAAAACACAAATCACAGGATAACCGTCTAAGAATCTTAGACAGTTCCAAAGTGTAACACAAAGTGAGAAGATTTTCTGCATGCTTTATGTGATTCACACTGTCCACTTCGTCGACACACAAGAACAGTTTTCTTGTCTTCTTGATGATGATTCTTTTCGTTGACCTAGAATCATCTTGAAACTTTCTCTTAGCATCCTTGACACATTCACTGCGATCTTGAAACCATTCGTTAGATTGCATGACAACTGTTTCGTGCAAGGTGTGTGATGATTGTAGAACTTGCTTCCAGGAATAGAAAGCTGCTTTACCATTCAGTGGACTGTAAACAAGAATTTAACACTTTTCACTCTCAACAACTTTGTCCATAAGCTCTTGTCTGACCTCCATCAAAGCTTTCCCCAACCAGTTTTGTCCCTTCCAGTTAGATGGATTTAATAGCTTAGGATCGTGAAGAGAGAGTCCAACACCCCACCGTCTATCATATGGACTGGCTTCAGCTAATATTTTTGTGGCGGTGTTCATTAATGCATGTCGAAGAGTGGAAGACTGAGTAAACTTAGCCACGGTAACTTTCTTCACAACATGGTAACTCACAGCATCCCATTTGTGTTGAATAAAGTTTTTCACACATCTTCCTAATCTCTTCTGCATAACAGCAGAAGAGGCTCTTAAAATGTGTTGAGCTGTAACCACATCGCCAAGCGTCATTGCCGTCATGTACATATAATACTGCTCAGCACAGTGGAAGATTTTACCATCAACTTCAAACCTAACAGGATAGTGCAGGCTAAATGGTGAAGATTTTGTATAAAAGAATACAAACCAATCTGTAACTCTTGTTCCCATGATGTCTGTTCAGCAAAGGCACACCTTGTCTGTTGCTTGTACTCAGTTGGAATAACATTGCTGTCAGCAGTGATGGATGCGAGCATGCGCACATCTATTGGTGAATTCAAACTATGTCATTGGACAACACACAGTAATCATCATCGCTCATTGGTAGATTTATAGACGTAGTGGAACGTGTGTTTTTAAAAAAAGAATGTGAAAGGGATGACTAATCATGACATGGCACTATTCAAAGGTTTAAGTTTCATCATCCAGTCATGCTACCCCTGGTTTGTTGATTCTATATATAGAGTACACCGTGCACTGGGTATCAACCGGTCATGCCACCCTGTCGTGACTGTTCTGTATAAACAACTTATTTGAATAGACAGCATTCCAATTGTTTTGTAACAAATAACCATCAACTATAGCGTGAAACATCCATTGATAATTTCTCCTTAAACATCATTAACTTCTTTTCATCATGGTGATATTATGTATCACTAGGCTTAATGAAATTGATATGATTAGATAATGACTGTCACATGTAGCTATTTTTGGGATGAAATGTGGACCAAATGAGGGATGAGGGATAAATGAGGGATGGGGGATTTACAGTCACTGGTTTCATTGTCTTTGCTAACTGGAGCACGAAATGAGGGATGTGGGTCATGGGCTATTGTTTTAGCTAATTACCGCATTGTTTTACCATTGTTTTGACATAGTTTCTATTGTCTGTGCTGTAGAATGAAATTTATATCTACTACCATGGTCAGAGTCGGCTCATTTTATAAAAGTTTCCAAAAAATTACTGTATATACCCGCGTATAATGTGACCCCCCACTACACCCCTTCAAAATCGAGGATAAAGCATATACCCTGTGTATAATGCGACCATGAATGAAGCACATCACCGGCGTCAATAAAAAAGTGTTTTGTCATGCGTTGTTGGTGGGTATTACCCCAAAACGACCTACAATGAAGTACATTACCAGCACTCATCAAATAGATACGCGTTTGTCTTGCGTTGTTGTTTTCTCTGCAAAGCTTTGTCGAGTGTATAACTCCAAAGCAAGTCGCCATTTTGTGTTCAAACAGTGCGACACAAAATTGGCACATAAAAGATAAGCAAAGTCAAGTACAATTTACAAGTCATTTATTTGGTACATTTATGTGACATTGATGTAGCAGAATTACAGGTCAGCTGCCGTGAATCCATCAAATTCAGTGTCGGATTCATTGCCGGATTCATTGCCGCAGAAATCACTCCATCCTGTCATCATAAAAGTCACCCAATTCATCCTCGAAATCGTCTGGTATTTTGGCTGCATCATTGTCTTTGGATGTGATCCTGGACGACTTCACCATATCATGGCATTAGACCACGGGTCACCATTGCAGCTGGGATAGCTTCCCATGCAGTTTTGACCCACTCTGCGACAACTGGTTGCGGGGCCTTGCGCTGCTTGTTGGTTTTGGTAAAGGTGTGGTCCATTCCGTTCGGATGTTAGCCTTGAATGGCTTGTTGAGGCACACACCCAGTGGCTGTAGCAGGATGTACATCAACCTGGGATAACCGCCTGTCTGATCGTGCTCTCTGCCAACTTCTTTTTAACACTTTCGCACAAATGTGCTAGGAACATATCCCACACAAGTAGGGATTTGCAGCGTCTGATATACCAAGGCCTCTTCATCCAAACAAGTTCAAGACACTGGTGTATTAGTGCCTCGTCCATCCACCCTTTGTCCTGAACAGTGACAAACACAACATCAGGGAACTTTTCCTTCTGCATCGTCTTTAGCTTGAAGATAATCATAGGCCTCAGTTTTGTTGTGTCTGCCATACACACCAAAAACCACAGTGAAATGTTTGGATGTTAACAGTTATGTCGGATTAAATGTGAAATTTTCTTGTGAAGTGCCGGGATGGCTGTCAAATACCAGGTGACATCATCAGTGGAAACTGAAAGTGAAACACCTGGAAAAAACAAAAGATTTTATACCTGTGTATAATGTGACCCCTCTTCCTGACCTCCTCATTCTAGGTACCTAAATCTCGCATTATACGTGGGTATATACGGTATGTCAAATTGGAATCGTGCTGGTTATAAATACCCTGGACTGGAGACAGCAGGGTAACGTTAAATTTCATCTCTGCCCACTAAATTGTTACATTTTTTATTTTAAGTGTTACATAGTTAGCTGACATCACGGAACAGATACTCAGAATGGTCTTCAGAAAGTGCATTCTTCATATCACAGTTACATCATGGTCATTATCAAACAAACTTTTACTTGTTTTATCCTCTATGCTTACTTTCACCGAAGTGGTAGGTTCTAACAGCATGACGATCAAACTTCTTTGCCATTTTCACTTCAAATTGCTGCCTCAAATCAGGAATAAAGAATGGTAAGTGAAGTAACAAAATTGCTGAGTCGCTGACAAAGGAGAAATGAAAATTACAAGAATCAAGTATGATAAATGCAGTTACTTCGCTGAGTCATTGACAGCGGCATACAGTGACTGTACAACATTGGTTTAAAATTGAAAGTGTTAAATCTGTTTGTTTTTCAAATGACAATAGCATGCAAGCATAAAGATAGTAATTCATTGAAATCTCTTGTTTTAAATGTTTTATAAGAAGTACACTTCAAGGGAAGACATTTGTTTATCTGACTGGACCAAGGTCAGGCTCTCCACTCCCTGCTTTACTGAATATCAGGGCTCCAGAAAAGGGCCATATCGGAGTATGTACGGATAAAAAAATATGCATGATACAGTAGAAAAGTGGTGTACAGTCTTTGAATCATTTGCAGACATATTTATCTCAAAAAAGGATTGCTTTAATATTTACCTGTTTACAAAAGGGTAGTAATGTTGTGCATATATGAAACGAAACACGAGATTACTTACATGCCATTAAATTCCATTCAGTACTCTAACTTTTTCCCAGTACCCCTGTGTTGAATCTAGATCAGTGTCATGATTTGATTCAGACAGTTTTACAGCCTATATTTGGAGTCCTGGTGTAGTACAACCTGGATCACTTGTCCTAGTAACACAATATTAGAGGTAAGTAGTGAATCTAGATCAGTGTCATGATTTGATTCAGACAGTTTTACAGCCTATATTTGGAGTCCTGGTGTAGTACAACCTGGATCACTTGTCCTAGTAACACCATATTAGAGGTAAGTAGTGATAACTCTGTTTTTTGGCCTTTTCCTTGAGTCTGCACACTGGCAGTTGATCATCTGCAGTAGCGCTCTCTCTTTTGTCTTAAGACTCTTTGATAACATAATCCCTGTAATGACAAGATTGATTAAAGTTATTTTAATTTTTCTGTATTATGTTATATTACATTCCCTGTAATGAAAATATTGATTAAAATCATTTTAATTTATTAGTATTATGTTACACAATTTGGAAGTTCATGTCAACAGTGTTACGATATATCATTTGAAAACTTGTGCAAAAGATGCTTGAAATTTAGAATTGTTTAAAAAATGTTATCTATGTATATCACAAACAATTTATGACTGAGTAGAGAAAAAGGGTCATTGTTTGAAGTATTAAAGTAATAAATATGTATTATGAATAATGAAAAAAATTAGCTCCTCGCAAACACAATGTAGTCATTTATCATCAGTACCACTAAGACATAATTCAACATTTCCACAGAAACACTCTGATCAAGTTACATTGACGAATTAAGTTATTACACAAACTGGAATGATCGTTACAATAATTATAGGTGAAAAAAAACATGTATATACTTGTTCACTTCGATATTTTCATGTGTTTTTGCACTTTTTTGGTGAAGTTTTCAAGGTCTTTAAAAGAAATTACCCTTTATTGTTGCCATTTTCATTGTTGGCAAAGCAGCCTTCATCCCCTTCCCTTCTGCAGAAGATTCTCCAAGCTCTTGGTCATAAAAGTATGCATGGAGCAAATTTCTGACCAGCTTGGAGATCGATCCCTTGGCAGAAGAAAGGCAGGCTTCAAGGACACCATCAACCCACTGCCAAGGTCAACAAGATGAGTTTCACATGTTGATGGTGATGACAGAGTGTTTGCCGTGGGTGACACAGGTGACAGTGATGGGGAAGGTAGAGATGCTGGCTGAGACATAAGTTTGGATTCTGGAGGAGGGGAGAAAGCAGGAGATCGAGATATAACAAATTCCTGTACAACTTCTGACCTCAGAGAGGACACCAGAGCACCATTGCATGGTCATGCCTGAATTGTCTTTGACTGAATTCTGGCGAGGATGTTGTGCATGGCAACAGGTTCCTCATCCTTGTCCTTTATGATCTACTCCTTCTCCTAGGTGATATTCTTTTTCTCCTTGAGGCTCCATGTCAGCACTTCTACCTGATCACTATCTCCATGGCCGTACTGCAAGGCCTGGAGCTCCACCACCATCTTCTCATTGATGACTGAGGGCGGTCCATCTGGAGTGGGAGTGTGCTGGTACCAAAAAGAGATGGATCTCCCTCCTCCTATCCTTGGCCACGAAGTAGTAAGTGCAGGAGCATGGTATCTGCCACCCTGAGCCTTGCAGAGGTGCCTCATCCCTGGCACAGAGCTTTCTTTTGATGTTGCAGTCCAGTGAGAACTTCACTCCCTGTTTGAAACAAGAAAAGAGATTCTCCATCATAGAACCTGGTCCCAGGATCCACATCCCCATCACCTCCCTCTCCGGTGCCCTTCCTTGGGTGTAATGGGGTCTGGAATACCGAGGGAGTTGTGCAAAGAATGCCTGGTCCTGTAGCTTCTGGGTCAGCGTACCCCTCACTGGGACAACATGAACCCTGGCTCTTCCTTCCTCTTGGTTCCCTGCCCTTCGTCACTAGGGGTGTTGAGGTGGAGGTCTGTGTACTCTCAGGTCCTGACCAGGGAGTGATCCACGCTGATTGCTCCAGAAAACGTCCTCGCCCCATGCTATGCTCACCCAAGCAGTCACACATCGTAGGCTGACACTCCTCCATCCTAACCCTCTTATTGATGCCGTCGCCTTTGGTACCTAAGGACAAACCATCCGGATTAGCTGCCTGAGACCACTCTGCACCCCTACCACCCTCATAGTGATGGTGTTTGACACTCCATTTTTCATTAACTTGGAAGTCAAGTACTGAGAATATTTCCTCCTCATCTCTGAAGTTTTCCATGGCGTCAACATCCTTCTTGATGACGTTGTAGCCTTGTCCCTTTATCAACATGACATGCTCTATCTGGTCTCTAGAGAGCTGTTTGTTCTTCATGTCCGCCGGCATGTCGAAATTCATCCTTACTTTCTGTGACATAATGGTGATGAGTGAAAACGTAGGAATAACTACAAAAACAAGGTTGCGTTTACCTTGCCGATCAGCGAATAGTCTCAATAAAGTCTCACTGGTGCACAGTGTATTGATTTCTCCCTCTGAGTAGAGATGGGGCACACTCAATCAAATGGCACTGTGTCCTGGAACTTCCTGTTTGTCATGTGCAGTTGGAACTCCAAGACAGTACAGTACATAATATCAAAAAGACACTAAGACCAACAGCATACCCCGAATAAACATTCTCTATCTTGAGAAGGTCAGCTAGTGGTGTCCCCCTTCTGCAACGCTCAGGCCTGTTAGCTGTGTTAAGATTCCATGTTCATTTTTTTTCTAATTTGATAAATCACTTAGTAAATAAATGGTCAAAAATCATTTACTCGATCATGAAGCTTCTCTCAAATGTTACAGCTTATTGCTTGAGAATTGGTTGCATGTATTACACTGTTATTACATTTGAAGTGTTTTCATAATATGGTGGTAATAACAGACCACTTTAGTTTCTTTGCTCTCGTATAGTCTGATTCTAACATCTTGGATAAACAAGAAGCTCAATATTTGTAAACATGTAATTCAAGTCAGTTAAAAGATGAGCTATATATAAAAAACCTGCATCATTTCTGGTGAAGGATGGACATGAAGATAGTACTGCAGTCGGTCTTTATCATTATTACTCTTTTTCCTGACTCTGTCTTTTCGGCATTAGTCATAAGAGCATTCTTATCGGAAGTTGTGTAGCAGCCGAGTAGCTCTGAATCACAAGGGTCTGTAAACAGATGCTGAGGCCTGTCTTCTAGCCTGCAAAAGAGCTGATCTCCATTTATGGCACAGACAACCTTGAGAATGGAATCCTGATTAAGGCATCATTTAGCACTCTTATCAGTGATGAAATGCCTTTCTTTGCTGCTTCAGAAAATGGTACCACCATATTCCGCCAAATGTTTGATCACCTGTGACAGGGTGTTCTTGCCTGATCGAACCATGCATTTTGATTGATGTAGGTAGCTTTCAAACTTGAAGCCTGAGCAAAGATCTTGGCTGCCTTGAGATTTGGCATCAGCACTCAGATGCAGACATGGGTGCACGTTCTAAACAAGAAATTCATTCCCATACAACATCCTACCTTGGTTTATGAAGTATTCGAGCAATTTCTGCGCATGTGCAAAGATCTTGGCTGCCTTGAGATTTGGCATCAGTACTCAGATGCAGACATGGGTGCACGTTCTAAACAAGAAATTCATTCCCATACAACATCCTACCATGGTTTATGAAGTATTCGAGCAATTTCTGAGCATATGCAGAATGAGAGCGAAGTAAACAAAGTAATTACAACAAAGAGGCGGCATGGAGTCTTCTCTGGCTTTATTTCAGCAGCGACAGCAGCCTGGCGCTCCAGGCAGTTGGCTGAGTGCGGTGGTCCTTCTCTGCTGCTGTCCTGCTCAGATGTCCGTCTGACCAGCTCCCTTGATATACCCTCTTGGTCTGTCTTATTACTCTTACTGGTCTAACATGAAAAGTGTTGTAGATCCATGAAGACCACCATGTACCACCATATACCACCTTGAACTTGACTTGATTGCTAGTCACAGGCGTGTTTGAACTCTGATATGTCTTTAATCACCATAAATGATGACATGATTACATACTAAGGATTACTATATACGAGGTATGCAACCATGCAGGTGGGCCACGATGCGATACGTACCTCGGTACTGCTGCCACGATTCAATACGAATCACAATACACAATATAAAAAGAATAACAAAATATAAGCATACAACTTTTATATATTGAAGAAGAAATCTTCTCCTGAGGCACCCCCAAATCCCGGTTGAGGGCCGCTCCCAGCTTGTTCCAGTGTGCACCCCCTCCCAACGCTTCTCTCCCCCAAACGGTCCCCCACAGCAGGCCGACGCTACTCCCTCTTTACTACTCTTTGAAACCTTTGGGGAACTCTGTCCTCCTCTCCCCGCTGGGCCTCTCCACCCTTGGCTCTGACTGTAACCAATGCCTCACTCTCCTTCTTGGACTGGAAGACATCCTCCGCTGCAAACGGCACACCACCTTGGCTGGCTGCCCCTCCACCGTTGGCCAGATCACATCCCTGACGACGTCACCACGAGGGTCACTCGAGGGCGCACCCCCAGAGATCCCGACAGAGAGCGTCCCCTTATCACCCGACCCCATCGGTGTGGTTACCTGCTCCTCCTTCGGCTCGCCCACCCGGACACCTTGTCGCCAGCAGGCCAAAACTCCATTCTCCTCTCTTCTGCACCACCGGCCTCTCCCTCGGCCCAGCACTCTCTGATAGTCGCACCTAAGATGGGCCTATCCCTCCAACCACCCTCCTTGCTTGTCAACCTTCCCTTCTCCATTAGATGGGTTGAATGCAGATTCCTGAAAACAAGCAATCGGTATGGCCGCCCCAACCCCATCGCCACGCTGACGGGGACAACAGCACCCCCCGACCGCCATTGTCTGGCTGGCGACAATGGCAGTAGGTGGGCTCCATATCCTTCCCGCGACCTGCACTCGCCGTAAACTCCTACTCTGTCTGTAAGGGTCGTGAACTTTAACATTGACCTTATGGCTGCTGCTTTCTCTTTTGATAATTCTTTTTTCGCAGTACATGGTTTGACAGGCCAATCTGAACAAAATGATTCTGTTGGAGGCATCAATTATCAATTTCAGGCAGGCATAAGGGATAATAAGTCCCTTGTTGCATCAGTAGGAATCTAAAGTGAGTGCTTATATCTGAATATGTCTAATATAGACCAAAATATTGTCATAAATGTGTGAATTTGTGTATTACACTGGAATGTGGTTTCATACTGTCATTCACACTGTTACTATGGTGAATGTGTGTGACAACAGTGAGTGTAAGACATGTGAGTTGACATGTGTGTGTGACACCAGAAATCTGTGGGTGAGAAATGTGTATGCAGCAAGAGCTTTGTGTCTGAGACAAGGGCTGTGAGGGAGGCATATATGAGATGTGAGTTGTGTGTGAGATACGTTTCCATGAGAAATTCCCATTTCTGTTTGAGAAGTGTGATGTAAGAGCAGTCAGTGTGAGACACTTGTCTGAGTGACTCATTTGTTTATGATATATGTGTTTAGAGACATGAGAAGTTAGTGAGAGAGCAGCAGTCAGTGAGAAATGTGTCTGTAAGTGAGATGTGTCTTTTAATGAAATGTGTATATGAGATGGGACATGTATGAGTGAGATCAGCAATCAGTATGAGACATGTGTCTGCTAGTCAGACGTGCTTGTTTATGGAGACACATGTTTGTAAGTGTCAGACCAGCAGTCAGTGTGAGACACGTGTCTGTGCATGAGACGTGTGTGAAACCAGCCATCAGTGAGGATGACCCACAAGATATGTGACGCTAACTGAGTGTGAGGTGAAGGCAAGCTGATTACCGGCCAACCCTGAAGAACGATGAGGATCGCAAGCAGACTGATTTAAAAAAACTTTATCCACTAAACAGAAAACAAGCGTTGTTCATGAGGACAAGGACATCACAACTGGCCCAGATTTCTTCTCAAGACCTGTGGAAAGCCAAGGCTTACCAACAGACCCAATACAAGTAGAGCATCCCAGACTATAAAATATGGGCTGTTGTGTAAGACATACGAGTTATGATGACCCTAGAAAAATTATTTCAGTTGTTGCACTTTTAAAAGGCCTGGAGGACTGCCCAAAACTGCCAAAACATTTGACCATGCATGACTTGTCCAGTGGTCAAGAGGTGGTCAGGGAAAGGATTTCACACTTTGGATCTTGGGACAGTTCCATGGAGGCCTTGTTTTATATTTTTATTATGACATTTCTGACAATTAAACAGACATGTTACTGATATAGTGTTTGTGATGTATACTGGATCTTGGGACAGTTCCATGGAGGCCTTGTTTTATATTTTTATTATGACATTTCTGACAATTAAACAGACATGTTACTGATATAGTGTTTGTGATATTTTGTTGGCTTTGACTCCAGTACTAAGAACAGTGGGGTAGCTCACAGGTCAAAGCATTTATTCATCACACTGAAGACCCACGGTTGATTCTTTAAGTGGCTATGATGTGTGAAGCCTGCTTTCTGGTGTCCACTAACTGTGATATTCCTGGAATATTGCTTAGAGTGGCATGATACCTTAACCACTCACACACTCAACAGCATCTCCTGTGTCACATAGCATTCATAGTTGGCCCAACATTGACCCAGCGTCTGCCAACGTTGGGCCAACTATGAATGCTATATGGGGTGCTGTTTATATCAATTCTGAAACCCAGGGGGACCAATCGAAAAGAAATTATTGGATAAAGGGGAGGTAACTCTAAACATGTTTGGGAAAATTCCAAGAATGACTTTTGCAAAAAGCATCTTTTGACAGTCACAAGAATGTTGGTTGGTTATTGGTGTGTTTGCGATGTCCTCAGCAGGATATTGTTTATGTTCAAACATCCCGATAATTTTGTAATGATAATATTTAATGTGCACCTTATCCAGGCTTGATATCCGGCACAAAGCACACACTCTGATCATTTTACCTCGGATAACTCAAGCTGCCTGTTAAAAACTAGGAGGTTGATAGTTACAGGACATATTTCACTCGGTACTCATTTACTGCTTGGTGAGCAGAGGTGATTTTGAACAAACTCACCTAAGGTAAGATCACATGTATCACCTGTGCTTCTTCGTGGGCAGGACTGAAGCCCTCAAGAGTCAAGCTGTCACACACAGTCACCCATCCAATTACTCTCCGCGCCATTGTTACTTAACGTCTACTGAGCTCAGGACCTGCACCACGTCATTTAAAGTATAATGTTTACACCTGCAGTTTCTGTTTTCTATTTACTGCAACCTGGCCTTTATCTCCAACTATCAGAATGCAGCAGATAAAACAAAAACTAAATATCATGCTTTCTGGATGAAATGTAGTGAGGCGTACCAGAGGGATTTGAGATCACAATTATTCCTCAGTGACTAAGCTGATTTTCAGATGACCGAATAAGAAGAGTACATGGTGCTGCTGGATATCTGTGCTTCCGTAGCTCTTCCTTGTGCAAGGAAGCGGGTGGTCAGGCTCGCGGATTTGGTTGACCCATTCGTCACCCATTTCCGTAACCTCCAAGAAGTACCAGAACATATTTGCTGGTCTTCTTGTAACGTGAGATAAGAGACAAGAGTTATATATACTCACAAGAATAAGCCACCAGAACGGGTTGTTTTACCAACATTTACTGTACATAACCCCACAGTTCCACACATTGTCACTCCTAGTTTGTTCCCAAGGCTAAACATAGTGCCTAGGACACCTCTCCTGCATTCAAACAAAAACAGAGCAATACTAATATCACACGTACATTGTTCTACAATGTCTACCAAGACGGCCACGTGACAATGGAACTGAAACACGAAGGGCAAGGGATATGACAACAATGAACCATTAAATTTGAAAGTGACAAAAAGGCCACTCTAAACAAACGGTTCAAACTCAAACACGTGCAAATCATGACAAATAACAGTCTAGGTGAGTAGGAAATAGAGGACGAAAATCTTTTCATACATTTCATTACAACAGCTTAATGTCTTAGCTGCATGGCGACCTGTGAAGGTCCGGGGCAGACAGGTCTTCAGCAACCCATGCTTGCCATAAAAGGCGGGTATGCGTGTCGTAAAAGGCGACTAAAGGATGGTCAGTATCGCTGGCTTGGTTGACAGGTTGACACATGTCATCGGTTCTCAGTTGTGCAGATCGATGCCCATGCTGTTGATCTCTGGATTGTCGTTCGGACTCTATTATAGCAGACTACCGCCATGCAGCTTGAATAATGCTGAGTGTGGCATAAAACTAAACTCACTCTCTTTGCTCATTATCTGCATGGTAGCCACACTGACACTGAGTGTGGTATTGTGATATTTGTTTTCTGGCGGCGCCAAGCCACGGAGACTGAAAATGGATCCATTGAGTCATTCATCCAGGAGGATCGAACCCGGGTCTTCTGTGTGAGGACCAAAACCTTTTGACCACTCGGCTACCCAAACACTCATGGTGTTGAGAGTTTTGTTCGAGGACACGATCACCTGTACTGCAGACAGAAATATATGACTGGGTTATGGTGTACTGGTGATGATCAGTCCTTGAACACGCGAGGTCTCCAAGTAGCAACGCGAAAGTGCTGATCGTTTATCATGGCGCATTTGCCTGCCATTTTGATATTTCCCAGCTTTAGGTGTTGACGGATTTAACGCCTCAATACTGCTAAAATGTTCCCCGACCAACTCGTAGCGGTGATTCAGATCGCAAAGTGTTGATAGAGGCATTTTGAGTGAGAGCGAGTTAAAGCAACTGGATTATGTGGGCTTTATTGGAATAAACATTATTTGACGTCTGCCATTGTGAAGTCGCCATTTGTCAGTGCTCTTGTTTGTGTTTTGTGGAACTGTGTCTTGTTTGATAAATATTCTATGTTCAGTTAACAGTGACTGTGTAGATCATGGACGTTTCCTTTGATGTTGTCAGAAATCACTTACAAAGCCACTCGGGCACATTGTAGCGTGTGGCTGTAAATAACATGTGCGTGTGATTTAAAGTTTCTAAATACCCACTCTTTCAGTCCAGTTTGAACACTGCGTGTGTGTACCCGTGTTTCTGACAGAGTCGAACTACCTGGACCTATGATACTCAAAATAGGTAAAGAACACACGGTTACTGCAGTTTTCAAATTGACATGTGACATGGCATAAAATTGTGTAGTGTTACTCCCCCTTCCTCACCTTCCACAGTTACATTCCAGCATGATATTGTCACAAGCGGCGTAAAACACAACTCCTTCAAGCCGATCTGGATAAGAGAGCCTTCTAAGGAGAATACACAGACCACCAATGACTGAACAGGTTAATGAGTAAGTTTAGTTTTACGCCGCTCTCAGCAATTTTCCAGCTATATGGCGACGGTCTGTAAATAATCGAGCCTGGACCAGACAATCCAGTGATCAACAACATGAGCATCGATCTGCGCATGTTTTAACCGATGACATGTGTCAACCAAGTCGGCGAGGCTGACCACCCGATCCCGTTAGTCGCCTGCCTCTTACGACAAGCATAGTCGCCTTTTATCTGAACATTTTAAGATGAGATGAGATAATACTTTATTATACCGAAGAAAAGTGGGGTTACATCGTAACCGGCATGAAAGAAAACAAAACAAGATATCACATTTCAGTGAGCACTGAGATGGGCAACAAATAACTAGACAAGACTACTAAAACGGGTGAGGAGTATGATATAAAATGATTCGTTTCGAGCAGTGGAATTCGCCAGGTAGACTGGAGCTTTGTTTATTAATATAGCTATTTTTATAGTAACAAGCTATTGTAATCCACGTATCTTCAGAAGGAGTCCAAGGGAGACAACAGTCCTGAACCTCAGGAAATCTAGGAATTCTTTAGGTGTGAATAATTCTTCTCTAGTAAGTCTGAAGCTCCTACGGCATTGATCGTCACTGAGTTCTGTCGGACAAAGTATCATCCTCTTTCGAAGCAGAAAGCGTGAAAAGATCATAGTTATCTTCCATGGCAAAGAGTAACATTTGCCGCCATTACTGACATATTTCACACGACTGTGTGCGTGTCACAGACTTGCTGAAGTCGGAACATGTGGCCAATCCAAAGTCGTTTAACATATATTATATGAGCACCTCCCGTACACGTAAGATTTACTCGCGTTCACAGAAGTTCGGAGCGTGTACGCGTAGATTCACGTCGCTCTGCACAACCTCTCTATTCTATCAAGGGTTCCTAACTTGTTTTGAGTAGTATATCTTTCACGGGGTACACAGAGCGTGTTGTCGGTGTTGGACTACCGTCTATAGTCTCTGAGGTGTGCATAAGTTACAGACAAGACGGATCCAAACTTATGATAATAAAATATGAGAGACGTCGAGAAACTTTCCTCAACTGTGGTAATCTAGACTTACCAGATATTCTAGACTTACATGGGGCTGTTTGAATATATACTTAAAAGCAAAAGAAACGCAAGTTTCTGAAAAATGAAATTTTATAGAAGTAAGCGTACATCTTCATGTCTTCTATTTAAAACCAAGACAACAACAATGTTGCATTTCTTTAGCTGCTCAGTGTATTTGTTTCAGGGTTTGTTGTATCTCCCACCTCCTTCTTTTTTGACAGTTGAAAACTACTAGAGATCGCGACAGAACTGGGATAATATATCCTCTTTAAAAAAGGATGGTCCAATCCAAGAAATCGCCAAGTATGTGAGCAGGTTTACGTTGCCATGGCAGCAGTTTAGCAAACTGCGGGTTCACAAGTGCCGAGAATGTGCATATCACGGAAACTGTACAAGGAGAGTACGACTGTTTACTTTACAATCAAGGCATGGGTGGCAACGTAATGAAGTTCTTGTGGAGTGAGATACAGTTTTTTTAATGTCCATGGTACAACTGAACCAAGTGACCAACATAGCCAGGAAACATTTGATTTCACCAATACGTGAAGGTGCCTGCATTTCAAAGAATGCGTGAAAAAATATGAACAATAAATCGCATACGGGCAATAAGTGCTACATCATTGATCGCTGAAACGCGCTGAAATAGACCAGAGATCCTAATACCTTGTCTCAAGTGAGACCGTGCCCTTCCCGATATAAGGAATTGCAACCCACCAAAAGGTTGGACCACTATATGTTATGTATATATATGTGGCTACACCTATCAAGATTTCTCCACTACCTTGGGCAAAACCTTATGCAGATATATTGCCCGAAGATCATGCATCAAATTGCTGAAAAGCCTCATCAAATATCGTGCATCTGAACAACTAGGTTTTGGGGTAAAGTTTTGACCTGAATTCGTAGTTACTTTGCAAAATCTAGTTTACAAGACTTGCCTGAAGTGAGTGAGTGAGTTTAGTTTTACGCTGCTCTCAGCAACATTCCAGCTATATGGAGGCGGTCTGTAAATAATCGAGTCTGAACCAGACAATCCAGTGATCAACAACGTGAGCATCGATCTGCGCAAGTGGGAACCGATGACATGTGTCAACCAAGTCAGCGAGCCTGACCACCCGATCCCGTTAGTCGCATTTTATGGCAAGCATGGTTTGCTGAAGGCCTATTCTATCCCTCTACCTGCACGTGTCGCCTGAAAGAAGTGGCTACACTTACTATTTGGTAGTATATGAAAACACTTTTGCTAGTTTCTAGAATACGGAGATCGGAGCAAAACTTGAAGAGGTCAATCTACAGTTGACGTTTTAGCACAGATGAAAGCTGGTAGTACACCCTAAAATATTCCAAGCAAAACTGTGCTGTCAAATATGATATCAACATACAGGCCAAGAGATAAGATAAAAGAACAACACACACACCACCCTTGAAAATCTGGTTTAAAGTTGACAGCAACCCATGCTTGTAAATGACGACTAACGTGTCGGCTCACTGACATGGTTGAAGCATTTTGCATCCAATAGCGTAGACAGTAGACAGGTGCTCATGATGTCAGTCACTGGATTGTCTGGTCCAGAACAGAATACTTACAGACTGTCGCCATATACATGTAGCTGATTAATTGACGGGTACGTATCTGATATATTATACATCATCTGTCCAATCCAGCAAGCTGTCAACACCGGTATAAAATCTCAGTTGACTTTAAGATTCATCACCAGCTCTACAATCCGGCACTCTGTTTAAACTGGATTATTTATTTAGTCCCACTGAGTGCCGGTTTAGACAGCTTCCACTCTGTGTGTGTGTATCTGTGTGTGTGCGTGTGTGTGTGTGTCTGTGTGTGCGTGTGTTGTTTTCATTATATATGCCAAGAAATTCAACTTTATTTCTGTATATGCAGGTAGCAAACGTACTGCAAATCCCCGTGTTGGCGATCTGTAACATGGTTTTGTATTATGTATTGTCCAAATGGTGCTATTAGTTTTAACTTCACATGCTACTTTTATTTCGAACTGTGATAGTCTCGCTGTTTTTCTGTTTTTGACGGCAAGTTATATACAATATACGTATCCTTTATAAACGTCAAATTCGTTCTCGTCACAAAACATTGACTGAAAATTTGCGAATGTGAATTAAATACTCACTCACGCACTCACGCACGCACGCACGCACGCACGCACGCACGCACGCACGCACGCACGCACGCACTCACGCTGCAGTACAGACTGGAGTGATCTTGCCGTTACGTTAAACCCTCCATCCCCTCAACTCACTGCTTTGACATGGACTTCCTCCTGTTGTAGATTATACTGACAGACCAGATACTGGCCAGTGGGCGGTGCACTTGACCATCACGGGGGACCTGGTAACCGCCCTTCCCATCAACGACGAAGATAACGTTGTGAGACTAATGATAAAAAAGTTCATTGCATAAACGTGCTGCCAGCTTTTTCGCCCAATACTTAGAGCATTGAAAGTATGTGAAATCACGCTTAACAGCTCTAACAGTCAGTTGATAAATGTGATTGCAATGCTTTGTGATGAACACTTCTCTGTAGCACGTCAAAGCGCTTACTCTGCAGGTACACCGCAGATATTACGGTTTAATTGATCGCATTTCTAACACAAATCACTTTCAACAGCCAGTACACTTCAAATCCTCTCTGTAGACAGAGAAGAAGATGGCTGATGGGTGTGTGTCACGTATCGATCTATCGATTTCAAGTGCGCTGATCCTTGTGATCGGTCCGCTGACGACAGCAGTGCGGGTTCACTGCAAGGTCTGCTCGCAACCCTCGAGTGGAGGCCTACACATTGCGTATTGGCTAATAAACACCGTCGGTGAATATTTGTACAAAAATGATATATAGATTGTTGAGAGAGTCTACGAGACCCCTCGCCAAGTGACGAACGAGAGCGACTCACAGAGCAAACGAGTCGCGACTCTTGGGGGGTCAAGTTAGTCAAGGCGACTCCAGCTCGCACCCGATAGGTGGAAAGTTCCTGGTGTGGAGCAGTCGTTGTGCAGGTCGTTACAGCCAATTTATGGACTTGGATTAGTGGGTGTTGGAGGGATACCCGATTCATACCCGCATTTAGTACCAGTCATAGTAAGACGCAGGTTATGTTTATAATCTGGAGTGTTCGGTTTTAAACAGTTATGACTCTTTACATTTCGTGTTCAACATATTTTTGAAAATGAATTAATTGTTTAGATACCGGAGTTATGTGAATTCAGATTCGTGTTGGTGATGTTTGAAACAATGCCTCGGGGGATACGAGATGTTGTACCAGGTGCAGAGGATCTGATATTCCGCCAGACTTACTACCCGGGGACAGTGGTGTCAACATGTGCCCGGGAGGGTGGAGGAAAGGTCCGCTCATCATACTCCCATCCCAGGAACACCAAGAGGATCTCCATCGACGACTGCCCAATGATGCTGCTTCCCCGAGCTCAGGTCAGACACAACTTCGACGCATATACCCTTCGACGTAGTTTCACGACGGTACCCGACAATGGGTTCCAGGACCTTCAGTTGTCCACCATCTCCGTATCGGACTGGGTGGAGTCAGGAGGCCGCCGCACCCATAAGTCAGCGCTCAGGACCCCCGGATCACGGAGGAAGAGCGAAGCAGACAGTGGGTTCGGTTCTTTGAAACGGTGTGTGACGTTTGAAGATCTGAGTCAATCCTCCCTTAACAGATCCACCGATGAACTGTCCACATCATCCGTCGGGGACAACAAGAGCAGGGGCAACGGCCATGACGACAGCGAATCGTTGCTGTCTGTCGCTAGCTTCGAGGACAGGAGAACAATCGACCTTCCAGAACATCTCGATTCATTCGGGGATAACGATAAAGTGTTTGTTGCCCCCAAGAAGAAGAAAAAGAAAGAAGTTGAGCATCCTCTTCATCCCAAAGACAAGCATCATCCAGAGGACTGCAACTCTTGTCCTCAGTGCCAAAAGGATGAAGAAAGGATGAAGAAGTATTTCGGAGGAGTAGACTACTTCCTTGATTGGATCATCTCGAAATGGAGCAAGGTAATTTATTTATTTAATTTATTAAAATTTATTTAAATCAGAGGGCCAAAGGAGTTTAGGAGCCTGACATGGTCATATCTCAAGTAACCATGGTGATCCGAGATCGAATGAGTTTGATCTTCAGCAGCCCAAGTTGTCTTAAGAGACAATCAGAGACTTGATCACGCTCACAGACTTGGTTGATTTTCATGGGATCCCGTCTGTGTATATGAACGAATGTAAATCACTGTATGGTCCTCTCTTTTGTCGATTATTTAGAGAAAATATATTAATACCTAGAAAATTGCTGACTGCGGCGACAGACAATAAAACATCACAACATAAACTTCAGGTGAACCCTATAAGTACTTAAAATGTCGCTTATCAAAACGTATTACACTGTGACAGACACCAAAACACAACTATGACACGTAAAAAAATTACATCGTCATTAATTTCGATTTCGTTCCTGCTTCGTTTCTATCCACGGTCAAATTTGGTTGTACCCTACCAAACTTTTATGAAAACGTCAATGTGCGAAACATGCATGAAAATACAACTACACTGTAGTATGCTGAATTAATTGCATCACCATCGAATAACTATATCTTGTTTGCATCAATTCTAGCCACCTTCAACTTTGGAGGTGTACTTTTTTATTGGGATTTTTTTATATGACGACTTCACTCTGACCCGTTTCCATCAGTTTCTGTAAAGGCTATATGTGTTTGCCGAGTCGTAATTCGAGATCAAAAGCATTCACCTTCAATGTACCTACATGTTCACAGCAGGGAGTTCTTTACCTATATTAATTTTTTATTGTCAAATACTGCACCCGCTGCCACAGTTTACATGCCAGTGTGTCATGTATCAGGCGTAGCAATTAATTCAGGGCCGTCTAGCACAAAATAATTCCGCGGTACTACAATGCACCGTACGCCATCAACCTGATCAAACTGTTCTATTGTGTTGGGCACACTTAGAAAACAAGTCGATCAAGTGAAACGAACCAGTCAATGCCACAGAATCGTTTGACGAAGGTGCTCGAGAATTTTGAGAATAATCTCAATAGGTAATTCGTTAATTGGAGTATACAGGCGTATTCGATGGCGGTTTCAATGGCTGGAAGTCTACCTTTAAAAGCGCGAGAACAATGTGCGTAGGGTTCAAATGAATTACCTTTCGTGACCAAACTTATGCTTTTGCTATGCATTTCAGTGTGTATCTGACAGTCTGATGGTGCGATTTCTCCCTATTGTTTCTGGTCTGTGTGGAATATGTGTACAGAACAATGGATTTTCTTTGCATTTATCCCCTGTGGACTCGAACTCAAGTACTGATAGGGCCTCGCGTGGCGTCAACTTATCAACTCCCGCCATGGGGCCAAGAATTTGATACTTTTAACAAAAAAGTCTGCTGCATATTAGTTTTTCTTCAAACTAAAAAAAATACAACTTGTTCACTGAATATGCTAGATATACAACTATGTGTTTTTGTAGTGCAGTAATTGTTAAAGTCTCAAATTAAATAGTGACACATTTTAGTGACAGATCGAAAAAAAAATTCATTGTCAAACAAAAATCCGAATTTCTCGACATTTGCAGACGAGATTCCAATATCACAAATGACAAGAAATGGGCTTCAAACATTGCAGCTATGTGGAGAATCGAACCCGGGTCTTTGACGTGACGGGCGAATGCTTCAACATATGGGCTATCCGAGAGCACTTAATACACAGGTTGAGAAACTAGAAGGACTCTCCTAACTACACAGGTTCGAAAAGCTCGGATTTGTAAAGCAATACACACGAGACTCTCACAGGGGCACACTGGGAAATAGTTTATTTAAAGCTCATGAGTGTGGACTGTTTACTTTCAACGGCAGATTATGATAGTTAACAGGAGACTAATGCGATGATCAGCTCAGAGACGTTCTGTGACTAGCTCCGATCACTACATAGCTTTAATACAGGCAGTCATCATTGCATCGTACACTATATAGATTTACTATCGTTAGTCAACTGCGCTCACCTGCATTATGTTTAAAAGTGTTTAAGGGATTAGTGAATTCCGTGTTGGTACCTGCAAACACCGAAAACAAATATTTAATTTAGTTTCGTTTATATTTCTAATACGGTTTCGAATGTATGTTTTAATTCTGGGGTGTGGGTATTTATGTTCTCAGTCACGTTGGTATATTTTATAGGCATCTGTATTGGGTTGTATTAGTAGAGATGTGAGTGAGTGAGTACCGTTTTACTCCGCTTTTAGCAATATTTCTGCAATATTATGGCGGGGAACGCCAGAAATGTGCTTGTGGGAATCGAACCTTGGTCTTGGCGTGCGGGCGATTTAATCATTGGGCTACCCCACCGCTCCAGTTGTTAGAAGAAGAATATGTACATGGAATTTCATCAGGTCAATGGTTCGGGGTTGAGGTTAGGTTGTTAATTATCAAATTCGGGGTCCTGTGGGTAAAGCGTTCGCACGTTAGTCAGCAGGCCCGAGTTCTGTTCCCAACGCATTTCCGGCCCAGGATTCCCTGTCTCTAAATATTGCTAAACATTCGCGTAAAACCTATTACACTTACCAGCAATTTCAGTGATAGGTAATATAACCACAAGTGCTGGTAACGTGAAGTAACGTGAAAGTTATTTATTAAGTTCTTGAAATTTAAGACGCAAAGCAGTACATATGAGCGTTGACTCATGGTCATAAGTAGGGCGTAGTTATTGTCAAAGACGCATAACTCCGATGTTTAGCTCTTGTCCCTTGTGCGCCTTAGGAACCTGTGATCGTGGTTTCGCTCAGGGTATGTAGGTATGTCAGCTCTCCACGTTAGTTCTTTAGCGTCTTCATGGGTTCCACCGAAGCCGTAAACAATAAGGCCTGCACCACTTAGTCTCCCGCCGCCACCCCACCCATCCACCCTCTCCCCCTTTCAATCAGATGACAAGCAGTGATGTAACTGATGTCGTATTTCAAAGTCGTGCCGAACGGAACCACGAAGCAAGCAACAAAATGGGAGGTAATTTCAATTTCAAACAGGACATTACTGAATCAGAATACTATAGCGCATGTTCCTTTGAACCAAAATTAGGTTCGTTTAAATTTGCATTTATATTGGAACACATTTTTATAATTAAATATTATCTCCAACTCCTTGGATAGCATGTGTTCAATCTAACCGATTCTAGGTTTGTTTTCATCAAGTTAATGTTGAAACACATTTTTACAATGAAATATTATCTCCACCTCCGTCGATAGCGTGCATTGTGACTATTTAAATACTGGATGAGACAAGCTTATTTTGTAATTATATCGTATCATTTTCCTGGTAATTGCTAGACAGAGTGACCGTAGCGATGAATACAAACAAACAGAATAGCGAGGGTTACAACAGGCACCCCTGCTGAACTCCACTTCCCGCCTCGAGCTTGTCTAAACCGTTGATCTGAACACGCTGCTCATAATACCGGGGCAAAAGTTACTATCGGAAAGTAATACCCGTCAAACAATTTTCCTCTCGGGCGAAAGATACTTGATTGAAACAGCAGAGGCTTGTGTTCTGAGCACTGAGCATTGAGCCTTTTACCTTGCGAATATTCAGTTTATCGTGCCGTGTTTCTCTGACCCTGTAACACACGAACATGTAAGTCATGTATACACGTAAAGTACAGTACAGCTAGGGCTATTGTGTCTTTTGTGCGAGGCAGCCAAGAAAACAACCGTGCTGTTGATTCCAGGAACCTTTATTATCAGCCAGGATTAAGTCTGTCTCCTTTGAGATCATTGATCAGCGACTTATTCACACGAATTATTGAGTGAAAGTGACAACATTCTTTCTACTTTCTACTCCGCTGACAGTACGTGTTTATGATAACGCTTGATATATGTATTTATAAGACTTCTGTTGTGATGAACAGGTGGCATTATTGAAATTCTGCAATAAGGGCTTGGACAAGGAGGTTCACTCACACCCCCGTTCTTATTTCAAATCATCTTTGTAACTATGTAATTAGAATCTTTGACCTCTGTAGAAGAGGCATGTTTGTGTAACATGTAATTGATTTACACAATGTAGAAATAAATAAATGTTTAAGCCATTCGGAAAGTGTCTGAAAACTGACTATTTACAAATTCACGAAAACGTATTCTGAAGGATTTCAGAGACATTACAATAGAATAATCATAGATTAATACGTGGACAGAATTTGAGTATAAGCAGTAATGTAACTGAATGTTTCAGGGCTCTTGATAATTGCCTAAGTGAAAATTTCGGTCAATTTATACACTGAGATTATAAGGACGATTAGTAGAGCGAGGATGCCCGACATGAAAGACGGTGCCTGTCCCTCGGCAATATGGGACGTAACAGGGCAGGTCCGCTCGGGTTCAGCATACAGTGTCTGAGCTAGGTTTCCGTGTTGAACGCGATATATAACTCGTTACACTTTTTAGTTAATGATTATACACTGAACTGATATGTATGGACTGAACAAGTCACCATATCATAAATGTTTGGGATGGTTAACGGTTGTTTTATGCATGCAGTAAAATTGAAACATTAGAAACGTATATACTTAACAGGAGATTCCGAAACATATACACATGAAACAAAGTACCGCAACACATGTGATCTTAACCTCCATATATATATATTCATATCTTTCTTCACCTTGTTATATGATTAGTTTGAACCTTTGACCTTGTGTCACGATAAAAAGCGACCAATAAATGCAATAGGTGTACCCATCATTAAGTAAATATCAAGTTGCGGTAAACCGTTTATACTGCTCATAAATTGAACAAATCTGGTGTATCCTCCCAAGGTGAAGTCACTTGTTGTCGCATTAAAGGCTGACCGTCCGTAACGTCATTAGTTTACTGACGTTTTCTGCCATGTGCTTGAAAGTCGTTGCACGACAAACAACATCTCTTGCAATAGGTCTCAATGACATGCCATCATCTCGCATACCAATACAATGGCATCTTCGAGCATTGCCATTTGTGGAGGCCCAATGTTTCTTTATCAACATTGAAATCAACTGAAGTGAGATTGTACTCAGTTATCGATATGTGATTTCCTGGGGACTGTATGTCAGAATCTTGAACACTAACGCTCTTGTTAACTTCAGTCGGCGTTATCAGCATTACATAATGAGTCATTTTTGCTATTTTACCTCTAGATGTCAAGACAATAATTTTATGGTAGTCAACTTCTTCATCGTGATGGAGTATATTGTTACCATGCCATAATTCACCAGATGAAGGAATAAGAATGTACTCTAAAACGTTGTGTCCATCGCAACAAAGAAATTGACATCCATAAAATTCATGTCTTTGAGTGTTTCACTTCTAAATGCCAGACCCGTGAAGGTCCCGGGGTAGAATAGGCCTTCAGCAACCCATGCTTGCCATAAAAGGCGACTATGCTTGTCGTAAGAGGCGACTAACGGGATCGAGTGGTCAGGCTCGCTGACTTGGTTGACACATGTCATCGGTTCCCAATTGCGCAGATCGATGCTCATGATGTTGATCACTGGATTGTCTGGTTCAGACTCGATTATTTACAGACCGCCGCCATATAGCTGGAATATTGTTGAGTGCGGCGTAAAACTAAACTCACTCACTCACTCACTCACTCACTCACTCTAAATGCCATTCAAAGTCTTTGCTTCCAGATTTGACATTTAACTACTCCCTGAGGTTCACCTTATACTCGCAGTAATGTAAACTGAGGTTTCGCTCCCTTTGCTGTCGTTGGCTTATCGCGATACCTTTCTTGAACAGACATCAGCCACAAATGTTACATTTTTCTATGATGCTTGTTTGATTCGCACATGCTACACTGATAAAAGTGATTTAGTGAGCGAGTGAGCTTAGTTTTACACCGAACTAAACAATATCCCAGACGCATCGCCTCTGGAACAGACAATCCAGTGATCAACAGCATGAGCATTGATCTACGTGATGATATGTGTCAACCAAGTCAGCGTGTCCGACTGTCAAATCCCGTTAGTCGCCTCTTATCATAAGCGTGGGTTACTGAAGATCAGTTCTAACAAAGGTCTCTTCACGGGTACGCTGATAAGACATGCAAAAGGTTCTCTCACGACAGTGTCACTTGGCACACTGTCTTGACAACTCCGTCCATGGGCACGTTGCTACGCCGGGACGTCCAACAAGACACCCGTACTCTGGAATTTTACGAGAGCCTCGTCATTCCTCGACAGGTGCTCCACATAGAGTAGAAATCACTTAAACTAGCGGACAAGTGGGGGACCAATATTTTATCACGTGATGTAACATAACAGCTTACTTGCAAAATTTCAGTAGTTACTGACAATGTTGATATACAAATTACCCGTCCATATATCTGTCTGACCACTGCTGTTATTAGGCTGATGCTTGTTCGGGGACCCTATCATCAGTAACACAGAGAGGGTGGGTAATCTATTCTGATGTATAAGTAAGTAAATAGTTTGGGTTTTGATTGTGAGTTACAAGTCATAAACAATGTGTACGTGTTGTAGGAAAAGATACAGATGTCGCACTTTAACGTTGCCGGGGCCTCGTGTTCCTTACCCAAAGGGGCGGTGGTTAAAGTATTCGCTCATCACGCCGAAAGTCAGGGTTCGATTCCCCACATGGGTGCAATGTCTGAAGCCCATTTCTGGTTTTTCCCCGCCGTGATATTGCAGGAATGTTGTCATAAGCGGTGTAAAACCCAACTCACTCACTCACTCCTTACCCAACGTAGACTTTCTATTGCAGGTCACTGAACTACAGTTTACTTCTTGTTTGTTGTTCATACCTAAACATAAGTGTCATTAACCTATTCAGGCATGACCTACTTTTGACCAGATCAGAATTTTCTCGTGCGAAAGTGAAAATAGACACCACGAAAAACTCTGGTTAAACAGATTTGCAATTCCTTGTTTCATAAGAAAATGGTATTTACAAAAGAATTTCAATTTTAAACTTTAATAACACCGTCTTTCTATACTTTATGTCGAGGTTCAGGTAGCATACCTTAACTATGGAATCACGGACTGCCTCTATTTGATGAGGTCGTAAAATGATTCACAATGCATCTGGCTCACTGGCCAAACCCATGTGTTTCTTGCACTATTCAGCGTAGTTCTAGTTCCGTAACGCACAGTGAGGTTGATGTAATGTCAGTTCGGTACCAGACCGCCAAACAATTCTAGCGACAGAGCCTCGTTTTGAGATTTCCATGATTTTCAGGTTTTGTCAGAGCTCGCTGTACGACGTGTTTGCAAGGTTTAGAAGGATCGTAGCGTTGCAGTATACAAGTGCTTAGACTTATCAAATCATACTGATTAATATGTATGCATCCAGTTAAAAGTGAAAAACTTCTGAACTGGTTATCGCACCAAGTTGCGCCATAGGAACGAACCCAGTAAACAGGAAAAGAAAGCGTTCTGTATTCAATGTTTTGACGTGTAACGACGCACTCAGCGATATTCCAGCTGTAAATAATCGAGTCTGAACCAGACAATCCAGTGATCAACAACTTGAGCATCGATATACGTATTTAGGACACGATCACATGTGTCAACGAGTCTGGCCACCCGATCCCGTTGGTTACCTCCTACGTCATGCTTCGGTTGTTGAAGATCAATTCTAACCCGGATCTTCACTGTTTAGCTAAAGTTTACTAAACCGTATAAAACTTTAACTCTCAACCGAACGGAAATAGTTTAGCGCAATCATGAGATGATCCCTAAGTTGTGACGATACAACCCAGATCAAATTGTTGATAGATTGGTGTTCGATTGTGGTTATAAATGTTTAATAGATCTTATAAATATGAGTTATATATCTCAGGCAATGACACTTGGAGTCGTGAGCATGGTTCTGAGAGCAACAATCGTTGTCGACTTGTAGCTTTTAGTGCTGCAGTCATAAACAAACACCGTCACTGGCGGACGAGCACTAAAACCTTTTACGACTTTGGAATCGTTACAAAAATCAAATTGTTTAAAGTTTAACAGAACTTCCTGGTGTGATCGTGTTTCAGTTGTATGTTATAGTAAAGAGAGTTAAGTTTGAATAATATGCCCTGCCGCCATCATGAACATTGTCCAAGAATACCCACATGTTATTTTACCAAATGAAATCGTAGTATCAAAGTTATACCTCGAAGAACGGGACTAAAGGGAGTGTAATTCCATCTCTCTCTCTCTCTCTCTCTCTCTCTCTCTCTCTCTCTCTCCCTCTCTCTCTCTCTCTCTTTCTCTCTCTCTCTCTGACTGTGTCTGTAATTCAGCCTAACGTGGTAGTGGGGATTTTACTGCCACTTCCAAAGCTGAGGATAGTCGTCATGGCCACTGAAGGGCCTGATAATGCCTGTGGAGAGAGGTGGAAAATACTCCAAAGGTTTTCAGCTCAAAGTGAGTGAGTTTAATTTTTCTCCGCTTTATCAATATCTCATCAATATCACTACGGGGATACCAGAAATGGGCTTGCCACACTGTACCCATGTGAGGAATCGAACCGTCTTCGACGTTAGGTGCGAACGCTCTAACTACTAGGTTATCCAACCGCCACCTTCTTGGTTAGAATTCGAAACCATCTGTCTGTACTGATCTAGATACGCATAATAAAGCAGAATATACAAATGGCGTTCATTGAATGTAGTTTTAGTCTGAGACAATGTAGACTTGCACAATCATTCTAGACACAGGTGGATTCAGTATTCATTAACTCTACCCCGCTGGTCATAAATCAGCCAGTTGTCACCATGACATGGTTCAGCGAAGGGTCATTCCGGAGCCTGTATACTCAATATACACGTTCACACAACAGAATCAAATCACATATGTTCAAAGTCCGACAATGAATGTTAGACATGTGTACTCTTATCTGTTGGAGAAACGGTGGTATATTGAGAACGGTGGTCACAGTTTTAAAATTGAGATACAGTCGTAAGGACATTAAATTGTTCATGTGGATGGTTACATATTTCAGCTGTAAAGCACATTTTAGTGAGAGGAGACCCCTGAATGTCCAGGCCTTCAGCAACCCGTGCTTGTAATAAAAGGCGACTATGCTTGTCGTAAGAGGCGGCTAACGGGATCGGGTGGTCAGGCTTGTTACCATATACGGCGACAGACTGCATGTGTGGGTGAGGGGTGGAAGGTGCCAATGTTCTGCTTGACACCGGCTACTGTCTCCGTGAGGCCACAATTTAGTATCATACCAACAAAGATCTAATGGGCTATTGGGGATTGCCTCTCATTTGAGCAGCGGTTTATTGGCATTTGGAAAGTCTTTCATCTCGAATTTGTAGATAATCGTCACGCCATGCCAGTCGGTAGCCCTGTGATCCCGGCCTAGACTCCAGGGAAATCACGCTTTAGCTACCACGCGAGGCCACTCCTTCGGGTATCGTGACACACTGTTGATGAGGTGTTGACTGACGTTGAATCCAAGAAATATAATTGTTATTTCAAAATACGTTTCTTAAAGAATACTAAATTAAATTCAAAAGGAGGTAGCTAATTCTTAATTCCTAAGGCTGAGACGATCATTGTGGGGATCCGGGTTAGAATGGGCCTCTCACAACCCATGATTGCCATAACAGGCGACTAATCGGCTGATTTGGTTGACACATGTCATCGTATCCCGACTGTGTAGGGTGATGCTCATGCTGTTGATCACTGGATTGTCTTGTCCAAACTCAATTATTTACAGACCGCGGGACGGCTATATAGCTGGAATATTACCGAGTTTGGAGTTTAACAAGAAACCAACCATCCTATGACTCTAGACTTGAGTTAATCACCTGTTAAACCTGCTCTCTAGGATCCCTCTTGAATTCAGGGGAATAGACCAATAAGACGTGGCTCCAGGGTTTTCCTTACATAACAGTATGTACACGGAAAACAGATCCGGGTTTAGACCGTGTGGTGTTTGTTGTTTTACACTATGTTGTGTTACACTCAGCTATACCCGCCTGTAAAAAACCCGGAGCAGTCAATCCAGTGATCAATATTGAGAGAAAGGATAAACGCTTGTATGAGCGCGTGTATGTGTGTTTGGTTATTTGGTGCTCTCGGCAATATTCCAGCATGGTGACACCAGAATGCATGTTGTGGATTCTAGACCGGTTGATATCATGAACATCATTCCACGCCGTTGTGGTACGACGACGCACAGTCAACCAAGCGTTAGCTCGTTACGTCGATGACACGTGCTCTATTCCCCACTTGGGTACAATACGACCACTTCTGGTGTCGTGATATAGCTGAAATATTGCTAAAATCTCACTCACTCTAAAACCGTTACGTTCTTCTCTGCATAAGCGGATCCGCAGATCGGGAGTTCGAATCCACTGAGTATTTTCCGCGGGATCATTGAAGTAATGAAGCTCCAAGACCTGACTTACTACGGATCTTTATCCCACCTTAAGCTGACGTGTTGTGATGTTAAAACATTATCCAAATATCTTCACTCATTTTCTTTCGAAATACAGCTGTTGAATAAGACAGTAACGTTCACTCATTAGGTTCCGGGCTAGAACTGTTCTTAGCAACCCATGGTTGTCGTAAAAGACGGCCAATGGGGCTGGGTTGTCAGCCTCGCTGATTTTGTTGACAAGTCATCGTATCTCAACTGCGCAGATTGATGGTCATCATGTTGATCACTGGATTGTCTAGCTCAAGCTCGATTATTCTCAGACCGCCACATAGCTGGAATATTGCTGCATGTGTCGTTAATAACAAGCAAACAAACAGACAATAACCATTATAACTCATTTGTTATCACCGAGGGGAGTAGGGTAGCCTAGTAGTTCAAGCGTTCGCTCGTCACGCCAAATATCCAGGTTCGATTCCCCACATGGTTACAATGTGTGAATCTCCCTCCATGATATTGCCGGAATATTGCAAAGGCGGCGTAAAACCCTACTCACTCACTCGTTATCTTTCAATGAGTGTATATGAGAAACGTTTCAAATACCCTTGCTTTTAACTTACGGCAATACTCCATGCAAAAACCATATTAAAGATGTCTTCGGTGTGACCGCCATGCTGGTAAATGGTTTCAAGTTAACAATGTCTTGAACGTAACCATACGTCACCTATACCCACGGCACAACGGAGGCCATTGTTCAAACTCAGGCCGCGAGAGTCCGCCTCCATTTAAGTGTGAGCACTATAGAATAGTTACATGAAGTACAATGAGCAGGGTATATAGTGTACAAGTCGTTACATGGCTCACAGTGGCTGTCAGAGAGCGAGCTGTTCCACTTGTGAATAGGACCAGTCATGCGCCATTAAGATCGAAGTCGTGATTCACAACACGGAAACCCATTAGATTAACTGCCCTTTGTGCATGTACATGGGCTGTAGAATGGCTGTCCTGGGGTATTACAGCATGTAATCTTCACACGAGGGAGGAGCATTACAGAGGATCAAACCTGATGTTGTTCCACACCTAGGCAAAGCTGACTTCTCACTGTAGAGACACGTGTACCTTATTCACAAGCAATTATACTGGCGTGCATGTAGGCTTAACTAGTGCTTTCCGTCTCAGTATGGAGACGTATTGTCGGTTTTAATGCCGGGCTGTCATGTTTTAATGCAGACGTCTTGTTCTGATGGGATAGCCAATGCATGAGAGTCTGGGACCTAAAAGAGCACTGGGAACGTCAAGGCAATGTTTGACAGGGGCGCCGTTCTGTACAATACTCCTTATAATTTCGATCATGTTAACTAAAATGACTAAACCGATGCATGCACGCAGGTACATACATACACGAACATAGAAAGCACACATACACATAAATACACACTCATCATCGTGTAGACACATAAACATAGACAGACAGACAGACAGACAGACAGACAGAGATACAAGCACGCAAGCAAGCAGGCACACACGAACACACACACACACATACACATGCATACATACATACAGAGAGAGAGAGACAGACAGACAGACAGACATTGTGTAGATCTGTGCGTATTAAAGGCGAATAACTGGTTGCTGACAGTTGCTTTGTTTGATGCTCGTGATGTCAATCACTGGATTGTCAGACCCGGAGTCAATCAGTTATTTGAAGACCATGTCATATAACTGGAATTCTACTGACGGTAGCATTACATTACAAACAACAACGACAGACATTCACTTTATACGCGCGCGTGTGTGTTTTAAAAGACTTAGTATTCCCACAATTTGAAAGCATCATTATCACCCTCCATTTGGTTGGGAGGGCCATGTTTCATTGTCCAGTGTATTACAAGTAAATGAAGCGTCGAAAGAAGGATTACAGAACGGCTCAGATAGATGGGAGCAGCAATCAGCTGAGCTTCATATTGAGCGGGTATGGTAATCCCCACTTTGTATTCATATCGGGGTGTTATCGCTACGCGACCAGTCACCTCGGGGTGGGTGCTTCAAGTCCTAATTCATGTAGGCACACTTCGAGCAGAAAAGGCGTACCACACTCAAGTCGACAAACACAAGGCTTCGTTATCATAAGTGTCAAGAAGATGTACCTGTTGTAATAATGAGCAGAGGTATGTGGTTTTCCATGAGTTAAAACAGACCATCGTGTCGGACACTCGAGGAGCGCCCTGTGGCTCTATGGAAGATTCGTTCACATCTATACCCTGTTATAACGGAAGGGTTGAAGTTCACGTTATGATATAAAGGCATGGGTTGGTACCCTCTCTCTCCCGCACCCTCTCATGGATATTGCGTGACACAGGGTATTTACGGATAAACATATTTGGAGGACACAGTAACAGTTTCACGTTCAACCTTCAGATCAGACTTGCATCGAGATGTACCCGTTCTCCATTGAAACAGTATTCGAATTTGCCACAGGCATTAATTCATGGAGCTTATATTTGTAATATTATTCCGGACAATGAATGTGTAGCCTATATCGGGTGATTTATGGCAATACGATCGAGCACCTGTCATGTTAAGGCGTGTATCAGCATTGAAGTGTAAATACCGGTGTTGTCGCAAATACGCGCTGCCGTGGATGTGCCGTGTTGTCGGAGCAGATCAAGTCGATTTACTTTGGATTGGGAGTTCACTGGCTGTCAAGCGACACGAATTAACGCCATTACATCGATCATTTAGGATACGTACACCCGATCAATTCATGTGACATATCCGCGGAGTTAAAAGTACATCGAACGATTTCGATGGTCATCTACAAAATCCGACTTCATCCGAATGGCTGTGTGCACTTCTGTGATGTTTCCGAAGGATAATAGTGGCGGTTTATGGAGGTTTTAATATTATATTTGTGATCCCCACAGCATGAATCGGGTTTCTTGACCACGTAAGTGAAAAGGCGTGGTTTGATTGTTCTGTTCTGATAGTGTGTCATTATGCAACAAGGGACGCCTATACGAGCTGTTGACGTTTGAACAATAGCGCCGTGCTCTATCAAATGTGATCGAATTTTTGTGCTTGATTGAAGCTGACTTCATTATCCTGTTGTGTTCCATGCGATTGACTTGGCTGCAGGTTATAAACGAGATTCTGGACGCGGGAGGAGCCGACTCACACAAACAGCCTGCGAAATTCTCCATGGACTCGCGCAATAATATTGATTCCATCGGGAAGGTGTGACGACGAACACATTCAAACGCTTTTTAAACGCTCGGCAATCTTGCCGGATAGCCGGATCTATTATGCATTGCAGGCGTGCATGACGAAGTTATTTCACGGCCGACTACGCTGATAAGATTCCAGCTTACAGTCTGTCCAAGGAGTGACCAAGTGGGTCAAGCAGTACCCGAGGCATGTTGAACCAAGGTGTTACCTGGCTGGCTTCAGGATACAGGCCTGGTCAGCAACTGAATTCCGACAATGTTTCCCTCCCGGAATCCGAGGACAATATACGAATATCAGAGGAGGAGGCTGCACGGAGGTATCCTGAGTGGGGTGGTCACCCCCAGCCCCAACCCCCACCACCTAATCAGCGGCGGGCTCAAAGCGCCAGGGCCAGGAGCCTCAACAAGACAGAAGAGATGAAGCAGGACGCCGCCAAGTTTAAGAGACCAGGCAGCGCGCGGCCCTTGTCCGCCGGGAAGGGGGTGCCGAAGAGGAGGGCGTGTAGTGCCGGGACAACGCGGTCCCTCCCTGTTACTCCAAGGCAGGGGAGACATATCACGGGATATTTCATTCCAAAAGATCCCCGGACTAAATTGAAGATAGATTTCCACCCTGACCCCAACCACCAACATATGGACCGTCATGCAAGGTGTTTTGATACCAGTCATATACACGATCCACTGCTGTCGTACAGACCCCGGCCGTCGTGCCGAGCTGCCTGGGTCCCCACGGGCACGCGTCCCGGGTCCTCGTGCAGCGCTCGTTCAGGGTACGTGGACCACTTGAGTAAAATCCAGCGTTACACGGACAACCACAGACCACAGACGGCGCCAGGCACGGTGAGCTGTTTTGAATTACCCGCGTTTAAAACTATCTGATGACAGGGAAAGTCCTAGTTAATCCGGTTGGTTGTTCGGGGCTGTTAAAGGCTCGTGAGGTCTTAGACGGATGCAGGATGTTGGGGTGCGGGGTTTGGGGTGCAGGGGTGCGTACTCTCACCTTTGTCCTGAAAGGTTATTGAATGACCATTGGAATTCTCCTGAAAATAAAGTATACAACCCCACTTTCTCGAGAATGTACAAAGCCCCTTTCCCCCAACTTGTATCCGCCCCTGGGTAAGGTGGTCGTGTGGGTAGAGCTCATGCTCATCAAGCTTCTGGTCAGGATTCGATTCCACAAGTAGGTGCAAAATATTAAACAAATTTCCTTTTGTGATCTTGCTGGAGTAAAGAGGATTTCTCCGTTTTCCCCTCCAAATTTTCTGTTTCGATTGCCTTTGTGCTTTAGCAGGTTTCACGTCTCCCATCTTCGTTTAGATCGTTTTCTTTGGATTGTCTGGCCCTGACCACCAAATAGCAGGAATATTGCTGAATGTGGTGTTTATCAACCATACAATCAACCAGCCTATTTATGTGTTTCGTGTCTTGTCATGTCCTTACTAATACAGATAAATACTGACAGAAATGTATATATTTTTAGATGTGTGCATTAGGGCTCAGGGTAGGATACGGACTGAATTACTAAGAGAAGCGTAAATACCCACCCACTCATGCTTTTGTTTTGGCAGTTATGTTTTTTGTCAGAATGTGTTTTGCTAAATATAGACAGAGCTATATAGACAAGTATAAAGCTATACACTGTCATCGAGCAGCTGTACGCATACAGGTCTGTTTATTGTGGGAGGGAGTCACGTAGGAACAAAACACGTGTAAAACTGTAATATAGACTAAAGGCGATCGGTGTGTGCGGGTTTGTCTTTTAAAGACAAGTCAAGAGAATGCGAGTTTACTGTTTATAGGACATATCTGGTTCATTTGATATACGTCTTACATCATTCACACAATAGCCAGAAAGGCTACATTTGTCTCGTGAGGACACTGGCATAAATCAGATAATTTAACCAATATATGACCAACTTTGGTAGATAAACGGAATATTCTTAAAAAAGGATATTAATTCATTCCGTCAGTATTTATCATTCTATAAAGTGTGACAATTCCGGAAAAAACAGTCACAAAGGATCGAAATATTTAAGCAAAACATTTACTAATTTTCTTAGAAATTTCGTGCTGAATTCGGCTAAAGACTTGTGAGCAGGATTCACCACAGACCGCCACTGCTTATTGTAATGTCGGTTTGACTGACTAGATATTATTACAGGTTATGGTTTGAGAGTAAACACATTAAGACACGGCGTGAGAGTGATACGGGTTACAAATACAACGGCATTTATGGTGTGAGGTGACGTATAGGGAACATATGAAAATATCGCACTGTGAGTGAAATTCTGGGAATAACCCAGAATTTCACCCACAGTGCGATACATACCTTGTGAAGAAACCTGGAAAAGAATAAAGGAACAAATAAAGGTGCATTCATATGTTCCTGTATTCATTACCATAAGTAAATTACTATAGATATTGTATGGCGTGCGTACACGTCATTCAGTCACATCACCAGTTTAGATTTTCATCAGCACAACTAGCGGATACATAGAGAATCTCACCCAAGTGTCTACTGATATCAAATATATCAACATGAGCTGATAAAGTAACAAATACCCAAGGCTTGCCGAGGATATTTTTACCTTTATCAACGAGTGCTGATATAATTGATATCAGGAGGCATGAGGGGGAGATTCTATTTATCATCCAAAATCATTCTTGATTAGTTTTCAATGAAAAATGTACATCTCTGAACACAGCACTGCCATTAGATTTTCAGTGCATGATGTCAAAGCATTGTGACGTCATCAAGTTCATGACGTCATAGCATGGCAACAGGTAACTTGTAACTAGGGTCGAAACAGTATACCACGGTATAAACAGAACCGCGATATTCTTCTTTTTCGTACCGTTCTCCCCTCTAGTCAAACAATGGCAGTTTTGGTCATTCAAAATAACAAAGATTGTTCAGTTTATTAAATCAATGTAAGGTTTGGCTCTTGTCAATAATCTGTATTATGATTATATCTCATATACCAAACTGAAACGGGTCGAAACGAAGGCCTTGTACAACGATGTCATAAATCAAGTAAAACGTAAAACATATCAAAGAAATTACGAGTAGATAACGCGGAAGTTGCAACAGAAAACCCAAAACATTTCAAAAGTTATCTGAAAGTTACTTGACCGAAAACAGCTACCGGAGAATTCTTCGAACGAACTGTTCGAACTGAAGTTACAAAACACAGTGGAAGGGTCGGGTAGTCAAGTGGTTAAAGTGTTCGCTCATTACACGAAAACACGGGTTTGAGTTCCCACACAGGTATAATGCGTGAAGCCCATTTCTTGCCGAACTATTGATAAAAGCGGCGTAAAACCATACACACTCACTCACTCTCAACAACACATGTGCCAGCGTACCGCTTATCCCCCATCTGCCTCTGATGTCGACTTTTGAAAGTTGCAAACGGGATTCGTCACTAAATAAACACTCCCTGCCATTCATGTCGAGTCCGAGTCACGATATGGCTGAGATATTGCCGATGTGACATTAAATATACTGAGTCAAAAAAGAAACTTCACAATATATCCAAAATGGGATCCCTATCTTTCGGCTTTAGAAAAACGTCAGCAAAACCCTCTCAAACCCATCCATTCGTTGTGCAAATGACGCTAGTGCACGTGCAGTTGATCACGTGACCTTCGCATCGAAGTTTTCTTCATTTGCACGTGTTTGCATTGGCCTCAAGAATTGAAAAAGCACTTTTAAACCACAGTTCTTATGGTACTTTAAATGTCACTATTGTCAAATGTGCAGCGTGAACGTACCGTTGGCATGTTGCAAGCAGGAAGATCAGTTATTGACGTCGCAAGATCAATGGGATGCAGCCGTTGTACTGTGTATGACTTATGAGGTGGTCTACAACAAACTGGCACCACTTCTGATCGTCCAAGGACGAGTCATCCACGTGTGACATCACGAGCAGAGGACCGTCAAGTCGTCCTACGTCACGTATGTGACAGATTTCTGCCGGCTACACGGACCAGGGCTGAGATGTTTAGAGGTCGACTGTCCTCACAGACCATTCAAAATCGGTTGCGGGCTGCCAATCTCCATTCTCGACGTCTCGTGAGCCAATATTTCACCAACGTCAACGTCTGCTGTGGGCCCAACGCCACCTCCGGTGGACCCAGAGAGACTGGAATCGAGTCGTCTTTAGTGATGAATCCAGGTTTACCCTCAGATTCGCGGACGGCAGGCACCTTAGGCTTACGAGAGTTTTGTGAAACGGGGCCCAGGCTTACAGTTCCAGCACGATAATGCTCGACCACATACCGCGATGTTGACACGAAATTTCCTTCAAAACGCTGGAATCAACGTCATGGACAGGTCATCGAGAGCACGTTTGGCATGCACTTGGGGAAGGCTTCGTGGTCTTAGGATCCAACCTCAGAATTTGCAGGAACTTGGCGCTGCCTTGCAAGAGCAATGGCGCAGAATCCCCAACTACGTGTTCACAAGCATCAGACACTCGAGACCCGTGAAGGTCCCGGGGTAGAATAGGCCTTCAGCAACCCATGCTTGCCTTAAAAGGTGACTCTGCTTGTCGTAAGAGGCGACTTACGGGATCGGGTGGTCAGGCACGCTAACTTGGTTGACACATGTCATCGGTTCCCAATTGTGCAGATCGATGCTCTTGTTGTTGATCACTTGATTGTCTGGTCCAGACTCGATTATCTACAGACCGCCGCCATATAGCTGGAATATTGCTGAGTGCGGCGTAAAACTCAACTCACTCACTCACTCAGACAGTCGATGTTTGGCAGTGGTGAATGCGTGGTGGTGGTGTACCCTGATGGAACTGATTGTGGCACTGTCGGTGTATAGAGTACATCACACAGATTTCAGCAATGAAATAATAACAATTTAACCATCTTACCATCTCCTGTTCCTTTATAGTGTCCTGAATGAAGAATGTGAAATTTCCTTTTTGACTCAGTATATTAACTCACTCACGTCGAAGCCGTTGCATAAGAACTAGCCCAATGTATGCCTTCTGGTTCACAGAACATGCAATCTCAGCGAATCACGAGATGCATGTGCGTTTTGAATGTTTTTTAAGTTTGTGGTTGGAAAATGTTTGGTAACGGTGAAGTAACTATGTTTCATGCCTGAACATTCTGTTGTATATCAACTGCGTTTATGCCGAAAAAATGGAGTTAATGGATTTTTTTTCAAACATTGGACCTTTCGTCTTTAGTATGGCTCAGTATACACTTCTATGAAGCGTAAAGTTTGCAATGTGGCAAACACCTGAAGCAACCCTCTTCACTTAGCGATGCACAGGCGCCATGTTAATGCATAGAAACAGAACAAGCTTTTCAATTTCAATTTGAAATATAATTATCTGAACACAGTTAGCAGAAATCATTCAAAAATAAATTATAATTACTTACAATGATTTCTATTGATTTAAGAACCTTAAAATCGAACATTTCATTACGCGAATGTTTTGTTGGCATGGTGATGATTCGGTTGACCTGTCCTGTATGATTGTATATGAAGTCTATTGTCTGTCATCAGTGTGAGGAAGGGGATGTTAGTAAATCAATCGTTATGTCTCCGGATGACAAACACTTAGACGAGCACGTCACAGTGCTGGCAGCGTATGTGAAGTTGCACCAGTGGAGCGAGGATAGATAGATGCTCTACAGGACGTGTACAGGAAGAAAGTAACATTACTTTCCTCCCTATGGCGAAGGAATGTCACGGACATTTGGTGAGATGATTTTATTCGACATCCATAAGAAATATCTGTTAAAAGCTGAGCCGATTGTACAATTGTGACTGTATGATTAACATGCTTAAGTTGCAGCAGCATCACAGCTGTATGATGTTGTTTGTAAACAATCGCGTCTGGACCAGACAATCCAGTGATCGTCAACATGAGATACTATGACAGAGTATATGTTTATGAATCGCTATAAAATAGTGATGATACCTGATGTTTTCCAGAAAGGTTCGGGTATCTTGCCCAACCGATGACATCCGTCATAAACATTTGCCAAGTCTAGTAAGTTGTTCTACTAAAATATTTCGGAAACGTATGGCAAGACCCGATTTGGGCCAGTTATGTACTTTTCTGTCATATTTAAAAACTGTAACGTCAGTCTATGATACCATATGATACACGCGCTGATCTACCCGTGAACATCCGGTTTATAACTGATCTTTGATAGCTCATGCTTGTCGTGAGTTGCGACTTTAACAGGATCGGGTGGCCAGGCTCGCTGACTTGGTTGGCCGATATCAGCGTATCCCAATTGCGTAGAACGGTGATAATGATGTTGATCACTGGATTGTCTGGTCCATATTCGATTATTTACGGACTGCCAGCATTTAACTTGAAAATTCGGCGAGTGCGGCGTCAAACTGTACTCGTTCACACAACCACGCACATGCTGACCAGAAGCTGACCTCTTCCAACGCCTAAACACACTGATATTGACCTTAACATGTGTATGTGGACAGAACCACGTGAAGATCCCTGGTAGAATTGATCTTCAACATCCCACGGTTGTTAGAAGCGACAACGGATTAGGGTGGTCAGGCTGGCTGATCGATGCCCATGCTGTTGATCACCGAATTGTTTGGACCAGATTCGATGATTTAAAAACCGCCGCCATGTTGCCGGAATATTACTGGGAACTGCTTTAAACAACATCAAAAAGCAAACAAACAGAAACAGTTTGAGCAAGTTTGAAGAATTTTCAACACTATAATACTGATTACGATCCAAGTTGATTGCGAATGTCTACCATGTTTAAGCCCATTGTCTAACAAGTTGATCCCGGTTGCCTACAAGGTTGAAACCAATAGTCAACCATTTTGATCCCGATTGTCTACAAGGTTGAAGCCGATTCTCAACCAAGTTGGTCCCGATTGTCTTATAAGTTAAAGAAGATTCTCAACTAAGTTGATCCCGAGTGTCAGCCAAGTTGAAGCCGACTGTCAACCATGTTGTTCTCGATTGTCTACCAAGTTAAAGCCGATTCTCAACCAAGTTGATCTCGGGTGTCTACCAAGTTGAAGCCGATTTTCAAATAGTGATGAACGTTGATCCACACCGCTTCAACGTCGATACTGGCCGACTACAACATAACCTTTACGACTGATGAGGCACTGGAGCATGTAAAAGTAATGAAGTCACGCAGTCGGAATGGATGTGTACTCTGCACTGAGGTATAGCGAGCACCTGCTGTATCTGCGTATATGGGAACCATCACTGTGACACATATACTCTTAAGCAGGGATATATTCTTCTTTTGTATACTAGTATATACAGAAAGATTTATAGAGCGCTACAATCCAACGGAAGCTGCCCCGAAGCGGATCAGTTCCAGGACAACACCTCAAGCAACATGCAGTTACACAATGAATCCTTCTCTGTATGAGCGAGTCTTTAGCTCCGCCTTAAAAGTGGATTGTTCTGATCTCAGGTGATGAGGTAATCTGTTCCAAAGAACTTTACTTGCTTTTCCAAAAGATCTGTCTCCAAACATCCCTGTTCTACTCCGTGGCACAGCAAGTAGATTAGTCTGCTGATCTTAACTAACGGTCTGCTTCATAGGTTCAATCATGCTTTACATACATGATGGAGCAAAATCCTTCAGACATTTGAATACCAGAACGAGGATCTTGTACTGGATCTTGTGGTGGTAGGGAAGCAAGTGAAGGTCTTAAAGCACTGGTCTGATGTGATCCCACTTCGTTGTTCTAGTGATGACTCTTGCATAGTTTCTACTTTTGTGAGAACTGGTGTTCTTTATGAATAAATTATATCCTGTGTGAAATCCCACGATCACTTTCCTGTAACTTATTGTATCGGATTGTTTCAGAAACATCCGATAACTTAGGAGACACAAAATAATGATTTTTGTCTTGATCAGGGTAAATTAGATACATGTATATAGTCCGAGAGAAGCAGATTTTCTTATCAATAATTTAACACCAATTAACACGTTGTTTATTACTAGATTGTCTAGTCCAGACTGGATTATTTATAGACCGAAGCCATATAGCTGGAATATTGCTGTGTGTGGTGTAAACAAGCAAACAACCAAGGATGTTATTGTATAGTGTGGCAGGCGCCTGTTGTGTTCAATAACGTCAATATTTATTTATGACGCGGTAGCCATTGTTACGCCATTACACATCTGTATTGTATCAACGATAAGGAGCTAAAAATTATTTGCATTCGTGTGTTATATCAAATATTACATATCCTGGAACATCTTCTCAAAGTGCAGCTTTAAGAGGTAATACAACGTAACTATATTGAACAGCAAAAGAAACGCAACTCAGTTTTTTCTTTTCTTTTTTGGTCACTTTTTAAAACCGAACAACGCTTATTCTAATGAGATTTAATTTTTTTAAAACTTTCTTGTCTTTTGCTGTTCAGTATAATTAACATTTGAGGGCCATGGGTGCAAGATATACCAACATCCTATTACCTTAGGCTACACATTTTGTCCACCGAAAATGAAAATCAGTCTACTCAAAACTGAAGAAATACAGCATACAATAAACAATACGGTATGGAGAATGTTTTTCTAATAACAACTGGTGGATATAGTTACCCATCTACTGTCGCTGTTTATGATTGATTACATCTTGACCTCCAAATGGCGACGTCTAGTAGAGAGAAAGTGTCGTCTGCTACCAGACATCTATATCACATATGTAAATTGCGCAAATGCATAGCCACGTGTGGCAAAGGGAAGTGTTCTGCTCGTGTTCCAGAGTAATGTAATTCTATTTCCATTGTTTATGACAAACCACACGCCGTTGATCGTGAACTGATCATTCAGTGGTATTATCACTTACACTGTAGTTGATGTTTTTCTTATTTTATCAAAATATCTTTTTATGTAGATGTAAAGTAGAGTCCAAAAGAAACACCACCAAATACTTTTCTGGTCTAACACAAAACTTATGCTAAATATGATAGCATGAAATGTTTTATTGCAAACATTAATCATTCAGCAACGGTATTTAATGGATAACAAGAAGAAAGCCGACGCAGGTCGTGATGTAAGATCAAATGAATGACACTGTGCATTATCCGGTGCATTGTCTAGTATTCTGTCACCATTGCAGAATCGGCGGGGAAATTTTACAACTTTCTTGGCAGCACATATTGTTCAATGCCGGGTGTGGCGGCCTCTAGCACTGATGCAGGCTCGAACCAGGCGTTGAACTGAGTACCTGAGTCCTTGTATCTTGATTAGGCATCCGACGTCATTCCTTTAGCAGAGCAGTTGCCAAACCGTTCCTCGTCAAAGGCTAATTTTGGCGTTTCCGAATACGACGTCCTCATTATTCCCAGACATGCTCAATTGGGGACATATCTTGAAGATCTGGAACTAGCTGTCGTCATCAAAGTTCATTCTTCGCCAGTTTCCCTGCAGACATTTTGGCACAGTCCTAGTTCATCTTAGTCTGGCTCGTCGGTGTTAGCATGTCAACATCATGCCCTTAAAAGGTCGATTGGCACGGAGACCATGAATGCGGAGTCGTATGGTCACACTGTGCTGACTGGATGTCCAGTACTGTTGGCGCTCGATGACGTCACAGTGACGAATCGGTTCCTCAAGCGCAACACCCGTAATTACCGGTCTTCATATTGGGTAGAGAAATTCAGTCTGTCACTCTTTGGCCTGTCTGCAGTACTGCCAGTCTGTTGTAAACGTGTGATAAGTTTTCCGACGGTGGATTTGCAGCACCCCATGGTCCTAGTCACATGCTCTTGAATCTATCCCATCTGTAACATACTGATTGCTCTCTCCCTCTGCTCTGGTGTTAAACGAGACATGTTCCTGGTTGTCAATCGATTAAAATGGTGTCAGAGAATAAACCGGGTTAGCTTTTATACTCAAATTTGATACGGGTAAGTTTGTGCACAGTTTCCGTTTTATTCGTGTAAATTCGGGTTTTTTCCCCACAAAATACGAAATGCAAGTGCAAATGTTCACTTGGAACAAACAGACATGTGTTTTAGCTATTTTCAAGCAGACTGACAATTATTTTGACAATTTGCAGCCGTTTTTGTTTTGGTGGCGTTTTTTTGGCCGCTAGTTTAAGGTTTGTGACTCTCGGTTGGGATTTACACATTTTAAGAGGGGGCGTTGAAATAGACATTTAGTTGAAAAGAATATTCATTATAGTTAATAGTGTCAATTCTATAAATAAACATAATACTAAGAGGATGATATGTCACCTATGTTTAGTTCATAATGGTCTAAGTGACTGCATGAGTTGTATGATCCCCAGGGAGTTGAGATTGAAAAATATGATAATTATTTTATTATGATGAACAGAGACTGACATCCAATGGTCGAAGGAAACAAAAGAAAGTGAGCATGTACATATGATAGACTATAGCGCTACGCACACACACACGCGCGCACGCACGCGCGCACGCACGCGCGCGCACACACACACGACAATGTCAATTACAGTGTGGTTATTTAGCCCGTCTCCAGTCACTGAACTGGACTATTTTCACTACTGCCTCGTCCTTTCACAAAGGCTTTCTGCACTGAACAAAGCTCTGCCTGAAACGAGTCTACAGATTTCCCGAGTTATGAATCTCCAGTCTTTCTCTGTTTTAATTTAAAAGTAATTTCTCTCAAAATGATATATATTCAGAGGTTCGGTGTTAGTCTATGTGTGTGGTGTACGAAGTGTGAATATCGTTATCGTTGACAAGCACAGACCGTGTGTTTCCAGAGAGTCATCATCCAATCTAACGCGACACACTGTAAACATACGTATGAACGCAACTGCGATTAAGGAAGATAGCTTTTAGTGATGTCAGCTTATTGATAATGAGTTTTTTTTCTAAAAATAAAGACGTACACACCCATAAAAATGATCTTATGTGTATCACTTCTAAATGCCATTCAAAGACCTGTAACTGCGATTCTAACGCTTTTTTGTGATGCACTGAAATAACATACAAGGTTTAGGATGACAGTGTTTGATACACAAATATATTTCGTGTATCAAGTTTGAGATTTGATTAGATCATGCATAGTTACGACACAAACTGTTATTAGCAGGAATCAGAGATTGCCATCGAGCCTTCCTTCAGACGTAGATCACGGGAGATACGATCGAATCGAACAAGATGATCTCAGCGTTGAAACAATTGCAACTCCCTTTATTTCGCATACACTTGCGACAGTCTTGCAGCCTTTGCGAATTTTTCAACTGCACGGAAGCTTTGCAATCCAACTTTATCATTGATAGTTCAGAGATTTATTTTCGAAAACTAAGTGCGAAGGTAGATTTCTATACCTAGGGATGACAAAACATATAATTCAAATACACTAATCGTTGTCAATAGTTCGTCGATGTCGGAAAAACTATAACATATTTCTGAACATCTATTTACACCAACTACGGACCATGAAATTTGTGCAGACCGTTTCAAGTTGTTGAAACTAGTTTCGTTATGAGAAGCACTCGTAAAATATTCTCATCGCCTCACAACTAATTATTTCTGCTTTTCGTTTCAGAGGAAAGAGCTACAGATTTTAACAAAGAGCAATTTTGTGAGTATGACACTCGAGAATAGACAATATCCTTGCAGGATTGTGAAGATAAAACGTGACCTTGGTTTAATTAGTGTGGGGAATATGTCCTGAATTCAGTCATATATCCCAGGGATAGGATGCCACATTGATCTGGCTGACTGATTGAAGGTCATTGTTGCTTGAGCATGCCTGCACAATTATGGTACGGGATGATGGGTATATTTAGAAGACAGATTAGAATTACAGATTAGAATTACAGAATAGAATTACAGAATAGAATTACGGGACAGATTAGAATGACAAAGAATGGGGTATATTAAAGTTTCAATTAAAGATATAATTTTACTTGAAGTCGCACCTTTTGTCAGCTATGTGACAAGTAGTATTCACTGAAACGTGTGCAGTGCATCTTACCGTGAACAACGCGTGACAAGACCAATGTAATGAGTTTGCGTGTTTGTTGATTGACTCAGCACTCGTTTATATTCCAACTGTATGGCGGGGTCTATCAATAATCAAGTCTAGACATGACAATCCCGTGATCAACATCATGAGCACTGATCTACCTAATTGGGATACGATGACATGTACCAACCAGTATTATCCTGGACACAAGCCATCAAATAATATAACATTTTACTTGTAATGGGGCCAGTGCCCTGTCGGCCTCCTATTTGTTAAGGGTTGGTCTATTTTGCTCCAGGACTCAAGCTCCACCACAGCAGGATTGGGTGGTCAAGTTGGCTTGCCTAATTCATGTCATCATATCCCATTTATTCAGATGATGCTGAAGATGTCAATCACTGGATTGTCTGGTTCAGACACAAACATTTACAGCCTGGTTGTATAGTTGGAATATTGTTGGGTGAATCGTTAAACGACAAATGAATAGCCCATGTCTTTTCGTGCAGGTGGTTCGAGGCATCAAACCTCACTTCTGCAACTTCGTCCAAGGGGTGCAGCTACATGAACGTGACATCAACTCCCACCCCAACAGTCGCCATGGTGCTGGTGGTGGTGATGATGACGATTATGACAACGGCACAGTCGTTGAGTCAACCGATGGAATATCGCTTGGCCAGTGGCGACATCATCGGTCATCCAGGTATGACAGCAACTGTTCAAGCTGATGTTTTACATACTGATAAAAGAATCGTATTATGACTGAAGTTTCAATTGAATTTCCAGAATAAAATTTATATAAGTAATATTTAGAATAATTACTGAGTACTGCAAATTTGTCAAAACTGGCCCTTATTTGGTAATAAAAGTTAACAGAATCCTATCAAGGTGATAAATTGTTCAAATGGATATCAGTATTTTTAAATAAAAATTTAGCTGAAAGAACAAAATTGCGAGATGGGTAATTGTTGGATTCTTTTTTTGATGAAATAAGAAACAGAATGATATTATAAGAATAACTCTGATGAATTGGTTTTCCACTCTGTTAAATTCCAACTAAAGTTTTGAAAAGTTCTTAAAACAGTTTCATTTAGACGAAAATCTGTTAAGAAAACTTTGTCTCCCCCAGTGAAGGTAAACAAGTGAGGTAATAATTAATTTACCATTTTCCCATAGGAGCGGTACTGAGGGGCGGCCTGGCTCTCCCAGTTCTGTAGGGGATGGGCTGGAAGATGATGTGTCCAGTAAACTAAACACAGATGCTTTGCCACGGTCACTCTATGGTCAGTACATGTTCATATGTCTCAGTGGACCTAGTGCAAGTTTCATATACTATTACATTGTTGAAGAAAAGAGATGCATGAAAATTTTTTTTATATATTTAGTTTTTGCAAGGAAGACAGAGTTTCTTTACAAGTATATACAAATATTAAACAGATCTCTTACAAGTTTGGTTCAATACAAATAAGAGCCTATAAGATGTAAAAAAATACAAAAGGCTGTTAATTTAACAATTGATATAGGGTTAATGTATATTTAATGACTGTTTATGTTATATCATTAAATGACATTTTTGCTCATTTTATTGTCGAAGAATTCATATGAGGCCATAGATTATTGAAAGATATAAGACCTTAGATTGTTGAAAGAATTCCTATAAGGCCACGGATTGTTGAAAGAATCAATGAGGCCATGAATTGTTGAAGAAGTTAATATGAGGCCAAAGATTGTTGAAAGAATTCATATGACTTCATAAATTGTTGAAAGAATTCATGTAAGGCCATAATAATTTGTTATTTGGAGATGTTAAACCAAATTTTGGAAAGAATTGGGGCATTAAATTATTTTCGGTTTTCAAATTAAATTAGATTCCTGTCAATAGATGGCCACAAAATATGGCTAAAACGACACATGGTTCGGTCATGGACTACTGAAGGGTTCACACAGTGATATTCTTTATCTGAAGAGGCAATAACTTCATATGAGGGGAGAGTTTGGTAGTCAAACTTTCAGGAATAAAAATGTAGATTGATTTTTAATTGGCCTTATTCTGTACATTTCACATGATACAATACAATGTGTGTGTGTTTTTGTGTGAACAGAGATCCTCATAATATACAATTCTTTTTCTCATCACTTTAAGAAGAAATTTGTTGATTTTGTAATTATGATCTGTCATTGTTTACTTTCAATAACCATAATGTATGTGTCATATGATTATAATGGAAAAAAACAAACTGTTATCATCATTTGTCTCAGCAAGAATACTTAGTCGTTTGGTGATGAGAAAGAGATTTGTGTGTGGCATATCTGGTGTGATACTGTAACTCCAGTGTGAACGTCTAACACCTATAGGCACTAAGGCTAACACTGACATGGACGACGACAGCAAGGACAGGCTCAAAGTCAATAAAGAAAATGGTAAGATCGGCACCTTAAGCATCTTAATATGTTCACACATCTACAAATATATCGGTACTGACACATGCCACGTGTCAGGGATGTGACTTATCTCCAGTTTATGTGAAACTTCTTCATGCTCCCCACTGCCACTTGAAAATCAGGGTTAGAAGTGGTCTTCAGCAGCCCATTCTTGTCGTAAGACACGACTAGTCCTGACTTGGTTGACACATTTAATTGTATCACAGTGTGTGAAGATTGATGCGCATGCTGTTGGTCACTGGATTGTTTGGTCTAGGCTTGAGTAGTTACAGTTTGCTGCCATATAGCTGGAATATTAAACAACATTAAACAACAAAACAACAAACCAAATTAATCATAGCAATTGTAAGGGAGACAACTCCTGTCATACGTGACTGTTACATTAACAAATAAACTCATATGTATACACGTTAATCAGTGTTATTTAATGTTTTTGCTGTATTTGATTACTTAATCATTCTACTGAGAGACTTAATAAAAAGATAACCAAATTTGTTATGAATTTCAGTGCTGCAAGTCTTTTGACCAAACTCTAATTTGAAAAGTAATAATACATATATGAATTTTGAACACTTTTTAACCATACCCTAAGAATGTGTGTTTATTAATATCTAAGCACAAAAAGTATCCTGTAGTATTCATATTTCCAGTATCAATAAAGTTTTAAATTATTATTTGTTAGTTTTGTTTTGTTTATGATCAACAATACTGTGATATAAAGTGTTAAAACATTTGCTGGTGTTACAGAATCGCGGCCATATATACAGATTCCATCTCCAGAACCCCCTGTTGATCCGAAACCAGCATGGAGAGACACGGTAAGAGTAGTTTCATTGTTTGACCATGAGAACTTTTAGGGCCACATTTTTAAAACAAAAATGGAAGATAAGCTTACTATACATTTGTTTTTCATTCTATAACAGTAGCAATTCAGAAGCTGAAAAAATCATTGTTTTGAACATGAGAAATTTTAGGAGCACCTTGTTTTTATAAAAAAAGTAAAAGGTGAAATGTCAACTGAAAATTTAAAGATGAACTTTCAAGAAAAGAATATGTTGGATATAGTTTTGCAATGTATGGCATGTGAAGATGGTATTTGGTCTTGATTGTGGCTTTGGTCAGTATGAAACAGGTGGTCAGGCTCAGTGACCTTAAGTGTTGGTCATTGTACTCTAATGGCATCGATCAATATTTACAATATCAGTCACAGGATTATCTGGTCCAGGACATGCATCATATAGTTCTACTGTTGATCTGGTCTTACGTAAAAACAGAACTAATAAATTTGGACAATTTGCCAAGAAACAGGAGGCAAGATGAAGAAGAAGAAAAAATTTGGACCAAAAACTAGATTTCCTTCAAACAGACCTCTTTAAATCAGAAACAAATATTTTTGGTCTAAAAGGTGATGTTCTCACTAAAACTCACAATGCCTTGGGTGGGTGGGTGAGTGGGTGAGTGAGTGAGTGAGTGAGTGAGTGAGTGGGTGAGTGAGTGGGTGAGTGAGTGAGTGAGTGGGTGAGTGAGTGAGTGAGTGAGTGAGTGAGTGAGTGAGTGAGTGTAGTTTTATGCCACTTTTAGCTTTATTCCAGCAATATCACAGCAGCAAACACCAGAACAGGGTTTCACATGTTGTACTCATGTGGGGAATCAAACCCAGGTCTTCGGTGTTACACATGAAAGCTCTAACCACTATTCTACCTCAAAGCATCAGGAATCTCACTCGGCCAGACCTCTCTTCCAAAAACATGCTATGATGACCACAAACCTATGTTAAAGAGTGGTAGTTACAATAACCTGAGAGCTAATTGTTTAGTGGGACAGCCAGGACAACCTTGATATAAATCAAATGAAATGAAAATTTTCCCTCCCCAGAAATAGAACAGATTGATCGGTGACACTTATTGACAGAATAAACAAAACAGAAAGGACATTAAGTTCACATTTCGCGTAATCCATAGCCCTTTCTCTGCCATTCACATCCAATGTTTGTACACTAATTAAGTCTTTAATGCACAGCCACATTAACACCAAGTGGTATTGATTAGCGTATATTTCAGTCAAGTCTGACAAGTCCAGTGTTGTCTCTAGGCAAGAACCATGTTAATTACATACTTGGTAGTATTGATTTCCCCCTTGTTATGAATCATTAAAGTCTGTATCCCTTGTAACTAGGTAGAGAAACTTCCATGCATGTTGCATGTGTATTGCTGGGGTAGAGACCTCGTCCATTGCATCAGCTGACTGACAGGAGGCATGGAATGCCCACTGTTGGGGGCAGCTCAGTGTCGTCTATAGCATGTTAATGTCTTGGAATCATTATCAGGACTAAACTCAGTTATATACTTGTTATCTAAGACTTTAAGATGCCTAAGAAAAAGGTAAGTCTTTCTTAAAACTTCAAACTGTCTTAAATGTATTAAATTTAAGATGTGAAAATAGTATCTATCTGTATATATATAAAACATTCTTTCTTAAAAGCATACATTGTCTCATTCCATTGGTTGGTGATGCTTGCCCCTAATACATAAGACTGTGATCATTTATTTCACATTGCCTTACCTATCATCTTTGATGTCTTGGTCAGTTAAAGTATTGTGAATTGTTGTGTAGAGTTGTGTCCCTTAGTTGTGCCAGGATCTACTGGTATTTTGTTTGAAATCTGTTGACCCTGATTCTAATACCTTACCTTACACCTTACAATTAAACATGAATTTCCCTGTTCAATGTAATTTTTGAGAAATGTGAAACATACTAAGAAATAATGGAGTTTAAACATATTATCAAGGAGCTCTGTATCTAGTAAATGTTTGGTGTCAATGGATTTTGTTTTTGTTATATTTCTTCTTGTGTAATGCCTGTCATTTTGAGAGAACTGACCCTAATTTCTGTTCATTATGAACAGTTTAGACTAGCTTGCCGCCGAATACCATACCAAAACTGGTGCTTTCCTTGAAGCTGTCATGCTTTATCAACCACAGCATGAACACAAGTTCTTAACGAACCAGGCAGTAAGGTAGCCTGATAGTGAAAGCGTCTGCCCCACATGTTGAAGACCCAGGTTCAATCACCCACACGGGTACAATGTGGGAAGCTAATTTCGGGTATCCCTGACTGTGATATTGCTGGAATATTGCTAAAAGCAGTGCAGAACTTGACTTGTTCACTCACTCTTTACAAACCCTCTAGGAAAAATGTGTTTCTACCTTATACCAGTGTATGAAATAAGGCCCTTCCGACCACCCGAGGCAGGCTAGATTTCAGACAGTCAAAATTTACAGTTAGCCAGTCTGATGGTCTGGTAAAAAATTGAGATATTCCATACATCTGAGTAAATACAAAAAATCTTGGTGTCTGGTCTGGTTAAATCCATTTCAAACTGGTGACATTTTGACGTTTCCAGCCCAGTTGGGTTTTACACTTATTCTTGTACCCTGATTCTTCAAAGGCATTTAGGAGTTGGCATAGTAATACAGCGCAGATTTTATGGATTGCAGCTTCTTGAGTTTATTTTACGATGTTTCCGGCTTACCGTAGCCCCCTCATCAGGTTGAGCTGAACTGAACAGTAAGGCTTAACTCTCCAGTTCTGCACAACCTGATGAGGGGGCTAGGATAAGCCCCGAAACATTGTAAAATAAACTGAAGAAGTTGCAATCCATAAAATATGTCCAGTATTGCTTGTATCATGTTGTCTGTGTTGCAGGTGAAGAAGTCCAGTAAGGGCAGCACTGGCAAGAAGGGTAGACAAGCAGGCAAGTCCTCCACAGGGGGTGCAGGGGGAGCTGGTGGGGAGGGGAACGGAGAGGATGGAGGAAAGAAGAGGTCATGCATCAAAAAGAAGGACAAAAAGAAGACAGACAGACATCGAAAGAGTACAATGGATTCTGAGCCCCAAGTGGAGCCTGTGACAACCATTGTGGAGGAGAAGAAGACTCCGGAGCCGGAGAAGTAAGTATCTGATCATGTCATTGTCACTATTGTCTTCTCCTTGGGTGTCTTCCAGGGCTTTATAGATTTAAAATATCATGCATTTCTTTTATACTGATTGTGTGATTGATATGTATTGATTGTATTCTTCTCTTTGCATACTGATTGTTTCATTGTATTTGTATTGGATGACCATTATAAAATTGAAATCTTGTCATTGGGTACTGATTGTTTGAGTGAAATCTTCTCATTGGAAGCTGATTGTTTGACCAAAATCTTGTCATTGGGTACCGATTGTTTGAGTGAGTGAAATCTTCTCATTGGGTAATTGGGTACTGATTGTTTTATTGAACTCTTCTCATTAGAAGCTGATTGTTTGGCCAAACGCTTGTCATTGGGTACTGATTGTTTGAGTGAAATCTTCTCATTGGGTACTGCTTGTTTGACCAAAATCTTGTCATTGGGTACCGATTGTTTGATTGAAATCTTCTCATTGGGTACTGATTGTTTTATTGAAATCTTCTCATTACAAGCTGATTGTTTGACCAAACTCTTGTCATTGGGTACTGATTGTTTGATTGAAATCTTCTCATTGGGTACTGATTGTTTTGATTGAAATTTTCTCATTGGGTACTGAGTGTTAGATTGAAATCTTCTCATTGTATACTGATTGTTTGATTGAAATCTCTCTTGGTACTGATTGTTTGGTTAAAGTCTGCTCTCTGGATATTGGTAGTTTGTTTGAAATCTTCTCATTAGATACTGATAATTTGATCAAAATCCTCTAATTGGATACTGACCAATTTCAGCCTTCTCACTGTATGTATCTTGACTGATTAAATTATTTCTTACTGGATAGCAGTTTCTTTGAACACAGTTTTCGCACTGGATATTATACTTGCTTATTTGAAGAAAAAAAACCTGTTTTGTCACTGAAAACTATTGCCTGCAATACCCACCAGCCATTACATGTGGTGAAATGTATATCATTATTTCTTGGATTGTCCTCGTTAAAAAACACAAAGAGAAACTTTGTTAGCTAACATAAGTGATATTTTACAAAACAGATGTTTATTAGATATATGCCTTATTTTATATGGCAGTGCAGACCTCTCAACAGAAGAAAATCTGAATATCTTAAAACATGTCTGTCCTTACGTCAATCAAACTAAACGATTCCTCTGTTCATCCTTATCAGTTATATTCTCAAACACAAGACCTCTCATGTATATCCTCTCTGTTTCTCATGTAAATATATTTGTTGTAAATATTGGGAGAAGGTGTCATTAAAGTTGGATAACTTGTGCCCAATCCTTTTCTTCAATGAATAAATGTGTTTAAATTAAATCATTATATGTTAGTCTGTCAAATGCAAATATGAGTTTTTGTCCACTATTTGAAGTAGCATATAAGTCACATTTAAAATCCTTTACAAGAACCCCCAAGCAAGCCTACAATACTATGACATGCTTACATGTTTTCAATTACATGCCACTTTTGTTCCTCTCTTACTGTCTTGAAGGTAGATGTTATTCTAAATAGTTGTAATATATTTTAGTTCAAATAGTAGACTTAAATATTGTAATACAGTTCAGTTCAAATGGTAGACTTGTAAAAAAATGTACAATAATTTACAGGCTTGTGCAAAAAGTGTTCAGCAACTTGATGTCATGTCAAAGACTTACATGTTATGTCAATGTAGCATGAATGATTTTCATGAAGTGAGTTTATGATGGATCTATGAAAGATTTGGCAGGCAAATTTGAAATTATCTTTGCTCTGTGCACATAATTTCAGTTCAATTTTCTGACAACTATTTCACTAATGACATCACATTTATCAACTAATGCATGGTTCCACTGTGTACAATCCCATAGGCCACCATGTTAAAGGAGTTCACTGCACTGAACATATTTTGATTAAATTGTTGCCATTTGATAAATAAGCAATGGAAACTTAAGCAGAAATTATTTGATTGTAGACAAGATGATTCTTCTCAAATGTTCAAAATTTTTCTGGGATTTTACGTAAATTAAATCCATGAAAATTATTTATGCTACACTAAATTAACATGTACCAGTAAGCCTATTGAAATTCTGTCAAGTGTTGAATACGTTTTACACGACTCTATAGATATGCAACAGGTTGTGCCATCTCTATACCAACTACTAGAATGCCACTCAAACAAATCAATAGACGTACATATATTCTCCAAAATAAACTTAAGAAACTATCATGTCAATTCAGGCCTGGAAATGTTACCAGAACAGGCTGGCGAGCAGGCAAAAGACTTGGAATGAGGTTAATGTTTTTGAAAATTTAAACTGAGGTGCCTTTGAGAAAGACCATTACTATGTCTGTATTTCATATTTCACTTTATACAGGGTATCTGATATCATTTATTTAGACTCTTTGAAATGATGGTCCACCTCCTCCTTCCACCATAGTGCATTGTCTGATTCCAGTTTCCTAAACTTCATGCTGTGGTTGTTGCACTGTTGTAAGTTAGATACTGTTCAAAGCATCGTAAATGCAAAGTCACTCACTCACTATTGTCAGTTTTATATTGATTTCCCAGTTGTCAATCACACTCGTCAGTTGTCAAGTGAGGTTGTTGATACACCTAGCTCAGTCCATTATGTATTCATGCGTACACAAAGAAGTACGTCCACTCTACACAAACTCAAAAATAATCTAGTTGCTGGAGTCCATCATACAATCCCTGTGAAAAGAAGCAGATCTCGAAATGACATTACTTAATTAGCACCAGTGTTGTAGCTCTGCTATTCATAAACTATATAGTTGACAAGCTGATATTGACACACTCAGCCTGTTATTGACATGGCTTGTACATATCGCCAAACAGTGAAAAGATCAAACAGTCAGGACTTGAGTGGTAGGTGGATTGTGTAGCTGCCAGTCAGGACTGGTGCCTTCAGATTAGACTGATCCTTGTCGCTGGCATCGTGATGGAGCAGTGACTCTGCCATAATTTGTACATTTCACCATGATGTGGATCTGTATTGTCTTGCCAGGGAGAGTGATTACTGACTGATACTGACAATCTGTCAGTCAAGGGTCTTGTTGATATCCTCCATATATGTGAGTAATGCATGTAACTTACTGTTTTTTAGACGAAAAAATGTTTTTCTTGAGATTTGTCTAAATTGCAGGAGGTTTTCTAAAGTTTGACAGTTTTTAAAATCCTAATGTATATTTATTCTGTGTTAAATTTCAATGCATTTGTAAAGGTGCTGCAAAATGAAAAAATATATTCATCTACAGAATTCACAGATTGTCGGAAAATATAGATGTCGGATTATACATCTTCCTCTGTTCATACTGAAACAGTGAAATCACATTATCAACTTTGACTCGACACCAGAACAGATTGTCTTAAGCCATATCATATCAGATTTAAACCAGTATGACAACATTGTTGTTTGACTACTTAAAGGTTAAATACCTAGACTGTTCAATTTTGATATTTGGCTCTTTTGCCAGATGTTAACAGAATTGAACATAATATTTCCAGAGGATGTCAGCAAAACATAAAACTACTCTGAGTTAAAATTTACATAAGATTAATGCACAGGCAGTCGTTTATAGATGTCTTTACATCAGGATCAGAAAATGCCCAGTGGGAGGGCATTTGTTCATATCATTACTAGGTTGAAAAGAACCTTGAGGACACCTTGGATTACAATCAGTGTGAATCAGTGTGACACCTGGAGGGAAATTCTAAATAGGATAAACTGTAAGACTATGGTAAGTGTCTGTGCAGAATCTTCCTGAATGTTTTCTTAATTCTTGGCACGTTCAAATGTAATGGACTTAATTCATGCAGTTGGTTATTTTTCTGCAACAGACAAATCACCCCCCAAAGTATGCCTTGTTTATAGTTTGGGGGGTCCTGGTTGAAATTATGCATTACATACAATACTGTGTTTTGTTATTGTGGTGTATGTTGAATAGTTATCTGTCTAAATGAATAGATACAAGTATACCAATCAGATCATGAATATTAAAGAAAATCCTGAATTGAATGCCATTGTTTGGTTTCACTTGTACAAATTCAAATATAAATTAAATCTGCAAAAGCTTAAGGAAATATGATGTTAAGTAATTACAAAATAAAAAACAGGTACCTTGTTAATTTGCCATGGGGTAGCCATGTGGTTAGTGTTCGTAGCCAGGTATTCGCATATCATCCTGAAGACCTGGGTTCGATTCCCACATGGGTGTAGTGTGTGAAGCTCATTTCTGGTGTTCCTTGTCGTGATATTGCAGGAATATTGGTAAAAGTGGCATAAAGCTACACAAACTAGACTCCCTCCCTCACTCCTTCACCCCTCCCTTACTCCTTCACTCACTCACTCCTTCACTCACTCCTTCACTCACCCACTCACCCATTCACCCCTTCACTCATTCATTCACCCCTCACCCCCTCCCTTACTCCTTCACTCACTCCTTCACTCACCTCTTCACTCCTTCACTCACTCACCCCTCCCTTACTTTCACTCGCTCATTCACTCACTCGTTCACTCACTCCTTCACTAACCCCTTCATTCCTTCACTCACTCACCCCACCCTCACTCCCTCACCCCTCCCTTACTCCTTCACTCACTCACTCACATAACTGAAATCACCAGTTCCTGCGAAATGCTCATTTCAGTTTATCATGAAACTGATCAAGTCCCCTGCAGTGGTTATGTTGTACATGCACACAAAGTGTATTAGTTAGCCCACGGACACAATGTAAAAGTCGGCTCCATTTCATCTTTTCATCTCACTCTTGACCCCTCTGAGCATATTCATGTACATTTCATGTTTCTAAACCCCTGAAATTGACGTGCTTATCTGTCACCAGACAATCTGATTCGAACCCCTGCTGGCAACATACACAAAGCATTGTTTTGGTCAACACACAATAGGTTAGCCCACAGGCAGGAATGTGGCTTGCATGCTGTATGATTGTAGATTTCATGGAGAAGTGTACATGATATAGACGCTACCTGTTCCATGGCATCACTATACTTGCCTGAAAATTCACTTTAGTAATATGTCAGTGCATTGTCAAACCACAAATGTGACTGAGTGAGTGAGTGATAGTTTTTACACTGCTTTTAGAAATATTCCAGCTATGTCACGGCAGGGGACACCAGAAATGTCTTGCAGACATTGTACCCACCATAAATATGTCAGTCATGCCAAATGATGCATGTTTTTTCACTTTTATCACCAATTTGTAATTATATTCTTCTATTGATGCTTGGTTTGTTGTGGTCTATTGCTGTAATTTTAAAGCTAAGTGGCCTGTCGGTTAATGAATCTGGACTAGACAATCCAGTGGTTGATATCATGAACACTGAGTAGGGCTTGCACTTCATTGTTAGCAAGTCTTTGATGAAGAGTCTTCACTGCATAATGTGACAAACCAGTGAAACGTCACAGTTCTTAAATATAGACCTGGATTCTGAATGGTTGGGATCTAGTTCAGCAACCCATGCCTGGAGAAGGCAGGATTGCATGTTTAGGTTAACTGACTGGTTGACACATGTCATCATATTTCATTTGTGTAAGTTGGATGTCCTTCATGGGATTGTCTGATCCAGACTCAATAATTTATGACTGGTGCTTATACAGCTGGAAAATTTCTGAATGTGATGTTGAACAAGAAACAGCATGAAGAAACAGCATAACTTAATTTTACTGCAGTGAAGACAATTATTAGATACAATGTTAAAACATACAGGTAAAAAAATACAATGTTACCAATTCGTCTGTTGAAATGATATGTTAAAATGATGCAAATCTGAAAGTACAATAACAACTTTGAATAAGTAGCTGTTTTGAACAAAATTTCATCTATTTCCAATTTGCACTTGAAGAGCACCTGGCTTGGAATTATCGATGTACTTCTGAATTTATTGAAAGACCAGAGGTTTATTTCATGTTACCGTATTTCAATGAAAGAGTGAGGTGGTTATACACGTAATTTGTTTTGAATTGCATAAATCTTCAATGGATAATACTGCCAACCATATGTTTAAGATACAGACTTTATTAAGGAAATGTAAGTTCTAACAGTCCTACAACTTCATTTTCTTCCATGTCCAAAGTCAATAAGAAATTAATTGTTTCTTCAGAACAACATGAAGTCATTTATTTCCAAGAACAATCAATAAAAACAATAAAGATGAAAATCCTGAGGCAAAATGAATGTAGGGTACCTAACAACGAAACAATTCTTCAAATACCAATTTAATTGGTGCCGGTGACTACCTGCGTAAGACTCCACCAAGAAGCCTGGTATTAGGGCATGGGTCAAAACAGACAGGTGGAATACCCTGAGAGTGCTATCTCTGTATCGTAAGGAGCTTACACTCAAGGAAAGTGTGCTTACGAGGCGACAAGTCATACTCAGGTGGGCTCCTTTAAGCCTGTTGTGACAGGGGTATCATTGTACGCTATTGTTAGCTGTAGACAAATAATCAATAGATTTGGTCCCAGAACAAGTGGAGGTATAAGGTCACATTGTTGTTTAGTTTATGGGGTTTGTTCTGATCTAAGAGGTAGGTGTAGTTGAATGCTTATATGTTCAGTTTGTTGTTTTTGTACGTTTTAAGAAGAAATTAGTATTTTGGCCAGGTAGATTATTTTCTTGCATTATGCTTGTCAGATTTTGGAAAAGTGAAAAGGAATGAATGAAAATATGTCTGTTTTGAAGACAATTCTGTGTTTTGATCTGTTGGTATATGACCAGATGGTGGCTACATGAATATGTGCAAACACCTAGTTGCAGGTACAGCAACGTGCAGTGAACTTGAACAAAGTATTGTGACTATGTGGGTACCTTGTTAGGATGAGAAAGCCACAATTGCTCGGTGAGCCTAGTGGCTGCAAGAGTTGCATACTCCCCAGGGAGTTGGCATTGATAATATGATGTTGAGACTGACATCCAGTGATTGAGGCAAAAATACCCGGACCTTGAGCACTATGTGCACCATATAAATATCCTACATCCTATTTTTGTAAGCTTTTACTAAGAGTGTTTTGACTATGTTGATGTGAAATGTATTTTGTGTCCTACCATATTAACATGAAATTCCACAAAATTTGATACATTTTGAAGTTATAAAATAATTTTGCTTCTCGACACCGAAATTCTCTAGTGAAGTTGTTTATTCAAATTTTTGAGTTTTGCCAGAAGGTAACATGACAAGACTCTCACTTCAAGCTGACGTTTGCTTGATCGCTCGCTCACTGACTCACTCACTCAATCACTCACTCACTCGACAATGAGTCTGGCATCTTCATCAACTATTTGTTAAGGATGGAAGGTTCTATGTTCTTTATCTCCAGGAGTTTGTGTTCATAGTGACCATCTAAGTGGACACTTTGCCAAAATTAGTTTACAAGAAATAGGAATCTTGAAATCAAACAGAACATCAACCCAGAAAAACACATGATATGAACACTTGTCGATTTCATCATTGCCAATCGACTGATGCACAAATACCATATGGTGTTGTTATGGCGATAAGGATATCACCAGGGTCACAGTGAGATGTAGGATTATGGCAACGCTTTCTGATTGTGGACAGTGCCAACTACCGTAGCTCTGTTATTGACATGGTATCAACACCAGTTGGGCTAAATAAAAAAAGTGAAATGTTTCTCGGGCATCGTTACATCACTTTTTCTTGTGCGCACAACAATTTTTTATTGCAAATTAAAAAAAATAACTTTGATTTGGCTGTGTCCTGATCATGCATTCGTCTACTATACGAATAAATATCTATACGTACGAGTGTGACTGAATAACACTCACAAACATATGCTGAACTTCCCAAGCTGTATTTTTGAGATGAAAAAAATGTGTTTCTCCTTTGTTAATTTTTTTTCTGTCAGAAATTTATAAAAAAGTCAACGTCCTCGTCACTTCTGAATAAAATGTGCCCAAGAAACATTTAATCTATTTTATGCGGCCTTATGTGCTTAGTCATTGAGAAGTCTCATGTTTGCTGGGTTGAAATGTCCATACTTATTCCTGATTTTGGATATTGACAGGAAGGAACTGACTTAAACTAACAACCGCTAAGGTATGTATTGGGGTAGCGGTTTCTCTCTGCAATTCCTAATGTCAGCACCAGGGAATAATAAGTCTGGTTTTCTGCCAAAAAAGATTCCAATGGTATGAAGTCAAAATACCGATGAACAGATAGCGGGGCTTATTCTTCATGTCCTTTTGACTGTTATCTGGAGTAGCCCAGTAGTTTGTGTATTATAAGGCCAAAGCCCTGGTTCGTTTCCCCACATGGGTACTGTATGTGAAGCCCATTTCTGGTGTCCTCTGCTGTGGTGTTGCTGGAATATGGCTGAAAGCAGCGTAAAACTAAACACACACAGTCACCTGCTTACTCGCTCAGTCATAGATGTTCAACATATGGTCAAGGAAGCAATGACTTTGATGTTTGTTGTTACGAAGAAAGATTAGTAGAACAGGATTACATGTTAACATACATTTGAATCACAATCGGCTTAATTTGTAACCAGGGTAATATTTATTTGCTGTGTTGTGATGTTTACAGACAACGAGGAATAAGTTGTGTTTTACAGTAAACAGTGTGTATAACAAGCATGTTTATGACAACAGATGGATATAAACATCTGTCCCCTCCACTTAAAACTTGCTGTATATTTTAGTTGAACTGTTTTAGTTGACACACTACTGTCATAGTGAACTTGAATTACCTGTCTCTTTCAGTTTATTATGCAAAATGTGCTTGACATAAAAGGTGACTATGCTTGTCATAAGAGGGGGTCGGGGGGTCAGACTTGATTAGTTATAAACTGGTGCCATATAGCTGGAATATTGCTGAGTGCAGCTTAAAACTATACTCACTCACTCACTCACTCACTCACTCACTCACTCACTCACTCACTCACTCACTTCATTATGACCATAGCTTAATAAAAATTAAAATATTATACACTCTTTCACTAATGGAGACAATAGGGTGTCTTCACCAAACATGTGACTGCAATGCCCAGCAACATTAACTAATAATCACTATTTCAGAACTTGTACCTTAGTAAAAATATGTTCTTTCAATAAAAGTGACAAAATAAAGAATACTCTTGAAAACTGAGTTTGGCTACATTTAGAACAAATGTTTATACACCTTTGCAGATCTGGGTTAGAATTACCCATGCTTGTAAGTGCTGACTAATGAGATGAGGTGGCCAGGTTCACTGACTAGGTTGACACATGTATCCTATCATGTTCATGCTGTTGATCACTGGATTGTCTGGACCAGACTTGAATGTTTACAGACTGCAGCCATATAGCTGTAATTTTGCTGAGAAAAGCATTAAAAACACTTTTATTATCTGAGCTAGTTGAAATCAGGAAATCAGCCCCTTAGGACATAGTAACCCCTTAGTTGGTTTCATGTCAACTCACACCACACCAAGTTAGTGCAGCTGAAGTGAAATTAATCACATCTGTCAATCATCCATCAACTACTCACAATATACAACCCTAATAACAGCTACATTTGTTTGAACTTCAGATTGATTCATAATGGTTCACCAATGGGTGAAAGACTGGAATAAGACAGAGGTTGTAAATATGTTCACAGCTTTCCAAACTACATGTGTTATCATGTTTGTTTAAGGTTTAGTGTATGGCTTAAGTGACGCTGTGCCAGAACCCAGCTGGGGTCAGATTGAGGGTAGTGGCAGTTTAGGCATCTCAAGGGCTGATGTTAATTGTGCAGAACTGTGTCCCTTGATTGTTAGCTATAATGCTAAGAATATGGTTCAGATACAGGAACAGTCTGATTCTGATTTCAGTATGGTTTCACCTTGACTTATAAAGATTTTGGTTTCAGGGGACCCCAATATTTGGTTGAATGGTTTAAGCAGGTAATATGTGGGTTCTATAAATTGATGAAATGGTGTTGTGTACTTTAAGATGGGGTAATCTATATAATTATGAGACCTATATTTTGCTGAAGACTTTGGTTCCATGAGTATTACTGTGTGTCTCTAGGTGTCGTATTAATTTTCTATGTATTCATTATATATGTTTGTGTGTACTGGACACACTTTTGGAATCATTTTTAACCCATGTAATTTTAATAGTATCACAATTGTGAACTGTGATTGACCAGGATGGTGAATTGTGATATTATCTGGGAGGTGAACTGTGACATTATTGGGGAGGTGAACTGATATATTATCAGGATGGTGAACTGATATATTATCAGGATGGTGAACTATGATATTACTGAGGAGGTGAACTGATATATTATCAGGATGGTGAACTATGATATTACTGAGGAGGTGAACTGATATATTATCAGGATGGTGAACTGTGATATTACTGAGGATGGTGAACTATGATATTATCAGGATGGTGAACTGTATTACTGAGGAGGTGAACTGATATATTATCAGGATGGTGAACTGTGATATTACTGAGGATGGTGAACTGATATATTATCAGGATGGTGAACTATGATATTACTGAGGAGGTGAACTGATATATTATCAGGATGGTGAACTATGATATTACTGAGGAGGTGAACTTATATATTATCAGGATGGTGAACTGTGATATTACTGAGGATGGTGAACTATGATATTATCAGGATGGTGAACTATGATTTTATCAGGATGGTGAACTATGATATCAGGATGGTGAACTGATATATTATCAGGATGGTGAACTGTGATATTATCAGGATGGTGAACTGTGATATTATCAGGATGGTGAACTGTGATATTATCAGGATGGTGAACTGTGATATTACTGAGGAGGTGAACTGTGATATTATCAGGATGGTGAACTGTGATATTATCAGGATGGTGAACTGTGACATTATCAGGATGGTGAACTATGGTATTACTGAGGAGGTGAACTGATATATTATCAGAATGGTGACCTGTGATATTACTGAGGAGGTGAACTGATATATTATCAGGATGGTGAACGATGATATTACTGAGGAGGTGAACTGATATATTATCAGGATGGTGAACTGATATATTATCAGGATGGTGAACTGTGATATTATCAGGATGGTGAATTGTGATATTACTGAGGTCAACTATGATATTATCTAGATTGTGAACTGTGATAATACTGGGGAGGGGAAGTATAATAGTTTCTTGATTATGAACTGCGATATTACTAGGGAGGTGAACTACAGTATTATCTTGATTGTTAACTCTTGAAACCAAGTGTGAATGAGTAGTAAATACAAATGTACTGTGAATGAACGAAGGGGCAGTATTTACTCTATGTCCATGTGTTAGTGTTATATTGTACAAATATACCTAGTTGAAGTGATCATTAAATAAAAACAGCTAGTTACGCAGGAGTATGGCAAATATCAATCTGTTATTGAGGGACTAGTTTGTGAGGGTATGTGTCCCCTAAAGGTTAAAGCACAAAGAGACCAAGTGTTCCTACTGACCGTAACAACTCGTCGTCAAACATTTGTCAGCTTTGGCTCCTAAGATGATAGTGAATAGAATGTTATAAAACTTTTATGAGAAATATCATTTTACAGCACGGTTTGAGCTCAAACTGTTGGCACTGATCCAGCGTGAGCATTTACAGCCATCATTAACGGTGGCTGTCTTTGAAGTGGAGAACTGTGTTTCTTGTTGGGAGCAGCAGCTCATTTCACAAGGTCTGTTCTGGATTAAATTGCTATCATGAAGATCCTGACATGTAGTGTTTTCAGATTAATGCAAAACCTTTTGGTGAAACACTGAATATGTTCAAACCCTCCATGTCTTTCAGTATGTTTCAGCTTGGTAATGCATTTTTCAAACTTGTTGGGGACAGTGGTGCTTTTCAGAATTTGTCAAGTTTGATTGTGTCCTTGTACATTTCATTGTAACCTTATACATTTCTATGTATATTTCAGTGTATTGTTGTGTATTTCAGTGTATTGTTTTATACTACACTGAAAGTTTGTACATTTCGTTCTTGTGTTGTACATTTCATTGTATTGTTATGCATTTGAGCATTTTGTTTTACATATCATCATTATGTTGTACATTTCAGCATTGTGTTGTACATATCAGCATTATGTTGTACATTTCCACATTGTGTTGTACATTTCAGAACTGACACAGACAGTCACCAGGCTGACAGCAAGGTACCGGATCTTCCGTCCTCTGGCAAGAACGACAAACTTAAAGAACAGCGGGCAGATCGAGCTCGGCGCCAGCAGATCGAGGCAGAGTTCCTCCGGTCTGATCTCAATGTAAGTTCTCATGCTTGTCAAAGCTTTTAATACAATATTTCTTTCAGGTGTGTACTTATGACGAGTCAGCAAATCCTGTTATCCTGTCAACTGACTGACCTTGTAAGACATAGAATTAACAAGAGACATGCAAGAAATGTTATGAAGGTTCCAAATATATATGGAATTTACTCTTATTTTTCATATTTATTGTAAAGAGACCTCCAGCAAATCAGCGAAATATCTTTCCAAATATCCATTTTAATTTACCCATTAAGATCCATGTTAGAATTGGTGTTCAGTAACCTACCGGCAAACTGTAGTGCAAATAGGGTTGCGCAGCATAGAGAATATGACAAGTCTGCTGAGTGTGGCATAAAACACAAAACCAAACTAAATCCATTTCAATAGGTTTCCAAGAGATAGAGACCCTTTCTTTGCCACAGGGGGCTTGTAATGCTGAAAATATTACATCTGGGTCCAACACTCATTTGCTGATAGCTACCTACATATACTTATTTATATGTAGTTGGCCATGAGTGACCTTGGATGTATTATTTTCAGCAATACAAGTCCCTGTGTCCTTTGCAAGACACCTCATCAAACCAGACTAGGTCTTTTCCCAAAACCTGAACCATTCTTGCTGTAAAAGGGGCTAAATAGATGGCATTGTCTTTTCTTGGTTGATTAAATGTATTCATATACTGAGACTTAGATGTGTTCACTATATCAGCCACTGGTTTATCAGGTCTACACTCAATTACTTACAAACCACTGCTCAACAGCTAGAAATATTTGACGTATGGCATTAAATGATAGGTATAAAGCTAAATGTGAATCATGCAAATTTAAAAGTAATGCTAAAAGTAATCAGTGCTATAGTAAATAATGTGATGAATCCTTCCATTGTTTACAGGCTAGTGTATAAGTGAGTTTAGTTTTATGCCACTTTCAGCAACATTCCAGCAATATCACATCAGGGAACACCACAAATGAACTTCAGACATTGAACCCATCAAGGGACCCAAACCTGACTTTTTGGCATGACAGGTGAATGCTTTACCCATTGGGCTACCCCACCACCCCTCAACTTTAAAAGAGGTGTATTAAGTCAGAGTATGGCATTAAACCATATGTTTAAAGCTAAATCACCCAGCTAAAATTGAAAGTACGAATATATCAATTTCACACAGCAGACCTATCTTTTCATTCTCCAACTCCTGTTCAGTGCATTATGCACTCATGGAATTCTTGAACTGTAAATTTGAGAAACAATTGAAAATATCTGTTGACTGAAAAGCCATATTCTGCAATCTCTGGGTCAAGTCAACATGTTTAGTGAGCTTAAACAAGCATCTGCATTCACAAGTCTTTAGATCATTTAATCAATGATTCTTGTTACACTGTATTGATTAGTTCAATTCCATGGAGAAAACATCAGTCAGTAAACATACCAGACAGGTTTCCAGTGTTCATGAATGGTGTTTCAAAGTAACAGAACATTGGGTGATATAAGTTTCAGATGTCTGTCTGACTCAGACTCTGAAAATTCACAGGGCCCATTGTATAAAAATTAAACATTTCGGATTTGACATTTCTTCTAACTGGCATTGAAATTATTAACAAACATAACATTTATAGAAAGCAAACAAGTGTGACATGTCACATACAACAACTCCAGTCAAAGTCATTGTGAAATACACAGATGTACATTAGGGCGGGTGGTTTGTTGACTTCCACCAGACTGTTGGCAAGTCTGGCAGATTTGTCCTAGGATCTGATGCTATTCTTGAACACTGGGTTTCAGGCTGGAGATGCTCTTCAGTCTGTTGACAGGTTCTAGTGGTTGTAATGACCGGGAGAGTTTGTGGTGGTTTAGAAGATTGCACTTGTCACAATATTTCAGTACCAAAACAACACCTTCAGAGTAGTTGACTGCACAGTCTGGCAAATGCATATGATATGCATTATAATTGATTCTGTAGAAACATGCATGCTCTGACAAGTGAAACTGATCAGTTAGAGATTGCATGTTACTGATTGGCATTGCTTAGTTTTCTTATTGATTCCTGCTTGAAATTTACATAATATCAGTAATTTGCAACTTGCAACTAATTACTGTATATGACTATAGGTAAGTCAATGCTGAAAATACCACTTGATCACGAAAGGTATCAGTCTGAGTAAAGATGAAACTGTCTTAATCTTTTATTGTAGTAAGCATTTGATTATAATGGTGATTTTGTGTATATAACTTGTTAGACACTGAATTGTAGACCTTGAGATGCAGCTGATAAATGCGTTTTGTCAATGAAAAGGCAAAATGAGATTTAACATCATTAGGGATGATTGACCATACTTGTTCTATGAGGCAGTTTTGTTTACTTTTAGGGATTGAAATCAAAATGTGTGTTTGTCTCACAGTTCAGGTAATTCAATATGAATTTGTTGAAGATATCCACCTTATGTTGCAAAAATATGATTTTAATTCAGCTTAGATATTTTATCAGGTTATCAACAGTCATATACGGTACTAGGAATTTACAGTTTGTTTTCAATAGTTTTTATGCAGAATATGCAATGGTGATGTTTACAAATGATTCAATGTTTATTTTGCAAGTGGTAATGGATGATATTTCTTGCTGATTTCAAGCTGACATATGTTCCCACACTGGTTGATTGACAGCACTGATGTTTATTTCAATGCATGTGCATGTGTTTGCATGTGTAGGAGCTGTTGATGCAGGAAATGCGCGATCATCACAAGGAATTTGACTTCGATGCCGACAGCATGAGTGATGATACTATCTCTAAGGTACAGCAGTGTTGTATGGTGCTTGCCTGCTTGTGTTGGTGGCGGCAGAGTATATATATTGCTCTGAATGAAACCTTTTTCTGATCTTTATAGTGTAGTCTCTTGACATATGTTCCTTTCTGCTTGTGTAACATGTTCATATGTCAGTGTTCATGATCTGTTTGATTGGCATTTTAGAAGTTGGTTAGCAATAATGGAGTACAATTCTTTATGGATAACAACTTCTTTATTGTTTTATGATGAGACCTTTTGGTAAGGATTTTGATACCATTTTAAAGGTATAAGAAAATGGTATAAGAATCCATACTGAAAGAAGTTGTTTTCCATAAGGAATTGTACTTTATTATTTTTAATGTTCATGTGAGTTAATCTTACTCTGCTACATATGTTACACAGATTTATGGCTGTACAGTGGAAGCTGTCAAAACCGGCTTCTGTCCAGTCTTGCAAGTTGTCAACACTGGCATAAACTCTCAGGCCCATCCGTGCCTTGTACTTTTATCACCAGTTCTTAACAATCCGGCACATTGTCTATACCAGATAATTTCTTCAGTCCTGAGTGCCGGTTACAGTTTCCACTGTATTTTTCTGTGGTATAATGTCCAGGTTGGTTTTATAAGGTATCAAATTCAAAGTAACTACATTCGTCTTCTCACTTTGACATTTGAAACCTAAGCAATTATATATCTGTCCATACAGTATTATACTGTATTTGAAGTGAAACAATTAAAAATGGAAGTGTTCCATCTTCTGTCACCAGTATGGTGTGTCTTCTAGATCCAGTAGACAGTCAGTTGGGGTATAGTTCAGAGCAAACATGTATCATACTTGTTGTTTACCCATTTAGAACATTGATTTTGTCTTGGGAATTTGCTGTCAAGAAGATTGTATAGATTTTGTGCTTGAAATTCTGTGAAAAGTGTTTAAAAGTGAAAAAACATCAAGTGAGCATCTGAACCAAATCACTATATTGAATTCACTGTTTAAGAGGGGTCTTAGCAAAATACAGTTATAACTAAAATACCCAAAAACAAAATAAACCTCCCAAAAACATTTTATGACGAAGTCAAAAGTCTGTATATCTTTAAAGTTGTAATCTTTTGCTGTAACATAGCATAACACAGATGATTTAACAAATGTATGCTTTGTTGTAACAAGTGCTTTGATGTTTGTGTAAGTCAGGGGAAGCTATTCTGTCCTATTCTGTTCTCTATGTAACCTGATGTTTTAAAGGTAAAACAAGGTGTGCAAAGTGTCCACTCGTAGAGAAAACATATATGTCTGTCTGTCTGTCTGTCTACATGTATATATGTGTATGTGGTATCTGACATTTGATCTTGTTGGTACAATCATTACACCTTTTCTTGTTTAGCATTTGTATGTTTAAATCCTTTTCATGGTAGTTATATGTCCACATTGTTTTTGCTGAAGAGAAAGGTACTGCTGTGATTAAAGATCAGTATTTGGTTAGCTATATTGTGACACATGATCATATCATCACATCATGAGATGATGTTTCTGTACAATATATTTGAGGTAACGTGTTCATTTCTCCTCGCCAGACATCAAACAGCCTGTCAGATCTGTCTGACATGGATCTTCTTGAAGACTCGTACGACAATGTAATAGACGTTGTTTATGTGACACTTGTGTCAGTCACACACTATTCAAGTGTCACCGTCTCCCACATCTTCCTCCAGCTGTTGCAAACTATGATAATTTTTGACAATTTTACAGCTTCAAACTCACTTTCACATATTAACATATGATTATTCTGAACGTTGTGATGACACAAGGTATATTCTGAGCATTGTGTTTGACACAAGGTACATTTTCTTGCTTCACACAAAAATTTAGTATTGTGATTGGCTGAGCGCTCTTCTGTTATTTTCAATGTACCCAACTTACAAGTAAGTGACATTTTCAATTCACCCCACAGGGAATTCTAAACTCATTTGGGAGTAATTCTTTATTTTGGATGACATTGAATCACATATAATGTATGGAAATATACCAATGTTTTGCAAATGCAAATCAATGGCAGGGAGATAACTCTAAATCTGTTTTTCTTGTCATCTGCAAAATCTAGTGATGGCCTCAAAAAGTCTAGTACCCGTGCCTCAAAATTAACATATAGGTGTTCAGTAAGATATATGCATTGTTCACTGGTCCCTGGGCCAGAAGGGCAAGGGGAACATAAACAAACGTTGAGGGTATATAAACCTACATTCTCCTCGTAACCAGTGAACAATGTATAATATTTGTTTGTCACAAGATGTACATTTATGGAACAATTTTGTAAATATCCCTGCTGATACCAATGACTACACCTAGCCACCTTGTGTGATCCACATCGCTGAAAAAGACTAGATCTAGCAGCACCGCGGTCGATCGTCTCACTTGCTGAACCAGTGCTATTGATTTGTTTATTGATTGACAGGTGGATAGGAATGTCAATTATATTTTCATGATGTTGTTCGTGTTGTCAGTGTCGTCAGCGTTCACCGTGAAGTGGTCACAGCAACGGTGTATACAAGAATATTAGCAACTATCTGTATATTGGCATTAATGTTGGTATATATCATCACACTATCAAACACTTAATACCTTCAAGCAGCAATATATCAGCACAGTTAGTGAAAAGTTTTTGTTAGTGTACATGTATACTGAAAGGCGAAAGTAACTGATCATATGATTTACATATATTTTTTTATACTGATAACTGATTAATTGATATGGTTTTACAATAGAGCAGTCATTTATGTATCTGAAAAACAACTGTTCTCAAAGATCGACCTATGTCAGTGACAGTCTGTTTAGTTGAGAAAAGTGCCACATCTCAAATTTTCTATTCTTTTCAAACTGACTTAATCTATTATGAGTGACAAGAATGAAACATTTCATTGTAAACTATAGAAAGAATCTAAATTGCATGGCACAAAGTTGTGGTATAAATTAAGAACTCTTTTGAAGGTGTTTTGTTTTTTTACAAGAAAGTTATTTTGGTACAAATTTGGAGATTTTTAATACATCTATGATGGATGCAGTTATTTTGCCTTTCAGTATACTTTTATACTTTTAACTAATATCTGACAGTAAACATTTTTTTTGCAATTTCACAAGTGAGTTATACACACAAATAGAGTCCCATAACATGGCCTAAATCTTTCAATTAATGTATTTTCAATAAATAATTCATATGTTTCCTAAATAATTATGAATACGATAAAATAAAAAAGGTAAACACATGAAAAATGTGAAGCAGTAGAGTTTGTGAGATCAGAGTGATGTCTCATGTACATACTCTCACCTACAGTCATCTCCCTTGCAGAACCGCGTGCGGATGAGTTCATGGCTGACTGGCCGTCTGGCTCTGTCTCAGCAATCTAGCAGATTCACACTGCCAATGGACATGAAGGTGCTCGAGAGTAAGTGACCTCTATCCAGAACTATTACACGTACAGGAACTTCAGTCATTATTCATGATGGCGAATGCAACTGGTGCCATGTATGAAATGGTAAACTGCTGTTGGTACATGGCAAACAGGGCATCGATGACTGATTTTTAACATGCTGCCAATGGTAGATGGGAAACATCGTGCTCAAGGCTGATGGTGAACATGACACCCAATGTGAATTGTGAAGATGTTGGTAAGAGTGGATGATAAATGTGGCATCACATGATAAATGGTAAGCTTAGTGGTGATGAAAGATTGGAAATGGCACCAATGATGTATAGTGAAAATGGTAGCTATGGTACATGGGGAAGATGGTGATCAAGGAAGATGGTTAACATGGCACTAGTGTTGGAGTGAGTGAGTTTAGTTTTACGCCACACTTAGTAATATTCCAGCTATATGGTAGCTGTCTGTAAATAATTGAGTCTGGACCTGACAATCCAGTGATCAACTACATGAGCATTGATCTGCACAAATGGGAACCGATGACATGTGTCAACCAAGTCAGTGAGTCTGACCACCCGATCCTGTTTGTCGACTTTTACAACAAGCCTAGTCGCCTTTTGTGGCAAGAGCTTTTATGGGTTGCTGGAGGCCTATTCTACTCCACGACTGTCAGGGGTACTAGTGTTGGATGGTCAACATGGCACCAATGATGGATGGTAAACAGTGCCTATGATAAATGGTAAGTGTAGCACCATTGGTGGATGGTAAACACAGTGCTTGTGTTTGATGGTAAACATGCTGCCATTGGTAGATGGTAATCATAGAACCATTAGTGGATGGTACACATAGCGCCAGTGGTGGATGGTGCACTTGGTTGATGGTAAACATAGTTCCAGTGGTATACGGTAATCGTACCAGTTGATGATGGTAATCATAGTGCCGGTGCACTATGGTAAACATCACACTAGTGCACTATGGTAAACATCGCACCATTGCACTATGGTAAACATCGCACCAGTGCACTATGGTAAACATCACACCAGTGCACTATGGTAAACATTGTACCAGTTGAAGATGGTAATCACAGTGCCAGTGGTAGATGGTGAACATAGTGCCAGTTGTAGAATGGTAAACATAGTGCCAGTGCAATATGGTAAACATCACACCAATTGAAGATGGTAATCATGGTGCCAGTGGTAGATCATAAACATAGTGCTAGTGTTAGCTCACCTGACAGTATTGTTTCCGTTTCCCAGAAATGACCCCACAGGACTATCTTAGGACCTACTGTGTCGTATCGTCAAGGCGGCATATACTCTACCAGAAAATACACTCCAAGAACAGAGACAAGACAGGCCTCATCCCCTTCAAAGTGAGTTCCTACTTTATGCATTGCTTTTTCACAGAGAGTATAAATGGAAGTAATAAATCACCAATACTCTGTGTTACCCAGTAACTGAAGACAGAGCATAGGCCTCAAACATGTAATTTTGTCATTGTGATGTTTTGGTCGTGTTTGATGAAGTTAGTAGTAGTGCTACCGAAGCATTACTATAAACCAAAAGAGTTAAAACTGATCTGTTTGGATGCAATGTATTTTGTATTGTGTCCAAACTATACAGTGTTCCCAGTGTTGTGTAGCACATGTACAATGCCCCTGGTATCTCACAGCACTTGTGCAATGTCCTCTGTGTTGTTTAGCACATGTACAGCATTCCCAGTGTTGTGTAGTACATGTACTATGTTCCCTGTGTTGTACAGGACATCTACAATGTTCCCTGTGTTTTGCAGGACATGTACAATGTTCCCTGTGTTGTGTAGTACATGTACAATGTTCTCTGTGTTATGCATGACATATACATTGTTCCATGTGTTATGCAGGACATGTACAATGGTACCTGTGTCGTACAGGACATGTACAGTGTTCCCTCTGTTATGCAAGACATATACAATGTTCCCCTGATTAGTGCAGGACATATACAATGATCCCCTGAGTTGTGCAGGACATATACAATGATCCCCTGTGTTATGCAAGACATGTACAGTGTTTACTGCGTTGTGTAGCATATGCACAATGTTCCTTGTGTTGTGTAGCACATGTACAATGTTCCCTGTATTTTGCAGGTCATATACAATGTTTATTGTGTTGTGAGGACATTTGCAATGTTCCCTGTGTTGTATAGGACATAGAGAAGGCCCTGAAGGATGTCCTGGTGAACACTATCAGCAAAGAGGAGGTGACGGATGTGTGTCAGCTGCTTGAGATTGATGAGGAGACAAACATCGACTACCAGCTGTTTTGTGGAGTCGCAGCCTTTGCTGAGAGGATTCTGTACCCCAAGTTTGTGTGAGTAGTCAGCCCTTGGTGGTCTCCATGTAGCACTTATATACAAGTGATCTCTTTGGTTGAGTATTATCATGTCCAAGACTGTTTGACAGGTCACCATCAAGGTTTCCGATCCTGGGATCACAAAAGGCTTGATATTGACTTTTTACAGTCAAACTGCTACAAGTATGACTTTAACATCACAGCCAGGGAAGGTGCGGGTTAGAATGCTCTTCAGTGGCCCATGCAATCATGACAGGCTAACAAGATGGGCTGCACACTGCTCATGACTGGATTGTCTGGTCCAGACTCAAATATTCACAGAGTGTCATCATATAGCTGGAATGTTGCTCACTGCTGCTTTAAACAAGAAAGACACCAACTTTAACAACTCAAAGTAGTCGTGATAAATACATCCATCTCAAAGCCTCAGGTCATAATGTTGAAAGAAGCAACAACAAGCATGACCTTTAATGTCAGTTAGTATTATAGGGAGGAGCATCTGTTGTCCAGGCACTCAGTGGACATCATCTCTAAGACAGATGAAAGAGAATTTTTTTCATGAATATAAAAGAAAAAAAAACTAGGTCATATTTTAGGATTTCAAACAATCTCTCCTCATTTTGTTCCAGGACTGAGGACACAGCAGAGCTGCCTGAATTTCAGAGAGAAAAGATTGAGTGTGCCGACTTCTGTGCATTGGATTGGAAGTTTCATGGAGTCAATGTGAATCCTCCTGTGAGGAAAATGTTGAAGTCCCTTGGATGACATTGAAAGTTATAGGTGACCTTGACCTTCATACTACAGCAATTGTGATGATGAAATGATGAGTTTGAGCATGGACAAAAATATTGTACATAAATGCTTACTGTTACACAAATGTGATCCTGTGAAACAAGTTCAAGAGAAAATGTTGGTGTCAGAATTGCAATACTTCCATGTCTGAAGATGGAGACTGGGCTGGACAACTGTGACAGTTTGAAGTTGATCTCAGACTTTGTCCTGTGTTTATCCATGCATATTTATTTATTTTCTTTCTTTATTTAGTTATCAGACCGATTTGGTGTTATTTATTTATTTATTTATTTATTTATTTATTTATTTATTTATTTATTTATTTATTTATTTATTTATCAATCACACCAATTTGGTGTTGTCTGTGATAATGGCAAGTCACTCTTTTCATCAGCTGCCTGACTACTTGTATGTGAAATGTGTTGTCTGGGTTGTCTCCCTTGTATTGTTTGGTGCAATAGGAAGCAGACTTGGATTGGCATATCAAGACACTTCACAGACATACAATGACGATGTGCTAAACAAAATATGTGAGTTTTGAAAGTTTTGCTTTTTCATTGTTCTGTTTAATATTTCTGAGTAAATCTGCAAATGTGACATTTTTGACCATCTTGTGTATGGAGATATGAGGCATTTCTTCAAAGACATTGAGGTATTGAGTATGACAATGATGCAATGTGGATGACACTATCAAGATGACAAAATGACAATGGAACATTATATACAGCACAGTGACAATGATGCAGGAGGGATGACAGTGACATTAATGACACAATGAAGACTGCTCATTGACAATGATGCGATATGGATGACACTATCATGATGATAATGGCACAATAATAAACACAATAGCACAGGAGGGATGACAATGACAGTAATGTCAAGGGTTGACTATTGAGGAGGAAGCAACTATTGCGATATTGATAGTGACTGTTGCAACCAACTATTGCAATAGTTGTTTTCTCCTTATTGTCTCATTTTCCAAATTAATGTATAGTTTATATGAAATGAACACAAGTTGAATAAGTTTAGATCTCTTTTAATAACTAACAGAAAAAGTGAAACCCAAATCAACTAAACAGTTAAAATACAACTGGGCAGACAACTCTAAATCAAAGTGAACGAATCTGGTCCTTCCTGTATTTTGTGCAATGGAAGTGAATTACTAAACTTATGAATAGTCATACATACTCAATGCATGGATAGTTTTTTGTTTCTACCATCAATTAATTGCCACTGGAGACTCCACAAATGCAATCCATCAATGGTTCAATGCTTGGTTTACAGCACTATTAATAATTCAATGATGAAGATTGCCCATTGACTGTGACACAATGTGGATGACACTATGACAATAGCACAATGTAAACAAAATAAGACAGGAGATGTGATAATGACACAGTGATGATAATGTTATGATGATACTTAAGGGCCTACTGTTAATTTGTTTGTTTTCATGCCACTGAAATTCCACATAAATGCCATGTCCCAGTACCCCTTGTGTGGCAAACTTGTGGCATTTGCATAGGGGTACTATGACAAAATGTGGTTGCCACGTTAAGATGACACAATGGTTACCCAACAAATTTCTCATTCAGACACAACAATATATAAATCCTATAAACTAGGATCTGATGATGTATTCCAGTGAATAAGGATGATTACTTGATGTCAAGTTCCATAATTTGGCCAAGTGAGTAAGTGAGTGAGTTTATTACAGCTATATGGCAGCAGTCTGTAAATAATCGAGTCTGGACCAGACAATCCAGTGATCAACAGAAGAAGCATTGATCTGTGCAACTGGGAATTGATGATGTGTCAATTAAGTCAGTGAGTGTGACCACCCAATCCCGTTAGTTTCATCATATGACAAGCATAGTCACCTTTTATGGCAAGCACGGTTTGATGAAGATCTATTTTACCCAGGATCTTCACGGGTCATTTGGCCAAGACAAACCTACAACGAGACCCATAGTGTATGTTACTGATAGCAGATCCTTTTAAATATATCATTAAATAAAAGTTGGGGATATTCCATTTCAGGAGCAAACCACTAGCCAATGTCAATGCATATGAGAAAAAGTAATACATGTCCATACAGATGAAACGTTTCCAATTTGATGGAATAAATTGCAACATTTTCCCTTAAATTCTCTTCATGATCTGTTTTCTCCTTGGCTTCATGTTTGCATTTTATCAATCTTGTAAATATCCCCAACTTTGTTTCAGTGGTATATATTGCAAAACATGTGCTGTGTTTAATTTTTGAGAACTTAGTAAACTGGCCTCAGCAAAACCCTCACCACACTTTCAAGATTTTATTCACATAATTCTGGCTAAAGCCCAGCTACTGTTGCATCAGTGCCTTAAGGTCTGTATTTTGCTCCCATGACAATATAAAACCTCCACATTTTCGACAGATGTCCTCTTCACTGTCAACTGTCTGTGTTGTGAAGGAAATTAGTATCTTGCTATCAACACTTGATGCACACGCCCAAGGTAGAAATACATTCTTTCATCCAAGATGCACAATATTGGAATATGGGATTGACTGCTACCATTGTAGGAGGTAGAATTTGTCAAATTTGTAAAAACTACTGTTATATATGTTAAAAGTTAATATAGATATGCAAAAGATTTTAAGACACCTGGTCAAATGTAACATGTTGTTTGGGACTACACCATATCAAGGTCTATGCTTCAGAAAGGTATTGTGTAATTTTATCGCTTTCATCCGTGGAAGTCAGGCCAATTTACACTTGTCAGAGGCATACACAATGCTTGTGGACTACCAGTTGTCCGATTTCCATTTTTGTGGATGTTGTAGTGGTTGAGAGGGTGAGATTGCTGACTTTTGTGTGCTGGTGATTAGGTGCCTGATGCTGTGTGTGAGTTTGAATCCCAGATTCTCCTCAACCCGACAAAAGTGATCATCATCATCATCATCATCATCATCATCATCATCATTCAGATGTGCAAGCATCGTGCTTCATTGATAACCTCATTGAACAGCACAGACTCATATCTCATGTCTATTTTTGTGTGTACAATATACAGTACTAAAAAGTAGATTAATATGGCTAAAGTTAATCTTGTTTAACAACATTTTTTATTTTTAGGGCTTAGATACTGTAGAAATATCACTGAGTTGATGTATTGAGTACAATCAGTGATTTATTGAGCACTATAGGTTTAGCAGTGTCCCGAGTTCGATTCATCAGCGCTTCATTGCTCCGCTTTTGAGTCGGATAATGTGAATCATGTTATTATTATTCAGCTCCCTTGTAATGATGTATTTACTAATATTCAACCTGTGAAGATCCGGGTTAGAATTGATCTTCAGCTATCAATTTCAGCCTGTATCAGATCCATGAAGATCTAGGTTCCCATGCTTGTTGTAAGATGCAACTAACAGGATGTGGTGGTCAGACTTGCTGACTTGGCTTACACGTCATCGGTTCCCAACTGCTCATGTTGTTGATCAGTGGATTGTTTAGTCCAGACTTGAATTTTCACAAGTCACTGCCATGTAGCTCTGGTATTGCTAAGTGTGAGCACAGGAACCAATTTAAACCCAGATTCCCCTTACTGTGTATTTGAATACTTTACTCAAAACTATTGTTTAAAATGATTTTATTTTACACATATATCATACATGTAGGTAGACAATGTAAGAACCATATACAACAATATCGTCAATATGTGTGTATATATGAAAAAGGTAAAATCACAGAATAGTTAACATGAGTACATTATTGACTGATGGACGGACTTGAGACATCACAGATCAGTGTTGATTTCAGAGTAAATGCAATATACAAATATATCGGTTACAGGGGGATATATACATTATCACAGCTTGGTCTATATAACATATATCACTTCTAGATGGACGGCTATTGACTGTTTAGGAATGCTAATAGATAAATGCTGCACTTTCATTCTTGTTCCTCTCAAGCTACTGTATAGAAAGCTGTGAATAAGAGCATATATGTGTTAGAATGATGTGGGATGTTTATTCAATAAAAATATCCTTTACATCATGGCAATGGAAATAGACAACCTCTTTATATATCTAGTTTGGACATACGGAACTTGGGGTGTGTATGTGGGACTGACATCTTGCTGCTACAAATAACAAAATAATTATCAAAATGGACAGATAGAGGTAAACTTTTACATAAATATACTTGTTAAGCCTTGTGAAAAAATGGGACAAAAAACAACTGTTCAACTAAAATAAGCATTTTTCAAACCTGACTACAAATTTATTTGAAAAAATATTCTGAATGTTTCTGGGTTTTTTAACAATCATTAGCTTCTTGCTAACCTACATTCATGTGAAAACATCTGTGAAGCTAGAAGTGAGTGAGTGAGTTCAGTTTTACGCCACTTTTAGCAATATTTAAGCAGTATTACGACAGGGGACACCAGAAATATGCTTCACACACTGCACCCATGAGGCGAATGAAGCCCAGGTCTTCGCCATGAAGAATGAACACTTTAACCACCCACCCACCCTTTGCTAGAAGTGATGCTGTAGCAGAGAAAACAAAATGTTCTCAACAACCTAATATTTGTAACATCCAAGCACAACAGATTATCTTAAGCTCTTTGTCCAGATGAAGCTTTTTGCCTCCATTATACACAGAATATAACACAAAGCTGATTAATAATTTTTTTGCCAGTCTTATATTTCCTAACGTTTTTTAAATGACTGCATGAGGAGTAGGGCTACATAATTTTCTCCAAAGCAGAACAAAACTACAAACGCTCCAACACTAAGAAGCCAAACCACAAACCAAATTCTCCTGTACATTTAATACTGTATCAGGCGTCATGCTTGCCAGACAACTGAATTCAGCTTTGTCCAAACAATAATACTGCCGGGTAGGTATTCAAATAATCACACCTTATGTCTAGTTAGTGCTAAATGTGTTAAGTTGTTAACTTCAGACTTGATTTGTTCAAACGAAGAATTATTTTCCCACAAAATGAATATTTTTAACACACAAAAGAATATATTATGTGTAGTTTATGAGTTAGCTTTGTGGAAGGCTGTTAGGTAAACAGTTTTCAGCATACATGTAAACAATGCTATGAAAGGGAGATAAGTGTGGTAATGGCAACATGCTTAGCAAGGTTGGGTTCCAATTAAAGTTTTCCAATTTTTTCGAGTCCTATAATTATGACATGACCTATCATAATTGTGACAGAAACTACAGACTCTAGCCACAATAAGCACCTTCTCTGCTTAAGAAATTAATGAAGTTGCATACTGGAATCATTGATAATGAGTTTGATGACAAGCAGTTTCCAGTATTAACAAGTCTGGTGTCATGATGATGTATTACTTTGGGTAAAAAAAAGTTTGCATTATGTTTATAATTCATATCCCTTTCACCTAGCTGTTTCTTCTATGAAAAAATGTGTACTGACAACTCAAAAAATGCCACCATTGTGGCAGCAGATACTCGTAAAGATTACTTTAATTAAGATTAGGACAATCATTGGAGAACGGAATTCAACTCCAGATATGGCATTCACAGCTTTCAGGTCAAAAATATGATATGATTATCTTTAGTAAAGGTTAGTGTAAGAATTCCTAAAACCAGTAAAAAATAACTACTAGTTAAGGTGATGATAATTCAGACATGTCTCAGTGTGTACCTTTACGTTAGCACTGGTATCAAAATACTGAGATTCAAAATGTTGGAGGGTAATAGTGAAATAACTTCTATGTATTTGAGTTTTGGGCCAAATTTTAAAGCACAAAAGCACTATAAATTCTTTCTTATTTCAAGAAGATATTTTCATACCTTAAGCTATGTTTTAGGTAAGGAATGATGGCACTTAAGTGATTCTGAACTTGACTTGAACCATATTTGCCAACCACTGTCCTTCCTTCAGCATACAAACACAACTGTCTCAAAATGGCTTATGATATAACTTCTTGTGTATCATGAGTATTTGACAACACAAGAAATTCCCTAATAGTAACACTAAAGAAAAGATTACACTAAGTATCTTGACACACATATGTATGACATATAACGAAAGCGGTAGTTGTCTCCCTTTCCACTACAACTCCTCCACACAACATGTGTTTCTAACATGATATTGGAGTGCTGCCTAATAACACTGTATGGAGTACAGTCTACAATGTGAAATGACAGGTTGATGAAACATTCAGAGCAGGTGGTAACTTGAGGTGATAGTCTTGTGGAGTGTATAGAGCACACATCCTTTTGGTCTTGAGAATGTAGAGTGTACGTCGTTACCGTTGGATGTGATGGAACTATCTGGCAGCAGTGAACATGCGGGTTGGGGATGATGGCCGTTGGTTGTACTGCCGATGTAGGTGACTGTATGCTCGTTCTAGATCCATCAGTTCCTGGATGAAACATCAGCACTGTCAGCTTGTATAATACAATTGACTCAACATCCATCATGAATAAGGTGAAATATTACTTAGATTTACAGGCACCATGTCACACCACACTTCTCTAAAAGTAATAATGCATTTCTCTCAATGATACTATCAGTAATCAGTGAAACTACCATGTGAGTTATTGCCAAACAAATTACGTACTTAGATCACAATATTAAATAAATGAGTTTGAAGCAAAAACATTTCAAGCAAAGTCCATAGAGTTTTGTCTCTTGGGGGCATCTCCTTATGAATAACCAGCAAACAACATGTGATTGAAACCAGTTTGGCAAACACTGACAACGATTTCTAGTCTCTAGCCATTGTCCAGCCTTATTGCACATGTTTGGCCTAGTTATTCTGGCCTTTCAGCCAAAACATCTTACCCTCTTCCACCATGCATGCCTGTTCACACTCATATTGTGAGTGAGTATAGTTTTGTGCTGCTTTTAGCAGTATTCCAGCATTAACACGTCAGGGGACACTAGAAATGGGTTATACACATTGTATCCATGTAGGGAATTGAACCAGGGTTTTCATATTGACTAGCAAACTCTTTCACCACTGAACAAATAAGATTCCCACCGTCCTACCCATATTGACAAGCAGTGACGATCATAATAGACAGGCTTCACTGACCTTTGTTTGATTGGACAGTGTGCTCTGCAGTTTATTCATCTCCGTCATCTTCTGTGACAGAGCTGCCTGGTTCTGTCGTGTGTGCTGCTCTGCCAGAGCCACGTCCTTCTCTGCTGACTTGAACCGCTCTTCAAGGGATGAAACAACCATATGCTCTCGTGTTGGACTTACACTACGTGTATGTACCTAAAAACACAGAAAAATTTGGTTAATGAGAAGAAATGAAGAGACAATTTGTGAACAGTATTTCATTTCCTTTGCTGCATGCCATGAGGAAAGCCTTGATGAGATAAATGTCTCAAGATGTTCTCCACACTGTTCGAGTGAGTGAGTGAGTTTAATTTTACGCTGTTTTTAGCAATATTTGAGCAATGTCACTGCAGCTGACACCAGAAATGAGCTTCACACATTGTATCCATGTGGGAAATCGAACCTGGGTCTTTTGGACCATGAGCAAATACATAACCACTAGGCTGCCACACTGTCTCGACCAGCCTACCTATCTATGAAGTGAAAATGGACTGGACCTAAAGATATATCCTGAATGGTTGTATTACCAGAAGTAACAACTCCAGTTTCTAGAGTTATGACCCCATAAATCTCAAATTGATAATGTTCGTTTGCAACAACAATCATTGTGATAAGCTTTGTGAAAGAGAACTGTTCTGTAAACTACGTCACTACGTCAATATGGGCTGTAGTATCCCATACTACCTTACAAATAGCAGTATAACTAACTCTAGTCACCTGTCTGTAGTGGGCTGGGTTGGACAGGTCAGGAACAGACAACGTTGTGGAGAAGTATTTGGATCTCTGTAGAGAGTTATCTCCCTGGAACTTGTGCTGGGGGCTGTTCCTTACAGGGCTGACATACCGGCCTTGAACCTGGAACAGAAACCATTGGATGAAGAACATATGAGATAACACAAGTTACAGAGATTTTTACAGAACATAAACTGTTTGGTAGAAATTCTGCAGAAAATGAAGGTTCTGTCATAGAGACACAACAATGTGCATAATAATATTTCACCCAAGTCTGCATGAAATGTACGGCAAAATTGTATTTCACTGCTAACATGACCATGAAGCAGGAAGCATGTATGAACTGAATTAAAAAGGATTACTAAATGATTAAACACCTCTAGATCTAACAAAATTAAGGAATTACTGAAAGGAAAAATTACCTACAATTTTCCCAATTTTCCTGATAAGGCAGCTTGTTTTGGAATCTTAAAGATAGCCCAGAAGTAGCTGAACTTTCAGCCTCAGACCACAGATTTTGTTTTTCAATGTTGCTTAATGCCACCACACTCAGCAATATTCAAACTATATGGCAGTGGTTTTCAAATAATCAGGTGTGGACCAGACAATACAGTTCTCAGCATCATGATCTACCCAATTAGGATACAATAACAAATGTCTACCAAAACAGCAAGCCTGACCCCCAGATCCTTTTAGTTGTCACTGAAGTCAGGCATGGGCTATTGAAGACCAATTCTAGCCCACATCTTCACGGTCCCTGACCAAATGGGAAGTTACTTTCAGTGAAGTTGGTACATGGTCTCTCAGTTGTTGACTAACAACCCCTGATGTGACTTTACGTAGAATAAACGTACCATTGCCACCTTATGAATCTCCTTCTCTAGTCGGTCAATTTCACGCTGTTGTCGCTCGTTCCTCTCCCTTAGTTCACGCTGAATGTTCCAGTGTTGTCGTTGTTGTCTGCAACAGCCATTTTGTAAATACCCATAAACCCATGTTTTACACAGCATCCTGTCTTTGAATGTTATTGTAACAGAAATTGAAAAACACTTCGTATTGCTTGTGAGGTTTACATATACAGTAACCTAGCAACAGTAACTTAGGGTTTATTTATTCATCATCAGGCAATAGATTTCCCATATTTCACATGGTGAAACATATCTGATTTTCTTTGTAATACATCATATATTCATATTTCATAAATATATTATTTATTTATTACTGCAGTATCTAGTATTAGAGCACTTGGGTTGCACATTTTTAAGGTGTATTTCACAAAAAAACATTCTTTTCATAAAGAAACTGAATGAATAAATAAATTATTAAATAATCTAGTTCAACATCAACAATGAAAATGGGTCACCAAGATACAATCACCCCAAAGTGAGAGGTAGGTGCAACTCTAAAAGCAACAATATAATGCACTACATGGTCAGAAAAGTAGAAAGGTTTAGAAAGTAACTATAAGATATGAGTGCATGATAACATTGAGAAAATATTTACATATATCTGATGAATTGTTGGCAACTCCTCCAGGTAAACAGGTAACAAATTTTATGATTCATTTCACAATCATATACAAAAGACCTTGAAAACAAGAGTTACATTTCCAGCTGTTTGTTCAACTCCTCCTCAAATTTGCGGACATATTTATCGGTTGTTTCCTCCTTCCAGTGATGTATATTTCTCTTCAGGTCAATGATGTCATTGTCACGCAGCATGTTCCTATCAGGGGCCTGTCGCAGCAGGTTGGCTTTGTTAGACTCATCTACGTGTTCCTGACAGATGGGTTGAAGAAATCAGTGCATTGTCATCATCTTCAATCACACTGTAAATTGTTCACGTGTCACATAAACATTGAGGGTATATCAACCTATGGTCCCTCAACAAACGTATTTATCTTACTAAACACCTCAAAGTTAATTCTGAATTGTTTGAAGCAGGGGGACAAATCTTTCTGAAGCCATTGCTAGATTTTGCTGACAAGGAAAGCAGGTTCAGAGTTATCTCCCTTCCATTGATTTGCATTTTCAAAAACATTAGTAGTTTCCATACATCATGTGATTCAATGTTGTTCGAGATAAAGATTTTCTCCACGAAGTACCAAATGAGTTCAGTATTTCCAGCGGGGTACATAGAAAATGTTAATCGCTTATAAGCAGGGTACATTGAAAATAACAGAGAAGTGCTCATCCAATCAGAAAGCGACATTTATGTGTGAAGCATAATAAAGTATTGTATATCTCTCTCTTATAGGGATAAGGGTCTGGTCATTATGTAGGGAGGGGGTGTCAGTGAGATTGAGACACTGAGGGGTGGTATTTTGAGATTCTTGACAGGCATTTGATCATCTGAAGAAAGGACAAGAATTAGCCCCAAAATGTCATGCTTTAAGAAGTTGCCATCCAAATACTCGTCTTATTTATAGGTGGTGGGTTGTCTTGAAAAATGGCAAAATTAGGGTCCCCATTATGATTAGTACCCTAGGAAATATATCACACATATATTGTGTGATTGTCGCGAGAAAAAAGATATGACACACTTCTACTCAACGCAAAAAGGGCCAGCATTCTGCACTTTACGAGCAATGCATTTTGATAGCAATGTTTCATAAAAAGAAAGCACTAAACTACATTTTCTACAACTGGTTTTGTACTATTCTCTACACCATGTCTAGTTTACCAGAACTATATTACACCATCATTCTACAGAACCCACTAACGTTGCTCTTGCTACTAAGGAGTGATGTCCCTTGTTATTGTTCCTCTCCTACATTGTACATCAACTATATTCATTTGTAGGGGAAGGAGGATTGACGTAAACACAAACCAGTAAATATGAACAATGCTTTTGTAATTACTAGTTAGGACCTAGGTCTAAAGGAGCACTCCTATTGTTTTTCATAGACTGAGACAGAAAAAGGACTAGGAACATAAAGGTGAAGGTTATGTCTAATCTATGTAGTGTGCAGCATTTGTGCTTGCTTCTTACGATAGAAAGCTGTTGTCAAATTTGAGCGCTCTTTCTTTTAATCGTCGAATATCAGACACTTCCTCTATCAACTGAAATCAACAGTCAGTAAGCTTGGTTTCGCTTTGCTAATAAATATATATACAGTGATATCGTGCCAGCTGGATGTGGGAGTGAAGCATGGAGTGACACAGGTCTTCAAGATATAAACATATGTCTTTTTGACATCTTCTACAGTGAAAATCTTTAATTAGGAAGTCTACCTGAGTATTCTTTTCCTTGAAGGATTGTACAGTTTACGTACTTGACTGAACTGAATTATAATGAATTACACTGAATCTTTCACTACAAATTATCCAAATCCAACAATGCCAGTGACATACATGGACAACTTGTAAACAAGACAAAAACACAGATTACTTACCCTAAATAAGCGCTCTTTTAAACTTTCTAATTCTATATTTTTTTCTTTTTCTAAATCTCTTCTAAGGTTGTCTAGTGATTCATCCTGGAAGTAAAAAAGAACAAAAACATAATGAGAACAGCAAGTAAATACAAATTTAATCCTTGAATGTGAATTCTACATCAAAGATCATTTATCCCCGTGATGTCACCACACTGGTCTCATGCTATCATGAAGTATCAATGCTTATTACCTACGAGGGCAAAAAATATCGGGATTCATATTTTCATACAATGCACTAAGACAAAACATCACTTTGTCATGAACAATGCAATGATGTCATGTTTCTTCTATCACATCCGTGCCAAAATATTGGTATATCCCTCACTCTCACTTAGGAAATACCAACATTGACGCATGATGTTGTAAACATAGAGGGTGTGTGTGAGTGAGTGAGTTTATGTTCATGCCGCACTCAGCAATATTCCAGCTATATGGTGGCGGTCTGTAAAAAATTGAGTCTGGACCAGACAATCCAGTGATCAACAGCATGAGCATCGATCTTCGCAACTGGGATTCGATGACATGTGTCAACCAAGTCAGTGAGCCTGATCATCCAATCCCGTTAGTCGCCTCTTACGACAAACACAGTTGCCTGTTATGGCAAGCATGGGTTGTTGAAGGCCCATTCTACCCCGGGACCTTCACGGGTCGTAAACATAGTATGATATGGGTACTGACATAATATCATCTATATATCTCCAAAAACCAAATCTGCAAAGGGTTTTAGCCATAAAACACTACTGATTTCTCATAAAAACATCAAGCTGATTCTAAATATCAATTGATTTTACTTAAAACCTTCATGTACTTGGGGCTGATATTCTCCAATATCAGTAAGACATATTTGATATGTGTCTTTTAAAGTTCATGGAAATTATATTGGAACTAAAATTGTTGATAAATTATTCTGATGTTTTTGTCCATTAAAAATTAAAATCGAAAGACATAACTGTGACTCATGTGATGAATTTTGGCCAGGCATAATTATCACCTGACTTACTAAGTAGAAATCAAAGGTAAGTGACGCAAGCGTTACCATAGCAGCGTAAGCATGGGATGGACACAAACAAAATGAAAAACAAAAAAAAAAAAAAAGAACACACTGAATTTTAACTTGGGGCCAATATGACATGTGTGTTTGTGTAAAATGTAGTTAGTATGTATCACAAGACCCTTGACATAACACACATCAACAGATCATATGAGATATTTAATATTATTGGTTGGTTTGTTGTTTAATGCCACACTCAGAAATTTCCCAGCCATTTAGTGGTGGTGGTCTGTAAATAGTTGAGACTGAACCACACATTCTAGTGATCAACAACATGAGCATTGATCTACGTAACTGGGATACGATGACGTTAGTTGCCTCCTACGGCAAACATGGTTTGCTGAACCCCAGTTCTAGCCCGCATCTTCACGGAGCTACTTAACATAGTGAGGTTCTAGTTGTGGGCCAGAATGTACCTTGTCTCTCTGGGTCTTCTGCAACAGGTTTCGATGAGTTTCTAGTTCCTGCCGCAGGTCAGTCACATGATTCCGCAGCTCTTCATTGCAGGCCCGCAGGTTGGCCTACAAGATCCATATAAATACACATCAACAAAGACCAGACACTAAGTTTAATAGTGAGTGCAGTGTTTAAAACTAACTTCAATACCTTTTGAATTAATGGCTATTTAAAAAAACCCAACAAACCCACCTGAGTATACATTTTGTAATATGGAATGACAGATTCAAACTGAATAAAGTGAGTTTGGTTTTAGCAATATTCAAAACTTTATTACAGAGGGGACACCAGAAATGGGCTTTACACTTTGCACCCTTGTGGGAACTGAACCCAGGTTTTTAGGTCTTTAGCATGACAAGCGAATACTTTAACCACTAGGCCACCCTATCTTCCTGTTATGAGTTGAGGTACAGAGACTATCCATATCTTCTTACCAGAGCCACAGTGATAGGGGTCCTGTATTTGCCAGAGTTGAAACTGTTAAAAGGCACAGGGCTACTGCTGCCATTGATGCTGAAACAAACAGGGAGGATGAGGAGATAGGCACTGGTCTGATGACAACCTCTCAATCTACCAATTTTGTATTCTCAGGATGTTTAACTGCAATTCTCTGTTTCTGCAGCATCTAAACTCATATTTTGTTCTCCAGAATGTTATCTGCATGTGTGTGCATGTGTACGTATGGACGAGTATGGTTTTATGCCGCTGTCAGCGATATTCCAGTGATATCCTGAAAGGGATACCAGAAAGAGGCTACACACATTGTAGTCATGGGGAATTGTACTTTGGTCTTCAGTGTGGCACACAGATGCTTTAACCATTAGTCTGCATCACAGCCCCAAATGTTATCTGAATGTCAAGACAAAAAACATAAAGCTGTTCACCGTTATCAAACGTTTCATTAAGCTAAAGTTTGCAGAATCCGTAAACTGATAAAAAATACTCTAAGTTCTAAAGGTTGCATCAGTCATCCTTGTTGTGAGTTTTCAGTAATCCATGTTTGGCTGTAAATGACATATACCATTGTTTGTTTGTTTGTTAAAAATCACCACAATTGGCTATGATCCATCTTTATTACGGAGGCCTAAAAGTCTATCAAGATGGACAGAGAGGAACAATCCATGCTGAAGGTAGAAATGAGAACCCACATGATTTTATCATATTAAACACAGCAACACAAAATATGTGAAAAAAAAACCCCACAAATTTTAAAGAAATATACATTAAAATAAGTCTAAGTAAACTTAGTCTCAGTGTTATTTGTTACACTCCACCACTGAGTCTAACAAACCCGAGTAGAAAGTCGCGTCAGGTAACCTTTAAGCGACCTATGACCGTCCAATCAAACGCAATACGGTTCAGACAATAGCTACTATTTAGGGATTGGAGGGACTTACAAAATATTCAGGTCACTGACACAGATCTCTCCACAAACAAAAATCCACATATAACAGTTATTTGACGTGCAGAACATACGTTTTGGGGTTTCTGTTGACATAGTTACCATTAGTTAATATTCCTGCAAGCTGACATCCTTGAATAATGCCCAAAACACTATTTCAGCAACTGTTTACTCACCATTGTCATGGTTGTAATGTGCGCAGTGTGCATTACCCGGAAGCGAGTGTACACTATATAGCATTCAGAATCGTTCGGGTATGAACCTTTTTGAGACAAAAGGTTCAAAAGGTATACATATGCAAACGTCCATTTTCATGATTTGGTAAGCTGTGTTCTGATTGGTCAATCTCAAAGGTTACCTGACGTGACCTCCCAAAGGTTTTGTTAGACTCAGTAGTGCTGTGTAATGAAAAGTACTGAGACTACGTTTACCTAGACTGCATTAAAGTATCAAATAGCATATGTACTATGCAGAATAAATTTCAAACACATTTTATATAAAAATATGTTGATACTAACTTCTGATGTACAATGTTAATCTTAAGGTCTTAGACTAATTATGCCAACATTTTTTATTTAATATGAAAATTCTTTGGAAAGGTTTATACCAATTTTGGCCCCAAAATACCAGTTTTCGCATTGGTTTGGGGGCAAAATCAGGGTTGGGATCTGTGTGGAGTAAACGTAGCCAAGTCAATGGTTCTGATACTCAGTCCAGGAAGTTACTTCTTACAACCAGGGCAGGTTTGCTCAAGACAAATTCTGACCCGGTATCCCCACAGAGACACGACTTACCTCCCTTGATTGACTCTCCTGGGAGATATGCCAAGCACTCCAGCACTCCGCCGACATTCCTCATTCACTTCGTTGACCACTGTTCTCTCGGCACGTTCCAAGGCTGACGTGGTGTCCCGCTCAGCGCGGTTCATCTGCTGCTTCTCCGCCTTCAGCTGCCTCACCTCCTCCTCCATCACCTTCATCTGTTCACGCAGTCGCTCCATCTCCCGGTGGTTGTCCTGTAGCGAGGAGAGATACAGTTTGATGTAATGTTACTATGAAACAGCGATAAGCTGTGCTGTGTAAGCTTGTAGTTAGGCGAAAACCGAAAGTATATTCATATGCTGTTTTAAGTGGCACTCAACAATTTCACAGCAATGTTATGAGAATCTGGAAATACGTGAGTTTGGAGCACACAGTCATGTGATTCACATACTTCATGAGCATTGATCTACCCAACCAGGATACAATGACATGCATCAACCAGGCAGCATGCATGACCACCTAATCCAATCAGTCATTTCTTCCAACAAGCAAGGGTTGCTGAAAACCAACTCTAACTTGGATCTCCATTTGCCAAAAGCCCTTGGGGCTGTTGTTGGACATCAGAAATACAATGCTAATGAACTTAGAAACATACAGGAAGCATTATTTGAACCCAGGATAAAAAGTTTCTTGCTCGCCTGCAAAAAGCCACACTGAGTGAATTTGGTTTTACATTGCTTTTACCAATGTTCGAGTGATATCATGAATGGGGACACCAGAATTGGGCTTCACATATTGTACCCATGTAAGAGAATTGAACACGGCTCTTCAGCATGACAACTACTTGGACACCCACACACTACAATGACCTTGCATTACCCTGAGTTGATCGCACATCACAATGTGGTGACAGTGCTCAATAAAATGCAACATTCTAATGAATATTCATTACAGGCTCTTTGCCAGTATGTATTACTGCCAGGCATTTCATGTACAATGCCAGCATGATCTAACCAGTATCTTTTGGCAAAAGGTGCCACTCTTCTGGTTGAATGAACAGTTTCCATTTCTCAGAAATTCTATCAAGCAATGCCATTGCATCTGAATTGTGTTGATGAAAGCTCATGCGGTTGATCACTGGATTGTCTGGGCCTGACTTGATTATTCACAGACTGATGCCATATATAACCTAAATTCACTATCAGACAAGTCCACTCACAAGGATTCTAGAAATCCAGAAAAGATATGGCGTCACACTTCTTCTCTGGGCTTGGTCCAGTCCACAAGATTTTTTCAAGAGCTTATATACAGCTCCACTAATACTACTATTATTAACACTAACACATATCAACTCATTATTACCTGCAGTTAATGCAATTAACAATGAACCAATAACATCTGATTGCTCAATTACCCTTGCATTAGACCTGATGAATTAACTAATTAGGATCTTAATTAATATTTCCATACATCCAGTAATCCTATAGCAGATGAACTGACTAATCATAAACCTATAATTACTTTTCTTCATACACCCAGCAAACCTTCCTGGATAAGTCTGGCTTTGGGCTAATGTGTGCATTAAGGGTTCATAGAAACTTTACACCATTATGGAGTCATGTTGTTGTTCCTGGAGGTTAATCTGAGCCAAGCATTTCTAAAGGCTATTCTAAATATGCATTTTCTTCAAGTAATTCTGATACCGCTAAACGCTGTGTAGAGCAAAATTATACAGACATTGTGTATCAATCTTGCAGACTCCATTCTACATCTGGAATTAACATTTCATCATGCTTTTGGGGCTTTAACACTGCTTTTATCAATATTCCAGCAATGTCACAGCTGGGACACCTTGAACCTGAATCTTTGGTGTGAAGAGTTTTCACATGTCCTCCATATATACATATACAGCTTTGATGTATCAATGCACAAACTTGCTATGCTATATTGGAGATCATACCATGTCACAAAGTGCAGAGAACATTCAGTGCCTGGTGACAGCCTCACTGTCAGTGTCAACATTACAGAAGACTTTATCGGCAGGACATGTCACTCATCCTCCTGTGGAGGTATGACTACATTAATACAGTGTATCCTGGTTAATCTACATTGGCTGTTTCAGATAAACACACCCTTCAATCAATGAAACAAATTGTCAGATTAATGAGTCATGGTTCAGAGTAATCTCCCTTTAGTGTTTTGCAGCAGGTAGAGATTCAAAATGACACAGCTCTGTGAAGTCACATGCATGCCTTCAGAGTGTACTATGAGACATCCGGGACTACTCCAGTCTGACTTAGTTCCTGTCTTATTGTTGACTGAGTATAGTTTACACCACCTTTTAGGACTATTTCAACAATATCAAATGAATGCCACAAATGGGCTTACGCACTGTACTCATGAGGAGAATCGAATCCGTTGGAGCAAGCCATTTCTTCCCTGGTCTGAACTTTCCCCAAAGAAGAATATGGCCAAGTCCAAACTTTCCCGGTGAAAATTAAGCCTAGGAGGTCAAGTCTGTCCTTCACCGAAGTTTCTCCACGGAAAGTTTGTCCTAGACCAAAAGTTTGTCCTAGACAAAGTTTCCATGGGGAAGGCTTAGCCAGTGGGAAAGTTTGGCCTGTTACACCAGGTCTTTGGCCTGACGAGTGAATGCTTTGACTGCTAGGCAACCCCACAACCGCTTGTAGGCAGAACTGGGTCCTGTATAAATGTCATTTAGATTCAATGCTATCTTGAACATAATTTGTGGACAGGGTTTTGTACAGAATTTTGAAAGCTACCCAACCCTCAGTTCCTACCATAAGAAGTATGGACAACAGAGCATATAGCCAAAAATGTTAGGTAAAACATGTTTAGAGTGGAGAATATCTAGATTTGAAGTCATAATATATTCAAGACAGGTAATAGTAACAACCCTAGATCACCTGGTAGTATATCGTTCTTATTCATATTTCAAACATCATCTTCCTGATTTGTATTGCCTACAGTATCAGTTTCATATATGGCTGCAATTCTGTTTCAGTGAAGTTTGTGTTAGTGTATCTGTTATGTGTGCCCTATTTTCATAAAGATGTTTCAACCTTGACCCTTTCCTCACCTGCTTGACCTTGTCCTTGATTCTCTCTAACTCGGCAGTGTTCTGGTCGCGGACCATGTCCTTGGCTCGAGCTACGGCAAAAACCTTGTCCTTGGTGGCCTGGCGGTTCTGATGCCGCTGTGTGTCCAGCTCCTGAAACATCCAATAGTCAACAATACAAGCAGTTGTCACTAAGGTGACATAATCCCCTGCTGCAAATGATCAAGACAAAATTAAAAAGTAAGGAAAGTGAAGGTCGTAGTTTATGATGAAGTCAAACGCCAACAAAAATATTAACAGTCAAGCTCTCTTGATATCTTGTAAGGCAGAAATAATTTCAAGATTCACTTTTTCCTTGAAATGAATGTCATGGATTATGAAATAGGCAAAAATAGTAATACAGAAACGGCTCATCCAAAACATTATAGAGAAGTCTATGAAGAAAATCCAGCGAATCATTCTGGATATATCTAGCAGACAATCTTAACATGCCTTGAAAATAACTATCTTGAAAATTATGTGAAGGTAACCAAAAATCAATTCAGCCTTGCACCTTACCTTGATAAATTTGGTGTCGAAAACAAAGAATAAAATATAAAATTCCATTTACGACCTTGAAATGAAGGTCAAGGTTAACATACCTACCTGACCTTTCACATACTCTGATGAACGTATGTACCAATTATGAATAGAATGAAGTCAACAGTTCTCAAGATATTCCAATTCTTACATTTGTACAGATGGAGCCTAGTAAAATATGCCCAACTTAGTGCTAAATGTGTGGCAGGGAATAATAAGAGTGAGTGAGTGAGTGAGTGAGTGAGTGAGTGAGTGAGTGAGTGAGTGAGTGAGTGAGTGAGTGAGTGAGTGAGTGAGTGAGTGAGTGATTTTAGTTTTATACTGCTTTTAGCAATCCCTTGTTACAGAGTCAAGCCAGCCCTCTGCGGAGCAAATAAGTTGTGACTGTCCACAATATCAAAGCTATTAACCTTCTCATTAACAGTTCAATAAAATTTCTGCTCTTGAAATTCAACTTTAAATGAGATATCATGCAAGATTAAATTATCCAAATCTTCCACTATGGACTCATGAAATATACCTGCAAAAATCTAAAAAAATATATGCAGATATGCAGATATGCAGTCTGCAAATTCATGGAAATTAGCATCTTAGCAAGATGTATTTCAGTATTCGTACAGTGTTACTGACTGCCACATTTGGATAATTTGTGTCTTTATTAAAAGAGCCAGTGGGATAGCATTGTGGTGAAAGTGTTCTGTCATTACACCTAAGGTTCAGGTTCAATTCCCAATAGGGGTACAGGGTGTGAATCCATGTCCTCTGCTGTGATACAGTTCGGACTCATTGTAATGTTTTTTTCCCTAATATGGACTACTGTCTTGAGTCCTGGCAAAATTGGTCTTATTTTATCATCATAGTGTGCTTGATAATCCATACCCTCAATTATGGACTACACACTAAAAAAACACTTCTGACAATCAATTTGCTATGAGGACAATGTTTTGTAATCTGGAATATAGCTGACTGAAACAACAGTTTGTTGAATAAACATCTCTGCTACTGACTGAAAACACTGCATTACATCCAAATTTACAGAGGCAGAAGCAATTCATGTTGACAGATTTTTTCCAATGAAAGGTTGAAAATATATTGAGCACAAATAAAAAAACCAACAACTAGTTGACAATTCGAGTTGTTGGGTGTCCTTAAAGAAAGGGATGTAACTCATTGTATCAGTGACCACGGTGAAGGACAAGGTTGTTTAATCCGGACTGCCTTACAAACCGGACAAATGAATCAGTTCCAGACCAGTCTGTAATAGACAGGTTCCACTCTGTATTAGAAATTTGAATAAGTTCAGCAATATTCTAGTTTCTTGCACCACACTAAATGTCTTAGTTGCAAACATCTCAACCCCCAAAAACATTTGTTATGAACACTTGTAAAACACTTGTATCATGTCTCTCTCTGACATGAAGAAGTACTGGTGTGATAAATGTTCAGTTCATGGGATAACCTGGACTGGTGCTACTTAAAGTGTTATCTCACCGGATGCCACAAGTAAGATAAACGAGTTTGGGATTTCAGCAAACAGGTAGTGAACTAAAAATCTATACCATATTCATGCAGGTGTAGGTTTTTAAGCAAAACATCTGCACAAATGTTGTGTGAGTGAGTGAGTGAGTGAGTGAGTGAGTGAGTTGATGCCTTTTTGAATAGTATGACCATTTAGACAATCAGCACCCATGTCACTTATTTGACTCTGAAAACGCACACAGAGTAACTCTGAGTGTGTAATTGATGTGTCCATTGCATTAGCACATGTTCAACTGAGCACTTAATCACTGTAACTGTCCCTATTCAAAAGGGATTTGCTGGTTGAAGATTTCTGAGCAATGTTGAAATATAATGATATAATGGGATCCTAGTTTGCCTGCTCAGTCTTGTCAGATTGAAAGCATGCAAACATTTACCTTGCTGGTTTCTCTCAGGGCACTGAGCCTTAGGCTTGCATTCAGTGAGGATTTACACTGATAGAACTTGAGAAAAAGCATATTACCTTATTGCATACAAAACCACTGTTGTCTGGAACTCCTGCACTTCAACAGGACTGAAACAGTTCACCCTGACTCCTTTTGATTCGAATTTTGATGCAGACCTTTGTTTCAATTATTTTTGATTCGATTGTTTACACAAATAAAACATTAAATTTCATTTAACTCTCAGTGTCAGCCTTTTAATTCTATGTTGAAATCAATCGTCAACTTGGAAACGTCTACTAGTATCAATTACCATTTCATAACTGGTCCAGTATCAATCAATCATGTTTCACCTCATTTCAGCACTGCTTGATTTGAAGTCAAAATTATGTTGTGTCTGTGTGGAAATAGTTTAAAGTGGTATTCACATCGAAACGAAATAGTGATAATGGTTATCGAAAATCAAAACTAGGGCATCAGGTTTGATTTCCAATGAATCGAATCAAATCGTTGTAGCCTTACACCTTCAGGTTATTTGCCACTCCACCTCACTGTGTAAAATACATGTACATTTAAGCTTATCTTAAATTCATGACAGTGCTGATGGATACCAACTTCTGTTATTCATGAGTGCCATGTACAGATTTAATAATAATAATTATATAATTACAGTCCATTCGTCATGTGCGTTACTTCATGCACAATGCATTCTCGAAACGCCCAAATATTATTACCCCAGTTAACCCAAGCTGCCTGTCGGGTTAGTGGGTTAGTGATTACATCCATCGGGTACCCATTTTCAGCTGGGTGAACAGAGGCAATTTTGAACAAACTCACTTGCCTAAGGTGAGACCACATGTGTTATGTGCTTTGTTGTGGGGCAGGACAGAAGTCCTAGAAACTCTCAGGAGTCGTGCTGCCAAACACGGTCACCCATTCAAGGACTGTCCAAGCTTGATGGTGATTAACTTTAACTGATTTGTGACCTGGGTTTTGTGCACAGGACCACACGCCACCACTGCACAGGACCACATGCTGCACTCAGCAATATTCAACTCTTATGCAGCAGGTATGTAAATAATTGAGCCTGGACCAGACAATCCAGTGATCAACAGCATCAGCATGGATATGTGTTAACCAAGTCAGTGAGTCTGACCACCTGATCCCATGGGTTGCTGAAGACCTATTCTAACCTTCACATCAAGGTTTGTAATGAATATGTACATAGGGCCAGAGGTCTTGACACTGAATTAAAGTGTCAAAACATGAAAATAGGTAATTTTACTCATTGAATTAAACAACAAACGTTTTGTCTAGTTTTATAAACTACAGAACTACACAAACCAATAAAACATCTTTACAACATGAAAATAAACCCCTTGAACTTAATCCCCTCTGTGTTTAAAATGGGTAGAGGCCAGCTAATGTGTATACAGGTACCCGGACTAAGTGGTATACGACAGAGACATGCTCACATCAACACTGTCATACGTTCAGCCAAGTCTAAACTAACAAGTCCCATTATTCAACTCACAGTTAGGTACAGCAAACAAGAAAATCAATACCTACACACATATATGCATTAAGACTTTAAATAATTCTATGTTCCCTAAACTTCTTGTAGTTGTTTCAATAATTTCTTTCTCTTAGTTATGGTGCATCCAATCTTGAGGTGGATGTTACAGATTTTAGGCCCCAAATTCAGGTTGGTAGTCCAGAAATAATATACATAAAATCCAGTTTCAGGGCATTTTGTGTTGAAATGTCCTCAAAATTTGAAATAGAAATAAAAAAGAATGATGTGATAGCAGGTGTTTCCAGGGCAAATATTCAAAGGTTTTTAATGATTGAACATTAAACAATTAAATTAAATTAAACAATAACTTTTATTGACAGTGACAGCAAACATGTTTTTAAAGAAAAGGTTCATTCTCATTTCAGTTTTTCAAACTTTTGGACTGTGTTCCTAAAAGCGTTCCTTTATTTTTTTTCCAGGTTTCTTCAAAAGATATGCCATACAAATCTTGGGAAGAAGCCTTATAAAAATAATATAGGAACACTTGTGCTTTCATGTGATCCCTTTTTTTCCCCCTTCAGTATATATCAAGTTATTAAAAAACAAACATTCAAATGTAATAATAACTTGAACCTGTCTATTATTATGTAAATTCTGAAATAACTGTATTTGAAATATACATGATGACATGACAGACAAGTATCGACATGTCAGTAGTGAAATCTACACCAGCACCACATAGTACACAATGAGAACATGGTTAAGATATTACTATCAGCCTTTGAGATGTGTGCAGGGTGTGTGTATATTTACACTGTCATTGCCAGTACAATGCTGTTGACATTGATTGATGGCTATCAACAACATTAGATTATATTACAACACTTGAATGGTGTCCACTAACGTTAGAGAGCTGTTATGAATACAATACTGGTTATTGGAAAGCACGTAGACATGTTAATGTATTAATTACACTAAAAATAGATGCACAGTTTGGCTCACTAACATAAATGAATCATCCTGGGCCATGATGCTACTGGAATATTACTAACAGTGATGTAAAACCAGACTCTCTCATAAATCATATATGCACTGACCATGACTGACAGATATTTATACTTAGGGAATCTACACACTCACTTGATCATCTCCCTGAGTGAGTGAGTGAGTGAGTGAGTGAGTGAGTGAGTGAGTGAGTGAGTGAGTGAGTGAGTGAGTGAGTGAGTGAGTGAGTGAGTGAGTGAGTGAGTGAGTGAGTGAGTGAGTGAGTGTAGTTGTGTGCCACACTCAGCAATATTCCAGCTATATGGCACTGGTCTGTTAATAATCAAGTCAGGACCAGAAAATCCAGTGATCAACAGCATGAGCATCGATCTACACAAATGAGAAACGATGACATGTGTCAACCAAGTCAGCTAGCCCGACCATCCGATCTGGTTAGTTGCCTATTACGACAAGAATAGTCGCCTTTTGTGGCAAGCATGGGTTGCTGAAGATCTCTTCTACCACAGATCTTCATGGATGCTGAGTATATGAACATGGATTAAATTATAACTGTTTACTGATGCTTGATATCACACCTTGTGTTATTACAATATATGGCCTGTCAATGTATCATATACTGACAGGCAAAAGAAACTACACATCTGACTGACACCACCCCTATCAACCAATCTACCAACAAACCAACTAAGCCCTACCAACCCAAAGCCAACCATTTATCTGAAACAAGTTTTCTTCACATAAGAAGTCTCACCCACATTTTTTTTTATCTATGGTCTCTCTCTGTCAGCAGCTTCACCTTTTGCTACAACATATGTGAGACATGGTGAAATCGTTAAATATTGCTGTCACATGGTAAATTGCTGGTGCTGTGTTTGCCAAAATCATATTCTTCTCGGTACTCAGTACAATAGTCAGTCAGTACAGCAATACTCCAATACTACAGTTCTCAATACAATGGATACAAGTACTATAGTCAGTCAGTACAACAATACTTCAATACTACAGTTCTCAATACAATGGAATACCAGTACTATAGTCAGTCAGTACAACAATACTTCAACACTACAGTTTTCAATACAATGGAATATCAGTACTATAGTCAGACAGTACTCAAATACTCCAATATTAAAGTTGTAAATACAATGGAATATCAGTACTATATCAGTCAGTACAACAATGCTTCAATATTAAAGTTGTAAATACAATGGAATATTAGAACTATATCAGTCAGTGCAACAATGCTTCAATATTACAGTTCTCAATACAGTGGAATACCAGTACCATAGTCAGTACAACAATGCTCCTACAACAATGCTCTAATACTACAGTTCTCAATACAATGGAATACCAGTACTATAGTCAGTACAACAATGCTCCAATACTACAGTTCTCAATACAATGGAATACCAGTGCTATAGTCAGTACAATAATGCTCCAATACTACAGTTCTCAATGCAATGGAATACCAGTACCAGAATCAATCTTTACCACAATATTCCAAAACTACAGTTCCCAACACAATGGAACTCCTGTATTGTAGTCAGTCAGTACAACAGTTCACTAGTATTCCAGTACTGCCGTTAGTCAGTACAAAAGTACTCTAATATTACAGTTCTCAATACAACAGTACGCCAATACTATAGCTGGCAATACAACAGTACTCCAATACTACAGCACTCCAATACTACAGTACCCCAATACTACAGCACTCCAATGCTACAGTACTCAATACAACAGTACTCCAGTACTGTCATTGGCAATCCAACAGTTCACCAGTACTTGTCAGCCAGTACAACATTTCACAGTGCTGTAGTATATTTAGCTAGGATCCAAGGTAACAGTCAAATGATCATTGATCACACCAATTTATGAGAGTTATTTCCTGCTTTGTCAATAATGGGTATCAGGCTGTGAATGGCACCATGGACGTCGTCACCTGACAATGTGGGCAGTGTACAAAGGAACATAAGATCACTGTGCGCTCCTGAAACTACAGCTGGGACACAATCTGAGAATACTGCCTGGGTTTGTTGGATAGCTGAATAACATTAACATATATGACAGTTCCATGGATAATATCCTGGTTGTCAGAAAACCGATATTGGCACACGATGATGTATTTTGTATCAATTTTGTCAGCACGTACAGATACCTAGACAGTTCAGTTAAACAAACCACCATATATTATTCTACAAACAGGGATTTGCTTTTTTCGGTACAAACTTTTTGCTAAAAAATCCCAAGAACACGCTATGGGTAGTTGATATGTGTACACAAATACATTTGATGTCACAGCTGAAAATCATTGGGGATGGGATAGCCAAGTAATTAAAGTGTTCGCTTGTCATGCCGAAGACCTGGGTTTGATTCCCAACATTTGTGAAGCCCATTTTCCCGGTTTCCACCACCGGATATTGCGGGAATATTGCTAAACTGGGAATTAAACTAAAAACTCACTCTCACTCATAATGATGGGACACTTATTATGTTTAATACAGCATAATAAATTATTCAGAATACTTTGTCACTGTTCCATAAAGAGATCCAACTCCGAGATGATCTTAACTGGCATACCTCAACAAAGGAGTACAACACTAGGAGCTATCACTGTTTCATGGAACGAGCCATGTCAGTCTAAAAGTGGATTCCCAGCAGTGAGACTACATGCACACAAATCCATGTCTATTCAATTTACTGTATTCTGCACGGTTTAATGTCCATTACGCCAGTACTGTATGTGCACACTGAGCACTGCTCTTGGCTATGCTGTGTTTGACGTTATAGCTTCGTACACACGCACTCTGTGCCTGATGCTGTCAATATTTTCCCATTGTGACTGTTTCCTCATGAAATATTCAGGGAGACGATGACATGGGCGTGATAACACAAGCACATCAGTGATCAATTTGTTAAGCATGAATACAGCTGGAGAGAGAGAGAGACAGAGAGAGAGAGAGAGAGAGAGAGATTGGAAAGTCAAGTCTGTATAGTATAGTATTTGTGCTTAGACAGTATCCCTCTAGGTTATAGTGTTAATTATGTGTAACCTTCTAACAAAGTGAAGGTGTCTGTAAAACCATTATGTCAGTACGCCCCGATGATCCATTTTCATATAATGCTTATAAAAAGACAGATGCACAACCTTCACCTTCTACTGAATTTGTGTATGATTCTTCTCTTGCAGTTGAATCAGCATCACTAGTGGCCTCCATCAAACATAGCCAGAAAACTCTTTATATCACATACATTGGCACTTGCATCAGTATCAATACTGGCCTCCATCAAACATACACCAAATAGCTAGATAACCCTTTATGTCCCATACATAGGCACTTGCATCAATATTAATGCTGGCCTCCATCAGATATACACCCAGTAGTCTGGCATCTGTACTGTATGAAAAATAACCTTTCGACACACACCCAACAGTCAGATAACCCTAGTTATCAAAGACAAAGGTTTAAGTCAAGCCAAACCAACCATGATATGCCCATTAGGCTACTAAAACCCCATGTTTCTCAGGCCTCAAGAATATGCTCTAAATCATTTTTCTTGCCAAAACAATCTTAATATTTCTAGTTCCATGTAAAACGTACTGTTATCTTCAAAAGACATGCTTCACAGGTAAAATTGATATAGACTAATTTGGTTAATGTATGCTAAGATGTGTTTGTTGGTTCACATTGGGGGAAAACAGAAATGTTCCCCCTGAATAAATTAGAATAAAAATAATAATCACTTTTTAATGTAACTTTTTAGAAAGAATTATGCCTGAGAAACATTGAACTTTTTTCTGCAGCCTTGTTACGAGAGTGAGTACACATTGATGTAATAATGAAGCATGAGTACTTACACATGATGGAGGGATTCTCAGGTGCTCCTGACAAATATACCAGCAATGTTGAGACAGTCGTTTCATTTATTACAGCTATTTCTTCTACTGGTGTGCTTGGTAGTTAGCGCTTGGTAGCAGGTCTCTATCTGCTTTCCTGATATCTAGTGCCCTGAGCATGCTTGTGTGTGTGTGGATATATGGGAATTACAAATACACACTATTATCATTACTGACATCAACCATTTGTATTTCCACAGAGGGGACTAGAGGTTAGAGCAGGTGTTGTTGTATGAACCATCTTAGCAGTAAGGTGATTGTAAGTCACAACTACTAACACTAAGCTAAGATAGTCACATATGTCTTACATTAAACAATAACAGGAAGCTAGCAAATATTGATGTGTCTCTAAGAAATTGTCCTGTGTATAAAGTAGACTTAGAAGATGATTATAATGTTTTGTTGAAATGCAAAGCTCATAAAGAACTTTTTTTATTTTTGTCTCAGAATATTAATCAGAATCAGTTAGCAACTTCCTTAAGCAATAGGAAACTGAAGACATTAAAATTCTTGCTCATTTTAAATATTATGCATACAAAAAGAAAAGGTTACAAAAATAGGCACTAAATTCTACAAATTCCATTACAGCTATACATATATGTATTACTGATATTTTTTACTGTGGGTGTAAGTTAATCTATGCAGGCAGACAGGTAAATGCAATGAATTTTGAGAGACTGTGTCCACCTGTTTGGAATATCATATTAATATGTATATTGGCCTATGGATTCACACATGATGATGATGATGATGATGATGATGATGATGATGATGATGATGGTAAAATAGGCCTCCTGGATCTGTTGCTGTCATGTGTGACCATAAGGACTGTGGTCTTGACTTGACCACATGGTAAAACATGTGACATCAAATCCAGGCCTACAGTAGCTGGCCATACTTGTGAGTCATCATTAGTAAAATTCCCATAGACTTGCATGTTAATTAACTGTTGGAAGGATAATTTCCATAAATTTAGTTTCAGTCAAATTGTTTCAATACTTATCTACCAGCTGGGAAATCATCTCAGATACGTACACAAACTTTCCATTTAATTCTCCAATCATTATTTCTACTCAATTTATGAAAACAATTTTTGCAACAGTTAATCAACATGTAAGTCAATGGAAATCTCACTAGTGATGACTCACTTATGACCAAGTACTGTAGATCACTTTTCACAGTATCAATCAGTGGTTTGTCCAACCTCAATTATTCACATGACATGGCATGTAACTGATTATTTCTGAACGAACACTCCAGACAAATTAATACCTCAACCTCAGTCATGTGACAATTCTCAAAACATGAATATCAAAGAACCCTAGTGCATCCCTCAATCTATTAAACTAATCAATATCTTTGCAGACCTTGCCTCATCGGTCTCCAAAATTATTATCATTATTTTTGCCAGAAATTGATATTTATAAGTTAAAAAAATCATCAGTCTCTCTGCTCATCAGCAGTTTTTAAGAAAATATAAGATACTCTCGACCCACCTGGAAACAGGCATTGACAAATCGGAGTCGTATATTTCGCAGCTGATCGTAATCCAGATCCATTTTGCAGCTAAGCAAACGTCAAACACATCCAGACATAAGTACTCCAGGTAAAGATTTTTATCCCCTACGGGTCTTCCAAGACATTCGACACAGGCGAGTAAAATCCAATTAGAGAGCAGGTAGAATTACCCGATCATTTGATACCATGTTGAACCACCATTTGGAGAGAGGTGACGTGAGCTCTCTGGGCAACGACACACGTACATTTCACTGTGATATAGACAAGTGCGAGTGGGTGCCACCGTGCCCAATCTACCGTAAAGGCTCTTGTGATACTGCTAAGATTATTGATCTAATCCACTGTTCAAACACAGCCCAGTAATAGGGACAGGCTCTGGCCTAGGAAACTGACATTGTAGTTACTCCGTTATTCTGTAGGGCTTATGTCAGAAGGCAAAAAATCATACCTATTTGAATTTATTGATATTTCTCCCCTCAAGTAAATAAAGATTACTGCAGAAAAGCATAAATAGTTACTACTGTCAATAATCTAAAGCAGCAGGTAAACAGTAAAATGTCATACTGTTCCTAATGTTTAAACAGTCATTTCTAAAGTATAATTGTAAATTAACAATAAGAATAAATTAATACTTTTAATCAAGTGGCTGATGAATTTCCTTTATGAAGTAAACAAACCACTATCTCTTTTACAAATTTAGTGTTTTCTTTAGTATTTCATAAACATGTGTGAAACTTAATTAAAATACATATAATTTTTTAAGGGGAAGGCACGCCTGGCAGGTGTAAATCAATTAAGCTGTACAGCCATTCCTGCAAGGTGTTTATTGCACCTGTACAGGTAGGGGAATCTATTGTTCAAAGTCACAAGCTCCGGTGAAACTGCACCAAGGCCACCGGTACTATGGCAGACAATCAGAATCATGTTACCTAATATTTGAGTGAAATCAATCCCTCTCTTAAATTTCGGTTTGGATAGTGAAGCATGATAGAGCCATTGTTGGGCTGAATTCAGTAACAAGCATAGGCAGCTATTGCATGAGGGGTTGGTCACGCTGTTCCAATCTGTCAGGTTAGTGATCACAAAGTGGTTTAAGCACTAAGGTATAATCATTTGAGCAATGTAGACTTGTGATAATTGGAATTCTAGGATTCCTCAAACTGCATTTGATGTTTACACAAAAGAATATTTGCCTCCTGATAGTTTTGTTAGTACTAAAATGTGTTGTATGTTAGTTTGGCTGTCTGGGTAATGATTAATGATGCGAACAGTGTTACTGTGACATCTAGTACAGGTACATTTAAATAGACAGGTACTGCAGTAACTTGTAGTCAAATTACGGGCAGAAAGACAAGCATTGCACTTGTCTGATCCTGGTATCAAGACAGGTAGTGTAGTAATCTACTCTTGCTAAAAGACAGGCATTACACTAATCTAATATAGGTAAAAAGACAGGTATTGCACAAATTTAATCAACGTAAAAAGATAGGTATTGCACTAATCTACTATAGGTAAAAAGACAGGTATTGCACTAATCTAATCCGGGTAAAAAGACAAGTATTGCACTAATTTAATCAAAGTAAAAAGACAGGTATTGCACTAGTCTAATCTAGTTAAAGATACAATATTACACTAATCTAATCTAGGTACAGATATATAAACAGGCATGCAGCGACTGCCGTTCCAGGTACAAGTATACAACCATTACATTAGCTTCTATCCTAGGTACAGGTAAACAGACAGGTATGTCTTCAGTGCAGACCACAAACTGGTTACATTCATCTAGATCCATTTCGGAGGGATGCAAGGCAAACACCATAACAACAAATACTATATATGCTCCTGACAAATCAATATTGACATAAAATGAATGAGTGAGTGAGTGAGTGAGTTGAGTTTTACGCCGCACTCAGCAATATTACAGCTATATGGCGACGGTCTGTAGATAATCGAGTCTGGACCAGACAATCCAGTGATCAACAACATGAGCATCGATCTGCGCAATTGGGAACCGATGACATGCGTCAACCAAGTCAGCGAGCCTGACCACCCGATCCCGTTAGTCGCCTCTTACGACAAGCTGAGTCGCCTTTTATGGCAAGCATGGGTTGCTGAAGGCCTATTCTACCCCGGGACCTTCACGGGTTCATAAAATGAATGAACTTCATTGACATGCTTTTTTCTGTCTATCTGCATGAGTAAATGAATTATTACTGATAAAACACAATTCTTATCTTGTTAATAGACCCAACTGGAACATACTCAGTCATCCAATGCAGTTCATCTATACTGGACAAAACAAGTTAGGGATATTGGTATTTTTATGACTGGTATTTTACCAGCATGTCAATGAATAAATACATCATTATTAATAATTTCAAAATTTACAAATATCCCTAATTATTTTTGTCCAGTATATAATGACTGCTTCAATGGATCTTGTCTCAATTGTTGCTTCATCATCACTTTCACCTGCTCTTGCTGTCACATCTCTCCCATTCTGAACTCTCTACACTGACTACAAGATTCTCTGCTTCATCATCACTCTCACCAGTCCTTGCTGTCACATCTCTCCCATTCTGAACTCTCTACACTGGCTCCATATTCATGAAAGGACTGACTACAAGATTCTCTACTTCATCATCACTCTCACCAGTCCTTGCTGTCACATCTCTCCCATTCTGAACTCTCTACACTGGCTCCATATTCATGAAAGGACTGACTACAAGATTCTCTACTTCATCATCACTTTCACCAGTCCTTGCTGTCACATCTCTCCCATTCTGAACTCTCTACACTGGCTATGTATTCATGAAAGGACTGACTACAAGATTCTCTGCTTCATCATCACTCTCACCAGTCCTTGCTGTCACATCTCTCCCATTCTGAACTCTCCACACTGGCTCCATATTCATGAAAGGACTGACTACAAGATTCTCTACTTCATCATCACTTTCACCAGTCCTTGCTGTCACATCTCTCCCATTCTGAACTCTCTACACTGGCTATGTATTCACGAAAGGACTGACTACAAGATTCTCTGCTTCATCATCACTCTCACCAGTCCTTGCTGTCACATCTCTCCCATTCTGAACTCTCCACACTGGCTCCATATTCATGAAAGGACTGACTACAAGATTCTCTACTTCATCATCACTCTCACCAGTCCTTGCTGTCACATCTCTCCCATTCTGAACTCTCCACACTGGCTCCATATTCATGAAAGGACTGACTACAAGATTCTCTACTTCATCATCACTCTCACCAGTCCTTGCTGTCACATCTCTCCCATTCTGAACTCTCTACACTGGCTCCATATTCATGAAAGGACTGACTACAAGATTCTCTACTTCATCATCACTTTCACCAGTCCTTGCTGTCACATCTCTCCCATTCTGAACTCTCTACACTGGCTATGTATTCACGAAAGGACTGACTACAAGATTCTCTGCTTCATCATCACTCTCACCAGTCCTTGCTGTCATATCTCTCCCATTCTGAACTCTCTACACTGGCTCCATATTCATGAAAGGACTGACAACAAGATTCTCTGCTTCATCATCACTTTCACCAGTCCTTGCTGTCACATCTCTCCCATTCTGAACTCTCTACACTGGCTATGTATTCATGAAAGGACTGACTACAATATTCTCTGCCTCACTATCAGTCTTTCTACAACACAGGACCTTCCTACCTTCAAAGAACTCTTTGCTCATCACAACAACTGGTACTTGCTGTCCCGAACTATAATCTAAAAATATTTGGATCAAGAAGCTTTTCATATGCAGCAGCTTTCTCAACTGAGTTAAAATCATCTCCTTCCCTAACTACATTCAAACCACAACTCAAAACTCATCTATTTCTCCACAGGTGAATTTTCATCATCTGTACCTGCCCACTGTATATAGATTTAACTTGACCTCAGGGAGCAGTTTGTGCATATCCCTGTGATGTGGAAAGGCGCTATATAAATTGCATATTATTATTTACTAGTATTATGTGGAAGCAAAGTGGCTCACTCAACCTCCACAAACTTGCCATGGAATTGGTTACACTTAAGAGCTTAAAATCAACAATAAATTAATCAATTATTTGGGATTACACTTGCTCAGTTTGACCATATTCTAAATGGCATTGTGTTTTCAATGAAAATTTGTTCAACAGAGCACAAATTCTGCATTCAGTGTGAGTGAGTAGTGTTTTATGCAACTTTTAGCAATATTCCAGCAATACCACAGCAAGGGACACTAGAAATGAATTTCATACATCGTACAGTATTCCTGTACATACAAGTGAGTGAGTGAGTGAGTGAGTGAGTGAGTGCTTGGATAAGATGAGGATAGGATGACTGATGCATGTAAAATTATTCTGACCCAATACAGTGTAAAACACTAAAATCCAGCAAAAAATTACAGCAGTAAGAACAGACCAAGTTAAAACATTAATTACACTCCCCACATCAATTACTTATCTGCAAAAACAGATATCATTGCTCTGATAAAGCAAGCAATATCCACGTTCCCTAACACAGATGAAAACAAAACTGTTTTCCTGCCCCACCTGAGGTGACCCTGGCAGTATATATCAGGTGTGTAATGAAACTCCTCGAACACCATACATCAGACTGACAGCATCAATAGCTCGTGTCAACACCACAAAGAAAGGCCAACACAAACAGAGACCACTTCAAGTCCGGACAAATCTGCAGATTAGCTGACTGCCTGTACAACACTGCTTCTACAGTTCTCACCATTTACAACACAGTCGATTCAGAGCATACAGTGTTTACACGGCATCCAGTATGCAAAAATGCAGAGAATGGACACAAAACATAATTTACTGCATCCTCAGGGATGCAGAATATTATTCATTCTACCCAAAACACATCTACGGCTTTGCTGAATGTTTCTTTCAAAGCAGTTGCTTGCATCATTTCATCCTTCAGTCCACATGATCAATGATTCATTCCAAGCTCTAAAGAAATTATCAAAACACAGAGTTCTCCGAACTGACTTCACAGGACCCTCTTAAAGTCTTCAAGGACCCTTGAATTTTAAAACTGGTTTACCCTTGGACCATTATGTTTGTCAAAGTAAGGTACTGAGTCCCTAAACACTGAGCATTTGTAGAGTTTAAACCTATACTTTATCTATATTTTATCTATGTAACTAAATACTTTATCACTGGCATATAAATTGAACAGTGCTACGAATGTTTGTGGATAGGATCCCTAGACAGCATTAGGCTCTGAAATAGCTGCTTGCCAACTAGGTCGTGGCTCTCAATGTTTTATTCAGGACAAGTGAATTGTATTCATACCTGCCCAGTTGTCTGGTATAAACCTTTGTCAATTTCTGATGGTATATTTTGACCTATGCAGATTCACAGTTAAGAATGAAATTTACCCTTAAAGTAGAATATAAAACAAACAAACAGTTTTTGTCAGTCGCATGAACATTATCTGGTTATAAGCTTCTGCGTTGAAACTTGTAAAGTTGTGAGACTGAGTAATTCCTTCCTGTTGGGAAATGAGCCATATGCAGTAGATACAGTATAATTTGTTAGTATATACAAGTGTAGGAATTGATCATCAACATCCCAAGAGGCGACTAACGGGATCAGATGGTCAGGCTCATTGACATAACTGACATATGTCATTGTATCCCATTCGTGTAGATCATACTCATACTGTTGATCACTGGATTATCTGGTCCATACTTGATTATATACAGACAGCTGCCACATGATGGAATGTTGCTGAGTGCAGCATTATGTAACATGTCATTGCATCCAAATTGTAAAGACTGATGCTCATGTCTGGTTCAGATTTGATGTTTTATAAATTGCAATCATAGAGCTGTAAATAATGCAAATTGTTGATAAACAACAAAACAAACAACACAAGCAAACAGATCAGGATGGACTAATTGCATACCTGGCTTGCTTGAAGTAAGAATTATGTAATGTTGATACCATCTGTACAACAACATCGAAAAACAAATGCAGTTGAAATTCCTCATAGGGGGCAGTGGGGTGGCCTTGTGGTTAAAGCGTTCACGAAGACCTTTGTTCTATTCAGGGGTACAATGTGTGAAGCCGATTTCTTGTGTTCCCTTACTAAAAGCAGCATACACACATACTCAGTGCTAACCTTTAAAGACATGAATATTGGTTCGTCCGAACAGCAATCAATATTTCAAACTCTGAACAAGCACAAAGCTACACAAACACATCTGTGTTACACACACCCTGGAAATCTACAAACACAATAAAACACTGTGTGCAGTTTATTAACATCAAGCCGGAACAGTGGACATTCATGACATCCACTGCTGACATTCACCGATAACCATAATCCTGCAATACATCGAGAATATTACCAGCTGACCTTTCCTGCGAACACTGGATTCATTTGTTGAGAGTGTAATCTCCGTACAAAGACATACAACTCTGGCTGAGTAGCAGAGTCTTTATACAGTGTATGACTAAGCCTGGGGATATTAGATCTGCTCTTGTGAATATACTTGATGACCATACAGTGTAGAGTCTACATTTATTTTCAGGTGATACTGAAATGCTTTTGTTAACACACTGTCATTAGGAAAGTAACATGTCTGACTGTAGAGGGATTTTGTATGGGGATTTGGCCTATGTTCAGTTAGAGTTGTAACACCAGACAATTTTGAAAAACAAAACTTATTGCCAAAATATTGAAAAATAGAAAGGCTGCAAACAATTTTGTTTGAATGGTATAAACTTATTTTTTGATAAATCTATTAAAAAAGTTTAATTCAAGTTCAGCTAATTTCTGAGCATAATCTGTCCCATATGCAGTCTGCATGTGCAGTGCATGCTCACAGAGATAGCCCTGTTACCATGTGCTTAGTCCTTCAGTTAGAAACAAACAGTTCGGACATTGTATTTGCCCCAGGATCCATAATGTCCTTTATCTTACCTCTCAAATAAATGCTGCTTTCTGCCTGGGTAAGGACTCTACTATTATTCTCAATGTTCCCCACTTAAAAGCGAGGTCAATTTCAGTGTATCCTGCTGCCAATGGCAACTCATACAGCACTTCATGGTAGTACCTCTTTATCTAAAATAACATTGAATCACCCATGATGCATGGAAATTACCAATGTTTTGCAAATGCAAACTGATAGAAGGGAGATAACTCTAAATCTGCTGAGTAATTCCTTCCTGTTGGGAAATGAGCCATATGCAGTAGATACAGTATTGAGTGGTAACTCTAAATCTGCTTTTTCTGTATCATCTCCCAAAATCTAGCGATGATTAAGAAAATATTTGCATCGCATTCCAAAAGATAAATTTTGACAAGACGTTCCAGTGTAGTCCCTGTGAATATTAAGAAGTGGAATTGCACAGCAGTGACTTGACAAAGACAATATCTGCATGATGCAAGATTCGAATTGCTTGATTCAGACAGCTTGGCTGAAGTGTACAATCCAATACCCATGATTCAAACGTTTCAAAATTAACATGGAGGTGTATAGTAAGATAAATATGTTGTTCACTGGTCCCTTGGGGCCCATGGGTTGATGTACCCCCAATGTTTGCTGAAGTTCCCCTCGCCCTTCTCAGGGATGAAGCATCTGAATCAAACACCATGGGTACATCAACTCATGTTCCCCTCTTGACCAGTGAACAACTTATAATGTTCAAGGAACAACTCATGACAGTCAGCAGCATATGTTTTCTAAACCATTTCCTCATTCTAACATCCAAGGATCCTCTATCACATGAGTTGGTTCTGATGGTTAATTTGGCATGTGACATTTTTCTATCCGTTCCATAAATATTAAAAGACATGGTATGAACCATGAAACTCTGTAGTGTGTAGTTACATACTATGAATAGAAATGAAAGCTGTTCTTAATTTGTCTGATGTGTGATAAGTCATAAGTATGCGTATGGTGCACCCAAACCTAGTATGCATATTCTGAACTTGGATTCAAAATCTCAATCAGAGATTTTTGGCATGCCCTACAACAAATTGTTGTCACCAATATGACTGAAGCTTCCATGCTTAGTTCCTGATATGAAACATTTCAGGCATGTGAAACTATAACTGTGTGAGGACTTTAGTTCTCACAGTCTTTGGGCCCTGACCACAATGTGAAACTAGACCTGTGTGGGAAATATATTTTTTACATTCCTGAGAACCTGGCTATAATGAGAAACTAAAACCATTTGAGGGGTTTAGTTCTCACATTCTTTAGTACCTGGCCACCATGTGAAACTACAGTCATGAAAAGAGTTTAGTTCTTGCATTCTTGAGCCACTGGCCAAAATTTGTGAAACTTTAACAGCGAGAGGATTTTTTGGACCTGGCCAGAATGTGAAACTTTATCTCTGTAAGGAATTCTGTACTCACATTCCTCAGGATTTGGACTTGTTGCAGAAGATCCTCCTTGAGTTGTCTCTCCCTTGCCACCTCCACTGTCAGCTCATTCATCCTCTGCTTTGTTTCCATGGTGATGGCCTCCTTCTCACGACGCAAGAACCACTCCTTCTCAGTCTCCAGAACTTGTCGTTCTCGTCCAACCGCTTCTCGCACCTGCAGGAGATGTGAAGGAAAAACAACTCACATAAATATTGTCTGATATTCCACACAATATGCTCTGTAGATGAAATTTGGTAAATGCTACACTCTTATCAAATCTGCTTGGTAGACCATTTTGATAATCAGGCTTTTGCTGCCTTGAGGATGAGAATAAAATATTTAATACCTTCTTTAAGAGACAAACGTATTTTTTCTTGAAATGAGGATCAAGAAAATGTATAATTTCTTTCACAGTACATTTTGGGGTACATGCAGTCAAATATTTGTCCGAAGTCACCTGGAAAAACTTGGTTTCTAACACCTGACATTCTGCCCATGTGGGAAATCGAACCCTGGTGTTCAGCATGACAAGTTTCAACCACTAAGCTGCCCCATCACCCATCTCTGTTTGCATTTGAGGAAGATATACAATATATTCAAAGACACCCGAGGAAGAAGATCCTCACCTGCATAGTTATCTCCTCCTGGACCTTGACCTCTGTCTGCTGTCTCTCCTCCTCCAGGCCCTTGATAAGATCCTGCAGACGACACACCTCCTCATTCTTCTCCTGGAGAGAACACTCAGCATAAGTGACTTTGGAAGGATGACAAACCATGAGTTCCTTTCACAAAGCAACCTTTACCACAGTTAACATTTACCTCCCTTTCTTTAACATTGCAAACATTAACTTACAATCACCTTAGTGTTTTGTGAAAGGAGGCCCTAACAGCTAAAAACTTTGTACAAATCATCCATATATCTGGCAATGGTCAATACAGTATGAAGAATGAGTGTTTGGTGTGCGCTGATTATTATTATGGAGTAGCATGTACAATGTGACTATGACCCTTCTTTTAATTTATGTACAAACTAAGAGACCCACACCGCATGCCATTTACAAACTCAATGAATCCCTCCTCTTAATTTTTAAGCACAATATTACATATTTCTATGTACAAAATTGCTGACACCCAATCCTCCCCCTAGTACATGTGTACAAAAGGATGACAAAACAAGAACAAAAAAACCCCAAAAGAACAACAACAACAAAACAACATCATCATCATCATCATCATCCCTCCTAGCTGCACATTATGGAAGATCACTCAGCATAAACTGATTCGAATGTGCTCTAATGTAGCTTCTCCATCAGCCACAAGGGATGCAATGTTCAACTCACAGCCAGCAAGGTGGAATGTTCCGCCATCAGGACTGTCATCCGCTCATCAGCTCTTGTGGCAGCATCTTTCTTCTCCTGCTCCATCTCCGTCCGGCACATCTCCAATGCCTGCTGCTTCTCCAGGAACATCGTCTCACGCAACTTCATAATCGCACAGTCCTAAAGAGCATCAAGAGTCTGTGAGTAAACTCTTACCATCAATATATTCCTTCAATATCAGGAACCCCTAATTGGGTGTCAATGTGGGGCGTCAAACCACCATGACAAGTAAACAATTTAACCACTTAGCAAAGTTCCACTCAGTTTGGGACAATAGGGTACAAATAAGGCCAGACCAATTTTATTTTTTGTTTTACCACCAGTCATATTTTTTAAAGAATATGAATAAAAAAATAAAACTTAATTTTCAAAAAATAAAATCCTAAGGTTAATGTGATATAAGTAAAACACTCATGAAATCAGCGTGAAACGTAAACACACACAGCTTATTTTTAGTTGATATGAACAAACCAAAAGAGTTAACATGGAATCCCATGTGAGGTTTTGCTTTGACTAGTGATTTTTCAAACAAATTTTCCCTCCTGTCTGTAGGTTTTCTGAGGACAAAAATCTGTAAAATATGAAACAACATTGGTCTGGCCTACACAACAGACGCCTTGGATATCACAGTCAAGTCATTTTAAAGAAACTAGTTTAAGGTGTCAAGTACAAACAGCAGGACAGTATGCCACAAAGGTAAGGTATATGTCCTAATCTTCTGTAGTGACTGAGTGATTGTTGGGTAACACTTCAATAATCAATATTCAATGGTGGCTTGTAAATGATGAAATCCAGTCCTGGTAGATCAGAGACCTAAGTGAGTCTAGTTTAATGCCACACTCAGCAATATTCCAAGTCTGTAAATAATCAATTGTGGGTCAGACAATCCAGTGATCAACAGCATGAGCATTGATCTGTGCAACTGGGAACTGATGACATGTGTCAACCAAGTCAGCCAGCCTGACCACCTGATTCCGTTAGTCGCCTCTTACGACAAGCATAGGTTACTGAAGGCCAATATTCTAACCTGAACCTTCGTGGGACCAGAGAGCATGAAGCAAATATTGCAACTATCTATGGTATCAGGCAAGGCATCACACAATCAGTAAAGCCACAGAGGCCAGACGTTTCACTGGGTGTCTCCACTTACAGCTGGCATGAGGAGGTAAAGAGTGAGTCAGTGAGTGAGTTTAGTTTTACACTGCACTTGGCAATATCCCACCTATGTGGTGGAGGTCTGTAAATAATCAAGTATGGAACAGACAATCCTGTGATCAACAGCATGAGCATCAATCCATACAACTGGGATTTCATGACATGTGTCAACCAAGTTAGCGAGTCAAATCATGTGATCCTGTGAGTCACTTCTTGCAACAAGCATGGGTACAGGGGTTATTGAAGACTAATTCTTTATTGATGTGACATAAAGACCGGTTCAGAGTCAGAATTATCGCATTTATAAAGGAAATGTATGTGCATGCCTGTTTGTGCTCGCCTGGATTAACGTTAGTTTTTACACAGCTTGACATCTGAAATACCATGCCCCTCAATATGTAGCAAGCCATAAAAGTGTAATGTGAAATATGCAGGGTACTGACAAACAATGGTCATATAAAGGTCAAATTAGGGATTCAAACCCAGTGCCAGTCGATCCAAGTCACAACTACACTTTACAGCTAGGCCACCATTAATGTAACATTTGTTCAGGTATACAGAATTCATCAGATGATGGACGCTGTCTTCATGTGACAAAGCAGTCTCATGGCACTGCAATGTGATAAATATGCCAATGAAGCTACCAAGCAGGACATAGCCCCAAACATCAATACAGTAGACTTATTGACTAAGATCTTTTATGGAAAAATCTTCTTGAAATCCTTTCACACATAGTGTTTTGGGGTCATTTCTGACCCCTTCATCAGGTGAACTGACAGCTGATGCTATCATAGCAACGTTGTGTGTCAAAGAATTCAAGGAAGGTTTTTCCATAAAAAATCTTGGCCATATGTAACAACTTCTAAATGCTCCTAAAAGACATCAGTAGACTTCTTGTTACAAACCTGTTGACCATAGTTCTCAACATGATCTGATGTGTGGGTGTTCTTGTAGAAAACATGACAGGCAATCCTTTTGCACTACATGAGTGAATAAGTACGTTTTTATGCCACTTTTAGCAATATTCCAGCAATATTACTGCGGGTGACACCAGAAATATGCTTCGTACATTGGGTCCATATGGACAACTGAAACCCTGTTTTTGTTGTGATGAGAGAATGCTTAAACCATTAGACTACTCTCACCACCCCTTGCAAAATTGCAAAAATATTGTATACATGTTCTTCTTCAAGTTACTTCATTTTGTGAAACCGTTGTCCAGTTTTCAATCCCTTATGAACGATTATGATATTGAAACATGCCCTTCTAATAATGTCACTACTTACACACTCTCAGTTAAATCAGACATTTTACTGCGATATGATATCTCTCTGCACTAAGATCTCAGACCATCTCCACAGGCGTTCAAGTCAGTGAACTTTGACGGCTAAACTAAATGATACATGCAATGGTTCGAATCCAATCAGATGTCTGAATAATTTGGCTACATTTCTCTGCACCAAAATTCATAAATTTAGATTTTAACCCGAAAGAGCAGACGTCTTCTTTGTTGGTGTCCCATTTGTGAGTATAAAGTAATATTCAAGACCAGTATCATTACCTCAGCCCTTCATAATGTATGTTTCAGCTCATTCTTTTCAGACACAAATAAGACATCCAGGTCAGGATGGTCACTGTGCTGATTTCCACAAAAATGTAATAAACCTTGGTGATGTAAATTCAAGTCTGATGTCAGCTTCTGTTGAGGTGTCTTAAGATTTGTGAATCAAACCCAGGTCTTCAGCATAACAAGCAAATGCTTTACAATTACGCCAGCCCACCACCCATGTCACAGACAGTTAGCATAATGTGGCAAAAGGTCTGATTTAAATGTCTATTATCAGGACATATAAGTGACAAGACAACAAAACAAGCAGACATTAGAACATCCCAAAGCATAGAGACAAGCACATACGAGAGGCAGAAATACAGACTTGTAGTTATATGGCCAGGGAACAAGGACAACATTTTTTAATCATGATTTATCTATGAAACCTAGTCCTCTTGGGAAACAGTGTCAATTTGCTAAAACATGTGGATGCAAGCTTCCCGGTCTGGCGTTTGGTTACTATCAACATAACAGCTGGAACACATCAACTGATAAAATCAACTGTCAAATCACTACTGGCAGGCAGTGTGAGCAATAATTTCCAATTTTTGCTAGCCAGTAGGGCTATCTGTGCCTAAAAATTACACGCCTGCAAAATAATTCACTAGCGCAAAATTTGAATGTAAAAAGTGAGCAAAAGTTGACAAAAATAAATGAGAATAATATATATGGCATGATATGGGTGTCACCATTTAACTGCTTATATGATGAACATTTTTATCACGCCACAATATTGAATGATCTAAGTGTATTGTAACTTAACATGCCAAAGAGAGTGTAAGATTTACAAAATAACCCCATGAAAATTCACTTATCAGTTGGGCAAGTAACTGTTGAGATTTACTGGCCTGAATAAATTTTTTCTAGCCAGGTAAACTGTAAAAATGTTCATAATACAATATATATATATCTTTTGTTTCTTGTTAAATGTTGCAACAATATATTCTGTCTTAGCACTAAGATCAATCAGTGACCATGATGCATGTTGTTTCTTGCTAAAATCCAGTTCGTGATATGGTATACCTTGATGTCATTCTTTCCCGCTACAAGCGCCTGTATAAGACAACTTACGGAGCAATATTACCTTTACTTTTTTGTAATGGAAAACCGACTCCAAATGACTCCAGAGTATTAGTAAAACATTATTTTCCAGACAGAATCAGGTGCAGAAGCATCAAGGGCAATGTTAGGAACAAAAAATATTTTAAGCAGTGACGTTTTACATCACAGCAGGCAACCTGGGTAAGTATATATATATATATGTATATGTATATATGTCAGTTACAGCATTCAGGAGATTATATAAGGACAATTAAAGGTTCACCAAACAAAATATTTCATTCAAACAATAAACTTGGACTTACTTTCCAAATATTTCCAGACTACAAAAACAAAGCTCAGAATCACACATCTACACTGACCAAAGCAATCTTGGTAAAAATATTAAATGCACAGAAAAGTTTATAATGATACACATCATTGTATACATCTAAGCTCAAACATGCTGCGTTACATAAAAGCTGTAATAAAGTATATAGACAATGATCTAAGCACACACTATATATGAGAAAATTGTTATAATAAGTTGGCTACTAAGAGATAAAGAGAAGAGAGTCTTCTTGTAGAGCTGTCAGAAAAACATAGGGAGAAAATGACATCCTTACTGTACTTTCTCTGGAGAGACAGATTGATTGTTTACAATACAGAAAAGCAAATTAACATCTAGATAGTGATACACACTGTTCTGGTCCATTTCCACAAAACCATCTTACATTTCTAACAATCATAAGACAAGGATTAGTGTTTGGTGAGTGAGTTGAGTTTTGTGCCACTTTAAGTGATATTCCAGACATGTCATGGAGGGGACTCCAGAAATGGGCTTCACATATTGTACCCATGTGGAAAATCTAACCTGGACCTTTAACCACTAGGATACCTCACCATCCTCCACTCAGCTTCAATTTAAGAGTTGGGTCAATCTTTGTTCAAGGTTTAGTGTTTGGAAGAACATCTAAGACCCTGCTCCACAAACCGATTTTCAGGCAAAGACAAACGGTAAAGTATGGGGGTTTCAAAGATTGCTTTCTGGAATGGACACAGATATATCCTTGGTCTGGCAGCTCCAGATGAAGCAAGAGGGTCTGGTACAGACAGGTAGTATTACAATACTGTCTATGCAACCATACATTGGATTAGGAAGAGCAGACAACTCACCGTTTCTTTTCTGAGAGTCTGGAGGACTCGCTTGTGGTCCTCGGCGATAGCATCCCGAGCATCCTTCTCTTTGGCTAGCTCCTGCTGCAGCTCAATCAGCTGATCTCTGTGGGGAGACAGACGTCACATCAGCAGGCAACTAGACAATGTTGACATAATTTGTTAATAGCATCCCTTTATCTCACTCTCAGAATGCTCTTTCTTGCTGAGCTCATCTCGAACCTGCCCCAGATTACCACTTACCTCACTCTCAGATCGCTGTCATCCTTCTTGTTGAGCTCATCCTGCACCTGCCCCAGCTTGTGGTTGAGCTCCAGCACCTCCTGTTGCAACACCTTCTTCTCCTGTTCTGCCATACGCTTGTTCTCCCGACTCTCTCGCTTGTAGCGAGTCTTCATCTCTTCCAGTTCGCGGATCTTCTCCTGCAGTCACAGAAGTACACAGTAGTCTATATTATCACTTCTCAAAACATTTCATATATTCCACTTACCAACATCTATCATGTTTTAATTCATGATAACTCTCAGTATTAATCTTTGGCTTGCCTAGGAAGAATGCCGAAGAGCCTGATTTGTTTGCCAAACTTAGGGTCAAGAATACAAAGAGTGAAGCCATTTCTGGTGTGCCATGCCTTAATATTGCTGTAATATAGCTAAAAGTGGTGTAAAACTAAACTCCTGGTATGAACGTGGGAACCCCTGTTGATGACATGCTGAAGGTCAACATAATCCTGTTAAAATTACCAACCTTCTATCACTACATACACTAGTCTGCACTACATTTCAATATTTGATTGAAGAAACATGCCCACAAGCACACTGAACATAACCAGAATCAAAATGTGAGTTGCATGTTATGCATTCTAGTGTTCTGTTACAACATAACAATTCAAACAGTCATACATAGGTGCCTATAGGTGCCATGAATTTAATGAAACTATCTTGCATCTATCACCATGTGTATGCATGAAGAATGAAATATTTTGTGCATAATTTAACAGATAAGATAAGGACTGAACATATATCACCCTTTTGGACACAGCTTTTCTTCCATTGTTCAAAATCTTTCTGTTTCTGGGTGGTGCAGCAGTCCAGTGGTTAAAGACTTGATTATCATGGTGAAGGTCTGGGTTTGATTTCCCCACAATGTGTAATGGCTGATCATGGCATGCTACACTATAATGTTGCCAGGATATTGCTAAGAGGGTCATATGAAGATAGACAGATTCTGTTTTGTATGATTTCAATGACTTACCTGTATAATTTCATCCTTGGACCTTTCCATTGTCCTGTAGGAGTTCTCCAGTGACATCAGTTTGTGATGGACATCGTCCTGGCTCCCCTGGGTCTCCTCCATCCTCCCCATTAGTGACTCCACCTCCTGCAGCGCCAACATCACATACATGTGTCATCTCCACCAAGCATTTTGCCAACAATATTGACATGACTGCTTAATGTGGACACCCATATCACAGTATCAACTCTTTCACAATGGACAACAGGAAAATATTGTTTACTTCAAATCATATCTCAGTTTGCATATTCAACCATTTTAACAGTATAATACTTGAGTATTTATATCTTTGCAATATGTGTAAAGAGTGACCCTAAAGATAGGAGACAGAGTTTATCAAGTTTGTTTTTGTTTCACGCCACATTTAACAATTTTCCAGCTATATGGCAACTGTCTGTAAATCACTGGACCAGGCAATCCAGTGATCAACATCATGGGCACCAATCTATGTTGTCAGGATGTATGAAAGACAGAATGTTATAATATTATAATGACTTTAAACAGGAAGTTAGGCCTAAATTTAAAGGGAAGATAACTCACATCCTGCAGTGCTTCCTTCTGCATCCGACTCTGCTTCTGCTCGTTGAACAGTTCCTCTTTTGTTTGTTCCAGCTGCCGGACCAGCTCATCTCGCTCAAGCTGCAGGCCCTCCGAACCTCGCACCTTCAGCAGCAGGTCTGCGTTGGCCTCCTGCACTTCCCGAAGCTAAAGCACATACATGAATGTCAGAATTTTGTTTACCGGTAACTGACTTTTAGAACTGGGTCACATTCTTACAATGTCTGTGGTTGAAAAATACAATAAACTTGAGTTATCATAACGATGGTCAAAATATATTTTTCATGAAAGTCTTAATAAACTGTTGGAATTGCCTGAAATAATGACCCTCTCAGCATTCATGATTCAATACAACATTTTCTTCCGTAAACGACTGAATAACTAGATATTTCGTATTGAAATGACCACAGACTTATCTGTCTGTTATTGTAAGAACAGCTTGCATCTGCTTCAAAGTCTGAGGTAATCACTTTGCTATGTCTCATGACCTTGCAACACAGTGAATTGTAACAATAAATACTGCTTTACAAGTTTTAGATGAGCCAGCACAGTGAACACGTTTGTGACAAGCAGGCGGGGCAAGTAAGCCGGATGAATACACTCGGATGCTACTGGTAGATTGGCAATTAAGCATGTGCAATACATGCTGACTGTGGCATGAAATCAATACCGCTACTGTTTAACACCTGTTTCTTAGTTCAAGAAAACACCATCACGACACAATTCGCACGAGGAAATTGAACTTTTTAATATTTAGATGACAACCTGTTTCCCTCTTGTTTCAAATGGAATGTTCTGGAGGGCAGGTCTTGGCTCATCTAATACTTGTCAAGCAGTAGAATATCTAATGTCTAACTACCTCTTCCTTGATTGCTGCTACAGACTGGATGTCCCGCACCTCGCCCTGCTTCACCTTGATCTGACTCTCGAAGTTCCTGACCTCGTTTTTCTTCCTCTCCACGTCCTCCATGACTCGCTCCAGGTCTTTCATGGCCGTCGTGCGCTTGAACTCAGTCAGCATCAGCTGGGTCCTGTCAACAGAGTGAGTGAGTGAGTTGGGTTTTAAGCTGCTTTTAGCAATATTTAAGCAATATCATGTCAGGGGACACAAATTAGGCTTCACACATTGTACCCATGTATGGAATCAAACCCAGGTCTTCAGCATAAAGAGTGAACACATTTACCATTAGATTACCCCACCGTTCCTGTCAGTGGAGAGAGACACTGACATGTTGTGAGGAGTCATCATGTAACAATTTCTCTGGACTAAGTAGTTGTTGCCACAGAATAATTTTCAATAAGTGTTTTCAAACGTACAATTTACATGGAGAAAAGGATAAGTTTGGGTCACAAATCACTATTTTTTCCAGAATATTCACAAAATATCCTCTGATCCATGAGTAATGTTTTGCATTCGTTTTCAGGATTAAAGCTCCAGTACCACACATCGAATCCCAAACAGTTAACCCTGAATCTGCTACCACTGATTATCTCTTGGGTTCATGGTTTACAGATGATCACTACTAAAGAGTACTTTGGATCTCAAATGTATCACATTGTCCATTTAGGTATCTGAGTGGGGGCTTGTGCTTGACAGAAAAGGGTACATGTTGTCCAATAAGGATTTTGATGATTGTGTAACATCACAATCACATGTAACAGATTGTGAAGGTTGTAGAGGGGGAGTGATGATTGATAGAGGGACATGAAGATAGAAGAATGGTTGTGATCGTTGCAGAGGTGGAGTGATGACTGATAGGGGGACGTGAAGACAGAAGAATGGTTGTGATGGTTGCAGAGGTGGAGTGATGACTGACAGGGGGACGTGAAGACAGAAGAATGACTGATCGTTGCAGAGGGGGGAGTGATGACTGATAGGGGGATGTGAAGATAGAAGAATGACTGCGATGGTTGCAGAGGTGGAGTGATGACTGATAGGGGACATGAAGACAGAAGAATGGTTGTGATGGTTGCAGAGGGGGGAGTGATGATTGATAGGGGGATGTGAAGATAGAAGAATGACTGTGATGGTTGCAGAGGTGGAGTGATGACTGATAGGGGGACGTGAAGACAGAAGAATGGTTGTGATGGTTGCAGAGGTGGAGTGATGACTGATAGGGGGATGTGAAGATAGAAGAATGGTTGTGATCGTTGCAGAGGTGGAGTGATGACTGATAGGGGGACGTGAAGACAGAAGACTGACTGTGATCGTTGCAGAGGGGGGAGTGATGACTGATAGGGGGATGTGAAGATAGAAGAATGACTGTCATGGTTGCAGAGGTGGAGTGATGACTGATAGGGGGACGTGAAGACAGAAGAATGGTTGTGATGGTTGCAGAGGTGGAGTGATGACTGATAGGGGACGTGAAGACAGAAGAATAACTGTGATCGTTGCAGAGGGGGGAGTGATGACTGATAGAGGGATGTGAAGATAGAAGAATGACTGTGATGGTTGCAGAGGTGGAGTGATGACTGATAGGGGGACGTGAAGACAGAAGAATGGTTGTGATGGTTGCAGAGGTGGAGTGATGACTGATAGGGGGATGTGAAGATAGAAGAATGGTTGTGATCGTTGCAGAGGTGGAGTGATGACTGATAGGGGGACGTGAAGACAGAAGACTGACTGTGATCGTTGCAGAGGGGGGAGTGATGACTGATAGAGGGATGTGAAGATAGAAGAATGACTGTGATGGTTGCAGAGGTGGAGTGATGACTGATAGGGGGACGTGAAGATAGAAGACTGGCTGTGGTGGCTGCAGAGGGATTGCGTGTCTCGTTATATCCCTACATTGCCTCAGCCACCTACCTGGCATCCTCGGACTTCTCTCTGGTGCCTTTCAGCGATGTCTCGGCCTCCCTCAGCTCCAGGCGAGATGCATGGAGTGCCTGGCGGAGTGTCTTAATCTCCTGAGTTAGTGCCTGAAGAAACACCACACTGTCAGGACAGAACTATACCAACAACATTCACTTTGGACTTTTTCTATACAATGATACTGTCAGTTTTAGGAAACACAAAATATCACAATAAAAGCTTAACAAATTAGACCAGAATGATATGGGAGAAACTAAGAAAATGCCTTAAAACTGACTTTGTCTCATTTCTGTGAATGTGTGCGTGCATGCATTGAGATTGAGGGGTGGCTGAAACACTGAATCTGTAGCTCTCTACTTCAAATAATTTTGGGGACCTTTTAATTTTCTTATGGGTGAGGGAATGAAAATTGTTTCATAAAATAAAGAGGGGGAAGAAGGCAATATGGATAAGGAAGCAAAAGTAGAAGACAAAATAGTTTGATATAATTTGAGTGGCTTGATATGCTGAGACTGCCATTTCACTCAAGTTAAACTCAAAATATCATAACACCCAGCCTTTATTACGCAACAGACGGGTGACCAAGGACGCCAGGTCTTTGCAGAAAGCAGTGAACTTCGTAACATTTCATTAACTCTGATACATTCAAATCAGTCTAAAGAAACATAACAAATTGTAGGAAACAAAACTGTACATATATCAGAATGTTTCAAAATAAATGTAGAAACATCATTCATCTTTTCACAAATGATAATTTTCCTAGTAAACACCTTCCATGTCCAGTTAGATTGTTGAAGGGTTTCGTATGAATTTCTATTTGTGCTGAATATCATGCGGAATACAAAGCCCTGAAGTAAACTCTCATCTATTGTTGAAGATAAGCAATCTATATAATATATAAATCAGCAATTCTTGCTACCTATATTCCACCTATGAAATAAGCATTAGAAAAAACAATGTCAGAGGTTCAAAAATCCCATCGCCCAATGCCAGGGACATGTCAGTTTTCATTTCGGGCAAGCAAATAATGGTATCTTACTTGTCCGGAGACCACTAGATAATTTCCTTTTATGGTTTCAAAATGCAATTAAAATTGGATTTCATTTCATATCTGCTCATAATGTAGCTACTCTATTACATTTCACAATAACAGTAATTTGGAGCTATCAGTCTTTGAAATTTATCACTCTTCGATAAATAGTCCAGTAAACATTAACATCAGATATTATGTCATAAAATCAGGGCAAGTGGAAAATTAGTCAGGACAAGTTACTTTCTTGAAGTCACTTGCCCTGGGGCAAGTGGCTTTTAAAAAAAATTTGAACCCCTGAATGTTCAGAAGGGAAATACTTTTATTAAAAAGATTTTATAGATTCCATGTTAGGATTCTAAACACTGACTGACTGATGTAGCTCCTTCATGCATGAGATGCAGCTAGTCTACAAGTCTCCTTAACTACAAAGGCAGTAGGACACACTTACAACTGCGTTGCACTGCTTCTGTAATGAATACTTCAACATAAAATCATGGCAATGACTGAAAAAAATGCTGTGTGCCTAAGTGTAATTTTGCCCTTAATTATCAAAACTAAAGTATGTGAATGCTCAGACAATATTTCAACTGACCAGTTCAAACCCAGACATTCATGGGTAATGTGAAACAGAAGTGAGCTGAAATACTTCGAACATTTTAAAGAATCAACATGTTGAGAATCTGTCTTCTAATTAAGATCATTGTTATCATACCACTAAATAAAGTGAAGGTTAATGACGCCTTGCTATTCCAGTTCTGCTTTTCAAATGCTGAACTGGTCATGACTCTACAAGTTTGTGCAAATGTGTTTCAAATGCTCAACTGGTCATGACTACAAGTTTGTGCAAATGTTGTAGCCACCACAGGGGTTTGTAACAAAAAACATGACATCAAGGTATATCTTATCTCACACATAAACGTTGCTGTCTGATTGGCTAAGTGTTCTTCTATTATTTTCAATGTACCTCATGTACATGCGAGGTGCATTTCAATACACTGCCAAACTCATCTGGTACCTCATGGTAGTTACTTTTTTATCTTGAATAGCATTAAATGATACATGATGCACAGAAATTACGTATACCAATGTTTTGCGAATGGAAATCGATGGAAGGGAGATAACTCTAAATCTGTTTTTCTTGTGTTGTCCACAAACTTTAGCGATGTCTACGAAAAGATGTGATTGTCATTCCAACCAATAAATTTTGACAAAATGCTCAAATGTATTCCCTGTGAGTATTAAGAAGGGGAATTACATTGCAGGAACTTTACTAAGGCGATACCTACGGGAAAAACAGCAAGATGCAAGGTTTGAATCATTTGATCCACACATGATGGCTGAAGTGTACGATCTGATACCCATGCTTCAAACAGTTCAAAATTAACATTGAGGTGTTTGGTAAGATCAATATGCTGTTCACTGGTCCCTCAGGGACCATGGATTGAGGTACCCTCGATGTTTGTTTATGTTCCCCTTGCCCTTTGGGCTCAAGGAGCATAAACAAACATCGAGGGTACCTCAACCCCCTTGGTCCCTTCGTGGCCAGTGAACATCTTATAATATACTGTCACTGAGAGGTCTTAGTACAACACAAAAGGTCATGCACTACTAAGACCCAGTTAGTGACAGTATATGCTTTCTGGCCAGCTTTTTGTGTTACAAAACTCGGTTACTGCCACAAATTACACCTCCCATATGTTTACCTCTCTCTCCTCCTCCTCAGCCTGCGCCTGCCTCTTCCCTGCTCCATCCCGGCTTGTGGTGTACACCTGCAGTAGTAGAGTCAATGTAGTAGAGGTTCTTGTGTGTTCTTGGGTCATTATTTACTTGTGGGAGATCCAGGCCTAGCTAACTTTAGTGATTGTAAGAGGAGACGAAAAGGATTGGTTCCAGTTCATGATGTACACCGCAAGCAAAGCAATCAAAGAGGTAGAGGTTCTTGTGTGTTGGGTCATTATTTGTTTGTGGGAGATCCAGGCCTAGCTAACTTTAGTGATTGTAAGAGGAGACAAAAAGGATTGGTTCCAGTTTCTGGTGTACACCGCAAGCAATACAGTCGTAGAGGTAGAGGTTCAATTGTGTTGGGTCATTATTTACTTGTGGGAATTCCAGTCTGGAAGAAGTTCCAACTGGCTGCTAGCAGAGACCAGAACTTTTCCAGCAATAACACAGAGGTCTGTAAATTATAGTTTCTGGACCACACAATCCAGTGATCAACAGCCTGATCCATGCAACTGGGATATGTTGACATGCGTCAGCCAAGTCAGTGAGTCTGACCACCTAATCCTGCTAGTCACCTCTTACTCAAAACGTGGGTTGTTGAAGACCCATTCTAAACCAGATTTTCATTGATACAGGTCTCAGAAAGGAACATAGTCAGAGCAGTTATGTGTTTCAGATTCTTATAACTCTGCAGACTGATATATTCAAGACATATAACAACAGCCATTCATTAAACAGATCTAAAACAGACAATCTGGAGCAATAGCATGAGAAACTTCCACAGAATCCTTAGTTATGGGGACCAGTTACTCAATCCTTCAAATGAATACTATCTTCATGACAACACAAAACACTGATACATGTAAAAATACTACTTTCATAACAACAAGATAAATACTGAAAAAATGGCATCATTCAGTAGATCACAAAACACTGTTTAAAAAATAATAAACAAAAACATTACTCCTGTCAAGTATTGTACAAGGCAGTACTACATTTTGTTGAATTTCAAACAAAAGCAAATGAATGAAAGTAAACCATACAGACACTACCAGGAGTCTACCGCTAACATGATCAGACCTGAACTGTCAGTACTCACCTTCCTCATAGTCTCTGGGGAGCTCACTCCGATGGGACTGGCTCTGACTGGGGAGGTACTAGAAGTTCGAAGATGGTTGGATGGGGAGGCTGATTGCGATCTCCTCTCACGCTCCATCTCTTGCCGAATTCTCGCTGTTTCTCGCTCAATCTCTCGACAAGTCTCATCAACACTGTCCTCCTCGTACACACTCACAATTCTCTTCTCAGGCCTGAGCAAGACAAATATCAAATTTAATTCATCATTTAATGTTTGGCTTGATGACAGGCGCACTTATCACCACCTACGTCAACTCTTGAAGTGAGCCCACAGACGGGGCAATTGTTTGTTCATTGCTTGCTCTACTGCTGATACCAACAAGGCATAAACACAGCCTCTGCTAAACACAAGGACTAAGTGCTTGTTGATCCCAAGCTGATTACTTCCAATATGAAATTGGTGGGTGTTAATAAAATATCTTGTGAATAGTGTGAGGAACACAGTTTATTAAAGGAATGAATGTTGGCAATGGACAAACTCATGTATATAGGAATTTAAGACAGACAGTGTCTCGCTCATTTGTATCACAAGACAAGAATCACACAGATGCTAAATTTGTTATTGTTAAAACTTTGTGCACTTAACTAATAATGATAGTAATAATTGTTTATTGTTTACAACTACACTGTGGTTAAAGACTGTAAATAATTTTTTATTAAAAGTCTGGACCTGACAATCTAATATTTAATAAGTTGAATAATAACTTCATTAAATTTGCAAATAAATGAAAATGAATGAAAAATATAAATGAAACTGACTCTTTCATTTAACTACAATCAATAATTAGGCTGCATAAACACAACATACCTTTTGCAGGCAAATTTTTCACAAAGAATAAGATAGAAAAGTTAAACAGTGTATTAAAAACATTTTAAAAAACAGATGAGAAACAACAGAAATACCAACAAACACAAGTTGGCAATTTTAAACAATTTCAGTTTTAAACTGATGATAACAAAGTCTGCTATATATGGCACGGGGAATTGGAAAAATATTTTTCTTATTGGCATTTAATATAATGCAATATTTTCAAGTCTTATGAACCTTAGGCAATATTCCCTGTGGTTTTCATCCCATGTAATCATACAACTTTGCAAAGGGCAAAGATGAACTATTTTTTAGTAAAAAATTATTACCAGGAGATATGACGAACAAAAAGTAAACATTTCAAAAGAAATGAAAAGAAATGTCAGAGTAACAACAATATAATACCATGGAAATCCAAATCAAGAGTTGCCGAAGTTGCAAAAACACTTTAAAATGATCAAGGATGCATAAAAACATGCATGCATGCACAGCCGGCCAACTGCACACGCAGACAGACACACATGCACACACATTATACACACATGCAGACAGAGAGACACACATGCACACACATATACAAACATGTACACAGACACTCACAGAGACATGAACACATACATAAGCATGGGTTGATGAAGACATGTCTACCCTGGATCTTCACAGTACACAATCACGCAAACTAGACACCATTTCACCTCATCTTCAGTTTGCAGATCTTCACAGTACATACAAAGTAGTCTGCAGATCTTCACAGTACATACAAAGTAAAGCAATCATCCAACTGGACACGATTTCAACTCATCTTGAGTCTGGAGTCTGTGTTATGGTTTGATTTGTTTGTTGTTTAACGCACAGTCAGCAATATTCCAGCTATGTTGTGCTGGTCTGTTAATAATCAAGTCTGAACCCGACAATCCAGTGATCAACACGTCAACAGCATTGATCTACACAACTGGGATACGATGACATGTGTCAATCAAGCCAGTGAGCTTGACCATCTAATCCTGTAACTCGCCTTATACAACAAGCATGGGTTCTTTGTTAAGGACTTACCATGTATATTACCTACAAATAATAACAATCACCCAATTCTAATGTTTGTCTATGGTCCGACATTCTACAAGAAACTAACTACTACAAGGTGAAAGAATACATCACCCACAAACTACTGATTTAATCAGAAGCTTGTATGATTCATCTATCAGAACTGTAAATTAGTGGTGGTCCAATTAACTAAAATAATTGAAGATTGGTTGAAATGACTAAATGACCAAGCAATCAATAATGTTTTCTCATAATTGAACACAAACAATTTTGGAACACTTGTTTGCAACAGTGAATGAGTTTAGTTTTACGCCACACTCAGCAATATTCCAGCGGTCTGTAAATAATCATGTCTGGACCAGACAATCCAGTCATCAGCAGCATGAGCATCAGTCACTGCAATTGGGACACCGATGACATGTACCAGTCAGGTCAGCGAGCCTGACCGCCCGATCCCATTGGTCGTCTCTTACGACAAGCATAGTCGCCTTTTAGGGCAAGCATGGGTTTGATGAAGGCCTATTCTACCCCTGACCTTCACGGATCCTTTTTCATAATAACAAATATTTTTCACAAGGTTGCTTTGGTTGGTTTTCATGAAGAAACAGACACCTCACCTCACACATAAAAATACAGGACACATATAAGCTATAATACAGAATAAAAGTGAGTCAACTGGTCAAGGTTATGAGAGACTATTCAATTTGTTAGCGCATTTGAAAATACATGTAAATCACTAAAAACCAGTCACGACAGACAATAACACCAACTAGAATATCAGAGACATGACAAAATAAAACTAGCATTTATATCTAATTAGGACAATACACTTAAAAATGGACTATAGATCGCCAGCAACCGAAGGTCGATCACCACACCAGGGAACATTGGGACTTCCAGTACCTTTGCTACCTGAATGGCCCCTATCTGGATTTATACCATCCCTTCAGCCAATTGTGGGAAAATTAAGCCATAACTTCAGTTCACACATATGCTACATTTAAAATTCTGGTTGGTTGAAATGTACTTTAACGGTTTGGGGATTTATCCTCACAGGAGGACAATAGTTTTACAGTACTTTAACCCTTTTGGAAGATACAGCCACTAACAATCTCAGCTGATAATCTCACATACCAACAATAAAACATTCATAAGTACTACAAGCTTGTTCCAAGAATTTATCTTAAAGACCCCAGGAAATGTGTGTTCATAATACACTAGCCATCCTTAAAAGGCAGAAAATTTGCAACTGCATTTTGTGCAATTTGCAAAAACGAAAAAATCTACATGTTTTTCTATATTGTTTGTGCATTAACAAACATAAAAAGGAAAAGTTGACAAATGATGCTAACCATTATTTTTCAGTGACTGATTGGTTCTAAGCTATACATTATTTATCTGACTGGTTAGCTATTCTCGAAATATTCATAGTCCTACGAATGTCTTAAGCCCATTTTTAACACATTGGCTACGATGAAAGTTAAGAATTCTTAGGGCTACGAAGCTTTCGAGAATAAGGGCCCAAGTTCTCAGTGATATGAACACACATAATAGTCTCATCATTAATAATATTATATATCTCAAAATCAATCCCCTCTGATCATTTCCCAACAAAAATGCCAAAATCTCTCACCTCCCATACCTTCCCAAATCAACCTTCTGCAAACACCCATAACAACAAGCTCAAGAATATTTCCTCTGACATGAAATGTACATGATATCTACACCAGTTTTCCAGCTGAGCAGTCACTGATAAAGAGGTAAAAAGTCAATCAAAATCTCGTCAATCTCATCATTGGCAGCACATACACATGTCAAGGGGGTTGTATACATGGTGGTCATTCACCAGCACAGGCCACGCCCTTGTAAGGCCACGCTATTCACTGTGTTGATAACCATGAGATTATAACCCCTGACCTATTCACAGTTATATATTGACATTTACACTATCTTATTACCATAGTGTTGGTACCGGCATTGGTTTATGTCCATGGCGCTCAGAATAAGGCTATTGTCATGGTAATGTATTGTTGCTGGATAACAAAAGAGTGAAACTCGTATCTCGATTAAGAAAATTGATATTGATAGCGTTTGATTCACAACGTTATCTCTACAAGATAAGCTGGTTTGTGCAGTGCCTTGGTTCCCCAAACAATCAGCTTTCATGCACTACTGAGTCCTCTGCTTAAGATGGTCCAGGTATAAACTTCTTATATGAAATACTCACTGGACTGATAAGTGGATAGATCTGATTTATATAGGATATCATCCATGGCAGGACACAGACACTTAGTAGCACTGACCAAACTAAGTTTTACCTCCACCAGACAGTCGGGAAGGTGACCAATAAATGTTGCCTTTATTGCCTAAATTGCATCTTTCTTACAAAAACAAACAGGTATCATAGTTTAAAATGAGAATTAATTCAGCAAATTAAAACAACAAGTATGAACACAGGTATGAAATCCAAAAATACGGATTTGGACACAGATCCATGGAAGGACTAAGATCTGTGACAGTAGGACTGGGATAAATTCAAGACTTGTGCATTTCTCCTGTCTATACTAGATCATCCAAGTGAATGTTTACAACTCTGAAGGTTAATAATCAATTATATTTTGTGTACAAAAGAAATATTTATGTGAAGACTTTTATTAAACATTCTACCAAATATCTCTTGACACCAGAATCACATATTCATGGATGCGAGTGAGTGAGTGAGTGAGTGAGCAATATTCAGCAATATTCCAGCTATATGGCAATGGTTGAGTGGGTGAGTGAACAAAACTTAATTTTAATCCCACACTGAGCACTACTGCGGTTGTACATGTAACAAGCCAAATTGTCAACTTAATGTGGAAAGAAAGTTTGACATGTTGCAAGTCTCAGACTTTAACCACTTTAGGAAATCTGACCAGCCATGTTCATGTGTTCACTGTTCATCAAGAAACAGAACTGCTGTGAAGCCAGGATTGGAACCTACAATCATAGGTTCCTGGCATGTCCTAGGGAGACAACTATGCACACCAAAAAAAATGACACCTTAAGTGAGCGACTGATTTGTGTTGCATTCAGCAATATCATGGCAAGTGACAGCAAACATTGTCTTCACACGTTGTTTTGGAAGGATGAACCAGCTAAATTGTCCTTAAAATATGTCGTTTGCTCTATTTCAGTGTAAAGACATAGCCAACAAATCAAAAACATTCTTTTTTTGTGGAAAAATATATTTTATCACTAGCACTGGGGGGAAATGATGCACTCAAATTAGAACAATTCCTCACACTATCATGAAATGACAATTCATACCAAAATTCATTATTAATTGTAATCAGTACAAGCAATACATTAGCATTCAAATATTAGGAAAATATAAATATAGAATATTAGTTTCATCATGTATCTGTAATAGCTTAGACAAAGACTCCTGTCAAAAGTAGTAAAACTTATCTCACAGACATTCTATTGAAAAAGGTATAAGTTATGACCACACAATTTCACAGAGTTAAAATCCTAGCCTGAGGCAATCAGAACACCACTGTAAGACAAACCATTCACTAAGACAAGGGTTACGTCTAGACAGGTTAATAAACTGCTTTGATAAGGTAAACATGCCATCACCTACAGTAAAATAACATTATGCAAACACCAGTAAAGGGTTGTTAAAGATCCAGCCCAGAGTAAGCAATCAAGCATCCAGTAAATGTGCCAACAAGATTAATGCCACTTAGAATAGGATTAAAAGATTAAGTACTCCCCTAGTCTGGTCACCGAAATTGTTCTGGTAGGACACACCACATTTTGTTTATTCTGTATTTCATTGGCTTTTGTAGGTTACATCCATTTTTGTATCAGTCAGCAAATCTTAATCTTTGTATTGTTTCAATTGTAGTTAAATAGTCTCCACCTTCATTTGTCCATCAGTAGGGTTTAGACTCCCAACACAGGTCAGCTCTAGCTCTCAGCCCAGAGGGTTATACCAACTCTCTGTGGCCACCCTTGTTATTCTTATTCTTGTAAATAAAATTGTAATTAGCTTCTTGTGACTTCAGACTCTTTGCTGAGTTAATTCCCCCAAGCAAACCAGCATGCCAGTTATATAAGGGATTTCACTGGTACCCTCACATGGACCCAAGACCCATATCATAACAACACAATGGAATGAAGGTGAGTCAATTGTTTCGTACACTGACCAATGTTCAGTATCAAGAGACAGGAAACAAACTTAAAACATTCTTTTTTTTAAAAAAAAAAATTTTATCACTAGCAATAGGAAAAACTGAAGCATTCAAATCAGAACAGTTCCTCGCACAACTAAATGAAGGCGAGTCAACCGTTTACTGACACTGACGATGTTTTCAATACGGAAACCAATTACTAGAGATATTTATAGGAAGTTTCCATAGGGATGACTGGAACAAAACTGGAACTATTCTCAGATTTCCCCGTACAACACTATGACAAAAATATTACCGCTTGAATTTTCATGTGTTCTATTATTTGTTTCTGTCAGTGTATATGATAACTATGTCTACAAGTCATAAAATCACTTGTCATCCTTTACGTACGCTCTGGCTGAAGAGTAAGGGTAACTGTGCCATTTGCTGACATTAGCTGTTTTATAGCAAATCAGCCTGACCACTGATCTCTCCAGTTACACAGAAAGTATGAAAGAAGTGAATCATCCTCAATAATTCCCATGGTACACCCTGGACACACTTATGGCTTGGACCTCCCTTGGCTGGCTGGGAAGTTGAGAAACCAATGTGAACTCACTTTTGCTTCTTAAGTTATCTAACCGATTAAACTTGCCAGCACAAATGATGCAGAGGTACTCTGAAAGATGTTGAAGAAATTGCACATATTTTTTTCAAGTTTCAGATCTGTTAGTTTTTCTGTTTGATTTCCCCCAAAATCTGGTCACACTGCGAACAAACCCTCGTGGCTGTGACAGATATCTTTGTTGACACTGACAGGCTTGGTTGTCATGGCAGCTTAACTGAATGGCTACTGTCAGAATACGGGGTCAGTAAAGGGGGTTAATAAAATTATCAAGCCAAGCAATAGATGCTTCCAGGGTATGGCGGAGATTTATCGTAACATATACCCCGGAGATTATCGAAGATGGTTAGAAGGTTGTTATATCTGCTACATTTCGATTTGCCAAACAACCTGGAATAATGATACCATCGCATCTGTCATTCAAACAGTTTGCCTGATTGTCTGTTCAATGAGACACTTGTCTACTGAGTATGTAAGCATTATTGTAGAATAACTTGTACTAAAAGAGATAATAACAAAGAACAATATATTCATCATTCAAAATTAATTTTGATATTAGGGCATCATGGGTGCCAAAGTGGATAGATTATGTTGAATATAAATTCACTGAATTTGTCTCGTGTCTAATTATTGTAAGATTGACTTTTCACTGACACGTGTCAGTCTTAAATGTAAATGTAAAGTCCTTGTTGGAAGTGTTGTAATTCAAGACAGCAGTAATGCATCAAATGATTTGATGTGTTGTAGCAGCATTTTAACTGTCATAAATATTTCCTGTGTTTTGACAGCACTGTAAACATCAAACCAATTGTTTCTATATTTGTAAACAATTTTATTGACATAATGGACATAATGGCTGACATGTAACACAACAAAATACTCGACTATTTAGAAACTTATGTAAATGAAATCATCACTTGAACAGACAATAAAAACAATTAAATAAACAAAGAAACAAATTTCCTGCCCTTCTCAGAAAATATCAAAAAAAGCCTCATAAAGGGTGGAATTGATGGATGTCAACTCATAAATACTGAGATCTCAAAATAAAGAGATGACATTAAGAAATTCTTGTCTCTAGGTGTATCACTTCTAAATGCAGTTCAAAGACTCCAGAAGTCTTATCTTCACTTATTCTGGAAGGTCACATATCAAACTCATTAAAGGAATGTTTAATAATATATCACAATTAGTATGGAATAAGAAGAGTTTTTGTAAGATGATATGAAATATATACACTATTGGTCCCACAGGTTTCATTTCATGAACATCATTCATGAAAAAATATAATTTATGAATTAAAACAGAGCCACGTTCTACAAAACATAACCATTTGTCAGCTTGCATCAAATATGCTGGCTAACTTCATTATATATGAATTAATCGGTCTCTTTGGAGTAGACATACATGATTGGTGGGTACTTGGGCGGATGCCTTGTGACTCAAACCTGGACCTAATATCAGACACTGTTGGTATAGTAGCCTTTTTCACATACCCATTACTGAAAGTCTTTCCAAACCTTGGACCAAATGTCATGTCATTCACCTCCCTCTCCTGAAACCTGTCCTGCCAGGTTAGCCTGTTTGGGTCTACCAGTGGTTGTTCATCTACCCTTTGTAGGCCATTAGAGTCTGCTAGTGGTATTCCCGCCACTGTCAACTTGTGTATCCTATTTGAGTCTGTCATTTGTGTTAAGGTTACCTCAGACTGACAGTCTGCCAGTGGTGTTCCAGTACCAAGGCATGTGTGAAGTCTAGGAGAGTCTGATTGTAGTGTTCCTGCCATCCTGGACCTCTGAATTCTATTAGACTCTGTCATTTGTGTTAAGGAGACCCTGGAGCTGTGAAGTCCATCAGAATGGGATGTGTGAACTCTGTCACAGTCTGCCAGTGATGTTCCTGCCACCTTGGATCTCTGTAGTCTAGCGTTCGCCAGGGTTGTTCCAACCATCATAGACCTCTGAATTCGTTTAGAGTCTGTCATTTCTGTTAAGGGTTCCCTGGAGCTGTGAAGTCCATCAAAGTGGGATGTATACAGTCTGTCAGAGTCAGCAAGTGATTGTCCTGCCAACCTGGACCTCCCAATTCTATGAGAGTCTGTCATTTGTGTCAAGACCAAATTGGACTTGTGGAGTTCAGAGTCTAGAGTTCTAAACCCCTGGGATGTGTACAGTCTATCTGAGCTGGAGAGTGGTGATCCAGAAAGCCTATACTTGTGTTGTCCAGAAAAGTCTGCCAGTGGTCTTCTATTCACCCTTGACGTATGTGGACTATTAAGATATGACTGTGGTGTTCCAGCCTCCCTTGGCTTGTGTCTTTTAGAGTTTGTCCGTGGTGTTCCTGTCATCCCAGACGACTGTTGTCTCTCAAATTTGGAAAGTGGTGGTCCAGGCACCCTTAGCTTGCGTTGTCTACTTGAGCTTGTCTGTGGTATTTTATCTACCCTATACATGTGTTGGCTGTAAGATTCTGACAGAGATGTTACAGCCATCTCTGGTGTTTGTAGTTCATCTCCTAGTGGTGTTCCAGCCACCACAGAATCTGGTAGTACACTCTCCTTTGAAGCATGGTTGAAACCAAAGATTGAGCTCAACTCTTTATACGCAACCTCCCCCTCCAATGGCTTCAGTCGAATTTCAACAGATGTCAGTACTCTCTCAGGTCCATCCTCAATACTATGCCAGTTTTTCTCCTCTGCATTCTGCTTCATACTCTGCATCTTTGTACTGGAACTACTGACAAGGAAAGCCTGTGGAGTTCCTAATGTGGGATACTGCACTGCACTATTCTTAGAAAATCCAAAAGATGGAATTCTGTTTGAATTACAGGCTTCAGTTTCACACAGTACTTGATTCAAAGACATTCCATGGCACTGTTGGACCTGTTCTCCACCTTGAAACCTGTGTGACTGTTTGCAATTTATAGTTTTGACTGATACATGTGCAGGTTCACAAGTTTTACAATGCTGGATTTTGATTTCACTGTTTTCATGGAGGAGGTTCTCTGAAAGGGTCTCTTTGTTGGGGCCGGAAGACATCTGAACACTGGAATATGAACTTCTGCAAGGAGAAGGTTCAACAAGCAAATCTCTTTTCTGTGTCATCACACTTTTGGAACAATTGTTTTTTAAACCAAACTCTACACCTTTCTGAGTTAAAGTCATCCTGTTTTCATCATGATCAGCTTCAGTGATCAAGTTCTTTGATTGATTCTGTTGCTGTCCATATATGGAATATGGGTGTGCTGAAATGTGTTCTGTGCCTACTGAATCCACCATTACAGCATCCTCTACTGTACTGTCAGTTGTTTCCTCTCCTTCAGGTTTAGACACCCTAGTAAAATCTCTTTCTGTAACATCTGATTGTTGTTCAGTTGCATCAGATCTGAATGGTGTGTGCTGTTCATCGCCTGATTTGTGTGAAACATAAACTGAAGAATTGTTCAGAATCCTGAGATCTCCAGGACTTAGTGAACGGAATATAGAATCTTTGGTACAGTACTTGAGCAAATCAGGAGACAAAGTTGGCGACTGTGAAGATGAACTAGAATAGGAAGGCGTTTCAACAGAAGTGTCATCCTGGGACGATGGTGGGGTGATTGGTGAAAAACTGTTGGTTGATGCTGAATTTGAGTTAAATGATGCTGTGAGACTCATCTTTATCTTGGAACCCATTAAGACTTTTTGAGAGCTTGGAGATCTGCTAGTGTTTCCATCTTTAACAGAAATGCTATCTTTCTGCCTAGGGAACAGAGCTCTCCTTGAAGAACTTCTTGTAACCATGGTCTGGGAATTTGTAGAGACAACAGAAGAAATAGGTATGAATGAATTGCCTTCATTCAGCTGTAAACCTCCAGGTGATGGTACACATACCTTATCTACCATCGGTCTGTCATTGTGTGCATCCTCCAAAGAAGCTGATGGGGTGAACATAGATGGTTTAGAGGGAGAAAACATGATCTCATTGTTCTGATCAAAACACATGTCTGTGTGTTCTTTTTCAGATGTGTGCTGCAACATATCTTGTTTTGTAACAGAGTTCCGAGTTTCTACCTGTTTCAAGCCCAAGTCCTGAATTTTTGCCTTTTCCATACTGTATTCCATATATTCATTTGATAGTGTTCTGCACACTCCACTGTCAGACTGAATCACACTGAGAGTCTTTGAAACATATTTATTCCCTGCCAAAATATTGTCTTGACTTTCAGTTGGTTCTGACTCATCACCTGCTTCTCCATCTGAAGGTTCACAAGGAGATGTAACTCTTTCTGCTTTCTTGGAAATAAAAGCCCTCCGAGCCATCTGTGCAAAGCCTTCTTCTGTATTGTTTCTACCAGTCCGTTCAGTCAGGGAGCGACAGACCCTCTGCTGACTATGGACCGACTGGTCTCCATTCCATGTACGACTCTTCGTGATGTCTGGATATCTGCTACCTCTAATGGCTCTATGGTCACTACTCTCTGATTCAGAATGATCAGACTCATATATTGTTGTCATCTGCTTCACTTGCGAAAAACTCACATGTGACCCTCGACTACTCTTTGAATAAATATCTTGCTTGGAATGAAATTTCTCCACTGTTGGTTTATCAGATTCATGCTCATTCTCTGAAAGATTCTGCACAGATCTGTTGATCATAAATTGAGACAGGAACTTCTTTTTAGCATCTGTCTTTGATTTGCTGTCTCTTCCAGTTTCAAAGTCATTGCATCCTGACACTCTCTCCTCTTCATATAACTGACCACCCTGCGTTAAAGTTCCATCTGGCGAAAGGTTATAGCTGTTCACATGTTGATTATCTGAAGGTATATCAGCACCATCACTTGCTGATGACACCCGTTCAGATCTGTCCTTCCAATCACCACCATCCTCCAATGAAAAACTTAACCCTGTTTCTCCAAATCGATTCATTCCTACCAATCCAAACTGTGGTCCACAATGATTCTTTTCATGTAAGGATTCAAGATTCTTTGCAACTGTGAATGAATCAACACCTGTGTCATTTGCGTCCATTCCATCATCAGTTGGTCCTACATGCTTGTTATCTGTGTCAGTTGGACCAATCTCTGTGAGAATTCCCCCATCCATTCCATCATCAGTTGGTCCTACATGCTTGTTATCTGTGTCAGTTGGACCAATCTCTGTGAGAATTCCCCCATCCATTCCATCATCAGTTGGTCCTACATGCTTGTTATCTGTGTCAGTTGGACCAATCTCTGTGAGAATTCCCCCATCCATTCCATCAACTACAGATGCATGAGGATCAATACTGACATCATCTGTTTCCAAGTCAGACTGCCCTGACACAGATGATGAAACTGCTGAGGAACCGACACTATCATCATTACCTTCATCACCAATAGTCAAAGAATCACTTGAGATTCCTAAAAAACAATTCTTTTGATCAGTGTTAATGTTTTCAGGAGGGCTCACTTCACCTCCATTTTTGTTTTCATGTCCTATGTTTTGATCAGTTATGTCTTCTTCTTCGGAATCACTACACATGGATAACAATGGTCTTTGGTTCCTTGGCATATAGATAACTGTATTTATAGTTGCCCAGCTTTCGTTACTGTGGGTAGATGACAGTAAAGAATGCCTTCTTTCACTATCAGAATGCAACAAATCTGCAGCCCGCCTCAAGTGCAAACACTTCTCTTCAGCTTCTTTCAAGAAATCAAGTGCAAAAATATCAAGTTTAGTCATCTGAGACCCATCTTCATTTAGCATTGGATCTTTGTCTTGACAGCAAATCTTTCCATGAGCAGAATCTGAAGTAGCATCAGATTCAGCAAGAACATCTGGATACAGACTATTCTCTTTCTCTGTCTCATATTTTCTCTGACTGCTATCATCAAGTGCAATGCTGTTCTTCTCGCATGCTGATTGAGCACGAAAATTTGAGATTACCCAGTCATCAGTAATACTGTGTCTCCTGTCTTGGGGTGATCCTGGCATAGCATCTAATGTCATCTGAGGTGAAACAGAGTTCACTGTTTTGTCTGCATCATTACGTGCACACGTTTTTGGACATGTTGTAGTGTTGGCACGAACATTCTGATAGAACAATTGATTTTCATCTTCATCTTCATCTTCCACAGTATTGAAAGTCTGCACAGAACAAGAAGATGTTTGTGTTGATATCTGTGAAGATTTGTCTGAGAGACTCTTTGATGGCACTTGATCCGAATCAGTCTGAGTATACTTTTCTGCTTGTAAGACATGAACATGTGCACAATGATGATCCCGATTTCCCTCATTCGTTTCTGCTTCCATCACACACTGAACACTTTGATCCTGTGTGATGTAGTAATCACTTGTACCATCAACGTCATCAAACCAGTCCCGTAGAAGCTGAACAGGTGGGAATTTTACAATGGGTGACAATCTTCCATCATCAGCTTCAACAAATCTACAGTGGCTTGTACTAGCTTCATCCCTGTGTTCCTTAATGTCCTTCAGAGGCTGATGTGGGATTGAGTGACACTGATGACTAACAACCCTTCTTTCAAATGCATCAATACTCATTTTACATTGGTCAAGTCGTGGTTCAGGTTTGCTACGGTCACTCTCAAAACTTCCTTTGCTGCTTTGCAGGCTGTCAGTTTCCTTTGAGACAGATGTACTTTCATCTGTATCCATACTATCCATTTGATTGTCAAGTCGTCCAACCTCAATAACAGTTACAGGGGACTGAGGCACAGGTGATGCTGATGTTGATGAGGATCCAGAGAGAGGAATATGAAGGTTGTCCACACTGAGGAACGATGTACTGCTGCCCATACTGCTTGTCACGTTTCCATCTACATCCTCCAGTACAATGGACACCATTGCTGGCTCAAGGAGCGCTGGACCAGGAGGCTTGGGTTGCTGATACTGCATGATATCTGCAACTTCTAAACTGTCTGTGGATGGTAGGGCTTCAGGGCTGATGTGTGGAGGTGCAACGTCCGTTTCACCAGGGTCAACATCTGACTTGGCAGGAACTACCATATTCAGTGAACCCATGTTGTTTAGTTCACCTGCTTCAGCGATGTTTGAAACACGTTTTGAAAAGTGAATTATGGCAGAGTTGGAGGAGTCACTGTCTGAATCAATGTTATTATCCTGACTTGATCCCCCTGACTTAATAGAAACCATTTCCTCTTTTAGAAATGCTTTGAATTGTGAAACCTTGTCAATACTTGTTCTTCTTGACCTGCTTTCATCCTCTTCATTCAATGTTTCAAGAAACAGCGGCAGAGACTTTTGCCTTGCATTCATCCACTGTCGTCTCCTCCTGGAGCTTCCAAACTCTCCAATGCAATCAAATTTCTTTTGGTCTTTGGGATGCATTTTTGAAACTTCTTGACCCTCATAATATGGGTATGCAGAGACTGTTTCAGACTTTCCTGGGTGGCATTTCAAGGGAAAATGCTCTGGATAGAAAGAAGTCTGGTTTGGAGTTGTCCTTCCTGAAGTGCCCCTGCTAGGCAGAGAACACTCATCAACATTTTCCTGGCATTCACTGATCTGTTGACTCTGACTCCATTCTTTCTGTGCCTTAGCCATCTTCTGGTACCAATCCTTGAGGAACCTCTCTGGCAGTAAACTATCTGAGCCACTGAAGCCAAGACTGATCAAGATGCGCTCAGCATTAACTGGCAGGAAAGGGTTGAAAGGATGATAGTAATCTAGTGATTGGGCTGAAGGAATGATGGCAGGATTGTCCTCACTGGCACTGCTCTGTCTTCGGTTATGGCTGGAGTCACTGAAATTTGATGTGTTTTGTCTATGAAACCCATTTCTCTTGTTAGACTCTTGCCAAGACGACACATCTGTGCTGAATGAAGAAGTGGACATGCTTAAATTGCGTTCAAGTTTTCTACTTGACTGACTGTGAGGTCTAAATTTGACACTTTGACTGACAGGATACATTTCTTTCATTGAGCTTAACCCAGATATTTCTTGAAAATCTGTCTTACTGCCGAATTTCATTTTCGCAAAAGGAATATCACCTTCATCTTCATCTGGTATGATTAAAACTTTCTGCCGTCCTTTCCTGTCATTTGTCCCTCTTAAATCTAGTAACCCTGAAGAAGCAGAGCGTGTTTTAAGGGCACCAACATCTTCAAATTCACTGGAATCATTCGTTGTTTCACCAATATTCCATTCTAAGACACGCTGGAAAATTCTATCCATATAACTAGCATCAGACAACTGAAAATGAGGGTCAAGGCTGTCAGTATCATTGATAACAGATCCAAGAGAACTGGTTGATCTTGACCTAAACTCTGAGCTGGAGCAATCTCTGTCTGCCAAATGCCCACTGGATGTCCCTGTAGAGCTGCTGTTGCAGGAGTTCTGTCGTTGAAATGATTTGGTCACATCAGACAAAAGATTCCTCCCATGCACAGACTCTGCAGACGAGGAGGACTTGGAGAAGCATATGGACTCCACTTCCTCAAATGTTGAAGAAGAGGAGTCTGGTCTTGTGGAGAAATTCTTTGCTCTCCAGAAAGCATCATCCCAGGAAAAAAGACCACCATTCTTTGCTTTGGATGACAGGCCGTCATTTGGTATGCCACTGAAACAAAGGACAAACAGTCATCTTCATACACTTAGTTTATGAATTTGTACCTGGCGTTGGTCTAGCAGTTAAAAACTTTGCTTATCATGTGCGAGTGAGTGAGTGAGTTTGGTTTTACACCCCTTTTAGCAATATTCCAACAGTATCATGATGGGGGACACCAGAAATGGGCTTCATACACTGTATCCATGTGGGGGATTGATCCTAGGTCTTCTGCATGATAAGCAAACACTTTAACCATTAGGCTCATTCACACTCAGCTCATTCACATTCAGGTCTATGTGGAAAGAGAAGACAAAGGAGAAATGGATAAAAAGAAAGAATGAAATAGGGAAAAGGAATAAAAGAAGAATTAGCGAAGAATGAGTGTGCTTGGATGTTTTTTGTATCCAAGCAGGAACAAGTGGAAAGAACAAGAACATAATCAATGAATGATCAGGAAGGAAAGAAGCATATCAGGGGAAGAAGTAGATATGATAGATGAATTGGTAAAATGGCAGAGAAACAAGATAATATGACACAAACAAGGTAATATGGGAAAGAAAAAAGGTAACAATGAAAGGAGGAAATATGATAAAGAAAGAAGAAAATATAAGAATGAAAGGAAATATGACAGTGAAATTAGTTTTATGTTGCATTCATTTATGGCAATGGTCTGTAAATAGTTGAGTCTGGACCAGACAATCCAGTGATAAACAGCAGGGGCAACTGGAAACTAATTACATGTGTCAACTGACTCAGCGTGTGTGACCACCCTATCCTGTTAGTTGCCTCCTCTTCATGGGTCAGGAAATATGATAAAGAAAGAAGAAAACAATGACAGGAAATATATTACAAAATGCCATTTCAAAATGAAAGGAAATATGATAGTGTGTCAGTGAATGAGTGAGTTTAGTTTTTTGTCGCACTCAGCAATATTCCAGCAATATGGCAGAATTCTATAAATAATCAAGTCTGGACCAGACAATACAGGGATCATCGTTCTGTGCACTTGGGAACTGATGACATGTGTCAACCAAGTCAACGAGCCTGGGCACCCCTCATACAGAAAGTATGGGTTACTGAAGGCCAATATTCTTGGGTAGGAAACGTGGTAATTAAAGAAGAAAATGAACGGAAATATGACTGAGGAAGAAGAAAACATAACAGTGATTGGAAATCATCCTTCTAAGAAAGATGAAAATATAACAAGGAAATATCAAAGAGAAATGAGGATAACTACCAAAAAGAGGAAATATGAGACGGAAAAATAATACAGCACAAATCTGATTTAATAGGGAGAAAATAGTAAACATAATAGAGAAATATGATTGAGAAACAGAACACAACAGAGACAGAAGGAAATACGACAGGAAGAAAATAATACAACATGAGAGAAAGATGTGAGAGACTGAGTTAAGTTTTACGTCGCCTTTAGCAATATTCCTATACTATCCTGGTGGGGGATACCAGAAACAGGTTTTACTAATGTACATATGTGGGGAAATGAACCTGGTGTGTTCGGTCTGATGATCGAACATTTTAACCACTAGGCTACCCCACTGCCCATATATAAAAGAAAACCAAAGAATAAATGATAGAAAAGATGATAAAAAGGAGGAGATTTTCTTTGTCAATCAAAAGTGTTCCTTCCTTCACAGACAAATGAAGTCTGAACAAACATTACATAAACATGGTAAGTCATCCTTGATGTGCCATTCAGTCAGTTGTGTGTTTGTACATAGACAATCTATAGACAAATCTGGAAAAATAGAAAGAAGCGTGTGTAGCCTTTTTTCAGTGAATCTGTGTTCATTCATGATTTTTCTTATCAAATAAAGCAAATGCATTCCCATATAAATTCAATATGTTGATGTATTGCCGGGGCTGAAAAATTGCCTGATGCCTGGAACAAATCAGTTTTTATTTTGGGCAATCAGATAATGGTATTTTAGTTGTACGTGGGCTTCTAGATAATTTGTGCATATGGTTTCAAACTACAAATAAACTTGGATTTCAAGTGATATCTTCTCAAAACGTTGCTGTCAAATTTTGTGATTAAGTAGGGTTATCACATGTCACTTCTCAATAAAATGTAAATAGTTTCAGAAAAAATTAACATCAAATACCATGTTTATTTATTCTTTTATAATTATGTCATGATGATTATGTCATAAAATCAGGGCAAGTAGAAAATTAGTCAGGACAAGTTACTTTCTTGAAGGTACTTGCCCTGCGGCAGGTGGCTTTTAGAAAAAAAAATTGAGCCCCTGTATTATTACAGCATCATATTGTAGTTAAGGACCACCATGATTTGGGATTATTCTGAAATAACACTCATTCCTTAATCCTTAATCTTAATCCCAAACCATCCGCCTATGTCATTATCTGTTAAGCTAAAACAGCCCTATGGATTTTATACAAGATATAACAGTCCTATGGTTTATATAAATACCTCCCAGTCATTACCAGCATATAATTGATGATACCACACCTCAATGAAAAAATTGGGATATGCATACCTCATAGCTACTGAAAGCTGGGACCGAATATCCTTCGTCATGCAATAATAATCGGATTCATTGTGTCGTTTCACGAGCGTACATAGTGTTACCTATGTTCCCTGTGACTAGGAGCATATAAACACTTACATACAGGGTGTGGCAGCGGAGAAGTCATGTGACTGACGTGTTGTCAACTGCACTGTTCAAGTAATGAGGGTAACTGATCAATACTGGAACAGTTGGAACACCAAGAACATCACATTCAACAGGTATTGATCAGTCAAGAGCAAGATGCCAGTTGCAGAAGCTATTGGAAAATGGAGATGGTCTTTGGATACAGATATGACTTCCGTTTGGATATGACTTCAGGGTGTTGACAAAAATAATGTTGAGAGAAAGAGTCAGGGTGTGTGTGTGTGTTGAGGGGATGGGAAGGAGGACAGAAGAGGGACAGGAGGGAGGGAGGGAGGAGAATGAGAGAGGGGGTTTCATAAAAAGCTGCTCCTATTGTAGTGTTGTGGTTGGCGTATGAATATCTTTGATTCAGAAAACGTGATAATTTATACATATAATGGTATATGGATGGGCTATTCAAAAGATTAATTGCACACAGTGAGCGCACTGACTGACTGTATGTGTGAATGAATGAATGAATGAATGAATGAATGAATGAATGAATGAATGAATGAATGATTGAGTTGTATATGAGATTGTGATGTTGATCAAAGGATTGTCTTGTCCAGACTCGATTATTTATAAACTGCCACCATACAGCTGGAATATTGCTGAGAGGGTGCTAAACAACAAACAAACACTGAGGAAGTCTACATAAATATCTATGGTGTGCAAAGCATAAATGGTAATTACTGAAAATTTATTTTTTATGACCAGAAAAGAAAATGAATCAACAAGCTACCATCGAGCTCATCTTGCTCCCAGTGTGCGAAATAGTCACAATGCTTGAAAGTTACCAGCCCAGAAAATAATTCACAAGTCTGATATTTGAATGCAGAAACTAAACAAAAGATTTAAAAAATGTAAAATACCATCAAAAAGAAATACGATAACACATTTCTGTATTAATTTGTCTGTGCTCATATAGTTTAAATCAGTCATCATTTAACTGTTGACATAATGCACGGGATGAAGTCATCATAATCTTGCATGATTTAAAAGTGTATCAAAACTTCAAAGTGTATTATAAAAGTCAAAGAGAGTTATATATTTACAAAATGACCCCATGAAAATTCAGTCTGGACACTGACTGGGTCGATTTACTGGCCTGACTGGATATTTACTAGCCATGAGCTAGCGGGCCTGTGGCTATTTCACTCAATGTATGCTCCATGATAAGCATATTTGACACTGTGAAGGAAAAATACTTCAGATTAAAGTAAGTGGTTTAATTCACTGTCATCCTATCAATGTTGCTGTCAAACCTATTTGACAAGAGAGAAACATAATGACAACCCAAAATATAACTAGCAATAATTATTTACTTGGTATGAGTTAAGTTTCATTTAAATTTTTAAGGAAGAATTAAATTTTTGGATTTATATAAGCCCCAAAATTACATATTTTATGTAAATAAAATAGAAAATTGAATTAATTATGCACTGGCTAATCAAGAATAATAATGTTTGATATTTAATCGATTATTAATTTGCAAAATATTGATTCAGTTGTCCTTTCTATAATAACACATTTGTTTGAAATCATCCATCCCTTTACAAAATCTTGTCCTGAAATTAATTCAGCAGACTAAAGTTTAAAGATGATCAAACATCTGAGTTATTTCCATCCTGTCACTACATGATCCAAATTCAAAATATTTTGGTTTGTTTCGATAAAAAAATGAAATAAACTGAAGCAAATATAATACAGGTACAAATCACCATACATACATGGACTGAACCTTTAGGTAGTTCCCGAAGTGGCACCCAATCACATCCAATAATAGTGTACATACAACCAGACCAATTTTCCGCCACTGATGGTGGTGACAACTACCATCATCACAGTAACACTTGTCTGCGGCCCATGCAACAAACAGGCAACCTTCCTGTTTCGCAAAGCTGCACAGCATGGATAACATGATAGGAACTGATGAGTTGCCATGGTAATCGTTAAATCATCTACTCCAGATCAGGTGGTGAAACCAAGGCAAATTATTTGATAAAAGTAATCACCTGGTCACGACATTTGTGACGTGAATGATAATAGTATCGGAGACAACGCGGTGATTGGGGTGATAGTGGCGGTGTCGATTCCAGTATTGACTGACAAGTGTCACCTTGGCCATTGTTGACAAGCAGCTGGATATTCCTAGCTAGTCTCTTATTTGTATTCTTTCTCAGACACAGATTTAGCACGTAGGCTGTCATTTTTTGTTCATTTCAGTAACATTCCCACTATGTGACATTGTCATGCAAATAATCCAGCCTTGATCAGACAATCCAGTGATTGCCATAATCAGCATTCATCGTCAGCACCAAGATGAATCTTGCTGCCAAAGCACCATTCTCTATTGATAAATTACACAACCCAAATTATAAATTTTGAATATGTTCTGCCACCTACAAAGATTTGATCAGAGTTCATTTTGACATTTATCACTAACTTGTGTTTCTACAGTTGTAAGGAAGGTAGGGTAGGCTAGTGGCTAAGGTGTTTGCTCATCACAGTGGAGGCACATGTTCAATTCCCCACATGTGTACAATGTGTGAAGCCAATTTCTGGTGTCACATGTGTGATATTGATGAACATTGCTAAAAGTGGCGTAAAACTATACTCACTGACTGACTTCAACAATATTAACATGAAACAGTAAGATCTGTACTTCCTGCAGTCACACTACCAACATTGCAGTTACATTGCAGCTGGACACTTGCACAATACGTATTGGTTCCTTGTACAACAAATATTGGCTTGATGCACAACAGGTGTTTAGTGTGCAATGAAAGATAGCTACGTGCACACTAGGTGTTGGTTTGAAGTGCAACAAATGTTGGCTAGGTGTAGAATAGATGTTGGCCAGATGTACTATGAATTTTGGCTAGGTGTAGAATAGGCGTTGGCCAGATGTACAATAAATGTTGTCTATGTGTAGAACAGGTGTTGGCCAAATGTACAATAAATGTTGTCTATGTGTAGAACAGGTGTTGGCCAGATGTACAATAAATGTTGTCTATGTGTAGAATATGTGTGGGCCAGATGTACAATAAATGTTGTCTATGTGTAGAACAGGTGTTGGCCAGATGTACAATAAATGTTGTCTATGTGTAGAACAGGTGTGGGCCAGATGTACAATAAATGTTGTCTATGTGTAGAACAGGTGTGGGCCAGATGTACAATAAATGTTGTCTACGTGTAGAACAGGTGTGTGCCAGATGTACAATAAATGTTGTCTATGTGTAGAACAGGTGTGGGCCAGATGTACAATAAATGTTGTCTATGTGTAGAACAGGTGTTGGCCAGATGTACAATAAATGTTGTCTATGTGTAGAACAGGTGTGGGCCAGATGTACAATAAATGTTGTCTATGTGTAGAACAGGTGTGGGCCAGATGTACAATAAATGTTGTCTATGTGTAGAATAGGCATTGGCCAGATGTACAATAAATGTTGTCTACGTGTAGAACAGGTGTTGGGCAGATGTACAATAAATGTTGTCTATGTGTAGAATAGGTGTGGGCCAGATGTACAATAAATGTTGTCTACGTGTAGAACAGGTGTTGGCTAGATGTACAATAAATGTTGTCTATGTGTAGAACAGGTGTGGGCCAGATGTACAATAAATGTTGTCTATGTGTAGAACAGGTGTTGGGCAGATGTACAATAAATGTTGTCTATGTGTAGAATAGGTGTGGGCCAGATGTACAATAAATGTTGTCTGCGTGTAGAACAGGTGTGGGCCAGATGTACAATAAATGTTGTCTATGTGTAGAATAGGCATTGGCCAGATGTACAATAAATGTTGTCTATATGTAGAACAGGTGTGGGCTAGATGTACAATAAATGTTGTCTACGTGTAGAATAGGTGTTGGCCAGATGTACAATAAATGTTGTCTATGTGTAGAACAGGTGTTGGCCAGATGTACAATAAATGTTGTCTATGTGTAGAACAGGTGTTGGCCAGATGTACAATAAATGTTGTCTATGTGTAGAATAGGTGTGGGCCAGATGTACAATAAATGTTGTCTACGTGTAGAACAGGTGTGTGCCAGATGTACAATAAATGTTGTCTATGTGTAGAACAGGTGTTGGCTAGATGTACAATAAATGTTGTCTATGTGTAGAATAGGTGTTGGCCAGATGTACAATAAATGTTGTCTATGTGTAGAACAGGTGTTGGGCAGATGTACAATAAATGCTGTCTATGTGTAGAACAGGTGTTGGCCAGATGTACAATAAATGTTGTCTATGTGTAGAACAGGTGTTGGCCAGATGTACAATAAATGTTGTCTATGTGTAGAATAGGTGTGGGCCAGATGTACAATAAATGTTGTCTATGTGTAGAACAGGTGTTGGCCAGATGTACAATAAATGTTGTCTATGTGTAGAACAGGTGTGGGCCAGATGTACAATAAATGTTGTCTATGTGTAGAACAGGTGTTGGCCAGATGTACAATAAATGTTGTCTATGTGTAGAACAGGTGTTGGCCAGATGTACAATAAATGTTGTCTATGTGTAGAATAGGCATTGGCCAGATGTACAATAAATGTTGTCTACGTGTAGAATAGGCGTTGGCCAGATGTACAATAAATGTTGTCTACGTGTAGAACAGGTGTGGGCCAGATGTACAATAAATGTTGTCTATGTGTAGAACAGGTGTTGGCCAGATGTACAATAAATGTTGTCTATGTGTAGAACAGGTGTGGGCCAGATGTACAATAAATGTTGTCTATGTGTAGAACAGGTGTTGGCCAGATGTACAATAAATGTTGTCTATGTGTAGAATAGGCATTGGCCAGATGTACAATAAATGTTGTCTATGTGTAGAACAGGTGTTGGCCAGATGTACAATAAATGTTGTCTATGTTTTGAACAGGTGTGGGCTAGATGTACAATAAATGTTGTCTACGTGTAGAATAGGTGTTGGCCAGATGTACAATAAATGTTGTCTATGTGTAGAACAGGTGTTGGCCAGATGTACAATAAATGTTGTCTATGTGTAGAACAGGTGTTGGCCAGATGTACAATAAATGTTGTCTATGTGTAGAACAGGTGTTGGCCAGATGTACAATAAATGTTGTCTATGTGTAGAATAGGTGTTGGCCAGATGTACAATAAATGTTGTCTATGTGTAGAACAGGTGTTGGCCAGATGTACAATAAATGTTGTCTATGTGTAGAATAGGTGTGGGCCAGATGTACAATAAATGTTGTCTATGTGTAGAATAGGCATTGGCCAGATGTACAATAAATGTTGTCTAAGTGTAGAATAGGTGTTGGCCAGATGTACAATAAATGTTGGTCTGATCCTAAACAAATGTTGGCTAATGTACAATAGGTTTGGGTTTAATGTACAACAAATGTTGGCTAATGTGCAATAGAACTTAGCCAGGTGTACAATAAATGTTGGTTACATGTATAACAGGTGTTGGTCATATGTACAGCAAATGTTGGATAGGTATGCTGTAGGTGTTGGCTGGGCATACAACAAATGTTGGATAGGTATGCTGTAGGTGTTGGCTGGGCATACAACAAATGTTGGATAGGTATGCTGTAGGTGTTGGCTGGGCATACAACAAATGTTGGATAGGTATGCTGTAGGTGTTGGCTGGGCATACAACAAATGTTGGATAGGTATGCTGTAGGTGTTGGCTGGGCATACAACAAATGTTGGATAGGTATGCTGTAGGTGTTGGCTGAGCATACAACAAATGTTGGAAAGGTATGTTGCAGGTGTTGGTTAGGCATATAACAAATATTAGGTAGGACATAACAAACATCAGCTATTGAGCTACTAAAGTTTAACCGACAAATGTTCACTCACCTTTGTTCATACATTCCAAAGGGATAGATCAGGACGACTTCAGAAATGATCCATTATCTTGTTCTTGTGAAGCTTGCGGCATCATCAACGATGCTTAATCAGTTCCATCAATGTCTTCATATGTCACATTCAAACTTCACACTGCTCTCCCAGCCGTGGCTACTAAATTGTGCTGTCAACATGTCCAAACCCACAGGCAGTTCTCCTCACTGTATGGTAGCATTTGCTGCAGAAATTCTGCACCGATCTCAAAGCTTTAAGTTTGCTACAATTTATAACATTTTCAACTGTTCTAGCAGCAGTAGCAGTAGACTCTGTGGACAAGTGAAATGTCTTCGGTTCTCTTCTCTAGTGCTGGTGAAATATTTCTAACACTGTAACTTAAGAGTACGTCACAACAGCAGCTTCAAAATATTGCCTTCAACATCACCAATCCACATCACATAGTATCAACAAATTCAACAGAATGAACAAAGTTGTGTCCATTGTTGTGTTTGGTGCGACTTGTCAGTGCAATTCGACATGCAACCAAACACACATTATCTGAGCCTCATTGTGATCAACAACAGATCCCGAGCCGGTACACAATAGATCATACCGATACTGAGTCTCAAAGCAATATGCTGTTGTCTATTCCAAGGGGACCACCATGCCAACAGGGTAGCTGATTGACAGTTTCTGGCATCACAGTTATCAGACAACCACACCTTGTATGGTCTGGTGCCAAAGCAGGTAGATGGCTCACCAACAAGGTGACTAATAAATATGATTTAGCAGTATCCGGTGTAATATTTCATCTGCTAGAAGTGTTACCAATACCTTGACCATACAAACAATCTCAAAATTACCATCATTTACATGGTCCCTCATGTTAATTAGTTTCATAATGTACCTTATTGGAAATTTCAAATGGAATCAACTCAAAACCATCCTATATACTTCATACACTTTCAATACCATTCATTAACACTCCATGTTGCCATGGAAACCAACAATTTTAAAAAATGAGCATGTGGGTGGAAGTTGCTGAAAACATACAAATGGTTACGCTGTAAAGGAGAAAAATGAGATGAGAGATTCACATCTGTCAGGAAAATTTAGACTCCGTCCATTAAGGACTTGGCATAGCAGCTAGGGGCTGGGTGGATGGAGAAAAATATGATTCAGGGACTGAGAACCAAACTATTGATCCACCATTTACTTCTGTGACCTCCCAAGAAGCTTTTAGTTTTTCACCCTCCCATGTCCCTTGCACATAATGTTCTTGTTTCTCCTTGCACATAATGTTCTTGTTTCTCCTTAAGACAAAATGCCAAAATTTGTACATTTTGTCATAAAATATCCATTTGTTTTCATGCTATTCCCCAAATATGTCATTTTTATTTAAGATTATAGCGTAGAGCTTGTCATATCATAGGTGACAGTTTTCTGACCTCTCTTCCAACAGACATCATCGATCCATTCATTGAAGTTCTTTGGATTCTCATCTAATTCAGCGGTTTATCAGTTTCTTATGTTTCCAAGCAACACATCATTTGGAAAGTCATTCGATTGACAATGTTTTGTCTGTATCAGTGTATGTATATATATAGGACGTGACAAACACAGGATTGTTTCCAGTGTTTGTCAATGTTACCATTGTCTATGTTACCATTGTCAGGATGGAAACACACCCTAATGCCTGAGGTGGTAATAGATTATTAGCACTTTGCCTTCAGGCTCTACTAAATTACCTTGTGTAATATACGTCCAAGATATTTACAATGTTCCAGAATGCTCAAACACAGCCATGGTTTCTCCTGCGATTACATGGCATTCAATGATGTTGTCAAGTCTAGATATAATGAATACACCTCCAAGATATGTTCAAGATTCCAGAATGCCTAAATACAGTCTTGTTTTCACTTAGGATTCCATAGCATGCAATGAAGATTTCAATGTTAAGATTCAATGTATTACACCTCTAAGTTTTGTACAGAAAATACACAAGCATGAATACACAAATGAATGTACACATGCATGTACACACATGTACACGAATGTACGAATGTGCGCACGCGCACGCACGCACGCACGCACACACGCACGCACAAAAAATATATGGTTTTGGTATCTTTCCAGGGCACATCTGTAAAATATTCACTTAAACGTATCTGACACAGATTATCTTTCTGGCAAGATGGTTAGCATGTATTAATGCTGTTTTTCTTAAATGTAGCCTCTTCCAAAAGTCCATACTAACAATTTTGATTTCAATAGCATTTGCTAGTTTCAGTCCCACAAATTTTTGGCATACAGAGCAAGACACATCTAACTATATATCACTCAGACATGCATTTGGCAACACTGTTTTTGGTGAGTTTGGAAACAAGACTCAACCTTACCTTAGCCGTGCAGGACTGACACTTCTAGGACGTGGCAGTTTGATAATATCCGTGGTGCTTCGAGAGTCTGACGCTGGTAAGGAGCTGAAGGGTGATTTCCTTAGTGTTAGATCATCTGGAATAACAAGTCATCATATATACACATCGGGACCAGAGAAGTTCCAGGTTAGGACTTGTATTCATCAACCAATTTGTGTTTACCCTCATGACGATCTGAGTTAGAATAGGTCTTCAACAACCCATGTGTGTCCCCCCTAATGAAGATCTGGGTTTGAATAGGTCTTCAACAACCCATGTGTGTCCACCCTCATGAAGATCTGGGTTAGAATAGGTCTTCAACAACCCATGTGTGTCCACCCTCATGAAGATCTGGGTTAGAATTGGCCTTCAACAACCCATGTGTGTCTACCCTCATGAAGATCTGAGTTAGAATAGGCCTTCAACAACTTATGTGTGTCTACCCTATTGAAGATCTTGGTTAGAATAGGTCTTCAACAACCCATGTGTGTCTACCCTCATGAAGATCTGGGTTAGAATAGGCCTTCAACAACCCATGTGTGTCTAGCCTCATGAAGATCTGGGTTAGAATTGGCCTTCAACAACCCATTTGTGTCTAGCCTCATGAAGATCTGGGTTAGAATAGGCCTTCAACAACCCATGTGTGTCTAGCCTCATGACGATCTGAGTTAGAATAGGTCTTCAACAACCCATGTGTGTCTACCCTCATGAAGATCTGGGTTAGAACTGGTCTTCAACAACCCATGTGTGTCTACCCTCATGAAGATCTGGGTTAGCATTGGCCTTCAACAACCCATGTGTGTCTAGCCTCATGAAGATTTGGGTTAGAATTGGCCTTCAACAACCCATGTGTGTCTACCCTCATGAAGATCTGGGTTAAAATAGGTCTTCAACAACCCATGTGTGTCTACCCTCATGAAGATCTGAGTTAGAATTGGCCTTCAACAACCCATTTGTGTCTACCCTCAAGAAGATCTGGGTTAGAATAGGTCTTCAACAACCCATGTGTGTCTACTCTTATGAAGATCTGGGTTAGAATAGGCCTTCAACAACCCATGTGTGTCTAGCCTCATGAAGATCTGGGTTAGAATTGGCCTTCAACAACTTATGTGTGTCTACCCTCATGAAGATCTGGGTTAGAATTGGCCTTCAACAACCCATTTGTGTCTACCCTCAAGAAGATCTGGGTTAGAATAGGTCTTCAACAACCCATGTGTGTCTACTCTTATGAAGATCTGGGTTAGAATAGGCCTTCAACAACCCATGTGTGTCTAGCCTCATGAAGATCTGGGTTAGAATTGGCCTTCAACAACTTATGTGTGTCTACCCTCATGAAGATCTGGGTTAGAATTGGCCTTCAACAACTTATGTGTGTCTACCCTCATGAAGATCTGGGTTAGAATTGGCCTTCAACAACCCATGTGTGTCTACTCTCATGTAGATCCAGGTCAGAATTGGTGTTCAACAACCCATGTGTGTTTTTCTCTCATGAAGATCTGAGTTAGAATAGGTCTTCAACAACCCATGTGTGTCTACTCTCATGAAGATCTGAGTTAGAATAGGTCTTCAACAACCCATTTGTGTCTACCCTCATGAAGATCTGGGTTAGAATTGGCCTTCAACAACTTATGTGTGTCTACCCTCATGAAGATCCAGGTTAGAATTGGCCTTCAACAACCCATGTGTGTCTACTCTCATGTAGATCCAGGTCAGAATTGGTGTTCAACAACCCATGTGTGTCTACTCTCATGAAGATCTGAGTTAGAATAGGTCTTCAACAACCCATTTGTGTCTAGCCTCATGAAGATCTGGGTTAGAATTGGCCTTCAACAACCCATGTGTGTCTAGCCTCATGAAGATCTGGGTTAGAAAAGGCCTTCAACAATCCATGTATGTCTAGCCTCATGAAGATCTGGGTTAGAATAGGCCTTCAACAACCCATGTGTGTCTACCCTCATGAAGATCTGAGTTAGAACAGGTCTTCAACAACCCATTTGTGTCTACCCTCATGAAGATCTTGGTTAGAACAGGTCTTCAACAACCCATGTGTGTCTACCCTCATGAAGATCAACGTTAGAACTTCTCTTTAGCAACCCATTGTTCTGGTCTGTACCGTTGGTACTGACATAACATACACCAGTATAGAGCCAGTATTGGACCAGTGCTTATTTTCCTTTAGTGGCCCGTTACAGGAAAACTGTACCAGGCCACATATGGATGGTTACCGTAAACACAGCACCACAATGCTGTACTGGCTGTACTGGCTGTACTGGCTGTTGCTATTTAGTGTTGAGCTAAATCATGAATAATAACATGCAGTATAGATTTTGGTGAGACAAGAGCGTTTTGAAAATTTTAAACATTCAGTCATTCATCATATATGCCATGTTTTTAGATCATGCAAAAACCTGTTTGCATATTTAATTCAAAATCATAACTTCAATTCAGGAGGAATTAAACTCACATGCATACTCTAGTGTTTTGTTTTTTGTTTTTTCTCCTTCAGATTATTTTTGTTTGGTATCAGCTTGTTTTAAACTGTAGAAACGGTACTAAACTTATAACCGGGCCAGTGTCGGTGAAACTGTGAAGGATCAATTAGGCAACCATTATGGCTGTGTACTGGGCCAGAGTTCTGTGCCTGTACTGGGCCACTTCAACGCCAGTGTGCAAAATAGTACAGGCCCAGTTCCGGAATGCCTTAAATGGGCCTTATGCTCTGACTATGATGGGCCAGTACTGGTTCAGTTACGTGATGTTAGCTGTGTTGCTGTGAGCAACAACAACAAACAAACAAGCAAACATCTTTCATATCCTTCAGTGAATAATTCAAGCTATGTTTTTCACACTTAGCAAGGAATCTTTGTATAAACTTTTCCACATTCATGTTTCTCATATTCCCTAGAATGGACCTGCTATGGACATTAAAAGCATCAAAATAAGAAAATGCAATCCCTGTTATATCATACAAAATCTTTACCATGGTGTTCCTATTACAGCTGTGAAAATATTGACTACACAGTTTTCTGTTATTAAAACCTTTCCTTGTTATTTTAGAAGGAATGTTTTACAAAAATATGCCAAATATCTCAACTATTATACAGGTCAGCCCAGTTTGTATGTGGCGTGGAGTCATCCCACTGATGACATCCTTGCATTGTCAGCTTGCTGATGGGGTAAACCTCTTGGTCATGTGGACAAGACAACCGAGTTTGGATCAGAAGGTCCGTGGTTTGAATTCCAGCACAGGACTTTGAAATTTCATACATAAAGACAAATAGTTGCAAAAACATTTTTGGTTCAGTATCAAACAGAACTAAAACATCACTCACTTGCAGGTTTATTCTGAAAACTTGAGAATAATCTTCCTGAAGGGAAGCTTTTTGAATCTTCTGTTGGTTTAGGATCTGGAATATAAAGAAATGAATGAGTGTAACAATACAACAGCAGGAGATATCCATCTAATGAATATATGCTATATTTTCTGAAAATTCACTGTAAACATTCCATCTACGAAGTATTATCTTACCTCATGTTTAATTGTAATTATATTTTTACCATTTTTTGACCAAAAAATAGACAAAAATTTTGAATATGCCTGAAAAATATGAACACATTTAGATTGACTCTGAAAAATGTATATATGTTACATATGTCATATTTGGGATTTCACTTTCTTATGTTGATAAGAAGTTAAAAACCTTGATCATACTAAAGCTTTATAAGATCAGTAACAATAACTCTTAAATGGAAGCTTAATGCCTCACCAAATTCATGATATAGCATGACATCATGGAAAATACAAGAAACTGAAAATATTACATGATAATACCACTATATAGCAATTTGAATATATTATCAGTATTATCTTATAATATTAGTTCAATCATATTCATAAAATACTGTGCATGTTTTTACCAATTACGTTAAAACTGACCTGATACAAAAAGCATTGTAACATTGATAGGTACAACAGTGTGAGTTACAATATTCTTATACCAGCAATATATTATAATCATATTTAATACACTTGTGTCAGCAATGCTCAGTTATACTGTGGCATAACATAGAGAATTAATTGTATTTTAAGAATATCTAATTTAATTTTATTAGAGCGAATTATTTGCCATTCTGAGGAGTTTGAAATGCAGGGGTGAGTAAACTTATTCCATCAGGTTATTGCTAACAGTGCACTGAGTCAACAGATATTCTCAAAACAGACAAATATTAATGCCTCAAGAAAAATCATGCATATTTTCATGTTATAAGAAAACATGCTGCATGCAGTGTATATAGTTGTGGAAGCATTACATAAGTCCCACTACCATGCATAAATAGTGAACAAGTTTATATACAAACAGTACATGGATGCACATATGCAAGTCTTACATGAGATACCACCACCGTGGTTCGTATTTGATTGCACCTGGGTCTTAGATTCTCGATTCGCAAGTTTTTTGGAAAGTGTTTTTAACTTGCTGGATGTATCCTTGGATGTTTGGCCAATCATTAGATCCTGAAAACGACTTTCAAAATCCTCAGTTTTTACAGATTCTAAGTCACTGGCATAACCTGTCTGCGGATGAGGTAAGAGTTGTTTGATCTTGGGTGGCCGGCTCATGACTGACACATGATTTGAGTGTGGTGGCAGATCGGCAGGACCTATTCCAAAGTAAACAGTCAATAGTAATGCAGTTGTAAATATCAACTGTTGGTGTAGGACTGGGATGTCTTCTCTGTCCTATTATATTTCTAGAAATACCTTAAAAATTTTCATACAAAAATAGTGATGATCATTTCCTGAAAACAAAGTCATATGTCACCTAAATTCAGGCCTACTACAGGAAACCAGGTGCAAACTCCCAAATCTTAGATTATGCGGACATCTTAGACATAAATAGTTACTAAAAGTGTAAACATCCTTCTACAGTTTGTATTCAACAGAACCAAACATAGGAAATCACATTAAATCATCAAATGGATATAGATCCATGTGATTTACCATGTTTGTTCTACTGAAATTGAGCAGGGTTCTTATCAATACAAAACTTATGGCATCTTGTTTCTGTTTGTACTTTATTTCATGTGTGAATGTTTGGTAGTTTTTAGCTGTTTTTCCTTGGTAGGCCTTTAACCTGGCATTTCATCACATTAATATTACAAGAACAATAGCAGAATGTTCATGACATAAACGACACTGACAACATTCAACTTTTAATTCATCACAAGAACCTGTTTCCATCCATGGCTACAATATCATGCCGTATGTTAGATATCAATCATTGTCTTCTAAGGAAGAAGGAAAGGGAGTCTGGATTTCTTGATAAAATAAAATATTTCTCAGACAGTGGTAGAAGGAAAGCAAGTCATTTTCACCAAGAACTATAAGATAAAGCAACATGTCCCATGAATTTTCTATTTTTCTGTATAACCATTCATGAAAATGATTTCATCTACACCTCTACTGACACTGTACTATTTTACAACTACCCTAAACATGAACATCATATTTTAAGGATCTTATCATCAGAAAGCCTTTTCCTATGATCTATGAGTTTTATTCCTAAATTATGGTGGTATGAATCAATACTTTGTGCATATTGATCAGCAACTATGACAATGGATCAGCTATGAGTCCTCACCCTCAAACATTGACTGTAGTCACCTATTCTGGGGGATCAGCTATGATAGAGTCTGTAGTCTACAATCTCAAAGCTAGAGTGTATTCATCTAGTGTGATAGATTAACAATGATAGAGTTTACAATCGCAAATCTAGCATCTATTTATCTAGCTTCATGGATCTGGTATGATAGCATCTCAAAGCCAGAATGTATTCTTCTACTATAACAGATGAACAATAATAGAAGAGCCATAAAGTCTCAAAGCCAAAATGTATTCTTCTATCACCTATGAGAGTGTCTACAATCTCAAAGCTAAAATCTATTCCTCTAGTTTGATGGATCAGCTACGATAGAGTCTATATAGTCTCAGAATGCTACCATCAGATTTCTTTTTTGGTGGACAAAAAGCTGAGAGAAAAAGGCTCTCCGGCCTACAAGCTGTGGATGAAACTAATTACTTTACTAAATCACATCAAATTATTAGGGAACAGTGAGTGAAGACATTGTCAAGACATTGTGAGCCAACTCCTCTAATGTGAGATAAGCCTAGATACTGGAAGAGCCATAAAATCTATAGCTGCTGTAAGTGAGCACTATTTCTGCACTAAGGAGCTGTGGAAAGACAGAAAACTGTGACTATGAGAAAATCAGAAATCTCCTTTTCAAACCTCGCCTGGGACTGGAGGGTGGTGTGAGACAGGTGCGAGGGAGGGTGGGGAGGGGTGGTTTCCCCCGCGGCTCGGTGCTGTGGGATCTTCGATGTCTGCTAGCATAACGAGCATCTAAATTTGAGAAACAAATGATGGTCATAAGCTATATAAGCACTTTACTAGAACTGAACTTTAAGCAATTTTGGTGAATATTATTTGAGAGAAAATGAAAACAGTTGAAGTTGAGGTGAAATGGTGGCCAGTCTGGGGATGTGTGCACATGCATGTGCATGTACTGGCATGTGAGTGTAGTTTTATGCCACTTTTAGCACTATCCCAACCCTGGACAATAGGCTTCACACATTGTAACCATGTTTAGAATCGAACCCAGGCCTACAGCGTGACAAGCAAACACTTTAACCACTACACTACCCCTGTACTATCATGTGTTCATGCATGTAAATGCGGCATTGGCTCCTTGTACCTGTACAGACTAATGTTGACATATTTACTACTGCTGACCCATTGAAATACCAAACATCAGATTAAAACTGATACATTCCTCAGTAACACAGTTTCTTGATTTATCCTTAAAACCATAAGTCAAGGAAGGGTAAGAACAAGTCCCATCTTTCAGCATCTCTCGCTATGATATGACTAAGGATCAAACCAATGACTTTTCATTCTCATGGTCAAACCTTTACCCACTAGAATGCAAAGAAGTACTTGAATTATGAGTTACCAGGTTTCTAGGAAGAGGGGTAGATTAATAGTTGAAACATGTGCTTGCTATGCAAAGACACAGTCTTGATGCTCAACATGGGTGCAATGAGTCCGATTTCTAGTGAGCCAGATTCTAGTACCCTTGTTGGATAAATCCCATGTGGGATTTGAACCCACACCTCAAAGCCAGGCACCTAATTGCCAGCACACTAAGGCAGCTGTCAAACCCACTCAGCCATTTGGACAACCTAACAAAAGTACTTAATCTGCACTCTACTGAGAAAGTGTAATCCAAATGTAACATGTTACATTTGACCATTTTCTATATGGCACTGTATTCACTGGACAGAGAAGTATTCACTGGGTAGAGAAGTCCAGACAAACTAAAGCAAATACAAATCCAGACATGGCCATAGACACCTGGTGTCTTAGAGAACAGTTTGATATATCTGCTGTTGTCCCACTGATCTGTTAATAATAAAGTAAGGTTAACACAAACAAGTGGTCAATAGCAAGAGCAACAATCACAACCATTTTGTTAATATGGCGCATAATACAAATATGGTACATAATAAACACAACTTATATGGTAAAGGATAACAAAAATAATGAGAAACATGTTATGGTAACTGATAATACACATAGTCAATGTTGAACATAAACATGTTAACATGGCTCATAATCAATATATATATATATAATGTAAATGATAATACACATAGTAAATGTTGAACATAAACATGTTAACATGGCTCATAATCAATATATATATATATAATGTAAATGATAATACACATAGTAAATGTTGAACATAAACATGTTAACATGGCTCATAATCAATATATATATATATAATGTAAATGATAATACACATAGTAAATGTTGAACATAAACATGTTAACATGGCTCATAATCAATATATATATATATAATGTAAATGATAATACATATGGTAAATGGTACATACAAATATGGTAACTGATATTATATATATGGTAAATGATAAGGTTAATGATAAACACAATCATCGTAAGGCCGGACCAATTTCATTTCTTGTTTTACGGATCCGTCTGCCGCAATTTTTCCAGAATAAGAAAAAGAAAAAAAGTTAATTTTCCCTACTCAAAAAATAAAATCCTAATGTTTTTATAGGTTGGAAATGTAAACTCACAAAAAAAAATACATTATAGGTTGTTTTTTTTAAAACATATTCACTTCATGAATTGCCAAAAGTAATACACTTTGAGCATTTAGAAGGAGTATTACTTTGACTAGAAAATGTTTTTCCCTCTTTTTCCTGTCTGCCTTTAGGTTTTCAGAGAACAAAAATCTGTAAAACAAGAAATAAAATTGGTTTGGCCTACATGATAAATACAATTATAGTAAATGATCAATACACATAGGATAAACACAGCCATGCAAAACAACAAATGCTCTCATGGATTGTGATGTCATGACCCTGTTCTGTTAGCTGTTAGTGAATTCATCACATGGTTCACACCTTGAACTGACACCAACACTGTCACAGATACAAACTGACAAGAGAATATACCAGGGAAACTAGGGGTTGTATAAAAAACTGTACTTAGACTTCTGTTGTGTTAGCTGTTTTATGCCGCTTTTAGCATAAAAGCTTTAAGCATATATATCAAGGTTTGGGACACCAGGAATGGACTTCACACATTGTAACCATGCAGGGAATCGATCACAGGTTTCGGTATGATGAGCAAATGCTTCAACCTCTAGGCTACCCCACCACCCCCTGCTTACCGATGGATTTTCTGGATTTGAAAGTCATAGGTCAAAATAAAAATGAAAAAAACAAAAACAACTTCACCCTTACACAAATATACAACAGGTAGTATTACAATGAATATCATTCAAATTCTGTGTTTTCATTTAACATTTATGTTGAATTTAACAGAGACAAAAAATAAATTTACACATTACTAAGAATACAAGAATAAGATACAAAAGGTATTTGTGTCCAGTGATTTTATTCAACATCTAGTAGTCAGTGTGCAAATCATTATGAATGAGTCAGGGTGAGAAACTATTAATTGATGGAAGTATTGAGTCTTTAAACGGCATTCAGAAGTCATACAAATTAAGGCAAGAATTTACAGATGTCAACTTCTACATTTTGAAGGATATAAATTTTCAGTGATTGCTGTTAACTTTCACCAGCTTTTGGAGTGTGTTCTTAAGGTTCTTTCAGGTTTCAGAGCGCATTCTTACTGATGAAGGAGCAAGAATAAACTTCAAAAAGTCGTGTCCATAAAGAGAAAAAAGTTGACATTAATAAAGTCCTGCGTTAGTGTAAATATTGTTTATTTTTTCTCATTTTAATTATCAAGCTCGGGATCACTTAGGTTGGAATATCTGTAAGCCAAGCAATATAAGGCAAAATAGCTCAGAATAATTTTGTAAAAGCAATGGTAACAGCTTCAACAACTGCTTCTAAAAATCTCTAAGTTGTTAGTGGTTGCATTTTAATATCAAACACATCTGTAGAGACAATATCAATACATTAATGCACATTATCTTACCACACACATAAATGTCATTTTCTGACTGGCCAAGCACAGTGTGTTCCATTATTTTCAATGTACCCCGCTGCCAATGGCAACCCATTCAGTTCTACGTGGTAGTACTTCTTCATCTCGAATAACACTGAATCACACATGATGCACGGAATTTACCAAGGTTTCGTGAATGCAAATCAGTGGAAGGGAGATAACTCTAAATCTGTTTTTCTTGTGTCGTCTGCAAAATCTAGTGATGGCTACAAAAAGATTTGCCTCACATTCCAATAAATAAATTTTCACAATGTGTTTAAATGTAGTCCTTTTGAATAGGGGGATTACACCACTTCAACTTTACTGAGACAATACCTGTGGGATAAACAACAAGATGCAAGGTTTGAATCATTTGGTTCACACATGTTGGCTGAAGTGTACGATCTGATACCCATGCTTCAAACAGTTCAAAATTAACATTGAGGTGTTCGGTAAGATAAATACATTGATCACTGGTCCCTTGGGGCTCATGGGTTGATGTACACTCAATGTTTGTTTACGTCTGTGTTACATAAACATAAACAAAAATCAAGGGTATGTCAACCCATGTCCCCCTCATGACCAGTGAACAACTTACAATGTGGATGGCTATTGTCATATTGAGCGTTATATCTGTATACTGTCCCTCCACCAAACTTGACCCTCACCTGTCGGCCGAGTGACCACCCCCTCGTCCGAGTTGACCGTGTCACGGTCACTACCTGGTCTGGGTATGCGAGCCTTCAGGTCATCCAGATAACCACCTATGTCAAACGTGTACATTCATAGTACCTCATCATCATCACCCCACATTAAATGATGCTAGTTTTACGATGCTTTTAGCAATATTCCAGCAGTATCACATCAAGGGACACCAGAAATGGGCTTCATACATTGTACCCATCTAGGGAATCGAACCAGAATCTTCAGGGTGATGAGCAAATGCTTTAACCATTAGGCTACTCCACTACCCGCATGGTGTTAAAAAATTTGGATACTGAAACTGAAATTGGTTTCTGCTAGATCCAAAGGGAGTAACTCTGCACAACAAATTGCACCACCATAGTACATCTGGTCCAGCAGCCACTACAACTAGCTGCAGTTCACTCATCTAATTGCTAAAAAGCCCCTTAACCTTTCTAAACAAATATTAGCTACAACATATTTAAGCAAGCTACAAATATTTGCAAATACACTGGGATCTTTGCGAAGACACGTAATGTGTCTTCTGATCATGTTTGTTGTTTAATGTTACACTTAGCAGTATTCCAGTTATAAGATGGCGATGGCGATGGCGATATGTATCTGATCATGATCAGATAACCCGATGATCTATTTCATGAGCATCAATCTTCACAATTGTCAATTTAGTCAGTGAGCTCCATATTCGCCTGTTACAACAAGCAAGGATTGCTGAAGATCAAGTATAACCTGGATCTGCGCAGGTCCTGCTGATTATGAGAAATTTATCAGTTGCTGATGCTAGTAAGCTTAAAACAGTCTACATGAATCTGTGTTATGATTAATTAATAACAATCTAGAAATGTTTAAACAAAGAGTTATCACAAATAAACAACATGGCATAGTTGAAACCTTAGATGTCTTGACATAGAAAGCTCTAGTGTTTACCTCCCCTTCTTCAATGGATGACAACAAAGCAAATGTAATTAATGAACAAGACTAAAATCTACCTATATTTGCAATATCTAAATGAACTATCCACACCAGCAAAACCAACTTCATCACAGCAAAATAGAAGAAAAGTATGTTGTCCCACAAACCCAACTTTCAAAAATATATAAACATATCTACCAGGAATAAATCTTTACTCAACATACCAACAAGAAATGTTCTCATTGCAACAGTTAGTATTAATTTTTTACTTAATGTCGTTCACTAACAGGATTGTACAATTGAAATGGGGGTAAAAACATTCTTACGATTTAAGCTTCTCTTAATGGCATACATAAACAAAACAATTTCTGAGTTTCAATGACGTTTGCCAACATTGTACGATCAAGACAGGGAAACATTGCTATTTCCAAAGAGACAGGTTGGGTGTGATTGACACATACGGTTCACCAAAACAACCACCAATCAAAACGCTCATGATTTATGACTGACAGGCGCATACCTCGCTTCTTGCGCATGATCTCCTTGAATTTCTCATCGATCTGCTGGGCAGCCAGGGAGTCCAGGTCACTGTGGCCATCGTCCCCTCGGTGATCATCTAGAATAAACAGGCATTTTCATCATCAGGAACACATAGGCTATGTACTATTATTAAAGTACTACTATGTTCATTGGTTAATGCAATATTGGTTCATTGCTCAGCAATATTCCTGCTATATGACAGGCATCTGTAAAAAAACATATCTAGAACAAACAACCCAGTGATTGACATCATGAGCATTGACCTGAGCATCTGGAATATGTGTCAACCAAGTGAGTCTGACTATCCGATCCCATTACTTGCCTCTTACGACATGCATAGGTCTGGACATCACGTTTGTCAGTTGTCACCTATGAAACTGTCTCTTCTATATAATTAGCTAGCCTATAAGACAGACTAATAACACTTAGCTAAAATTAAATGAAAACAAAACAAAAAAATCATAAATGACAAAATAATATATCTTCACTGTTTTGAAATGAGAATAAAACATGGAAGTTCATTACTGACTAAAAACGGAATACCTATAAACAGGTAGTATTGCGAAAAAAAATTATATCTTTGGGTATTGTTGATAGGGATCGCTATTTGTAACTTGATTACATGAGTAAACTAGTAAAATCACACCAGAACATGAAAAAACATGGTCATTACAATACACATACAGAATGATGACACAACTGTAAGCAGGTTACCAGAAGTAGGTTACCAGAAGTGGGTGAGTGAGTGAGTGAGTGAGTGAGAATGAAATTTTACACCACACTCTATACTGTGGTAAAACCACTTCATTTCACCCCTAGCGGATTTTGTATATATACTGACAGAAACAAATAAAGGAACACAGGAGAATTCAAGTGTTCCTTTGATATTTTCCAGTTTTCATCACCGGCACTCTGAATAACACTTTGGGAGGAAATCTGAGACTAAATATAGGAACACTGCCATGAAGGCATGTTTGTTTTTTTGTTATACACTGCACCTTCTCCATTGGAACTAAATATGGTTCTCGTTGACCTTCGCATGACCGAATATGTTCCTTATCTAATGGCCACTGTGAGCGTCTATTTGGTGTGTACTCTCAAGTGCCAACATGGCCCTTCAACAAAATGGAAGAGGGAGATCGTGAGAGTGGTGTAAGTATGTCATTTGATGCAGTGTTCATGGGCCAAACATATTCGTCTTCATTTACCAACTCACATAAATGAACAAACTCATAACCAACCAAGCAGTTTTGGTTTTGGTTAACTGAATTGCTTAACAGATGGTTCCAAAAGAGTGCCAGAGACCTGTATGATTCATTGTGTCATTCGTATCATGACCTTGTGTCATTCGTGCCAGGATGCTATCTGAGCATGCACAAGTAAACACTCAAGTGAAACAAAATGAACTGGTTCCAAGACAAGGGTAGACAATTTTGTCCTTATGAAGAATCAAACCAAAGCCCTGCCTATGACAAACCAACACTTGAACCGCTTGGCCATTAAGTCACTGAGGAAATTATAACAAGAGATTAGATGACATATCTGTCAATGACGTTAGTACAATTAAACAACCCAGTTCATTAGTAAATTTGAACAGCAGTATCAGAGCTCCATTAATCAAAATGTAAAATGTTCCAGCCTCTCAAAGGTCCATGGCCAGGACCTTGATCAAACGTAAAACACTCACCATGAAACTCATCCAGAGACATTTTCTCAACAAGCACCATAGAACATAGATTGACATGATGAAAATGAGAAAATGAGTCTTAAAAAAAAGCAACAGGATTCATCTAGCACTCCTAACAAATTTAGGGAATAAATAAGGACTTTTTTCCAGATACTTCAATATTTATGGCAATTTACACAAACTGTAATATTGTCTTTCATGTAGAAATGTGTAAGTTAGCAGAATGGTCAGGAGCCTGTTTCACATGGCATTCTCAGCATCAAGGTGAACTAGAACCAAGGCTTATGACTCACTGTGTTAACAGGGCTCTATGGACCTGATGGGTCTGTTGCTAGTTATGGAAATACAAGACACCGTAGCCAAGCAATCTTAGTTGTGTCTGAGGAATATTAATCTGAAAAGTTGTAAGTCCAAATTTGAAAATGTAAATTGCCTTTAATGTTAGGTCTAGGGACATAGGGTTGACTTGTGGTTCTGATGGGGTTAAATTTGGCTTGATATGAGGTTCAGTTGGGTTGACTTAAGGTTAACTATCAGTCTTTGAGTAGATCTATATGAATTGCTGAACTAATCTACAAGTCTGAACTAAGTAAATTTGACCTGGGTTTGACTTGGGGTTGACATCAATGCGTGAACCGATCTACATGAATCCTTGTACTAATCTACAAGTCTGAACTATGCTAGAGTTCTACACTATGACAGGAAGCAGAGCAATACGCTGGCCATGCACCTTGAAGTGGCACTGCAAGCTGAGTTCCTCTCCTACCATCTGTATGGACATCAGTCAGGTTCCCCACATCGCTGTATATCTGCGCACTACCCATAATCCTCTTGTGTTCCGAGCCAGCATCATCCTGTACACTTCCTGTTCCAACACCAGTATCTCGGTCAGAACTACCACCACGAGTGTGACCTAAAACTGGGAAATGAAAAAAGGGCCAACATTTCAGGTTCTGCATCAATCTCAAATAGATCTGATCTTGTTCGATGGTAGCCTTAAATTTATTAGGACTGGATTCATCAAATTTGTTGGCTCATTATCAACCAGGTCAACAGACTGGATTACCTTATTTGTTAAATCACCTGTTATAGCAAGTAAACAACGGTGGAATGTCTACAGGAAGGATGTTGTGAAAGGGTGCTGGAGACAATTATTCTAACCTCGAATCTCTACAGGAAGGATAGTATGGAAGGATCCTGGGGATATATTCTAATCTGGAATCTCTACTAGAATAATGGTATGGAAGGTTGATAAGGCCACATTCTAACTTGGAATCTCTACAAGAAAGTTGGTATGGACGGTTGTTACAGTCTGGACACCTGACTCACCGTGCTTGTCACGGCGATCATCAGTGGTGTCAAACCCCACCCCCTGAGCCTCAAGCCGGTTCCGGTCAAAAATAGAAAACGTCGATTTTTTGACACTTTGTGGTTGACTGAAGGTCTGTGGAGGTAACAGACATTGATTAAAATACAGATACAATCTGTTATTGGATAATATTGATTATCAATCAGTGAGATTTCATTGCAGTTGATGAGATATCCCATACAAGAGCCTTGACCCTGCTGTGCACAATTTTTGGTTCTTATCATGGCTGACGTGTCAGCTGATAATTAAGATAAACTACTTCATCAATAATCATATCAATTATTGGCTGTTACTGGCAGTCAGGTCATATATCGACCCTTGTAACAAATCTTAAATCCATAAAGTAATCTGGATTTATTAAGAATGCATCAGGAAAAGTGAACTTCATGCACTGTGGTCAAGCAATGTGTTGAAACATTTCCATGAAAATAACAGACATAGAATTGATATAATTTCAATTTGGGAAACAAAATGGTACCTTTATTTGAGTAGATTATAAACATCAATTATGCAAGTATCAACAACGCACATACAAGCCTATTTGTGTAGATGGACGTATTTATCCTCCTTGACATTTTAGACTGTGGCACCAATATGTCTCCTCAAGGTCCAGTAAAAGCACAAGTAAAAACTGCCGAATTCCAATTTGGGTTGTGTTTTGTCTGAAATTTGCTGGGGCAAAATACCAGCCTGTGACCAGAGTCAGATTGTTGAGATAGTTGAATACATAAGTGTTTGTTTGATTGCTGTTTAATACCACACTCAGCAATATTCCAGCTATATGGTAGCAGTTACAATCCACTGATCAACAGCATGAGCATCGATCCACCCAACTGGGATACAATGACCAAGTCAGTGAGTCTGACACCCGATCCTGTTAGCTGCTTCTTAGGACAATCATGGGTAATTTATATCTGTTCTAACTCACATCTTCAAGGGCCGAATACAAAAGTGTGTTTGTGACTTACAGTGATGTTGTTGGCAGTAGCGATCGCTCCCAGCTCAGCATCTATCTTGTCTAGGATGGCATGTACAGGGTCTATCTTGTGGTTGCCTGGCGACGTGGTGATCTTCAGCGATTTAGGCATATCATCTGGTTCATTATCTGATAGAGCTGAAACAGATTTCTAGATTTCAGGAGACATCTTCAGATTTGAAAATCTTGATGATGATCATGCCTGAAATTATTTTTTCATGTGTTCAATCTAATCTCAACCACTGACAGATCAATTCATGTGTACAGTGACTGCATCTGCAGGAACCAGTGGTTAAGAGCATGAGCACCATCAGCAGGATGCATGACATACCAGTTTGTTTGCTTGCTGTTAATGACCACTCAGCAGTATTCTAGCCATATGATGGAGGTATGTAATTTATAATCAACTCTGGGCCAGTTAATCCAGTGATTGACATCATGAGAATCAATTTATGCATTCAGGATACGATGACATATGTCAGCCAGGTCAGCAAGCCTGACCATCTGATCCCGTTAGTTGCTTAATACTAATGACAAGCATGGATTACTGAAGATCAATTCTAACCTGGATCTTTATGACATACCAACTTAGCTGGGTCACAACATTCACAAATGCTCTTCCAAGATGATACTTTTTGTCCATATTCAACTGTCATTGTAGCTAACATCAACATTTCACCCCAAAACCCAAACCTATGCTCAACAAAGATAATTCTTCTAGGAAATTCCAACAGCATAAAAGCTGAAAGATCCAGCACTTGCCTGGGGATCATACCGATAGACTTCAAAAGACAGTGCTCATTATCACCCTGTTTGCACATACAATTAGGAGCAGAAAGCAAGGATTAGTTGTCTCAGAGTCTTAGGTCTTAGTTGCCACTTACTGAAACCACATTTTGAAATAAACTGCTGTCGCTGTCAAAAGTACCAAGGTCCCTGCTCCAATAGAAAACAGCAAACATTCCTCCTGACTGATGGTAAAAAATCTGATACAGAAAACTTAATGTCTCTGATAGACCCTGATAATTTATCACCTGTATGCAGTAAGTGTTAGAGACTATCAATTGAGAGTGAGTTTGGTTTCATGCTGCTTCTAGCAATGTTCCAGCAATTTTATGGCAGGGGACATCAGAAATGGGGCTTCACATATTCTGCCTATGTAGGGAATCGAACCCAGGTTTTCGGCATGATGAACAGACGCTTTAACCACTAAGCTACAACACTGTCCTGAGACTATCAAGTTAGGCTGTACCTGTAACAGATCCAGACTTGACTCCATCGTCATCGCTCCACTCCCCATCAGCGTCGGTGCCATCCATCTTGCCTCCCTACTCCTGTGAACCAAGTCAGATGAATGGTAGTTAAACAATTGTTCATGCATATTTATAAAGAAGTCTTCTAACAGTTTCCAACAAACGTTTATCCTCCCATAGTTTTCAACTGATGTTTATCCTAAACATTTTCAACTACAATTCTTCCCTAAATATTTTCATTGCATTAGGTAGTGTTGTGATTTGAAAATCAAATCAACTATCAATTATTGGAGAACTTGTGGTGACTAATTATTGATCATAATCGAAATACATACATTTTTATTCTAATCACCTGTTTTTAGGGTTCTTCTAATTAGCAATATATTTTCATATCTAAATGTAACATTGTACATAAAAATTATTATGTTTATCTATACAGCGAATATTTATCACCATATCTCAACACATTCACGATAGATGTAAAATTTATACATAGACAGGTTACAGTAATTTTTACCATGATGCTGAATATGAAATTATGAATATAATGTGCACATGTTGAGCACATGTTTGTTCATGAATAGCCGTCAGATTTAATGGTTAGTACACTTCATTCAGGTGAGATATACTAAAACAACAAAATTCAAAATATATTTCGATTCATTTACACTTAATTTTAATCATCAGTACATCACTAGCAATAGACAGATAATACGGCTGCAATGATTTGGTTCAATTCATGGAAAATCGACACCTTTGATTTTCAATAACCATCATCACTATTTCAATTCGATATTTGAGTACCCATTCTATTGGGTTTTTTTCACACAGTCAGAAGCTAACTCTGACACCAGTTACGAGCACTGAAATAAGGTAAAACATGAAAAAATGGTTGGTTGATGATGAACTCATTATCCAATGAGAATTGTTGTTAGCAGGCATCGCCCTGTTGACGATGCATTTCACACTGAAAAAGACAACTCTGAGAGTTAAATGAAATCAAACTTGCAAATGACTTGAGCTTGCAAAAATATCATGACGCAAAAGGTTTGTGATACACGATGATAGGACTGTGTCAGTAGGTCATGCAGGAAAACATATCCTTAATGTACAGGAAAACATATCTTTAGTGTACAGGAAAACATAGGAAAACATATTCTTATTGTACAGGAAAACATAGGAAAACATACCCTTATTGTAAAGGAAAACATACCCTTATTGTACAGAAAGATGATATCCTTGATGTACAGGAAAACATATCCTTGTTCCATGGGGAAAAGATATCCTTGATGTACAGGAAAACATATCCTTGTTCCATGGAAAAAGATATCCTTGATGTACAGGAAAACATATCCTTGATGTACAGGAAAACATATCCTTTATGTACAGGAAAACATATCCTTGCTGTTGGATGTACACCATCAAATATTTCTTAAATAAAATCGCTATGGTTTATATTCCATTCCGAAGTCAATACAAAGATTCACAGCAGCAGGAGGCAGACAGTGATATTTAGGCCACAATATGAACTGAGATTCTGGTTCAAATAATGTTTGTAAGTTGAAATATACATTCATTTGTGATGGTTAACTTTTCATATCTTAACTGACATAGAGCTGTGTCTGTCGGATAAGCAGGACCTAATTAGCATTACTTTTGTTCAAAATGTTTACTATTTATTGTGTTAGTTAACCTGTTTCTCTAATTTTCTGAGTGAGTGAATGAGTGAGGAAGGGAGTGAGTGGGTTTTTTGGTGGGTGAGTGAGTGCATTTAGCAATATTCCAGCAATATCAGAAATGACTGGGACACCAGAAATGGGCTTGAGGCCTTGTACCCATGTAATAAATCAAACCCGGGTCTTCAGCATAATGAATGTTTGAACCACTATGTTACCCACCTTCCCTTTATTTTCTGAAGAATTTGTAAATAGAAGAAAGTGAAATAGTCATGTCCCAGTCAGTCCTCACAGCCGTGGCATGTTGACAGAGTACACAAAACCTCACTATCTGTCTCTCTGAGACTTACTTACAGGTTTGTGTTTCACAGGACTGCTAGAAGTAGCAAGCAGACAAAGTCATAAGTCGTGAGTCAACAGAACAGATAAACACTGGCTAACGCATATCTCACTGTAAGCGTCAAGGTTAAGCATCATTTTGGCTGCATACATTTATGACGTCTGCCTAACAATGATGTTATGACAGCTAACGAGTCAGGAATTCACAAGATGTCTCAGATCCCAGAATCAGCATTTACTTACAGTCCCCAAAGTCAAACTTGTCTCCTATGGTCAGAGGACCTTTACCTACACCGCTGCATTGATTTGGAATTCACTGCCAGCTGACATCAAATGTGCCGAATCACTGAACTCTTTCAAGTCCCTTCTGAAAACCCATTACTTCTCCATAGCCTTCTCTTAGATCTTTCTTCCTTTTTTTTAATTCTAACTATTAGTAACGTAATGCATATGTTAAATATACATTCACCTTTCTTTGTAGCGCCTTGAGCGAGCATCGAATGCACGGATACAGGCACAGTTACAAATATCCACTATTATTATTATTTATTAATTCCTTTCATGTACATGGACACTAGGAGTTGGTAACATAGACTGAAATAATAAATCTAATCCAGCAGAAACTTGGAAACAGCTTCACCAACAATACCTAAATTAACCATAATAATATGTTATTCACTTGTTATCACTTATGACTGTTTACACCTTCTTATTTTGTAGTGAGTGAGTATGGGTTTATGCCACGTTTAGCAATATTCCAGCAATATCACAGCAGAGACACCAGAAATAGACTTCACACATAGTACCCATAAGGAGAATCCATCTTGGCTCTTAGGAATGACGAGCAGACGCTTTAAACAGTTCGTTATCCCACTGCTTTCATATTGAAATTATGGACAGTATATCTTCCTATCAGCCACTGTTTGTTATCAAACTTGAATCACTGCAATTGTTCCCTTATAAGAACCTGATAGCATCAGGGGGACATTGATATCTCACTGATCTGCTATTCTGCATATGTGACCACAGTGTGCAACTCCACTTAGGGTGTCTATACTTTTTCTTTCTTACTCTTTTCTTGCCATTTTGAATTTTGAGCCTTAGGTGAAATAATTCATGTTTTATTTCTCTATTATCCTCGACGTTGTATAAATTCATGCTTGGAAGAAGTTTTCCCTTGCACAGAGACAGAAAGAACGGATGAAATTACGCTGCACTCTCTCTAAACTGACATGTTTGGGACCAATGAAAAATGTCGGTCTACAATTCTTAGAAACTTATAACAAGCATTTAGAATGTGATCTTACCCATCTATGAACAAGTAATTATCTATTCCATTGGCATTGTAGACATTGGTGAGTAATTAGCAAGTAATTAACAGCTAATCCTGATATGCCTAGGCAGGCCACCTCCACCTGTAAGTGTTGATTGCTAAATACACACAATATTTTGGCTCATGCAATCTCTTATGAAATTACTGTTTAGAGAGAGAGTCAATTTGCACTAAAAATATGGGGTCAGATCTGTATGTCAGAATCCGGAATAGAGGGCTGTCAGATAATAGGAAGTTTCTCACATGATATTATCACAAACTTCAGATCAAATAAATATGTTGGTCTACAGGGAATGTCGGATTAGTGGGATGTCCGTTTAGATGGAGTCCACTTTATCTACGTTTTAATACAACTTGTTTCCAAAGCAAGCGATTCTGTTTACAGAAATACATATCAACAATTTTAACAAAAAATTACAATTCCTTAGACTGTTACACAATTAGGTAAAACCTTGCAATATTATTTCTTGCCCATCTGGTCTTGAAGGTCCAGGCTGGAGATGAGAAACACTTAGGAATGGCCTTACATCAAGGTTGTTTCCAGACGTATTTCACGGCCTCCTTTAATGAGACTTGATATCGGTAAACAAAAGGGACTATAACAACTAAGTGTTATCTAACCCAGTTGATGTAACACCACGTGAACTCAGAAAACACTGATTGGATTGTGATAACCCAGTTAATGTTTTTACCTTTGTACTTCGCAACAAGCAACAGGCATCAGTGTACAGGATGTCCTAACATACTGTAGTAATTACGCAGACATTGTTTAGTTCTAAAGATGACTGATTTCAGAGACATTTCTTTGTTGCTGATTTTAACTTCACTGATCTGTTGTTGTTGCTGTGAGGAGAGTCTAACGTCTGTCATACAGAGATTGAACCAGTTCAATAGGAAACTACATGATAACAAGAAGGAGATCCTTGGTATGGAAGAAAATGTACTGAACTTAATTGAGGTTTCAAAGACGGCACTAAGAGCTGAACTAAAGGAAAACCTACGAGAGCAAGTGAGGGAAGCCATGTTCGAGATTCTGCATGGAAATTCCCTTCAAGACATGGTAAAAAGTGAGGTTATTTCTGAATTGAAACTCTTGAAAAGGGGCTACCATCAATTGAAGAGACAAATGGCTCATTTCTCAAAATCACTTAAGGGCCTGCAGGACAAGGTGGATGCATTTCAACAACCTAGACCCCAGAAGGCAGGTATTTGGGATGGAAAGGACTCATATGACGGCTGTGTTACAGATAAACATAGACTGGAAGTAGAATTATATAATTGTAATGTTACTGCTGCCTATCTCAAGAGTGACATCGACCGGTTGCTGGCAGTGAATGAGACATGTCACTCTGAAATATCAAAACTAAAACAATCCCTTGCTGTTAATGCTTCTCTCAGATCAGTTCAGGGTGTTAACACTTCATCCAGCTCACCTCTGCCAACGTCAGTGATGACACCCAGGCCACCTCAGTTGACAACATCAGGGATGACAGCCAGACCATCCATGTCGACAACTTCAGTGATGACACCCAGGCCACATCAGGTGACAATGTCAGGGACGACAGTGAGGCCGGAGGAGGAGAAACGCAGAATACTGATTGCTCCACGTTGGTCACACAGTATCCATCAGTTCCGTCAACTCAACATCCACAGTAACACACTCAGTGTCTATCAGTATCTCACCATGATACGTGTGTCATCTATAGCCTACATAGCAAAAACAAAGAAACTCCTCATCGGACTTTACTCACCCAATAAGATACTGTCATCTAGCCTGGATACAAGTTACACGACTGTAGTTAGAGGAGGTGTATGGACACATGACATGGCAGTGGATGAGGAACGAGACATAGTGTTTATGTCAACGGTAGCCCCACAATATGCAATCGGCCGCATGTCTACACAGGGGACAGACTTCACTGCCATCACTTACTTATCCCAGTATGGGAGATGGCCAGAGGGAATTACACTCGACAAGAAACAAAAGCAGATATATGTTTGTAATGGACAGAGTATGTTCCTCATGACATATGATGGTCAAGGCTTTACAATATTAACCAGAGGAACACACATGTATGCTGTGATCTGGGATCAGACAGCAGGTGTGCTGTATTATAACAATGAGAAGAAACTCATGAGGATGATTGTGTCCAGTAATGTGAGTACAGAGGTGACCACGTTGAGCGTCATCCCCTGGAGTATGAGACTGTATAGAGGCACTATCTACTATGGTAGTTACAGTTCTGTAAGTGGTAACTCTGCTTCTGTCGGTGCTGTTGGTTTAACCTTTAACACCACACCACATATTCTGCAGTCATTAAGCATTGACAAGGTTCCGGGTTTATATATTCAGTTGATTCCATGAACCCTAGAACATCTCAACTTTATTACAGAAATACTGAAGCTCTGATACTCCTGCAAATCTGTTTCATTGTCAAGTAGATTTCCAGTGTAAGCCATTCAATGTTCCACTGAATTATAATGATGCATGTCATGACTACAGGATTTACATTTTGGATATATATTCCATTTAGGTTCCAAAGTCATGTAAACGTTTACGTTTCTTTTGTCTCATCACAGTTTCATATCATGGAATGATGCAGAAGGTGAAATGTATGTACACACAGTTTACAAAGTAATATAAAATAGCATTGAGCAATGACATACCTACAAATCATCAAAAGCATGTAGCCACGAAACAGTTGTGCAAAGTGCACTGCATTGATGGAGCAAAATGATAATATTAAAGTTCAAGTCGGGTTTGCACCATGGGCACGGTTGCAAGTTTCTGCACATCTTGATACTGACCAAAGTAGTCAAATTACAGTTGTGGAAAGTTCTGCCATTCTCTGTTATGCTTGACCATGGTATTCCAGAGTTTGGGGGTCAACATGGACACCATAAACATGTTCAGTAGGATTAAGATCAGGTGACCATGTAGACTAGTCCATATGTGTGATGTTGTTGACCTAAATAAGAGTCATCAGAAGATGACATGTTTTATTTCACCCACTGTATTCATTCTTTACACAAACAATTGTAGATGTACCTCTGAAACTGCCTTTACTGTTACATTTGTGGATGATGTTGTACTGGTGGGACTAATAAGAGAATCTGAAGAAAATTGTTATAGAAATGAAATTAGTGACTTTGTGGAATGGTGTAATTCAAACATTCTTTTTTTAAATGTAAAGAAAACAAAAGAGATGATAATTGATTTCAGGACAGAGAAATCATCTAACTCACCAGTAAACATAAATGACAAGGACATTGAAGTAGCTGAGGAATACAAACATCTCGGCACTATTTTAGGCTCAAAATTATCATGGAATTCTAACATTAGCAGTGTATACACAAAATGCAAACAGCAGTTACATTTTCTATGGAGATTATGACACTTCACGTTAGACCAAACCATTACGGTTCTTTTTTATAGAAGTTTTTTTTTAGTCTGTTCTAACTTTTAATTTTCTATGTTGGTATGAGAACCTGTCTGTTCAAAACAAAAATAAATTAATCTACCTTTGGAAAGTATCAACTATTTTTATGAGCAGCAAATTGTCAGACAGACAAACAAAATTCTAAGAGACTCATGTTCTGTTTTTGGGAATATTCCATTCTCCCTTCATGCTGTAATCTGCGTGTGCCGACATTACAAACAAACAGGGCCTGCTGTTCTTTCATATCTTCAAGTATATGTGACATAAATAGGAAAAGGGATTACATGTAATTTTCAAGATTGCTGTTTTTTGATGCTGTTGTTGTGTACAGATGATTTTATGTTTATTTTAAGTGAGTCCTGGAACTGTGCAATGAAAATTTCCACTATATGGACAATAAAGTATGATCTTATCTTATCTTATCTTATCCCCTCTGGCAACCACATGCTAAAAAGAACAAATTATCTGAAAGCAACTTGATGTTTTTTAGATAAAGTTCGAATTGTTTCCATGGAAACCAAGAAAAATAAAAATGACAAAAATCTATAAATAGCAAAAGGCAACACTTCAAGATCTGCCTCTTATATCTGACAATTTCTGTTGAAAGATATTAATGGTTTTTGAGTTGTACATTGGAAACGAAGCCCATCCCTCCCTATTGAGACTAAGTCCAAATCGATTCCATGGAAAACTAGAAAAATAAAACTGACAAAAATCTGTAAATAGCAAAACGAACCACTTCAAGATCTACCACACATATCTGCCAAGTTTTGCTGAAAGACTTGAAAAGTTTTTGGTGTGGTGTGATCAAAATTGGAAATTCAGCTTATAAAGTTGAAAAATAACCTGAAATCTCAGTTTTTGTTGCACTTGATTGCTTGCCCACCTGCTCTGACTGCGTTTGGTATCCTGAGTGCTTCATTTCAAGGATAGTAAACCCAGGTAAATAATACTGCAGTTTGATTTGTTATTGTGCACTCATCATTTTGTTTATTTGTTTTTTAATAATCAGCAATTATGTCATGAATAATTGATAACTGTATGTGGGAATAGTATAGGATAGCCAAGACAAATGGATAATACAGGTCCCGGTTAGACAGCAACACTCTAGTCAACTCCTGATAGGAGTTGTAGGTATTTAGTCTTACAGACACCTGCCTTAGTACAAGCTTGTACATGAATGCACACAGATAACACAGTGCCATCTTCAGACTAGGAACTGTTTAGTTCACTTGAACATGCATCAGATTATCATATGTGAGTGAGTTTAATTTTATGCTGCTTTTAGCATTATTCCCGCATCATCACAGCAGGGAGTCCAGAAATGGGCTTACACAAATAAAATGTCAAATATCATTTGTTTCACACATGGAACAGGTCCAATATTGTGGTTTAGATAAAAAGTCTGAGGATGAAGTCGAACAATTTGTTAATAAATACAACAAATGTTGCATGAACTATTTTGTCAGTGTGTGTAGTGAGTGAGTTTAATTATACGCTGCACTCAGTAATATTCCAACTAGATGGCAGCAGTCTGTAAATAATCAAGTCTGGACCAGAAAATCCAGTGATCTACAGCATGAGCATGAACCTACCCAACTGGGAACTGATGACATGTGTCAACAAAGTCAGCAAGCCTGACCACCCAATCCCGTCAGTCGCCTCTAATCATCTTTTATGGCAAGCATGAGTTGCTGAGGACCTATTTTACCCCAGATCTTAACAGGTTCAATTTGTGTATAAACAGATGCCTATTTTTGGGACTGTGCATTATCATATCATGCTAACCAATATCCATGTAACACATCTTCTATCTGGGATTACACTTTCTTGGTAAAGTACAAATTCTAGTACCATCCGGGATTTGAGCCCACACCCTCAGTCACCTAATCGCAGGCACACAAAGTCAGCCTCCTTACCCGCTCAGCCACCACGAATCCCGAACGGGACTCAACTCAATAGAAACACTAGAATTTGTTCTTTACCAAGAAAGTGTAATCCCAAATATAACATGTTACATCTGACCACTTTCTAAATAGTACTGTATAATCATAATAAATTTTCAAGCTACATTGATCTGTCCTGCCTTGCAATAAAGCAACAGAGTCACATACTTAGAAAATTGATTTACAATCAATCAGTATATCGGATACTCAATGTCACACCGACAATCTCTAATCTTGCCGAGTCAGCACATTCTACACAGTATCTAGTACCACAGCATTCTCTTGACATTCAACGGGACTCTGTATTTTTCTAAAGCAGATTTCTTCATGTGTCTGTGGCACATGAGCAGATATGCGCAGGACACAACAAAGACAGATCAAATGAGTCTCGGACATTTATTCAGCAATATGTTCATGTCCAAACAAAGTCACTAATAATACTCTGAAAACAGGTATGCTTTGAATCCTGACTTGCATGTGGCAATACTCTCAGAAACTTGCAGATTGTATGGTGATGAATGTATCTACCTCATCATCTTCAGTTGTGCTGGATATAATACAGATCGTCGCACATAGTGGCAGCAAGAGTTGTATACTCCCCAGGGAGTTGAAATTGATAATATGTTGTGCCGTTTGAGATTGACATACAATGATTGAAGGAAACACATGGCAGCGCCTTGACCAAGCAGTAGTTGCATGGATATGTGCGCTATATAAATATCCTATAATAATAAATAATAATTATTAAACAATTTGCAACCTTAGCTTTTGTTTATCTCATTTCATCATTATTTTCAGATGCTTCACTTGATTTTGTGACCTTGCTAGAAATTGAGGACAACAAAATCGCTAGATTTGAGGACAACACAAGAAAAACAGATTTAGAGTTATCTCCCTTCCATCAATTTCCATTCGCAAAACTTTGGAAATTTCCAAGCATCGCGTGTGATTTAATGTTATTCAAGATAAGAAAGTAACTACCACGAAGTACTGAATGAGTTGCCATTGGCAGCAGGTTGTATTGCAATACACGTTGCTTGTACACGAAGTACAATGAAAATAACAGTAGAGCACTCAGCCAATCACACAAAGACATTTGTTGTGTGATCATATGTGCAAAATAAATATCCTATAATAATAACAAAATAATGGACACAACACTCTGTGTTCAGTAAAACCTGAAGCCACCTTGCTGACCTCCATGGTTTAAACAGGATTAATACTCAAGTGTCACGTCATGAATGTTTTATTCCTCCATGTAATTTTCTATCAATAAATAGGCAATAAAACAATAATGACTGAACTGAGCATTGCCTGTGTAAGAGTATGCAGGTTGATTAGGTCTGTCAATCATGTGATTTCACCCAGTGCTTATCAAGGTTACAAGGTGCACAACTTATTTCAAGGTACTCACATAGCAAGGGTTCCTAGTATATTATCACCTCTGTCTAATTCGTGCTCACTGTATCAGGTGTGATTGATAAGTTCTGAGCCTTGCATCGAAGGAATGGTACAATATTGTTTTGTTGTGTATTTTTTTTAGTTTATGCCACTTTTTGCTATATATCATACTATCACAGTAGGGAACACCTGAAATGGGCTTCACACGTTGTACCCATGTTTGGAGTCAAATCCAGGTCTTCAACGCACGCTTTAACCAAAAAGCCAAACCAATACCTACTCTGAGAAGTACACTGTATAATATGTCACATAGGTAGATGCAAAGAAATGTAAATCATTCGAGCAAATCTTTTGCCATGACAAATTAATGAAACAGTCGGGGGTCTGTAAACTACAGAAAATGGACCAAGTTGAGAAACATGCAGAGATTTAGTACTCCTAAATTTTGATGTCGTACTCCCATATTTTGATGTAGTACTCCTAAATTAATTAAAAGTCTGATATACACAGAGCACAGAGAGGGTAATCCCTCCTTCACCCATGAAGACAAATGTGGGTTCTAATCATTTTGCATTCTCTGAAACATTGCCTTTATAAAAGGTTTCTAAAATTTACTTCATTGAGCAAAATAACTTCTTAAACATTGTGAATAAGTGAGTGATTGAAGTTTAACATCATTTCAGAAATACTGTGAGAAGGAAACCAACATAATTGTATCACACTTTATGCATATGTTAGGAATCAAACCAGGATCTTCAGTAATATGAGCAAACACTTGACCCACTGAGCCTATTCTCTAGTCAGTCATCTGCCTCTATTCTTATGGCATAAAGACATTAATCATTCTAATAAAGCATTTGCCAGCCTCTGATTATCTGGAAATAACCTATTGTGAAAAACCTGATAAAAATGTCAATGTTTGAACTTATTTTCAAAAGTTACTGCAAAAAAAGTCTCCCAGTGTTGCCCCGTAATCCCTAATATGTGATCAGGGTAGTGAGGTAGCCTAGTGGTTCAAGTGTTTGTTTGTCATGTAGAAGGCTAGGGTTCGAATCCCTGGCAGAAAAAACAACCTACTCACTTAATACCTGATCACCAAGACTGAGAATATTGTCACTTACTTCATTCAGATAGTACCAAGAAATATCCAACCCAATTTCTATGATATTTTAGCTTCTAACATACCCACACTACTGTATAAAACAGAAAACAGAATACTGAACTCGCTTAAGTGTCAATCATGTACAAAGTATTTAATGTTCATTACATTCAGCACAATTTGACTAAATGACAGTACAACATCATAGAATTCAACTTACGGCAGCACAAGGTCGTCGGCTGTCAATGGCTGTGATAATAGCAGTCATTATATTGTACAGTTCATAGGCTTGGCTTGGAATCCCCTTTGAGGCTCCATACATGTCACTTACAGAGGGGGCATCTCAAACTTGGATTAGTCATTAATCTGTCTGGTGGTTTTCATAAGCTGAACCAGATGGTATTGATATAGTCATGTGATCTTCTTCCACAAACATGACTGGAATATATTTTATTTTACTTACTGAGGAAATCTAGACTTGCTTCATTTACCGATTGGACTTAAGCATTGCAGAGTGAGCTTGACATTAGGGAAAATAATGTACTTCATGGACTGTGAAAGTTGAAACAGACTACAAATTGGGCTTACTTTGTGTGTGCTGGCGATTCAGTGCCTGATTCTGAAGGTGTGGGTTCGAATCCCGGACGGAACTCAACCCAACCAAGTAGCAGAATTTGTGCTTAATTACACTTTCTAAAAAAGTGTATAGACAAATATAACAATAGTTACATTTGGCCACTTTCTAAATGGCACTGTGTAATCACTGACAATGTTAATTTTCACAACAGAGACCACATGAATGCCAAATGAAATATATCAGAGTGTTGATTGTTGACTTGCCTGAATTGGTAGTAAACATGTTAGTTTGATAAATGACGGACAGATTCAAGTAAAAAATTCATTAATATTCAAGTCATGATCATGAATAACAAACTTCATTCATGAAGGAAAATGATTTCATTCATTGAATATGATAGTGAATTGGCAAAGCTCTACAAAGACACAAACCTTGCTTCACAATCTACAGAACATTATTAAAGGGCATTTATGAGATTGAGAAATTTAACAATAAGAAAGACATCAAAATGAAATATTTTTACAGAAAATGGAATGATCTAGATCTAGTTCTGTAATTAAAAAATTAGTTTTTCACAGTTTCTGTGTTACCAAGGTAGAATTTCAGTTGTTTAATCTAAATATTCTCAACATGAAATACATTGTACTGTCTGCTTTTTATTATGCACTTTGTAACATTTTATTCTAAGGTGAATACAAAATAATGTTAAAATATGTGAATATGAATATTAGTCTTTCACTCTCTCTTTATTTACAGAAATTTACAGAGCATTTCGATACACAATTTGTAGCATTTCACTCGACCCACATATCTTTTTCAACTGTAAACAAGTAAAATGAATGAAAAATAATGTAAAAAAGCCCACCCAAGAACGACTCTCACAAAAATGGAAGTCAAACAACTAGTAGTGTGGACTATGGACTTTGTGTCATTTATTTGATTTTATTATTAGGTGTTTCTTTTAATACTGCCACCAACTAAGAAAATGTGTGATTATATATAAAAATATTCATTCAGTTTTTGACATCAGTTGACAGAATTTTGTTATATAAACTGCTTATGATGGACTTGGGGTTATATAGAGAGCATTAAATGGAATGTTTTTTGAACACATATTTGAATTCGAATTTTGATTATTGATTATTGATTGGATTATGCACCAAGAAAATGACATATATAACCTGCAGCATCTTATGTCATGGTTTAGGAAACACTCAAAGAATTCTTTACACATTCAAAAGACATGCCTACCAATCCACTCACTTGCTAAAAAAATAACTCACTTAAAACAACCTGACTAATCCACTCAACTTAACACCCACTCACAAAATAGTCAACCCATAAAGTAAGAAACAAAAATTAAAAAAAAAAACATGAGTCAGCTAAAATTATGTAAGTATCCCCTCACTCACCCATCAGGGTTCCCCTTATTGTAGAAAACCTGTGTATATGATGAAGTGTAATGTGAAAATAAAACAAACTCTGTATCACTTCTGGTGCAATACTATCACTAATCAAAACCACACACTTCAATGCTATAGGTAATAAATGTAACGAAAGTGATTTTTTTATTTCAAAATGATTCAAAAGTAAACATGATAATTCTTTAGAATCTAGAGACATAGACATAGAGACATATTCCTAAAAGAAGAGAAATTACTTGAAAATCGATTATCGTTGTAAATAGTCTGACCACAAAATTTTTATTTTGACTTAAAAAAAACAAAAAAAAACATTGGAGTGTCAACCTGACCATAAAATCAGAGACCACATAATGGAATTATATATGGTCTCTGAGTGAATATGGATATCTTGCGGGAACTCTGACCCATGAAGATCTAGGATTGAACTGGTCTTCACCAACCCATACTTGTCACAAGAGGCACCTAATGGCATAAGGTGTTCAGGCTTGCTGGCTTAGTTGATGCAAGCCATCATATCCCAATTGCATAGATTGATGCTCTTGCTATTGATCACTTGACTGTCCGGTCCAGACTTGATTATTTACAGAGCACCGCTATATAGCTGGAATATTGCTAAACACAGCATTAAACATGAACCAAATCAAAATCCAATTTGGAAGTATCTCAATCAGCAGGTTTCATACAATTGATCAGTTTTGGTATTCACAGCCAAAAGCAATGGTGATATTTATTCCTAGCACCTTTCAGCAGTGTTCATAAACAGAGGACGCTCTTGTAGACCCTCAATCCGATCTTAAGTAGCTTAGCAATAACCAGCTTAATTGGTAAATTAGTGAACACGCAGATTGTGTGATGAAAACAGTTTGTGATGCAGCCACAACACCAGCTGGAATATGACAGGTGATTGGCAGGTGATTGACAGGCATGCAGGCCGGGCTAGGCCAGGCATGAATGAACAGGCAGGGGTGTAGCGGGAAACACAGACATACTACCAGTGTGTACTGATGGGCCACACGGCTTACTGATATAGGCCACCACTGACAGTCACACAGTGCTGTACATACCTCATTGATCACTGTGAAATCAACATGATATTAACATGACATTGACAAGGAAGGCACAAGGTCTTAAGCAGAACACCGAATTCTTTCTTGAAAAATGCGTGGTTAATTAATATCGAGGGATTAAAAGTTGCACAACGGTTGTCTTCTTCAATCTCGCCCACCAACGAAACCACAGACAGGTTACGGAACTCTGTCACCAGAGCACTGCAGCAAACCGCAGTGACGTCATGCAAGGAATGATTTTCAGTTAGTTGTACTAACTGCAAGAACAATTTATAACCGTTGTGACAACAAGCGATTTTGACAGAACTGTCTTTGAAAATGAGTTATATCTCGGAAAAATAAGCAAAGCAGGTGACAAGATTGTATGGCAGTAGATTGTGAAAACATACAGCTTTCATTTTTCAAAACTATTGCAATTGCAGGTTTAGACAAACCTAAAAACAAGATAATCTACCCCCGGAAATGTAGATGAATACTACAGGTACCCTCTCAGGTATACCTTACATTATACCAAGGAAGTGTGCCCCTCTGATTGGTTGAAATTTTGATCATGGGAGAGAATTGTGCGCTGTTGTGAAAAAGGTCAATTTAAGGTAAATGGTGAAATGAGTAGTTTTAATTGTGAGGTTTCATTTATAACGATGTCAATAAATGATTTATGCATTTGTACCCCCTAGAGTGTATTTGATCTTTAAATTAAACAACATAATATTCTGACCTGTGAAAGTCACATAAGACAACTGTTATTAAAAGGATTAAGTAACTTTAAAAAAAAACTTATTCATCTTAAAAATGATTTTGAAAGATAAATTAATATTGTAGCATGATTTCCTGTTATAATGAAGTGTTTAACTAGTGTAATAATGAAAATCTGTTTCTGCTAGACATTGCTCCCGAAATGCTCCCACTTTGTCAGCAGAGTGTATGTGTTTTAGGATATTTTACATAACCCTGATCACACCTATGTAGGTGGGGGAAGGGGTAATACAGGTTAAAGTATTTGCTTGTCAAGCTCCAAACCCGGGTTCAATTCCCACATGGCTACAATGTATGAAGTCCATTACTGGCTTCCTGAACCACGATGTTTCTGGAATATTACTAAAAGTGGCATAAAACTAAATTCACTAACTCACATATTTAGATTAGGTGAAACGGTTGGTAGAAGACACACAACTGCAGCACTGGAACTGTACACAAAATCACAAATATTTGTATGACTTGAATATTTTTTCAAAATTATATTCCAGTCAGACTCACAATAACCATCCTTTACCTCGTCTGTTTTAATTAATCTGATCTTGTCTAAGATATCACAAAAATATAAAAGATATTCTGTCATTATGCTCAACAAGCATGATATTTCTCTACAAAGAACCAAACAAAACATTCTATGTAATGAGACAGATCTCAAATAACTTTCATTATCCTGCTAACAACACAGAGTCAGTCAAGGTTTCATTACTATAGGCCATAACACTGAATGTAAAGAAGCAATCAATAGGGTTGCTCGGCACTAAGATCTCCACAGATATTTATGACAACCTCTCTATAAAGGTATTGCTCAGGTAAACTGGATCAGAGGTCAAGAAAACAAAGTCCAGTTATCTATGATATTTACTTGGATTGCTTACTGAACTTTGTTTTCAGTATGTAGATACACTGAAAATATATTGCATATAAGTGACCCTGCGCTTAGCTGTATTCAAGCAACATCAATGACACATCTGTGAGTGAGTGAGTGAGTGAGTGAGTGAGTGAGTGAGTGAGTGAGTGAGTGAGTGAGTGAGTGAGTGAGTGAGTGAGTGAGTGAGTGTTCTTAATACCATTTTTACTAATATTCCTCTAATATCACCAGCCGATCACATATCCTAACCCCTGCGAGGTTGAATCAAACCTGAGTCATCAGCATGGTGAGCGATTGCTTGAACCACTTATTTAACACCACCCACTGCCTTACTAGTTCACCCTACGATTGAATATGTCACTACCCATAACCATGTTCTGTACAAAAACCCTTCACAAACATTTTAAGACAAATATTTACAGATAGGATATAGTCAAGCAAACATAAACCAACAACTTGTCAAATGGGTTGAACACACTTGAATTTACTTCTTTAAATCTTCATATTTACTTATCACAGTGGTTTCAGAGAGTAATTGACCAAGTCCTCAGTGAAATGTACAAGCTCTTAACCTAGTATGGCCTGTAAATAGCATGTACATAACTTGTACATAGTTTGTCCATTGCTCGTACATAGCTTGTCCATAGCTCGTACAAGCTGTACATAATCCATAAATTATCAATGCTTGTGCATTGCTTGTCCATACCTCGTATATGCTGTACATAGCCCATACATTATCAATGCTCGTGCATTGCTTGTACACAGCTCGTATGTAGTTTGTATGTATGTCGATACATTGCCAGTGAGTTGCTTGTACACAGTTCATATGTAGCTTGTACGTATGTTGTAGCTTGTATGTATGTTATACCTCGCACATATAAACTATTCTCGATAAAGCCTAATTTGTTCACGTTACTGATATAAAACATACTTTCTCTTTTTTAATAAATACAAATACTAAGGCAGGTTTTGGCATTTTCAGAGCAAAATTTCATCAGATAGGATAAAAGCAGTTTTCTGAGTATTGCTTAGATTCATAAAATCAGGACAAATTCTAAGACAAGTATCAATATATAAGATTTTTTCACTAGCCACTGGACACATGTCATTCATCCTTGTCTAGCTTGTGCATAGCTCGTACATAGCTTGCATTGTACATAGCTTGTTTATAGCTTGCATTGTACATAGCTTGTTTATAGCTTGCATTGTACATAGCTTGTGTATTGCTTGCATTGTACACAGCTTGTATATACCTTGCATTGTAACATAGCTTGTATATAGTTCCTCCAAAGCTCAACATATCTGCACCATATATCAGACATTGGGCAATCCAGGGACTTGACAATCCACTCACCTATCAATAAATGACACTAAGATACCTCAAGGTGGAGTCCCAGTATTTATGGCAGCTTATATTGACTGCAATGTTTGTGTAGTGAAATGGTGAAATGTCACTGACTTTGGGCAACAAATTGATGACAAGCCTGTACAGCATCTACAAAGCACAGTCTGTGAATATATATCATTTTAATAGAAATAAATACAATTTTTTCCATAAGTCCATATAAATTGAAAATGATACCCAGTGTATGGGAGATTCAGATTCCTCAACCTGAGGAAGCTAGACTTCACATAAGGCTTTAGCACTGCAGAATGTGCTAATAATGTTTTTCAGGCACTGTGTGGTCAGTGTGACACTTTATGATTTCAGATTTTAAAAATTTTATCCAGTTTTCCTGTGTTTAAACATTATATTATGAAAAACTCTCCCAACAGCTTGTTGAAACCTCAGGTGTGCTTTTTTCGTTTACAGTTTTGTATTTTCATCAAAATGGTTATATTTTAACTATATCATGAATTTCGCTCTGAATCATTTTGGGAGATCAGCACTGACTACATTGAACAAATAAGTTCTGACTCCTCTTAAAAAACTGAGGTAGACTAACATCTACACTCTGAAATGAACAAATCACAGAAACCAACAGTTTCTAAATTAAATCATGAAAAATAATGAAATAAGGCGCCCAGAGAATAACTTCATTTTCAGACAGAAAGTGTATTACGTTAGATTTGCAACATACTCAAGACTTTCATGGGCATTATTGCATAATATATATTTCAGGGTTTGAATTAGGAGATAAACATCATGTGTTGGCCAATTTCCGGGTGTTATTGAGTATTTCAAGCACGGGAATGCATTTGGAACCGACGGCGTCAGCCGGAGGTTTCAAATGAAACATTCCCGTAAATAACACCCAGAAATTGGCCAACACATGATGTTTATCGACATTGTAAACACAAAAGTAAACCAAAGGGTTTTACTGTCTGCACTCGTTTACATCGAATACGGATACAGCAGTGAAGTGTCATCAGCTGGCTGTTTCAGCTGGTTCCCATGGTAGCATCTGGAGTTGCTCATTTGTGACGTCATTCTAACTTTACGTCACAATATGATTTGAATGACGTCACCACTGTTGATGACACAACAAAACAATTGTTTACGTGTCAATACGCGGTGAATAGTCTCTCAGTTTCCGGGAATCTAATACCATTTAATCATGTTTTTCAACCAATCAGATTACAGAACACAGTAACTTTTGGTTTACAATGACAGACTAAAATAGCGGTAATGGACATTTTGACGTTAAGATCATTTTGTTGAGAAGGGACTCTTTTCACTAAGGTGATCATAAGTCACTAAGGTGACCTTAGTGCAATGCTAAAGATTGGGAGTTAAAGTTAACCTCAGTAAAGGTTGTTTTGTGATGTTTCTTGCCCCGTTTGTAATCTTTCTCCTGAAGATGAATACCACGTACTTTTTATATGCCCTAAATACTCTGAAATAAGACAAAAATATCTGCCCTACACCTATACCCACAAACCGTCAAGACAGAAGTTCTACATACTTCTTGGTACTGAAAATAGTGATCTCCTGTTTAAGTTAGCCGTCGCTATATACCATATTTTCAAGTTAAGGAAAATGTAAATTGTTAAAACGTATCTATTATTTTGATGTTATAAATGTATCTCCAGGTTACAAATACTGCTTATAATGTACACTTGTACTGTTGGTCTCATGGCCATATATACTCATAAAGATCTGTCTGTCTGTTGTTTTGTGAAAGGTTGTATCTAGCTCTAACCCTATGTCTCTTGTTTGGTGCTAGAGATTTGGAGTTAAGATCAACCTAGAACTCTTTGGAACTAGACTCTGGCTCTGGTAACTCTATCTATTATCACTACAGTGACCTCTGCAGATACAGTATCAACAAAGCTGCGATATAGGTACCTCAGCTCTACCATACACAGTGGTGACACAAAATTCCCAAAAGATCGTAAATCAAGTGTAGACAGATCCTTGTTTCTGCTGCCCTTTGATATAAACAGTATAACAGATAACATAGGCCACACTGACAGCAGCCATTACAACAGATTGTGTAGTATCTTGTGTTGTTGTGTGGGTTTACAGGGCATGTCTAAGTAGACAGCACACTAATGGAGGGTGGTTCATTAGCTTAGAGCACAGTAGTGTAGGATGTCTCATGTTGCAGCATGGACAGAAGGAAGGGTGGCATGTTGGGGGTTGATCTTTTACCTGGATTGATTCCTGAACTTTGTTTTTGTTACTCAGATACTGTATACTGAAAATTTCTTCCCATCTTTAGCAATATTCCAGCGACATCATGCTGGGGAACACCAAAACTGGGCTTTATCATATTTGAGAGAGTGAGTGAGTGAGTAGGTGGGTGAGTGAGTGAGTGAGTGAGTGAGTGAGTGAGTGAGTGAGTGAGTGAGTGAGTTAGTTAGTTAGTTTAGTTTTAGTTTTGACTTTAGCAATATTCCAGCAACATCGTGGCAGGGAACACCAGAAATGGGCTTCATCATATCTGTAAGTAGGTGAGTGAGTGAGTGAGTGAGTGAGTGAATAATGCGTGTGTGCATGCGTGTGTGCGTGAAGTTTCAGACCATTTTTACCAAGATTCAAGCAATATCAAGCATGATTGCAAGGTTCGGGGATGAGTGAGTGTAGTGAGTGAGTGAGTGGTTTGTTGTTTAATGCCACAATATTCCTGCTGTATAGTCTGTAAATAGCCGAGTCTGGACCAGACCATCAGGTGGTTCAATGTTGTAGGATCTCTCATGTCACAGAATTGAACAAAGGCAGGATAGCAAGGGTCGGGGTTGTCTGGGTGCAGCAAGTGCACGCAAGCATGCATTTTTTAGTGCTGCACTCAGCAATATTCCTGCTATATGAAAGTGATCTTTCAATAAACAAGTCTTGACCAGACCATCAACTGATCAACATCATGAGCACTGATGCAGTTGTGACAAGATGATATGTGTCAACCAAGTCGGTGAGCCTGACCACCAGATCCCTCTTGCTGCCTTTCTACAACCATTTCTGCCTTGCTGAAAACGAGTTCTAATCTGGTTCTTAACTGGTTACTGTGGAGTGAGTGAGCATCAATCCCGTGCAATTGGGATGACATCCCCACCTCCCCGTCACCTGATAGCAGACCCTTGGCACCCCTCTTTCAGTTCAGTTTTACCTCGAGTCTCCCAACCCTTGCTAAATTTGGTACTCACGGAGAAGCAATGACTGGCTAAACATGAACCTAATACCTGATGGTTTTGGGATAAACTGAGTCAGCAAACAAATCCTTGTCAATGGCCTGATTTACTAGGTAAAGCAGAACATATTGAATATTCAAGACATAAGTGATGGTAACCCAACCAGTTTCATACTGTACATGGCCATGTGAGTGGGATGAGTGGGAGAATACACATTACTCAGGTTATCCAGTGTTGTGAACTGAAGGGACCCAGCACCACATGGGCATGGTCACATAGCCACAGCTAATCCTGTATGTAGGTATTGATAATCACCAGAGTTAGGATATGTTTACTCGCAAGACAGGAAATAATCACAGGGAGTTTAACGTCACAATGCACATGAGCTCAATCTTCGTGCCAGAAAATAGTAAAGATTAGGCCAGACCAATTTTATGTCTTGTTTTAAGGATATTTGTCCTCTGAAAACCTGAAGGCAGGTGGCAAAATAAATAAAAATAAAATTTCCAATCAAAGTAATATTCCTCCTAACTACTCAAAAGTATTTTACTTTATGAAGTGAATATAGGTCAAAAACGACCTAAAAAGTATGTTCATATGAGGTTGCATTTTTAGCCAATGAAAACATTAGGATTTTATTTTTTGAGTGGGGAAAATTAATTTTTTTTTCTGATTCTTGAAAAAATATGGCAAGAGGCTCCGTAAAACAAGAAATAAAATTGGTCTGGCCTTAACTTCTGTTTGCAGTGTGCTGTATGAATGAACACTGCACCATGACATTACCAATACTGGGACCACACTGTGACAGCTGTGGGATAGCATAAGTACATCATACTACAGCTGCGGCATACCACAAGTACACTACACTACAGCTGTAGAATACCAGAAGTTCACTGTGACAGCTGTAGCATATCATAAGTACATCATACCACAGCTGTGGCATACTGAAAGTGCAATGCACTACAACTGTAGCACACCGTAAGCAGATTGCACTTAAATACATCACACCACAACTGTAGTATACCAGAAGTACAATGCCCTACAGATGCAGCATTCCAGAAGCATATTGCACTACAGCTGTTGCACACCATATCTACACTGCCTGACCAATAAGCATTATTTTGTATCTGAGCACCTGAACACTTACATTCATCCTGGGCCTACATTCATCCTGGACCTACATTCATCACAGACAGATGTATGGTACAATCACACTGACTATCAAAAAGACAACAATTGATCAACCGATCGACTGATCCAAATCATTTCTCATGAACCTCAACAAACCATATCTTCATCAGGAAATGTAAAAATAAATCACATTAGTGACTGCCGAGCACAGTGCAACCTAATTCTTCTGTGATAACATACAGTGGAATTAACAAGAGTGTTGAGTAATAAGCCTACTGTTAATAGCGTACACTGATCACAGATTACATACTCCTGCCATGAATGCAATAAAGATTGAAATCAACAAGCTGTGATATGAATGATATGAAGCAATAGCTTGCCTGTATCAGATTACACAAGGAACATTACTGCCAAAGGCTGAAATTTGGGCAACGTTTAGTCTTAATAGTGACAGCATGAAAGTGTTGATAGAGAAAGGATCATTACACATTAGATATCTGACATATGAATTGCAAAGGCCTTCACACAAAGGAATCATTCATTCATTCACCAATCCATCTAGTCAACCAACCAACCAACCAGCCACCCAGCCACCCACTTACCCATGCATCCATTGAATTACCCATCCATCCATCCATCCATTCAGTCACCCACCCTCCCATGTATTCATCTCATCTATCTACTCACCCACACATGCATTCTTCCTATCCATCTAGTCACCCACCCATCCAGGCTTTCATCCATCTAGACAATCCACCCATCCCTCAATCCAGCCACCCACCCACCCATCAATCAATCCAGTCAAGCATCCATCCATCCAGTCAGTCATTTTCTCACATGATAATAATATATAATATGTGCAACAATCCTTAAATCTTCAGCATTTCTTCTCCTATCGAATCTGTTGATACCCACCATGTGTGATTGCAAAAATAGCTTTAAAAAAGATATCTGGATAGTTTAAGATTTATGTACTGAGGACAACAGCAGTGACTGGGAAAGGCAGGGGTCTTTTTGCACACTAGAATGAAATATTGCCCATTAAAATTTTAAAGTTTACCACTGATACAAAGGTGATGGTCCATTCTAAATTAAAAAAATGGCTAATAATCCTGAAAATGGCCGATTGTCAAAGTTCTCTTTCCCAATCCCTGCAACAGGGTTTATGCCTTAACATGGTAAGCTTCAAAACTACATATTTAGATGTTATACAACCATACATTTAAATATATGTTAAATAAATACATATATAGATGTTATACGCTACATATTTAGATACAATATTTTATGTAAACCTGTGAACATTTAGAAGTGGAACGGTGAAAATGTATGGATGTGAAAAAATACTTCTATACAATCATCAGGTAATTATTAGACCATGTAAATTGTATTAATATTGAATATACTCAAAAATGTTGCATCTTCATCATACAGAAGTTTACTTCCAAGACTTTTTAAAACATGTTTTAAAATATACAACCTCCCTATATAATTTCCACAAATACTTTTACTAAAAACTGAATTAATCACTTTAGACCAAGAAAATTTATCATCTGAATATGATAGTATTGTTCCACTGCTAATCTTGAAATTAACACATTACATGTTTCATATCTGGCATTTGAGGCTGACAATCACAGAGTTTGTTTTTTTGTCACCTTTAGCAGTATTCCAGCTACATCACAACGGGGAACACCATAAATGGGCTTCACACACTGTACACATGTGTGGAATCGAACCTGGGTGTGAGAGTCTTAACCACTAGGCCACCCTACCACTTTGATGCCTAGAAATTTAGTTCTGAAAATAAGTTTGTGAAGATACTAGCTGTAATTGCCTGCCATGCTCTCTGAGTGAGTTTATTAGACCCTCTCATTTGTGGGACAGACATGATGTCACTCTAAAATGCTGTGACACTGTGATTTAATGATGAGGTTGTTTCTCACAATATGGAAAAAATTAAGTTAAAGTTGCCTTAATAAATATTAGTCAAACCTACTTTTCATTCATGTTTTGCCATTTTCTACAAGTATACCTGTGAAGAAGGGTAAGAATTGATCTTCAGCAAAACCCATGCTTGCTGTAAGAGGCAACCGACAGGGTCGGGTGGTCAGACTCGCTGACTTGTTTGACACCCCATCAGTTCCCAACTGGATTGTCTGGTCCAGACTCGATTTTTTACAGACTGCTGCTTGCCATATAGCTGGAATATAGTGTGGCATAAAACTGTACTCACTCCCTCACACTCCACCATTCAGATAGCAGAACTCCTCCTATTCATTCCACAGTTACCAATATGATGACCATTCTGGTGACCTTGACCAAATATGATTTCACAATAATTTCATCAATACTTTCAAAACTTTTACAAACATTTATAGTAATAAGTATACCATGACACAAACCCCTACTCTGACAAAACAAACTGAAATATGAGATATGAAAAATGACAGGTTCCTACAACATTGTCCTTTAATATATTTGACCTGTCTCTCTTTACAAGAACATGTCATAAAAAAAAATCATGCATATATTCCAGCGTATTGTGCATAAAATATACAGACCTTCACAAGAAATGAACATGATATCGACAAGCAGTCATGCAGAACTGATAGGACCTTTGCATGCCAAAGTAAATTTATGAACACTGGTTAAACGAAATAGACCTAGTTTATATCAGTAAGGACTGTGTACACAGGGTACAGTGATCCCTATAGCCTAGTTCATATGTCAATGGAGGCTTAATCTCAGGACATTGGCAAGAAAACATTCTGAGTTTTTGCTGGCTAGCGGTCAGTGAGTCCATTCAAAAGACAGAGGATTATCTCTGGATATGTAAACAGAGATTAGCTTAGAGGTGGACTTAACAAGGAATAAATGCTACAATCTTTATGGGGCTATGTGAATATTTTCTCAGGTGTTGTGGGTTGAGTTTAGCTCTTAAACAGAAAAGACTACATAAGAGTCCTAATTGTAACATTTCATTAAAGTTGATTTTTTTTATAAATTTTATACACTTTCAACAAAAATTAAGACTACTAAAATAATACCTTTAAGCCATCTAAATCATTCTGTCTGACAACTTCTGTGAAATAACCCCATGTTTTTTAACAGTAAACACTTGCAAATGAACTGTGCCACATAATAATCTTGGTGTGCATGTCTATGAATAAACTCTGTGACATTTCACTTCAAAGTTACCCAAAATGAAATCGATGAGCTGAAGTGCAGGAATCTCTCACCTTACAACTCTACTGTCATAATCCAGAATGCAATGTACGAGTCCCGTTATTCCATGTGTCCAGATGTCCAAAAGTCCACCTGGATCCAGTCCGTGGTGGCCAGTCTGTGGGAGGCCTGCCAAATACCTGCGTTATTGACAAGTTCGTTGTCAGGTACTCCTGGAGCTCGTTGGGGTGAGAAGATTCAGGGACCATCTCAAAGCCCAGTGGTGGGATTTCTGTCTGGACTTGCTTCTGTTCCTGTGACATAGATCAGGAGATATGTACAACTGCCAATCAAACATGAAATGAGAAATCACTGAACCATTGTGGGTTTCTCAGGTGGGAGAACATGATATTTATGACTGATTGAGCATTTCACATAGAGGTTGTTGAGATTTGTGGAACAAACAGCTATATATTTCCAAGCCTCATATTTTCATATATCACCACCATATTACTTTATGTTACTGTATTTAATCTGTCATGGCATAAACCTATTTATTTATAAGTTATTTTCATAATATCTAAGACATATTATTTTTCATTCTCTAATGAGTGAAACATAGAAAAACAATGTTTGGCAGGGCTCCAGATACTTTTTTAATATAGTGTTTCCTCCAGACCACAAAAAGGGCAGGGTGAAGTTTCTACAGAAAAGGGCACCCTAGTTTGAAAAGGACACAAACCACAATAAAAACCAAAACAAAACGATCAGATTGAGCCTCATGTATAATTAACCTACAGTCTCCTTTGCTTTTTTTCTCAGGAAGCTTTTCACAACAGCTTCCAAGTCAGTGTCACTGTGGCTGTCAGTGTGTAGGCTGATCATAAGATGCTTGTTACAGTTGCTGACTGTCAGTCTGTTCCTGTGCTCGGTCACAACTAGCAAGTACCGAGCAGGGCGCAGTAGAAAAGGGCAGGGCACGAGAAGAAAAGGGCAGGGCACAGCGCCCTTCTAAAACGCTGTGGAGGCTACACTATAATATGATGGGTATGTACACTGTAGGTTTTCCATATAAGAGTATTGGAAAATGTTAAGAGTACATATAGAGTATTGAATGGAATTTAATGGTGTGTAAGTAATACTGTGTTTCGTTTCATATATGCACCACAACGTTGTTACTCTTGTGTAAATAGGTCAATAAACAACAAAACAATACATTTTCAGATAAATTTGTTTGTAAATATTGCTGCTGTGATGCGTATCTGCGACGGTTTCTGATTTCCATACATATGCCGATACGGCCCTTATCTGGAGAAATGTTTGATGCCGCTTTTCACCATATTCCAGCAATATTATGTCAAAAATGGGCTGCACACATTGTACCCATTTGGGGAATCGAACCAGAGGATTCAGTGCAACAAACACTTTAACCACTTGGCTACTCCACCATCCCATCCAGAACTTAGCATGACCAACGCAACTCTGGGTTGACAGAAATACCAGTTACCAATGTCTTGTATCTTCCAGGAAATATGAAGGTCTGGTAAAGTAATATAATGGTATACTGTACTGTACTCTACTGTGCTGTGCCGTGCTGTGCTGAACTGTACTTTACTGTAAGATAAAATAATTACCTCAGTAACAGGATCATTGCATTTCTCGTCTAGAATTTGTCATTGAACATAATTTTGAAACCCTAATAATGCAATTATTTTTCCTGCATCAACATGAAAGTTTCAACATACTGGAAACAGATTTCTTTGTCATGTAATGCTCTGTATTTCCATGAAATATTTCTTTACTTAAAATTGTAACTGTAAAGTTCAACTGAATTAAAACATTTCTATATGTCTTTCATAACACATTTCTGGCATTTGATTGACAGCTGTGATGTACGACATACAAGTGCCAATACAAAGAATGAAAGAAAAGGACATAAAAATGAAAAACTGTTTTTTAACGGTCTTATTCATATCTTCAATGACAAACTCTTGACATTTTGATAAGCAAACACCGTTTATGTATCAATATTACGAATGCATATTCAATACAGATTTACAAAAACCTGCCAAAGGCGAACTTCGCAGCCTACATTATTCAGTACAAATGCCATTACAGAGAATAAATTTCTCATCAATAATAAAGTTGTCGTCAGCTCCTTAAATGCCGAGTCAGCCGATGTCATGAGACTGTGTAAAAGGGTACAGGCGGCAGTAATACAGGAACAATCTAATGTTGCCTGGCTATGTCTGAGGCGTTCTCTTGGGCGTTATGTCGTTATCTTACACCTACTGAGTACAATTGGTGTGATATTCACACTACTGTCGACAAGCTGTTTCCATACATCCTTTCAACCTCTTGTATAAAGAAAATTGTTTGTGGTTAATTTGTGAATTTGTTATTGCTGTTGCTATTTCATGATGGTATGTAAGAGAGTATGTCACACCTGAACAGTCTAGTGTTACCTGCCTGTGTGAAGCAATCAGCATGCTATTGATGCTTGTTGTCAGTGGTGGTACAGGTGTTGATGGTGAAATGTACATTACTTTTACAGTGTTCTGTAAATATACACAAAGGGATTTAATGTTGCTCTGAGTAACCTGACTTATTTGGAGAAAAAAAAATCTGACAATGTGATTTTTAAAAAAATATTGGATATATAATAAGGCAACCTATACAATGATGCACTCCCATGCCTCACAGATATGCTTGATAATTCAAGCTGTCTGTGAAGCACTAGACAGTTAAAAGTTATATGACTTATCCCACTGGGAACATATTTTCTGTTGGTTGTGAAGGTTATAGCAAACTTGCTTTCCTTTTTTATCCCACTGGGAACCCATTTTCTGTTGGTTGTGAAGCTTATAGCAAACTCGCTTTCCTTTTTTATCCCACTGGGAACTGGGAACCCATTTTCTGTTGGTTGTGAAGGTTATAGCAAATTTGCTTTCCTTTTTTATCCCACTGGGAACCCATTTTCTATTGGTTGTGAAGCTTATAGCAAACTCGCTTTCCTTTTTATCCCACTGGGAACTGGGAACCCATTTTCTGTTGGTTGTGAAGGTTATAGCAAACTTGCTTTCCTTTTTTATCCCACTGGGAACCCATTTTCTATTGGTTGTGAAGGTTATAGCAAACTTGTTTTCCTTTTTTATCCCACTGGGAACCCATTTTCTGCTATATTTTCTGTCATTTTCGGTTATAGCAAACTTTCTTTAGGTGTGACCACATGTGTCACAACCTTTCACCTGCATTGTGAGTTGAGGTGAGATGAGGTGAGTTGTGGTGAGGTATGGTGAGGTATGGTGAGGTGATGTATGGTGAGGCAAGTTGGAAGTACGGCAAAGCAAGGTGAGGTGTGTGAGGCAACAAGAAGTACGGTGAGGTAAATAGGTCAGGTGCGACATAAGGTGGTAAGGTATTGCATAAGGTGACGTGAAACAAGGTGAGGTGTGATGAGGTGAGGCAAGTCAAATTGGACTGAGTTGAAGCGAGAGGTTTAACAACAAAATCGGAATTATGTAATGCTTGCAAAAACTAGCATGCATGTGGGAAGCTGCTTGTACGAATACACTTTGATGATGTTAGTCTCCTGTGAATATCTTTAGTGTCAGCATGTTAAAGAATGTGCTTATCAAAACTGGCACTACTCTTCTCAGAGCCATTCTCTCAAATTTTATCATTCTCATAAGTCTTTGCTCAAATGTGAAAATGTTTGTTAAACATTAGTTTCCATAAGCATGGAAGGCGTCTATTAACTTTGTTTAGAAATGGATATCTGAGTAAGTGAGTGTGTGAGTGCATTTAGTTTAGCAATATTCCAGCTATATGGCGGCGGTCTGTAAGTAATCAAGTCTGGACCAGACAATCCAGTAATCTGGTAATCAGGTCAGCAAGCCTGACCACCTGCCCCTGTTAGTCGCCTCTTATGCCAAGCATAGTCGCCTCTTGTGGCAAGCATGGGTTGCTGAAGATCTATTCTACCTTGGATCTTCACAGGTTGGATATCAGACTAAGAGAAATGTTTTTAGTAATAATTCCTACATTTGTAAACACTGTAATGTTATGCTGAATATAGACTGAATGACTGTGGATATTTTGCAACAGAGAGAAAGCGTTTCATCCCAAATTGTAGTAAGGGTAGTAACAGTGTTTCAAACATGTGTCAATAAAATAATAACATCCTTCTGGTAAATCTTGCTAATTTTTTTAAACATGTATTGGAATAAAACAAAAGAAAGTAAGTGTAGTATTGTATGGTATATATTTTGCACATTGGGTCACATAGCCTTTCTACAAATAAATATCTTGAATTTTGAATCTTGAATTTTGTAGTGTTGGGAATTGGTTCAAGTTTCAAAAGCGATGATTGGTTCATTACAACCAATCAGTCATAATTGGTTAGCATCATTTATAAAATTGTCCTGGCTATGGTTGTTTATGCATAAATGTTTGGTTTTTTTTGGCAAATTGCACCAAATGCATTTGGAAATGTCACATCTTTAAAAGATTACTAATCGTCGAAAGAAACGATACCAAAATCGATATCGAAATCACTGATATTACAAAATATTGTTAATGCAAACAAGTGCTCCAAAACTGTTTGTGTTTGTACATGATTGTTTAGTCACAATGATCAGTCCTCGATTATTTCAGTTAATCAGACCAGTCCACTGAAAATCCATGCATCAGCTCAACATGGCTGCACCAGATGAATGTATGATACTGACAATATACATGTATAAGCGAGCAAGGGGTAGGAAAAACATAAGAATTACAGATTTTTTTTAGATATCATATCTCAGTGTAACCTGGACACCATACTCAGACACATTGTACTAAATGTCAAGTTGACCTGCCCTTGTAGTATCGCCTTCCTTTGAGCACCAGGCAGGGCACCAACATTTACCATTTGTTACCATGGTTTGGTACAAGAACAATGGAATCAAGCCCAGACTTCACGGGCAGACGCTCTATCAACTTCACCAGTGAAGGACCCATCAACAGCGACAATGTTAACATGTTTCGGTATGTGAACCATGAGAACGAACCCAGACCATTGCCTTCAGGAAGGCATTCTTTCCACTCCACCAGTGGAGGACCATCAACTTTGAGAATGTCTTCATCTTTTGCTATGTGTGCTATGGGATCAAACCCTGACCCCAGCCTTCAGGCAGGCATTCTATCCACTCCACCAATGGAGGACCATCAACCATGAGAATCTTACATTCTTTTGAATTGCAAATCATGGGATCGAACCCAGATCCTTGCCTTCAGGCAGAAACTCTATCAGCTCCACCAGTGGATGCCCCTTCAACAGTGAAAATCTTAACAGCATTTTGTATGTGAACCATGGGATTGAACCCAGACCTTTGTCTTCAGGCAGACACTCTATCAGCTCCACCAACAGTGAAATTGTCTTCATCATTTGGTATGTGAATCATGGGATCAAACCCAGACCTTTGTCTTCAGACAGATACTCCCACTGGGCACACCTTCAACAGTGAGAACAGTATAAGTATTGCATGACTGGGGCGATTTGGGCAACACCACACACCTAATATTTGTACAACCTGAAAGCCAACAAGCAGACACATTACCATATCCATTATAATTCTCACACTGTCATATTCCTGGCTCAAGACTGCCCCCTACAATTCAAGCCTGGTTCATGAACAGAGCATGTATTAACATAACTTGAGGGGCACACACAATATCTCGAAGCAATGGTCTGAATTATTGCATTCAAAGTGTATGGTTTGCTCAACTTTGTATTTATCACTGGAGTGATCTCGTAAGTTGCTATAGTTGTAGGAAGCTTTTATGTGCTGTTAAGTAGCGTCTGTGGTGCAGATTTCACTGGAATATTGAAGTATCTTGCATCTGTGGCAGGTTCTATGTATTTCTTGGGAGCTGAATAATCTTGCATCTGTGGAACTTAGTGATTGCATGTTGGATAATACAATTTGTTGTAAGCATTAAACAAGTCAAGATCTTGTAAGCCAGTGTATAGAAACCTATTAAGACAAGCTTATTCTTTTGTTGGTAAAAGATGTATTTTGTCAAAGTCAGAAGTCTGATGAAGAATGTCTTATTTTTACAAAGGCTGAAATCAATTCCTTTGGAAAACGGATTATGGAAATGATGCAATATTGATTAGGTCTGGCACTGACGCTCTAGTCCAATAATGGATTCATCGTCTTTTTTTATTGCTTTCTATTTTAAATTATTTTAAAAAAACTAAACAATCTTAAAATAGTTTTATATAAATTAATCGGGGAAACCATAAAAGCTTTACGCTGCTCACAGAAATATTTCGGCGATATGGCGGTAGTCTGCAAATAATCATGTCTTGACCAGACCATCTAGGGATAAACAGCATCTGCATCAATCTACACAAATGGGATGTGACGACATTTGTCAACCAAGTCAGCCAGCCTCACCACTCAATCCGATAGTCACCAGGAGAACTGGTATACTTTGTATGCTTATGTGTACTATACATGTATTAAAAAAGACATGATTCAACACTTGTGGATTTGAAAACTTCCTGATTCTTGTAATCAAAATTGTTGTGCAAAAACCAACCCTCCTTTTCAAAGAGTTCTTTCTACTCTTGGAGAAAACCTAGTTAATTTATGCAGTATATAGAAATAAAAGCAAAGATCAACAGATATGTGAAATAAATAAATAAATAAATAAATAAATAAATAAATAAATAAATAAATAAATAAATAAATAAATAAATAAATAAATAAATAAATTCAAAGCAGGTTCAAGTGGCTAGACCCAATCAAAGAAATATTTCCCAACATGATACAAGACAATGATCAAGTTCCTGATCGTTGTCTGATATCCAAGCACTCGTCTCCAGTTGCAGATAAATCAAGGCTAGCCTCAGACACAGACCATGTGTGAAGAATAAGAATCCAGGACAGAGTACTGAGGAGCTCACTATCAATACATGCAACATTAACTGGTATTGTGTCCATGGGATCACTGTGAAAAATTGCCGGATTAGTTTACCCTGAAATGATTATGAGCCCCAGTAAACACTGTCAACAGTTCGTAATGACTGTTCCTGGTGTAAGAATCAATAAGTAGTGGACGTCCATTGTTTAGTTGCAGTGGTTACTACAGTGGACAGAGTTTTCACAGGACATTGGGTTGCTGGAGAAATGGAGTTTGCTGAAATGTGAGTGAGTGAGTGAGTGAGTGAGTGAGTGAGTGAGTGAGTGAGTGAGTGAGTGATTGAAAAAAATGAAATCTCACAAAAATAAGCATTTATGGCTTCTATTAAAAACCTATACAAAAAAGACAAAAACAAAAATAGTTGCATTTCTTTTGCTATTCAGTATATTTGTAGTCAAGGTGCGCTGACTGTGATTTAAAGAAAATTGCACACAAGGATCAGACGTGTATATCTGTTGCTATGGTTTCATGGGAACTACTTCACAGAAATATGTTTATGTGCACCGAACATTTTAACACCTTACGTTGCAACTGGAATTCGGCAAGTGCATGTAGGTTTGTATGTTAGGTTGTACCTGGTGTAAGTAGGTTAACTATTATTAGATTGAGCCCAGCTTTGGGAACCAAGCATAAAACAAAGTCTCATGAAAAATCAATGCCCAACCAATGTGCATGTTTGTAGATACTGGATGGTCAATCTTCATTTTCAGAGTCAAATGGGAGTCATGAGTATAGTAATAGTAAAGGGAAGCAACTCTTGCTTGAACGTGGGTCTTAATTCAGTAGTCCAGACGATTGGCAGTCTGGATGAATTTGCTGAGAAACGCAACCGGCCGGATTAACAAGGCTTCACTGTATTCAAAATTTCGTTCTTAACAGAATATGAACTTCATTAGTCACTTTTCACTGATAAGATCTGAGTATAACTACCAATGATCACAATCAGTTATGACCTGAACATGACTATTGCAATACAAGACACTATTATGGATGACAGTTTCTTTAATTCTTTTAACACGACGTTTCAAGGCTAATTCACCTGACGAAGGGGCAAGAATTAGCCTTGAAACGTCATGTTAAAAGAATTAAAGAAGTTGTCATCAATAATAGTGTCTTGTATTACCTCACCAACTTCTAAATGCCTTTGAAGAATTTCATGACTATTGCAGGTCAATCAAATTATTAATTGCTTACTTTTCCCTTCCTTCCAGCTCTATGGCTGCACTAAATCATCAAGTCTGGACTAGACTATCCACTTCAAAGAAAGTATTGGAGTATGAGCTTTATTTGAAATGTTTTGGCAGGCCACTGTTCAGTATTTAGACTACTGAAGGCTTTCGTTATGAATACGCATGAATGAACATTTATCTTTGAACAAAAGTTATTCCTTTTATCCAATAATTACCATTGCCCTGTCACCACATCAAAGATATAAATAAACAACTTAGACTAAATTGAACTGGATTTCTCCTTCGGCCATCTGCTCTGAATTCAGTCTCATCACCAGCCATTCTTTCCTAATTCACGGGTCCCGGGGTAGAATAGGCCTTCGGCAACCCATGCTTGCCATAAAAGGCAACTATGCTTGTCGTAAGAGGCGACTAACGGGATCAGGCTCACTGATTTGGTTGACACACCTCATTGGTTCCCAATTGTGCAGATCAATGCTCATGTTGTTGATCACTAGATTGTCTTGACTCGATTATTTACAGACTGCCACAGACTGCTGGAATATTGTGGCGTAAAACTCAGCTCACTGACTTCTAACTGCCATACCAGCCTTGTGGAATGAGCTCCCACAACATTTGAATTCAAACCATGTCTGGACTCATAGCTAAAGACTTACTACTGTGATGCATACAAGAACCAACTTTCATTGGAGACTCCTGCACATATGATTATCCTGGATATATTGCTATGTACTGGAAAAACAAGGCTATGTTGGACCAACACAGAGAAGGCATTCCTGAGTAGTAGGCAGTGCATGGCAATGATCAAACCCATTTGGTCTGTGAACAGCAGAGCAGATGTTGGCTAGTGCACATGCAGTGCATCATGATGAAATGGATTCTGCACATAGGTGCATATGTCTTGCTCATAAGATAGGTCACATGCTTCACCCATCGCACTACTCTTGATCACCAACACTGCGTGGCCCCTTCACTCAAAAAGTTATCCATACATGTTAATACAGGTCATTTGTCATTTGTCAGGTCTGTGCTCAACTTATACTTGTTTGCCAGTAATTCTTTCCATTGACAACCAGCCAGACATAAGGATTGGGATTATGGGAAGACATCTCTTCTTTTTCCTCATCTCATGTGTACATCTCTTCTATATTCAGTAACATTTCAGAAATATGACAGTGGCCTCATGATAATCGTGTCTGGACCGACAAGTCAGTGATTGTTGTAAAGAGCAATGACCCTTCAGGTATGATGGCTGACTCACAAACAACCATCTGATTCTTGTGACAAATAATGGTTGGTAGGCAGCAGTTCTCAACTAGACTCCACACAAAATTCAAATACATCAACATAAATCACTGTATAGCCTGTGTGTGTCAATCAACAATTTAAGTAAGTGAGGAATTAAGTGAGTGTTTTGTGCAGATTTTAGCAATACTTCAATAATGTCCCAATGGGATACACCAGAAATGGGCTTCTCACTTTGTACCCATGTGGGGAACTGAACCTGGGTCTCTAAAATGACAAGCAAACTCTTTAACAATTAGGCTACCTCACTGCCCCTTGACGATCCTATGTGTTCGAATGATGGTTAATACTGATCATCAATAACTGATACTAGTGATGAAGGGTAACTACCTGGAACAGGTATTGGAATCACTGACCTGGCTGATGGTTTTCTTCATATCCTTGTATCTTAGACTGATCATGAAGTCAGTCACTGGATTATCTGGTCCAGCTCAATTGTTAACAGGATGAAGGTTAGAGTGACATAACCTGGCATGCGGTAAAAGCACAGCTTGATCTGATCCTTGAAATTGGTTTTAAGTTGGCAGACAGAAAGGATTTTATGCCAGCTTCTCTTACACAGTTGGAATGGTTTGTTCGTTGTTTTTATTGTTTAATGCCACAATAAGCAATATTCCAGCTATTTGCTGGAGGTATAAAAACTAAGAAGTATGGACTAGAAAATCTGGTGATTAACAGCATGAGTAGTGATCTACACAGCTGGGATACAGTGACATGAAAATATTTTGTGGTAGGGTAGGGGTGGGAGTACCATAGGCGGATCCAGAGGGGGTGTGCGCACCTGGGTGAAAATGAAGTGCGTGCATGCATGCACCCACGCACGCACGCACGCATGCACGCATAAAAAAAAAACTCTTAAAAAGCTGTATCTGGTACTGGGTACTAATTCTGGTTTTTTTCTTGTACATGTACATTATGTACATTTATCATTTTTTTTATAGAAATAATTATCCTGGTCCCTACACCTTGAAAATCAAATTCCTATCTTGCACATGTAAACATGGAGTTTCTTAATGGGGCACTGATGCGGAGTGAACAATGTTTCTCACCAACAGCCTAATTACGAAACCAAGCAGCAAATTGGTCAGTGACCAATGATCATGACGGACACGGGGACTGGGCTCCTGTCCACATTAGCAGAATTTTTTCACCCTAAAAAGTGAGGAGGCTGGATGCCCATCACATGCCGTTATTTATAAAATATCATCCATGGACTCATGGGAGAAAAACAATAACAAAAGAAACCACCAGTCCACGGAAATTGCTCTGCATCAGTGCCCCTTTAAAAGTCAAATTATGTCAAATTATAAACATTTCCAAAGACGATTATTAAACAGCCATGAAAACTCTGCCCTATTATGATAGAGTTAAATATCAATGAAACTTTAGATGGCACCATTTGAAACTGGACTGTCTGGGGCTTAGCTACCATTATGAATAAAAACCCCAAACAACAAAAACGAAACCAAGCTCGCGCTTACACATGCCCTCAATACTTTCTTAAATATGAAGTACTGCAACCTATCTGGGTTACACGAAAAGAACTGGTTTGTTACTCGCCTGATAGTTACCGCTCCGTCTCAGCACTATCATGCTATAATGAAGCGACCGTAAAATACGATGTCACACGATAATAAGATTTCTTATAATAATTTCAAGGAAACTAGAACTCAACAAGAAAGTGATTACGTATCATGTCCCGCTACACTATGTCTTCAGGCTCCGCTGATGAACTGGTGCCATAATATTCTAATTCATGATGTCCTGGATTGGAATCTTCATTCACACAGTAGACACCAACCGGAAATGACGTACTTTAGGTTCATGACGCGCTGTCCGATTAGACAGGTTCTCCGATTTCTGCAATTGATGAGCAAATTTCACCATCAACAGACTCAACTCACATTACCAACAGAAAGTGTAGCAATAACTGCCCCAGGAAAAATATCCTTATCAAGTTTGAAAGATGCAACGATTTTCGATTCCATTTTTTTTTTTTGTGTGGAAACAATATTCGTTGCTACGATATCGATCACACTGTACATAACACTGGTAAAAGCTTTAACAAGCGCAGGGAAGCGTCCGGAATCAGTCAAATGCATATTTATTTCTGGGAATAGCATCTTCATTTTTTGTATTAATAAGGATGGGTGAAATATCAGTAATGTCACACATCCAAGGTAGGATTGTAACGGATCCTGATTTCCTTGCAAACTGGTTAAGGTTATAGTGTGTTAAATAATACATGTCTACTCACATATTTCCTATAACGTATCTGTACGTTTTACAAAGTGGTATTCAGCCTGTTTCTCTGGGTGTGAAGCGCAGCACACCCAGGAAACCAGACAATCTTTCTTCAGTGCATGTTCTAATATAAACTTCAGATTCTCTTTTTATACAGACTATTATTTTGCAATCAATTTTTATTTTGTATTTTTTGCATTTCTTTAGTAAGATCAAATCAAATTTTGAATGCGAAGACAATTGATAACATGTATGTTGAATAAAATAGAACACACGTCTTTATGGCACACATGCTTTGAGAAAAGAATGGAATCAAACAATTTATGTGACAAGTTACATCCCCCACAGATGGTCGTTTTTGTTGCATATGTATCTACATATCTTGGACGACTCACACATTTAGAGTGAGTGCGTATGGCTTTTTAGGCATCTTTTAGCAGTTTTCCAGTAATATCCCGGTGGGAACCCAAGAAATAGGCTTCACATGTTGTACCCGTGTGGGGACTCGAACCCGGGTCTTTGGCGTGACGAACAAACGTTTTAACCACAAGGCTACCCCACTGATCCTCACACATTTGAAAATATACTACTACCAATTGATCGGCAATATGTACATTGGGCAGTGGGGTGGTCTAGTGGTCAATATAGTTAGAATATACACAACATGGAATATCATAGAAATCATATTACATGATGTTATACAATGTGCGTTAATATCAATGACATTTGAATCGTGACAGACCGAAATGTTTCCACTCCCACAGAATTTCTGCACCATCGGTTTAATATCAACTCCTGCATCTTTTCGAAGTTGGAAAGTATTAACCTTCTTGGTTGGTTGGTTGGTTGTTTAACACCAAGCTTAGCAATATTCGAGCAATATGATTAGGGTCTGTAAATAATCGAGTCTTTGCCAAACAGTCAAGTGACCAGCATGGGAACCGATGACGTGCCAACCAAGTCAACCGAACCTGACGACCTTATCCCAATAGTCGCCTCTTACAAGTATGGGATTTTGAATGGGTACTGATACATCCTATCCTGGATCTTCACGGGTAGGAAAGGATTATGGATAATCCTTTAACATTCTAAAAGTACGAATACTGAAAAGATTACACATTCAAACACTGTTATGTTGAAGATGGACGAACCTACGCAAACACTTCGACACAAACGCAAATTGATTACTTAGTATTGAACGTTGAATGCAAGGGACAAGGGTTGAAACTGGTCTTCAGGAACTCGTGAAGATCCGGGTAAGAATTGGTCTTCAGCTGCCTATGAAGATCCGAGTTAAAATTGATCTGCATCAGCCCATGATTGTCGTAAGAAGCAGCTACCGGATCGGGTGGTCAGGCTCGCTGACTTGGTTGACACAGTCATGTTGTGTAGATCAGTACTAACTGTTTTCTGGTTATTGCTCAGTTATCACAATATAGCTAACTGTTTGTAGAATACATAACAAAATAACAAAAAAACCAAAAAAAAACAAAACAGGCAAATCTATGAAACGTCAAACTGTGAGCTCGAAAAACGTTATCCTGTCACCTTTCAAGAGTTTGTACTAAAGTACTTCAATTACACTCCGTGGACAAACTTGTTGGATGTCTGTCTCCTGACAAGTCACTGTGACTGGTAGCTAGGGTATTATTATATCCCTGTCGTGTGCTAAAGGGGCTGTTAGTCTATACATGGTTAACCAGAAGAGACAGGATGGTCAAAGACTTTCTCACTCAAAACAGTTCTCACCGGATCATCTACTGCAAATCTAAGCTACGCCATCGAGTCAGATTACTGTAGAGGTTAAACTGTCTTAGACATTAGGCCAGTCATGTTCTGACATTAAACATCACTTGTGTATTCTGAACAAAACCAAAAAAACATTGAGTGAAAGAGTTTTCCTTTGCACCGTCTTCGGCCTTACATACTGCCATGGTGCAATAAGAAACGGGGCCAAGACACCATAAATGCCACTATAACCAACGGGTTCAATCACTACATCAATAGTGTGTGAGTGGATGAGTTTGGTTTACGCCACATGTTAGCAACATCACGGTAGCTTCATATATTGTACCGATGTTGAGAATAGAACCCGGGACCTAGGCGTGAAGAGCGAACGCTTTAACCACTAGGCCACCCCAATACATCAGTAAAGATCCGTGGAGTATCACAACTCGCTGGGTGTGTGCGTGTGTGTGTGCGAGTGCGTAACGCTATTTCGAACAGTATCACAGGTTTACACGGCGTGACGTTTGAAAAACAACCAAACTGATACAGGACTCATATATACTCTCTTTCCACCCACTTGACCCCTCACCCAGAAACCTGACAGTTGGGCTGACAATTCTTGAAACATACTCGGGGAGAAACTGGGATTTGAACCCACGCCCACAGTTTTTATGACACGTCTAGGTCGACATGTCGACACCCTCGCCATAACGTCAAAAACTAAGACGGAATGTAGATTATTTTAATTACACCGCCCAACACAGTACAAGTATATACGCCTTGACAGCTTGTCTTCAGTAATATATATAGTTGCAAATTAAACCTGTCCAAGTGAATGCTGAATACCGAACACGTCAGGTAATGAGACCCAAGATAGCTGATATACATTCCCTTTATCAAATGACCATTTATTTAAAGCTTTCAACGCTCTGCTAGATACGCGTACCTATATTATTTACCCATCTGGAAGTAAGCCCCATTCACGAAAGGATTCCGAATGTAGGTTTGGCAATTCTGACCTGCTTTCAGTCTCTGTTTCGCTTTGATCAGATCCATTTACAAACATCGGGTGTCTGTGTTACTTCAGTTTCCCCAATGTGACTGGGGCATGTGACGTGGTTTTCTTATCTTGACGGAATGGTATGTCATGGTCACATTATCTGACCTAAGACCACGTATGTTATTTCTGTTTGTGAAGCTGTAAGTGGCAATTCATCAACTCTGGAAACTAAATCATCATATTTCCTGGTGTGATACAAGATATACGTGGTGGGCGTGCTCTGTATTTCTGCCTCCATCGAACTTGGAATATCTACTTTAATTTGTCACACAGAGAATAGCTATTTTAACTGCTGTCAGCAAACTGAGAATATCTGCTTTGCCGTTTTGCCGATGTCAACATATTATAAATATATGTCATGGTCAACGAACGGAGTAGGTCTTCTCCGTTGTCAAAAAAATGACCATACCTGCTTTGCCGATGTCAACTAACTGAGAAGGTCTTCTTCGCAGCTGTCAACAAATTGTGAATATTTGCTTTGACGCTGTCGACTAACTGAGAATGTCTGCATCACTGCTGTCAACAAATTGTGAATATCTTTGCTGTTGTTGACGACGAACGGAGAACTTCTGCTTTATCGCTGTCAACAAATTGTGAATATCTTTTTAAAAAAACATACAAAAAAAATAAGAATGTTTTCGTCTCTTGTCAACATTTTAGGAATATCTGTTTGCCGTTGTCAGCAATTTGGGAATATCTGCCTACGGTTGTCAACTAATTAAAAATGATTGCCAACCCATTTGTGCCATTCTGACCATGTTTGAGAAGCCCACATTTTTCTATCTAATTTGTCTGTGAAGAAAAGGGTCGTTCTCATGCTCCACCTGTTAATTAGACCTCGCTTGTTAGTACGCTATCTGTACCCTTGGATTTATCACGGACACTTTTGATTGCCTTTAATGAGCTGGGAGCCGTCTCAGCCTTTGTGAATGTGAAAATTTAATGGGTTCGTACACGCTACTGTCTATGCTGTAGTGATTCCTCAACGGTGCACGTTGTGTCAGGCGACAACGACGTACTGACTTTGAGATCAAAGCGCTGTGTCTATATCTATTTCTGCGGATCATACTTGCGTCAGAACACAAGGTAGGTGCTTTAGTTTGTGGTCATTTCGATGTAAAAATATCCCTTTGATAAATTAAATCCTTTCAATCAGGACTTCTAGAACCCAACCAGTGTTACAATAACCAATTATCTGAAATATATTTGGTTCGTTTTCAATATGGTAATCGCCATGAAAAAGCTTCAGACTGCGTACGTGGCGTTAAACAATAGTCACTCATTCAGGATTAATTAGGAAAAGCATGATGTTTTAGTGGACAGTACTTATAAACAAGTATATACTTTGTAATATTATCTACCTAGGTAGAAATGAATGGACACAGTACATTATTTCATATTTTACATTATTTTATGTTTTCGGGAATCCGCACATTAAAATTGCGCAGCAATGTTTCAACATTCTTTGCATTCTCCTAGCAGTTGATATTAGCCACAATACGCACTGTAGTGTAACAATGGATTAATGACACCTTCTCTTGTGGAGGGTTTCGGAACAGCTGAGTCGTCACATGAATACGAGTATGCAGCTTGAAGTAACGTGATTACCAAAGATCGCGCATGTGCAGAACAGGTTTTCGTTCACACAGTTATACGAGCGTGTGAGGTATTGGGTGTTCGTTGACAAGAAACATACCTCATGTCTGAGAATGACAGATGTGACAGCGCAGGAATGCCGGCCTCTCATATTAACGTAACTCTATAACCTAATGGGCTTTGCACAAAAACAATTCTGTAGAAATTCTCATTTGACAAGGCTTTGTAAACTGTCATGGTTTTTTTTGTTAATAGAATTGTCTTTGACATGTAACGCGATATGACAACATGTCCTCTCTAAAACACAGGGAGGTTGAGCGGTTGTCGAGTTTGTATGGTTTTAGTTTGTGAGTAGCCAACTGTATTTTTGACCTGTGATGTCCAATGGCCATTGATAGTATTGATACCGTGTTCTGTGTTCAGCGTCCTATGGGTCGGTAGGGTAGCCGAGTAGTTAAAGCGTTCGCTCGTCACGCCGAAGACCGGGTTCGATTCCCTACATGGATGCAAGGTATGAAACTCATTTCTGGTCTCCTATGCAGCGATATTGTTACTATAGAATATCTCTAAAAGAGGCATGAAACCTTACCCACTCACCGCATGGGCAACCCCAAACCACTTGCTCTGTAGTAGTAGGTGTCTACTTTCTGGAGATTGTCGAGTGATATTGTTAGAGTATTGCTGAAAGTGGCGTAAAACTGAAATCAATCAGCGTCCTTTGTTACAGAAATTGCTTCTGTGGTCTAGTGGAGAAAGCGTCAGCCATAAGAACGGAAAGTCGGTTGTTCGATCCCAGCCACGACGTACCAAAAGACGGTCAATGATGGTACTTGTTTTTACAAAGTGTGCTCGATATTAACAGGATAAACACGGTCCTGTGGGCTCGGAGCCAGTGTTCAGTGTATGAGAGGGTGCCTGCGTTAGATAATCGCATGGAATGCTTAATTCGAACCTCAATTCGAACAAATCTGATATTTCGAACTTGGAGAGTTCTATTTTACGTAGCCAATATTCCGGCTATATTACAACTGGGAACATGTTAAATGTGCTTTAGAAGCGTAACTGAACCCACATCGTGACTATCGAACAGCTTAAGCGTGGTCGTGGGGTAGCCTAGTGTTTAAGATGTTTGTTTGTCACGCCGAAAATTCGTGTTCGATTCCCCACATGGCTATTTCTGATGTCCACCCCCCCCCGCCGTGATATATGGTACGTTGCCAGCGTATAGCAAAACTCACTCACTCACTCAACTAACCACCCAGTGCCAGCAGGGCATGCCACCGTAAAAACAGAAAGGGGACGCATGAGCGATCTTCTTTCAAACGTTCACAGCTGCCGGATACACAAGCCGTCGGTTGCGGTGGGGTGGCCTTGTGGTTCAAGCGTTCCCTCGTTATTGGGATACAATGCCACCCGGAAGATCCTGGTTAGAACTGGTCTTCAGCAGCCCACGCTTGGCCTAAGAAGCGATTTACGAGATCGGGTGGTCAGGTTTGCTGACTTGGTTGACACATGTCATCGTATCCCCATTGCTTAGACTGATGCTCATGCTGTTGATCACTAAATTGTCTAGCCAGATTCAAATAGCTCTAATGTTGCTGAGTTTGGCGTTAAACAACTATAGAAACGATGTGTGAAGCCTCATAGGCGGATCCAGAGGGGAGGTGCAGGGGTGCGGATCCCCCTTTTGTCCTGAAAGTTTATAAAATGACCATTGAGACTCTCGTGACAACTTGTGACAATGAAGTGTGCACTATCCACCCCCACCCACCCCATTTCTCAGAAAGCTGTACCCTCCCCTGAACCTATTAATGTTGTCCCTAGTCGTGATATTGCTGGAATATTGCTAAATGAGATAAAACCTCACATGTCAAAACCTCGTTCAGTGCGGCTTGGAGCCATCGTATCCCAACTGCGTAGATCTATACTCATGATGTTGATCACTTGATTGTCTGGTTCAGACACGAATATTTACAGACCGGCGCCCTGTAGCTGGAATATTGCTGCGTGCGGCACAAAACAACATTTTTCACGAAACAATAAGAGGTGCCGTCTGTGCATTTTCCTGAGATAAAGTACACATTTAGAGTTAGTCTTATTTCTAACCAATATCATGGCTATCAAACAGGCAATCAACCAAACAAACAAAAGCAATGGCCTCTTGGTACTGGGATACAGTCGTGCAGACCGTTCCCATACGGCAACTGGACCCCCGAGCCAACCTCCGTACATCTTGCGCGGGGTTGTTCCACGTGTCATTTCATCTCCAAGCCTTATTTCACAATGAATAATGTATGGGGCGCCATTATAACGTAAACTTGCCTCCGACATGCAGTGCTTCTAACTATTGATTTCAACCCAGGTTTCCACGGAGCCGACAGGATGACAGCCGGTGTGAGCGGTACTGACAGATCCTCAACAGGCCCTGTCTCCAGCAAGTGGGACGCGTGATTCTTCGTGTGGGACATCATCCACACGGAACGGGATCACCCCAACTTCATCATTTCTATCATTTCCGGACTCCCAGTTCGCCACGCCCCAGTTCAATTATCGATGACCGAATTATCAATCTGTGCCTACGCGGTATTGACGCAGGTAGTGTTCTGGAGCGTCTGAGCGGAGGTCAGTACCCGTAACCACACAGTAAATAATTATGTACAGTGTTAATCATCAAGCTTTGTGTTTTCTCGTGGAAAGCCTTGGTCCTGTTTGACGGGAAATCAATGACAGTGACTTTGCTGTGTTCAGCGGTAGTGTTTGATCATCCGGAGTATGTGAATCACGAAGTGTCAGCGCTTGTTTTTTTCACTCTACTTCGGAGTATATGTTAACAGAAGCAACCCACGATGTGTAGCTTGTTTGTGAACATTTACTGAAACGAGTTTCCCCTGTCCTCCCTCGCCAGTTCTTCACCATGACGCGAAGGAGGAACCTACGGAAGCCCAACTTGGAGGCCATGAAAGCCGCGGTGTCGGGGAGCAACCAAGTCCTCAGGCCACTGTCACCTGGTGAGGCTCCTCCTCCGGGGGGTCAGGTGTACACCCTGAGGAGAGAGGACCCCCTCCAGGATGCCCTGTTTCCAAGATGGAGCCCTGCATTGGTGGCGGTTGTGACGTTCGTCTTACGGGTCGTGTACGTGTGTCAGAAGAAGAACTGGTGGGTGCTCCACCCGGATGAGGTGTTTCAGGGTCTTGAAGGTGAGCTTTGTCAATGGGGTTGCGGGTGGGTAAGAGTGTGTGATGGGGTAGGAAGGATAAGGGATGGATGGTATTATCGAGTTGCATTTTTTTGGGTGATGGTGCGACTGGTTAGCCTTGAATATCAAGCGATCGTTTCTCGTGTGAAGGATTCAAAATGTGTGTGTGTGTGTGCGCGCGCGCGTCTGTGTGTGTGTGTGTGCGTGCGTGCTCGCGTTAGTGTGTGCGTGTGCATGTGCGAAAGCATGTGGTGTTTGTGTGCAAGTATGAGCGTGTGCGTCTATGTGCGTTAGCCAGGCAATTGAAACGTTAGCTTATCACACTGAAGACATGGGTTCAATTTCAAACAAAGGTTCATTATGTGAAATCCATAATCCATTTCTAGTGTACCCCGCTGTGTTATTGCTAAAATATTCCTGAAACCAGACCGCCTCACCGTATATGCGTGACCGACCCAAAACACAGGGCTCTATTCCAGCATAGTCGTGGATGAAAGCTCCGGTTACCACCACACTAAAACATTCCCAGCATTAAGTACGTAATTTTACACTTTTACAGCTGTAACTTCAACACAAGCTCCCTCTACGCTTCCTGGCCACAGTACTACCTTCTTTCTTTGTCCATGAAAACACTGATGTGTAAATTAAAACCATTAGACCTCGTTTCGGCATTTTGCCAAATTCATCAGACATTTCAGTCATCAATGACACGCACGTGAACATGCACACAGCGAGTTGTTCTCATTTATTCTGAAGCAGTTGGGGTAATTCTTTAGAAAACGTAAGAGACGTTGAATCTCGTATGCATGAATTGGCATATCTTTGCGACAAAGACATGTGACTGCTTGTCTTCAGCCTGGGATTTGCTTTACCTGGAGATCTGCCTCGTTCAATCAATACCTTGACAGATAGGATGCTATAGTTTCCTCATCCATCTCCAGGACTGTTTAAGCGTATTGTTGATGTGATGTTTGAGTGAGTCTCAGAGTATTTTTAGACCGCTTTTAGGAACACTCCAGCAATATCGCGGCAGGGACACCAGAAATGGGCTTCAAACATTGTACCCATGTGGGAATCGAACCACTAGGCCACCCCACCGGTATGTAATGGAAAGGTTTGACCGTAATACAATACGTACCCTGATATTATGTGTGCGTTACGATTTTATGGGCCCGATACTATTCGTATCCCGATAATGTGTGTGATGCAATACCTATCTCGATATTATAGGTGTAATACGATACAAATCCAGACATTATATGTGCGATACGATTCGTATCTCGATAATGTGTGTGATGCAATACCTATCTCGATATTATTGTGATTCGCATCTCGATATTAAAGGTATAATGCGATACAAATCCAGACATTATATGTGCGTATCTCGATAACATGGTTACGATGCAATACGTATCCCGATATTAAGCATGCAGTACGATATATTCCGATATTATGGGTGGGATGCGATTCGTATCCCGACAGAGAACGTTTCTTTCTAAAGTTCACATTACCTCCCTTTTTTAGCAGGTGAATCACAATCCCGAATCATTCCAGACAGGAGAGATAGGGTTTAGTTTTTTAGAAACATTTAAACTTTCGGGGCAATGTTCATGGGTCTGTCTTAGCCCACCCGTAAATGCTGAAGAATATGGATAAATTGCTTCTTGGACAGTTTCTGTCATTATTGCAATTTTTAAGATAAGTTGTAATATAATGTTTCATATGTATAGCGATACTGGAGTTTAATCTGTGTAGTGTTGCACACACATCGTGAGGGTTGCATCGCAATATTTTGAAAAGCCGTGTCGATGTACCACCACTGAAAACCCGCTGGTGCCAACCATTGCCTGCTATTGTCTTTTATCTCATTTCAATACCATTCTTACAGTTGCCAATTACTGCTACTGTCAATGCCTATGTTCCTGCTTCTGTTAATGTTGAACGGTAGGGTAGCCCAGTGGTTAAAGCGTTCGCTCGAAGCGCCAAAGACCCGGGTTCGATTCAACACATGGTACAATGTGTGAAGCCCAATTCTGGAGTTCCCCGCCATGATATTGCTGGAATATTGCTAAAACAAACTCACTCACTGTTAAATTGCTAATGCTTCTGGAATAACCCTCAGCAAACCATGCTTCTTCAAACCGACGAAGTGGATCGGGTGGCAAGGTATGTGATTTGGTTATCTGTGTGTAAACTTGCCCTGCCGACATGAATCATTTCTCGTGCTCTTAATCACTGGATTGTTTTGTCCATACTCAATCAGGGTCTTGGAATATTGCTTTATTTAAATTTCATTTCAACATATTAATCTAAACCGACGTATAAAAGAAAGTACACTCTTCGTTTTTTTATATTAGTTTCAACAACACCGTAAATATTATTTCATATTGATCATTAGATTTTATTCTCTAATTTGGTAGGCGGGTTAGAGTAAGTATCCGACAACACCTGCGGGTCGATTGTAAGAGGAAGCTAGTGGATTGGGTGGCCACATTCGGTGTCTTGGTTTATTCCATGTCATCGTGCCCTAGCTGACGGCGTTGGTGATTTTTCATAATATCAGTCACCAGTGTTAGCGCAATACTTAACTCGCCCACTCCCTCATTGTTCTGCGCTGAAACTCTTAACTTCTGGTGAGTAGTATAAAACCCGAGTTAAAGCCCGGAGACGTACCATATTACCAAATGAAATGTTACAATAAGCCAAACCTTTCCTCAATTGTAACTGATTCGTTTGAACTTCCAAATTCGAAAGTGCACGCTGCAAACAGCGAGTTCAGAAGTGTTTAACTAGTTTGCATCCCGTATAGTTTTATTCCTTTGAATAAGATCAGTATGGAGATTATTATCCGAGCGTGTAAATGTATCGTTAATACCATACATTAGGCATTGAACGTATGTTATTCAAACAACAACCAGTGCTATTTCCCACAGAACTTGGGAATATATTTCACTAAGACGCGGACACCCCACGTACCACTAATGTATGGAATCCAAGAAGGGACACTGTTGCGTTGTCGACCTTACATAAACCATTGATACTCTACAACTAGCCTCTATATAGGCTCCCTGCATAAAAGAACAAGAAGAGTCAAAATTGACCAAACTGCGACACCCGATATTATGACATTGTCATTTTAAAAATGTGTGTCTGTGTCGCTTTGTTTTACTTTGACAAATATGTTTTTAATCATTCAAAGCATGACAGGGCGGTATAGCTACATTGCGACAATGCTCCATCTAGGATTCCATAGTAAATGTCTCTCACGGCAGAAAGCGACACCCGCCCGCCCCCGACCCTCTCTCACGGCAGCCAGCGACAGGTCCCCACCCCTCAACTCTACACTGTGTCACTGTTACTCCATAAGACCCGTGCGTTAATGGAAAGCTGTTTACATTGTCGAGGCGCTCCTGTGGGAACATTACACCCATTAAACTTCAGGACGGGACAAATTAAGCTTGACATGCTACACTTGAAGACCGCGTTATGGGTGAGTTCACAAGGCAGTACGGTGAGGTGTCAAACCTGCTGTGGGAGATTTACCATGACGGCAGAATTGGGGTGGGCTTTACGTAGTTCCTCCAATATACGTCTCCAGTGTAGAGCTGGTGTCCACCTCTCACACCGGTCTTTGATACAACACCGGGTGGTTGTCATTTCATTTTCCTGTTCACTTAGGACGGTGGGCTAGTCTAGTAGGTAAACAGTTCACTCGTTTTCACTCGTTATGCCCAGGTTCGATCCTCCTAATGGGGATATTGCTGGACCATTGCTAGAAGCGACACAAAAGAGGAGGAGGAGTGGATGTTGGAATGTACACACACATGGCTTGTGATGCTTAGTTTATTATCTTGGGGCTTCGGGGTAGCTTTGTGGTTGAAGCTTGTCATGCCGCAAGCCCGCCTTCTATTCACCCTCAGTGTTATTGCTGTAGCTAAAAGCGGCGTAAAACATTACTCATTCGCTCAAAATAATTCTCGTTATCGGATTGAAACGGCCATTAATATGCTGTACACTCTTGGTGACACTGCTGCTCCTTCTGTCTCACCTTGTAGAGTGAGTGGGTGAGTGAGTTTAGCTTTATGCCGCACTCAGCAATATTCCAGCTATATATGACGGCTGTCTGTAAACAATAGAGACTGGACCAGACAATCCAGTGATCAACAGCATGAGCATCGATTTGCGACGCTGAGAACCGATGACATGCGTCTACCAAGACAGCGAGTCTGACCACCCTATCCCGTTAGTCGCCTCCTACGACAAACCTAGACGTCTTTCATGGCAAGCATCTGTTGCAGAAGACCTATTCTATCCCGGGACCTTCACTGGTCCCCTGTAGATACATGTGGCTCATCTAACACACGACAGGGTTATAATGTACCCCAGTTAGCGGACACATTGACTTGCCATATGGCAGATCTCCAGAAAAATGTGCACACGGAGTCCAGGCTGAAGCACCCGTGAAGATCCGGGCAAGTCAAAACATTGATTACAGAACAGTGTCGTTTCTGGTTCACTGGGTTCCGTCCTGTTGCGCAGCTCAGTGCGATTACCAGTCCAGAAGTTTATAAAAAAATCCATTTAGCTGGATACATGAATATTAATCAGTATGATTATCTATGCACTTGGATATTGTACCACTACCCTCTTTCTAACCCTTGAAAACACATCGTACTGCGTGCTCTGTCATACAGCGAGCTCTGACGAACGGAAATCTGGAAATCGTGGAAATCTCAAAACGATGCTCTGCCGCTAGAAAACTTTGATCTGGTACGGAACTGATGTTATACCAATCTCACTTTGTGTTACAGAACTACACTTAATATGCGCAAGAACACATATAACAACTGTAACCAGTGAGCCAGGTGCATTGTGAATAATTTTACGACCTCATCAAACAGGGGCACTCTGTTATTTGTTATTTAAGAGATATGCTGCATAAACCTCGACATAAAATGTAGAAATACAGTTTTATTAAAGTTTAAAAGTTGTATTCATTTGTAAATGCTATTTTCTTATAAAACAAGGGCTTGGAATTCAGTGTAACCAGAGCTGTTTGTGGTGTCGATTTTCACTTTCACACGAGAAAATTCGCATCGGTTAAAAAGAAGGTCATTGTTTGAACTGGTTAATGACTCATGTTTTGGTATGTAGAACTGGTCTTTAGAAACCCATGCTATTCGTATGAGGAGACTAACAGGACCGGGGGTCAGGCTCACTGACTTGGTTGACATATGTCATCGTATCCCAATAGCGTGGATCGATACTCATGCTGTTGATCACTGGATTGTCTGGTCCTGACTCTATTGTTTACAGACTATCTGGAATGTTGTTGAGTGCGGCATAAAGCTAAACTCACTCACTAACCAGATCCCACAATTGACAGGTGACAGTAAAACGTTCCTTGCACAAACTCGTACGACTTTTTACTTCTTTACTGCTTATCTTTTTTTCACCTGGAGGAAATAAACTCCCGCGCGTTTAATCGAGATAGTACGGTACCATTACTGACTAAGTCATGTGTATAGTTGATGTCAGGGTACACATATCTGAAGACTGCTATTACCTACAAGTACTCAGGGAGTGATTAAGTGATTGTTGTTTTACGCTGCTCTCAGCAATATTCACGCTGTATGTCTGCAGTATCCCTGGTTACCACACAATGGTGTCGTGGTGACGTGATTTGTTTGTTGTTTACTAAGCATGTATATACTGCTTTTTGTCATACCTAATCAAAACCAACTTAAATATGGTGGAAATGTTTTCATAAAACATCACTCCTCCTACACTGAGTGAGTGAGTTTAGTTTTACGCCGCACTCAGTACTATTCTAGTTATATAGCGGTGGTGAGTCAATAATCATCGAATTTGGACCAGACAATCCAGTGATCACCAACATGAGCATCGACCTTGGATACGATGACATGTGTCAGCCAAGTCAACAAGTCTGATCCCGATCCCGTTAGTCGCCTCTTACAAGCATGCCTAACTGTATATCAACTCCTCCCGGATCTTCACGGGCGTATGCTCGGTGAAACGGATATAATTCTTAAAACCATTTCAACCTTTTTCGAAAGTAGGTGGAGACTGTACTCTGACCGTTAACCAACCAGCAAGGCAGTTAGCATAGTACACTCCCAAGGAAGCTGAGTTTTAAAAATCGAGGGCATATTGATCCTTTTACCTATTTAATAATGTCTGCGGTTTGAGCATACAAACGACTTATGAAGATGAAGGCAGTGCAGTTTAAGTACACACATCTATTATCATTCTTATGAATTAGTCTGAACCTGTATGACCTCGAGAAGGGGCGATAGATATGTACATAATTATAGAGTTATTATGAACCTAACACGTGACTCGGGCTTTCGTCGACACAGGCCACCGCACATGTATATAAACAAACGTAGAAACCCGTGCCGGGCCCTGATGTAGCATGCTTATCGTTACTGGCATCACCAGATCAATTTCTCACTGTGCAATCGCGAGGACTTTGTTATGTAACGGTACATCGATAGCGTGGCTCCCTGTCCCAACCACACGCATTCGCCTGAGCCAAAAAATATTGATGTAAAGTTATGAATATACGGAAATAGTCAAAACAAATATATAAATGTCCCATGTCCTAAAAGATATTATTGAAAATTACATTTTTTTAGTTTTTGCAATTTAACGTTGGAAACGAAGTTTTCGAGTGTGTTCCTCTTTGCTATAATAATTTTATTTTATTTTATTCCTGTGTATGTATCTAAAGGGAAAGCATGGGGTTCGCTCAAGGACGCATGAAGCCAACGCATAACTGCAAATTCCTTCTCTGAAAAGAATCTTGAAACGATTTATTCAGATCCTTCTGTGATTGTGTGATTGGTTTGTTGTTTACCGCCGCACTGCTTAATGGTGGCGGTGTGTCAAGAGTGTGTACCAGATAATCCAGTGATCAGTAGCATGGGTATCGGTCTACGCGACTGGGATACGAATACATAAACGTGGAAGGCCACCGGTCCAGATTGTCTCCTTGATGAAGCTTTTAAAAGTGGAACATGTGTTGATTTATTATTTAGACTTCACATTTTGTTTTGAAAACAATAAATGCCCGGATATTTGGCGTACCAGCTTTATAAACCCGATTAAGAAACCAGAGGGTGATCAACGCGACCCATCGGGCTACTGCGGTATTTCTTTGCTTTCAGTACCGTGTAAAATGTATTCAGATATTCTTAATTCTAGACTTACAAAGTGGTTAGAATTGCACGATGTGCTGTTTGAGAAACAGAATGGCTTCCGTTCCAAGCGTAGTACACTGGAACATATTTATAGCCTATGTTCATTAATCAATAACAGAAAGCTAACTAAGAATTTCACGTTTGTGTGCGTCATCGATGCAATGAAAGCGTTTGATAAGGTAGATAGAAACTGTCTATGGTATAAGCTGTTAAAACTTGGAATCAACGAACATTTGTTATGCTGTTCAATCGATGTACAATAATTATAACGCTCTCGTACGAATAAACGACCGTTTCACCGATATATTTAATGTAAATTCCGGTGTTAGACAGGGCTGCGTAATGTCACCAACCCTGTTTTCTATTTATATTAATGACCTGGCCGTAGTTATTAACAACCTGAATTGTGGTGTTAATATTGATGGAGTTATTTCAGTACACTATTGTATGCTGATGATATTGCTCTGATATCAGGAGACGAGTGTCCCTCCAGCGAATGTTAGATTGCGTTGATAACTGGTGTAAACGTTGGCGTTAAACTATTAATAAGAAGAAAACTAATGTCGTTCATTACCGACCCCGCTGTTTCAGTAGGTCACAAGCTGTATTCCAGATTGGTGATATTACTATTGACTATGCCAGTGCGTATTAATATCTTGGTGTTTGGTCACAAGAAAATATTGATATGAGCTTTTCTGCTGAAGACATTGCTAAATCTGCAAGTCGTGCACTTGGTGTTGTCATGTGTAAATTTAAGTCTTGTGGTGGTTTCACTTATAACGTCTTTAATATATATGCTATACAATAATATTGTCCAGCCTATCTTATCCTGTGGGTCAGCCATATGGGGTACAAAACAGTTCACTTGTATAGATGCAATACAAAATAAAGCATGTAGATTATTCCTTGGCGTCGGCAGTAAGACCCCAAATTTAGCTGTCAAAGGAGAAATGGGTTGGACGACTTCTTTCTCTAAACAAAAAATTGAAATTATACGTTTTTGACTTAAGCTCTGCTGCACTGAACAGTCAAGAATACCGAGTTCCATATGTAGATGGTCCAACGCTTTACTGGGATTATATGAGGTCAAAATGTGCATAGATCCAGTTTGGTGTGAAATTTATCTGTTTTATGGCGAGAGAGTGACATGAGTGAACAATGTAAGTCTCAAGTCACAGGTGTGAGAGTTGTCAGGTGTTACCACCTGTATTCTCTGGTGCTATTTCAACGCATTTTCTTATTAACGTTCTGCAATGAAGTGTAGGTACCCGAAGCACCGTAAAATGGCACCAACCACCCTCAAATCCACCACCCACTCGTCCGATGTGAGGCTAGATAATGTGAAATGGGTTTAAACGTCCAAGACATAAATAACAAAGAATTGTTTATTCCGACCCGACATGTCCTTGCTGTATTCGTTTATGTTGAGCGCAGATGAACAAGTACCATAGTTTACTGTTTGTGGGATCGAACTCCAATATCAATGGCGCGACAGTGACGTGTAACCGAAGATACTGACACTGAGGTGTAAACTGTCACTGACGGGATCAGAAGTACTGTGTAAAAGAACGTCAACGTCAACGTCAGCGAGGTATTACTCAACTGACAACTCATAAAGGTCCTCAAGAGAGTGACGCAAAATTAACATAGCTCTTGTAACTATGACGATATGTTATCCAGTGATGGATATAATGAGCAACGACCCCTTGTGGAACGCAGCGTTCCACCAGACGGCAGTTTATGTAAACCAGGGAATGATATCATGAGCGTCGTTTTACTATGATATGCAATCAACCGGGCCAAGATACACAATATCAACACTTACAACATCAGGCTGATGAGGACCAAAATCACCACGTGTTGATAATTTGGCAGCTAAAATTGGGAAAGGTAAATTGACAGAAGTCACCGTTTCATACCTGGTCCCCAAGGAAGTTACACTAATTTTTGTTTCTTTGTTGTTAAACACCGCACTCCATCTATGTGGCGGCGGTCTGTAAATAATCGAGTGTGGACCAGACAATCCAATGATCTGCAGCATGAGCATCAATCTACGCTATCGGGATACGAAGACATGTGTCAACCAAGTCAGCAAGCCTGACCACTCGGTCCCGTCAGTTGCGTCTTACGACAGGCATAGGTTGCTAAAGACCAATTCTATCTCGGATCACGGGTTCCAGATTAATATGATTACTTCGCAACATACACTCTCTATGTTTCAGTGGCCCACTCCGAGGTCTACGGGTACGGCTTCCGTATGTACGAATACCTACCACCTCCTGACAGCATCTTGACGACGGCAGAGGACCAGGAGAACACCCTCGGCTTCTACAGCCTCCGCTCCTTCCTCTACCCACACATCTACACAATCTGCTTCGCCATCGTCGGCCTCTTCAACCCCAACCTCAACCTCTTCCTGGTAGGTATTCGTCCTACCAACAAACCCCAAACTAAAGTGTGTGAAACGGTATACGGCTGTAGGAATTATAACAAGGGTAGTAGTGTTATCACACGGGTACAAAAAGTGAAGCGTATTTCAAATGTAATGACCTACCGTGGGATGGTTTAACGTTTTAAATCGTCTCTTTACAACATACTCTGTACGTATGACGAGTCGAGGTGGAGTGGTCGTTGTATGGTTTGTACATCTAGGTATAGTGTATGATGTTGTTTACAGGTAGGTCGACTGATCCATGTGGGTGTTTCGTCCTCCCTGCCTCTCGCAGTCTACCGTCTCTGTGACGTCGTATACGGGAACCATGATGTCGCCGTTCTCGCTGCCGTCTTCGTCTTCAGCTCCCTGCACCTCACCATCTTCGGCACACACACCCTCATCAACAGCTTCCTTTCCCCAATCTTCATCTTCTGTTTAGCAGAAGTCCTCTCTGTTATCAAACTGTCACCATCAGTCATTCCCGACATCCAAAATGGGGGAACCCCACTGCAGGACAAACCAGCCGCCGACCTGAGAGTCAAAGACGTAGGGGCCAAAGGCAAAGAGGTGGTTTATCTAAACGTGGCACCTCGAAGACTCAGATATGCCCTTTGTGGATTTATTCTAGGAGTTCTGTGTTACCTGCGGATGGACCTTGCCATGTTTCTGTTTGTGTCGGTGACCGGTTGGCTTATCGTCTGCGTGAGAGGGAAGGACCATCAGAAAGTGGTTGTGTCGTCACTCCTGACACTGTCCCTTGGTGCGGCCTGTGCAATATTACTAGGAGGGTGCGTGGACTTCTTGTACTTCGGCTGGTTCTTCTTATCCCCATACCAATGGATTAACTTCAACGTCTTGAACGGCCTCGCCGGCAGAGTATTCGGGAAAGGACACTTTCTGGATTATCTCAAGAACCTAAGCGCAGTACCATCAGCAGTATTCCTGAATCTGTGCACATTAGGAATAACACCCGTGTTGTGCTGGTCGCATCACAAAAAGATCGTGAGGTTTCGGACTCCCGTATTATTCATTGTAGGCACGTTAATGATGCTCCTCACCGTCTACAGCCTTCAGAGCCACAAGGAAACTCGTATTCTTCACAACGTGTTTGTACTTCAGGCTATAGTTTGGGCAGGTGCAGTGCATTCATGTCTTGCTGCTCTGGGTTCTGGGAGAGCGCTGCCTCTACGACGAATCTCCTACGTTCTGGTGACATGTGTAGTGATGCTACAAGCCAATGACTGCTACAAAAACTTTCCCAGCTCCTCGGACAGATCAAACGCAAAGTGGGCCTTTAACGGCCTTTGGGAGTCTGGAAGTGTGAACGATTGCCTTGACTACGTGAGACAGCAGGATGACGTCACTGGTTTGTTCCTCGATTATACTGTCTACGGAATGGGAGGATTTTCCGTCTTACGTAAAGACGTGCCTTTAATAGTTCGAGTTCATCACGAATACCACGAATTCGACCCGAAGCACCTTCCAAATTACAGACAAAATATCGACCCGAAATTGAGACTGGTGAACAGGCTTGCTGACATAATGCATGAGAAACACAACAGATATATACTCGGGAGACTCATCAACAGCACCCAGTACAACTACATAATTACGAAGAACGTGCGGAGATTCCGATCTCTGGCCTTCACGAATGTGTACAACGCTTCGGACTTCAGAGTGCTGAAATTCTTGCCCCGGAATCCAAACGCTACGATCATCAGCAGACTCAGGTTGATGAAGGAACTGCAGTCATTTCCATTTGACGGGGATGCTTCTATCTTAGAATTTGAAGGTTCTTGGTTGTTTTCTGTTGGAAGCTATAAGAAGGCGGTGGACCGGCTCCGTGCCGCCATCATCGTCAACGCCAGCCGTATCCGGCCGTTCCAGCTGATGAGTCTGTCTTACAGCAACATGGATATGCTTCAGGAGGCAGCTGATGCTGAACAGCAGTGCTTTGCCCTCCACTCCTTCGGCAAATGTATCGAGCCTCAGGGGCGCCTTGTCCTCAGCCCAGACTACAACTTGGATATCTGACACACCTAGCTATTGTTTCAATTACAACGAGATCTGAAGGGCCAAAATGGTTACAATCTGGACATCTTGAACAATAAGCTGATGTTTCCATTACCACCTGAATATCTTAAACACCATGCTGATGTTTCCGTTGCAGTTTGAACACCGTGCACACCAAATCGATGTTTCCAATTTGAATATCTGATGCGCCGTGTACGTAGGAGTTGGGAGGCAGTAAGGAAGTGTGACAATATATGAAACGTCAGTGTGATACAGGAGTTGATCATCCATATTGGCATCCTTCCTTACACCATCTTACACACCAAGCTGATGTTTCAATTACAATTCACACAGTTCACACCAAACTTATGTTTCAGTTGCGGTTTCAGAAATCTGACTTCTCAAACTTATGTTTCAGTTTCGGTTTCAGAACATCTGACTTCTCAAACTTATGTTTTAGTTACAACTGATATGTGTTACACACATAATTTATGTTTCATTTACAATTTAAATGTGAAACTCCCGTTTCAGTTTCAATTTGATCATCTGACACCAAGCTAGCTGCAGCACATGAGGGCAGTATATCCGATTTGTTCCAAGTACTTATTAGTGACACCAATGACGTCATTCCTGAAATTCAACAAAAACATACATTAGAGAAGCATGACTTTGCTTGTGGATCCAGTTCAGGACGTCACACAAATTTTCTTTCCAAAACAAATCAGCCTCCAATCCCAACCAGGAATTAGTATTTTGCGATAACAAATACATAACGCCTGTTGACAACAAATACTGAAACGAAGACAATCCAAATCTGTATCAGTTAGTCTGACAGTCTGGAACTGGCGGGCCTTTCTAACACTGAGATGATGTGGAATAGACTTGTGGTTTTCGCTCGTCACGCCGAAAACTAGGGTTCTATCCCCCAGAAAGGTACAATGTGTGAAACCCATTTCTGGTGTCCCCAGCCTTGATATTGCTGGAATATTGCTAAAAGCGGCGTTGAACTATATTCACTCATCCACAGTGAAGAGTGTTGTTTTCTTTCTTAGGTCGAATGTACCAATATCAAATCAAGTGTTGTTGTATTTATTATATTTATTGTAGTTATTGTAACTATACAGAATGATACATTTATCGTTAATATGAACTGTCCAGAGAAAAAAACCATATACACTTGAAATACACAAATTTTGATTTGAAGAAGCCACTACAAGCGTTAATAAAAATAAGAATACTCTAAAAGTCGCCCAAACACCACACACTGCCCCAAAGCAGCTATGACAAACTTTATAAGAATAACTATTTTTGTTGTTATAGAACATGGTTATACGTAAAAAACTATTCATTTTGCCGGCAGTTCAGTTGACTGACAGTCTTTTGGTATATGCAGATAACATTGTAAACACGACATTGTATGTTATTTATTCTACATTTGAAAATTTGTGTGTATGTAACAAAGCCGTCCATCGAAAATACGTGCATTCCGTCCACAGAGTAAGAACTGTAACTTGTGATTAAATCCATACTTTCCTGTGATTATTTGTCTTTATTTATTTCTTTTTGTCTTTATGCCAGCTTTTACATGGAAATAAGCGTTAATTTGTGCAATATACATACTAGTAATGTGACGGCAGACTGTATGTAACCGAGTCTGGACCAGACAATCCAGTGATTGATCTCCAAAACTGGCAGATAGTGTAGTCACAGCAGTCGTTTGTTCAGAAAAACAAGTGGCATTGTAACCATGATGATATTCTAGCAATGTGAGGAAATCCGTTTCAAGACAAACATTTTGACGATTGAGATAGAAGAGGCAAAACTCTTTCAACATCTAGAAGAAATCTCTGCTAAATGAAGGGCGGTGAGGGTAGGCTGGTGGGTAAGGTATTCGCTCGTCATGCTGTAGACCGGGGTTCGATTCCCTATATGGGCACAATGTGTGAAGTCCATTTCTAGTGCCTGCAGTGATATTGCTGGAATATTGATAAAAACGGCGTAAAACAAAATTCACTCACTCACTCGGCTAAATGCAGAGACGATTGTACACGTTTTACTATATGATGATATGTTTATTTTGTTCCAGCAGTATTACATATGTGTGGTGCTGTTTGTAAACAATCAGGTCTTGACAGGCAATCCAGTGATTGTCACGATACGATGACAGCACGTGTCCATAAATCACTATGAACTAGCGAGGATACCAGATGTTTGCGAAAGGGTGACCGTATGCTGCTCTAGCGGTCACAAGCATATGTAAAGTATCCCATCTGCAGTCCTCCAGTGTTGCCTAACCAGACACAGTACTCATGGGGTCCAAGCGGACCCCAGCGGTATGCATTCTTTTTTTCATCGAAATGACTGGTCACATTTGGTTGATATATTAGGTAGTTGTCAATCATCACAATGCCTTTACGATAACAAACTATCGTTGTGTTGACCTCCACTACAAGAATATTAAAATTTATTTGGGTCTAGGCGGACCTCAGTGGATATTGTCAAACGTATGTAAGGTTTTCAGATACTGTCATAAGCTTGACTGCAATTTTCGTCGCCATCCAGCATATTGCATCCCACCAGCACATTCACAGACAGCTTTGATTTCAGAATTTATTGATTTTACGTTTGAAATAGTTAGAAACCAGGATGATAAGAAATCAAGCGCGATACTCAACTGCTCAGGCTCTACGTATGATTGTTGAGACACCGACCCCTCAGATTATGACAAATCTGATCTTGATGATGATGATGATGATGATGATGATGATGATGATGAAACTGAAGATCGTGTGTCTGGCCTTGGCTCAATTGGAGGCATTTCAGATATATAATGGTTCATGAGAGGGTAGGAGGGTGGTAGGAGAACATCAGGATGTACTTAATGTATCCGGTACAGTACATTATAACAGAAATAGAAAGTAATAGTACAGACCAGGAAACAGGAGGAAGAACAGCGATTAGAGGAAGAAAGGGGTCAGGAGAAGAACAACAACCAACATCAAGTGATTAGCGGTAGAAATGGCAAAGAATAGAATATGGCTCAATTGGCAATCCGCAGGAGAGGTCCTCTGGACACACTGTTGTTATTACAGCAGAAGGCAGGGTCTATGATATCAAAATATCTTTAATTTGATATGAACCTTGATATTGTCATGCGAGAGACAAAGAGGAAAGCCACTCTCCTGTATCGACAATGGGTCACAGGTCACCATCAGTGTGTAGTGAAGGAGATGGTTCAACCATGAATATGATATGACGGAACGTCAACTCTTGGAATCTCTTTACGAGTGTGCCTTGGCTGGCAGACCCGTTGGCACATCACTTGAACTATGTTGGAACCATCCGGAAAAAACACGCCAGATATCTCTCCTGAGATGCAGCAAAGTCATAGAAGGCCTAAACATTCCTCTGTCTTCCTCCCTTGGATTTGCTAATTAGCTGACATTGGTTTCTTATATGCCCAAGAAAAACGGTGCAGTCTTCAATGCACCTGTCTTAGGGTGAGCTTCCCAAATCAGAAAACATAACTCACTGTACTGCTCACAAGGGAGGTACATGTATTGGCAATGTGGACAACATGACTGGAATTTACTCCAAATTCACCAAATTCAGTTAGTTTCGAAATGTTTTGAGTCTGGAAGCTTCTTTTTGTTTTTTGTTCCAAGTTGATGATGATGGGTCCAGCTGGAATCCAGAGCTCCAGATGTGAACTCCAGGTTTAGTGAGTGAGTGAGTAAGTTAAAATATGTAACCACACTGGGCTAAGGGATAACAATCAAGGCGACGACAGGCACACAAAACATTTATTCACGACGACTAGACAAGACAGAAGGCAAGACGAGACTGATGCTCACATGTAGCACGGATAACCCGCTTACAATACTCTCACCTGATTGGTCCACCGTGTCACGTGTGATACACCTCATGTCTCATGTTTACATCTCACAACATCAGCCTTACTTGAGCCATATTGTGACTTAAAAGGTTTTTGAAAATGTAGAAATACTATATCTAAATTTATAGCAACTGCGTCTGTTGCTCCATCACGAAGAACGAGCATTTTTTATGCGGAAACACAAACACAGGTTATGTTCTTTTTATTGTTGTATTGTCTTATAATAATATATTTTAGACATTGTAATGTTTCAACTGCTTAATGTTGATAATCTAAAGATGCAGGGAAGTACGTGAATAAAATTCAAACTGACATGGTCAAAATAGCTATAAAAGATGTAAAAAATGATACTGGGTCCACCCGGACCCCAGGTTGACAGATTAGTAAGGCTGGACACGTCCTGATGAAGGCTAAACGCGTGTATACTGATCGTTGACGTATATCCTATTGCTTGAAGCACGCGTAAAATGTCGATATGGTTTCACGTTATTCTCCACCGTCGCTGTTGTCAGTTCGACGAGTTTCTTTCTGCTCACATGTTTTGCTCGTGTGTGAGCTTTTGCGCATGTCTTATGCAGTATGTCTAATGTTTGACTTGTGTTGGGGGCTTTTTGTTTACCACGCGCGGGAGATTTCATGTTCGGCATACGTGGCAGGTCTTAGGTTTGTCTTGAGCAAGATGTCTTTTATTGGCACGTGTGTAAGGGGTTGGGTTAAAGACTGGTCAGAAGGGAAGTAAAGGAATCCATTTGTTTTACTTGTCAACTTCTCGAGGTAAAAGAGTGGGTTCGGTTGCTATGTTGTTCAACACATGGAACGTTTATACGATGCATTGTATCATATTCAGGATATCTTTTAAGAAACAACTCTGAGCGGCCTTCAACTCACGCCTACTTGATAAACTCTTTGCAGGTCATCCGACTTCAGTCAAGCTCAGGGCTCTTGTTCTTGAAGAGCTTGATGCAGCGCTACTTGACATTATTTTTTGTTCAGAACCTTCAGCAAAGTCAACAATGACACTGAAATTTAAAAAATATAAAATCCATTTTTTTTGCACATTTCCCTTCCTTTCAATGATTTCAAAAATTATTACTACAGATATGTACATGTAGATGTACATAAACGAAGGAAGAGACCTGGTCGCGTTGTTGCCAGATTGTCTTAGAAAACATGGTACACATTTTTTTCACAAAAGCATGCTAATTGCTAGCAGTGCACATTCGTACACGCACATACAAACGCATTCACAGACACACACAGACACAGACAGAAGGACGGATACACATACACACAGATATAGACACATACACATACTCATACAGGCACAGACAAATATATACAGACACAAAGACATATGCAGACATAGACACATACAGACAGACAAGTTAAATGCACACAGACACAGACATACAGACACAGACACGTGCACGCAAACACACAGATATACACAGACACAGACAGGCAGATACACACACACACACACACACACACACACACACACACACACACGGTTCGAGATGTCTTTATAAAACAGATTGAGAAATTCACAGAATATCCAATTATCATTCATGGCGTACTCTTAAAACTCATAATCGCCTCAATGTCCATCGTATTGTCAGCATAATGTTTTCATAGTACACAGTAACGGAGCCATGCCCCTTCTACCAAACACGTTGCACATCTCTCAGGGAGTTAGCAGGCAGAAGGGCGAAGGTCAGTACACATGAAAGACATGGCCATGTGTACATAGTTCGTATCACATGACTGTGTACAGAGCTCTGAACGTTACTTCATTTTCTGTGTGACTGTGTACATTTATTGCCAATGTACAACAAAATCCTTGTGACGAGTTAATGTGATGTGGAGGGGAAAAGGGCTGTGGGGAGTAGGGTTTCAGGTTTCAGGTGAGGTGCTGACAAAACCCCAGCAATACCACGGTGGTCGACACCAGAGACAGACTTAATATTCACACAAAATATTCATTTTGGACTCGAAGCCTGGTCTTCAGCGTGACGAGCGGACGCTTTAACTTTAACTTCATCAATGAATAGGTTACACAAAGGCGTACAGGTCTGACCCAACTATCAAACCACAACAGAAAACCAAGCACAGGAGCCCAAACTATGATCCACTGTCTTAATGGGAATCCGATATTTCTTGCAACCCTTGTACATGGCCATGCTGGACTCGTCCAGATCTCCGAAGTGAGTGACTGAGTTTAGTTTCAAGCCGTTTTTAGCAATATTCCAGCAATATCACGGGAAACCAGAAATTGGCATCACACTTTATGCCCATGAAGAGAATCTAACCCCTGTCTTCGGCGTGACAAGCGAACGCCTTAACTACTAGGCTACCACACCTGCAGATGTTCGGAGCACATTTTAAAGGGTGGTTGGTACTAAAGAATGCTTTATTTTCTAAAAAACAGACACAATAAGAATAACATGACGACCCAAAAGAAATATTTATGATGACTTTTATGTCACTGTGGAGTAGATGTGAGATAAAAAGAGAGTGAGTTTAGTATAACACCGCACTCAGCAATATTTCAGCTATATGGAGGCGGTCTGTAAATAATCGAGTCTGGACCAGACAATCCAGTGATCAACAACATGAGCATCGATCTGTGCAATTGAGAACCGATGGCCTGTGTCAACTAAGTCAGCGAGCCTGACCACCCGATCCCGTTAGTCGCCTTTTACGACAAGCATAATCGCCTTTTATAGCAAGCATGGGTTGCTGAAGGCCAATTCTACCCCGGAAATTCACGGGTCGGTTAGATGTTAAAAACAAAACTTGGATTGTTTACATAACGTACTGTCACATTTAGTTGAGCTAGCGACCGATGCATCAGCACGCCTAGTTCCTGTCATGGGTGTACGAGCGTATGTGTGCGTGCGTACTTTCATCCATGCGTGCTTACGTGCGTGCGTGCGCGTATGTGATATTCCTGATCTGCGCAGTCATTATCCGATTTTTAGTCTGATTGTGATTTATGTGTACCTACCGTTAAAGAGCCACTGACGGTGGTCCTTTATAATCTTTCAGAACAGGTTTCATGACACACGTGGCCCAGTGCAATAATGCCTATTTATCCTGATCAACTCTATATGAATAAAACATGTCTTTTGCTCATACAGTACTGTATGAATAGCAGGCCAGTTGATCTGTTTGTGTCTGAAATGTGTCTTTGTGAGTGCCAGTGTATGGTGTATGTACATGTACATGCGAGTGTACGTGGGCGAGTGTGGTACTTTGTTGCTGCACTAAACAACACTCCAGCATTGACAGCAGCCTCTAGACTAGATTGTGTGGACCACACAATCCAGTGATCTACAACGGAATACGATGACCCACAATCAAAGAGGTCTCCGTCCCTGGCCACCAGATCAGTGAGCGGCCGCTCCGACCTGCATAGCTTACTGCACACCGTTTCTGGAGTCCTCACAAGTTTCCCTACTGCGCACCGTTTCTAGAGTCCTCACAAGTTCTCTTACTGCACACAGTTTCTAGAGTCCTCACAAGTTCTCTTACTGCACACAATTTCTAGAGTCCTCACAAGTTCTCTTACTGCACACCGTTTCTAGAGTCCTCACAAGTTCTCTTACTGCACACAGTCTCTAGAGTCCTCACAAGTTCTCTTACTGCACACCGTTTCTGGAATCCTCTACAGCACACAGTTTCTAGAGTCCTCACAAGTTCTCTTACTGCACACCGTTTCTAGAGTCCTCACAAGTTCTCTTACTGCACACCGTTTCTAGAATCCTCACAAGTTCTCTTACTGCACACCGTTTCTAGAGTCCTCACAAGTTCTCTTACTGCACAGAGTTTCTAGAGTCCTCACAAGTTCTCTTACTGCACACAGTTACTGGAATCCTCACAAGTTCTCTTACTGCACACAGTTTCTAGAGTCCTCACAAGTTGTCTTACTGCACACAGTTTCTGGAATCCTCACAAGTTCTCTTACTGCACACAGTTTCTAGAGTCCTCACAAGTTCTCTTACTGCACACAGTTTCTAGAGTCCTCACAAGTTCTCTTACGGCACACAGTTTCTAGAGTTCTCACACGCTCTCGTACTGCACACAGTTTCTGGAGTTCTCACAAGTTCTCTTACTGCACACCATTTTCAATAAATACATATAATCAGATGGAATCAGTTAATATAAAAAAATCCCTCACTAATCGGTAGATATGAATTTTCATATACATATATTGACTGATTATACGTGTTTATTAAAACACATATATATCATTTCTTGTGATAGCTTTTGTGTGTATTTTCTATTACACAAAATATTTCTTTATTTATTATATACGCCCTTTAGTGAATGTCTTAACAGTCTTTCATAACTCTGTGCAGAGTGCCTCAGTGCATTTTAGAAACTTTTTACCAATGTATACTGTTGTGTGTTTGTGATTTGATGAGTTGGGACTTCAATAAAGTGTCTGTCTGACTGACTGCGTTAATGTTTTGAATAAATCAACACAGGTTTTATTATAACATCATCAAACAGGAGATAATACTGAACTACTGTTCTGATAGAACCTAATATCTAAAGAACATTTTTCTGCGCATGTGTCTAGCTTGCACAGACCATCTGTTTCCGGGTGTATCAAATATTTCATGTATTTAATTACAAGCTGTAGTTGAATATAAAGACGAGGAAATGCATGGTCGCCTGTCTACATAACCAGCTGCAAGGCGTACGACAATGATCCTCTCTATGCCAATTTTTATTACATCTAATTCATTGTGCGTTATAGCAAAGGCGGTTTAGATAGTTGTTGTCAATTTGCAAGTAAAATATATAAAAAAAACAATTCTCTTGTCCCGAGGCCATTGTCAAGGCCTGAATGTTGCTGTCAGCGGTCTGCTTGAAACAGTAGATTGTGTTACAACTGACATCTTCCTTTTGGGTATCTTATCAACGTGTAATTGCTAGATATCGATATACCCCGTACATTTTGTGTTGGAAAAATATTTTGTAATGCTTTTTCCCCAGATGTAAGTCCTGCTTTTTACTCCGAACCCCTGCTTGAACGAAACGTGCTGGGACGGACTCTTAGTCTATGCTTTGTTCGTATTGAAGCACTAATCTAAACATATCAGCGGGTGGTCACTTCGTTTGCATACACCAACTAGCAAAGTCTCTAGCGTGAATAGGATTATTAGATAAATGCCTTAAAGCAGACATATCATATAGGTGATAATTGCACCCTCGGGCAACCATCCCTTCAGGCAGATGGTAAAGACTGCCCCTGGTGCATGAAGAATACGTAAAGTTTTCACATATTGTGTTTAACTGTATCCGCACAGCATATTTTCAACAGTCGACAAGGCAAACACTCAGAACATTGCCCAGTGAAAATTGACACCTGTCTATAGAAAACCAGAAACCTGGTTAACAATCTGTACCCAGAACACAAACGGAGAACACTGAGTTTTGTCTTTACCCAGTGAGGTCAACGTAGCCTCCAGCGACACCCAACACCAACCGTCCGCCCATCATCCCACGGACAGTTGCTGAGAGCAGACGACAATCAGCGGAGCAGGCGATAACAGGATCAGTCTACTGTACGCTTGTCAGGTGTTGGTGCAGTTTCGCTGGAATGTTCTAAGTATCTGGTTTACAAAGCTTCCATTTGTCTTCATATAGGCTGTTTGTATTTCAAACATAGTTGACCGACATTGCTCGGACGTCGATAACCAGGACCGGAATATTATGGTGGATAACATCACGAGGGAACGCTAGCACAGGTAGGCTCGCAGGTGTCACAGAATATGTGATCGTGTGACAGTTTCTTTCTCAAATTTAGCAAGATATTGTTTTTCCGAATCTCTTATTCAGGTGTATTATTGTTCAATTTTACAAGTAATCTCATTATCTTTCGTTACAAACAGCACGGTGCACGAATCAGTGTTTGTATTTTGGGAGGATGGATTGTTTTTATTGCATGTGTTCGAAAGCAGTTACGCTGCATAAATGGCAGTACTCCGTCATGAAAACAGACAAACAAACAAATGATTCTGTCCTCACATCAGTGGATCAGACATATGCGCTACAGGAATTATAGCATATGCTCTTGTAATTGCCCATGTTCCAAATCACTAGAGTCTGATATTGACAGGATTATCACATGCTCTTAGGCCAAATATATTTGGATGTGCTTGAAAGAAACGGTAGGAACTATATCAACATGCAGGTTGACCATATGAGGTCGTATCTGTCAAATGCCATCAAAATCAAGCGATGATAAACGTCACTGGCCACTAAGCCAAACAACCATTCCCATTTATATTATTGACATCCCTGATCTCAGTCTGGTCCTCAATCTGTCCCACGGCTAAACCCAATTAGTGTGAGCGATTCATGCAGGATGTCAGAGTGAAGATATCACCATTGGGAGGCACATCAACATTTGTTTGTTATACGCATTTTGACAACCACACCCCCTTCTTAATTATTTCGTTTGACTCGTTCTTGGGTATAGAATGACCTTATTTGTATGTTAAACTTGTGCAATACGATATTGTGTTTTGCTTGAAGCAACGCCTATTTTCATTGTGAGATTTGTCATCAATATACCTGTGGATAATCAACCCAGAAAAGTCTGGATTTATAGCTTCGCGTCGATACCACATCCAACTGCCTGTCAATCGTCATACAAACAGCTTTGCATATCCACGGATAACAGGCCTAATTCGTGATTGATTGAAGGCAAATTCTGGAGCGTTTGTACAACATGGTTATGAGACTATTCTGTTCGTGCAACACAATCGATACCTCCCCAGCGATTGCTTAATCAGTTATAGAGCATTTCTGGTGTCAATGCCGTAGCATATGACTCTTGTTACTGTAACCCCTCACAAAATGAAGCATGTAGATGCTAATTCGTGCACATTGTTTGATAATTGGCATGTTGCATTTGGTCATGACTCTTCAGAGGTACAGTAGATTTGATGTCGTTGTTTACTAACTGGTTCCATCACGTGACACTGGGTATGGCATTGTCAAGGTGTTGCGTGTAAATATTTTATCATCATTCTATAACATTTTTTTTACCTTACAACAAATCATCTAAGTAGACCATGACGTCGCCATTTTGAAACAGCCAGCGGAGTAAGAATCTAATGTTAATGGTCAGTTTCACTCTGGCTTTGTTTGTACTGGAACCCTGTTAATTTTATTGAATTTCATCCGCTGAACATTCTGTATTAGCGGAAAAGCTCAAAAGCAAAGAGTACACTTAAGAACACAATCCGTGAAGATTCCAGGTTAGAATTGATTTTCAGTAACCCTGCTTGTCGTAGAGGCGATTAACGGGATCGGGTGTACAGGCTCGCTGACTTAGTTAGTACATGTCTTCGTACCCCAGGTGTGTAGATTGATGCTGATGCTGTTGATAGCTGGATTGTCTGGTCTAGACTCGATTATTTACATACCGTTGCCTTATAGCAGGGATATTGCTGAGTGCGGCGTAATACTAAACTCACTCACTCACTTTGGAATACATCAAAGTTTCGAACTGAAGTATCAAGTGCCCGGGTATACGGGATCCGGAATAGCGAGGTTCTGCTTTATATGAGTAGCATTAGAGTCGTTTCAAATGCATTGCTTCACATTGTTTGTTTCCGAATGTAACCCACTCTTACTCATGGTCTGAAACACGACGGGTGGATCAATGAACGATCCTTCGAAGCGATGTATGTAATCCCCATGACAAATCATTGTACGTTTCTATGACACACTGCCCTGTTTAACATGCCCCATGTAATACGCTGAATGCTAAGTATCTATCATAAATAAGCAGGTATAGAGAGGGACGTATCATACAACCTTAACGCAGACCACGCTCAACATTAATGGCTATCAGAAAATGTATCGTTCAGGATTATTGCACTATTGCACTTAAGCAATGATTTACGTGCATGCGTGTGACCGTCTGCGTATGAACGTCTGCGTGCGTGCGTGCATGTGCGTACTTGTGCCCGTTTTATTGTGATAGCTCACTGACATGTCATGCCACAGTGTTACATATAAACCAACTGATTCAAGAGTTGACCAATACTCGTTTTAATGCTGAGGCTCAGACAGGGTGCAATGGTATGATGTTACAGAGGATCGAACCCCGTTTTCCACTCATCGGAAGGACACAGATGGGGTTTGTGGGTATGACTTCAGCTATGTAATCTCATAGCAGAGGCGCTTTTGATCCCATTACTCATCATGAAACATTATCAGTGAGGAATGATGAACACAAAGAGGGGTTTGATCAGTTCCTGAAATGTGACAGCCAAGGCACGAGTTAGTGAGTGAGTGGGTGTTGATTGCTTTAAACACTATTCCAGCAGCATTACGTTGGTGGAATAGACTTCAAACAAGGTACCCATGTGGGGAATCGAACCCGGGTTTTCAGCTTGGTGAGTGAACGTTGTCACCATTAGGCTACCTCACTGCCCCGTTTGGAGCAGGAATCAGTACTGTATCAGTACAGGATTGTATAGACGTCAGGAATGTGATACAGATATCCTCGTCAGGTGAGGATAGTAAACTGTATCACCTCCGCCACACGGTCGTGAGTTAAATGTTACTTTGGACAATAGGATGAGTATACCTTGGATGAGTCAGGAGTTAAGGATTTTGACTTCACGCATTTTGAACACCTGGGAAAGGGAAAGATACAGGCCCACCTCAATAAAAATGCCTCGTAATTTTGTCATGATATCTATGTTTAACTTCACCAATATGTAATGTTTAATAGGTCAATGAACATCCATTGACAGAAACATATTGTTTAACATTTATTCTCCCCATATATATCTCCTGAAGTGACGTCAGTGATGTGTCAGATAATTTAAGAGCTGCAACATCCTCTTTTATGTATCTGTTCAAGATGATGCTTGTGGTCCAGTTCCTAGGTCTACTGATTTTGTGTTATATTTGACTTCACGCGTGAAGAAATGTGAGTCATTTGATACACGTGCTGGTGATAATCCACGTAGGGCTGCGGGCCCTTCAGTAGCAATTATCGGTTTTATGACAGCAGTTCATTCTCACGAAGTGGAACTTTGGATGAGTGTAAAAACAATGTTGCTGGACTGTTGGCAGGTGTCTACATGGTCGTGTGGCCACAAACAATAAGGTGGGTTTGTGTATGTGTAGGTTGTATAAGAATGAAGATTTTATGGATATCAACTTCTTTATGAGAGAACACAACGTTTCGGAGTTAATGCTTACTCCTTCATCAGGTGATAGAGAAAGGGATACAGAGGTGTATTTATATGTACAGGTAAAACAATAACAAAGTAACAAGTGGAATGAGTTAACGAAAGCTAGTATAAACAAGCACTGATAGGAAGCCGATAGTTAAGATAACAATGATGGAAGCCAACGGTAATGCATTACAGTTGATTGGATATGTTTACATAACATGATTGGGGATAAGGATGGAAGCCAATGGTGATACATTACGCATGATAGGATGATGTACATAACACACGATAGGGGGTGAGCATGTATACATGAGGGTTGGTGATGTACAAACACAAGTATGTACTCGGGTAGATAGGCTATACATGAATTACATAGATAGAATGTACACAGGTAGATGAGATTAATTTATCAATAAGTCCCAGGCACTTGGTAGGTACACTCCTTGGTCGCGGTTGATGGCTGGTTTCTGTCTCCGGATCTCGATGGCCTCTTGCAGTTTCCTTTGGCGCCAGTTGTTGTTGTTGGTAGATAGTATCCTAGTGTCCTCCCATCGAATTGAGTGTTCAGGGTTCTTGAGAATATGTTCAGAGATGGCCGATTTCTGGTCGAGTTTCCTGACTGAGGTCTGATGTTCCTTCATTCTGGTGTTGATTGGTCTCAGCGTTTCTCCAATGTATAGGTCGCCACAGTTGCAAGGGATCTGGTAGATGCATCCTCTCGGGTTAGGGTGTTCACAGCTGGGTCCTTTACCGTTGGCTTTTAGGTAGGTCTTGATGGTCTTGCCACTGGAGAAGGTGACATCGATGCTGGCTTTGGTCTTGATGAGGCGTGATATTTGATGACTGATGGGGCCAAAGTAGGGTATGGTTACTCTGATGGGTGATGGAGAAGGTTTGGGGCGGGGTTCTCGGTCCTTAAGGGTCTTGTTGATGGTGGCTGTGACGAGCTGGGGAGGGTACCCGTTGAGTGTGGTGAATGTCTTTCTGAGGTGGTCCAGTTCATTGTTTAGGGCATCGGGGTGGCAGAGGGCTTTGGCACGTCTGGTAAGGGTGGCGATGATAGCTTGCTTGATCTGAGGGTGGTGGCAGGAGTTGTAGTGGATGTACTGGTCGGTGTGCGTCGGCTTGCGGTATACTGAGGTTCTAAGTCCATCGTCTGTGGTGTGGAGGGATACATCAAGGAAGGGCAGGTGTTGGTTGGTCTCAGTCTCCATGGTGAACTTGATTCTTGGATGTTGGTCGTTGAGGTGGTTGAGGAGCTCATTGGGGTCGTTGTCATAGGCGATGGTGGTGAAGGTGTCGTCGACTTTGCGGTACCAACAGAGGGGCTGGAACGGAGCTGTGGAGAGGGCTGCTTCCTCGAAGGAGGTCATGAAGATTTCTGTAATGAGAGGAGAAAGAGGTGAGCCCATGGGGAGACCGTGGATCTGCTTGTATATCTTACCATTGAATGTGAAGTAGGAGGTGTCAAAGCAGCTGCGGGCGAGGTTGATGATGCTGTCTATGGTGAGCTGGGTGTCCAAGTCATCTATCCGGTTGGCTAACTTGCTGCGAAGGATGTCCAGGGCTTCTTCTAGTGGGATGTTGGTGAAGAGGTCCACGACGTCGTAGCTGACCATGGTGCCTGTGGGGTTGGATTCTTTCAGCTGGTTGACAAAGGATGAAGAGTCGCTGATGTAGGACTTGCCATCTTTGCCAAGTGGAGCGAGGAGACGTGTGAGGAACTGGGCGGTGTTGTAGAAAACTGAACCTCTTGAACAGACTAGGATCCGGGCTTTGGGCGGGTTCTTGTGGATCTTGATGGTGGCTCTTCCGTATGGGGCTTGGGAGTTGATAGGGTTCAGCTGGTTGAAGATGATGTCGTTGATTTCTCTCTTCTCATGGAGGTCCTTCAGGGTTTTCTTGTGTTGTCTTTCCAGTCTGGCCGTCGGATCTTTCTTGATACTGAGGTAGGTGGTGGTGTCTGAGAGGCTGTTGTTGACGAGCTGGAGGAATTCCGGGGTGTCCATGATGACTGCTGCTTTGCCCTTGTCAGCTTCGGTGATGGTGATGCTGTCATCCTTCTTGAGTTCGGTGATGGCCTGTCTCTCTTGGTGCGTGAGGTTGGGGCGGGGCTTGGGAGCTTGCTTGATGGTGTCTATAATCTGGTGTCGGAGGTAGTGTACGTTGCCATTGGGAGCCAGTTGTTGAAGTCCACTTTCAATGCTGGTGATGAAGGCATCTCCGACACCAGATTATAGACACCATCAAGCAAGCTCCCAAGCCCCGCCCCAACCTCACGCACCAAGAGAGACAGGCCATCACCGAACTCAAGAAGGATGACAGCATCACCATCACCGAAGCTGACAAGGGCAAAGCAGCAGTCATCATGGACACCCCGGAATTCCTCCAGCTCGTCAACAACAGCCTCTCAGACACCACCACCTACCTCAGTATCAAGAAAGATCCGACGGCCAGACTGGAAAGACAACACAAGAAAACCCTGAAGGACCTCCATGAGAAGAGAGAAATCAACGACATCATCTTCAACCAGCTGAACCCTATCAACTCCCAAGCCCCATACGGAAGAGCCACCATCAAGATCCACAAGAACCCGCCCAAAGCCCGGATCCTAGTCTGTTCAAGAGGTTCAGTTTTCTACAACACCGCCCAGTTCCTCACACGTCTCCTCGCTCCACTTGGCAAAGATGGCAAGTCCTACATCAGCGACTCTTCATCCTTTGTCAACCAGCTGAAAGAATCCAACCCCACAGGCACCATGGTCAGCTACGATGTCGTGGACCTCTTCACCAACATCCCACTAGAAGAAGCCCTGGACATCCTTCGCAGCAAGTTAGCCAACCGGATAGATGACTTGGACACCCAGCTCACCATAGACAGCATCATCAACCTCGCCCGCAGCTGCTTTGACACCTCCTACTTCACATTCAATGGTAAGATATACAAGCAGATCCACGGTCTCCCCATGGGCTCACCTCTTTCTCCTCTCATTACAGAAATCTTCATGACCTCCTTCGAGGAAGCAGCCCTCTCCACAGCTCCGTTCCAGCCCCCCTCTGTTGGTACCGCAAAGTCGACGACACCTTCACCACCATCGCCTATGACAACGACCCCAATGAGCTCCTCAACCACCTCAACGACCAACATCCAAGAATCAAGTTCACCATGGAGACTGAGACCAACCAACACCTGCCCTTCCTTGATGTATCCCTCCACACCACAGACGATGGACTTAGAACCTCAGTATACCGCAAGCCGACGCACACCGACCAGTACATCCACTACAACTCCTGCCACCACCCTCAGATCAAGCAAGCTATCATCGCCACCCTTACCAGACGTGCCAAAGCCCTCTGCCACCCCGATGCCCTAAACAATGAACTGGACCACCTCAGAAAGACATTCACCACACTCAACGGGTACCCTCCCCAGCTCGTCACAGCCACCATCAACAAGACCCTTAAGGACCGAGAACCCCGCCCCAAACCTTCTCCATCACCCATCAGAGTAACCATACCCTACTTTGGCCCCATCAGTCATCAAATATCACGCCTCATCAAGACCAAAGCCAGCATCGATGTCACCTTCTCCAGTGGCAAGACCATCAAGACCTACCTAAAAGCCAACGGTAAAGGACCCAGCTGTGAACACCCTAACCCGAGAGGATGCATCTACCAGATCCCTTGCAACTGTGGCGACCTATACATTGGAGAAACGCTGAGACCAATCAACACCAGAATGAAGGAACATCAGACCTCAGTCAGGAAACTCGACCAGAAATCGGCCATCTCTGAACATATTCTCAAGAACCCTGAACACTCAATTCGATGGGAGGACACTAGGATACTATCTACCAACAACAACAACTGGCGCCAAAGGAAACTGCAAGAGGCCATCGAGATCCGGAGACAGAAACCAGCCATCAACCGCGACCAAGGAGTGTACCTACCAAGTGCCTGGGACTTATTGATAAATTAATCTCATCTACCTGTGTACATTCTATCTATGTAATTCATGTATAGCCTATCTACCCGAGTACATACTTGTGTTTGTACATCACCAACCCTCATGTATACATGCTCACCCCCTATCGTGTGTTATGTACATCATCCTATCATGCGTAATGTATCACCATTGGCTTCCATCCTTATCCCCAATCATGTTATGTAAACATATCCAATCAACTGTAATGCATTACCGTTGGCTTCCATCATTGTTATCTTAACTATCGGCTTCCTATCAGTGCTTGTTTATACTAGCTTTCGTTAACTCATTCCACTTGTTACTTTGTTATTGTTTTACCTGTACATATAAATACACCTCTGTATCCCTTTCTCTATCACCTGATGAAGGAGTAAGCATTAACTCCGAAACGTTGTGTTCTCTCATAAAGAAGTTGATATCCATAAAATCTTCATTCTTATGTATTTACACTTCTAAATGACATTCAAAGACTTGTAGGTTGTATGTTGATTTTTACATCGTTATCAAGCTAAAATGTCTACACCCAAATGATGAGAAGTATATAAACATGATATGTTTTAACAAACAGTAGATACAGTGGTATGTTTTGACAAACGGAAGTTAACATGGAATGTTCTTTCAAACAGCACATAACATGGTGTAACAGCAAGTAATTGAATAACAATTGGTACATAATTGGGAGAGGCCATTTGGGGACTTAAAACAACAAATGGTACTTGTTATGAAGCTATTTTTCACGTTTTACTTTTGACTCACCAACTTGCTTGAGTACAATGTCTTAAGCCCATTTCTGGTGTTCCCAGCCATGATAATGTGGGGTGACAAGTGACAAGTGACAAGTGACAAGTTTATTTGCATTTGAGGCCTCGTGACCCATAGTGAGAAGATACAAAAATCATCATACCGTAATATTACCTGTTAGTGGGCTAACTCTCACTTCACTTTACTGTTAATGTTTTGTGAGTAGCCAGATTTTAATCACTGTATCCCAGCCTTGTTCGCCAGGTCTGTTTCGCCCGCGCTAACATCCATCAGTGTCGGAGCGTTAGCGCAGGCGCAACGAACCCAGGGAACAAGGCTGCACAGATGTCGAATTATTCAATCTGCTCTGAAACCTGTTAGACTACGGCTTTGGTGTAGTATATCTAAGGAGCCGAACACCCACGGGCCCGCGTTTACAAGAATTCGGGGACAATGTCAGTCTACCTAGACCCCCAGAACATGATTTCTTCATACACCCCAAACAAATGTCATATCAAATACTCAACCAGTTTACAACACTTTCAAATTAAAAATTGTGGCAAAACAAACGATTGTCCTTCCCTGTCTAGCTGCTCAGTAGGGTAGTCTAGCGTTTAAAGCGTTCGATTCCGCGTAGTGTTAGAACGTGTGAAGCCAGTCTCTGTGAAGTCCCACGCCATGATTAAAAGACATTGAATGACGAGCAGTATCAACGTTCCGGATTACTTCAATAGGCATCTACAGTAGGTTTAAGCCGTATTCTATTAAGCATGGTCTTCTTACTTATGAAATGCAAAATGAAAATGAAGACTGAGTGTTAACACTGTTTAATCAGCGCAGACTGGAGAAATCGCTTTTTGGCTCTAGTCAGTTTCTTCCCATAAAACGCTACTTGTAATTTCTTAAATATCAATGCCCAGTTAAACAAGGGTGTGTTCAAGACATCTCCTTGTCGCAGCAAGGGTTAACGGATTTATTGCGCTTTTGTGAAGGTGTACAAAAGACACCTGTATAAATTGGACTTCATTCTACGGTACTTGTCTGTATGGCCGTGTGTTGTGTCTGGTTCCCGGCGGTTACATGCAGTGTGGCATTATCAATCACACCGTCAGGCGCTCAGGTTGGACTGTTTACAGGTAAACTTTCTCACCTGGCTGTGCCAGATTCCAGGCTTTAATCAGTCACTGTCAGCACAGGCATGGTATGTGCCCCAGGCAGTGTAATGTTTGTGTATTACATTGCGTGGAATTCTCGATATTCCAAATTTGCTTAAATTATATTATATTGTATCATATTATATAAACACGAATGCTTTATATTGTGCGATTTAAGTTTGGAGGGTGGATTTTTAAAGAACCCTGTTTAATGGCTTATGTTTGATGTTGTTAAACGATGTGCAACCTTTTCTCTAGCACATCAACTGTTTCTTTTTGCTAATAGTAGCTGTGAATGAATCCCTGCATGGTGATCACCTCCATGTGAATACTAGGACAAACATCCCATAACAGTTACACCACAGCACACTGCACTGCACTACAGCATACCACACCGCATACCAGCACCCATCCACCCTATCGCATCATTCCACACCACACTGTGTAGCACCACACAACGTTACACCTCAACGCAACTCAACTGCACTCAACTCGTCGCATCATGCTATGCAACACAGTGCATGCCACAGCGCACCTCACAACTTTACACCACACCACACCACACCACACCACACCACACCACACCACACCACACCACACCACACCACACCACACCACACCACACCACATCTGTATTTTGTACTGAATTTACGTGACATGCTCAGCGTATTAATCAACGATTCAAAACACACCCTTACACCAGACCACTTCAGCAGGAGTGGATCTGTACAGTACATGTTATTCACAACTGATATTTAAAAATACGTTGGCAACACTGGTGGTTGCATATTAATATCCTCATCCAGCATATCATTGTATGGAAGTCTGGTCACGTTTACACACAGATTTGCGATGGAAAACAATTCACAAATACGTGGACAACGTTGGCTCTTGTGGTGGTGCATCATAATTTGTGAGTGTTTTTGTTGTGAGGTTGTACATTGTTGTATGAGATCCTGGTCCCGTCTTTCCCGTAGATCTATCGTTACTGCTGCCACAGAAACAGTTCATAAACAGTTGTAGGACAAACATCCGGGTCATCAATATCACCAATAGCCAGTTTTGTTTGTTTAGATTTGTATTCCAAAACAGCGATGCAGGCGTCAGAGTGAGACCATTGTTCTCATCTAAATATGAATGAAATTGCTCCGTATGTGCGTATTCACACCAGCATGGTTATGTGTTTATGTGAGAAAATATGTTTATATGAAAACATGTTTATGTGGCATCATGTTTATATTGAAGCTAATTTGTTTAGGCGAGGACATATATGAGGACATGTATTTATATGAGACATGGGGTTATGTGAGGACATGTGTTTATGTGAGATATGGGCTTATGTGAGGACATGTATTTATGTGAGATATGGGCTTGTGTGAGGACATGTATTTATGTGAGACAAGGGCTTATGTGAGGACATGTGTAGATTCAAGACCATGTGTAGATTCAAGATAATCTGTTATTCGAGGATGTGTTTATCTGAGGGCATGTGTTTAAGGTCAGTGTTTATGTGAGTACATGTGTTTATATGAAACTTTCTGTTAATGTGGGCACATGTGTTTATGCGAGAACATGTGTTTATACGAGAACACGTGTTTATGTCTGACTTTGTGGTGATAACATATGTGAATGGAGGACCATGTGAGAATGTAAAAACATATTTATACTTAAAGATAACTTGCTTTAGCAAAACGTGCTATCTGAGAGAATATGTTTCGGGTCATGTGTTTGTGACAGATAATCTGATTATCTGAAATCAATGGTTTATGTGAGAACTCGTGTTTATGTGCGAATACGATTGTCTATGCGCGATCATATGTTTACAAACGACCGTGAATTCATGAGTTTGATTATGTAAGAACACGGTTGTGTTTATGTGTAAACATATATGTTAATAAGTAAGCAGTTGTGAAAACAGTAGTTCCAAGAAAGATCTTCTTTCATGAGTAGAGCTGTCATTTCTTGTACCGTTTTTAAAAGTCGACTTTGTAACCTGGCAAGCTTAACGGAAGCAAACTACGTCACGTCGAAAGTGCCTTCAGAGTCAAGAGGTCAACTATCACCAGTTTGACAGATGAACTCTTGACTGAACAGATAATGCTACTGGCGAAATGTCATTGTGTGGAAACCGACCGTGAAGATTAAATGGCTACTTCCATATCTGTTCCCTGTTGGGGGATAAGCAGACATGCCGTGATTTGTGAAGGAGTAAATGAGTGTGGTTTTACGCCGCGTTTAACAATATTCTAGCAATAATACGGGGGAAGACAACATTATTTGGGCAAACATTGTCCCCATGTGGGGAATTGAACCCAGGCCCTCGGAGTGACGTACGAACGAACGCTTTACCCACTAGGCTAGCCCAACGCCATATATAGCTGATGAGACTTGAATATCATTCAAGGCAACGTCGAACCCACTCCACTCACTCACACACTGAAAGTAGTTTTAAGTCTCATTTGCTCTAGTTTTCATGGGTGTTGTGGGAACAACATGAATATCTGGAACGACATCTGAGAACCATGGTGGCTTTCTGACAATTTGAACATACCAGACGTGTTCAGAAACTATTCTGAAATCACACACAAAGTCCCTGAGCCACGCCGTCTCTATTCTAAATGAACAAAAACTATTTACGTTGGCTTAACCACTACGGCAATGAAATGAAATATTTACGATGAACTTCTAAACCTCCCCTGACCTCATTTCAAACGAATGACAGGATATCGGGCATTTGGGGTCCTGTAAAACGAGGTTCCATTATGTGAACAAAGAGTGTCTGCTAAGCAAATCCGTCAAGTGAAGCAGCTGTGTTATTCACGCTGTCAGTGTGTATCTCAGAGATTCATTTAACTTCACTGGGCTGTTTGGTAACACCACACAAACATCCTATTGCCAGTCGCGACTTGGCTTGAATGACTCAATAGTGACGGGGCATTAGCATACAGGGACGTTGGGACAGCCAAAACGTTAAAGCGTTCGCTCATCACGCCTAAGACCCGGGATCGATTCCCTATATGGATACGATGTGTGAAGCCCATTCCTGGTGTCTGCTTATTCCTGGAATGGTGCCAAAAACGGCGCAAAACCACATTCACTCATTCACTATTAGCATACGATTATAAGCCTAGACGGTGAGTGAGTGAGTTTAGTTTTACGTCGCACTCAGCAATATTCCAGCTACATGGCGACGGTCTGTAAATAATCGAGTCTGGACCAGACAATCCAGTGATCAACAACATGAGCATCGATCTGTGCAATAGGGAACCGATGACATGTGTCAACCAAGTCAGCGAGTCTGACCACCCGATCCCGTTAGTCGCCTCTTAAGCCAGTTGATGGATACATGGAACTTCAGATAAAGACGTGTATTTGCATAAGATTTCAAGGCCTTTATTCAAAAACAAAAATGTAAATAGACTGAGATTTAAGTAAAAGAAATATTAAAGACTTAAGCACACGTAGGTAGGACATAACGATTTACTGTATTTACAAATTTACTATATTTACAAACCTTTTGGAATAGTTATTTACACATATTTACAAATTAATCGGTTAAAATGTTGATATTTTGTAAAAAGCATGGCTATGTATCTTTGTAAATATTTGTAAATGAGAACATTCGATTCAAATGAGAACATCCCATTCAAACAATCCATATGTACCTGACACACGCGCTGACTTGGTTGACACACGCGCTGACTTGGTTGACACACACGTTGACTTGGTTGACACACGCGCTGACTTGGTTGACACACGCCATCGTATCCCATTTGCGTTGATGAATGCTCATAGTATTGATCACTGGATTGTCAAATTCAGTTATTCACTGAACGTCGCCATATTACTAAGTGCATAAATAACGAAAAAACCCAAAGCAAACGAAAGTTTTAATGAGTAAATACACAAGGTTTATTTACAAACAATGAAATAAATCATTTCCCTCTATTGGAGTAACAGTAAAACACCACATCGACACATCAATATTACACCCATGTCTCGATGAAAGCAGAATTGACTGATGGGCTGTAATTTCTTTATGCAAATACACGCTCAATACACATGTGATTCATTTGTCTAGGGACCGTGAGCTGATCTTGTGTACCCCGTGTTTGTTGTAAGTGTCACTAATAGGATCGGGTGTTCAGGTTCGAGGCCTTGGTTGGTGCTTGGCATCGCATTTCAATGTATATGTCAATGCTCATTATGTCAGTCACTGGATTGTCTAGTCAAGACGCGATTATTTACAGATCGCCTCGTATATTGCTGAGAGCTAGTGCCCAATACTTGTAACTCCCCTTCTATCCCCTCACCCAAAAAGAAACAAAAAAGAAAAACGAAAAAAGAAAATAAAAATACAAAACTAAAAATAAATAAACTAAAATGAAACAAAATAAAAAATATATATATAAAAAATAAATAAAAGAGTAATAACAACAACAGACAAACATCTATAAAAACAGAAATACGACCCCACCCCTTCCATCCCCACCCCCCTATATAGTTTCGTCTGGGAGGAAATGTTTTTCCAAGCATCCCTAATATCCCAGTATCCTTAAGGAACTCCAGTGGCCCTCTTATCCCCTAGCTTAAAGATATCACACAACACTGTAATACCCCATTCCATGGTAACATTGGTATCCCTAGAATGACAGGGTCCTCATGTCACCATAATGAAGCCTTTGTTTGGCAGGTGGATGTGGCCTTGTAGAAAGCACACCTGTGCGACCTACAATATTATCGCCTAAAACATGTCTGAATTGAAGTGTAATAACCTGACAGTGTGTTTTAAGAGAGAACTTCCTGTCGTGCATAGAGCGCGGAGTCCTGTGTACATTTCATTCTCACCTGTTTTCGTTTTATATTCTACAGATACACGCTCGTTGCGAAAGATGTGAATTCAGGGGATCTATTTCAAACTGAGGTATCTCATGAAGACAGGATGAAACAACGGACATATCGACGTGAGAGGAACCGACTGCAGTCGAATGGAAAGCATGGTGGACTGACAAGCCAAACGACGCCCAAATTGGATGTCAGTTTGAACTCTTCCTCTTCTGATGTAGACGACTTTACAGGGGAAGAGGATATTTTCCCGCAGTTTTCACCATGGGTCGTCTGCGCCTTAACAATGGCCGTCAGGGTGTATTATGTCTGTCAGCCAAGGAATTGGTGGATACTTCATCCGGATGAGATATTCCAGTCTCTGGAAGGTAGGTTTTCCTCCTCCTCCTCCTCCCCTCTCGCCTCCTCCTTCTCCTTTTCCTCCACCCTCCTTCTCCTCCTCTTCCTCTTTCTTCTCCTCCTCCTCTTCCTCCACACCCTCCTTCTCCCCTCTTCTTCTTTTTCCTCTTCCTCCACACCCTCCTCCTCCTGTTCCTCTTTCTCCTCCTTCTCCTCTTCCTCCATATCCTCCTCCCCTCCTCCTCCATCTCCTTCTTCTTCTTCTCCCTCATACTACAACTACTGCTGCTGCTACCACTACTGCTACTAGTACTGTTACTACTACTGGTACTAACACTACTACTACTACTACTACTACTACTACTACTACTACTACTACTACTTCTACTACTACTTCTACTACTACTAATAATAATAATCCGTGAAGACAGGTTAGAAGTGATCACCACCTACCCATACTTTTCGTAAGCGGTGTCTAACGAGATCAGATGATCAAGTTCACTGACCTGGTTGACACATCATGGCATCGTATCCTTTTTCCGTTGATCGATGTTCTTGATATCAATCACTTGATTGTCTGGCTCAGACTCGATTAATTATCGTTGCCACGTATTGGGAAAGCGGCGATAAAAACAACAAAACACAACAAACGCTACTACTTCCTGTACTACTATATCCACTTCTACTTGAACGACTGGGTAGCCAAATGGTTAAAACGTTCGCTCGTAACACCAACGACACGGGTTCGATTCCGCACGTGTGGGCGAGGGGTTCGGGAAGCCCATTGCTGGTGTCCCCTGCCGATATATTGCTGGAATATTGCTAAAAGCAACTTTAAACCAAACCCACTCACCTACTCTACTACTTATAGCTTATGTTACCGCAATTTGCCGTGCAGAGTTGCGTCCCTTAGACGGGCTAGGAGCCTGTGCTAGTGGGTTCAGATCCAGGCTCCATCCTGATTATGTTATTATTTCAGTATCATATTCTTGGTTGTTGATTACACCTAACCAAGTCTAAGTTCTATATCAGTGTCAAAATCTACTTAATCACATAAAAAAAACCCAAAATACTTGAAGAACACTGATCTCATAAAAATGCCATATGACTAATAAAACAATAAATTTGACATTTGTCATCATCGAAACAACATGAACTCTGAAGAGTGCTCTCCAACACACCACCCGACGTGCAAATACACGAGTCATCAAATGTTTGACACAATATAAATTCGAGCAATGCGTACTGGACCGCACTCTTGTCGCAGAGTCACGATCTAGTTTTGCTGTACTACATTAACCCTTTTGTAGTCTCCACGCCCATCGTGGCTGAGGGTGGACAAACAATTAAGGGATTTCTATTCACGGGCATATTTCAACGCCATCATTGATGTCAGCTTGGAAGGAACTCCACAATACCTTTATGTGTCCGATAAGCCGCGGCTCATGACTTGAGATAAATCTGAGTTCGCCTAATTAATCTTGGAATCCTGAAAATGTGGAATTAACCCCATATCTGTTGAAATGTTATCATCTTCCCGATCACGCTGAACGTTACAGTGTTTAAAGAAGTTGATTTGAGTATACGATGCTCATATCATATAATACATTGGTGTGAGGCACTGTGCATAGAGCTCAGGTCATAAATCAGTTGAAGGAAAGCAACGTTGGGCGAGGAGAGTGGGTGCCTTCTGACTTCTGAGACTTGACTTGACTTCTGAGAGTTTCCAGTGCTTCATGCCACAAAACGAAGCACACGTGACACATGTGGCCTCACCTTAACAAGGGAGTGTGTCAATAAATTGCCCCTGTTCACTCAGCAGTGAATGGGTACCCGGGGGTATCAGTTATGTGACTGTTAGCCGTCAAGCTCATCACAAGCAGCTTCAGTTATCCGAGGTAATAACGTGTTAACGCCTTAAACAAGCACAACTGCGTGGAAACTTTATTAATGATTTTTAAATGGTTTTACGCCGCTTTTAGCAATATTTCAGCGACATCAATGTGTTGGACACCACCCATGTGGGAATCGAACCCGCCGAGTCTTTGACGTGACGAGCGCACCACTAGACTACCTGATATTAATGTTTAGACCTTCACAATAGCTCTGTTCACATTAACGTTCTGGCACTGTTTTTGCTATTTATCGCCCTGTTGTAGTGAGAGCGAGTTGAGTTTAAAGGCGCAATATTCCAGCAAAATCACAACAGGGCACACGAGAAATGGGCTTCACAAATAGTACCCATGTGGGGAATGGAACTTGTCTTCGACATGACGAACAAACACTTTACCACTAAAATACCCATCTGACCCTTCTCCACATGCATGTAGATGTGGAAATAACATGTCAATCGTGACCCTGATTCCCCTAAACAGTTGAGATTGACCTGATATAAGGTCATATTCCTCCTTCCTGAAGGTACCACAGTAGCCAGTCCAGGTATTTCGTATTGTAAAGAGCGCGCTCATTAGAGTGTCCATCCGTGAAGAACTCTGACATCTCTATGTAGGGAACTATTGAGTCATGCTGATCCACAGCGTGTGTTCCAACACATGACACACCCTCCTCTCATGTCCATTCATTGTAGTTGACAGGGGGTAGAAGTCTCTGTCATAGGCTACATCCATGCAATGATGCGTTGCTGCCTGTTACGGGGCTTTACAAACTTATATCGAAACTAAACATGTCTCCAGAACCTCTATTGTTGCTCTGCCTTCAGACCGTGATAAGTAGAAACAGTCTAATATGTTCCTAATACCCCTGTTTCTGGTTAAGGAGTGCCTTTTATCAGCGGGATGAAATGTCCATTGTGCTGTGAAATGATAGAGCCTCTTTAATCATATACTTCTATACAAGGCTATCAACCCTGAGTAATTGTTCGATACAAACCTCGTCTTGAATACGATACAAGGATGTTTGGCAAATGTATTGTGAAGATTCTGTGCTGGCGTGTCTCTGACCTGGAATGATCTCACTGATGGGTTTTTGGTGATGTTTGAACTTTCTCTCGTAAATTTAGTTAGCTAACAAAAATATGTTTTAGTTGAGTGGAACTCTCAAATGATGCAACCGAAACGCAAGCACCCAAAAACCCGACGGTTCATTGAACTGTGAAAAGATGAATATACAGACATAGCTACCATTGAAAGCACCTGTCGTTTATGAGAAGTGTGTCCCAGACTGGATAATGACACTATTACAACGCACCTCTAGCTTCAGTTATGTTGAATTGGGCTTCACATGAAACAATATGACAGCGGTTGATTTCCATGGAATCATAGAAGTGACATTATCGCCTTGTCGACATTACGAAAAGAAGCAAAAGGTAGCCATTTTCAATTTCAAAAATATTTAATTATTTCAACACAGGGCGATGAAAATCGGCAGTGCCTCACTTTGGATCCCATAGACCTGAGATCTGGGTTTCATTGAGTAAGTGAGTTTAGTTTTACTCCGCACCCCGCCATATTCCAGCTATATGGCGGCGGTCTGTAAATAATCGAATCTGGACCAGACAATCCAGTGATCAAGAGCATGAGCATCGATCTGAGCAACTGGGAACCGATGGCATGTGTCAACCAAACGAGCCTGACAATCCGATCTCAACAGTCACGTCTCACGACATGCATAGTCGCCATTTTAGCCAAGCATGCGTAGCTGAAGGTACACTGGCCCAAAAAAGAAACGCATAGGTGAAAATCCAATGTTATGAGAGATGATTTATTAACTTAAATTGCACAAAAAGTAATGGAACTTGAGCAATGATAATTCACACGGGTATTAACAAATGTGTGTCAAGACATATACAATCATTCACAGTGGTATTAAGCGTCTCTATTTTCCATGGCATAGTGAGAAAGTCAGTATCTGGTGTGACCACCACGGGCATCAATCACTGCTCTGCATCGCCTGGGCATTGACTGTATAAGACGTCGTATCCGCCTTTGTGGGATTCTTCTCCACTCATCTCGCAACGCATTCACCAACTGTAGACGTGTCTGTGGCTGCGGCTGTCGACGTCGTAACCGTTTACCCAATTGGTCCCATAAATGTTCAACTGGGTTCAAATCCGGCGATTTTGAGGGCCATGGAAGAACTGTAATGTTGTTGTTGGCAAGGAAATCCGTGGTAATGCGTGCTGTGTGCGGTCTTGCATTGTCGTGCTGGAAAATTTCCCTTCTAGCGTCAATTGTAGGAACAACATGACGGTTCAGAATTTCATCCCGGTAGCGTACAGCATTGAGATTCCCTTGCACATGCACCAACTGTGTCCTGCCGTTCATAGATATGCCTCCCCACATCATTACACCTCCACCACCGTCTGTTGACCTCACGAACGCACTGTCGAGCATATCTCTCATTTCGACGTCTGTAAACACGCATCCTTCCATCATGTCTGTACAGCAGAAAACGTGACTCATCGCTGAACCAGATCCTCCTCCAATTCAAGAGGTTCCATGCCCGAACGTTCCTGCACCACTGAAGACGTGCACGACGGTGATGGGGATGCAGAACAGGTCCTGCATGAGGTCGCATAGGTCGAATTCCATGCTCTCTTAGGCGATTCCTGATGGTTTGTGGAGAGACTCTACGCAGCCCAGGAACGTGATCAGCGGTATACGTAGCAGTGACGGCCCGATTACGCAGATGAAGCACCCGGATGTAGCGGTCTTGTGCTGGAGTTGTCACCCTTGGTCTCCCACTCCTTGGACGGTCTCTGGTCGAGTTGTGTTGCGTGTATCGTTGCCAGAGACGGGAAATCGTGCTCTGCCTCACATTCAGACGTCTGGCAACTGATCACTGACTTTCCCCAGCTTCCAGACGTCCAATGGCTCTATTTCTGTTTTCTTCATTTAACCTTGGCATTTTTCGCGTCGCATAGAAAGAAATTCGAAGAATGAATCGCAACAGGACCTGTCCCCTTTTATAGCCATCATAATCAAGATTGAGATCCTGCATTTGCACGTGCATAATGCTTTCAGATTTTCCCACGTGCAGATTATACAAAGCGTTTTTAAGGTGCTGTGGTGTGGCGAATAATCACCAGAGGTTGTGTTTGTTTGTCTGTTTTGGTTGTATTGACTATAAAAACACTTAATATTTACATTAATTGTCATTCCATTCCATATTTTCCGAAAAAATCTACTTTAAAAATGAGATTTCAGCTATGCGTTTCTTTTTTGGGTCAGTGTAATATTCTATCCCGGGCCTTCACAGGTCAGATTTCAAAGAGTAGAGCACTGTAAGAATCAATCCCGGCAACACTGAAACTACTAACGTATATATGATAATCTTTGTCGTAAACTTCAGCTCATTTACATTGTAGATTTATCCCAATAAAATGAGATATTTAAATTGGCCACCCCGTGGTGCATGTAGTGTTGGAGACCAACCTACCATTTACTTTGCCGGGTAATGTGATGTTGCAAATATTCTACCGGTCACACCTATAAAGATTCAATGAATATTAGTCAAATTTATTCATGGGTTGGTGTAGACGGTAGGGGTAAGGGGGAGGTTGTGTGTGCACGTGCGAGCGTGCGTGCATAAGTGTGAGTTTGTGCACACTTTCGTATATGTGTGAGTATGTGAATGAATGAGTCCACTGAAACTCTGGATATTGGCATTAACACGAATGAGTATCGTTTGACGCACTTTTATCAATAGTCCAGTAATATCACATATTGTACCCATGAGGGGAATTGAACCTGGATCTTTGGTGTGACGAGCAAATGCTTTATCCACAGGACTACCCCACCTCCCCGTAGCGTGTTTGCGCGCGCATGTGTGCGTGCGTGTGTGTGTGTGTGTGTGAATCATTTGTTTTAGGAACTATGTTTTCGGCCATATTTCCGACATTTTCCGTTTATAGTCTTGCAATAATTGACCTGTATAGTTCTTAAGACAGCAATCTGTTTTGCTTATATTTCCAACATGTCACATCACACATCATTTTCATAAAGTTGTCTTTCCAAAATCCCCTCTCTGTCAGCTATCTCGTATCCAGTAGGTGAAATTAGTTTTACGCCTCTTTTAGTAATATTCCATCAATATCACGGCGGGGATACGAGCAAAGTGTCTTCACGGATTGTACCCATGCGTGGATCGAACCCGGACTTATGGCGTGACGAGCGTATGCTTTAACCACTAGGCTACCCCACGTGTCCAGAATCATGTGAAGATCCGTGTTAGAATTGATCTTCAGCAACCCATGCTTGTCGTAGGAGTTTTGGTCATGAGGGCTTACTAGGTTGTCATCATGTCACAATTGCGTAGATCGATGCTCGTACTGTTGATCACCGGATTGTCTTGTCGAGAATCTGTTGTTTACAGACAGCCGCCACATAACTGGAATATTGCTGAGAGCGACATAAACAGCCAAACCAACCAACCAACCAAGCTTGTACACTCTTCATCTGACCCCTGTATCGTGCGTCAGATGAAGAGACCCAAAACCCTTCACAGACAGATAGGGCGGGACCTTTGTCAGGACCCTGACACCTGAGTAGCGTTAGATGAGGAATGTGATCTCAGCTGACGTCACGTACACATTGTCGTGACGCGATGCGTGACTGTCGTATAAATGCTTGTATCTGACAAGGTTCACCTATGCCTCTTCAAAGGACAAAACACTAACTTTCTTATCCACAGATTATATTTGACGTGGATAGGATGGAAGGGTGCTTTGTTATTGTCCGTATGTGGAAATTAGTGTCAAGTCTTAGCGAAATTTGTAATATATTTGTGAACAAACTGTATAGATTTACTCACGCACAGTGCACGGGTAGGTCCTGCTTGGAGTTGCTGCTTAAGCGGAACGAAAAGAAAAAATATATCATGATTAATATATTATTGGAGGCATTCATGGCAATTATCATACATGGCGTATTGTTTGAGGTTTGTCATGCGGATTTTACGACTTTCCAGAGCAAGCTGAGGTGCAACGTGGAAAATTCCTAAACTCTGACACAACTTTGTGAAGTCATGGCACCGGTGCAGAAAGCACTTTACGATCTGTTGTAACGCCACAGTTCACACAGGCTTACGAATGTCGTAGCTCTACGAACTCTTTGTTGATTGGGATCCGGTTTGGAATGCTTGCAGATATTCAGTATAAATAACTGATAACGCAATAATTAAAGTAAATGAGGAAGTACAATATATACTGAACAGCAAAAGAAACGCAACTCTAGCTGTTAGTCAAGATTTTAAATAGAAAACATAAACACGAACGCTCACGTTTATGAAATTTCATTTTTTAAAACTTTCATCTGTTCGGTAAATTCCTATTCATGTGTTTAGCAAAGCAACCAGTACTCATCAGACATTTCAAATTCACTTTTAAATAATATGCTTGTAACGGAAGTCTCCTTCATGGAAGTCAGCAGTGTACGCAAACCCTGCATCCTGGTTTGTTATCACCATGGCAACTGACATTATCATGTGTTCTCTGATTAAGCTTAGAGTTAGAAATGGTCGTCAACAACCGATGTTTGTCTTAAGAGGCGACCAATCGGGTGGTCAGGCTAGCTGAATTGGTTAAGACATCGTATCCCAATTGCGTAGATCGGTGCTCATGCTGCTAATCACTGGGTTGTTTAGTACAGACGCGATTATTTTCAGACCGTCGACACATACGGCATTATTGCTGAGTGCGGCGTAAAAATGAACAGCAACATAAACTGTGGCTGACCTATTCAGGCAGTTGCTATGATTAGCTGAACCATGATTTACGAAGCATGGTGTATAAAACTGACGTGTCGTACGTAGGATGCTTTCTATTAGAATGGCGAGAACACTAAGCAGCACTAACGTGTTGTGTCAATACACCTTAAGGACGATGGGATACCCTAGTGGTTAGAGCGTTCTTTCGTCGTTCTTTTTCCATTGTGTTTTGGTATTGTCGTCAAAGAGCAAATTGAACATACGCTCCATCCACGCACCCACGCACCCACGCACCCACGCACGCGCACATGCACGCACCACACTACACCACTGTCTTCATCCGTCCATCCATGCATATATTCACACACATCCATCAAGTCATCCATCCACGCACGCATGCACGCACGCACACACACACACATCAATTTACAAACCATCCAAACCGATACTTTTGCAAACAGTCCCCAACAGTAAGTCTACCATTAAAGTCTACATACTAAATCCATCTGCGGTTTCTACAAATATATATATATTGGTAACAAGGAAATATTCGCAGCTAAATCACATTCTTACTTTCTTAAGAAAACGTTTATAATTTCTACAACAACTAGTCACGATTTAGCTGGGTCTACAACTAAGAGAATTCTGCTATCGTTTTTAGGATAATAAAATTCATGCGTAGACAATCTGCAATTCATTCGGTCATTTAAAAGCCATTTGACGCCGCCTTAACACGCCCCAAGGCTTTCCCTGGTATATCTACAAAACAAGGTATATCCGCATGAATAAAATACCGCTGTAGGTTATAACGATCATTTACAGACATAAAGATGTTAATCTATGATGGTTGCCCTCAGGGGGTGTTCTCCTTAAATCATTTCTTACGGTCACCTGGTTGACGTTGAAAGGCAAGCGTTTTCTGAAAACTGAAGTTTATGCAACATCAGTTTCTGTTTGGGTTGTTTCTGACACAGATGTTAGCTAATCCCTTGCTAGCTGTATGTGTCAGATGTTAGCTAACCCCTTGCTAGCTGCATGTGTCAGATGTTAGCTAATCCCTTGCTAGCTGCATGTGTCAGATGTTAGCTAATCCTTTGCTAGCTGTATATGCTATCGGCCGTGATAAAATGGCTTGGTCCGGTGAGGCCAGTCGGGTGATGGCAACTAACATCTTTTGCAATAGCTCTCAGTAGCATACCATCATTCCGAATTCCATCGTCTTGCCATCTTTCAGCAGCTGTCAGTTACAGAGGAGCACTATTTCGAGTTGTAAGGACAGCTAACTGAAACTTGATATTTGCTGAAATGACGGGTGCTGGTATTGCATGTGATGCTCGCGTTTGATCGTAGCACGTACATTACTGACATCAATTGCAAGGTGTGGCACGCCTGAAGGTCAGAATAAGCATGGCGCGCCTGAAGTTCAGAATAAGCATGGCGCGCCTGAAGGTCAGAATAAGCATACAAACACAACAAATTTTGACGGGAACATAAATGGCAACATGAAGGTGAAAGTTATAGTCGTTGCGATACCCTTTTCCATGTGTATATATAATTCATAGCAAACACACCCGCAAATGTATTGCATGTATACACCAACTTGTCAAGACTAACCATTGTCTTCATGCTGGAACCATTTCTCCCAGAGCTCAGTCCCTCTTAACCTTCTTCAGATCGTAAGTTTTAAAATTCTAAACTCTAATTTCTTCACCGGGGCGGTGGGATAGCCTACTGGTTAAAGCGTTCGCTCGTCACGCCAAAGATCCTGGATCGATTCTTGGTGCAATAATTAAAGCCCATTTCTGGTGTCCCTTCATATTCCGTGAATGTTGCCTCTCGGACAACGTAATAAATTCACACACCGACATGTGTTGAGCAGAATTATTCAAATAATATGGATTCCAAGGGAGAAGGGTCTCCTGACGGAAATGTGTGAATGGTGATTGCTTGTTTATAACTTAACGCTAACACTGATCCCAGCTATATCACGACGATTTGTAAAAAATCAAATTTGGATCAGTCAGTCCAGTGATCAACAGCAAACACAACATCCAGGCAATTTGGCTGCGACAGCATGTGTCAGCCATGTCAGCGAACCTGACCACCCGATCCCGTTAGCCGCCTCTTACGACAAGCAATTGTTCTTGAAAACCAGTTCTAACCCAGATCTTCACGGGTTTTGTGAATGATGTCGAACATCTCGCTTTAACGTTAGGTGCATGATGTCATGTTGTTGTATCTTAACAGTTGCGCACTCCGAGGTGTACGGGTATGGATTCCGTACCCACGAGTACCTGCCGTCCACGGGGGACCCGAACATCACCCAGGTGCGCTGGAGTGAGATCCAGATGGGCATGCACAGTATGAGGTCGTTCCTGCTGCCGCGGATGTTCATGCTTGTGGCTGTGGTGATGGAGTGGCTAGGGTACATGGGGACGCCGTTTTTGGTGAGTACACAACTGTTGCTTAATTTCACATATTTAGTCATTATTTGTAGTTTTAAAAAATAGATTATGTAAAACTATTAATTTATTAAAGAGAACAAGAATGTTTTGTTTACCCTTAGGCCTGTTTCGTGTGAGTGAATGAGGACGGTTTGGTTCCGCTTATAGAAATAATCCCGGATTATCAAGGCGGGAGACACCAGAAATGGGCTTCACACATTGTACCCATGTAGAGAATCGTAAGAGCAGATTAACGGCATCAGGCAGTCATACCTGATTAGGCTGACTCATGTCATAATATCACAGATGGGTAGAATAATGCTCATGATGCTAAATCGATGCACTGTCTGGTCTCGGGTTGATTAGTCAACATACATAACATAACGTTCGGAACATAACGAACCTATTTACCACGATAGCCTCTTTTTGAGGCTGATTTGAATACATTGTCGGTGATTTGAAAACACCGAGGCGCGAGGAAAATGCTGTGTTACGTCAATAGACTAACTCAACGAACCAGTCAGCAGACCGATAGTGGCGGTAAGGTCACATCTGTAGAGAAGCAGCTCTCGCAAATAGTCAGAATATTACAAAAATACATAAACGGAATTATCATGAATGGGTGGGAAGAACATCGATGTGGAATACGATTAAATTTTCATTTCTTTCAGTGAAACTTGATGTTGAACTTATTTGTTTACTTTATGTTGCAGCTATGGAAGACAGTTCACACTGTCGTGTCATCTTGTCTCCCATTGGCTGTCTACAAGTTCACCCGCATGCTCTTCCGGTCACATGACTGTGGTGTTCTGGCGGCCATACTGACAGCAGGAAGCACCCATCTCTCCGTGTTTGGCACACATACGCTCATCAACAGTTTCTGTAGTACACCGCTATTTTGTGGGTTATACCTTCTGTATAAAAACTTATTTTGTGTTTCGCAAACAGATAAAAAAATCAAGCTGATTTCAGATTCAACTCGGAATCATGTGTCAAAGCTTGTGTCTGACCACGAGAAAAATCGAGAAAGCTTGAGATCTAAGAACATGTGCAGTTGTGAGAGAAGCAATGGTTTGTATCATGGCTTTGAACACGGTGGCGGGAGAGTAGCTGGCATCACGAAAGGGTTTGCCAATTGTCCTGGAATCATAATTGCAGCTGTAATCCAAAGTATGACGAACGGGATATCTTTAATAAACAATTGTTATCAGCCAAATGAACCTGTAACTCAGACAGAGGGCGATGTTCATAGTAACGAGTTAAACCCCGACAATGAAATATCGGTGTTAAATGATTCAAACATGAACGTTATTACTACGACTGAACAAGAACAGCTTGACAACTGTGAACATGACAAAAGGGAGCTAACTCTTGCATCCTTCATTCTAGTTATATGCTGCTACATCCGCGTAGATGCATCTCTGTTCGTGGCCGTGACGTCACTTCCTCATATCAACCGGAAATGCTTCCAGAGAACCAGACTTGTTCCGTGTATTGCTGGTGCGGTTATCGGCCTTGCAGTTTGTGTTTGTGAGGATTTCAGTTCTTATGGAATAGGAGTGATCTCCCCTTACAACTGGTTTCAGTTCAACGTTGTTCAGGACCATGCTGCGACTGTATTCGGGCGGATGCAGTTTACCTGGTATCTGAAGAACTTGATTGGACAAAGCACGTGTTTGATATTATTGACAACATATTTCTTCTCAACAATTATCGTTAACGTAGTCACATATAATTCCCTTTCCCATGCAGATCGACACAGATGCCGAGTTATCAGCAAACTGGCTGTGTCTCTTGTCATACTCATGTTGATATACTCTGCAAATGAACATAAAGAACTTCGCTTTATGCATAATTATCTAGTCCTAGCTTTTGTTGGTTCTTCTTATTGTTTGTTTATCAGTGCCAAGTATCTAAAAACCATGAAATATGCCCCAATCAGTCACGTGTTTACATTAATGGCGGTTGGCTTGTATATTCTAAGTCAGTGGTATGTGTTCCCCTCGTCTCTCGACGAATCAAATAGGACATGGACTTACACAGGGAACACGCAATCTCATGATGTCATCACATGTTTTGATTACGTAAGTAAACAAAATGATGTCACAGGTGTCTTCACGGATCAAGCGATTCACATGAGCGGAGGGTATACTGTGTTACATCAAAACGTTCCAATAATTGGACTCATGCATTATGAGTTCTATGAATTCAGCTACGGTACAAGGAAGAATCTAAACTCTTCCAGTTTCTTCGTGAGGAAGACGAACGTGACTGTGAGTACTTTTAGCGAAACATCAGAATTTGTGTCTGTATACAATACCCCGTACCTTTTGAAAGTCTTGGTGGCAAAGAAACATTACAATTACCTTGTAATGAACACGGACAGAAAGTTTGTTAAGATTGGTTTCCGTGAAGTGTTCAGATCGGGAAAAAAGAGGGTCCTAAAACGGAACCTTGACGCAGAGTCAGAACGTCAGCTGGAGCGGATAGCCGCAACAATCCCCCTCGGTAGCAATGCTACAATACTGACGTACGAGGGCGACTGGTTGATGAGGTTTCGACAGTTCGACGTAGCTATACCTCGCTTCCAGAAAGCACTACAGCTGGATTACAAGCTCGTGGAGGCTTATAAGTTGCTCGCCTTGTGCTACAAAGTGCTAGGAGACCACCAGTCCTCCAGTGCTGTGATAGATAGGTGTGTGGAGGTTCGGAGCAAGAAACTGTGCTACGATAATCTTAACAGGATCCGTTTACACGATTTATACAGCTTCGAAGGTTAAAGGTAGTACAGCACAAATGTCTCGCCGGTGTTGATCGAAGAAGGTGTTGAATTCGCACAATCATACTTATCTTTAAGTACTTGTTCTATTTCATTAGCTATGAAAATCATAAGAGCACGTTCTGCAACAATGGCTGTAACAATTGTTATTCCGATAGGATTGATTTGTGGAACAGTTTTGGGTAGGCAGGTAATGTTGCCTGCCAGATATACAAAAATATCACTGTGATTGCATCTTCAAGCAGGCACACACCCGTGAAGATCCGGGGTCTTCACGCTTGCCACAAAAGGCGTCTATGGTTGTTGTGACCAATCGGGTGGTCAGTCTGGCTAATTCAGTTGACACATGTCATCGATTCCCATTTGCGCAGATCAATGCTCATGTTGTTGATCACTGGATTGTTTGGTTCAGACTATTTACAGACCACCGCTATATAGCTGGAATATTGGTGAATGCGGCGGAAAACTAAACTCACTCACTCAAGCAGGTACAGGAGTCTCAACACCTGAACTTTGCAAGGGACGCGTTACGCTGAATGTCATATGAATACGGTTATATTATAGGGCACAACTAATTCAAGGTTGATTATTTGTATTTTTTTCAAATTAATATTGCTGTTTTTAACAGTAACTCTAACCCACATAGTCAGACTTTATGACCTTGTTCCTTCTTATATTGGTTATTTATTGATATGTTGTTGAATAAACATGTTGGGACCTCTTAACCCTCACTCTTGTCTACTGGCGATTTTATATTTTATGAACGCTTCAAGCACCTCTCATTTCGTATTTAGCCGCACCTCTCTTGATGTGTGCAATGTACCACAGTAAATACTTAGGACATATGATATTATTATCGACATGATCTTCCTTTTCAAACACTGTCATAGATATGTGAGTCTTAAACGCACGCATTTTCAGAAATCCTCGAAAACGTAATGAACAACGTCGCACAAGATAGAACTTTGGTGGTAAACGATCAGACACGTCCTCGAACCAGACCACCATATCAACACAATAAGTGGTTTGGTTTAACCACTTGCTCGAGGCTAACCGACCGATCCACAAAGGGAAAGGGGTTCTGGAACCTGATCACTCGATCTGCAAAGGAAAGGGGGTTAGGTTTAGCTAAGTCCTGGAACTTGATCACTCGATCTACAAAGGAAGGGGGTTAGGTTTAGCCAAGTCCTGGTACCTGACCACCCGACCTACAAAGGGAAGGGGTTCAGTTTAGCCAAGTCCTGGAACCTGATCACTCGATCTACAAAGGAAGGGGGTTAGGTTTAGCCAAGTCCTGGAACCTGACCTCTCGATCTACAAAGGAAAGGGGTTCATTTTAGCCATGTCCTGGAACCTGACAAACAGATAGAAACATTTGTGGTATGTTAGACGACATTAGTCCTGAAATGCTATCATACGTTACAAGTTGGAATACATTATACCTTAGAATTTAAACCGCTCAGAAAAAGAACCACGCAGGACAAATATTCGGAAATGTATCAAACATGTACATAAGTTAATTAAGCTTGAAAGACATTTGGCATACAGATGAACATATGTATTGTTGTCATTGTCAGCATCAATTCTGTTCACTCGCTTCACATGTGTGGACACAGCCGGGCGGACAGGTCAGTGCCTAGTGACACCACCCCTTGCAGTCGCCGGATTTTTGCTTGCGGAATTCTTCACCATTCTTAATCTAACGCTTTGGCAAGTTCTGCGAGTGTCTGAGGACGATGGTGCCTTTTACGGACGCGTCGATCAATTTCGTCACTTATATATATTCACGATCGGGTTAAGATCAGGCATTTTGGAAGGACACTGACGTTTGCATTGGCGAAATAGGCACCAGCTCCCTTTGGAGGTTAAACAGTGGGAGGAGGTGCGGACGCAGAATTTTGTAACGTACATAGCGATTTGGTGTAACATTCCACTGAACCATCAATAGTTCTGATCTACCCGTGTAGGACATGGCTCCCCACACCATGACACTTTCTCTTACAAAGTCCACCTGTCGAACGCATTTCGCCGCGTTGTACGTTGTATCCCATCCCGTCGACGTCGACAGGAGGAAACACGGTGGATGTTGAAGTGTATTTTATCTTCGTGTATGCTGTAAATTTCATAATGAAACGATGAATTTTGTTTTGTTTGACCATTATAGACGATATCTCTTTTCACGTTTCTGTTCGATTGCACGTGGACATTTCTTCATGCACTTTGCCATGAATCGTTTTAATTTTTATGGTAAACATTTACAAACACTTTTTGGGATGCCTTTGAAACACTCACGACATGCTGAAGAGGATTAAAAAATAGGAATTGTCTTAATGACGATTTGCTGTGAAAAGTATTGAAATGAATATCTGAACACGCCTATGCGTTTCGCTGTTTGAAACAGTGCATATATACAACAGAGATCATTGTGAAATTAACACATAATAAAGGAATTTTATACAAAATAACAACTCGTCCATAGAATTTGCAGGGTTTACACTGACAATGTTTCTGCACTGTAGGGAATGTGAAGAATTGAACCCGCTCCTGCGGCGTGACTGGCGAACTCTTTAACCAATAGGCTACCACACCTACCACATACCTCATCACAAGAATCCTCACTATGGCACTGTCAGAATCTGTATTTTTACAAAATATATCTCTCTCAGATGACCCATTGTGCCAGTAAACAGTGCGTACAGTTCATGCCAGGTGAGTCGATGGTCCATCGTCATCCCTGACTGAGCGCTCAAGTTGCCATGTATTGTTTGATCTATTGTTTTCAGCAGCTATTCGTAATTTCTGACCGATTTAACGAGTAAACATGCTTTTCTGGATATCCTGTTATGCATGCCACTGAATGCTCGGTTAGTGAGTGAGTTCCTTGGACATATCCTATTTGCAGTTGTGTAAATTTTAGGGATACAGAGTAACATCATCTGTTTCCGACAGTACTTTAGGCAGCCAGTGGTCACGTGAAGTCCGGGCTAGCGTTGGTCTTAAGCAATCCATGCTTGTCGTAAGAGGCAGGAAAGGGTTGTCAGGCAAACCAGCCAACCAACAATAAATGAATTGAAACACTGGATCTTGGAAAAACATTCGATGCGTGTCGCAAGAGAAATATCAACAAGCTTATTTCGTAGAGCGAGTGAGTATGGTTTTACGCCGCATTTAGTAATATTTCAACAAATGTTACGACAGAGAGTGAGTGGGTGAGTGAGTGAGTGAGTGAGTGAGTGAGTTACACCTTATCGCCATATGGGTAATATTTCAGCCGTGACGAGAACAAGTATTTGTTATACATTACAAGTTGTTCACTGGTCACTAGCGGGGCATAGGTTGAAATACCCTCGATGTCTGGTTATGTTCCCTAACAACTCAATGCTAACTTAAGCTGTTTGAAGCATGGGTATCGGACATTTTAGTCAACCTTTGTGAATCAAACGATTCAGATCTTGCATCTTGCTGTTTCCCCTTAGGTAGTGTCTTAGTAAAATCGCCGCGGTGCAAATTCCCCTCTTAATATCCACAGGGCTAAACTTGAACGTTTTATCAAAATATATTTATTGGTATTGCAGACGACAGAAGAAAAACAATTTAGAGTTATCTCCCTTCCATCGATTTACATTTACAAAACATCTGTAATTTCCGTGCAAGATGTGTAATTCAATGTTATTCGAGATAGGAAGCGCGCTATCACGAAGAATCGAATGAAGTGTCATTGGCAGCGGAGTACATTGTAATGTACCTCGCTTGTACGTTGAAACATATAGAAGAGCGCTTAACCAATCAGAACACGACATTCATTTGCGAGGTAAGATAATGTAATTTGTGATAAATTGTATCGAAGTAAGTAAAACTGACTAGAATATCACAATATCAAGAACTAACACACATGTCTAAAATAAGACTTCAGATTAGGACAATACAATATAAAAAGACAACTGCCTATGGACCTCCGCTCTAGGGGCCATGGGGACTAACAGTACTTTGGCTACCTGCATGGACACTAGCTGGATTTCTACCATCCCTTCAGCAATTGGCGATTAGAATGATAGTTAACCATTATAAACTAACAATTAATCTACGATTAAAAAGTGTATAGGGCTAAATAGATTTTGAAAGTTTGGGGACCTATTGCCGTCTCAGCATAACGACCCTGAAATGAGGTTCATAAACAAAAACTATGTGGGGAATCCAGCTCAAGTCTTCGGCGCAACGAGCGAACGCTTTGAAAACAAGGCTACACTACCGCCCCTGTATTTCGTGGACGAATGTGAATGATTGAGTGAGTATAGTTTTACGTCGCATTCAGCAATATTATAGCTATGTATATACTCCAGTCTAGACCAGATAATCCATTGATCAACAACATGAGAATCGATATATGCAACTGAAATACGGTGACATTCATCAACAAAGCCTGTCCACCCGATCCCATGTATAGATTGCTGAGGACCGATTCTAACGAGGATTTTCACGGATATAGAAGTACTACCATTTTTCTATTACGATGCCAAAACAATGTGCAAATCAATCTGAAAAGCATTAGGTCAGTATTTTAAGATAACAAAATACAGTGTAGAAAGGGGTCAAAGGTAACATATGTTATATTTGGGATTACTGTTTCTACTCCGGGGGTGTGGGATTGGACTCAACCCAACTAAAGTTACTATAATCTGTACTGTACCAAGAATGTGTAATACGAAATATAACATATCTAACTGTATATTAAGGTTTCAAGATAAGCGTCTGGTCACGCCACATGCAAATTAGCAATGGTGTCGTGCGCTGTGTAGTAGAAAACGTGACGTACAATCACCTTACATTTCACGTGCTGTTTGGGGTCTACCAGCCCAAGAACATCGACAATGCTCCCCTGAAGGGACTGTCCCACATTTTGACAGCTTACCCCTTGCGATTAAAGTTTAGAGTGCATGAGAACCTCAAGGTGAGAACATTTGGTCACAGAGCGTCACGATCTTGACTGGTGTTTGTTTGCGGAGACGCAAGGGTAAATAAACACTAAGAACCGACTTCATTCATACACCCGCTTGCAGCGATCTCTTTGTTGACACGAATAGTGCTGAGTAACAGGCTAGTGTTGAATTTCTTGTCGGCGTTTATGTTTAGCTGCATACTCTTGCGGCAGACATTTCTGCGACCCACTTTGTAAACAGAAAAAAGGGTTTCTAGAACTAGGCTCTGAAGACACAAAATACGAATATCATTTTGAAACCCTTTTCAGCGTTAGAAAAGTTAAAGGGTTGTTTCTGGTCAATAATCGCATCTAATCGCTATCACACAAAATAATAAAAAATAATCCCAAATATAACACGTTACACTTTCGAAAGGTCATTGTGTAATCATAGCTTTCGGCCGAGCACTTACTATGGGGGTACACAAAGTCGGTAGTCTGGACGACCAGCTGTTCTACTTCTATTTTGTGTGTGTGTGTGTGTGGACGTTGCGGTGTCTGAGCAGGTTAGGTGGCTGACTTTGTGTGATGGCGATTACGTGCCTGACTCTGAGGGTGTGGGTTCCTAAATCGTGCTTAACCCATCAAAAGTACTAGAAACTGTAGAATCCTAAAATATTACATATGTTACATTCAAACTTTGTGTAATCTTAACATACTCACCTAATGACTTTCAGATTAATTTGTATATTGCATAGTCATCGTAATTCAACAATGAAGAAATACTACTACAACTGTATTCGTCAAGACATGGGTTAGAGCTAGTCTTCAGCAACCCATGCTTGCCATAAAAAGAGACTATGCTTGTCGTAAGACTAACGGGATAGGGTGGTCAAGCTTGCTGACTTGGTTGACACATGTCATCATATCTCTGTTGCATTGATCCATGCCCACTTGATTGCCTGGTCCAGACTCGAGTATTTACAGACAGCCGCCATATAGCTGGAATATTGCTGAGTGCAAACAAGTAAAAACCATTTAATACATAATCCAAATGAATGCAAAATGCGTTTAGGTGTAAGACAATCAAATACACATCTACCTTGTTTTTTACGAAGTGTGGAACCGTTTTGAGATCAAAAGACGATTCCATTGTCAAGGGACAAAACTGAAGGTAAAGAACTGATGCCAGTGTGATACTAAATTCTTCAAGAGCAGGGGTTCAGGGGGTTTTTTTCGCTACAGGGCAGGTGGCTTAAAGAAGGTAACTTGTCCTGGATAATTTTCCACTTGCCCTAACTTTTATGACAATCATGATGAGAAGTGATAAACACCATAGAAAGCTAACTCTACCTTAGGGTCATTGTTAAATTTACCAGCAGCATTTTGAGCAGGTATGAAATGAAATCCATGTTCATTTGCTTTTTATAACCGCAAGCAGAAATTATCTAGTAGACCACGAACAACTGAGATATCATTATTTGATTGCCCGAAATGAAGAACGGCTCGGCGTCGGGCGATGGGATTTTTGAGCCCTTGAGAAGAGTAGAGGACTTCATTTTCGATTTGCGATTTAAAAAAATGTGAGATGTTTCGGTGTCAGCCAATACGGATATGAAAATAAGGAATATTTTGAGAGTGCAGCACCACATGCACTTCCTTATGACCATAGTTGTTAGTACAGTAGTCGCTCTTGAAACAAGATTTGTGTTTGGCGATGTGTTTCCGTGATGAGAGCGTTTTTGCGTGTTTATTCCGGTGTAACAAACATTCTGTTCCATTTCATTCGTGGAAGGTGACTTTAACAATGTTTTCAACCCCAATGAGCCACAAAGGTGTAGGATGTTAGCCAGGTTGGTTTAATCAGTAAGCGAGTAAGTGAGTTCATCTTTGCGCCGCTTTGAGCAGTATTGCAACTATATCACGCCGGAGGACAGAAATGGGCTTCTCATATGGTACCCATACTGGGAATGAACCTGGTCTTCGGCGTGACGAGCGAACGCTTTCACCACTTGGCGACCCCACCGCGCTTTATCTCATGCAGCACAAACACTTGATATTGCAAACAACTTTATAGATGTTTAGTCATTACAATGGAAAATCTTATTATGCACACTTGACGTCTTCTGCCTTAAGTCGGTCCACCTCGGCACACTGGATGCGATCGACGGGGTTCTCTCTGTTCTTCGGGTCACCGCAGTAGGCATTCTTGAAACGCTGTGAACAGGAGAATGGGGGAATTGGTCAGCCAATGCCGTTGGGAAGTATGTGGTGTGTTAAGGCTCTCACAAGTGATCACCAGCAGAAAAACGGGTACCCGGTGGGATACGTGATGTCACTATAGCCTTCTAGTGCTTCAAAGGCAGCTTGGTGTAATAATGATATGCACTCTGAGCAAGATACGCCAATACTAGTTCTTTCTAACAACTTGAAGAGCAGCAGCAACAACAGCAACAACCTGAATACTCCAATATTAGACCTTCATAACAGCAACTTGAATACTCCAATATTAGTCCTTCATGAAAACAACTTGAATGCACCAATATTAGTCCTTCATGACAACAACTTGCGCGAATATCAGTTCTAACAACAACTTGAACACGGCAATGTAAGTTTTTTTAACAACAACCAGAAAACACCAATACTAGTTCATTCTAACAACTTGAACAGCAACAGCAGCAACAACAACTGCAACAACAACAACGACAACAACTTAAATACGTCAATATTAGTCCATAACAAGAACTTGAGTTCGCCAATATTAGTCCATAACACGAACTTGAGTACGCCAATATTAGTCCTTCATAACTTAATTAAGCCTGTATGAGTTCTTGCTCCCAACAACTTGAATACATCAAATTTTAGTTCTTTCTAACAACATCTTGATTGCGCCAGCACCATTTCTTTCTGACTTTTTACTTAATTATGGCAATACCAGTTCGTTCTGAACAAACAAATAAAGGGAGACGCCCCTTTCCACACCCATGATTTGTTTCGCCCGAGCGGTGTAGCTTGTGTTGTTTCGACTATATCACAATATTTGTTTAAGAAACACTATCGAATAGTGAAGCTTTCAGGTGTTCGCGAATAGTAAGAAATAACTTGCTTCGATACAGATGCATTGACAATATTGACCATCGATGCATCCGGACTGTTCATATACTTACCGTGTATTGCATCGTCAGGAAGGCGTCACTGGATATATCTGAAAAGGAGAAAAGAAAGAAAGTGAATATCATTTCGCATCGCTAATTCAAGCACTTGTCATAATCATGATCATAATCATAAACAAAATTTTAATGAGCGACTCGTGGCGTCGTGGCGAGATGATAGACACTCAAGCAGATCCACATTTGTCTCCATCCGAAGCCCACTATACTTTGTTTGTTCTCAGCAATGTTCCAGCTATATGCAAACGGTCTGTTAATAACCGAGTTTGGAAAAGACAATCTAATGATTGACTTTAAGAACAGTGATCTACGCAACACAACTGGGGTACGATGACATTTTTCAGGTAGATCAACGACGCTGATCACCTTTTAGTCGCCTTTTACAACAAGCCTTGATGAATATCCACTCTAACATAGATCTTCACGGGTCTTTCCGACAAGCAAACAGACAGACAGACTGTTATACTGTGAATCGTCTAGGTAGGTGTACCGCGATTCTTAAACTGTACGCCAGTTTCCACCAGTTAAAACCAGTTTAAACACAAAATAAAGCCATATCTTACTGAATCGGCTGAAGTCAACTCCTCCGCCGCCGAGCATGGCGTTCACGAAGCGAGCGTACTCCTGGGAGTAACCGTACCGACACGTGAACCGGGTTATGAATTCCCAACTTTGTGAGGTGCAAAGGTCACCTGTAGGTTAAATTGAAACAGCTGATACAAGATACATCATCTCTATCACCACAACCACAATCGTCCTCAACTTCGTGTGGGAGATATCAGAAATAGTCTACCTCACCGCCCCGCTAATAATAAAGTCCCTGATAAAGATATGACTGTGTAAAAATACCCCAAACCTATTTACACAGCAAAACATTTTAACTTCTAGAGATTCAAGAGGACTACTATATTTCGTCATATTCTATTTTTTCACCATTTCTGTCTGAGCAAACTTTATTGTATAACGACCCTAGCCCCTTAACTGGACATCATGCAGCCTGTCGTTAAATAACTCACCGTCATAGTTGTAGAAAAGCAAGTCATAGCCGATGTCTTTACCGTCCACTCTGCCGTCGCCGTTAACGTCGTTGTCCAGCAAAGTAGCACAGAACTTTCCTAGCATCTGTTCGGGAGGGTTGCAGTGGTTGAACATGTTGAACCAGTACCTTAAACAGTGAGTGAGTGAGTGAGTGAGTGAGTGATTGAGTGGGTGAGTGAGTGGGTGGGTGGGTGGGTGGGTGAGTGAGTGGGTGGGTGGGTGGGTGAGTGAGTGAGTGAGTGAGTGAGTGGGTGAGTGAGTGGGTGGGTGAGTGGGTGAGTGAGTGAGTGAGTGAGTGAGTGAGTGGGTGAGTGAGTGAGTGAGTGAGTGAGTGAGTGAGTGAGTGAGTGAGTGAGTGAGTGAGTGAGTGAGTGGGTGAGTGAGTGAGTCAGTGGGTGAGTGGGTGGGTGAGTGGGTGGGTGGGTGAGTGAGTGAGTGAGTGGGTGGGTGGGTGAGTGAGTGAGTGAGTGAGTGAGTGGGTGGGTGAGTGGGTGGGTGAGTGAGTGAGTGAGTGAGTGAGTGAGTGAGTGAGTGAGTGAGTGAGTGAGTGAGTGAGTGAGTGGGTGGGTGAGTGGGTGAGTGGGTGAGTGGGTGGGTGAGTGGGTGGGTGGGTGAGTGAGTGAGTGGGTGGGTAGGCTGGTTGGTTGGGTGGGTTGGTTGAGTCAGTTAGTGAATTTGAGTGAGTGAATGAGTGAAAGGGCTAAGTGTGTGTGTGAGTAGGTTAGTTGGTTGAATCAGTGACTGAGTGGGTGGGTAAGCTGGTGGGTTGAGTCAGTGGGTGAGCGGGTTGGTTGAGTCAGTGAATGGGTGAAAGGGCTAAGTGTGTGTGTGAGTGAGTGAGTGAGTAGGTTGGTTAGTTGAGTGAGGGAGTGCGTGGGTAAGCTGGTTGGTTGAGTCAGTGAGTGAGTGTGTAAGCTGGTTGGTTGACCCAGTAAGTAAATAGGTCGGTTGTTTGAGTCAGTGAGTGAGTGTGTAAGCTGGTTGGTTGAGCCAGTGAGTGGGTGGGTAAGCTGGTGTGTTGAGTCAGTGAGTGGGTGGGTTGGCTGGTTGAGGTGGTGAGTGAATTTGAACGAGTAAATGAGTGAGAGGGCTAAGTGTGTGAGTCAGCGAGTGTTCGTTTTCAACAGAAGTAAAGCTTTACTGACCAGTCAACCCACTGACTGATACTATTAGCAAAGACTGAAGACAGACAATCAAGACCACCCGGTTGGCTTAGCCCTGTCCTATTACACGATTGCAGTAACCACTTTTCCAGGGTCTGCTCTAACCCCGACCCCGGGTGTCTGGTGTATCGATGATGCCAACAGCATGATAGGAATAATCAGCATCACAACATATTGTACGGCTTGGACAAATATCCTGACATACCCCGAAAATCCGCAGGTCCCACAGAAGAGGAGGGTGAACACAGTGAGTTGGAGACTTATCATCCTGCAAACAAACCAGAATAACTGATGTAATGACCTCCCAGTTTATCATCATTTGACGCAATCTGCGATTGTGCATTTCTGGGGGAAAACATGGGGGGAAACATTTCATCAACCCTGATATTGACAAACACTGCGAATCCTAGGAATCTACATTGAATGTGATTTTTAAAATTAAAGTACTTTTATTTTTACTTAAATTTTATTTATATTTTTGTTGTCACGCTGTAGGCGGGGATGCAAACACTGTTTGAATTCTACAGAGCATCGTCAGTTAAATGTGAAAAATAACAGTAAAAACTTGCTTTATCAACTGAACAAGATTAACTAGCAGTGTCACGACTTATACTCTTTATTCTTAATTCTAGAATAAGGACTCTTACCGATGTTACTTAAATTTCATCATCTATGTGTAATAACATTGGTATTCCAGACGTTTAATGAAATAGTTATATTTGTGTTTTCTACTCTTGGATACGACATCAATATCCTTTCAGCTGACAACGGTAGAATAAAGAAACATGGCCATAAGCTTGTAAATATTTGCAGGAATAATGATCATTTTATCATTAAGGGTCGTTTCGGCAATGGCAAATATATTGGTCAAACTATATGCAAATGTTATAGCTTACTGGCTAACACATTTCACTCGATTTTGACCCTGTACTCTCAAAGGCTCGATGTGCCTTGAAACTGAGTGTTAGCATGTGTGATGAAAACATTACGAACTGTCAATCAAAACAAAAAAATGACAACACGGGCTTCACCGCCTCTGGGACAAACGACGAGCTTCTCAATTTCATTATGCAATTGACTGTCATCAAAGTGAAACTGATATTAATTGTACAACAGGCGATCATGTATCTTTAACAAATCTTATTTCTGATATCAGCAATGTTTTATTGGTTGTGCTAAAAATGTTTTAGGTTTTAAAACAACCAACGTCAAGACTTATCAAGGCAAATAAATCATATTAAAACAATGGCTGAATTACATAGTTTTTCATAACTTTCATAGGAATGATTTACTGGGCAACCTATCAAAATTAAGGAAAGATGACTCATTCTGGAAACTACTGAGGGACGGCAAAATAGATAAAGATCTACCACCACTTGAGGAACTTTATTCATATTTGAAAAAGTTAACTTTTGATTTGCCCGCTAAAGAACCTGGTGATCTCACCGATAAGTTGGACGTGGGTGAGTGAGTTTAGTTTTACGCCACACTCAGCAATATTCCAGCTATATGGCGGCGGACTGTAAATAATCGAGTCTGGACCAGACAATCCAGTGATCAACAACATGAGCATCCATCTGCGCAATTGGGAACCGACGACATGTGTCAACCAAGCCAGCGAGCCTGACCACCCGATCAAGTTAGTCGCTTCTAACGAAAAGCACAGTCGCCTTTTATGGCAAGCATGGGCTGCTGAAGGCCTGTTCTACCCCGAGACCTTCAGTGGTCCAGTTGGGCGTACAGCCTGTTCAGCTTGACCTATGCTACTCTACATATGCATATCTGGTAGGTCAATTGATACAAACGGCAGATCGAGTTAATTTCATTAAATGTGGGAGCAGACGATGTTAAACATCGACCTTGTCTTGGATGTTCGGACATGTTGGCAGTCATCTGACAAAGGCGCACCCCTCTCACAATAATAGACCCAACCAGTTATGACACGGTTACGCAATGCATTAGTATTCACTTGATCAGGTCACACTGAACAACTTGTAGACACTAAACATAATGAAACTCCTTTCTGAAGAGTGCAAGTTCATGTGAAGAAATTCCGTTTGCTATTTCTAATTTGCAAGATCATAAAGCCAGTGGTCGTGTTATAATTAATGAAAATATAAACAGTACTCAGTGCATTATTAACTGTTTTTGTCAAGTTGTTTGACTGAGTTTTACAGTATGATATCTATATAGAGCAATTGCTCGAAGGAATTTATATTTATAAACGTAAAGGTGGCAAGTATTATCCACAAAATTACAGACCAAGAAACTGTTCTCCTTTATTGTATGCAGGGCAGCATTATGGAGTAAATTATTTGAAAAAAAGTTTAGATGACAAATGTTTAACAGGTGTAAGATCTATGTACAAGTACAAGATCTATGTATCAAGTTATAAAATTATTGTTAATATAACAGGTATTCAATCAGATTGTCTTCCTGGTTTAGTCGGAGTCAGACAGGGTGAAACTGTATCTCCAGTTTTATTGTTTCCCTTTTCTAAAATGATTTAGAAGCATTTTAATGTCCAGAGATTGTCACCTGTTAATTATCAACTCAAGCATTCACTGTCATGTTATTTGTTTCCTCTAAACATTTAGTTCTTTTATATGCCGATGACACAGTTCAAACTCATTTTCAGATATATAGCAAAATTTGGAAATATATGCATAAACATATAAGAGACGATCATTTTCTGGTTGTGATAATGATATGAGTAAGATCGTTTTCTTCATTATGTACCTTTCGTATAAATATCTTTGAGTTGTTTTTGGTGGAAAATGGGATTTATTTCTGTTTATCATCATTATTACCACAATTTACAAAGTACATGTACATGTACAGTGCAGTCAGCTAGGTATAGGAATTAGTGTAGGTGTGTACGTACTAAGTACATACTTAATCTACACGTTACATGTATAATATAAATATAATGTATAATAAGTATAAGAATACACTTAATACACATACACAAATCCCTGTCCTAAAGTGAACAGATATCTTTGCATATGTTTAGCATACTCTAACTGTCATTTCAATTACAATGGTCGTGGTTAAATTCAGTGTGTCTTCTGACGTAATATTTCCTAGAGATAGATCAAGGAAAGATGACCAGGAGAAAATGGGATCTTTATCAAATCTACAAGCTACTGAATCCATGTATTTTGTCAAATGTTAAACTTATAAATACAACACCAACTATTTCTCTTTCAATCGTGAAACCAATCGTGTCGTACTATTGTTAAACTTTCGTATATGTTAATTTAAAACAAGTTGAAAATGTACACATATGTTTTATGAGAAAATTATTACCTGTGAAGATAAGTGCCCAACTGTATATGTTTTATGGTGAATTGGGTATGGCCCCACGTTCTGTTGATGTTGAAACTAGAATGTTAACATTTGGGCCTAAATCATTTACAAAAAAATCATTTAAGTCACCTTCCGTCGTTTATTCGGCTGTATATAATCTCCAAAATAAATGTATTTACGGTTATGGCTGTATATAATCTCCACAATGAATGTATTTACGGTTATGGCTGTATATAATCTCCACAATGAATGTATTTAAAGTTATGGCTGTATATAATCTCCACAATGAATATATTTACGGTTATGGCTGTATATAATCCCCACAATGAATGTATTTACGGTTATGGCTGTATATAATCTCCACAATGAATGTATTTACGGTTATGGCTGGACTTCATGGATAAGGAAATCAGGTTTAATCAGGTTTAATAACACTGATCATTAAGTTATGTTTAACTTTCACTATCTCCTGTTTCATCTTTCTTGGATAATAAATACGGCTCATTCAGTTTAAAATGCCAATGCTTTTCGAACATGGAGCTCAGATGTAAGAAATTAATAAAGGGTCAAATATATTGTCTTTTAAAATCTCATTTATAATTTGATAATTATCTAACGTCCCTATCTTCAAACAAACTTATCCCCTTACTCCATTGTCGTACTTCATTCCACCAGTTGAAGAATGAAGATGGATAGAGGATGGAAGTGAATGAAAATATAAATTTTATTGTATGAATAACGTGTGTGATGAATTCAATTATATTTTTAATGTATATATTTTTAAAAAGAGGGATCAGTGTGTATACCGGCTTCCTTCAAAAAGATCAAATTTGTTAAAATTTAAATCACTGTTTACTTGTAAAAAGATATCTGTTGTGAAAAACCTCTGTTAATTCTGTAACTATATCACGCAAATTGTAAAATGTTCCGGCTACTATTCCGCTATAATTATTGTCGCTTTCCGATGATACCGTTTTGAGTGCAATAACAGTTCCTGTGCATGGCCTTCAGCAACCTATTCAGATCTTCAGAGGCGACTAACGGGATCGGATGGCAAAGGCCAATGACTTGATTGACACATCACATCGTATTCCTATGGCTTAGATAAATGCTCATGCTGTTGATCACTGGGTTGCCTCGATCATTTACAGACCACCGCTGGAATTAGAATATTGCTGGAATGTTGCTGATCGACACTAAACAACAACAACAACAAAACCCAACAACAGCAACAAAACCAAGCAACTAAACCACAAAGCAGGCATCGGCACAATTTTCACTAGCTTTCAGTCTCTCAGAACCATCTCCAAAGCTCATGGCCCTTACCTACCCTTAAAAATGGTAATCACCAAAATCAAATGTCAATGCGGTGACTCGCGCTCCCGCTTAGAAGAGACCCGTAGTAAAGAGCACAACCGCAACAGTCAATAGAGAACACAGATGAGCCAGATCACCAACCAAGACCCCTGTTTCCTAATCCGGCGCGACAAAGTTGAAATCCTAGCACCATGATTCAAAATTTCACGAAAGGAAAATGTTTGCAAGCCATCGGAATCGGTACAAACCTTTGATCAACAGTGAGAGAGGGTGTTCCATACCATCGGTCTGCAAAGTCCTACGTATTTAATGGGCATTCTAGAAGTTGGTGAGTCAAAAATGAAACATACAGCTTTATGGATTATTGCGTTGCGCGACGTTTCGATGCAGATTCTTACATCGTTATCTAGCTAAATGTGAATACAAGCAAATAGTGAGAAGCTTTATATACATGGTATATATACAATATACAAGTCCTAATAGGGGTTACACTTTAACTACTCCAGCTCCTCTGATGAGAGAGTACTGAAGATAAGGTACGGTATTAAAATACGAAAAGGAACGAACCTGTTGACTGTACCGGCTTATGATTACGAATGCGCCCCTGACTGTACAGCTTGTGACTACGTCCCAGTTCGAAGTAAATACAGGGCGTTTTCTCAGGTGAGGGTGTCGTGGAGGGTATGCAGGTTTTTCAAAAGGTTTTTTAAACTTAAGCATGTTGACTTAAAGGATTTTGTTTGTCTGGTGAGGGTAACTATCGGGGGTAACTCTCAATCAAACTGTACTGTTTGACCGACATTCTAGAAGAATCTATACCGTAACGTGACTCTATAATATAATATATCTATACCGTAACGTGACTCTATAATATAATATATCTATACCGTAACGTCACTCTATAATTTAGTATAAAAATTATTGTCATCCATAAAGATATATAAGGAATATATATTTTTTGAGTATTCTGTGACTTTCAACTGTCTAAAGATGTAAATAAACCTACAAAATTGTATCGATCTGAATGTATGAGTGTGCGTGTTTGTGGGTGTGTATGAGTGCGTGTGCGTATATCGATGCGCACGCGTGCAAAGTGTGTGTGTGTTCATAAATATGTATTTGATTGGTATTCGTGAAGCCAATAAAAGTAAGTAATGCAACATGTGACTTCAAATATGAAGCACAAGATTACACTATTAAACTATTTGTTACAATTTTTCAAGCAGTCGTAATAGAAGCTAGACTACAGGTGAGTGCACCAAGAAAAGAACCCCAAAACAAATAAAAATCACGTGACGGCTCGGAGCCAATAGGTATAGACGTTATGGGTCACGTGTACGTATGGCGCAGTTTCGTAATGATATTGTATCTTCCTAGGACTCTTTCACAGCGTTTCTGTACACTGAGGTTGTCATTAGGGCCTGGACTTAGCTTAGACTTGGATCCCCGAAGATCTTTGTTGGAGTGAGTGAGTTTGGTTTTACGCCGCTTTTAGCAATATTCCAGCGATATCACGGCGGGGGACACCAGAAAATGGGCCTCACACATTGTACCCATGTGGGGAATCGAACCCGGGTCTTCGGCGTGACGAGCGAACGCTTTAACCACTAGGCTACCCTACCGCCCCTTCTTGTTGGAACTGATCATACAAAACCCATGCTTGTCGTAAGAAACGACTAACGGGGTCGGTTTGTGAGGTTTGTTAACTTGGCTGACACATGTCATCGTATCCCCATTGCTTAGATCCATGTTCATGCTGTTGATCACTTGATTATCTGGATTTCAGACCACCGCCATGATCTCATGATTACATTTGTAACCTATGTATTGACTGCGTGATGCGAGTATGTGTTTGAATGAGTCTGTGTTTGTGATCTCATGAAGACATATGTACGTTTGCATTTGACTACGTGATGTGGGTATTTGGGTATTTGATTGAACGCGCCTATTGTTTTTATTAAGAGACTGATCGGTGTTTGCTATATAGGCGAATACTGGGGTGTGTGTGTCCGTGGCTGTGCAACATATCCTTGTCGTTGTACAAACATATGATCATGTTTCACATTTATGAACCATCAATGGTTGTGGCTGTACAAGGTAATGCCCCACTTTGATGGCAAGAAATCCAAGCATTTAATTGTGCAGACTCGTCGGAAGGGTCGTTCCTATAGAGCCTCGCTTTGAGAGACAGGTTCGGTTTGGCGACGAACATTTCAATGCACAATGCCGACGTTTGCTCAAAGAAACAAATCCACCCAGGATCGCCCTACAGTAGCTTCAGGGAACAGTCGAGGTAGGTTGTTTTATCACGACGGTCGAATATACATGCTTAAAATCTTGAGTTAAAGCTTCATGAAGTGCTATTGAAAATAAACAGTGAGATTTTTTTAATGCCGAATATATTGGGGCTACTTGTAATTATCTGCTTATGTTAATAAAACAGATTTAAACTTTCGCTTGGATGTTTTTATCATTTGCTTCATTGATCAGTCAATGACATCGATGTCATCATACCAGTTGCAACATTACGTTGAAAAAGATTCGATAATTATTCCGTTTTTTGTGGAAAAATGAATGTAAAATGTATGTTTCATTGTTTTGGTTTGCTTGGAAAAAAATAGTAGTTCATCACAAAGCTCGGGCATAGGGATTAGCCTAGTGGTTAAACAATTTTACTCTACACGCGTTTGGTTTTAGCTCCTAATAACAGAAATTCATCGTGATTTTCAACTTATTTGTGTCTGAATATGTTGATGAAGTTATTGTTTATGCTTTTTAGCAAATATGATTTTTTTTCCAAAATCAAATATGGCCGCCAGTTTTAAAACGAAACAGCTAAGGTTTGATAATGTTTGATGTATTTTGATATCAAAACAAGAAAGAATCAGAGGCAGTCTCGATATCTGTCTTTAATCATCTCTAGATTGGATGAGGCAATCTGCTCGAAAATATATTCAATTTGCAGAAGAAAATCCAAGATGGCCGCCACATTATATGATAAACAAATATCAAATGAAGGAGTTCTTGTTGTGATTATGGTTAAATGCATCGTCAAGGGCATTGCGTCACACATTCATTCTACTGGTCGGGCCTATGTAGCACGTGCGAGAGCACTGCACGCTAACATCATGTTTCCACGTGCCACAAGTCACATGACCTATCGATAGACGTGCAGTTGATCTCATGGTAGTAGAGTAGAGTGTCATCTCTGAAAAACAAGGTTTTATGGTTAATTATTCGTTAATTTGAAATGCCACGACTGTCAAACATTCAGTGTGAACGTGCCATTGGCATACTCATTACGGGAACATCCGCCACTGATGCTGCGAGGGTTATGGGATGCAGTCGACAGACCATCCAAAATCTTCCAGACACGTGTCCTTCAAACTGGCACCACAGCTAACCGTCCCTGTCATCCAGGGAAACCTTAATGCGGCAGCATACAGGGATCAGGTCCTCGTTCCAGAGCTTTTGCTATTCATAGCAGTTCATGGTCCAGGTCTGACGTTCCAGGTCTGCACGTATAAACACTAACACATTGTATATACTGAAGTGAGTTGATTCAAGTGCACATAAAATAAGTAAGTTCTGATGATCTGTCTTGTACACAATGTCCATCTCGGTGATGTCCGTGATGTATTTTTATGAATACAGAATCTCCATATTGATGGCTGTGATCAGATCTCTGAAGGAGAGACGCATGTAGTTGCTTGATCTGTGGCATCTCGTTTCATGCTTAACTGTATGTTGTCTATTGGGTGGTTGCTTTTCGATGCTCCATTCAAGATGGCGGCGTTGAGGATCCATGGTGATCAAGATGCGTGCAATCTCATCGGGTAGATATAAAACTTTGATACATGATGTTAACGGTAGGCACACGGTGTCATGATCGATAGTAAGCTAAAAAGTTACTAAAAAGCCGGATTTTAACACCAGTTCAGCTCGTTCGTATGTGGTCGATGGGAATTAGCTTAGAATTTAGATGAAGTGTACATTGATGAAAATTAAGACAGAGTTGAGTTCACACTTCTTTTGTTGCTTCCACAAGACATGGCATGACATGACAAAGGCTGACAAGACAATGTACACTGCAGCGGTGATAGAGATTATGAATGCAGATTAAATAATAAGAGATAAGTGACATATGGCTTGGTTACATAGTTTATATTTCTTAGTACTATTTGAATGGTGGCTGTCCTCAGTTAGACACTATAACACATCAAACACTATCCTGACCGTTGTTGTAGCCGTATCAGGGTTCACAGTTGGAAAGTGTGGGAAATTGGGATTCATTGAGATTCATCAGATTCTTTCCGTGATACTTTGGAATTGTACCCCGTTTTCTCATATTCAGAGATTACTTTGTCATGTGCCTGTGGAAGGATCTTTGGAAGGCCACGTTATACTTATACTTATTTGGAAGACATGGAACCTCTTGTTTCTACGGCATTCCTACCTGACAACGACCTATCTCATACAAAGGAATTGATTACCTGCAGATTGATCGGTCGTATGAAGACATCCCAGGTCAACCGGGTGATCCTGTCGCCGGAAGGATTCCTCTTGGGTGGACATATATTGGCATTATAGAGCAGACAGGGTCACAGAGTCATTGTTCATATGCATGTGAGGCACATCTTCTCTTCATTGGTGAGGAACCTTTGGGGGATTGAGACGGCAAATATTCCTCAACAACTGCTGAGTACCAATTAGAAGTAATCGCTAGCCAAAATCACAGGAATCACTTGAGTTTGAGTCCATGCTACCAAAACCAGTAGTTACCAAAACCATATGATCAGCGCCGCCCATAGCATTCACAGCGAAGTGATTCCCTTTACACAATCAGAGTCTTGAATCATGTTCCTTCTCTTGTGGGCGTTTACTTTCTCACATTAGGTGTAAACGAAATCCACCGATACTTCAAGTCTTCTCAGATGCTTTATAATTGCGGGGTATAACCCCATGTTATTATGTACTTAAATGGTTTTCTGTCAATCTCGTTTGATTCAGGTTTAAGATATCCAGTCATGCAAATATCAACGATTATTAAACCTGATCCAGTCAAATACGCTGAAGCAGTTTTGTGAAACCTTGGTGGCTGTCCTGAATTAGACACTATAACACATAAAACACTATCCTGACCTTTACTGTAGCCCTATCAGGGTGCGCAGTTGGAAAGTATGGGAAACTGGGATTCATTGGTCTGGACCCAAAACGCCAATGATTAACATTATTGATTCTGAGAAATATATCACGTTAAAATACAATAAACGTTTCTTTATGAAATACACTGAATAAATTATACAAACATCTTCCCCTATACACCCCGTGTATCTATATAGACACATTCATTCTATACATGTGCAACTATGCATGCATGCAACAAAATACAGAAAATTAAAAGCCATTAAGTCCGGCGAAGAATGCATAATACATACGCAGCGGGTATTTTTACAAACCATACAAAAACGGCGAATGCATTCTGACTTTCTTGATGCCGCACCAACAACTTTGGTGCTGTTAGAGCGATACAAGAATTTGAATGGACATCACATCAAGATGCTACCATGCAAACAGGAATCATACATTTTAGATGTCAGGCATTGTTGAATGGGATTAAATTACATTAGTATACTTTTACACAAACCTTTTGGTACATGACGTAGAGACCTTTAAAGCACAAACTATAGTGAATGAGTGAGTTTAGTTGTACACTGCACTCAGCAATATTCCAGCTATATGACGCCAGTGATCAACATTATGAGCATGTCACATATGGCTTGGTTACATGATGCATGTCTCATTCAAGTTTCAAAAACGGGTCCAAGTTTAATCATATTATTCCAGTCCTCAGAGTGTTAAAGTGTGAACGAGCTTGTGGCAAATCTACCTAAGCAAACTGCGTACTTTGTCATTCAGTAACACCCATAAGGGACCTATCATTCAATATTCGGAGATAGGAATGAGGGAGTTGGGGCATTAAGATTAATATTGTACTTTTATTGTAACTAAGGGTTTTGATCATTGCTTTCAAAGAAGAATACCCAGTGTGTCAATTTTGTGGCTTGCCTTTCCCAAATGTTTACACAAACCGGTATAATTAATTATACAAGCAATTTTTCAACCTCCATTGGCAACACCATCCCCTTATCACAAGTCTGTTTTCCCCAGAATATCCAATGATCTCTTTCTCTTTACTTTACCAAATGGTATTGAAGCTGTCATCTGTACGGAAAGACACTTCTTGGTGTGACTTTATGGGAATACTAAACACAAGACAATGTTTAGAAAGGGAAATACTGAATATATGCTAGTTTGGTGTGAAATCGTCCTTCGTGAATGGTCGTCCGTCTTGACGCATCCGACCCATGAAGGTCCCGGAGTAGAGTAGGCCTTCAGCAACCCATACTTGAAATAAAAGGTGACTATGCTTGTCGTAAGAAGCGACTAATGGGATCGGGCGGTCAGGCTCGCTGACTTGGTTGACACATGTCACCGGTTCCCAATAGCGCAGATCGATGCTGATGTTATTGGTCACTGGATTGTCTGGTCCAGACTCGATTATTTACAGACCGCCGCCATATAGCTGGAATATTGCTGAGTGCGGCGTAAAACTAAACTCACTCACTCACTCTTGACGCACCCGTCTGATCGTTTCTGCTACGTCACGTCGATCATTATGTCTCAATGACTCCTCCATGTCACTCATTAGATTTGGTTTATCCGAGTGCTTTTTGGTTCCACGTTAGTATATGCTTGAAGCGAGGGTCGCAGTTGTCTCTTTCAGCTCTTCCAACAATTGTAGTGACCTGTTGCCATTCTGGTGTTGCCAGTGCATGACTCAGCCCCAGTAGACTGCTCTCATTCAGGAGCCGATTGGCTGGAAAGGTCAACCCTCACATATACACGAATATATGTAAACACATAAACACTGAAAATATGAAACAGATCGATGTACTTCTAATACATCGAAAAATATATCTGTACAAGAGTCATCTCACATCCTTACCATATAAGGCTCGAAGGTCCTTGGTTCGAATCCCCACACGAAATCTGTGGCCCCTATTTTGGGGCTGAACACGTTCATATCTGAACAAAATACGTCAATGTAGGTACCCTTAGTGGCCTAAGAATTCCAGCACGCGAATTCCAGCCAGGCCAATTCATGACCGCTACAACTTTGCAATGTTAACCTTCACATAATTTAAAATTGTATTTTGTGCACTTATTGTCGGCAAAACAATAAAGTAATGACTAACGCTCACCATTTGTAACTGAGAGAGATATTTTGGAAGGTCCTCTTTGTTCTTTGGCTGACAGTGGAGGTAATTTGACAAGACGTTTCTCGTCTCCTCTTTGGATGTCAGTGGGGTGTGTTGTTCCCAAATGAGCGCTTCTTCTGACCATTTGCTTTTCCTGAGATAAAGTAGGCGTCGTGGTTTAGCCCTTGGCATTAAATGAATGTCGGGAAGAACTTGTGCAGGTGTACGTTCCGCATTGTCTTCTCGTACGTTTGCGCTCATCACAGTTATTAGCTACAGGACCCGTCCGACCATTAGCATCTCCACTGTTATTGACCATGGTTACTTTTTCTCAGGCGTAACTTAACGCCCTCCATCTTTCAAAACCCTTGGCAGGTTTGCCACACATGCTTGGATTCGTTCTGCCACTAGAATCTCCTCTATTGTTGGCTATGGGAGTTACGTCCCATGTGAAAATCCCAGATGTAGATTCACTAAACGCTTTCTGACTTTCACAACCACTGGCTCCACAGCTTTCGTCTCTGGAACGCGGCGTCGGAAAGACACAATTAAAGGAATCCCCTGGTTCAGATGATACTCCACTATGGCATGGGTTCAGAAGCGGTATGTGCGACCGAAGGTGCAGTAACAAGGTGTTGAATGATGTCACAGTGATGCCCATCACAGTCAGAAGTTTCCCCAGAGGATACTGGCTGTAAAGTGATATCATTTGCTTCAGATCTCACATTCAGTCCCCCAGACGCTTTCCCAGGAGTGTCTGTCTTTAAAGTGGAAATATTTGAATCAGATCTGACATTAAATCCACTTTGATTGTTTTGAGTTTGAGCATTAGTGTTGATGTCGTCACTCTCCTGGCTCTGGGTCTTCTCCAAAATGTTGTTCTCCAAAATATCGTGAGATCCGTATCGAACTGGAATAATGATAAATTATGAAGGATTCTGCCGGGATCGAGATGTTATACCGACACATGCGAGATATCGAGTGACGAGAGTTCGACACAACGGTGATCGACTGTGCGACTGTGACAGTGAAACATGGTTAGGAGGCAGAACTGGTTCTTGAATATACGCTTCTCATCGGAAATCAGCTACCAGAAAGTAAACTGTTTCCCATCCATCCTCGATATCTCCAGGGTATACGTTGCGATAAATCTGCACTATACCACGAAGCAGTGAGATTATCGGGCCGAGTCGTGATTGAATGGTTTTGTATTAGTATTACACCGTACTAGCCAGTATTCCAGTTACATGGTGGTTGTCTGTTAATAATCGGAACTGGAGCAGACAATAAAGTGATCAACAGCATGAGCATCGATCTGCGCAATTTTCAACCGAAGACCCGATCCCGTTAGTCTCCTCTCAGGACAAGCATGGGTTACTGCAGGCCAATATTCTAACCTGGGCCTTCATGGGTACCTCTGGGTGGAGTATTTCTCCACACAACCTCATGTATGCCTGAAAGCAGGCGGAGATAGTAATCGATGACTGTGAGAAGTATAAGGTACTTACAATGAAATTGGATTCTTGTATTCCATTGCACATGTCAACCACTTGCAGTCTGGTTTAATGGTGAATGCGAGGTGGTGTGAAATAGGATTTGACGTCACAACATAAGATTATTTCGCTCATATGACGACACGCGTGCGTGCTTGTACCAGCCCAGACTAGCTGGTTTTATAGTTCTAGCTCACTGAGATACCATGCACCAGTTAAGCACGAATATCCCACTCAGACACATGATAATGACAGTGGGCCAACCTGTCCTTCCTATAAACATTAATGCCGAGCGCCAGACATAAACCAACAAGTGCCATATTTTAACTCTCGACCTTCCGCTCTCTGGTTTAACTATTACTACTTACATGCACAGTGATTGCTGAGTAAGACAGAATTGAGTGAATGAATGCTTACGTCACATCAGATATAATTCAAAATACATGGAAACTGAAATACATGCTGTACCTTGTTAACCAGTGTTTATAAAGATCCCCCGAGGAAAAAAGCAAATATCTTATATTTCACACATTTTAGTCAACGTTTAGTGTTTCCAATGCGCTTTATTAATACAGAAAGGTTCCTCATGCACACATCACTATAAAATTACTATATGAACGGATTAAATCTAAAGGAATGTTTCTGTGTAAGTAAATGAAAGTTTCGTGTCAATTTATATCTTAAACCTTAAATTAGACGTGATATGCGTCATATTCCATAGAACCATTAACAATGCATGATACTGGAAATCTATTTGAAAATCAAATCTGCAGGGCTTCAATATTTCTGTGATGAGGTTGAGATGTTCTAGGATTTAGGGAATAAACTGAATATGTAAACCCCGAATCTTGGCCATGTGAATGGACTTCAGGATATACGGTACGGTGTTAAAGGTTACATCAACAGACCCTACACTACCGGAGTTAACGTTTACAGGACTGAAACCACCGTAGTAGATGGTGCCCCTATACAGTCTCATGCTCCAGGGAATGGCGCTCAGTGTGGTCACCTCTGTACTCACATTACTGGACACAGTCATCTTCATCAGTGTCTTCTCATTGTTATAATACAGCACACCTGCTGTCTGAGCGAAAATCACAGCATACATGAATGATCCTCTAGCTAATGTTGCAAGTCCTTGACCATCATAATTTACTGTGAACATTTTCACTCCATTACAGGCATATATTTTCTTTCGTTTCTTGTCGAGTGTAATTCCGACTGGCCATTTCCCATACCCGGATAAGTCGGTTATGGCAGTGAAGTCTTTCCCTTCCGTAGACATGCGGCTGATTGTATGTCGTGGGACTTCCGTCGTCAAAAACACAATGTCTCGTTCCTCATCCACTGCCATGCCAAATGTCCGTATACCCTCTCTAACTACAGCCGTGTAGCTTGCGTCCAGAGGAGATGACACTAACTTATCGGGGTGGTCCAATCCTATGAGGAGCTTCCGTGTCCTCGCTATGTAGACAACCGATGACACACCCTTCATTGTGAGATGTTGATAGACACTGAGGGAGTTAGTGTGGATGTTGAGTTGACGGAACTGTTGGTTAGTGTATGACCAGAGTGGAGCAACCAGGATCCTACGTCTCTCGTTTTCACACGAATCCCTTCCACTCCAAACATCAGCATACTTGGGTTGTTGAAGTATAACCATGTTATCCTGCAAGTCCTTGAGTAATTTGGAGAAATTACGCGACTGTATTTCCATCTCACGGTAGCCCTTTTGCAGTTGCCTCAATTCAGAGACAACCTCACTTGATACCAGGTCTTGCAGCGCATCTCCTTTTAGTACCTGAACCATGGCTTCCCTCACATGCACTTGTATGTTTTCCTTCAGCGCAGTTCTCATTTCTGTCTTTGAAACCTCAATTAGGTTCAATACATTTTCTTCCATACCAAGGATCTCCTTCTTGTTATCATGTAGTTTCCTATCGAACTGGTTCAATCTCTGTATGACAGACGTTAAACTCTCCTCACAACCACAACAACAGATCAGTGAAGTAAAAAACATCAACAAAGAAATGTCTCTGAAGTCAGTCATCTTTGGAACTGAACAATGCGTGCGTCGTTCCTACAGTCTGTACACTGGAGCCGATCGCTTATTGTATGTACGAGTATAAAAAGCTGTGTTATCGCTACCTAATTAGTGTTGTGTTATAAACTGGGTTAGAAAGCGCTAACTTATCATTGTCTCTCTGATGTAGCGCTATTATGTGTCACTCCACGGGAACAGATAATTATCGTAAACTGCATTTGAAAACAGTCTGAGGCCAGGCCATCAGTATTTTGTGCTTGTTTCTTGTCTCCAAACTCCACTTGCAGGAGCGGGTGGTCCAAAAACACAAATGCTTTAACTGACTGTTTAACTTCCCCTGTGGTATTTTAACCAATAACCTACTTGCTGATAGTTTTGAAATTAATTTCTGATGTGAATCGAGTCGTTTTGGTGCGGAAGGAAATCGAGTATTCATGTAGACGAAGACAGGTGAAACTGACCTGGTGTGGAATGTAAGTATACTTAGTCAAAAACAAACTTCACATTCTTTCTTCAGGGCACAATAAAAGAACAAGAGGTGGTGAGATGGTTAAATTGTTATTACTTCATTGCTGAGATCTGTGTGATGTACTCGATACACTGACAGTGCCACAATCAGTTCAAAAACATGGGTAAACAGAAGTCAAGTCACACGAATAAAAATTCGAAATTTCTCAGTTCATTATTGTGTATGGCCGCCCCGTGCATTCACCACTGCCAAACACCGTCTCCTCATCGACCGCCTGATGCTTGTGAACACGTGGTTGGGGATTCTGCACCATTGCTCTTGCAAGGCAGCGCCAAGTTCCTGCTGCAAATTCTGAGGTTGGTTCCTAAGACCACGAAGCCTTCTCCCAAGTGCATCCCGAACGTGCTCTATTGGATTAAGGTCAGGGGACCTCGATGACCGGTCCATGACGTTGATTCCAGCGTTTTGAAGGAAATTTCGTGTCAACATCGCGGTATGCGGCCGAGCATTGCCATGCTGGAACTGTAGCCCTGGGCCATGAACCGCCATGCGGTAAGCAGCATCTGAGGTTTCCACCGGAATGATAGTTCCCACAGAAAGCACCCTACACCATGCAACTTCAGCCCCTGAATCTGTCGACTTCCTGTACACCAACATAGGGCATACCGTTCACGACGTCATTGTGCCTGCCGTCCGCCTGCAGTCTGCGAATCTGAGGGTAAACCTGGATTCATCGCTAAAGACAACTCGATTCCAGTCTCTCCGGGTCCATCGGAGGTGACGCTGGGCCCAAAGCCAACGTTGACGTTGATGAAACGGCGTCAATATTGGCCCACAATACTCACGTCGAGAATAGAGATTGGCAGCCCGCAACCAATTCCGAATGGTCTGTAGGGGTAGTCGACCCCTAAACATCTTAGCCCTGGTTCGTGTAGCCGGTAGAAATCTGTCACGTAAGTGACGTAGGACGATTTGACGGTCTTCTGCTTGTGACGTCACACGTGGATGACCCGACCTTGGGCGATCAGAAGTGGTGCAAGTGACATTTTTTGCAGACGACCTCGCAAGTCATACACAGTACAACGGCTGCATCCCATTGCTCTTGCGACGTCAATAACCGATCTTCCCGCTTGCAGCATGCCAAGTGCACGTTCACGTTTGCACATTTGACAATGGTGGCACTGAAAGTATGTGGTTAGAATTGTGGTTTAAAAGTGTTGAAGAAACTTTCTATGCGAAGATCACGTGATCGACTGCATGTGCAAAACCTGATTTGGCACTAACGTCATTTGCACGACGAATGGATGGGTTTGAGTGGACTTTGCTAACGTCGAAAGATAGGGATCTCATTTCGGACACATAGATGAATCATCAGAGAAAAAGTATTCATTATTTTTAAAAATTACATTTTATGACGTTTCTTTTTGACTCAGTATATTTCGCGTCGGAAGAAAACTTCAGGATGGCATGAAATGGACAATACAAATTATCTAGCCTCATGTAAGAATGTCGAGTTTTGATTGGTCAACATGACTCTGATCAAATACCATGTACATCCATCACGATCCGCCAGCGGGAGTATACGACTTTTATACTCCCGCTGCGAAAGTCATATCATCCCGCTACGCCTCGGTGACGACGCGAGAAGTGAGAAAAGCGTGCATCGACAAGCCTTTAGTAACGTGCGGTGCATTGAGGTCAAACGATCAGCTGGTGTCAACATGGCAGCAAGTCGATTCGATGCGTGCTGTTTTGTTTTGATTTAGTGAAAACATTCAGCTAGATAAATGCGCTATCACATCGTGTCTCGGGAAATACGGGGTTTTATCAGTCCCTCGTAAGGTTGTAATACAGCCTTACTCGGGACTGATAAGGAGGGAAATACGGAGGCGAGGGGTATACAACCTTACGAGGGACTGGTAAAACCCCGTATTTCCCGAGACACGATGTGATAACTTATAAAAACTACGAATAGTCTAGTCTAAATATACAAAACTGTTATTACATGATTAGCTTTGGACGAGTTTCATGTGGTGGGTGTATAATTTGGTTTACAGATCACTTCAGTTTTCAATGTCCCTATGCTGCAGCGACATTCATTACGTGACACCTGTGGTGAGGGCAGAAAACCTGCAGTGGATGATATATACTATTTGTTATTTCTCTGTAAATGTAAGGGAGCGGTGGGATAACCTACAGGATAAAGCGTCCGCTTGTCACGCCAAACACTAAATTCACTTGCTGCAATCATTCTATATATTAAATAGAATTAGGGGATATTCAAATGTGAAAAACAAATTGATATTTTTAATCTTTAATGAAGAACAAGGGAAGCTGAAGGTGATACCTTTAATTAGACTATTCAAAACTATAATAAAGACATTTAACAGGGACTGAGATTTGAATTGCGTGTTAAGTGTCAGATAAATACTGATTACGATATAGTTTTCTCTTGGAGTTAAATCAGACTCTGCTTTCTCGTTGCTGTTCAGCAGTCTGTGTTTATGCTACAACACACAGCGTTAGTTAAACATCTTGCCGCTCTAGTCAACCTCAAGGACTTCAGAGATTAAATAATACCCCTTAGTAAGGGGATGGGGTGGGTGTATATATGTGGATGGGTGTGAGGGATGTAGGATGAGTGTGTGTGACTGTGTGTGTCTGTGGAGGGTGCTAAATAGGGCGGGGGGCGGGGCGTGATTTTGGTGCATGCATTGTATGAGCAATATATATTTTCATCTTTTACTGTGACACATGATGTCAAAATACTTTCTTGAACAGGCATCCGTGGCGAGCCACCTCCTCGTGGTGGATGCTGGGTAACGCTAAGTGCTCGCCAACCGTTGTGGACCCGGGGGCATATTTGGTCCACAAACCCGTTTGCCGTGGGTTGCGGCCCTGTGTCGGTGGAAGAAGGGATCCTGGTGACTGATGACCTGGAACCATGTTCCTATTGCCCAACACACACACTTCGGCCCTGACTTCACCCAGACGGGTGGTTGAATGGACTCGGTTCAACCAATCGGCTGGTCAAGCCCTCTGCGTGGACAGCGTATGTGTCATTGCACAAATTTGGTTTGGAATTGTTTGAATTTCGGTCTTGGCACTACTGTTGATCTGTAACTTTTTGGATTGTGAAATATGATCACATGAACTTTGTCTAGAGTCTTATGTCAAGAGGCGATTGCTCATGGGCCAATCTGGTGGATTAGGTGTTTATAAATCTTCAGCTAGAGTATACCATCTGAGTATCCTTGGTGCTGGAAGTCGCAGTACTTTGTGTATGCTTGCTATCTCATATGCAAACTGAATTCGTAATGACTAAACTACCGACGAACGCGATGGGTATCTCAGATCCTTTTATCAATGTAGTGGAATGTTACTAAATGGATCGAATGGTCAGCCACGGTTGTGGGTACAGCGACGTGCAGTAAACATGGACAAAGTACTGTGACTATTTGTCCCAGTCCACCCAGCTGTGAATGGGTACCTCGTTAGGATGAGAGAGCCACAATAAACTCTGTGCGCCCGGCTAGCTGCGAGAGTTGTAAGATCTCCAGGAAGTTGAGACTGAAAATACTATGTGCCGTTGTGACAGACATCCAATGATCGAGGGAAAAACAAAGCACCCTTGTGCAGTTGAACTAACTGGATATCGGCGCTATACAAATATCTAGTAGTATAGTACCAGGAGTGAGACGAATAGTAGACAACTTTAGAGATCTTCACATACAGAAATAGTTCAAGGTCACATGAAACAAAAAAAAAAACAAAACAAAAAAAACATAATCAAACACCATTATCACTTATTCGTGACATATAATATACATTGTTGGTTGTGAAAAAAAAACAGAACTTAAAAATTAGAAGCGTATAATCGCAAATCAAAAGTGCAAATATTTTGTCCTTGTTTTGACTTGCCTCGAAACGATGCATCCGGGAGACCGAATCCTGTCAGAGCTGGTGGGTGTCCACTCAAGTGTAAAGATGACTTTTCATCTCTCTTCAACCATCTCAGTGTACATCAACTTATCTATTGTATGAGCTCATTCAATATATTGCTTTAATCACTCTTACTCTGTACATCAACCTGCTCTGCTCAAACCAGTAATCAGCAAACTAATGTATATCTATAGCCGGGTCAACGTGGGCAAAACAACGGCCAACACTCTGCTGGGTGTGAGTTTATTTCGGCCTGGACAGTATAATTGGTAAGCGGCACTCTGTAGCAATGAATACAATATATAACATACATCACATCTAATTCATACAAGACACAAAACATTCCATACACGGGTAAATACATAGGGATAAATAAAAAGAATAATGTAGTAACGCATATCGTAATAATAATACATACATACATACATACATACATACATACAACGCAGTACGTATTGGTCGTAGTAATGGCATATACATTGCGTGATGATACTAAATACATGTGCAACACAGATATAAGATAAACATGTACACATACCCAGTGGGCGGTACAAGGGTGTGCACCAATCGGACACAGCACCGGTATTATGCACGGGTGCGTATCTTAATGTCACACTTTGTCTGTCCAAGCTGTCTTTATATGGCAAAGAGTCAGTTCAGAATGAGTGAAATTGTGCGGGTTAGTCCCACTTGTCCGGTTTGTTTGATGTGCCGGCAGATAATCCCGGATGGGGGGTTAACGGTTTATCTTTGATGTACCGTCTATAGTCTGTTTTGGAAAGTTACCGGGTAAGTAGCAGCAATATATGTGATGTTACATCTTTGTAAGGGTTAGCAAGTTAAAACGATAACACATTTTAATGCTGTATTTAATAAACAACGCTCCATAACAAGACATTCATTCTGACATTCATAACAATATATCACTATGGGGATACATAGTAATACAATCAATATCCTGTAAGATGTGACACAGCATCGAGGTATTGCACAGAAGATTTGTATCCGCCTAAAAATTGTCTCTTATACATGTCCAGTGCCTCCTCTATTTGACGATATTTTCGTTTTTTCATCTGACGTGTGCCGCGAGCGTGAAGTTGCAAGATAGTTATCTAGACAAAGGCCTGTTACTGCTTTGAAAACTCCAGGACCTTAAACAGATTGGGGCTGGTTCCTGCAATTTGAAGACTTATCTTCCTGTGCCATCCATCCACGTGGTTTGTAGTGCGAGGTCCAACAGTCTCAAAGTGGTTCAAAGTCTCGTTACCATGGTCACCCTCCACCGAGTAGCTAGTGACATAGTCAGTGAACTACATTGTCACTTTCGGCAGCGTGCCCCAGGACATACCACCACAGATCACTGACCAGTTCCACTGGCACATGTGGAAGGGCTATGGAACGTCTGACAAGCGTAGTCGCCAAATTGCATTTCTGGACATACATCCAAAGAGCTTGAGTGTAGTGAAAGAGACACCCTTTCAGAAGACTTTGTGGGAAGAGTGTATTCAACGCGTTCGTTGCTGCCCGTTCAAAGTCGATGAAGATGTTGGTCGGCGATAGGTTGAGGTGGAGAGCTTCAGCACGTGATTTCACAATTCTGAAGAAACGTTCATATGTCTTCTCCATCTTATTTGGTAATAGTATATACACATGCGGGCACATTTGACCCTCCACTAAAACATGCATGGTGTACATCTGAGTGAAGACATCGGGACACTTGTCAAATGTCCCTCGCAATACACCATATCAGCTGCAGACAGAAATCTCAGGTTGGAGTCGGTCGTGAAGATGAGCATCTTGTCTCGGTCGCCGTCTGATGCCAGGAGGAAGTTGTCGCCGGTCGTAGTCTTGGTGTACTTCTCTGGAAGTGTTCACTCAGTAATTACCTGGCATCTGAACATCTTACAGAAACTGACTATAACGGGCCAGCAACCCAAGCGCAAAATTTAATCCGATTACACAGGATTACCTGACCGGACAAGTGGGACGACCCCAAATTAAGCATGGAGTTAGTGTGACCAATCAGCCGAGAAGCGTCATGGCATGGGCAGTTAGTTGATAAGGCCAAGCTGTGAAGCTTAACACTGAAAGTGACTGTTAATATCATGACTAAAAGGAGAGAATAACAGAAAGAATGAAATAATATATTACACTAAGATACACCTGCCACATATCAGCCTTGTCAATACACACTTGCAGCTATGTATATATTCCCCATAACGGTGTTAGTGCCCACAACAAAACGTCGCATCTATTGGAATAAGGATGGTGACTATCCACAGAACTTGGTTTTCTTGATATTGACAATGTCATTTTGCACCGTTTCCCGTCCGATCCATTCATCCGTGGAAAATGGATGCAGTTTGTTTGCAACCCACAGACTTCATGACATATCATGTGTACAAGTATCACACCAGCCTGTCTGTGTAATTACATAATGTGACAGAGATAGAACCCAGGTGCACGAGTCATAAATCAGTCTATTCTGTTTATGATGTATAGCCTGATATGTGTTCAAACTGCAAGTGGTCAATGATTGAAACTGTATACGTATATTACATATTGTCGTTAGCAGACAGGCAGGCAGATACATGGGTGTTAATAAAACAGACAGTGAGTTTTGTTTGTGACACACACAGTTTGTCACAATCACCATATTTTTCTGTGTTTCCACTGACATGTATTAACGATCACATGCACTCTATGGGGTACAAATACATAAATCACTAATATGCATCGTTATAAATGAAACCCCGTCATTAAAACTATTCATTTCGATCGTTAAGTAACTTAAATCGCCCTGTTTGGCAAAAGTGCACAATCCTTACCAGCGAACGAAATTTCAACCAATTAGAGCGGCGCGTCTCCGAGACGTAATGTGAGGAATAGATATGAGAGCCGATGTGCAATTCATGTACATTTCAGGGGGTAAATCATCTCATTTACAAGTTTGTATAAATCTGAAATCATGACAACCGTTGCAAATATATGTTCTTAGAATCTACTGTCATTTACGTTTGCTCCTGCTTTGCCTACGTTCCCAGTTACAACTTGTTCTCATGGACAATTCGAACAGAATCGCTCGGTGTCGCTCTGCCTTATCTGTTCGAGCCAGACGCTAGTGTTAGTGAAAGACGATGACCAGCCTCGCTCTGCACGATTACGGTTAATTATTTCAACCTATACAGTGCCACTTTATGAAGAGTACATGCCCATCAGAAGACGTTATTTGAAAACATTCCCTGTAGTTCTTGTCTGATTGTAATAAAGAACCAAGTAGAGTGGGCTTTCTCAGGATTTCTAGTGCCTGGATGATACAATGACTGATCCAAATTGATCCCATTTCTGTGTTGTTTTTCTTTATCTCGATACTTAATTAAAATTATTATTATTAATTAATAGGACGTCCATGAAGTAAAAGTTACATTTGGTTTATTTTTGAATCCTTAAACTAAACAACCAGACTTTGCCATTGCTACAAGGATGTGAAAATTGACTTAAGTAAATAGGTACATACAGTTTTTGCACATAACAAATGCTTATACATATAATTTATGAATTTCTTATGCAACAATGAAGTTCTGTTCGTATCCTCAAAACAGTGTCGACCCATAAGTGTTCACAAATAAAGCAATGAATACTCACTTGTTGTAGCCCGTGTTAGGTAGTATAAACCCACACGCTATTTGTCAGCATTCATTTGATGAATTTTTTACTTTTTAAAATGGATATGCAGTTTGTGTGATTATTGTATTAACCGAGGCGAAACAGTTGACCATCTGTTTTGGTTTTGCAATCATGTGAGTTCCATGTAGAGACAGTTTGAAAAATGGGTCAACAAGATAGCTGGTTTATCCATTGAACTTACTGAGAAACACATACCTCTTGGCTCTCTGTTGTCCAATAGTTAACCAATACATAATTAATAATTGTATGCAAACAATTTGATTCTGAGAAATATATCACGTGAAAATACAACAAACGTTTTTTTACGAAATACACAGAATAAATCATACAAACATCTCCCCCTATACACCCCGTGTACTTATATTCATTCTAAACATGTGCAACTATGTATGAATGCAACAAAATACAGAAATTTAAAAGACATTAAGTCCGGCGAAGAATGCATAAGACATTTGCAGCGGATATTTTTACAAACCATACAAAAACGGCGAATGCATTCTGACTTTCTTGATGCCGCACCAACAACTTTGGTGCTATTAGAGCGATACAAGAATTTGAATGGACATCACATCAAGATGCAACCATGCAAACAGGAATCATACATTTTAGATGTCAGGCATTGTTGAATGGTGTTGAATGACATTAGTATACTTTTACACAAAACTTTTGGTACATGACGTAGGACCAATGTTTACCAGGGACGCCTCTGGAAATCAGTGGCCAATATCCTGCTTGCACATTTCGTTGAACTTCTATGGGTACAAATACATATTATAAACAGGAAAATGATACTTATACAAAATGTATAAAACCTAACAGAAGGTTTAATTGATTTAAGAACCTAAATGGGCTTTCACGTCCGGTTTATATCGAAGACTTAAATCCTATAGCAATGACACGCGTAAGGAATCATGAGGTATACAAGAAACTAGGAACTTGTGAAAATCTGCGATGTTCATATCAAGGGGGATCTAAGAGACTATTTGTATGACCTCCACAGAAGACTTATAATAAATATAATAATCAAGCATATATGCAGAGCGCATGATAGCTTCAACATTCCTGTGATGAAGTTATACTTCAGGATTTAGGGAATCAATTGAATAAGTAAACCGAGAATGTTGTCAATGCGTATTGACTGCAGGATATGTGGTGTGGTGTTAAAGGTTAAATCAACAGCACCGACAGAACCAGAGTTAACTCTTACAGAACTTCTACTACCGTAGTAGATGGTACCTCTGTACAGACTCATGCTCGAGGGAATGACGCTCAACGTGGTCACCTCTGTACTCACATTATTGGGCACAGTCATCTTCATCAGTTGCTTCTCATTGTTATAATACAGCACGCCTGCTGTCTGATCTAAGATCACAGCAAACATGTATGTTCCCCTGGCTAATGTTGTAAGGCCTTGACCATCATATGTCACACTGAACATTTTCTTTCGATAGCAAGCATATATTTTCTTTCGTTTTTTGTCGAGTGCAATTCCAGATGGCATACCCCGAGAGTGGACAATAATCAAAGTGAAGTATTTCCCCTGTGTAGACATGCGGCTGATTGCATATCGTGGGGCTACCGTTGTCATAAACACAATGTCTCGTTCCTCATCCACTGCCATACCATATGCCTGTACACCTTGTTTAAGCACAGCCAAGTAGCTAGTATCCAGGGTCGATGACATGATCTTGTGAGGGTAGTCTAATGCTATGAGTAATTTCTGTATCTTTGCTATGTAGGCTACACATGACACACGCCTCACGGTGAGATTTTGATAGACGCTGAGGGTGTTACTGTGGATGTTGAGCTGTTGGAACTTTTGGCTAGTGTATGTCCAGAGTGGAGCAGTCAAGATCCTAAGTTCCTCATCCGCCGGTCTCACTGTCCTCCGTGACGTTGTCAACTGAGGTTGTTTGGGCGTCGTTACTGAAGTTGTCGACATGGATGGTTTGGCTGTCGTCACTGATGTTGTCAACTGATTTGGTCTGGGCGTCGTCACTGACGTTGGCAGAGGTGAGCTGGATGTAGTATTAACACCCTCAAATGATCCGATAGAAGCATTAACAGCAAGGGATTGTTTCAGTTTTGATATTTTAGACTGACACGTCTCATTCACTGCCAGCAACCGGTTGATGTCACTCTGGAGATAGGCAGCAGTAACATTACAGTTATATAGTTCTGCTTCCAGTCTATGTTTATCTCTAACACAGCCGTCATATATGAGTCCTTTCCATCCCAAATACCTGCCTTCTGGGGTCTAGGTTGTTCAAATGCATCCACCTTGTCCTGCAGACCCTCAAGTGATTTTGAGAAATGATGCATTTGTCTCTTCATTTGATCGTAGCCTCCTTTCAAGAGTTTCAATTCAGAAATAACCTCATTTTTTACCATGTCTTGAAGGGAATTTCCTTGCAGAATCTCGAACATGGCTTCCCTCACGTGCTCTCGTAGGTTTTCCTTTAGTTCAGCTCTCATTTCTGTCTTTGAAACCTCAATTAAGTTCAATACATTTTCTTCCATACCAAGGATCTCCTTCTTGTTATCATGTAGTTTCCTATCGAACTGGTTCAATCTCCGTATGACAGACGTTAAACTCTCCTCACAACCACAACAACAGATCAGTGAAGTAAAAAATATCAACAAAGAAATGTGTCTGAAGTCAGTCATCTTTGGAACTGAATAATGCGTGCGTCGTTCCTACAGTCTGTACACTGATGCCGATCGCTTATTGTATGTACAAGTATAAAAAGCTGTCTTATCGCTACCTAATTAGTGTTGTGTTATAAACTGGATTAGAAAGCGCTGACTTATCATTGTCTCTCTGATGTAGCGCTATTATGTGTCACACCACGGGAACAGATAATTATCGTAAACTGCATTTGAAAACAGTCTGAGGCCAGGCCAATAGTATTTTGTACTTGTTTCTTGTCTCAAAACTCCACTTGCAGAAGCGTGTGGTCCAAAAACACAATTGCTTTAACTGACTGTTTAACTTCCTCTATGGTATTTTAACAAATAAACCACATGGTAATATATTTAGTAATAAAATCAATTTCAGAGGTAAATGGTGTCGTTTTAGTGCGAAGACACATGAAACTGACCTGGTCTGGCATGCATGGGAAATGATTTTACAAAGACGTTTGGTTAAGAGTTGCCGCTCTTGACATTGACGACGTTTAGTAGTGACATGCTATAACACGTCAGTCGTGGGATAACTCGTGGACGTCGGGCATGTATGTTCCGTGTTCTGTGTATCTGATTACGTATTCTCTGTCCGCTCACCGGTAGCATCTCCTATATGACAGATGGATTAACAACTTCTTTATAACTGTTCATCCGTATAGTGTTATCTTTCCTTACTACCCCAACTTCTACATGCCTCTCAAAGATGTGAGCGGTACTTTGACAACTTGTTAGATGGAAGAGAGTTTCTGACGAAACGGTAATGTGCACCAGCTGTCGCCCATGGTCGACGATATTGAAATCTGTAATCAACGTTAGTTGTCTGTCGGTCTGAAATCTGGTAGTTATTGACTATGAACCTTGAGAATGCAGGTAGAGTAATGTTATGTCTTGGTTCAACTTCCACCATCGCATAATTATGCTGCCGTTTCTGAAGTGACGTACGTTGCATGTTGAAACCACTTTGATATGGCAGTTGCCAGTGACATGAACAGGAACACACTGTCACGTTGTACGGTGAAGTTTGAATATTACCTCAGCCCTGTTAACATATGTATCTTAAGACAATGATGCACAAGATCGTCCTGTTTGCAATTTCTTTCACGTAACTTGAACACTCGTTGTCTAACTCCATACATGATTATAACTTGGTTCTCAAATGATATTAACGCAAAATACAATATTCAATACTATAATAGTACCATACAAAGAAAGCATTTATTTCAAATGATAATCGGGGGAAGTGAAAGCTACGACTGTTTAATGCGTTTAAATTTGTTTGTTGTTTAACGCCGCACTCAGCATTGGCAGTGGTCCGTAAATAATTAGGCTTGGACCAGACATTCCGTAGTAGATGGTGTTTTCCTCATGCACCATGGAACGACGTCCGATGTGGTCACTGTCGTCCTCATTAGACCTCTGTCATTGTTATAAGAAAAACCTGCCGTCTGATCCAAGGTGACGGTTTGCATTCGTGATCGTCCGGCTAATGTTGCAAGTCCTTGGCATCACATGCATGGAAAGAAAACACGATACCACTCGCAAGGGATATTCTGGCCGAGCGCCAAACTATTCTTGACGCAACGTGACACAATGCATAATAAACAATCATATGAATAGAGAGAGGTCATTGCACGAATTCGGGTTACAAAACGATGAAAAATTTGAGTGTTTATCGACGCACAGCGCAAAATTGCGGAAATGGTGACGTAATTTAGGAGATAAAGGTATTCTGTTTTCATTTCTGCGGTGCTTCAGGTTGTGATTTAAAGGACTTTCAAAACGGCTAAACATTATGCATTTTTATTGCACAAAGCCATTCAAACATGAATATACGTCTTGGCTCTCTGCAGTTGCTCCAGTTGTGAACCAATAAATCATTTGAAAATTGTATGCAAACAATTAATTGTGAAAACTCAATCACGTACAAAACAAACGGCGTTTCTTCACGAAATACACAGAATAAATGTGCGAACATCTTAACCAGTTTTCTAAATTCTGGTCTTGATATCACATTTTATTTATACAGACACATTCTAGACATGTGCAACAATATATAAATGCAACAAAAAAATAGAGAGATTTTAAAAAAATCATTAAGTCTGGTGACGGATGCATAAGACAACGACACAAAAACGAGTGAATTCTGAGTTACTTTACTCGCACCAACATTTTCCCAGCTATTAGAGAATACAAGAATACAAATGAACATCACATCAAATAATGAAATAATGCAAAACGGATTCATACATTTTAGATTCCAGCCATTGCTGAATATTTGCTGAATGCGATTAACACAATTTTACACAAAACTGTTGGTACATGACGTAGAGCCAGTGTTTACAAAGAACATCTCTGGAAATACGAGGCCAATATCCTACTTGCACATTTCGCTGACCTTTCGTTGTTACAGATACATATTATGAATAGGAAAATGATACTTATACAAAATGTATAAAATCTAACAGAACATTTCCTTGATTTTGGAATTTTCACGCCCATTGTATATCAAAAGCTCAAATCCGATAGCAATGACACGCTTATGGAAGCACGAGCTATACAAGAAACCAGGTACGTGAGGAAATCTGTGATATTCATATGAAGCGGAATCTGAGGGCATTTGTAGGACCTACCCTGAAGGCAAAACAATCAATCGTGTATGCAGGGCGCGTGAAAGCTTCAATACTCCTGTGATGGTGATATACTTTAAGATTAACGGAATCAAGTGAATAAGTAAACCACGAATCTTGCCCATGCGTAATGACTTTAGGATATATGGGATAACGTTTAAATCAACAACACCGACAGAACCATTGTTGACGTATCCAGCACTTCTACTATCATAGTACGGTCTCCAGGGGACGGCGTCCAGTGTGGTCAGCTCTGTACTCAAATTGCTGGACACATTGTCAGACAAACAAGAAGTATATAGTTTGTGAAAATGTCACTTTGATAAGGACATTTAATTGGATTTTGTTTATGACGTTGATGGCTTGAATTCTTTTACTACGTAACCTGGAGATGCGTTATAACACTGCCTGATTTCCTCCTAATATGTGATCTTTGCCAGGGATGAGAGTGGATATCAGGATTGATACAATGTGTTCACTACCGGTAGACCCTAGTGGTTTTATGATTGGCAGTAGTACATATATACATGCATGAGCACACACACACACACACACACACACACACACACACACACACACACACACACACACACACACACACACACACACATACACCACCGCACACTTTCTCTCACACTCCAATCCGTCAATCCACCAGCCCAAATCTGGACTCGTGTACGTCTGATGCGCATTAATAGTGATAAGTCCGTTAACCCAATTGATGCTGGTCATGTGACACATGCATCACGTTGTGAACGCATGGGTGTACCTTAACCCTGACTATCGGTATCAGATTACATATCATTTGGTGAGTAAACAGTAGTAACGCTGAACCTCAGAAAGGACAAGAGTATGTGTATGGTCATGTACAACCGTAAAGATGAGTGAGTGTAAATGTCTTTTTCTGCTGTTGATTTCCACCTCTTTATTCTCTGTCTGTACCAGTGATGAGAGAATCATGTCCATCCTACACCGACTGGGACAGTTTGAGGAGGAACTACTTGATAACAAGGCTGACATGCTTCGTACAGAACAAAAGATACTAGCTCTCGCAGATATCGCCAAAACATCATTGAGAGCTGAGGTAAAGCAGAACATACGGGATGAAGTGAGAAACGCCTTGGCTGAGATTCTAGGAGAGTCTCATCAAGGCATGTTGAGAAGGCACGTTGTGACTGAATTGAGGTCTCTGAAACAGGGTTACCATCAGATGAAGAGACAAATGCATCATGTCTCAAAATCCCTCAACGACATGCAAGACAGGATGGTTGTATTTCAGGAATCCATCGAGAAGACGGAGGTCTGGAATGGTGAGAAATCAGGAGACGTCGTTGAGAGGGATAAACAAGGACTGGTAAATGAACTACGTAGATGTGAGACATTTGCTGCTGATCTCAAGGCCGATCATGAACATTTGCTGGAAGTAAATGAAACGTGTCAGTCCCAGATATCAAAACTTAAGGAGGTTCTTGCCTCTACCTCACCAAAGGTCCATGAAACCTCAGTGACACCTTTGTCGACAACGTTGATTCCGACACCAGGGCCAGAGAAGAAACGAAGGATTCTGATTGCCCCTCTCTGGTCTGATGCCAAGAACCAGTTTCGTCAACTACACATTCACAGTAATACTATCGGTGTCTATCGATATCTCCACATGACGCACATTGCATCCATGGTCTATGCAGAAAAGGCAAGGAAACTTCTAATCGGGACGTACCGACCTCAAAGAATATTTTCATCTGCCCTGGATACAAGTCAAGGGACCATGTTGAAAGAGGGTGTACGGACATTTGGCATGGCGGTGGATGAGGAGCGGGACATTGTGTTTATGACAACAGAGTTCCCACGGTATACAGTCAGTCGTATGACAACAGGGGGACGAAATTTCGATTCTGTAATTGACATATCCAAGTATGGAAGTTGGCCAAATGGAATTACTCTCGACACAAGGAGAAAGAGGATATATGCATGTAATGATGGGAAAATGTTCACGGTAACATATGATGGTCAAGGGCTATCGACATTAGCAACAGGAAGCCACATGTTTTCTGTGACTGTAGATCAGACAGCGGGAGTGGTGTACTACAACAATGAGAAGAAGCTGATGAAGATGACAGTGTCCAACAATGTGAGTACAGCGGTCACCTCACTGGACGTTATCCCTTGGAACATGAGACTGTACAGAGGAGCCATTTACTACAGCAGCTATGGTGATTACTGGATCAACACTGGCACCGTTGGTTTTGTCAACGTGACATATAACATTGCACAGTACCGTATGCAGTCAATATCAATGAAGGCCGCTAGTTCTTTACTCATGTGTTTGATTCCTTAAGTCCTGGATGCACAGCTCCGAAACATAAATGTTCCTATCCACATGATTAACTACAACTGTTAATGGTATGGACATTTCTGGAGAAGATATTCGTAAAATACGAAACACAGCTCGTGTCCTTATGTCCAACAAATTATGTTATCATTTAAAGAAGACTGAATTACATTCAAATTGAAATTAACATTGCAATTTCATCTTCCTTGAACCTTCCTTGAAGTATAACTTGACTATCGTTTTGACTTTGTAATGATTGTATTGTGATTCCTCATAGCAACAAGGCCTGGCTGATTATCCTTTCCTGAAGTAGTCGCAATAAAGCATTATCATGGTCATAATAGGTGTTATGCATTGCACGGGACATTACTGATGTGATCACAGTAAATAATACAAATGTAGTTTTGTCATCTATCAGGACGGTAGTGCATGCCATTAATTAGGAAGGTAATTTATGTCATCTATCAGGACGGTAGTGCATTTCATCAATTAGTAAGGCAACTTATGTCATCAATTAGGTTAGTGAGTGAGTGAGTTTAGGTTTAAGCCACACTCAGCAATATTCCATCCAGATCTGTAAGTAATCGTGCCTGGACCAGACAATCCAGTGATCAACAACATGACCACTGACCTGCACAACTGAGAACCGATGACATGTGTCAACCAAATCAGCGAACCTGACCACCCGATCTCGTCAGACGACTCTTCCGACAAGCATTGTCACGTTTTATGGCAAGCATGGGTTGCTGAAGACCTGTTTTACCCCGGATCTTCACGGGTATATCAGGAAGGTAGTTTGTGTCATCTATAAGGAAGGTAGTTTAAGTCATCTATTAGGGAAGGTAGTTTATGTCATCTACTACGAAGGTAGTTTATAACATCTATTAGGAAGGTAGTTTGTGTCAGCTAAGAGTTGCGATCAAAAGTATGTAGAATCACCAAGAAAACGATACAACTTCAGTTATTTTCATATGTTATTTTTCCATATGTTTTCTATCAAGCTCAAGCAATTTGGTTTTACCATGTTCTAGTCTCACCATTCCCCACTTTGTTTTACCTTTAATCTTAGTGCCGTAGAAAAGCCCACAAATCTATAATAAATGCAACACAAAGTGCAGAAAACAAAATATGCAAGAAATAATTTTTGAGTTTTGAGATAGAAGTCCCCTAGAGTCACACTTAGATATTAAAGTTCATGAAGAAGCAATATGAAATTCCAGTCGCTTTTTAAAACGATTCCACCTCCCGACGTTCAACAGGCGCTATATAAACTCATTTCCGTGCGATGTTATTTCATGGGTGGGTGGGAGGGTGAGTGAGCGAGTGAGTGAATGAGCGAGCGAGTGAGTGAATGTATGTCACTTGTAGCAACATTCCAGCAACATCACGGCGGGCAACATGTACATATGGTCCCAATGTGGGAAATCGAACCCGAGCTTTCGGCGTGACGGGTGTACACTTTAACCACCAGGCTACTTCAATGCCCCTGATATTCCATGAATCCATGAAGGTTAGAACACGGCCATATTCAGTCTTTTTAGTCAATGGAAGCAATCTGGTATTTGTTAAGTGCCCACCATTGTTACGTTACCGCTGTTGCTTTTTCACATGCAGAATAAAGAATCTAATACAAGTATCTACTGATATCAATTATATCAACACGAGTTGATAGAGTCACAATTATTTTTAATTATTGTTAACTTTATCAATGACCGTTGATGTAATTGATATCAGTAGACACGAAGATGAGATCTTATTTATCATCAAAAATCATTCTTCATTACTTCAATATTTAATGAAAAATGTGTATCTCTCAACACTGTACTACCATTAGACTTGCAGTACAACGATGTCATAGCATTGTGACGTCATCAACTTCCTGATGTCCGGGCATTGTACTGAATCTGATATTTCCTAGGATATCGTTTGATCTCACACAAACGATATCTCCTGTGGAACACAGTTCAGGATGATAACCCGCTTCCATTTTCAAATTAGCTCACGAAAGAGTAAGAACATCTTCCGAAACGCCATGTGCCTCATAATACAGAAGTGGACAAATTTTCAGTGTCCATGCCTATCACTTTAAATATCAGTTTTAGTCCAACACAGTGGAATTACGGCGGTGACTTACACCTGAAAATTCTCTCAACCGATTTGAAAGCGGGATTCCATATTTGTTCACGCCTGATAAGTTTCTCCCTTATTTCGCTAGTGCATACGATAACACCTGCGTTGTACATGACACAATACGTGCGATTTGATACATTAAATTTATCACACACGCCTACTTCTTTTCCGGAATGGCTTCTGTTGCAAAGCGTCAACGCTCCACGTACTAATGATTGTCGTTCACACATTTACCCGAGGCGTCCCGTGTGCAGAGTACACAATGGCAGCATAGCAACCATGTGTTGTTGTCACGTGGTCCCGTGGTAACCAGGAAGTAGGGTCCGTATAAACACTGACATAGGACATGAAGAGTAGGCTATGGGTAGGTGAAGTTACACGTGTTGCTTTGCTGTTGTTATTGTTGTTGTTGTTTTTGATCTATGTCACCAAATACATACTGTGTACAAAACAAGATAACCCACACCAGGGACATGTTGGCCGAGAGCCAAAATACATCACACGCAGCGAGACTGTCGAATGATCAAGTAGTGCGTCAAGAGAAAAGTGGGCTAGACGGAGGACCTAAATACAGTGTGTGTGTGTGTGTGTGTGTGTGTGTGTCTGTGTGTGTGTCTGTGTCTGTGTCTGTGTCTGTGTCTGTGTTTGTGTGTGTATGTATGCATACATGTATGTATGTGTGTGCTACGAAACGATCTGAAATTGATTTTTGTTAATTATCCAGACGTTACTATAAAATGAACACGCACACATACACACGATGATCCATGATGCGGTATTGCAGGTTTACATCAGATGTGTATCCCAGTGTAAAAGGAAAATAAACGAAATATGGTATTGACATAGCAGGGTACCCCAATGGTTAAAGAGTCTGCTCATCACGGCGAAAGCCTGGGCTTGATTTCCCATTTGAAACTCATTCTGATGTCCCCGCCCCCTTTCCCCACGCGGCAGCTGAAATATGGCTACAGGTAGCATTGTGGTAAGAGTGTTTGCTCGTCACACCGAAGGACGGGGTTTGAATGCTCACATTAATACACATGAGAACATCATTCTGAGAAATCCCTGGCATCACTGGGTTATTGATGAAAACAACGTACGTTCACACTCATCCAGGGTTATTTCATGTTACTGAAATAATTAATTAAAACGAATCCTCACTCCTGCACTGTCTGGTTGTTTCACAGGCCATCCCCTGCTTTCACAGAGGAGTCTCATGAGGTTGTCATCCTTACTTACAATGGAGGTATGTCAAAAGGTGATGATAGACTTAGGTATGTCCACAGACAGAATCGCTATCATCAGGAGAGAAGCAAATAAGAAGGACATGTCGGAGGAGTTTCTGTTGTTACTGACATGGTGCCAAGGTGTCCGGGGGACCAGGGATGATACTGACGTCATAAAGGATATAGAGTCAGCTTTGCAGCATATAGGGAGGAGAGACCTGGCTTTGAAAATAGCAAAAGCCAGAAAAGACAGAAGAGAAGTTAATAATCAAGATGGGGATGGCGATGAATAGATTTGGCATCAAATGCGAATCGTACTTGATCACAGTCTACCTAAACTCGGCCACTGTCATACGTGGTTCGTAGATTCACATAGAGTTCACGTGTCATCGGATCATAAATTTAACTCCAATGTCTTGGCCTGGATTCGTCAACGTTTTGATCTGTGACTCATGGGCATTGTTGAGCATACTTTGGTATCTTTTGGACTGGCACCACCGACTGTATTTGTGCAATACATAAAATACGTCCTGTCAAAGCCATGGCGAAACGCCCGGACCAATAGATACGGGCAACAGGTACCTACGCAACGGTCTGTGGTATCAGTATTTTGTCCTACAAGAATGTACGTTATATAGACATAGGGCATTGAACAAACAAAACAATGAAAACATTGCTGCATTTTCCATGAACTGTTCATGGTAAACATTTAGAAAAAAAACTCCAGGAGAGAATTAATATATCTTGTATTTCAATCTTCCAATAAACACTTCTCTCATCGATTTGGTTCGGGGAGAATTATTGTACAGAAATGTGTGTAACCGTCTTGTGTTTCTGGAACTAAATGTACAGTGACGAGATATATATTACTGGAACTAAATTTATGTTACGGTAACCAAAGAGGAAAATTAAGCCCTATACGAGGGTAAACAAATACGCAATCTCCTCTTATGTTACGGTTACCAAATACAAACTGACGTCTTATTTTACCTTAACTAAATGTGTAGTGATGTCTATTCTTTCTGTAACCATAATCGCAGGGAAGTATTATGTTAAACACGTTTTTGACGTCCAATGTTACTGAAAATAAATAGACCATGACAACCTATGATACTGTAACCAAATAGTCCAGGCCTGTGTTACAGTAATCAACTAGACCAGAACGTCCAATGTTGTAACCAAATCAACCTAAACGTCCTGTATTACTGTAACCAAAAAGACCAGGACGTCCTATGTTACTGTAACCAAATAGAACAGTTCATCCTTTGTTACAGTAATCAAATACACCAGGACGTACAATGTTGTAACCAAATCAACCTAAACGTCCTGTATTACTGTAACCAAAAAGACCAGGACGTCATTGGTTACCGTAACCAAATAGAACAGTTCATCCTGTGTTACAGTAATCAAATAGAACATCCTGTGTTACAGTAATCAAATACACCAGGGCGTACAATGTTGTAACCAAATCAACTTAAACGTCCTGTATTACTGTAACCAAAAAGACCAGGACACCATTTGTTACCGTAACCAAATAGAACAGTTCATCCTGTGTTACAGTAATCAAATACACCAGGACGTCCAATGTTGTAACCAAATCAACCTAAACGTCCTGTATTACTGTAACCAAAAAGACCAGGACGTCCAATGTTACTGTAACCAAATAGAACATCCTGTGTTACAGTAATCAAATACACCAGGGCGTCCAATGTTGTAACCGAATCAACCTAAACGTCCTGTATTTCTGTAACCAAAAAGACCAGGGCGCCATTTGTTACCGTAACCAAGCAGACGAGGACGTCCTATGTTACTGTAACCAAGCAGACGAGGACGTGCTATGGTACTGTTACCAAACAGACCAGGTCATCCTATGCTAGTGTAACCAAATAGACTAGGACGTCCTCCTGTGTTATTGTAGCTACACAGACCAGGACGTATTATGTTACTGCAACCAAACAAATCAGGACGCCCATTGTTACTGTAGCCAAACAGACCGAGCCTCCAGCCGACGTTTTGATCGTCGAGCAGGGAATCGTAACTTGTCCGGGTAATATTTTGCACCTCTGACAACAGTGTGATGTTCTTAACATTATCGCCCCTGTCAGTGCCCCGGGTCACGTGATGACGCAGTAGCAGACGGTCGTCTAGTTACCGACGTCATGTCGAAATCTAATGCGAAATATCGACTACTCGTTTTATACGAAGCAGGGTGTAAATCAGTTCAGAAGTTAAGGAAAATACTGGGGCTTCCTAACATTTGCGAACTTAGTGCCAGATTTCAAGCTGCTGACAGTTTTCAGAGTAAGCCGGGATCGGGGCGTCCTCGTAAACTCCATAGTAATGACGACTCGCACAATGGACGGCATTGCATACAAACTGGTCAGCTAAACAACTGGGTGAGCATGCCATGGATTTAATGAGTACTTGAGCATCTGAATGGACCGTTAGGTGGAGTTAAAACGAATCAGGAATCGTGAAGAAAGTGGCGACAAAGGTTCCGTTGATGGCGCAAGAGCACTAACGGAAAAGACGGGAGTGGTGTGAACGTAATAGGGACACTGACTTTTCATAGTGGATATTTACAGATTAATCGAATTTCCAGTTTTTCCGAATTACAAGGAAAAGGTGGTGTCGAAATGGAAAAAAAGATGTGCCAAACATTCTTGCCTTTTGTGATGGTGTGGGGCGGGATCGGGAACTTTGGCTTGACGCCCGCCCACACTCACGATTGGCTTCATCGGAACTGCATTCAGCTAGTGGATTTTCCGGCCGCTTCACCAGACCTGAACCAAGTTGGAACCGGAAGACATAGCAGATTTTAAAAGAATTCATGAAACATGGTACGCGCTGCCTGAGGTACTCATAGATAACCTTTTACATTCTATGCCTCGGGCGATTGAAGAGTGTTTGGAGCGAAATGGTGGAGTGACTGACTACTGACTTATTGTGAAAGATTTAACATTGCAATGTCTACATGAGTGCACATTTTCAAAAAGAAATATGTCAATTATTACATCAAGACGTTGAATGAAAAACTCTCATTATTTTGCTGGAAACTACATAACCAAACAAACCGGGTAGTTCTATGTTATTGTAACCAAAAAGACATGACGCCGAATTCTCGAAACAAACGTATGTTAACACTAAAATCTGAAACAGAGGTTTGCAACTGAAACAGCTGAATTTAGGATCAACTGCATTTTAGAATACAAAGGCCCAAATAACTTAAATAACGTACCCACCCAACTCAAATTGCCTACTATGTTTGAGTTTAACATCGATTTCAGTTCATTCTGGGAAATGCAATTTTATGCGTTTTCCCGTCTTGAGTAAAACCTCTGAATTAAGTCAAAACCCAGACTTTATTTTGTTTCCAGAAATCGGGACCTGGACGTCCATTGTTACTGTAACGAAAGAGACACGGACGTTCTATGCTACTGTAACGAAAGAGACCTGGACGTCCTTTGCTACTGTAACGAAAGAGACACGGACGTTCTATGCTACTGTAACGAAAGAGACCTGGACGTCCTTTGCTACTGCAACGAAAGAGACACGGACGTTCCATGCTACTGTAACGAAAGAGACCTGGACGTCCTTTGCTACTGTAACGAAAGAGACACGGACGTTCTATGCTACTGTAACGAAAGAGACCTGGACGTCCTTTACTACTGTAACGAAAGAGACACGGACGTTCTATGCTACTGTAACGAAAGAGACCTGGACATTCTATGCCACTGTAAAGAAAGAGACCTGGACGTCCTATGCTACTGTAGCGAAACAGACCTGGACGTCCCATGCTACTGTAACGAAAGAGACCTGGACATTCTATGCCACTGTAAAGAAAGAGACCTGGACGTTCTTTGCTACTGTAACGAAAGAGACACGGACGTTCTATGCTACTGTAACGAAAGAGACCTGGACGTCCTTTGCTACTGTAACGAAAGAGACCTGGACGTCCTATGCTACTGTAACGAAAGACACCTGGACATTCTATGCCACTGTAAAGAAAGAGACCTGGACGTCCTTTGCTACTGTAACGAAAGAGACACGGACGTTCTATGCTACTGTAACGAAAGAGACCTGGACGTCCTTTGCTACTGTAACGAAAGAGACCTGGACGTCCTATGCTACTGTAACGAAAGAGACTTGGACGTTCTATGCCACTATAACGAAAGAAACCTGGGCGTTCTTTGCTACTGTAACGAAAGAAACCTGGACGTCCTATGTTGCTGTAACGAAAGAGACCTGGACATTCTATGCCACTGTAAAGAAAGAGACCTGGACGTCCTTTGCTACTGTAACGAAAGAGACACGGACGTTCTATGCTACTGTAACGAAAGAGACCTGGACGTCCCATGCTACTGTAACGAAAGAGACACGGACGTCCTATGCCACTCTAACGAAAGAGACCTGGACGTCCTATGCTACTGTAACGAAAGAGACACGGACGTCCTATGCCACTCTAACGAAAGAGACCTGGACGTCCTTTGCTACTGTAACGAAAGAGACACGGACGTTCTATGCTACTGTAACGAAAGAGACCTGGACGTCCTTTGCTACTGTAACGAAAGAGACTTGGACGTTCTATGCCACTATAACGAAAGAAACCTGGGCGTTCTTTGCTACTGTAACGAAAGAAACCTGGACGTCCTATGTTGCTGTAACGAAAGAGACCTGGACATTCTATGCCACTGTAAAGAAAGAGACCTGGACGTCCTTTGCTACTGTAACGAAAGAGACACGGACGTTCTATGCTACTGTAACGAAAGAGACCTGGACGTCCTATGCTACTGTAACGAAAGAGACACGGACGTCCTATGCCACTCTAACGAAAGAGACCTGGACGTCCTATGCTACTGTAACGAAAGAGACACGGACGTCCTATGCCACTCTAACGAAAGAGACCTGGACGTCCTTTGCTACTGTAACGAAAGAGACACGGACGTTCTATGCTACTGTAACGAAAGAGACCTGGACGTCCTTTCCTACTGTAACGAAAGAGACACGGACGTTCTATGCTACTGTAACGAAAGAGACCTGGACGTCCTATGCTACTGTAGCGAAACAGACCTGGACGTCCCATGCTACTGTAACGAAAGAGACCTGGACATTCTATGCCACTGTAGAGAAAGAGACCTGGACGTCCTTTGCTACTGTAACGAAAGAGACACGGACGTTCTATGCTACTGTAACGAAAGAGACCTGGACGTCCTTTGCTACTGTAACGAAAGAGACCTGGACGTCCTATGCTACTGTAACGAAAGAGACCTGGACATTCTATGCCACTGTAAAGAAAGAGACCTGGACGTCCTATGCTACTGTAGCGAAACAGACCTGGACGTCCCATGCTACTGTAACGAAAGAGACACGGACGTCCTATGCCACTCTAACGAAAGAAACCTGGACGTCCTTTGCTACTGTAACGAAAGAGACACGGACGTTCTATGCTACTGTAACGAAAGAGAGCTGGACGTCCTTTACTACTGTAACGAAAGAGACACGGACGTTCTATGCTACTGTAACGAAAGAGACCTGGACGTCCTATGCTACTGTAACGAAAGAGACACGGACGTCCTATGCCACTCTAACGAAAGAGACCTGGACGTCCTATGCTACTGTAACGAAAGAGACTTGGACGTTCTATGCCACTATAACGAAAGAAACCTGGACGTTCTTTGCTACTGTAACGAAAGAAACCTGGACGTCCTATGTTGCTGTAAAGAAAGAGACCTGGACGTCCTATACTGCTCTAACGAAAGAGACCTGGACGTCCTATGATACTGTAACCAAACAGAAGGGAACGTCCTATTTTGATCGTAACTCAACAGGTCTGTTATTCGTGTTCGCCCTGGTCCCTACCCCAAGAAATAACTACCACTAAACACTGCAGACATTCTTACTATTGACCGTCAAAGCGAATGACTCTTGTTTTACGCCGCTTTTTATGGTATTCCAGCAATGTCACGGCGTACCCACAGGTAGAATCAGCATGAGGAGTGTTTGCTTTAACCACTAGGCTACCCCACCACCACGATGACCACCAAAGACTTCCCTTGTCTCATAACAACTGATAGTAGATTGGGGCGTTACTGGAGCTGGGTGTTCTTTGTTGTGTAACGCCATACCCCGCAGTATTCCAGGTGAGTGGCAGCGGTCTGTAAATAAGCAAGTCTGGACCAGACAATCCAGTGTTTGACATGAAGAGCATCGACTCAAGGACCTGTGGCACGATGACGTGTATCAACCAGCGAGCCTGACCACTATATCCCTTTAGTCGCATTTTACGACAAGAAAGGGATACTGGAGACCAGTTGCAACCCGGATGTTCAAGGCGCCATTAGTTTCAGGAATTAAGAAGAGCACGGGCAGTACAAAAGCAATAAATCTCCAGGGTCTGACGGTTTCACAACTGAGTACCTGATACTTGGCGGAGAAGCCCTTTCAACAGGTTCGTGCATGCACTTGTGTTCAGACAAGGCATGACGATGCCTGTTTATGAAAACAAAAACGACTGGCATAATTCCGGTAATCCGGTATTTCTTTCAAAGAGTCTGTTTAAATGCATGTGTTAAGTGATATTATCCACTGAATAGGTCCAAGAACTGGTTCACTCTTCGCAGCTGATGTCAATACAGAACAGATTCTTCGAATAGTATTCTGTGCAGAGTTGCGTCCCTTGGATGAGTCCTACACATATCATGGATTCTAGGTTTTTCAGCACCACACATGTGGCCCATATTTTCAGACAAATGTTAAATATCTGAAACATGCATCATTTAGAGCAAATTTTGAGGAATTGTGCTCCTTTTTGTATTCATTCAGATGATATACTGTATTGCATACGGACAAAGGTATGAACGAATGAGTATAGTATTACGCCGCCTTTAGCAATATTCGTCAATATCACAGCAGGATGTACCAGATATAGGCTTCACATTTTGTGCCCATGTGGGGGAAAACACGGACATTCACCATGACGGGCGAACAGTTTAACCACTAGCTTATCATGCAGCCCGCAGTCCGCAGTCCGCAGTCCGCAGTCCGCAGCCCGCAGCTGAAAGGAGAACGAAATGTGTAGGAACAGTTAGTATCGAACACGAATAAAGCGAGTTTTCCCCGACAGCTTGCTGTATATATGCTACAATCAGATTGTGAAATCAGTTTTTTCGTGAAATGACTCAGAGGATCAGCTATTTCGTGTAATTTTGGCAGACGTAGTGATGTCATTAAAAGTGTACAACAGTAGAACATTCTTCCACGACGTCTTTCTGAAACCGGTTTCGGTTTGAAACCAAAGACTTAAGATACGCTATTTTGCCAGTTTCATGCATGTAAAACGTAGGTAATAAATAAAATGTCACAGTCGGTCTCATTACATACGAATTACAAGAAAGGAGTCCTCCCTACGGTATCTGACCCAGCGAAACCGAGTGTAGTATTCTCGATATCTACATCAAAAAGAACGGTTTTGAGTGTCTCCAGGGTTGGCCGATATGGTGGTGAGAGTGTCATGATGTGGGGAGACATATCCGACACGTTGATATCTAAGGAAGCGGAACAGGATTGTCTGTAATTTTACCGTGAAAAGGGATACAGCATTGAAGATTCCCAGTTTTTGCAGCTATTCATGATTATGTCTTGAGTGACCAACACGACAACGTCGTATAATGACTTTCTCAAATCTGAACTCCAACCAAGAGGGTTTTACGAATAGTTGGTTTAACTTCATGTAATGTATTCATACCTACTGGGTGTCCCATGTATCATCTAATAACGTCTTTGTAATCGCTGTAGGACACCAGAAATGGTTTCACAGACATGATGAGTGCCTCTGCTTTAGTATGAACAGGCTGCTGAATCATTATCCTGATATCGCGATCAGAAAACTTTCGAGAAAATATAACCAGACAATGACTGAATGTGCCTGATTTCCTGGACTAGAGGTGAGTGCTGTGGCTAGCTTGCTGAACCACTACCCTCTGACCTCATCCACAAGTGTTTAGTGGCATTGTTTTAGAAGTACCTGGGTACACTTCCACTTCCACACTTTAGCGCTACAATGATTATAACTTCCATTTCCCAACATAAGCTTAAGATAGCCGTAGCGCTGACTTCATTGTGCACGAAAGTCATGGAGTAGTGGCGAGTGGACAGCTTAACAAATATTTGTCCACAGAACATCTTCAGAACATTTAAGTTATAGAAAAGCTTAAATCGAAGGGTGTTAACATAAAGAACCTGTTTCGGTTCATCAACGGTACTTCAGAACAGAACAGACAACATGTTCAAGAAAGTGTACAACGGAGGATGTAGCTGCTGTTATGGGTCAGAGATGAGAGCGTTGCTTCATGAGCTACAGTTGAGCTTGTTTACTGATTGACATTTCATTTCATATTTGGCAGTGTTTAAATGAACCGCTTCTGAAATGAACTCGCGGATGGGAACATGAGTGAACGTGAAGTGTAGGTGACGTATAAATCGCTTCCTTTTTAGCTTTATGTCAAGGCCTTTGTTGTCTTTTTAATAACAAATAACAGATAACCACAATTAGAATGAATCTCTGCAGATAGCAGACTGTTGAAGTGGTGGATACGACTAATGGGTGAGAAACAGATGCAAGAAAGGATTCCATGAGATCAAACCAAGTACTTGTAGATTGCCTGACATTGACGTGTTATAGGACGAGCGCATCAGAATATATTCTTCTGGTAACACACAACAGGTTGAAAGGAAAAAAGACCCTGACATTTAGGTTCTCAGCAGCATCGGAAGAAAACCGAGAATATGGATGCGAGAATAAAGAAAGTGTTTTTTATGTTCTGTGTGTCATTTGGCATTGTGACCATTAAAATTGGTTCAGCACCATGAGGTTCTCCTGGATGTAAGTTATCCATTGGATGATACAACAAACCTCAATAAGCAGACTCGGAGACAGGAGAGCGGCGATATTAACCGTGAAGTTCAAGTTCAAAACAATCAAGGAGGACTTAATGTCAGACCTGATTCAAATAAATCCACTTAAAGACAGATACTGCTGGGAAAACGTGAATGTGATGGGTAACGTTCTAACATCATAGATGAAGACGAGAGCGGTCACCACACGACGTTCTGCTGCACGAAGCTTAACCATGCAAAATTGCAGCGGCCATAAACTGTTCGTGTTGGGATTCAAAAGCACTGATTTTCTCATCCAAAGTCTTCTCTAACAGCTCTTTCAACAACTGCTGTATTGCCGAGATGTTGTCAGCTGACATTCCTAATTCTCACTCAGGAGTCAATTGGCTGGAAATTTATACAATTATTTTTTTTTCATATTTACAATGTGTGTGTGTGGTGTGGTGTGGTGTGGTGTGGTGTGGTGTGGTGTGGTGTGGTGTGGTGTGGTGTGGTGTGGTGTGGTGTGGTGTGGTGTGGTGTGGTGTGGTGTGGTGTGGTGTGGTGTGGTGTGGTGTGGTGTGTGTGTGTGTGTGTGTGTGTGTGTGTGTGTGTGTGTGTGTGTGTCCAGTGATTGGTCCCTTTTGATACGGCTGACTGACAAAGTATGCATTTAAGTAGATTTTCCACCAGTTCGGTCACATTGCACACTTCTGATGACTGAAACTAGCAGACTTTGATTAAACCTGAACTGAGACATGAATCAGTCAGTCAGGCGCATGTATACCAATTGATAACTATTTGGCTGACACATACTAGTTGTATAGATTTCATGTACGTCAGAATAAAATTTCCCAAAATGGGTAAGAATAATTTAGAAATTATAGTTCTTGGTACCCGTGAAGAATTTACCTTCAGTGACCTATGATTGTTGTAAGAAGCGACTTACGGGATCAGTTGGCACATGTCATCGTATCCCAATTGTTCAATTGTCTGGTCAAGAATACTGGTGAGTGTGGTGTAAAACTAAATTCAGTCACGCACTTTAAGCTACTCGAAAGTTCAACGTCTTTGATTGGCTATTCTTCAGTTACCTTTGATATGAATGTGACTAGACCTGTTGAAACAGAGACTGAAAGGGTTGAGGGAGAACTATTTACACACTCTTGTATAAAATATATTATAACATGAGATTATACCCCGTACTAGATAAAGTATCTGAAAAGTTATAAAGTGTCGATGAGTTTCGTTTACACCAAACATGTGAATTAATAACAGCATCCAGAGAAGGGCAGTGATGAACGATTCGCATTAAATAATGGGAATGTTCTTGTAGGTGTTGATCGCATGCTTAAAGTAACTAGGATGGGGCTTGGTGTAGCAGGTATTGGTGTATAATCAACAATAATCGCTACTCGGTATGGGCAAATATGTGGCAGGAATATGTGGACCAATAGGAATAGCTCCTGGGCTAATTCCTCATCCTAATGCAAAAGCTTTAAAACGTGAAAGTATTCGTGTTCTGATCAAAACAACGTAAAATATCATTGAAGACCATGTCTCGACACCACTGGCTGATGGAAAGATCTGAGGAAAAGTTTCGTTTGTTGTCGGAACTCACTAAATACAACATACTGAAAGTCCCGTAAGCCAGTGATGGAATTGTTAAGACATGTCGTTTTGACAAAGAAACTCAGCAAACGAAGTAACGTTTGAAAGCTGAGTGATACATTCAGGTACAGTCTTGACGGGGGAGATGGTGGATCCAGATGCATCGACAAGAGGTAGGCGGTCGACAGAATCACAGGGGAAAATTTCATGTTAAAGCCGATGACGATGGAGCTCTTGCAGAGGTACGTAAGGTTCTTCAGACTGCAAACATCTGTCTCCTTGACTCCTCAGATTATAAGTCTGTAAAAGTTTGGGATCAGAAAAAAGTTTCTGTTGCGGTCTTTAATGATGAACTAGACTCCGTCTTCCACAACGTGATCACGATCACAGAATACACCAAGAATATACGAACATTAAAAAGGTGTCTTGCACAGGTGTCTTGGTGCCGATGGTGGACACAAAACGTCGTTACAACTTTCGCTCCCATAACGATAGGGTGGTGTAGCAACTCAGCTACCAACATCAACATTGGCTGTGACCATCAGTTTCGTGGATTAAGGTGAGACAGTGTCAGTACAATCTGTTGTATGTCAACGAATTCTGCTCCTGTCGTAGGCCTCGTTCAATCTCAGATACGTTTGAACAGAATTTATTATTTACACTTTGCATTGTTGGGCACATTTAAGCTGTCAACTGACCTTGTACATGCTATAACACAGTGGTTTTCGCATTGATAAATTATATGCATCCTCACAGTTAAACATTCTTCAAGAAAAACTCATGTAAAAGGGAATACGTAGTACAAGTCACAAAGGAATTTGTACAGCTTTGGAAATTTGGAAACGTTTGGACAGCTTTACTTAAGGCATGGGTGTGAGTTTAGTTTTACGCCGTTTTAGCAATAGTTCAGCAATCTCACGGTTAGGGACACCAGAAATGGGTTTCACACATTGTACCCGTGTCGGGAGTAGAACCCGGGTATTCGGAGTGGCTAGGGAACGCTTTAACCACTAGGTTACCCTACCGCTCACCAAAGCCTAGGCTGTTGGAACCACATCAAGTGTGTATGAGCACGGACGACATAACGCGCTTCACAGAAAGGACATGCACATGTCAAAGGATTTGCAATGTAGACACCAAACCCAGAACTGCAGGAAAATATATAAACCTGAAGTGTGCTTTTCACTACATATTTGGTCATCTCTTGTTTGCAACTTTTGAGGTTTTTGTTTTGTAAGTAAAACATCTTCGTGGGCTTTACTCTTTGAAGTTATCTTTTCCCCAACTCTATAAGAACATGTCAAATGACATATGAGAGTTTGAAATCAAATGAAAATTATCATTCACAAGTAAGACCAGAACTGCATGTTTCAGATTTATAGGCAGACTCTCTATTACAGGGCCCCCGGGCCGAAGAAGGAAGTGGAGTTGAAGTATTATTATATTCCGGCAATACTACGAAAGGGACACCAGAAATGGGCGTCTCACATTGCACCCGTGTGGGGAATCGAACCAGGTCTTCAACGTGACGAGCGAACACCTTAGCGATGGGCTACATTCACCACCACACAGAAATGTATTTATTAGATCTAACAGAAAAAATGGCATTGGACGGAGGGGCAGTAGTGGAAGTATTAATAGAACATTTTACAGTTAAATGCTATTTATAGATATGTCTCAAATGTGCCATATTCCTTAAGACCTGAAAGAGCTTCTGAGTCTCTTCCACAAGGCTGAAACACATTATACTGAACAACACTGCTGCATTTGGTGAATATGTCGTTGTATTATATGTTTTAATGAGTCAAACATTTAAAGATTTAGCAAAGAGAAAGCGCCAGTTGTCAGACTTTTGGACAAAATATTTCTCCTCCTTTATTTGTTTGATTCCAATGTCTGTATCCAATGGTGATAGCTGCTTTCATGTCACGCTTTCTTGGCGTGTAGGAAATACTACCAGCAGGACATGTTACCCTATCTTTGTAACCGCATTGTGTCAACGCAGAGTATAAGCTCTCAGTTGTTTCCACGGCTGTTTGGACCCGTGAAGGTCCCGGGGTAGAACAGGCCTTCAGCAACCCATGCTTCCCATAACAGGCGACTATGCTTTTCCTAAGAGGCGACTAACGGGATCGGGTGGTCAGACTCGCTGACTTGGTTGACTCATGTCATCGGTTCCCAATTGCGCAGATCGATGCTCATGTTGTTGGTCACTGGATTGTCTGGTCCAGACTCGATTATTTTGCTGAGTGCGACGTAAAACTAAACTCACTCATTCACTCCACTGCTGTTTCGCTTTGCGAGTCCAGTAATTCTGTATCGCTGGCTATTCGAGACTGGTTGAAGTTTTAAATTTTAAATTTGGTTGTCGTCATTATAACTAGGAATAACTATCAAACGTAATCCATAAGCAGAGACCGTTTTATTAGATGGTTCCTGTTATACGTCATGGAATTCTTTGTGCAGGATTGCGTTCCTTGAGCAGTCTCGAGTTCGATTCCCGGTTTGCTCTGAATATGGTTCCAATTCGGTCAACACAACATCCGTGCATTTGTTTTACCAAAGTGATAAACGTCTTCGGGTGATAAACATCACCCCGGGTTTTCTTCCCATATAAAGCAGACACGCCGAGATAAAACTTGAATAATGAAAAGGCACTGAGGCAGTGGGGTAACGTAATGGTTAAAATGTCCTCTCGTCACGCTAAAGACCAGGGTTCGATTCCTACATGGGTGCCATGTTTGAAGCCCATTTCAGGTGTCTCACGCCATGATATTGCTGGAAAAATAAAAGTGGCGTAAAACTATACTCACTCAGAACGACATTACACTCAACATCTGACTGCAACTGGCACAGGATGGACGTGAGTCACAATGTCTGGCCATTGCGTGCTGTTAGAGGCCTTGCAACTCTGCAGGGATTGTAGTTTACATGGCAAGATGTGAAACGGATGAAACTATATACATTGCTGAAAGGTTATTTAGTGTACCACAAAAGGAGATGTTATATTCTCGAAGAGACACCATCATGCATATATACGAACTGTGCACATATACAACGCTTAGACCATAGACTGAACAGAGACAGCAACGAATCCTAATACAATTTGTATTCCCCGACGGAGTGCTTATGCCAATTCCTAATGGGTACTGGCAAAACGTTCCACGAAAAAGATGTGGTTATGAAATTCAAATTGTACTTATAATAAAATAAGCATTCCCGAAGGTCATAAGAGCCATCGATAAGATAATTAGGTTTGTGAAGTGGGATAGTAAATAAAAGGAACTGATCAAGGGCTAAGCCAAACTCAATGACATAGAGATAGCACTAGGTGGGATGCAGTATCACTAAGTGATATATAAAGAATTATCCTTGCTGAGGACATCGTATAAATATCTGTAAGCTCTAAGTATTTTCATGATAATGTGTAATGGCGGTGACAGTGAGACAAAGAGTCAAATGGCTTAATTATTCGGCACCACGTTCTATTGTAACGTTGACGTTTTGTACCTTCTTTAACAGATTCTGCTATTTAAAAAAATGTGTACAGGTCCTTTTAAAATCGTTAACATCGTTTACTGATATGTCTGAAAATCCACCCAAAAATTTAAATAGCCGAAATGTAAAAGTAAACACATTCTAAGCAGAGAACTAAACGCGTTATTACTCATTCAAACAAATTCATCCACGAATTAAAAAGGAGTTTGTTATAAACATTTTAACTAAAATAGACACAAAACGACAGTATCCGTTATAAGCACATTCGCTATGAAAATACCTGACTGCAGATATCTGTTGCAAAGTGTCCAATCATGAAATAACGCGTAATATAAGAAATACACATATCGTTACACTAGCCATTCGGACTTGGCGATTGGCGGATGAGCTCTCCTCCGAATACGGCAATACATTAACACGCCAATGTGGCTTGTACGCATAATGCTCATGAAAGTAATCATCACAGACATGGCTTGACTTGGAGTAGGTGACATAGAAACTCTTTATGAGTTTTTCCTCGAAGGTCTTTTTCCTAGCCATGATGAACTTGGCCGTTAGAGTGTTACACGATGAAGGTTTCACTTGAAGAAGAAAATTACGATTAACAATTATCCAACATAGATATTCGTCTTCTTTCCCCTGAGTCATCGTTATTATTGATTTGAAACTTCCGATAAATGTCAAAGAACCAAGACATGTGTATTTTATTGGAGTAAGGACAGACCCATTGCGAGTCTTTGCTAGCACTAATTCTCTAGGAGAGGCAAAGGACCCGTGTATAAGACAGGACGTTATGCCATAGTCGTCATAGACTGTCAGAGCCCTGGGTAGAATCCTTGGAAGATTGCAAGTAACGGCTCGAGGATCAGGCGTAAGTCTGATTAAGCTCTTATAAGGTCGGTAATAGGGTGTATTGATGCTGCTACGGACACTGGGGTAGGTCATAAAGTTCTTGTCATCACAAATTGATTCATCCGATAATTTGGTAGGCCACGTGTCCAAATTGCCCAATCTGAACCTCATTACGGATGGTGACGGGGAGTTATAATGCATACACATGAATCTAGGATAGCAACCGTTTGCAAAACGACGCAGTATGACCCTTCTTAAAGGTCTGACAAAGTCCTGGAAGGTTACACATTCGTATTCTCCTGACTTGGGGAGTTTTATAGCATTTTTGGATATTTCCACATGCTTATTCTCGTCCTTTTCAGAATGTAGCCATGTCCCTTGAACTCTTTCTGGAAAGTTACAAGGAGTTGCTTTGTGGCTTGCATTACAACCTCCGCAAGTTCTTGCACAGAGGTCAGACAGAACCGTACATAGCTCATTCATCACCTCACAGCCATAGTATTCGTCCGTACACATATGGGACACTTTACGCTTCTCTAGCTTCTCCAGTTCGATGTAGCGTTGGGTCAGTGTGAAGTTCAGAGTGTGATCACATATTAAATCCAGAAACACTATCAACTTAGAAACTTCATTCCCTTGTCCGAATTTCACCCTGACACACCAGAAGTATCTGTCGGAATCCTTACGAAGAATTCCAAAATGTTCCTTCCCGTGTGACCATGATGCCATGCATTTGGTATTCTGGGTCATGTCAAAGTTTCCTTCTCTGTGTAGACAGGCCGAATTCCGAAACTGAAACGTCATCCCTTCGCCCTGCTCGCAGTCGCTTTCAACACGCACAGGAGGGATGGCACTGATGCACTTCATTTGTATCTTCTTCCTGTGGTGATCACTAAACTTGAACAAATCAAAGTTGTAGCCACCGATGAAGGGACATGAAGTGGATGAGGAGGAAAAGTGTTCTTCTGATATCCAGGGCCATGGGTCCAGGTCCAGATCCTCAAAGTTGCACAGGTACTTGCCAACATGTCCTGTCTGAGTGTGAGATATCTTTATCTGAATGACACTGATGCTTCTTTGGATGAATTGGATGCACAGAAACTTGTTCTGGAAGTCGGATTCCAGATGTTTCACCAGGACTCTGTTGTGGCTGTAGCGATTCCAGCACACTCGGCTGTACTGGGAACATTCTGTGTTGTCCTTGCGGCAATCGAAGCCCGTGAGAACACCCCCAGATACATCATAAGTGACGACTGTGTGGCTGTGGTTCAACAGCCAGGATTTAGTTGGCGGCGTCTGGAGGAAGTCTGGGAAGTCACATCTCGCCTTCTCTCCCAGGGCACCATCGCTTAAGTGGTACGTTGCAAGAAGGATGGCAGTCAGGAAGAAAGTGTGACGGACATCCATGCTATGACAGAGTGAGTCAGTCTGTAACATAAGAAGCATGAGTACTTTTATTTGTTGTATGTCTTCTTTTCAGAGTTCTTTAATTATATTACAACGAAACTGAGATGAAAGTCCAAAAGCAGGACCTTATCATATAATTATACCAACTGTGCCTCCTGAGGGATATACAAATTATATTCTTTTTGTTTGATTTGTTTGTTATTCAAAGCCGCACATAGCAATGTACCAAATCAGCGAGTCTGACCATTCGATCCCACACGAAAATGTCCATAAGCTTTTGAATGTCTTTATAGAAATTATAGGACATGTCACCCAGTTGTGGAGGTCGCCATCCTGCAATCCTTGCCTAGGTCATTGAAACGCCCCCGCAACGCACTCAACAAAACAGACTGCCCATAAGAATGGTTGTTGAACTCACAAACCAAAGACAATTAAACTCCGGACAAATTACATCATGCACATTATAACAAATAACATCCTATAACTACACATATTAGTGTTGGATAACGAAAGATTCTGTGGTTGTTGTTCTACCAAGAGTCAAGAGAAGATGATAGTATTAAGTATATACCTGTTTAGGTGGCTGGGTGAGTAGGTGAATGAGTTTGGTGCTTGGAACTTTGTACAATTAATAGTGATCACTCTTGCGATGTTACATCAAATATCCCCACAGTCAATTATTCTAAACATAGACGTGCTCCTGCTCAGCTACGAATAGAAACTGTCAGGTGTATTGGAGAAATGATTGAGTGAATTTTTTTTTACGCCCCACTCAACAATGTTCCAGCTATATGGCAGCGGTCTTTGAATAATCGAGTTTGAACCAGGCATACCAGTGGTCAACAGCATGGGCATCGATCTGCACAGTTTGAATACGATGACGCGTGTCAACCAAGTCAGCGACACTGACCACCCGATCCTGTAGGTGGGCTCTTGCTACAAACATGGGTTGTTGAAGATCTATTGTAACCCGGATCCTCACGGGTCAGAGAAGCTACAAACGACAGATTATGCAATATCTGTAAACTGCCAGATACAAAAGATGAATGTTGCCTCTTTATACAACAGATGAATATCGCTTCTTTCTTATTAGTAACATCCATCATTGCAATGTTTGTACATTCTCTTAGAAAATTTATATGAATATAAAACAATCCACAAGTTTTATATTCGCTCGTCACGGTGAAGACCCAGGTTCTATTCCCCACAAGGGTACAATGGGTGAAGCCCTTTTCTGGTGTCCCCTGCTGTTATATTGCTGGAATATTGCTAAAAACGGCGTAAAACTCAACTCACTCACTCACGCATGTTTATGCAATCATCCATTGAAGCATCTTAAAATATTTATAAATAGGTGTATTAACTACATTGCCGAGACATTATAACACGCTCCTTCATTATAACACGCTCTGTAATTCTCGATGAGTAACCTGGGCCTATGGGCTATATTACTTTTTGAAATAACTAAAACTTCTACTACCACTACTACTTCTACTGTTGCTGCTACTGCTACTAATACTGCTGCTGCGACTTCCACGGCTACTACTATTATTACTGCTACTACTACCACCACCACTACTACTACTACTACTACTACTACTGCTGCTGCTGCTGCTTGGGTGCGGCGTGAAACTAAACTCACTCGGTCACTCACTACTGCTGCTACTGCTGCTGCTGCTGCTACTACTACTACCACTACTACTACTACTGCTGCTGTTGCTGCTGTTTCTGTCCTCCTCTTCCTACTACTACTACTACTACTACTACTACTACTACTACTACTACTACTACTCGTACGACGCGTCAGTCTTATATTGCAGGAAAGCCCAAAGTGATGCTGGTGTCTAGGATTAACTGAGATTCGAACTCACGATTAGTTCACGCTTGTTAAAAGGACGGCAGTCGACACCGGCCTCACTGCCTCCCATGTGGTTAGGTTCACATTAAGTAACGAAGAACGAAATATGTTTCATAGTTAAGTGCATAACGTTATGTGAGATTGCGAAATTAAATTAGCGTAATTTTATTAGCTTAATTTTATTGCCTCAGTAAGCGTTTGAAAGCAAATAATATCTGAATGAATGAAAATAATTGAAAGTGACATTTAATTGACAGGGTACGGCAGCGCGTCACGAGACAGTTTTAACGAAACGCAGCAACTTACCCTAAGTGTACGTTCTATTATTGCTGCCAGTAACCATCACATCTTGATATTGTTTTCCATTACCAAGTCCCCTTTGTAGTAAGGCAACACCTGTCTCGGGAGTCTGGCCGCCTGGCTATTGATCTTGTGAATAATCCACACTTGACATATACATGAGCACACGAACAACGGTTACTTCTATTCACTCTCTGACTCTCTGTCTCTCTGTCTCTCATTCTCTGTCTCTCCCTCTCAGGCTAACTCTCTCGCGCTCTCTGTGCAACACACCCGCGAAGGTCCCGGGGTAGAATAGGCCTTCAGCTACCCATGCTTGCCATAAAAGGCAACTATGCTTGTCGTAAGAGGCGACGAACGGGATCGAGTTGTCAGGCTCGCTGACTTGGTTGACACATGCCATCGGTTCCCAATTGCGCAGATCGCTGCCCATGTTGTTGATCACTGGATTGTCTGGTCCAGACTCGATTATTTACAGACCGCCGCCATATAGCTGTAATATTGCTGAGTGCGGCGTAAAACTAAACTCACTCACTCACTCTGTGCCACACACACGACCTCTCTCTCACTCTCTCTCGTCCTCTCTTTCTCTCTCTCTCGCCTCTCTCTCTCTCTCTCTCTCTCTCTCTCTCTCTCTCTACACCCATTGAATCCATGTGGGGATTCCACCAACGGTCTTAGTCGTAACAAGCGAACGCTTTAATGACTAGGCTACCCCACCACCCCATTACATGAAGTGCACTAGGCGATAAATTCAATTCTGCTCGTTATCAAAATAGACTTCATCACACATTAACAAGAGAGCTAAGTTGGACACCTCCTATTAAGATCCAGCCGTCGCCTTAAAGCCTGTCATCCTTAAAGCCAACGCCCTGGCCACAGGAAGCAAACTCGGCATGACCTGGGGTGACCAAGACAACACTAGGCACGGGCGGTGCGTCAGTGCGTCCGTGTTTACAGACGACACTTGTGCCTTCGATGAGTTCGTGGACGAAAACATTGATAGCAGCAATCGAAATAATTTTCAAGCTCAACCAGACAGTCGGGCAGGCGACCAATAAATGTTGCCTGTCCGTCTTGAAAGTTGCCTGCCCGCACTTTTGCCTCATGAATTGCATATTTTTTACAAAATCAAACAAGTACCATTGTTTCAAATGTGAATTAATTCAGCAAATTAAAAACAACAGGCATGAAATTAAATACACAGTCACATGCTCATCCTGTGACATCTGAAAAGAGCCCGTTAAACATGCAATTTCCGCTTATCGGTTTACATCATCAAACTGATACATTTTCGGAAAAAGTTTAATAGCGTCAGTTTAGAGCGATACCCTCCTCAAATATATCTTCTCGCAAGTTATTCATACGTAGCTTTCAAAAGGGATGTATTTAAAATTATCAGTCAGGCAATCCCACCGGCGGAGACTTTTTCAGACATCCCGACACGAAAGATGTCAGTCTCGGGCAGACGGGCAGGCCGTTATTCTGATCACTGGGCAACTATTCGTGACTACAGTTGTTATGGGCGCGGTATTGTCAGTGGGGAATAGCGTCATACATAACGTGAACCGAGCTGGTGAGTGTGTACTTTTATCGTGTGTGTGTTTGTTTTTTAAATCTCTTTATTCATGTTGGTGAGTGTGGTTAGGTCGACTGGATTGCGATATTTGACTGATCACCTCCGTCAAGATGGTAAACTACATAGACCCGACATGGACGTACGTGTAAAGTATCTGTGGGAAATTCCCGGACGGAGAGAACAAGCCAGAGACCATCTCCCGTCAGCGTGGATCAACTTTGAAAAGCGCTTCAGGTAGAAAGGCAATACCAAGGACAATCGTACCCATTTTAATCAACACTCAACCATGAAGGGGTTGGGCATAGGTCGTCCAACATGATGGACAAATCAGATATTAATCTAAACGAGCCAAATTAATTTTACACATATCTATCCTCATCACACCCTCTCTCTCATTCACCCGGTTGTAGTCTCGTTCATTATTAGCTGCTAAATAGATTGGCGTGTGGCATCTTGTCAACAGTCGGACCCGTGTAATGAAAGATAAATAGAGGATACTAAACGACCTTCCGTGTAATACCATTTTTATTAAACGAGTTAATGATTTGGTATCAAACGAGCGAAAGCGAGTTTGATACTAAATCTTTAACGAGTTTAATGAAAATGGTATTTCACGGAAGCGAGTTTAGTATTCTGTTTATTACTCGCCAACAAAAACTGACAGAAACTGCGGCGAAATTGCCTACAGTGTGAGGCCTCTCAGCTTTCAAGTCAAGCAAGGTCTAGTAAAATCGCGACATCAATATTAGCATTGTGACGTCACAACTTTGAACAATTTTGACGTCATACGTCAAGCGCTTTTACACTAGTGTAATATTGGAGTGAAAATATTACACTGCAGTATCTTCAACGGGCGAGTAATAATAACACTTGAGAAACGACGTTGAACAGTGACTTAAAGAATGACACCATTACGTCAATTTTGCCTGTGCTAGCTTGGCCCACAAACGGCTATTGAAATTAGGACTGGCTATCGATGAAAATAATAACAATCGATAATCGTTAATTACACATCGATCGATTATCGGTAAAACTCTTTGTCGTCTGATGAGATATCTGTAAGAACTGAACATATTTCACACCACTGGTGAGTTGTAATGTGTTTGCATGGAATATTATCATTATTATTATTTGTATATAGTGTGAGATTTGTTTTGTTGATCACAAAAGTTAATGTCCGATATTATCGATTGCACAGTTTTCATATCGATAATCATTAACACTTTTTCCTATCGACGATATTTCCTTTTATCGATCTCTTCATCCAGCCCTAAATAGAATGGTGAGCAATTACACAAAACCCAGGAATGGTAAGACTATGAGGAACAGTAATAACTATGAAAAACAGTAGATTGAATATTTGGCTTTTAGGCCAACCGATATATCTGAAACTCGACTGGCAGTATCTTTCGGAAGCCCTCGATGCCAATTTTCAAGCAGCATAAATACAGTTGCCTTTATGTTCGTGAAAGCATAATGCATATGAGGTCTTAATATTTACCTCTTACAATATGAAATGAATGAGACCGTATGTACAAATACTTTGCCCCAGAGTGCAGATGGAGCTGAAATCTCTGTTTTCGATAAAATCACTTACTTTTAGTCAGCATGGAATAATGCACACATCCGACATCCGTATCTGCCTCCACAAGAATCCGATGGCCTTTGGGCCATCTTAAGTTCAAATACTGTCTCTGCGAGTACTTGATGATGCAATGTCATAGAGTCTGTCCATGTAGCTGATGAAGACGTTGATGAAGACGTCGAATCTGTTACTCCTGACACCCCCTCCGTGTCGTGTCACATCAACTATGCATCACTTCTTCACAGTAACCTGACGGAGATTGGGTACTTCACCCATGTAAAATGTCCCAAATAGCGCAAAGTACAATGGCAGTTCCAGTGTGGCCCTTTTGACACCTGTGATAATGAGTTATATCGCCACTAGTTGGCAGGTCAGTCTTGTTCCACCTGCTGACATCTTTAACGTTAGCAAATACATTTCTGTTAACTGGTTAACTAAGCCATTTTAGTCATGGCTGATGCATGGTCAACTAAACCTTCTGTGTTAACTAAACCATCCTGTTACCTGGTCAGCTAAGCGATGCCTGCCATTCTGTTACCGATCAACTAAGCGATGCTTGTCATTCTGTTATATGGTTAACAAAGCCACTGGTCAGCAAGTCGGCCTTGTTCCACCTGCAGACATTGCTAAAGTTAACAAATACACTTCTGTTAACTGGTTAACCATGCTATCTATGTTAACTAATAATTCTCGATGATAGGTCATCGCTGATACATGGTTAATTTTTGCTTGTGTTAACTGGTTAACCAACAATGTCTGTTACATGGATAGCTAAGCGACGTCTGTTACACGTCTGGAAAATGGTTAGCAAAGCTATATCTGAATCATTGCTAAATAATCCATATTTGTTGCACGGTTAACCAAGCCATATTGGTAACATGGCTTACTATGACTATTACAAGTCTGTTGCATGGGTAATTTTCACAAAATTCATTTTGTGGTTTATTTTTACTACTTTTGTGGCATTACAAACCATGCCTATTTCTTTAACATGTTAACTACGGGTTCACATGTAACTACAAGCTGGTCAACCAAGGCCATACAAGTTCAAGAAGTGTTAATGGACATCTGTCTATCGCTGACTTGCCTAGATGGCTTACATAAGCTTGGTATCATTGCTCAAGTGTCATAGACAAACGCTTAGTCTCTGAATATACATAATTTTGAAAGTGATAGACAAACCCATACAAACTGAAAAGGAGCCGAGGGGAGACCAGAGATACCCGAACCTTAGGAATCTATAGTTTGCAATCAGTCTGCGTTCTGCTGTTTATTTTGTTGACAATTCTTTCATACAAGTGTTTAAAGTGTGTGATTTACAATGTGATTAGGTCGTCTGACGAAACATCCACTTGCAAAGTTTGAGATCGATTGGATTACTAGATGAAGGGTTATTTTTAAAAAACGGACTTGTTTATAGACTTGTTTCATTTAAGGCTTTAGCACTGCAAAGAGGGCTAGGTAGCAGGGAAAGAATGGGGTTCAGGGACTTTGAGACAGACCAGCAGTGCCAAAGTACATCAATCTATAGGTGATATGCCGAGGTGGCTTATATAACCCAGATATCACCTTTGTACAAGCTCAAGCAGTATCAATACACGTCTATTAAATCTAGAACGTTTTGTTCTAGTTTACTCGTGACGATCCGGGTGAGAACAAATCTTCAGTAACCCATCCTTGTCGTGCGATTCGACAAACAAAATGGGGTGATTACGCTGACTTACTTGTCCTCGTATCCCAATTGTTTAGATCAATGCTCATGCTGTTGATCACTTGATTGTCTGGTCCAGACTCGATTATTAACAGACCGCCGCCATGTAGCTGAAATACTACTGAGCGTGGCGAAAAACTAAAGTCACTATTGCTCGTGGTCTGAAGTTTTTATGAGTGAAAAAAACATATCCATGTTGTATTGATATGACATCACAAACCTGTCTAAGAAAGGCAATTCACTCGACCACGATGTGCAATGCCATAAAACAAACTTTCGCCCTGAACAATTATAGTTAAAGCTCGAGGACGCTTTGAAGTCTCCATTCTTCAAAAATGCTTGTCCCCTTGAGCCTGTAATCCATGAGTGTGAGTACGGTGTAACACTTACCTCACTCCCTCACAATGGTATGTTTTTGTTATGAAACTAACACGTATGTTCATGCTGCAGACAGTTATTGTGTGGAGGCAATTTATCAGACATCTCCATGTTCACGGAAACACTATATAATCTCTTTGGGGACTTATTCTATTCTAGTAGTAATGACATGCCATGGGCCACGAAAAAAAGTAACCATATGCGGTTGTTGCATTTACGGACTTGATATCAATATGCCCTATTAGAAGGTCGCCCGTTTGGGGCATGACGAGTCAGTGCCAGAGTCCAAAGCAGCTCGTAGGGACGGTACAATATCCGGCCTCTGTATCCAGTGACATGCCCTGCTTTGCTTCAACGCCAACGTCAACGTCAGCGGCAACGGCAATGGCAACGGCAACGGCAAAAGCAACGCCAGGTACATCTAGCTTGGTGCAGACAGCATCTGTCCTGGTGTCATCTGGTCAGGCCTGGGAGTCACGCAAAATCTTTTTACGTCCATTTTATGAGATCCTTGGCAGGGAGTGAAATAGTATACATGGCACCACTACTGGGCGTCGCCATTCACCGCATCATTGTTAACGATGTTTTGAATGGTGTATACTTTAGGAAGGACAGAGTTCGAGAAAATGTTCTGCCGTTTGTATAAGTGCAGGGACATGCAGTCACCGTGAGTTGCGATACAATTATTGCGGAAGCATGGCATTGCTGTTCTGCCATGGTCCAACACAGCATATCTGGAATTAAATGGAGACGCTCACGACAGGAACACAACCAGTCAGGAACAATGTCCGGTTAACATTTAGAACATCTCCAAAAGATATTCTGCAATGCACTTGTCATTCACTTTCATGTGTATATCAACGAAAACATTATTCATTTATGATTACATTTTTACACTAACGTTCCTCCAGGATGTGTTATGCTAAAACTCGATAAGACGAATGACTACATATCATCTTGATACTTCCAATAGCATTTACACCACTGAGGAAGAAGCGGCGTTACATTTTTCCATAAGTACACTTACAACTACCTTCATCTGCTGGATACAACGCATATGTTATCAAGAATGTGTTCTGACATAACATTGGTGGGACGAATGACTCAATGCTTTACTGCTATTTTCAATAACATAAAATGCACACATATCGCTGTGAAGTTTTTTCAGCAAGTACATTTACATCTATCTCCATTTACACTGTACATAATAAATATGATAATAAAATATGATTATTTGAAAGAATTATCAAGCATTCAGTATTTGGTAGCTGATTGAATAGAGAGATGGTCCATTTTCTATTGAAACCAGTATATAAGAAGATGAACTCTCACGTGAAAGTTTTTCCTGGGTCTTTTGGTATTTTCGGTAACAGTCATCACACAAAAATGCGCTGTGTTTTGTTGTTTGAAAAGGCACCTAATCTAGTTATAAGATTTTGGACAAACGCGACACGGCTTTAATTATTCATTGAATTTTCTGTCCCGTTGCACTGAAAGCGACAAATCCATTCCAGTAATCAGAAAAAGCTGCTAAAAGCAGAGCCCGTTGTCCATTTCGACCATATCATAAGCAGCTGTTTATAAATAACTACAGTTAACGGAAGCTACAAAGTGTCAGCATGTAAAAGAACGTCAATGCTTACTTCAAATATACATGAATTAATGGCGGCGTAGTTCCATGCTTAAAGATCATAGCCGCCGCCATATAGCTGAAATATTGCTGCGTGCGGTGTAAAACAACAAACTAAATTATAGACTAAACAACACAGCTTGCATATATATAAAAACCTGTCAATACATTCCAACTCTTCACATATGGTTTACATATATAATTACATCAAAATCATCTCAAACACATGATAACTAGAACTTTTCTACTTTTCCATACCCTTGCGAAAAAAATGAATTCAAGCTATTATGGTATTTCGACCCTAAACACCTTATAAAGTGACACCATAAACGTGTGTGTTATTTACATATATCGCCTTGCATGCATTTAAATAGATGAGAATTACAAGACCTTTTACGGTTTTATTGTAATTTACGATCACTGAAAGGAGTTCAAATGTATGTCTATCTTGTCAATGGTTAATATAAAAATGGACTAAATATAAATCATAATAAACCTGCCATAACTATACCATGCACTATATCTATGGTAGTACTCACGTTTATCCTTCTATTATGACAACGCTCCTCCTCCTTCACCAACAACCTTTGCCAATATGCACACACTTCTTGAACCAAACAATTCCAGAGAAGGGACTTCCCAGCAACCGCTAACACGTAAAGCAATTCAGAAAGTAATTCATAACAAACTATAAGCACGATGCTCTTGAGCAAAGGCAGTGTATTGAATTGACAAGCAAATATTCCATATGCACCTAAGAGACTAATTATACAGACCAGTCCCGACCACAGTGTAGCAGAACGTCCCTTGAGTAAAGCTATTAAAATGTGATATTGCTAATTTGCCGGGCCGGATCACTTTTCATCTTCAGTTGGACATCAATACTTTATCACTGTGGTGTAATATCTCACAAAATGTAATGAATCATTCACTCAAGGGCAGTGCAGGCCTGTAAATATTCCCTTTCCTGCTCCAAATATTTGTGCCTTTTCTTGCACAGTCTCTTCAGGGACCACCGGTTCGGAATTATATTTAGGAATGCCATTTCGGACCAAGCAATGGCGCTCTGAAGATAATTAGATCTCGATGCAAGAAGCACACGACACCTGTTAGGAGCTGACGTGTGTTAAATTAAAATCATGATATAATTTCACAAATGCCCAACTTTGCTAATCATTTCAAAATTTGATTTCTAAATTTCAGCCGGTTGATGCGTAACGTTTACTTAGTTTAGAACAGTGTGCATTACGATGAGATAGAATTACATGTGTAATGTCATTTTTGTCAGGATTAATAGCTTTTATTTCTTTTCCAAACATATATAACAAATCACATAATGTGGCATTCAACACATACTAAAGCCCAACTAATGATTGAAAAAGCTCATATTTCTTCTTAGGGCATATATAACAAAACAAACATTGTGAAAATCGACACATACTAAACCACAACTAATAATTAAAAGCTTACATTTCTTCTTAGGGCATATATAACAAAACAAACATTGTGAAAATCGACACATACTAAACCACAACTAATTATTAAAAGCTTACATTTCTTCTTAGGACATATATAACAAAACAAACATTGTGAAAATCGACACATACTAAACCACAACTAATCATTAAAAGCTTACATTTCTTCTTAAGACATATATAACAAAACACTCATTGTGAAAATCGACACATACTAAACCACAACTATCAATTAAAAGCTTACATTTCTTCTTAGGACATATATAACAAAACACTCATTGTGAAAATCGACACATACTAAACCACAACTAATAATTAAAAGCTTACATTTCTTCTTAGGGCATATATAACAAAACAAACATTGTGAAAATCGACACATACTAAACCACAACTAATTATTAAAAGCTTACATTTCTTCTTAGGACATATATAACAAAACAAACATTGTGAAAATCGACACATACTAAACCACAACTAATCATTAAAAGCTTACATTTCTTCTTAGGACATATATAACAAAACACTCATTGTGAAAATCGACACATACTAAACCACAACTATTAATTAAAAGCTTACATTTCTTCTTAGGACATATATAACAAAACACTCATTGTGAAAATCGACACATACTAAACCACAACTATTAATTAAAAGCTTACATTTCTTCTTAGGACATATATAACAAAACACTCATTGTGAAAATCGACACATACTAAACCACAACTAATAATTAAAAGCTTACATTTCTTCTTAGGACATATAAAACAAAACACTCATTGTGAAAATCGACACATACTAAACCACAACTAATAATTAAAAGCTTACATTTCTTCTTAGGACATATAAAACAAAACACTCATTGTGAAAATCGACACATACTAAACCACAACTAATCATTAGAAGCTTACATTTCTTCTTAGGACATATATAAAAAAACACTCATTGTGAAAATCGACACATACTAAACCACAACTAATCATTAAAAGCTCATATTTCTTCTTAATCAGGACATATATTAAAAAGCACATTGCGACAGTCAGCGCATACTAAACCATGAACAATGATTAAAAGCTGAAATTTCGCATTCACGCATACATAACAAAACACACAATGTGTCATTTAGCCCCTACTGAACCACAAATAATTAAACAAAATCTATTGTTAGTAAAGTATTACTGGCATCAGGTGTTACCAGCATGTACCAATACAAACAGTGCCATAAGGGTATTTAACCGGTTTTGAAAATCACCTGGTTCAAGTTGTACACCACAACATGGATCAGAGGCTACAACATGTTCATGATCATTACAAAATGTGATTTGCAGGGTTTTTAAGATCGTCTTTGATCGCATTTGATCTCTCTTTTGGGTGAGTTCATTATGTCAGATAGGTAAATGCCGCATGTTGTTTTGACTAATTGGAGGTGTACTGGGATGTATGGGCTATGGGCTGTTGGAAATATGGGGAGACAACCGATGTCATGAATGAGAGCATCAGCCATATTTTGTTCAGATTACAAGAGAAATGAAACAAAGACTAATTCACAAACCCAAATAACCTAAAACTTATTCGTCAAATGCATAATTTGTGAAAGTATCATTTCATACGTAAAGTGAAAGTTGCAAAAAGAAATTGCATTTATACAAGCAGCTGTGCGTTGAATACAGATAAAACTGGGTCCAAGAACGTTTTGCACTTGCATGGATCCGACGTGTGTTGAATTGGTACAATATCATAACGTTGCGTGTGGATTTATGTTAAAAAGCTTCATAAATGTGTATTTACTCCCAACAAAATATGACATTATACGGGACACTATGTGTTACGGTACTGCAGAACGTTATTCACACTTGTAATGTTTCAGTTGCTCATGATACTGATCACTGCATTGTCTGGTCGATATTCGATTATTTACAGATCGCCGCCATAACGATGGAATGTCGGCATTAAACAACAATTGCTACATTAAACACTCCAACAATAGGCCTTATAAACCCTCTGAACTTTGAAATCAGATTTTGAGATTTCTAAAAGTGATGCCATTCTTTGGTAGCAGTCTGTAGAAATGAGTGAGCATTGATAATGAATTAGTTTGAATAAACGATTTAACAACATACGATTCTCATCAATAACACCGAGAAAGGTAAAACAGATGAATATAATTTATAGTGTACCCTGGTTATAATGCCCCTTGTTATAATGCCCAGGGTTGTAATGCCACCCTGAATATATAATGCGACGATTTTCCCAGAACGGATTTCTTGCTCTTACAGTACCTTGGTTCCTGTGCCAAACTGGGTCTAATGCCTTTTATCCATGTGTTAGGAACAAAAGTCATTTCCCCAAGATTATTATGCCAATTACACTGGCTTCAGATAGTACATATACCTTTTGTTAACCGACATGACTCAAATTAATTAACTCGTAAATGCTTTAAGTAATCATGTAATCCCAGATAGGATAACACGTGTGACAATACACTTCTAGTGAAATGGGCGTTATCAGTGATAATAACTATGTACATTTATGCATTAACGTATGTATTGTTTGGCTTTCTCAATAGTATATAGTATACTTTTCTGACACGTTTCGGCATTTAGGTGAAAATACACTTTCGGATAAAATTATGTCCATACTTGAAAATTTAGAATGACACAGTTAGATTGTGGGCTCTGTGTTCCATGGGGCGGTATGTCAATCTGTTCATTGTGCGTTACGCCGCTTTTAGCAATAGGCCAGCAACATCACAACGGTGGACGCCAGAAATGGGCGTCACGAATTGTACATATGAGGGGAATCGAACGTGACGAGCGAAAGCTTTCACCACTAGACCACCCCACCTCCCCTCGCTGATAAGATGCGTGTAGTATTGCCGGGGAAACCTTATCATATACGCCACCATTCAATAACTTTGTAAAATTTTGTTTTTTGGAAATTCGTTTCCTGTGTTGCAAACGTCACAACGGAAACAGGAACGGTTCATGGCAAGTGGTATATCCGAAATACACTCAGGATGTATTCTAATTACTACTTTTATGAATAATGGATTGAATTCTTTATTTGGCGTGAGCTGGGTTGATTAATTGCAAATACATGTGAATTCAACGTCAATGTGATATATAATGGCGGTCTTTATATAATCATATCTGCACCAGACATTCCAGTGACCGATATCATGAGCATCCATCTACGCAACTACGATAAGTGACAGGCACCAATCAAGTAAGTGAACTATCCGTTATCTCTACAACCGGCTTGTCTGGTCCAGGTTCGACTCCGGCTACGTTACACATATCTGTTGTTGAACTCTTCGATAAGAACTCTGTAGAGTTGTCGGTCGGACAGCGTTTTGGGAGAGGACGGTCTTTTGATTCCATGCCGGAAAATTGCCTATTGTGCCATCTGGGCACCAAAGTCTCTGGCACGATCAGTGCGTGAGCGAGTGGGAATTTACGCCGCTTTTAGCAATATTCCAACAATATCACGACAGGGAACATCAGAAATGGACTTTCCTTACTGTGATTATGTTCCGGAATCGAACCTGGGTCCTCGGCGTGACGGGTGAAAGCTTTAATCAGTAGGCTACCCCATCTCACCATGAGGCCGTGCTTTATCGTCCATGAATATCTAAATTCTCTCCGATTGTACCATCATACAGTGTGATGTCCAAGATGTCAGCAGATTTTGTGCCTCACTGTAACACGCTGCTTACATGGCTGTCATGGTCATGTTTGAATCCTGAAATTGTTTTTGTCTGCCTCTCACTCGGATACGATTATCTATTAGATCCAGATGACATCACCATTGAACAGTAGAATGCGAATACATTTCAATGCGAATGCGAATACATGACAATGCAATGACGTCATGAACTTGATGACGTCACAATGTTATGAGATCGTTGCACTCCAAATCTAATGCCAGTGCTTTGTCCAGAGATGTACATTTTTCACTGAAAACTAATGAAGAATGATTTTGGATGATAAATAGAATGTCACCCTCGTGTCTACTGATATCAATCGTATCAACACTTGTTGATGAAGGCTGAAATATGTGTTACGTTATCAACTCGTGTTGATATATTTGATATCAGTAGACACTTGGGTGAGATTCTCCATATATCATGCTCATGAGATTTAGTCCTGGTTCTGTCTCAGTTATTGTGTATGTGTTTTTGTAATTATCTGTACAATCATGAGATCTCTAAATAAATGTCGACAGGAAACGACTGGCATAGTATTAGTGAGTGAGTTTAGTTTTACGCCGCTTTAGCAATATTCCAGCACTTTCATGGCGGGGGACACCAGAAATCAGCTTCACGCATTGTACCCATGTGAGGAATCGAACCCGGTCTTCGACGAACACTTTAACGACAAGGCTACCCCATCGCCCCGAAATAGTATTAAAGATATTGGACTGCGAGTTTTAACATCACCGGCAGGGACAAGTGTGATTTGCAAAAGTTGTTTTGTTGTTTATCAATATTCTAGCTATATGGCGGAAGTCTGTAAATAATCAGGATACGATAACAGCGAGACTGACCACACGATCCCGTTAGTCGGCTCTCACGAAGATCAATTCTAATCCGGATCTTCATGGGTCGTATTCGAGTGTGACTATATAGGGTTTGCTTCATGTAATTCCAGTTATGTGGGAAGATAGTGTAGAGTGTTCAGTATGACGTTCCAAATACCTCAAATGAAATCTCCAAATCATCAGCCTATGTCTTCAACTGATCAACGCTCCTAATGGCAAACTGCCACATTTGCCGAAGCTCATCAAAGCCTATTCTTGCTCATAAATGCTGGTAGTTCAAATACGGGTACTAAATACTCTCCTTACATGGTATAAGGACTATGGTAACACCAACATTAACGGCGTGTCGGAACATTTGTGGCGCCTGGTAATGTTTAACTTAAATAAGAAAATATTCTAGCATTTATTTCGCTACACATACTAATGCATGACACCGTTGGCACACAGCCATGTTAAGTCCTGAGAAAATGGATCTCATAGAAGCGTATTCTGAGAAGTGTAATTGTCGAGCGTGTCCAGTCGGAATAACTGTCGATGGGTCTGGAAGCTTGTACGGTGGGATATACCTAGTGTGCAAGTCTGTGTGCGAATGGTTGGCAACATAGCTTCAAAGCCTTTACTCTTTTTGCTTGTTCGCTCAGTTTGGTCAGAGAACCATTCTCTGATTAATGTTCCCTCTCTATTCAAAGACGTTATATTACAATCGGATGTGTTATCACTTATTTCCCTGGTACGCTAGTCACACCGAAGACCCGGATTCCAGTGTGTGAAGTTAATTTCTGGCGTCCCCAGAAATTACTGTTGGAATGTTGCTAAAAGCGGCGTAAAACTAAACTCACTCACTGAAACTGTCCCTTGATGAACCAAAATAGATACAACGAGTATTGCAGTTTTACGCAGTAGCCTGTCACATGATACTGCCAACCAGGAAGCTCTGTGATCACGAGGCCTCAGGCAGGGATATGTCGTCGATCTGCTCAAGATCTCATCGACTGACACAGTTCTTGTCACGAAATGATCATGAGGTAAGATATGAATGTATTCCTACTTTGGTACATATTGAAATAAGTTATATAAGTCAAACTAAGAGTACTGCACATATGCATATATATGTTGACTTGACAGATCTTCGAATTTGCAGGTGTAGTTACCGTTCGATCTGGTTGACGTGTGGAGTCGCGTGTCTCAGTGCTCCCTATCAATGTTCGCGAATGAACCTGGACGTATTTTAGATATGTGATTACTCTGCGATGCTCATCCGTGGTATTCGTGATTGGTCATAATTTTAGATGCTTGGGAATCGTTCAGAAGTATCAGATGTTTTACGTCGGACATTTTGCGCAGTTCGTTGAACTCGTGTCAATGTCAGTTTGAACAGGGCTACCCGACCGAACACGTTATGCAGGGTCATATCCTAGCTTGTCTTACGTGACAGCACAGTCCTCCCTGCAGACACATTCTGTGCTAGGCAACACCACAACAACACAATTGGGGGCGTGAAGAAAAACTACCCAGATAATCTCCAGAGTAAACTGATGGTCGAGCATGCTTTCGAATTTGATAATACTCCAGTCGATTAAAGAAACTACCCTGCTTCTGGTCCACTGATTGATTGATTGATTGATTGATTGATTGATTGATTGATTGATTGATGGACTCAGCAATATTCCAGCTATGTTGCGGCGGTCTGTAACTAATCGACTGTGGACCAGACAACCAATATATGTTGACTTGACCAGACAACCCGGGAAAAAACACCATGACCACTGATCTTTTGGGATACATGACGTGTCAACTAACCAGCCAGCTTAGCAAGAGAGTAAGGCCACTTACAATGTAATTTACTTTTTTCTAGACATTCTCGTTACTGGCAGTTATTTCAGAGGGTTAGAATATAACTGAAAACGTTTAAAACAAATCGGGACATTTCAGCTCAATGGTAACATTACGAGAAAGTTAACATCTTAAGTTCGTCGAATGACGATTAAAACGCCATCATCACCCCCGTGTTTGGTATCATTGAGGTTTTACATCGACAAGGTAGATGGAATTCTACGAGATTTGAGCCTTTTTTGCCCGACTATTTACATGAATGAATATTGTTTTAAGCTGATTATATCAATATTCCAACAGTATCACAAATACACTTTACATGTTGTGCCGACGTAGGGAATCGAACACAGGTGTTTGGCAAGACGTGCGAACAGGCTCACCTCTCTATTCGCCTACATCTCTATTCGCCTACATTCTTGAAACAACGCTCCATGGTCTGTTGACCACAGATTACACTATGATAAACGATCCCTATGATATGAAACAAGACTATTCTAAAATTGAAAGAAGAAAAAGGGATATGCAGAGGTATAAAATGACTTATAAGAAATATTAGGAAGACAGTTTCCCAGAATGTTTGGGATATGTACATTTAATGCCCAATAGATGTACACAGAGTGTAATTTTGAAATATTTCCAATTACTCAGATTACTTTAACAACCAATACTTATTTACTCAAGACTGGAATTAGAGAATCATCATTATGCACATTTTGTAAACAGGCATGAGAGTCTGTATGGCATCTACTATTTGACTGTAGGTTTATAAAGGGAGTGTTAATCGAACTATCCTCATTTTTGGGGTGATATTTGAGACGTAGCGATTAGAGACTAAACCGCCCCTCCATTCTTCCGATTATGTACCCTATGGTAGGAATGTTAATATATTTATATAGGTATCGATTTATATTGTAAATCCAATAGACGTAACATAACACTCACTGGATTCATCTGCAGGTAATGTCTGTCACAATCGCTGTGCTCTAATAATTCACAGTCTATCCAGCACGACATTGATAAACATACAAAAGATCGTTGGCAATAAATAGTAGCTCAAGAGAGACTGACATACTTAATTTATGAGGCAGCATTGTACCCTTGGTGGGAGTTATTAACTTCTTGTTAGGGTGGTGGTGGGGTACAGTTCTGTGCTCATTTGTAAATAAACCCACTGCAGTCGTCAAATTAGCCCACAGATAGTGTGTACAAAAGGTACTATTTTTAACATTATCGTAATCCTGAGATGTTTTAATATCCACGCAGTTCTCTATTTTATCTCTATTATGTTTGTTGGGTCGACATACGGTAAACATGGCGGCTAGTCAATAAGTATCTCTCAATATGTGTACCACCAAATGTTTCTAATCAAAGCCGTTATAATTTGCCAAACTCTGATAATCTCCAATGTAATGCAGGGTTCGTGTCTCACTTAATTAAATCTCTTCTTCCATCTACTGTTAAAGCATGGAATTCGCTAGACCTAAATATTAGAATATGTTGAATCATTATCAAAATTTAAGACATTTATATCTTGCAACCTGACATTATCCCCAATCATCAAATTCTTCTTTGTCGTTTGCGACTTCGCTGCAGTTATATCTTTACTCTCTTTTTTTTTTTTTTTTTTTTTTTGGGGGGGTGGGGTGGGGGTGGGGGGGTGTCCTTTCCATTATTTCCACCAGTGTCCTCTATATGACAGATTTAGGTTTAGTAAACAACCGTTTTGCATAAAGTGTGGTACCATATGCTGTACTTAGTTTGGAATTATTGAATTCTTTATTTACACAAACGTATTTATTACTCTTTCTTTTTAAGATTGCGGAGAAAGCATTCACATAGGCTGATACAGTTTGCTTGCTAATCCTCTTTTCTTTTATTAATTTATTAATGGCTAATGTAAACATAAGAGTTGAAATGTGATCGTGACGAAGGTGCTCACTAACCTCTAAAGCTAGTTATATACTATTAGTCTTTTTTACGCATTTTGACTAAACTCTCTCTCTCCTTTGTCTACCCCTTTCCCCTCTCTCTCTTCAAGCAATCGCTTTTCCTTCTCCTTTTTCTTATCTCTCTCCCCTCTCTCCCTTCCCTATCCCCCTCTCTTCTTTCTCTACCCTACCCCGAGCCCCCTCTCTCTCTCCAAAACCTGAGACGTCTAATAGAAGCTACGTCACGTCTCACCAAAGAGAGACATTGGAAATCTCAAACGGTTTTGACACGCCCTTCCACAGATTCAAATAAACTGGGACGTTCACCCGTTCAACAGTTTTTGGGGGTTTTTTTCAACCCGGTCCGATTGGAGTAACAAACTTACATCGTGATTGTTCTTAGAAATATTGGAATTCATATCATGCACGTAAAAACCCAGTGTTGACACGAAGTTTAATCAATACATATTTCAAAACCCGTTATCTGTTTTACAAGGTGTTTGATGACGACAATAAATTTGCGGCTGACATAACACGGTTCTTTCTCTGTCGATACAGGTAAACACCGTTATCTCGAAGTTGACATGACACGGGTCTTTCCCCGTAGATACAGGTACAGTTTAACGCCGTTATGTCGAAGTTGAAGGGTCCTTCATAAATATTTTGAGTTAAACGAATTTCGACACAACTGAAAAAATGAACAAATAAAGAACACGAAGGGACAAGTATTTACTTCGAAACAACCTACGTTCGACACATCAATGTTTGATTAACTTACTGTTCAAATGTCGTGTTGTGTTTTCCTATTGTTCAGATCTACGTCTACGATGCATGGTGACCTGCTCGTCCTGTCAAATACTGGGTGGTACAGTTCTCAGTTCAAAAGGCAGTGAAATAGGAGGCACAGCATGAAGCGCCAAGTCTTAAACCGCCCTCCAAGTTCCCTGAGCACTATACCCTCAGAAAGCAGGTATTCAATTTCACTCCGCATCACCAGCATCACCTCACCTCACCTCACCTCACCTCACCTCACCTCACCTCACCTTACTGCCTCTCACTTCATATCATCTTATCTCACTGTACTTCTAACCTCACTTTCTGCATCTCACTTCATATCACCTTATCTCGAATCACTTCGAACCTCACCTCACCTCACTACATCATGTTTCATATCACCTTATCTCACGGCACTTCTAACCTCACCTCACCTCTATGCATCTCACTTCATATCACCTTAGTCCACATCAGTCTAATCTCACCTCGCCTAACCTAACTGCATATCACTTCATATCACTTCTCATTTCTCATCTCACGTCAACGCCCCAACCTTATATCACTACACGGTATGTAAGCAGCAAGAATCATGTTTTGTTCACATCATGTTTCAGATTATCGTCCAGTTGGAGAGATGAGATTGAAGGAGAAGAGGTTGACATTGAAGAGTAATTATCAATATTTAGACAGTTCCTATTGTTGATGTTGTTGTTTACAGTTTTTCAAACTGATATTCATTAACAGATGGTACTTGCGCGTCTGGTGATTCATACTGAGGTATAGGAAGGACAGCCTGGCTGCCACATTATTGTTTCTGAGTATAGGACTGGTTTGTAATGCGAGTGAGTTGGGAGAAGGGAAGAGTGAATGAGTGGGTTTGATTTTACGGCACTTTTAGCAATATCCCAGCAATATAACATCGGGTAACTTCAGAAATTTACTTCCCGTATGAGGACTCGAAATCGGCTTTTTGGCGAGACGAACGAACGTTTTAACGATTGGGTTACCCCACCAACCTGTGGTTTGTAAATTACTTATATTACATATCCTTTACATTATGAAATCATAACGCAATATCCACTCGCTACACGTTTTTGTATAGTTATGAGTATATAACTTTTGTTGCAGTCAACAGATAACATGACAAATTTGACATTTCGACAGGGAGGTCAGCGTTGATTATGATGATGAATACGAATACGAAAGCAGTTTTGAAGAATATACCAGCGAGGACGAAGAAGAGGCAGGAGAAGAGGGTGATATGGAAAGTCCACCAATGTATGTTTTTCTTTGTCTTACATGTTGTCTCATACCTGATGAACTGACGTACAAAGGAAAGTACACACTGGACCTTTGACCAAAATGTGATGTACAAGTCACACACATTATGTACATACTGTACATAACTGACAATGTTGTGACCTGTACGTCACAATCAAAACACTTTTCTGAATGTTTACGTTGATTTTTGAAAAATATACTAAAAGATAACAGATACGTACTTTCTGTTGTTCGTCAGTTTAAATGGTTTTCAGATATACTTGATCGTTTGTGTGCGTAGCTAGAAGAGAGTACCCCCGTGTCGTAACTGTTATTAATTTAGAAAAGGATTTGGACAGTTTCGGCAGTATCACGAGCTGTGAACAGCCATCAGATAGGAATGATATCAAGTATTCGTCCAAAACTGAGCGTATCGTGCCAAACTGGTGGACAAGTTGTTCAAGTCATAATGTGGAATCTCATCTGACAACTTTCTGTCACTGATGCGTGAAATTCAAATGCCATTTGTGCTGGAAAGTAGCATGGCAATAGATGACAATAATATGTCTAAGTGTCATCCAGCAAAAATGAAAAAACCAAAAAGCCGAGGTTTCCATAGCACATAAACATGACAATCATATTCAAAGATACATCCATGTACATTTCATATTAATTTACCCATTACTCCCATCAGAATCTGTTTGTGGAAACATTTAGTTTCCAAGGCAATTCTAATTAAGTTATACTGTAGATAAAACTCTTTTTTGCGACAGGGTAGTCTAGTGGTTAACGCATTCGCTCGTCACGCAGGGTTGTATTCCTCCTATTGTAAACACACCCATTAGGCATCGTATCCAAGTCGCGTAGATCGATGCACATGTTTTTGATCACTGAATTGTACGGTCCCGGTTCGATTATTTACAGAAGGCTGGAATATTGAAATATTCCCCCACCCCCCGCATCCCCACCCCACCAAAAAACAAAAAATCCCCCAAAACATAAAAAAAAAAATAAATAAGCATGTGCGTGTACAAATGTTGTCAGTTTGTTGGTGCTTTTTCCTCATTTTAACAGTCACATGCACATGTATATTTTCAGTGAGTGGACATCTATAGACCTTGAAAATGGCGTGCGCCTGCTCCTTCCCGAAAACGTGTCAGAATTCAGATGTAAAGCCATCCCACTTTGGGCTGACAAACGCATGGAGATGTTGTCTCAGTTTCCACACTTCCACGACGAAACCATGGTCAGCGAGGTATACGAACTGGAAGGCGATAATATACAATCTTTGAATTGCAAGCCAAAGTACCTACAGATCCCGCTCGTCCTGCCAACCACGAGACTTGACGTCCACGTTCTCTTCCGCTTCTATGTCATGGTGCGCGGCGATGGTGGATGGACACCAGTTCCGGCACAATACGAGGTACACAGTTCAGATTTTTCACTCAGTGCAAACTTCAGGCCGAGTATATAACTCTCTTAAAGAAAATTTGGAGCTCAGAGCTCATTGCTCGAAACCAGTTCAAAGCCACTAATACCTTTGCTATGCCAGTCCTTTATTGCTATTATTCGTTTTTGGATCAGTTGACTGTACAAAACAAGATACCCATAGTCTTGACCGCCTGACCGTCAAGACAAGGAATTCCGCAGCTAGTTTAGGCTTGAAAGGTTTGTTGGACAGAATCTGACATTTGAGGCTGATTTTGATGTACCGCTGGACAGCAGTGGGAGTAAACCAGGTGGATTTATACACAGAAAGTGCTGAAAGTCGGTCATTTCTGGAGACGCTTTCTGATAAGCCACTGCATCGTGTGTACATGCTGTATATGGAACAGAACAGTTATTCAGCCAGACCCTTCGCCTGTCTTTGCCTGTATGAAGTCGGCTGGTCTTAAATGTGAAACAGAGGGCATTCCGTTTCTGCTCAGGACCAGTCACTCCTCTGTCTTCAAAGTGGGATTCATGGGCAAAATATCGATATGAAATGTCGATTGTGCAATCAATTAACAGAGACAGCCCAAACTTTGGTCACTGGAAGCATTTTATTGCCATAAACAGCATATCTTATGAGACATGATGGCATGGCTCGTTGCTTCTACTACTTAAGGCTTTGACTCTGAGGTCCATCCATGATGTATTATCCAGCGTCAGAAGGGTTGTGCTCCCGCTGTTGAACTCGGACACTCTTCTGATATGCGTGATCAGGAAGTACCAAACCAAGGGCATCAAGCCCAATGGGGCAGGGGGTTGGGGTTGGTTGGTGACGAGAGTGTACTTGGGATGCAAGCAAGGCATTTCAAAGGTGAGGTCCGCATACTTAGGATACTTTTTTTCTGAATCTTTCCAATCATATTGATGTCAAATAGGACATACATTTCAATGACATGCATAAATTCACTGGCTTTATCGAAATTGTTTGTAGGTTGGAATTCTTCTGAGGCTGTATTTTACCCATTCCAGAGAAATATGAAAGTATCGTTTTCCAGGACGCCCTGTACATGTTCAGGGCCGTACCATGGATGGACCTCGGAGTGGCAAAAGCAACGAGCCATGACATCATGTCGTTTAAGATATGCTGATTGTGTCAAGCACGGGCATCCACTGACAAGGTGTTGCACAGTCTCGGTAAATTCATTTCACAATTACTGTTTTGCCCAGAACTGGCAAAAAGGCATTAATCCAGATTAAGGGCAAACATCAGGCAGGCTTCACGAGGCAGCCTTTACCAAGGTTAAACTTAACTCCCAAACTTTAACATTGCACTAAAGTTACTTTAGTGACGTACGATCACCTTTGTGGAAGAAGGCAAAGGGCCTAGATTTTCGAAGCTCTCTTATCGCATAAGTGCCATACATTAACATAGACTAACGACTATCTTAGCGTCAAGAAAGCTTCAAAAATCTAGACCCAGCTCACTCACGGACTATGGCACACAGACATACACCTTGCGCAATATGAATGCAATATTTTACATGACGTTTAAGCCTGCTTTACTTTACCTTCATGTAAAGTCATCACACCAATAAAGCCTTCGTGGAAACAATCGTCATTCAACTTGAAATCACATCTTGGAATCTGTGTTTAAGGATCAAACATTTATACCCTCTATCAACTAATTTTTCAATCACTGTGTATTTCAACGCAATCTATTATTGAGACCGAAAGCCACGAGCAATCAAACAAGTTTGACAGTGGAAACAATGTAATGCTTGGAGCTGTGTTGACCACAGCTACCCTAAGACTGCACTTTTTACGCCAGCAAAAACATATTATAAAACATTGTCCATTGTGCTGTAAAAGCGAATGAAAGGTTTTCCTCACTGGCATCTTTGTTTTAGGATTATCTTCTGAAATTCCCAATACAGGGAGGGAAGTACTTTGTGGCCTATGCTCGCCCAATACCAGAGTTCAGGAGGATTTCTAGAAATGCGTTCACATTCGTTTCTGACAAGGATAGACGCATCAAAGTGCACGTCCCAGAAGGTGCTGTGGACACCGAGATGACTATATCGGTGAAGGTACTTGATGAATTTTATGCTGGCAATAATGTTTTCATATGTTGACATTACTTTTCTTACAAGATGACATTACGTTACTGGTTATGACAATAAGTTGCAGAATTAATGGCAGAACGTTGCCGATCTGAGGACAATAAGGTGCTGGTGAAGGCAATATGTTGCTGAATTGATGACAAAACCTTGCTGAGGTGATGACAATAGGGTGCTGGTGAAGGCAATATGTTGCTGAAATAATGAAAAAACGCTGTTGCTGTGGTGCCAGTAGGGTGCTAATGATGGCAATGAGTTGCTGAGTTAATGACAAAATGTTGTTGATGTGGTGACAGCAGAGTGTTGGTGATGGCAATACGTTGCTGAAGTGATGGCAATAAGGTGTCGGTGATGGCAATACGTTGCTGAATTGACGATAATAATTTTCTTGTAATCATGATGGTTGTCAACACAAACACAAGTGACCCTCGCAATTGATAGGTCCAAACCTGTCACAAATGTAAGGAACCGAAACATTGCAATTCTAAACATTCAGTCAATTGTTGTCTTAATACTCACATCCAGCAGCGTTCTTTTAAGAGCCAATATTTGAATGATATTCATGCCTAAAATTACACACCAACGGGCTTATGATAATGTTCTGTCATTGCATATCCATAGTTAACTATGCCTCAACTCACATCCTCACAGGAGAGGTGCAGTAGCCTAATGGTTAAAGCGTTCGTTCGTCACGGGTTCGAATCCTCACGTGGGTACAATGTGTGAAAGCGATTTCTGGTGTCGTCCTCTTTGTTATTTCTGGAATATAGCTACAAGCGACGTAAAATTATTCTCACATCCACATCCCGTGGACAGACATGCATATGTTGATCTTCATCTCCTTGCAGGTACAACCAGTGGATACAAACAGACTGGAATGGTACAGAGCGTATGACCCCTCAGCATTTGAAGGGATCTATGCATTGTCCGATATTCTGAGTGTGCGACACCAAATGGAAAAAGTATTCAATATGAACACAACTGTCGAACTACCAATTGATGATTTGTCAGAAGAATATGAATTGAAATCCATCAGCATTGAAAATAATGAATACGTCGTCAGAGATCTTAAGAAAGAGAGTTCCTTGAACGACGTTGCTGCAATGCCTCACATTGTAAATAATGCTACAAGGTAACGTATAGAATCATGAAACATTTAAGAATAATTCATTTGCCAAAACACCTCAAATATCTGCCTTCAGCAGAGTCGAGTATACGATTTGGACAGAACAGTACGCATGTGTTTATGAATCTCCTGGACGATGGAGAAGCCTAGTGGTTAAAGTGTTCGCTCGTCACGCTGAAAACCGGGGTTCAATTCCACATATGGGTACATTCTGTGAAGCCCCTTCCTGGTGTCCCATGTTGTTGATGGAATATTGCTAAAAACAACGTTACTCATTACTCACTCACTTCAAAGTGAAACTGTGGATGGAACTGGCGTAAAACCAAACCCACTTTAACCCAAAATGTGACATTTCACACTCTTTACCAGTCACAAAGAGAACTGTTTACATTGCATCACATAACTTCCTCTTCAGTAACTTATTGTTCGGACACGTGATAATCCAGGACAGAATTGGTCTTCACCTGCCCATGCAAAAAGGCAACCAACAGGATCGGGTGGTCAGACTCGCTGACTTCGTTGATACATGTCGTCCTATCCGAGTTGCTTCGATCGATGCTTATGATATCAATCACTGTAATCGTCTGTCCGCCATAACGCTGGAAAACTGCTGTGTACGGAGTTAGACAACAAACAAACCCAACAAACTCAGAAATAATTGTTGTACCATTCCAGAACTTTTGTAAGAGATATCACTGATTTCTTTAATTTATACTTTCATAAACATGCATATGCATATTTCATTCAATAGATAATGTATTGATAATGCCAGGTACAAATCAATACAGTTTGAGATATAAGTACTATGGAGAGAAGGCCCCATTTATGATGGAAATTATTTATTTTACTATTTTATGTTGATATATGATTTTCCACAAGGAATATTTCGAAAACACTTTCTATGTTTAAAGTTAGATTTGGAAGCATATTTTAAATACTGCATGTGTGGGTATGTCTCTTCGCAGCAATGATGATGTGATTTATAGTCTATTCTCACGTTGAGTACCAAACCAAATCATGTTTTGTTTTTGATAATTTCAATGGATATGGATAAAACTTGTAAAGACAAATTTGTAGGTTTATCCAAAAGGACTCGATGTTATGTTTCAGTTGTCAGATGGCTTGTGTTCGTCGAGGTGTACCTTCAGCAGCTCTGAAACAAGCAGCTCTCTTCCAAGCCGGGAGAATAGACATATGCACTATTCTGATGTTCATCTCAAAAGACAACAGAGACAGGTGGCTAACTGTTGAGGTGGTAGGATCCAATTCCGCAGATCGAGTAGCTGAATTAAGGCAACAAAGGAACTTTTTTGAGATCCTTGGAAGCAGATCAGGATCTCTGTGGATAAATCTAAACGACAGGATACGAGTATATCTGGCAGGGAATATGAGAAGCGCAGAACAGGTAAAGAAGACTAAGTACACGTTTCAGTACAGTCACCAGTCGAGGAACAATTTTATCCAGTTCAGGACTCAGAAAGTAGTTAGTGGATCGACCTACAGCATTGTCGAGGTTTCAGTTGCTGGACAACGGGTTCATGAAGTCCACTTCACCTATCCTGATGCAGGATGTGATTTAAAGGGCATAAAAAATCTATGCACACGTGGTGCACCAACAAGAAAAGAAACCCAATACTACCCCACACCTGTTGCTCAAGATCCACCTTCCGAGCCAGTGTCTTGTGGGACAAGCGATACTGGTTATAATACTGAAGAATCTGGGAGACAGGAAAACACAAACAGTGAAGCGACACCGCGAGGAAGGAGTGGGTCATTTACAGTGTCAACCGTGAGTAATGAAAGTGGAATGGATAGCGGCACATCTGCAACGGTATCTGAGGGAGAATCTAGCTCCTCTAGGTCCAGACTTTCAAGAAGTGTATCCATGCCTGCAACGGCATCTCATAACCGTCCACCCAGCAGCAACGTCCTGGGAAGCACGTGGCCAGAGGGGACAGTTGCATCTTCATCTCCTTTAGGTAATACTGAATATTTTGTCCTCTGAAGCAGCACCTCGCTTGACCTACATGTCCACAAATTCGCCTTTCTTAAATCCTCCATTTTCAATTTTACTTCCTGCTTTTATATGCCCATTGACAGTAATTTGTTTAGAGTCATTGTGCCTATACAGAGATCAACATATTCTATTATATTGCTTATCTGAACTCTGAACATGTTTCGGAATAAGCAGAACGTCACTCAATTCTAGCTTATGTTAAATATCCTATGATGGTTTGTTTGATCATAAGATGTCCAAGCGAACATTCTAATTTCAGACACATGGCGTTTAAATCAGTAAATCTAGGCCTTATCTAGTTTTCTAGAAGACGTCGTGTTCATTTCCTGTTGCAGAACATCCAGTGTTAACGCAACGTAAACCCGTGATGTTTTGTTTGATCATAAGGTGACCAAACATACTTTCTATTTTCAGACACGTGGCTTCAAGATGATTGTGGCCATGCCATAAATAGCAGTTTTACATTAATTTCTTGACAACGTTTGTGTTCATTTTCTATTTCAGAACATCCAGTTCTGACACAAGAGAGTCTCCTGGTGTTAGGCAGGTACGTCACCTTACGAGATTGCCAGGAGGCCCTCATGACCCTCGGCATGAACTGGGACACAATTTGCAAAATCAAAAAGGAAGCTAAAGACCAAGACGTCAATGACGTGTTTCTTCTTCTGTTGAGATGGTACCAGAACATGAGAACAACAATGGACACTGTTCTTCTCATCAAAAAGCTAGAGCGTGCCTTCAAGAAAGTTGGTCGTTCAGACCTATCTAACATACTTGCAACGGTTAGGAGAAAGCGCAGAGGACTTAAAAACAAAGACTTTGCGTGAAACTGAACTGCCTGAACTGCATATCATGTCATTTGTACTGTGAATATGTTTCATCAGCTTCTTACATATTAAGCTCAAATATACGAATCTGATCAATATGAATAGATTCTAGTACATATTTACAATTGGAAATAAAGGACTAAAACTGTCAACGTTGATGGTATATCAATTCATCTGTAAGTGTGTTACGGTTTCGGATTGGTTATCTCCGTTGTGTTATGACACCACAACGACATGTCACGTTTGAATCAGCAATGGGTACCTCAGTCGAAAGTGACAGCTGCAACCAGTGCCTCAGAAGTTAGTAGCAGTACCATCATAGACCGTCTGTGTCTCCGCCGCAGTCAACAATATCGGAGCTGCAATGCCTCGGTCTGTAAACATTCGAGTCTTGACCAGACAGTCCGGTGATCACCATCATGAGAATCTATGTTCACAATCAGAATACGGTGTGTCAACCAATTCCAACCTGATTCTAAGCTGTACACCACTGAAATGTGTTGTTTTATATTGTTATATTGCTATTTATATATTGTTCATTTATTCTGAGAGTGAAGGTTTGACTCTATCAACCAAGAAGACTACAGTCTGGAGAATGCATCGTCCCAAATATGGCATATGCCGATTTCCACTTCTCATCTTTCTTGGAGTGGGCCTTTGAAAATCCGGGTCTTCAACCACCCATGCTTGTCGTTATCAGCGAAAAACGGGATCTCATCGTCAGGCTCACTGACTTAGTTGACATGTCCCATATGCGTAGAACAGTGCTTATGCTATTGATCACTGGATTGTCTGGTCCAGACCCAAACATTTACAGACCGCCGCCATATATCTGGAAAATCGCTGAGAGGGGCGTTGAATACCAAACCAAACATTTCAAGAGCAAAGGAAGGAGTATCATCCTTGACTTGGAGTCCAAGTCCGCATGGAAACTGGTGAGGATCCGGGTTAGAATTGATCTTCAGTTACTTTTTGCCACAACACTGGCTCACAATTCGTCGTAGCAATGAGTGTAATTTAAGTGGTTCGCGGGAAATTATGTAGGCTATTTTGCGCACTGTTCGCGTCCTGTTTATACACATGACACGCAGTGCGTGATCGAAAATGGTGCGCATTGTCACGCAGTCTCACGACTTATTCACGTCTTTGGTCTAGATTTTCGAAGCTCTCTTAGCGCGAAGATACTCGGATAGTTAATGTTAAGGTATGGCACTTACGACTATCTAGACGCTGAGAGAGTTTCGGAAATCTAGCCCCAGGGACCCAATTTCTCAAAGCGATCGTAGTGCTACGACTGTTGTATGTCTATGTTAAAGTACGGGAGTTACGATCACCTTAGCGCTACGCTTGCTTTGGTGAAATTGGCCCAGGTCACGTATTGCTGGTGCATCGTTTACGTCCAGTGTACAGCATGGTACGCCAGCATTGCCACAGCCACTTTGTGTTATATTTTGCCCGTGCTTTGTCCCACTTTACGCCACCCTTTATAAATAACATCACCCAAAGCTTCATGCATTCCTTGACTTGCTGTGGGTCTTCAAAATGTTGAAAATAGAGAACAGGATCTTTATGCAGGGAAGGAAAAAGGAGGGCGGGGCACTGTAAAATGCGCAAGATATATGATAATAACATGCTTCTACTCAGGACCCTATCTTCACTGTTCACTGTTCAACAATCTTGGCCACGACATCATCTTAGGCACCATAAAAACACCAGGTCGCCTCATGACAGTAAGACACTCACAGATGCGTGGGAGTAAACTTAAAGATGCCCTGTAACAACTTGAACATCTTTGCCAAAGACCTGTCCATTGCGATAGATCATGTATCAAACTTCAATTCAGATATGTGGAGCATGTTACAAGTAAAAGAAAGACATTCAAAGCCGAAACAGCAGCTGCCTGGTGGTGGTGTTGTTCATTTAGCTTTATAATGCAATTGGTCTTGATGGTACAAAAGATAACTTCAGCGCAATACGGTTTATTCAAATGTATATAAACCAACCAAAGTACGCTCTCTTCTCTCTAGTCTTTTCCAGGTTTGTTATGACCTTCTTTTGACACACACACACGCGCGCGCGCGCGCGTCTGTATATGGGTACGTGGAGCGGGTATTATCTGACAGTTCACCTTCTATTACAAAAGTGGCATGTGTACTACGTTGTATAAGAGTACCAGGTTCTTAGTTCTTGATTAGTGTGTCATTTTCTGTACCTCAACAACAAGAGAGTTGCCCAGAGAAGTAAACGCCCACTATCTGTAGCCGTTTGGGAGTTTGCTTGACCCTATGATTTTATTATTATTAATATAATTTTTATTGCTTCTGTCTGTCTGGACCCGTGAAGGTCCCGGGGTAGAATAGGCCTTTGGCAACTCATGCTTGCCGTGAAAGGCGACTATGCTCGTCGTAAGAGGCGACTAACGGGATCGGGTGGTCAGGCTCTTGACTTGGTTGACTCATGTCATCGGTTCCCAATTGCGCAGATCGATGCTCATGCTGTTGATCACTGGATTTTCTGGTCCAGACTCGATTATATACAGACCGCCGCCATATAGCTGGAATATTGCTGAGTGCGGCGTAAAACTAAACTCACTCACTCGCTCACTCTATCTGTCTGTGTCTGCCTTTCTGTCTGTCTCTGTTTCCGTCTGTCTGTGTCTGTCTCTGTCTTTCTGTCTGTCTGCTTCTGTCTTTCTGTCTGTCTCTGTCTGCTTCTGTCGGTCTTGCTGTGTCTGTCTGCCTGTGTTTGTGTGTGTGTGTCTGTCTGCCTTTCTGACTGTCTCTGGCTGCTTCTGTCTGTCTGTCTGTGTTTGTGTGTGTGTGTCTGTCTGCCTTTCTGACTGTCTCTGGCTGCTTCTGTCTGTCTGTCTGTGTCCGTCTGTGTGTGTTTCTGTCTTTCTGTCTGTCTCTGTCATCTTCTGTCTGTCTGTGTTTAAATTTGTATGCGTGTGTCTGTCTTTCTGTCTGTCTGTCTGCTTCTGTGTTTCTGTCTGTCTCTGTCTGCTTCTGTCTGTTGGTCTGTGTTTGTGTGTGCGTGTCTGTCTGGCTTTCTGTCTGTCTCTGTCTGCTTCTGCCTGTCTGTGCTTGTATGTGTGTGCGTCTGTCTGTCTCTGCTTCTGTCTGTCTGCTTCTGTCTGTCTTTCTGTGTTTGTATGTGTGTGTGTCTGTCTGTCTCTGGCTGCTTCTGTCTGTCTGTCTATCTGTGTTTGTGTGTGTGTGTCTGTCTGTCTTTGTGTTTGAGTGCCTCTGTATGTGTGTGTGTCTGTGTGTGTCTGTGTGTATATGGAGTGACATTCAAGTACACCACTGTGAGTTATTGGGAATCCGATTATCTAAAGCGAGTGAGTTTAGCTTTACACCGCACTCAGCAATTTTCCAGGTCTGCAAATAATCTAGCCTGGACCAGACAATCCAGTGATCAACAACATCAGCATCGACCTGCGTAAGTGGGAACCGATGACGTTGTAAACCAAGACAGCGAGCCAGACCACCCGATCCCGTCAGTCGCCTCTTACGACAAGCACAGTCGCCTTTAATGGCAAGCATGGGTTGCTGAAGGCCTATCACATCCCGGACCTCAACGGTTCTCCGATTATCTAAACTTCGAAACGAATGTTAACATAATTATACAGGTACCGATTTATTTTGTAAAACCAAGAGACGTAACATTGTATACGTCTTCAGATAATGTCTGTCACAAACGCTGGGCTGTAAAAATTCACAGCCTACCCGGAACAACATTGCTTAGCATACAAAAGATCGATTGCGATAAATGGTAGCTCAAGACAGACTGAGATACATGTGCTTAATTTATGAGGCAGCTTTGTACCCATGGTGGGAGCAATTAACTTATTGTTGGGGTTTGAGTGGGGTTGGGTTGCGGTACAGTTCTATGCTCATTTGTAAATAAATCCATTCTACTCGTCACACTAGTCCACACAGGGTGAATGTAAAAGGTACGGCTTTTATTATTATGGTAACTTTGAGACGTTTTAATATCCTCGCAGTGCACTGTATTACCTGGTTTTGTGAATATAAAACAGTTAGGCCGACATAAGGTAAACTGTTATCATGATGCCCCAGGGTGATCACTACTTCTTTTATTCTTTTTCAACGTAGTGATTTATATTGGCATTTTGGACTAAAATGTAGAACTTGTGGCTAAGTCTCTCTCTCTCTCTCTCTCTCTCTCTCTCTCTCTCTCGAAAATATGAGATATCGAATAGAAGCTACGTCAGGTCTCACCATCGACAGCCAATGGAAATCTCAACCGGTTTTCACTCGCCGTTCGACAATTTAAAATACCACGGTTTATATCCACGAAACCTGTCTATTTTTGCGAATATACAACAGTAAGACAAACATAAAGCAAAAATAACTATGGTCATGATGAACCAACGTTCAGCCATTTAACCCGGTCTAATTGGAGTAAAAAACTTACATAGTGATTGTCCTTACCGATATTGGAATTTATACTGTTATGTGAAGAATACACAGTGGTGACATGAATACGCATTTTGGAGTACAAAGTGTTTGGTGATGATAATAAATTTCCGGTTGATATAACACGATTCTTTCCCCGTCGTTGTTCAGTTAAACAACGCTGTTTCGTGTTGACAGTGTTCTTTCTCCGTCGAAACAGGTACAGTTAAACATCTTTGTGTCGAGGTTGACATAACACTTCTCTTTCTTTGTCGATGCAGGTACAGTTAAACACCGTTACGTCGAAGTTGGAGGGTCCTTCATAAATATTTCGAGTTAACCGAAGTTCGACACAACTGAAAATTAAATGAAAGAACACGAAGGGACAAGTATTTACTTCGGAACAACCTACGTTCGACACATCAATGTTTAATGAACTTACTATTAATATGTCGTATTATGTTTTCTTATGGTTCAGATCCACGTCAACGATGCATGGTGAACTGCTCGTCCTGTCAAATACTGGGTGGTACAGTTCTCCGTTCAAAAGGCAGTGAAAAAGGAGGCACAGCATGCAGCGCCAAGTCCGAAACCGCCCCCCAAGTTCCCTGACCACAATACCCTCAGAAAGCAGGTACTCAGTGTACATAAATATCTTTAAAATGTTGGAATGGAGTGGGCAATCACTGATAACCCGAGCGATGGTATTTCAGTGGGTTAGCATAATAAACTCACTCAAAAGCAACCAAACGTACGTATGCTGACCAGAAGAAACCCAACACTGGGTTCTTTTCATTTTTCGTCGAATTTCTAAATAGAAAAGATAAATATGAACGCTTACTTTTGAGCTGTGCCTTATGAGATATGCGTGACGTGACACCTTACCTCACCTTACTGCATCTTTCAGGAATCTTGCCTAACGTCATATTACCTTTATAACACCTCACTGCATTTCAATTCCCCTCACTTCACTTTACCCCACCTCACCAAATCTCTCTTCACTTTACTATATTCCTCATCTTACTACTGCATCTCAGTTCACCTTGCCTTATGAAACTTTACCTCACCTCACCAAACCTCACCCCGGCTCATTTCACTCAACTCGCCTCACTTTACTTTAACCTCACCAGACCTCACCTCATTTCACTCTGCCTCATCTGGCAACAATTCTCCTCACTGGATCTCACTTCATCTCACCTCATTTTACTTACCTCATTTCATCTCACCAAATCCCTCCTCACCTCATTTCCCCTCACATGTATCTCCTTTCACCTCATCTCATTTTATTTCAAGTCATTTCTAAAATCATCTCACCCTACTACATTTCATTTCATCTACTCACGTAACTTCTAACCTCACCTCACGTCATCTTACCTCACTTCATATCACTTCATATCTCGCGTCACCTCTAACCTCACCTCACGTCACTGCATTTCACTTCATATCACTTCTCACTTCACACCTCTCCCCGCCGCATCACCCCCTCCCTCTCTCTCTCAAACACACACACACACACACACACACACACACACACACACACACACACACTCACTCACTCACACACATTTGAAGAGTAATTATCAATTTTGGGGACAGTTCTTGTTGATGTTGATGTTGATGTTGATGAGTGAGTTTTGTTTTTGGCCACATTAAGCCGGCTTTTAGCTATATCGGGCAATCTGTAAATAGTCGAATCTGGACCAGACACTCCAGTGATCAACAACACGAACATCGATCTGCTAAACCGATGACATGTGTTAACAACATCAATGAGCCTGACCACCCGATCTCGTTTGTCGCCTCTTACGACATAATGGGTTTCTGAAGATCAATATTTTAACCCGGAACTTCACGGATACGTTGTTGAAGGTTTTACAAGCTGTTTTACATTAACAGATAGAATTTTGTCCATCTAGCGATTCCTATTGAGGAATAACAAGCGACATCTGGCTGGCAGAGTATTCTTTCTGAGTAGAAGACTGGTTTGCAAAGTCGGCGAGTGAGCTGGTTTTTACCAATATCACTGCAATATCACGACGGGGGGCATCAGAAAGGGGTTTGTCACGATGAATCCACGTGAGGAATTGAATCCGGAATTTAACCACTTCTTTACCCCACCAATCCCTGGCTTATGAAGTACACTTAGTACATATCTTCTATATTATGAGTGGACTTTCGGGTAGCCTAGTGGTTCGCTCGTCACACCGAAGATCCCCACATGGGTACAATGTGTGAAGACCATTTATGGTGGCCCCGCTTTGACATTGCTGGAATATTGTTCAAACCATACTCACTCACACTACACTCACAACTTTTGTTGCCGGTACATGTGTTTTATATAAATAACGATTACATGTCTCAGTCAATAGATAACAAAAAGACATTTCGACAGAGGCGTCAACGATGACGATGATGATGACGATGAATATGAATACGAAAGCAGTTTTGATGAGTATATTAGCGAGGAAGAAGAGTCAAAAGAGGAGGCAGATGGAGCGAGCCAACCAGTGTATGTTTTTCGTTGTCTTTCAGTTTGTCTCATACACGATGAACTGACGTATAAAAATGTTCACGCTGGATGTTTCGGATTGTTCTGATATTCTTGTCATGAGTAAGTCACAATCAAAACACTTTCCTAAATATTAACGTTCATTAAACCAAAAAATAATCCCATAATACCAAGTGTGCATTTTCTTTTATTCGTCAGTTTAAGTGGCTTTCCGATATACTTGATGGTTTTGTGGGTAGATAAAAGCTAATACATCTTTGCCATGATTGTTAGTAATTTAGAAACATTTTTTGTACAATTTCGATAATATCACGAACTGCGAACAACAATCAAAGAGGAATGATATCAAGTATTCGTCAAAAGCTGAGCGCATCATGTTAAACTAGTGGTGCAAACACGCGCGAAGGCAAGTCAATTGTTCGCGGAGTCAAACCATACTATTAGTCATTCACTCTTAGAGATAGATTGATTAAAATTTACACCCATTAGTTCGTGATGCTCATGCATTTGATGGTGCACACTCAGTTATTTACAGAAGGCTGTCATATAGCTGGAATATTGCTGACTCCAACATACCAAAAGCCGAACAAAATTATGAAAACTAAAAACAAGAAAACAAAAATGAACACATGTTCGTGCGTGTACAAATATGAGCCAAGTTTGCTGATATTTGTTTCAGTTTAACATTCACATGTACATGTATATTCCAGTGAGTGGACAACGTTTGATCTCCAAAATGGTGTCATGCTGCTTGTCCCCGAAAACATATCGGATTTCAGATGTAAAGCCATCCCACTTTGGGCTGACAAACGCATGGAGATGTTGTCTCAGTTTCCATACTTCCACGACGAGACCATGGTCAGCGAGGTGTACGAATTGAAAGGCGATGATATACAATCTTTGAATTGCAAGCCAAAATACCTACAGATCCCGCTCGTCCTGCCAACCACGAGACTTGACGTCCACGTTCTCTTCCGCTTCCATGTCATGGTGCGTGACGATGGCGGATGGACACCAGTTCCGGCACAATACGAGGTAGACAGTTTAGATTTTACATTCGGTACAAACGTCAGGCCGAACATGAAACTCGCTTAAAGAAAATCTAGAGCTCAGAGTTAACTGCTTGAAACAATGCCAAAGGCATTGTGTAATCAAGACCAAAGTCACCAATATTTTTCCCGCGCTAGTCCTATACTTTTAATATTCCGTTGGAGTAATTGATTGGACAAAACAAAATATTCAGAGTCTTCACCACCTTGTCAGAAGAATCATACCGTATAAAAGTGTCCACCACCCTCGTTCCTTTCATAATCATTCATATATGCCAATCAATTCTGGAGGTCGGTGTTTGATTAGTGTGGAAACTCTGCATAACAGAATGTGATTGCGGACTTTTTCACAAATATATTTATCGGTTTATCCTCCGGTGATGCATGCATGGAACTTACAGAGACTGTTCAACACGTCACGAGTGGACGCCCTTCCTTGGCACAAACAGCATATCATGACATGATGGCATATCGCGTTGCCTCTAATACCATCTTGGCCATGTACATGGATTTGACTATGATGCCCATCGATGGTATGACACTGAACATAGTCAGGGCGTCATGGGAAATGACAGCTTTAAACTTCTTTGGAGTCGGCCAATATGCAAGCTCAGAACAGTTGCAGCCACTTAACCTGATCTTGTCCTCTTTTATAATACCAATGAATTTCACATCGATGTGGTTGACATGATTCAGGAAATGCATGCTATATATTCCTTTGAAATGTCTCGCTTGCATCCTAAGTACATTGTCGTCAGCCTCCCCATTGTTTTCGATGCCCTTGGTTTGGTACCTCCTGATCACTTGGCGCACATTAGGAAAGTGTCCGGATTCTCTAGCAGGCGTACAGCCTTTCTGACTCTCTGGGTAATGCAGAAGGGTGCATATTCTCCAGAAAGTTCTTGGTGCTTTCGACTAGGCAGCGTTTCCTGGAACAAGTTCCATTCACTGTCTGGGGTGCATGGGGAGGGGGTAAGGACCCTGAGCTCATGATGAGCCTTACCAGTTTGACTGTTCCAGGATCACCATGGATGGACCTTTTAGTCAAAGCCACAGGCGAAGACGGTAGTAGAAGCAACGAGCCATGCCATCATGTCTTTTAAAATATGCTGTTTGCGCCTAGGAAGGGCATCCACTGGCAAGGTGCTGGACAGTCTCTAAATTCATTTCACAATTGTTTTTAGACCAGCACGGGAACACCGGCATTAGTTCGTACTCGTACGGACGAACACCGACTCACTCACGCACTCTCGCAGACAGACATACACCTGGAGCAATATGAGTGCAATATTTTTACCCAACGTTAAAACCTACTTCACCTTACCTTAATATAATGCCATTATACTATTATTTGAAATCAGGCCTTAGAATCTGTAGTTCGGGATTAAACATTCATACCCTCCAACAATCAATTTCAAGAATTATGTACTTGAACACCATGAAAAATTGAGACCGAAATCTGCTAAAATTCAGGTCAATCAAAACAAGTTTGAACGAGCAAAAATGGAGACCTATTGACCACATCTACACTAAGACTGCACTTTTATGCCAGCGAAAACATTTAATTATATGTAGTCGATTGTGCTGTAAAAGCGAACAAGTGGTTTCTTTCAATAAGCAACCCTTTTATACCTCCAGATTATCTTCTGAAATTCCCAATACTTGGAGGGAGGTACTTCGTGGCCTATGCACGCCCAATACCAGAGTTCAGGAGGATTTCTAAGAATGCTTTCACATTCGTCTCTAATAAGGATAGACGCATCAAAGTGCACATCCCAGAAGGAGCTGTGGACACCGAGATGACTATATCGGTGAAGGTACTTGATGAATTTTATGCTGGCAATAATGTTTTTGTATGTACACAATACTTTTCTTACAAGATCACCTTAGGGTGCTGGTGATTACAATAAGTTTTGGAACTGGTGACAATTGATGGTGATGTCAATACGTTGCTGGTGATGAAAGTAAGTTACTGAATTGATGATAAAAGTTCTCCTGTAATCATGATGGTTGTCAACACAAGCACAAGTGACCCTCGCATTAGATTGGTAAAATAAATATGGAACAGAAGCGTTGCAATGCTAAACATTTACATTCAGTCTGTGGCCTTAACACTCTCATCTAGCAACATTGTTTTAAGAGCCAGTATATGAATGATATTCATACCTAGAATTGCACACCAACGGGCTTATGATAATGTTCTGTCATTGCACACCAACGGGCTTATGATAATGTTCTGTCACTGCACACCAACGGGCTTATGATAATGTTCTGTCATTGCACACCAACGGGCTTATGATAATGTTCTGTCATTGCACACCAACGGGCTTATGATAATGTTCTGTCATTGTTTACCCATGGATAACTATCAACTACAGATGCATATGAACTCACGTCCTCATAGAGGAAGTGACGTAGCCTAATGGTTGAAGCGTTCATTCGTCACGCCAAAGTCCCGGGTTCGAATCCTCACGTGAGTACAATGTGTGAAGGGTATTTCTGGTGTCGTCAAGATAGCGTATGCCGGTTTTGTGAGCGTCAACTACTCTACAAACAGTCTGTTGGGCGGTCTTTATCGTGCCGAAGTACGAAGTAGGCCGACGCCGGATTAGAAGGCGTGCAAATGATTATAAATTAACTAGCTTCTGTCGGGAACAAATTTCCTTTTCCGATATCGAGAGCATGCTGGATCGAAGGGATGTCGGTTTTGAGGGCTTCCATTGTATACCATAAACAAAATACACTGGGTTGTGGCTCGTGCACCTGGGTTCTGTCTCTGTCACATTATGTAATTACACAGACAGGCAGATATGATGCTTGTGCACATGGCATGTTATTTTGTCTTTGGCTTGCAAACAAACTGGACACATTTTTTCTCGGATCACTGAGTATGCAGACAGTATGTATTCACAAAACTCACCATCTCTGTATACATCATTTATGGCTAACAACTTCTTCTATTGTATATGATGTGACGTTGCGACATGAATTCTTATACCGTTACCACTCTTGCCTGACAACGGTGCATGAATCCATAGCAATATGTCGCACATATTAAGCTGTTAACCACAAAAAGTGGGTTTTTTCCCTCATCATACTTCTAAAATGCCAACCAAACAGATCATCTTACATGCAATCAGCCCTCAGAATATCGGCAAACGTGCCGGCCAATGAAAAGTCTTGGTTACACTTGAGTGCACAATCACCCGCTCTGACCGGGTTCGGTCTCCCGCGTGTATCGTTTCGAGGGAAGTAAGGACAAGTACATAATACATTATTGGACTTTTGATTCGCGACGGTAAGCGTATAGTGTTTGGGGTTTTTTTCACAACCAGCAATGTACTAGTATATTATATGTCATGAATAAGTCACACTTGTGTTTTAATTATGTTTGGTTGTGTTTTGTTGCATGTGACCTAGAAAATATCATTTTCAAAAGTTAAATTTGACGAAAATGTGACATATCATACATTTTACCAAGAGAAGTGTGTATATTACGTCATATAACTTCATCTCCTGTAACTTGATGCTCGGACACGTGATGATCCAGGACAGAATTGGTCTTCCCCAACCAATGCAAAGAGGCAACCAACAGATCGGGTGATCAGGCTCTTTGACTTCGTTGATACATGTCATTGTATCCCCAGTTGCTTCGATAGATGCTTATGATATTAATCACTGAAATGTTTGTCAGCACTCAAATATACAGACCGCTGCCATGAAGCTGGAAAACTGGTGTGTGTGGTGTTAGACCACAAACGAACCAACAAAACGAAATCGGAAATAATTGTTACACCTTTCCAGCACTTCATATTATGTTTCAGTAGTCTGATAGCACTCGTTGAAGAAGGTCTACCTTCAAAGGATGTGACACAAGGAGTTCTCTTCCAGTCCGGGAAGATGGACACTATTCTATTCTATATACACTATTCTAATGTTCATCTCAAAAGACAACAGAGACCGGTGGTTAACTGTTGAGGATCCAATTCCGCAGATCAAGTAGCTGACTTAAGGCAAAAAAGAAACTTTTTTGAGATCCTTGGAAGCAGATCAGGGCCTCTTCGCATAAACCTAAGTGACCGGATACGAGTATATCTGGCAGGGAATATGAGAAGCGCAGAACAGGTAAAGAAGACTAAGTACACGTTTCAGTACAGTCACCAGTCGAGGAACAATTTTATCCAATTCAGGACTCAGAAGGTGGTTAGTGGATCTGCCTACAGCATTGTCAAGGTTTCAATAGCTGGAAAAGAGATTCATGAAGTCCACTTCAACTATCCTGATACAGGATATGATTTAAGGGACATGAAATGTCTATACATGAATAGTACAGCAACAAGAAAAGAAACCAAATACTACCCCACACCTGTTGCTCAAGATCCACCTTCCGAGCCAGTATCTTGTGGGACAAGCGATACTGGTTATAATACTGAAGAATCTGGGAGACAGGAAAACACACACAGTGAAGCGACACCGCGAGGAAGGAGTGGGTCATTTACAGTGTCAACCGTGAGTGATGAAAGTGGAATGGATAGCGGCACATCTCCAACGGTATCTGAGGGAGAATCTGGCTCCTCTAGGTCCAGACTTTCAAGAAGTGTATCCATGCCTGCAACGGCATCTCATAACCATCCACCCAGCAGCAACGTCTTGGGAAGCACGTGGCCAGAGGGGACAGTTGCATCTTCATCTCCTTCAGGTAATACTGAATATTTTGTCCTCTGAAGCAGCACCTTGCTTGACCTACATGTCCACAAAGTCGTCTTTCTTAAATCCTCCATTTTCAATTTCACTTCCTGCTTTTATATGCCCATTGACATTAATTTGTTTAGAGTCATTCTACCTATACAGAGATCCACCTATTCTGTTACATTGCTCCTCTGAACTCTGAACATGTTTCGGAATAAGCAGAACGTCACTCAATTCTAACTAATATTACATATATTACGGTGATTTGTTTGATCATAAGATGACCAAGCGAAACATTCTAATTTTTGACAGATGGGGTTTAGATCAGTACATTCAGGCCTTAAAAAGTTTTCTAGAAGACGTCGTGTTCATTTTCTGTTGCAGAATATCCAGTGTTGACGCCATGCAACCCAGTGATGTTTTGTTTTATCACAAGGTGACCGAACAAACTTTCTGTTTTCAGACACGTGGCTTCTAGGCAATTGTGTCCATGCTCAAAATAACAGTTTTCCATTAATTTCTTGACAACGTTTGTGTTCATTTTCTATTTCAGAACATCCAGTTTTGACGCAAGAGAGTCTCCTGGTGTTAGGGAGGCACGTCACTTTACGACACTGCCAGGAGGCCCTCATGTCCCTCGGCATGAACTTTGACACAATCTGCAAGATCAAAAAGGAAGCCAAAGACCAAGACGTCAATGACGTGTTTCTTCTTCTGTTGAGATGGTACCAGAACATGAGGACAACAATGGACACTGTTAGAGGGTGCCTTCAAGAACGTTGGTCGTTCAGACCTATCTAACATACTTGCAACGGTTAGGAGGAAGCGCAGAGGACTTAAAAACAAAGACTTTGCGTGACACTGAACTGATTGAACTGTTCATGTCATTTGTACTGTGAATATGTTTCATAAATTTCTTACATATTTAAGCTCAAATATACCGTTGGGTTCTACTTGCAACGGTTAGGAGGAAGCGCAGAGGACTTAAAAACAAAGACTTTGCGTGACACTAGCTTCATGGTACACAAATTGTACCGGAAGCTAACTTCATGGTAGACAACAAGTACAAGACACTAGTCGAACTGCATATCAGGCCATCTCTACTGTGAAAATGTTTCATAAACTACTTTCAACTTAAGCGCAAATATATCGTTGGGTTCTAATTTACAAGCCAAAACAATCCACGAATCTGGACCTGATCCACACTGGCATCATCATCTTTAAGTACACACTTACAATGGGGAAGAAGGAATACAAAAATGTCAACGTTGATATATTAATGGTATATCAATTCATCTCTAAGTGTTTAGGTTTCTGTTTGGTTACCTGCCTTGTGTTGTGACACCACAACGGTATGTCACGTTTGCATCAGCAATTGGTATCTAAGTCGATAGTGACAGAAGTTAGTAGACGAACCATAATAGACCGTGTGTCTCTTCGCCACAATCAGTAACATCGGACCTGCAATGCCTCTGTCTGTAAGAAGACGAGTCTTGACTAGACAGTCCAGTGCATCACCATCATGAGAATCCACAACTAGAATACGAAGACGTGTCAACCCATTCCAACACGGATCTTCACTGGTTTTAAGCTATACACCACTGACATATGTTGTTTGTTTTCATTAGTTCAATTTTACGCTATACTTGGGATTACAGGTTCTGTTCTTGCTTTGTGTGCTTTAGGTGCTTTACTCTAGGTTTGACACTACCAACCTAAAGAACTACAGTCTGGAGACTGTGTGGTCCCAGACATGACATATGCTGCTCTTGATTTCCGATGCCCATCTTTTCAAGTGTGGACCTTTGAAAATCCGTGCCCATGCTTGTCGTTAGCGGCGAAAAACGGGAACGGGTCGTCAGGCTCACTGACTTGGTTGACGTCATTATATCCCAAATGCGTGGATCGGTGCTCATGCTGTTGATCATTGGACTGTCTGGTCCAGAACAAAGCATTTACAGACCGCCGCCATATAGCTGGAATATCGCTGAGAGGGGCGTTGAATAACAAATCAAACATTTCAAGAGTGGGAAAGGAAGGAGCACCATTTCCGACTCTCCATGTCCGTAGGGCAACTCGTGAAGATCCCGGTAAGAACTGATCTTCAGTTATGCCACCTGGATAGTTGCATGAATGTTTTGCCACAGAACTGCCACGCATTTCATGGTGGCAGTGCATGTAATTTAGATGGTACCCATGAAATCGTGAAGACTATTTTGCGCACTGTTCGCGCTCTGTTTATGCACTTGACACGCAATGCCTGACCGAAAATGGACCTGAATTTTCGAAGTTCTCGTTCTAGGATAGTCGTAAGGTAATGTTAAGGTAGCTTCGGAAATCTAGGCCCAGTGCCCCGTTCCTCAAAGCGATCGTAGCGCTACGACTGTCGTAAGTCTATGTTAGGTTACGACCATCTTCTCGCTACGTTTGCTTTGAAGAAACTGGCCAATGACGTCGTTCCTCAAAGCGGTCGTAGAGCTACGACTGTTGTAAGTCTATGTTAAAGTATGGGACTTACGATCACCTTACACCTACGCAAAAATTTGCTTCTTGTAGAAAAATTCAGCGAGTCTGAAGTAACGTGGTTTTACCGTGGGTAGTGTCCCGTTTATTAAGAACAGGTCACAGCGGTACTGTGGTAGACCAGTTCAGAGAGTCTGACCACCCGGGCCCGTTAGTCGTCTCTTACAGCCAGCATGTTCACCAACTCACCGATTCCACCCCGGATCTTCGCGATAGGCTTGAGGACATCAGTTGAGAACTGTGGGACAGGTATTTCAGAAGCTGGCATGGAACAACGGTAAGATTTACAGTGGTAAATTTCAGTTATCTGTGATGCGAAGGTTAGATACATATTAATAACTGTTGTTAGGTGAGCAATAGAAGTTGAAATATGCCAAAAGACGCAAAACACCGGATAAAAGAAAACAAAAAGTTACCATTAACAAAAAATGTAACACCCATGCCAAGAGTGAGTGAAATTAGCTTTGCACCGCACTCAGCAATATTCCAGCTGTATGACGGCGGTCTGGAAATAATCGAGTCTGGACCTGACAATACAGTGATCAACAACATCAGCATCGATCTGCTCATTTGGGAACCGATGGCGAGTCATTCAAGTCAGCGAGCCAGACCACCCGACCCCGTTAGTCGGCTCTTACAACAAGCTCCGTCGCCTTTCAAAGTCAAGTATTCTCCTATTCTAAAAAGTCTGAATCAAAATGTGCAGACGGGGATATGGGTTCTTCTGAATGAAAAGGAAAGTTGTGGGTGAGTGAATTTTGAAAGCCGATCAGGTTTTCATGTTTGAGGAGGGTGGAGCACTGTAAAATGTCTTAGACATATACACGCTTTCACTCAGGGCCTGGTCTTCACGTCCAGTTCTTTCTTATACTTACATTTACCCAAACCACGGAAGTAACCAGGGCCTAGAGTTTCGAAGCTATCTTCGCACCAAGATAGTCGCAAGTGCCAGACAGTAACATGTAACGACGACCTTAGCACTAAGAGAGTTTCGAAATCTTGGCCCTGGTTACTTCTCTGGTTTGGGTACATGTAAGTATAAGAAAGACTATATTCACAATTCCAGGCTCAGGACTCCTAAAAAATTATTGTTTAAAACCAGCAGTCCACAGTCTTCAAACTACGTGAGGACGTTCCTGTAAAATACGAATCTGAACCAGACAATTTTGTGATTGACATGACCAAGAATCTTAACCATGACATCGTCTAAATCACTATAACTATAACAGGTTGTCTCATAGGAGTAAGACAAGCAGTTGCCTGCGAGAAAAGACAGATGCACCAAAACATCTTGAACATCTTTGCCAAAGACATGTCCATTGGGATAATTCATGTATTAAACTTTAATTCACATATGTGGGACATATTTTAAAGTGAGTAAAGGATATTCACTGCCACTGAAATACCAGCTGCCTGTTGATGGACCAGGCAAGGGATGAAGTTATGTTCTATTATATCGGGTGTTTAACGCTGCGTTCAGCAATAATTCCATTGATATCCATTTATATTATTTGCAAATAATCATGTCCATACCAGGCAACCTACTGATCAACATCATGAAAAGCGATCTAAACAATTGTCATACGTTGACACGAGTAAACCAGATCTTGTTAATCAGTTCTTACGACAAGCATGGGTTAGTGAATTTTAGCCTGGATCTTCACTAGCTCTGTTGTAGTTGTACACGCGATAACATCTGCGTTCTACACCTTAGCTGGACAGAACACACGTATGATACGATCTATCACGATTTTCACATACGCCTTCAACACTTCCAGAAAGGTTTCTACTAAATAACAGTAATGCTTCACCTCCTGTGAATGGTATGACCACCCGATCCAATAAGTTTACTCTTACAAAAAACATGGGTTGCTGACGACCTATTCTAACGCAAATATACATGGGTTTGAATCATTAACCACACAAGACAATGAACAAGGCCTCTCCCTGCAAAAATCAACATACACAACTACAAAGTATTATGGACTTATCTCCATACTGTCACATGGTTAACATGCTGAAGAAATAATGTAGCAAAACAACAACGATATGTTCACTCACACCTTTTAATCTCAATTCACAGTTTTCAGTTAACAGAAGATACATGTTGGTCTATTCAAATTACAGCAGTGACAATGAATTCCACTACTCAGTTCAACACATTCCGTACTCTCTCTGCGATCTTGCTGTAATGTCTTAATCCTCACTAGATATCATCTTAGAGGCTACTCCTCATATCCATCAGGCAGTGGGTTCATGTGCTTGTTGTGCAACAGAGTGTGGTTTCCATCACCCCATGGGAAACGCTGAAACAAAAAGCAACCAGAAACTTATGTCAGATCAATAAACAATAAATTGACGCACAAAGTGACAGTTGTTTGGCCAGGATTCTGCACAATCCAGACTGATAGTGGCGGTCTGTAATATAATCGAGCAGCCCAAGCAAACCAATAAGCAGCAGAAGCAATTATCCTATGGGAATAAGCATTTAGAGTTCTGGTCATACCACTCCACTTTTAATAAGAATAAATTCTATTTTGCATGGCAAGCAGGACTGATTCTCATGAGATGTCATATGTATATCTGAACATTTCTGGCATATCTGAATATCCTTATCAAAATGGAATAGTATGATAAAATTATGAGTACTTCCCTGAATGCTGGATGAATTATATGATGGTCGGAATTAATTAGAAATCTGGTGCAAGCTTAAAAAGGTCAAAGCAAAATAAGCCACAAAAGAGCCCAGGGTAAGTTTAGGGTAAAGTTTTCTTTCAATGACAGTTAATGTTAGCATTAACATCTTCATACCTGAACCAATAGTTACAACCAGATCTGAAGCTATTATCTGACCAAAGCATGAATTGATGCTAGTCATAGATCTTTACAACATATAATGAAACCAGCACCGTTGTGCTGCTAACTTTGAAAGAGCCACTTAGAATTTGGTATCTGAACTAGCAACTATGCATCTTCTGCACACCAAAGCAACACAACCATGAACAGTGACTTGGGTTCCATACTACTCACTCACTTTCCAGATTTCTTGTCGTAAAACACATTATGAGAGTTTCCATTACACTGTAAGTAAACTCCTGCAGGAATGCAACTGAACCTTAACTTTCACCATCGTTCAGCCAAACAGGAACACAGAGACGAACTGGATTGAGCTGTTCCAGTGTCCCATCCTGGGTCATGGTCAAGGTCAGGGTGACACAGGTTGTCACCCATCAATACTTTCCATCGTTTTCAATGCACCATTGTAACCATGGCATACACGTCTTAGACATCAGTGCGGTAAGACATTTACTTTTGGTTTCAGGTGCTGTAAACATGATCTTAAAAATTTTGCTAGCTTCAGTAGCGGTTCAAAAGTATTTGACATGTCATTCCTGATGTCTACTTGACCAAGAGTTATAACTTCATACAGTTCAGGACAATTTTAATCAGAAGGAACTAAGATCTTTCTGTTTGGCATGTTCAAGGATCTAAACAGGCAACTAAACTATGGACAAGGTTGTTTAATGCTGCACTCTACATTGTTCCAGTAACACAACACAGCTTATAAACAATCAGTCTGGACCAGACAATCCAACAATGGGCATGAACAATGATCCACACAGTAGGGGGGAATGATGACACAGTACAAAGAATATCATGTTATCCATCAAGTCGCCTTTTACATAATTACGACCAACACATGTACCTTCTGACCTTTGGTACCTACTATTAACCAGAATCACAAGACTGTGCTTATAGCAATATTCCAGCAATATCACAGCAGAGGACACCATAACTGGGCTTTACATATTGCAACCATGTGGGGAATCGAACCTGGGTCTTCGGCATGATGAGCCAACTCCTTACCACTGGGCTACTCAGAATGTGGAGCATGTAGTACAAGGCTCTTTAACAATGGGGAGACACTTGAAACACTGTACATAATACCTACAATACTTTACCATCAACATTCAACATCCACTTGTCCAACAAGTACACTGACAAAGGTCACCAGACAACAGAATATATATACATACCATGGCACACAGTTATATGCTTGCTCTACAAAGTCCACCATAGTCCAGCAAAGTCTGTGGTCAATCAATGGAGTTTTCCAAAATGTTCAAAACAGACAAAATGAGGCAGTTATTTCACCCTCAGTCTGCAATATACCAGCTGAGGCAGCAGCATTTTAATACCAGAGGTAAACCAGTGACTGAAAGCATGGGTTCAAAGAATGAAGCGATACAATCAGCAAGGTCCCTACTAGTTAGAATAGGGCAGGAAAACCAATGACTGAAAGCATTGGCTCAATGAATGAAGCGATACAATCAGCAAGGTTCCTTCTAGTTAGAATGGGCAGGAAATCCAATGACTGAAAGCATGGGCTCAATAAAATAAGCAATACAATCAGCAAGGTCCCCTCTAGTTTGAATGGGCCAGGAAAACCAATGACTGAAAGCATGGGCTCAATGAATGAAGCGATACAATCAGCAAGGTCCCTTCTAGTTTGAATGGGCCAGGAAAACCAATGACTGAAAGCATGGGCTCAATGAATGAAGCGATACAATCAGCAAGGTCCCTTCTAGTTTGAATGGGCCAGGAAAACCAATGACTGAAAGCATGGGCTCAATGAATGAAGCAACACGTTCAGCAAGGTCCCCTTTTCATCTGAATGGGCCAGGATAACCAATGACTGAAAGCATGAGCTCAATAAATGAAGCAATACAATCAGCAAGGTCCCCCACTGCAACTATCCGATCAGCTTGAATGACAAGCAAAGGGTACTGGGAACCGATTCTACTCGAAAACCCACACAGCAATGTCAAAATGTTCACATGCTGGAGAAATTCTACTCTAGAAAAACTGAACAAAGAAACGCTTTCTAACACAACTTTTAATCTTCATTCACACGGTTTCGGCTGACAGAACACAAACGCGATTGTTTTCTGAATGAAATACAGTAAAGAAAATCTGCTTCAGTATTCTGTTCCAACATGCAGCTATCTTGATGTGAAGACACAAGCTTCAATAAACTTATAATAGGACTAATTATTCTTCATATCCTTCTGGCAGGGGGTTCATGTGCTTGTTGTGAAACAGGGTGTGGTTTCCGTCACCCCAAGGGAAACGCTGAAACAAAAAGACAACCAGAATCTTACATAAAGTCAATGAGTACTTAATGGAAGAAGGGCTGGCTATTCATATAACCATGAAGATCGATCATCGTTTAATCAGTATCAATTGATTACCTATAAATATCTGAAAAGTAACTTTGTAGACTTTTATTACCAACAATATGCCATCCCGAACAAACTTCGCGAACAGCTGATTAATAAAGACCTAACTTTGTCTGTTTTCTGAGCAAATTCAAAAATTATTTAATCACAACAGTCCATTTATGTTATCAATGATTACACAATATTCACGTCAAAAATCATTTTTTTCATTCCCATCGATGACATTTCCGATTATCGATCTTCTTAGCCAGACCTAAATGGAAGCATAAAGTGATTGAATGTTGTTTTAACACAGGAATTGGCACAAATCTGCTTGATGATGGCACTGGCAGTCAGTAAAATAATCAAGCCAGGTCCAAGCAAACTCATGACAGAAAGCAGAAGCAATGATCTTCTGGGAATAAGCACTCACAATTCAGGATTAACATTCCACATGGGTTCATACATAGTAAAATATCTCTGAAACAGCATATTCTAAAACTGGGGCTGGTCATTTGGGCAGAGTCAGGCAAAGCATCTCACGGACCGGTCGAGCAAGTTTACATGTGGGTTTAATGATGGATAAATTAATTCTTCAAATAAAAGTGCAAATTGGTGCAAGCTCATACATGCCAGAGCACTGTGAATAAGATACCACAACTGTCCTATATGAGAACCATGATGTATCTTCTTTCAAGTAGCATTTACACTGGTACACCAATAAAGATTTCACAGAACCAACGCCCTTGTTGTTTGCTGTGACATAGTCTGCCAATTTCTGGAGTCATGAACCAATATTGATACTGGCCAACCATCATAACTTAGCCACTGATTGAGAGAATATAGTTTTACGCCACAATAGCAATATTTCAGCAATATCATGGTGGGGACACCAGAAATGGCAGGTTTTCAAAATTTAAGAAACTAACGTGTCTTGACTAATTTCCCACTTGCCCTGTCTATAAGGACACTATTATGAAGACGTATTATGAAGGAGTAAATCAACAAGGTATTTGATGTTAATATTTAGTGGACTATTTTTTGAGAAGTGATAAATGGCAAAGAAAGATTAATCTACTTTATTATCACTGTGAAATTCAATAGCTACATTTTAAGCAGATATGAAATGAAATCCAAGTTTATTTGCATTTTGAAACCCTTAGCTGAAATTATCTAGTAGCCCATGGACAAGTAAGATACCATTATTTGATTGCCCGAAATGAAAATTGATTTGCCCTGGGCATCGGTGATGGGATTTTGGAACCACTGAACGGGACTTCATACATTGTACCTTAATATGAGGGGAACTGAACCCTGGTCTTCAGCATTACATGCCGATGCCTTAACAACTAGACTACTCCATCACCTGTCATAACTGAGAGTAAGTGAGGATGGATCATTGCCTTTTTAGCAATATTCCATCAATTTTATGGCTGAGGACACCAGAAATGAGCTACACATATTTTATGTACGTGGCTACCATATTAAGCTGACCCAGTGCCCCCATAACTGGGAGAACAGTGCTCAAGTTCTACAATATTCCACTGTCAGTACATACCTGGTTAGATCAAAACCAGTCAAAACAATGTGGACAAAACAAACTACACCTAGAATAGACCATAAGTCTCAAATATGAGCTAGGATGATGGTTCAGTCATTTGGAATTTACGTTGGCCAACAAGACAATAACCTTAATATACATTTGAACTGCGCATTAGTTGTAATCTGCCCCATCTACTAAAAGTGATAATTCTTTTTTTAAATTTCCAAGTTCTATATTGTAGGCATTTGTAAGTGCATGGCTAAACAATTTTTTCAGTATTTCTGTCATGGCACTGTTTGTCAGCTGAACGCTGGAGAAAAGACTGAAGAGATACAGACTCAAGTGGTAAAAAGTATCTTGGAACAATAGTTGCCAGTAAGTTATATTTCTCTCAAGATAATGGTCAGATTTACAGTAAGTGTTGGTCTTGCCTCCATTTCCTCCAAAAACTATTCTTTTCACACTGACTCAACTTTTTCTTAACTTATCTATAAAACTTGTGTACAATCTATCCACCTGTTCTCTATTCAGTATTGGTTTGGCTCCCTTCAGTCAGTAATAAAAAGACTAAACAAGACTATAAAACAAGGAGAGAAAATTATTAATTACATCTCTATGAGAATAGATGAGCTTCCAAACTGCTAAAATGAGTATCATGTTGCTTGGCAACCAAATTACCTTTGACCTGAGACGAAGATGTTCATATGGAACAAATTCATCTGGCTTCATATGGTGATCTTGTAGAACAAAAGCATTGGCATAACAGACCAGAACACCGGGTACTGCCACAAGGAATGTCAGGATCTTCCATCTCTTCGCACCCCCTGAAATCATCAAATACACATCATTACTAATGGCAAGATTACCAGTCTCCCAGAACCATACTGTTTTCCAGTTACTGGGCTAACTGGAGTGAGTCCATATTTTCCATGGGTTCAGGTTCTGAATTCCTTTCTCATTCATTTTCAGTATAATTAAGTTAGCTCTTTCCATCACAATATTTTCATCAGTTATAGTCTGTTTGCAGTAAAAACATACCAATGAATTTCACTATAAACAAAAAGTAATTTTATTTAATTTAGGATAAAAGTTGTCTAACATAAGATCATAGTCTGGCTGAGTGGGTTAGATGATTCACTTTGTGTGCAGGCAATCAGGTGTCTGACTCTGAGGGTGGGTTTAAATCCCACATGGGACTCAACCCAAGAAATCTACTAGAATTTGCACTTCACTGAGAAAGTATAATTCCCAAATAGAACACTGTTTCAGTTATAAGTGAACTTGGAACCAATTTTTAAATTGCACATAAACAATGCAATATACTGCAGAAACCAATTTAGGACGTGGTGTGGTTTGTTTTACCATACGTACAAGGTAATTGTATTGACATTGAAGGACATGTACCACTACCAGTCGGCACAGTTGATGGAAGTCTTTGGAAACTATACATGCAATTGCTCAAAAGAAAAACCCATTGACTCTCTAGAACAAAGCAATCCAAGTGTTAAAGATCACATACTTTTGGGGGGTACAAATATATAAATCATCTATTGACATTGTTATAAATGCATGATGAAATCCCACAATTAAAACTACTCATTTTGACGTGTAATAACCTTAAATCAAGCTTGCTGATTACAGTGAACAAGCCTCTCCTGCGAACAAAACTTCAACCACTCAGAGGGGCGCGTCTCCGTAGCATAATATGATGTATATCTATGTGGGTTGCTGTAGTATTCATATACATTTTCGGGGGTAGATTATCTTGTTGATTGGTTTGTCTAAACATGCAATTGTGACAACTGTTTTGCAAAATGAAAGTGTCACTTTCATGGTTTCACAATCTACTGCCATGTAATTCTGTCACCTGCTTTGCTTTTAATATAAATATTAACAGTTTTTGAGTTATGCTCTGGAAACAAAATGATTATGGACGGAGGGACGGACGGACAGACAGTTGAGGTGTCGTCGACTATTTCCCCCTGCATTACATGCCGGAGGGATAAAAAATGGTGGCGCCTTGTTGCGAACATTGCCAGTCTGAGAATAAATGCTATTTGAAATGTTTTCAACGAGTTACAAAATCTAAATTACTTTCTACTGATATTAAAATATGGATTTGATTGATAGACAATAGGATCTTGCATGACATTGCTTATAACAATTTCACTCTTGGAAGCGAGGTGACTGTCAATATAATGCTACTGACAATATTATTGTCACTTCGACCAAAACCTTGCTTGCTTCTGTGGAAGAAATCCTTATGTTACAAGTTGTGCTATGCAAAATCCTTTCAGTTATCAATCATTTACTAGTCGGTAGGTTTCATTTTTTTTAACTCAATGAAAACAAATCTAAATAGCATCTTCTATCTTGGAAGCGAGGTTGGTGTTGCGCCACCCAATTCAATATGTACAGGCTTCAACCATGCTCACTTCACACTCACAAACAACATATTTAGCAACATATTTGAGGCGTCTCATGGAAATCTGTGCGTGGTGACACCATCACCCAACACCTAGGACTAGTAGGAGCATTTGACATCAACCCAACGATTTGGCTGGTCTTTATTGACGTCAAGAAATCAGCAAATTGACAGGTTTGTTACACATTTTATATACCATTAACTGAAAATCCTTCCTAACATGATGGATTTTCTGGCGCTAGAGTTATGTAACCTGTCAGTGGTTTCATTGGTGGATGAGAGTGAAGAGGCCACTTTTGGGCAACTTTTAATCACTCGCTATTAATTAACCATGTGTTTTGTAAGAAAAAAATTGGTGTTCCTCTGAAGACTAACCACAAGTCATTCATATGTAATGGTTAAAAGAGTACAAAAAAGGTGAGTTTATTCATTCTTCAAGGATGACTGCAATTTTCACATAGACATAAAATAAAACGATATATCTGTAATTGCAGCAGTGCTAAAATATGCTTTGTGGAACAGCTCAGGAACCCATTTCTTAAAAATGAGAGACAGCTGTGCAATACGTTGCAGAAACCAATGAAGGACATGGTGTGGTTTGTTTCATCATAAAGCAATGTTCTGTTGGGATGTGATTTCTGGGTAGTGGGAACTGGAATAGCTAAGTGGTTAAACATGTTAAAGTGTTTGCTTGTCATGCCGAAGATCCAGTTTCGATTCTCCAAATGGATACAATGTGTGAAGCCTATTTCTGGTGTCACTCGCTGTAATATTGCGAAACTATAAAACCACACCCATCCTGGAGATTGAAACACTTTCTGGAGACTGAATTATATATTGGGTAGTTTGATAAATTTGTAAATAACATGAAGGTTATTTCATTCAGACATTGCCAGAATCGGACTTTCCCCTAGAACCATTGTTACTGAAATACAGGGTAATCAACTTTAATGCTTGTTAATTTTACTGACACTGTTATAAAGTTCTACAGAAAGATCATACAGCAAATAATTGACTTCTGCTTTTTCATAAACAAACAATAAACTACTGCAGGGATAATTAACCATTCAGCATTTTAAGGCATGTACCCTTCTCTTTGATTCAAAAAATGTAAATTATAACCTTTATCCACCTCTATCATTGTCTGTGATGACAGCCCACAAATTGCCAAATAGAACTATTATTCGATTGTTGTACTGAATCTATTTGAAACAACAAGAGTGAATAATGGTAATAAACTATATATATTTTTGTTGGGCATGAAATCACTTTAATTGGGTACATGTTGATTAGAGTATGGGTAGGTACAGGTTTTTCCTTGTTTTATATAATTGTGTACAAGCTAAACAACACAAGTTACATATTGTCCAGAAAAATATCTTACTTAAGTGGCATTTTAGGAGTTCGAAGTACAACTTGGATAAACTTTATGGATAACAACTCTTTTATTTCATGAGTGTGAATAAAAAGAAGTTGTTAATCATACCAATTATTATTTGTCCATTTTTCCTGAATAATACAGGAAATTGAGAAAAGCTTGAATATATTCATTTCACAGCCTTACACTACGGTGCACATCAGTGATTGTGCTCATATGCTCGCCTCGATATTTACCTACTATCATTTGTTTTTGCTATAAATACTTTCCTTAAAAACTTGAGCCTATTAATATGGACTGAACTCAAATGAATAGTCAACAATGCATTCGCTAGGCAACATTTGTGAAGGTCATATGAAGTTCATTGCCACACACCTACTTTAGCTATCGTAATATTGCAAATGCCTGACTCTGTATGGGGAAACCGTTGATTAAGCAGTAGTATCACAGACGGCTGTAAACACTGTTCGAATTCTTTGCACTATCTCTCCTTCCAACTTTGAATAACCTCAGCAGTTGTACCACCATTCACAAAAGTGATCACTGCACGTATCCGTTAGTTACCTACAAACTTCGATAAAAACGTAACTAATAACTTCAGGATCATTCAGTGGGTTCTTGACAGTTTCATCTTTAGCAAAAAAAATTACCTGCGTGTTCCCCTGCTACGGCAGAGGATCCTTGGACAGATGAAAGTCTCCTTGCAATCAGGCTTCCGAGTCTCGACGCCATTTTGACTGCTTCGGTGCTTTAAAAAAGTCGGAATGACTGATGTTTAGCACTGAATCAGGAACTGTTTTTCTACTCGCGGTACATTTCTCATGTGCAAACAAGATGAGAGTTTGGAGAACTTTTAGTATAATTGTGCAGCAATACGTTAATAAAAATGTGGTTGCTTTAGTATCTAGCGAATTTTAGGAATGTTGATATTCATACATAAATGTCTTGGTCACCAGGGTGACTGATCAGATGTTGGGCGGTCATGCTACCTTAGTTGATTTGCATTCATAATAGCCCATTTTCGTGGATTGCTAGTCAGGGGAGTAGTGCACTTTACCGGGGGCAATTTTCCCGATTTTTTTCAGATGGATATACTCGCAACAAAGATAAGCCAACCCTAACCTTTACTCACTAACCCTAAGGGTCTAGAAGTGGCGTGCTCAAGGACTAAGGATACAGGAGCGGGCTCATTAGTAAGCGCTCAGCAGGATAGGCCTATACAAATTTCACAATGCAACAGAACCAGTTATAGTCCGTTTGGCCCAAAAGCGAACAGATGAATTGCAGTCTAGATCGAAAACTAATAAATATAACATACTCAATGAAACACTGATCATGATCAAAACATTATACCAACTCTGTGAGTTTTGTTGTAGAATTTTTTTCCTAATTGTAAAAACTATCATGGCAATATTGACACAGTTTACTGTTTATTACGAGGGAGGGGTGCAGAGGAAGGCACAGCCAGATGTTCGGGGAGCACGTGCACAAATGGCCACACGACAAAATGACCACAAATGACCCTAGTCAAAATGGCCACACAAAAAAGTCAAAATGGCCACACATTATTATATGGTCTCTGCTGGAAAGTTGTGGGCGACATAAAACATCATCTATTCACTTAAACTTCACATATGAATCTTAATCAGAGCAAGTGTGATCAAATTCATTAAATCTGAAGGAATTCAGCACAACCTAATGAACAGTTTATCTCACAGTTTAGTGACGGTTCACGGTACATCGCTGTTGGGCCTTGTTTCTACGAATGTTTCACATTCTATTTGGGTTCACACACACGACCGGAAAAATAACTCATCCACCTTTTGCAAACACCTTACGACAAGTTGCCGAGTTGAACATTCAGATGTTATCGGGCTTTTACGGAAAGAGAGTCAAACGGGGACTTGCGGTACTTTTCGAGATAAACATGGTGCATCAAGATGGTCCCATTTGCAAAGTCACAGTCCATTGACACCGATAACAAATAATATCCTGGTGTGTTTTTCCCTTGAACATAATTCATAATCGCCGTAGATAACATATTTTTGCTATTGAGATAGACTGAATGTCTCTGTGAAACTAAAGATGTAACATTTGCCCCATGCAAATATCACGAGAGGATGTTTACGTTTATCGACTGGTATTAGCTTCCGGAACAGGAAAAGCGGCAATATCAATGGTCGACATGAAATTTGATCATAAAGGGTTTTCCTGTCAACAAAAAGGATATAGTCACCTAAATCTCGTATAGATGTTTTCAAGGGCATTTTGTGGAAAATGCCACATTGGATATGGGCAACAGTCACGATAAAGCTCCTCTGAGAAAAGCTGTATCCGTGCCCGACACACAGGTGAATGTCAAATTTGTCACCAGTTCATGTTTTTTTGTTTGTGGGATTGTCACATTGTGTTTGCTGGTACAGTTCTTTGCGCGATGAATATACTTTGACCTAGAAATCTAACTATTTTTGAACATTGTTTAATTCTTGGATCGAAATAGCGTGTGTGCATTTTCACAAGTCTCAGCCACATTTCCGAGCTTTACTCTGCAGCATGTTTAGAAGAACATGTTCTTCGTGATGTTACTTTTTTCTTAGTTATATAGTATGTGAAAACACATCTGCCGAACCCTGTGCAGCATGGCATGGAGTCTTCTCACAGATAGTATCAGGAAAGACTAACGCCTGTATCCCCAACTTTGAAAGTTAAATTTCATTCTTGGCAAATCATATCACGTGAATATATACTCCACATCTGAAAAGGATGAGTTTTAACAGGTTTTCTTAATTGTATGTGAACAAACTGCAAGACATATTCGACTTCAGAAAGTTCCACTCAAAGAAATGTTATTTTACTCATCGTTAAACTTTAAGAGGGATATGGGCAGAAGTCTTACCCATGGGATGTTCTGGCTACTATACTAGCGCCCAACATGAGATTGAGCATGTTTGTAGTAAATTTTAGCAATTTTAGCAAACCCCACTTTGCGCCTGTGGACATGCCTTCTGTTGACAAGGGAGAATGTAGTGTTGAGTCATCTCACAGACAAGAAATGCCCATCAGGACAAGTTAAGATGAAGGCACATGATTATGCAGACACCTCCTTGTATGAGAGCTTTAGTCAACAGTATCCTGTTAGCTTTAGTCCTTATTTTTGATTCAACAGAGCTTGTCAGCCAATGCATCATTTGTGAGAGAGAAGTCCCGTAGTTCTAACCGCCTGTTCCGCATTGGTTCATCGCGGGATGTCCACCGAGCTACTGCACCCCGTCGAGAAGGACAGCCTCATCTATGGGGGGTACCCCTCACTGAGGCGCTTTTCTTACCGGATTTCCCCATCAGAGGAGACCTGGAAGATCAAGAATTTGAGGTAAATTGAAATAAAAGGAACTATTTGTTTATCTGGATGAAGAATGAGGACAACGTAGCCTATACAAAATAAAAAAGTTGTATATCGATTAAAATGTCCTCATTCTTCATCTCCTCAACTTCTATTGCCAATCAAAGAAAAGTCAGCTGAATGAATGTTGTTTTTTATTTGCAATGCCATATTCACCTGAGTAAGAACGTGAAAGTGTTTGTTGTATGGAAAACACTATCAGTGCTGTCTATACTATCACTTGTATCAGTATTCAGTAATTTACCTTGAGACCTATATTTGAGGGTCCCCGGGACTCATACTCCTGATTTTCAGGGGTCCTTGACTACAAAACGCTGGTCCCTGACATATAAATACTGTGCTGCAATAGTGTTGTAATTTGGTGACTGTTATAGTGCATCATGATCATCACATTGTTACAGCAATGAAATAGCAAATGATACCATAACCTGGATAGTAGTAAACTCATTGAAAACTTGTTGCTTGATTGAAATATTTACAAACTGTATTTGGACTTTTTCTATGTCCTTGTGGATGCACTAATAAATATTGTTGCATCTATTGTTACTTCTGATGCGTTTAGGATGCAGGAATTTGCATCCCGTAAGTATCTTGAGTAGTGCAAACTTCTTCATTTGGCAGTAGTGCTTTAATTGGTCAGTCGATCAATCTCACTTGCATCAGCAATTATCAGTGGGCACAGGAGACAAATTGACATACGTGAAAAATTAAATTAAAATCAAATAAAACCCTAGAAAGTATATTTCTTGTTGTCATATTTATTACATAAAAAACTGATGCAGTTACCTGATTTATAAAAGTGCAATGTAAGCAATATACTCACTTGGGTGTTTAAACAGGAAGTGTTGTTTTGATCATAGTATTAATCAGTTGATTTGATTTGATTGAGCCTATTTGATTTGTATAATGGTATATCTGTGTCCTTTATTGCTGACATGAGTTTTATGGTGGGTGTTATGATTACAATTTATTATTGATTGATAACTAAGCTCTGATTATCGATCTGCATATTGAGTGACAATAATTACTGGGTTCATGGTTGAAAGATTATCTGGGAAGCTACATTTACAAAATTTCATTCACTCTGAAATGCTTTTATGTAACAATGACATGTTTTTTTTGTAACTTAATCTATCCTAAAATAACAGTGTAATAGACATGAAGGCGTATTGTTACTATGTGCAAGAGTTATGTGTTCGTAAGTTTTGTCACAGCTTGTGTTTGTCAACAGGTGATAGAGATCATTGCAAGGGGAGCTTATGGCAATGTTCTGAAGGCACAGAGGGAAGATGAGAAGAAGTTTTATGCAGTCAAGGTTTGTAAATTAGGTCCTCAACCAAAGAGATGTAGAGGAACAAGTAATGTGGATTAATAACCTCTCTTTAGCAATGGATGCAGTGTTTCAGTGTATATGCTAACACTGTTATCAAGCAATCAAATGAAACATAAAATCTGTTGCAACAAAGAAGGTGAACTGTACAACTTCTTCCTCTTCATCGTGCCATTTTCTGAAATGCACTTTAAAACAGAATATGTATATCTTTGTTCACTATATTTATGTGATGGTCAACATGGTCTCTTTTCTAACAAGGGAAGTCTAGTTATAATGTGATATAAATGACTGCTGCTCTTTGCTTGGGGTAAGTCCAGATTGCAAACTGACTTATGATGTGGTGATGACTTGCTCAGGATCTGACGTGCAGCTGCTGATGTGACGTGCAGCTGCTGATGTGATTTGTTATTCATAATACTGTTATGGGCTTTGTAATATTTGTCCTTATCTTGGTTATCGCATGAACAATTCTATAACATGTCACTAGCTTATGGCAATGTTGTATTGGCCACAGTTGACTTACTCATGACTATCTGCTCAAAGACAGATGGAGACAGACCTCCTATGTGTATCTCTTGGGATGAAGTGTTCTCCATCAAGCATGTTCTGCTTGATTGTGTTGACATTTCAACTGCAAGGGAGTCACATTATCATGATTATAAAGTGACAAATCTGAAAGACTTGTTTGCCAGCTTCAGCGAACATTTCATTATTCACTATCTTAGGGTAGTCAACCTATACAGTAAATTGTTACTCTGTAATGTGAATGATTGATTGCTTGTTTTTGAATTTGGAACTGTGACATTTTCGGTTTGTAAATAATGTGTATGAAAATACTCTTATTAAACTTTAAATTTAAAATGTGTTTGAATTCAGACTTGATGTTGTCACTACATGGGTGGAATAATGCCAATGTTATGTAAAACAAATATCAGCTCAAAATGTTTCATGAGATGATTTTATCATGAAATCGAGCAGTCATTAAAAATGTATAACATCTGTATGAAGCAATATCCTTTGTTATATCCTGAGTGAGCACTGGTGTCTGAAAATGTCCAAGAACCTATTATCCAGTATTTTTTTAGGTGTGCAAGATGTGTACATCATGGTGTCACATGCATCCTTGTGCATGTTAATGGTGGTACTTGTTGCTTCAGGTGCTGGACAAAAAGCAGATAATTGGGGAGAGTGCAATACAGCAGTGTAAAGATGAGGCAGCAATACAGGTAGGTTACCATGGTAACAACAGCAGTGTAAAGATGAGGCAGCAATACAGGTAGGTCACCATGGTAACAACAGCAATGCAGAGATGAGGCAGCATACAGGTAGGTTACCATGGTAACAACACCAGTGCAAAGATGAAGCAGCATAAAGATAGGTTACCATGGTAACAACAGCAGTGTAAAGATGAGGCAGCAATACTACCCCAAAACACTACCCACAACTGATTCATCTGGGGTTTTAATCCATTGAGTAGCGTTAAAGGTTTTTAAAATGTTTATTGTTTCTGCTTCAGCTTACACAATCAACTAAAATGTTATGAATGAAAAGACAAAAAATTTAAGTCCTTGCTCACTGTTGCAGAGGTAAAAAAATCTCATTACCTGATGTCCAGGACAAAGTCAGTTTTCACTTCGGGCAAGCAAATAATGGTATCTTACATGTTCAGGGGCTTCCAGACAAGTTTGGGTTATGGTTTCAAATGCAAGTAAACTTGGATTTCATCTCATGTCTGCTCAAACTGTACCTATTAAATTTTGTAATGGTTATAAAGTAGAGTTATCTTTCTTTGCTATTTATCACTTCTTGATAAATAGTCCAGTAAACAGTAATATCAAATACCATGTTGATCTTTTCTTTCATAATTACATCATCATGATTATGTCATAAAAATCAGGGCATGTGGAAAATTAGTCATGACAAGTTACTTTCTTAAGGTCAATTTTCCTGTGGCACATGGCTTTTTAAAAGAATTTTGAACCCCGGTGTTGACACATCTGAGGCTCTCTGTAGTTTGATTGATTCACAAGTTCTGGGGTGATGGGGAACCCAAGAGGTTAAAGCATTTGCTCTTCACGTAGACCCAGCTTTGATTCCCCACAGTGGTACAGTATGTGATGCCCATTTCGGGTGTCCCCAACTCTGATATTGCTATGAGCAGCTCTAAAGTTGACTCTCTATTCCTGATTATCGCAGTGTAAAGACTGTCGTTTTCCAGATTTAAAAGAATGAATAACAAATCAGTTTAGTACAAATCAATGAAATAATTTTGAAGAACTTCATGTTTTTGCTTTGTTCTTCAAAGTTTCTCTAACATTATTGACCCTGTGAAGGTCTGGTTTGGAATATTGGCTTTCAGTACCCCATGTTTGTTGTAAAAGGCGACTAATGGGGTTGGATGGTCTGGCTCACTTACTTTGTCAACACATGCTATCGATTCCTAATTGCGCATATCAATGTTCATGCTGTTGATCACTGGATTGTCTGGTCCAGACTCGAGTATTTACAGACCGCTACCATATAGCTGGAATATGTCTGCTTACGGTGTAAAACTAAATTCAGTCTCTAGTATTAACTACTCAAGGAAATTAAAGAACACTGAACTATTTCATTTGGGTAATTTAAATCTGTCATACCTGGTGTGTATTGCAAACTTCCCATGGTTGGTGTTCATAAACTTGTTTTGAGTAGTATATATCAAAGTCACAAACACAAATATACGTACATAGTTGTTTTTCAGATAACCATGTGTGACATTTTTGTTTCAGTCCATGCTTGGTGACCATCCATACATTGTTAAACTTAACGAATACTGGCAATCCAAGAAATATTTGTTTATAGGTAAGGCAATATATTATTTTCTAAGACTAATCAATAGGAAGACCATATTTTACTGGAATTAGACTATCACTTTGCATGTTTTGTTTGTTTGCTTTTTAATGCAGCCCTCAGCAATATTCCAGCCATATGCTGGCAGTCTGTAATTTATCGAACAAGCAGTCCAGTGGTCAACAGCATGAGCTTTGATCTTCATAAATGGGATAAAATGACATGTATTACCCAAGTCAACAAGCCTGACGCTTCTTGCTGGGTTGCTGAAGATCAGAACTAACCCATATCTTCACCGGTTTAGAGTTTGTAGGTCATCCTTGAAATTGACAAAGCAAACAAACAAAATGTGTGTGGTGCTCCAACAAAACCAACAAAACTGAATCAGAAGAAGTTTTACTTTAAAATCAGCTTAAGTTTGTTTTCTTTTAAATTGCAGAAAGAGAAAATAAGTTCTTCACATTTTCTGACCCTTAATGTGATAGCCAAAGTCATTTCATAGACTAACTATGCTTGAAAAATTGTAACTTTGTTGACTTATTTCATCCATTTAATTCGTGGCTGCCATGTAATGTCTGAAACAAGTGGAAATCTAAAAAGCAGATTATTTCTGTTCTAGTGCTTGATTACGTCCCCCACGGTGATCTGTTCTCTCTGTGGACGTTCCACACCATGTTTCCAGAGAGACTGGTTAGAGTGTACATTGCAGAGATGTCCATGGTCTTGGGTGAGTACAGATCTGGAATCTCTTTGAAAATACAGATTGATTATGTGAGATGTTGAAGTAGAAAACCTAGCCTGTCTTGTGTTTTAGTCATAAGTAAATTTTTAACTTACCTTACCATAGGTCTTATGCATATTACCTCAAGCTTCGCTAGTAGAGATCAGACAGACGTTGATTCGCCATTCCCTGAATGGCTACCTCGTATAATCTACGGATGTAGTCACGGAAGTGACGTGATCTCCCTACTCGCGGGAAAGCGAGCCATCCCAAAATTCACTTTTACTTCTAGCGTTCGTCTGATCAGACGTGTTTGTTTCGCTCGGAGTTTTCTATTGTGTTGAATAAAGTTGTCGTTCAACAGGTAGGTATGTCTTGTTTCCCTAGGTGTGTGGTTAGTTAAATTGAATTTAACTTCACTTACCTTGCTACCTCGTGTTGTAAATGTTTCTTTCTTTTTCTCACTTCGATGTGGGTTTTCCTGCGTTGTTTGTGAGGTGTCATGGCGGCCTTGGAGGTTCTTTATTCCGTCAGGAATACTTCCTCCATCTGTTCTGCTATTTTGTATGGTATTTCCTCCCGATTTTTGCCGTTTTCATGTGTTTTTTTTGTCCCACGTGGCATGTTTCACAGGTAGCCATGTTGGTTGCTAGCCGTCGCTGTCGCGAGCTTACAGGCGTACCCACTTTAGGTTGGGGGTGCGCTTTTGCTGCATTTTTTATGTAGGGGTGTTTTTCGTTTCTACCTCTAGCGTTATTGTTTTATTTCACGCTTCGGGTATGTTTTTATCTGTTGCAGTTAACTGTGTATGACTCGGCAGTTTTGTACTGTCTGCAAGGGGCAGAAGTCAGCCAAGGATCCCCACCCCTGGTGTCCGGATTGTGCATCGCAGACCTGTTCCCTTGTCAGCCGCTGTCAGCATTGTACTAGTCTTTCTGTGGCGGATTTCAAGACCTTTTTAGCTGTCCGTAGAAAGAGGTTTACTCAGCGGAAGAGGAGAATGTCTTCCCCAGCTTCTTCTTTAGGTTCTTTACAGGACGACCCGGAGCTGCCTACCTTTACAGCACCAACGCCGACGTCTGGTTTGGAGCGCTCATCTACGACGCCGGTTCGATCGTCTCCGGAGCCACTTCGCTCGGACGCCTTTGTTGACTTATCCCGTCCGGACGCCTTAGCGCACCCAGAAGTTCAGAGGCTATTACGGTCTCTCCTGACGCCCAGCACTTCTACTAGAGAGCCAGCGCCGACCTCAGCTACTGTGCCAGCGCCCATGTCAGCGCCTGCCTTGATTCCCGAACTAATTTCAACGTCAACGCCTACGCCTATGCCAGCACCGACACCTACGTCAGCGCCTATGCTCACGTCAGCGTCTACAGCCTTGATGGGGACACCTTCACTGGTTCCAATACCAGCACCTATACCTACGCCAGCGCTTGTTCAGACGCCGGCTCCTGTGCCTCCGCCAGCGCCTTACCGGATCCCCAGGATCTCTCACACGCTATCTAGAGAAGAGGTGCTACAACGTCAGCTAGACGAGGAGCGCGCTCGGCGCTTAGAAGCTGAGCGCTCGAGACGCAGATCATGGTCCAGATCTCCAAGGAATCGGCGCTCCCGTTCTCCTCACCGTAGTCGGCGCCGGCGCTCGCGCTCATGCTCACGCTCTCCTAGACGACGGCACTTCCGTTCGCGATCCAGATCTCCTCGGCGCTCTTCCAGAACCCGGCGTTCACGTTCACCAGAGGCCTCGCGAGTTTCACTGAAGGATTCTTCTACTCGGACGCCTTCTACCTCTTCCACCCAGCGGCGGGAATCGACTTCAGTCTCTTGGGAAGATTTGGAGGAGCAACACTTCTGCCCTGACTATGAAGAAGAGGCAGGTGTAGGCGAGGATGATGGCACCTATCTACCACTATCGGCAGTGTTTGAGTGGATTGCTGACAGGCTACCTGACTGTCCTTCTCCGTCAGTCGATCCTAATAATCCGGCGTCCATCCGTTTGTCCCCGGAACTACTAATTCCACCTCATCCTATGGTGGCGGAGGCAGTGTCTCTCCTGGACGAGGATTTTGCCAAGCTGTCTCTGAATCCTACGATCAAGGCGTCTAAGTCAAGGAAGTCGGATTACAAGATCCACAGCCTAGACTTCACAGATAATGATGCAGCCCAGGACGACTCACTCAAGCGCTTGTCAAGTTCTTCACTCTCAGCTTATAAAGTGCAGGACTCCAAATTAGCAGCTATTGACACGGAACTCAAGCGTATGCTTAAACCCATTTCGGCGTTAGCCTCAGCTACTTCAGCGGCTGCAGCAGACCTATCAGAAGACAACGCCTCCAGGGTGGATCATCTCACGACGATCTTCCAGTGGCAGGGCAAAGTTCTTCATGACTTACTCGGTCACTTACGTGCAGCGTTGGCTATGACAACTTCGGTTCGCCGTTCCGGCTTCCTGGATACATGTAATTGGCAGGAGGAATTTAAGCGCCGACAAGATTCCAGATATTTACAAGTCGCACGCGGAATTAACGAACACTGAAGTCGCGCTGTCTACCTTTGAGGCGCTTGGTTCTGCCTTTCGTGGCAGAGCCAGAGGAAGTGGAAAGAAGCGCTATATTCCCAGGAGGGAATCCATCCGCTCCTCCTTTGGGAGGGGACGGGGCCGCACCAAGGATAATGACACTCAGCGGAAGCCCCAGGAGCGCAGCCGGGACACCCCCTCGATGCCAGGGCGAGGCAGAGGCAAGCGCCCCTACTCTGGTCGCTGAAGCCGTGGATGTCTCCGACTGGGACCTCCCACCCCCAGTCGTACCTGTCCATCCGACTCCAGTAGGTGGGAGACTAGGGATCTTCTGGCCCAACTGGTCATTCCTAGAGGATCCGTTTGTAAGCAAGATTCTGAAGTCCGGCTACAAACTACCATTGGTCGAGACTCCACCGCTGACATCTACTCCCAAGTCGCGGATATATCCTCAACACCAACTAGCTCTCCTAGAGTCCAATATCGACATTCTGTTATCCAAGAGAGCCATAGAGACAGTGCTGGAACCCCACCGCTCCCCGGGGTTCTACTCACCCATCTTCCTGGTGCCAAAGAAAGATTCCGACAAGATGCGCATGATTCACAACATGGCGGTCTTCAACAGACAGTATCTGGCCGACCCTCCTCATTTCCGAATGACGTCCCTAGAGCAGATTCGAGCCAAATTGTCTCCCGGGGCTTGGCTAGCCAGTCTGGACCTACAGGACGCTTACCTACATGTTCCCATACATCCGCGTCACAGGAAGTACCTGAGGTTCGTCTTCAACGGAATACATTACCAGTGGAGGGTGCTTCCGTTTGGCATTTCTACGGCCCCGTGGCTTTTCACACGCATCACGCTTCCGGTTACCAGGTTTCTTCATCTAAGGGGAGTGGACTTCGATCCATACATAGACGACTGCCTTCTCAACCACGGCAGTCCTCTACTGCTACGCAAACACTTGGACTTCTCCACCCGCCTGCTGCATCAACTGGGTTGGATGGTCAACACCAACAAGTCACATCTGGAACCAACTCAAGAACTGACCTTCATCGGGGGATTATTTTTAACAAAAGACAATCTTGTCAGGGTCCCTCCAGATCGATGGCTAAAGATTCTGGCGTTTGCGGATCGAGGTCTCTCTCAACCCATGACCCTCAGAGAGTGGCAGTCTCTGTTGGGTCTTTTGACATCGGCGCAGGATCTTACTCTCAGAGGGCGCCTTATGCTACGGCCCTTACAGAGGTTTCTGTCACCATTCATCCAGATGAACGACCTCAAGTCACGGGTTCTTCTACCTCCACATCTACATCAGTATCTCCGGTGGTGGATGGTAGAATCGAATGTCTGCGTCGGCGTCTGTTTGGAAGACTCCAGTCACGACCACGAGTTGTTCGTGGATGCGTCTCTACTAGGGTGGGGCGCCCATCTGGCGGGCCGAACGACCTCAGGGCTGTGGTCCGACGCCGAAAGGTTGTGGCACATCAACAACCTGGAATTGCAAGCCGTCATTCTAGCAGTTCGCCGCTGGCTACCGATTTTGTCCAACACCAAGCTCCTGGTGGCGTCGGACAACTCCACAGTCGTCTGGGTTATCCGGAATCAGGGCACGACCAGGTCCAAGCAACTTCTAGACCAGATGTTCGTGTTAGCAGATCTGCTAGACAGCAACAGGATCACAATCAGGGTTCGACACATACCCGGCTGCAAGAACATTCTGGCAGACGCGTTGTCGCGCCCAGGCATCAACCATCAGCTACCAACTTACGTGTCTCCCGTACCGGATCCACAGGCTTGGGCAGTCGACGCTCTATCTCTGTCGTGGGAGGGTCTAGACGCGTACGCTTTTCCACCACCCGTTCTTCTCCCAGAAGTGATTGGCAAGATCAAGCAGACACAGAACCTGAGACTGCTTTTGGTCGCGCCCTGGTGGCCAGCCAGACCGTGGTTCCCCGATCTGCGACGCCTCGTCAGCGGAGATCCGGTTCAGCTTCCAGATTGGCCACACCTCCTTCGTCATCCGCACAGCCAACAACTCCATCCAGATCCGCTGAGATTCCATCTGCACGGCTGGACCATTTACAGAAGGCATTAAGGGCGAAAGGCTATTCCTTGCATGTGGCGAATGCCATAACCCGAGCTCATCGGACATCCACCAGATCCCTCTATGATGACAAGTGGCGCTCATTTGAAAGCTTTTGTGCTCAGAGATCACAGGATCCCATGACAGCTTCCCCACAGTTCGTGGCGAATTTTTTGATGTTTCTACGTAATTCCAAGCATCTCAAAGGGAGTACGTTGGGTACCTACTTGTCAGCGTTGAACTCCGTCTTGGCGGTCAAGACGGATCGTCAGATTTCTAAAGTTCCAGAACTGGTTGCCCTGCTGAAGGCGTTCAAGTTGGAGGACCAGAAGGTCAAGTTCCGCCCTCCAGCTTGGGATCTGAATGTTGTTTTGCAACACTTGAGAGGCTCCCCATATGAGCCCCTAGAGGATGCTTCCTTCGAGCTGTTGTCCAGGAAGACGGTCTTCTTACTTGCCCTAGCTACGGCAGCTAGAGTTAGTGAGATTCATGCCCTGGATGTCACACAAGTGCGTTTTGAACAAGCTAGGCATGGTCGAGTCCACTTGGGATTGCTGTGGGACTTCATTGCCAAGAATCAGCTTCCCGGGCAACCAGATAGACGGTTCTCCATCCCGCCTTTATCGACCATCCTCGGACGACATGATACGGAGGAGGAGTTCCTGTGTCCAGTCAGGGCCCTTAGATATTACATCCAGAGGTCTGCCTTGAAGAGACATTCCCGAAAGAGACTGTTTATCCCTTTTTCTTCATCGTGCAAGGGGGAAGTTAATAGAAACACTATTGCTCTGTGGCTTCGTGCGACTATCCTGGCGGCGTACGATGCCAAGAAACTCCCCCATCCGACGGCGAACAACCCCCATGAAATTAGAGCCCTGGCGTCCACTATGGCCCTCCACAGGAACTGTACGGTGCCACGGATTATGGAGGGTTGTTTTTGGAAGTCGTCCACCGTTTTTGCCTCACACTACCTGAGGGACTTGGCTGTCGAGGACATGGAGGGGCTTCAGTCTTTTGGCCCGTTGGTGGTTGCACAGCAACTTACCCAGCCTTCCGCCCATTAGGTAATTGTGTTGTTCTTACCTTTGGTCTTAAGATTAACCTCACCCTCTGGGTGCGTCGGTTTCTCTTTGGAGTTCCCTTGGGTTATCCTTTGTCCTGTTTCCATGTTTGCCCTGTGACGTTGGCATTGGTCTCCCGGGTCTCCTGTGCATGTGCTTGGTCTGCTGAAGATGTGAAGGTCCTCCGGAGTCCACACCACCGTCCTCTCTGTCGAAGCCATATGCATAAGACCTATGGTAAGGTAAGTTAAAAATTTATTAAAATCTAAATATTTTAGATATTTAAATACTTACCTTACCATAGGGCGGTGACTCCCTCCCAACGCTGGATGCTCCTCCCCACTTTGGACTCATCGGACCTTTCTTTCCTGCTGCCAGTAAAAGTGAATTTTGGGATGGCTCGCTTTCCCGCGAGTAGGGAGATCACGTCACTTCCGTGACTACATCCGTAGATTATACGAGGTAGCCATTCAGGGAATGGCGAATCAACGTCTGTCTGATCTCTACTAGCGAAGCTTGAGGTAATATGCATAAGACCTATGGTAAGGTAAGTATTTAAATATCTAAAATATTTAGATTTTAATAATATCTTGAAGCTTGTAGATGTTTCAGGTACTTGTCAGCTCTATCATCTATCATGTCAAGAATAAAGTTCATGTTTGTATTGTGCCTAAATGAAAATGAGGCCTAGGTCATAGGCTTGTTTAAACAAGCGGGTCCTCAGCTCACTTTGTAATATCTCACAGTTATGATTTGCTGGATATTTAGCGGGAGTTTATCCAGAGTGCTTTGGCACAAGTCCTGTCACAATAGAGTTCTTGTTTTGGGGACATTTACTTGTTGAAGGGTAGCTGACTGCTGCTCCCTCAGTTCTAACACAGCTCACCACGCATGACTGGAGTAACAGATGTGATGTTTTTGAGAGATGACCGAAGTACTAGTAGTTCAGTGTTCTGCTGAATGTAGCGCCAAATCAACTTCTGACCGTCCGATTTTGAACTGTCATGTCTTGTATTTACGGAAGTGACTGTCTATGCATGCATGAGATTTGGTGACGCAGTTGAGAAGTGACAGGATGACAACATGGACTTTGGACTTGACTGAGTGATAAGTATTGGCAAGACCCCAGAGAGGCCAGACATGTATTCTGCGAGAATATTTGAATCTACATCATTTCACTGGACATTCTTCTTTTTTCAGACTACCTTCATAATTCAGGTGTTATTTTTCGGGATTTAAAGGTGAGATATGTTGTTTTTATTTTGTTATAAATGTTTAGGTTGGACATTAGATGTAGAGGAAAAGAGCATGAAAATAAATGTGCTGAATTTTGTGCAGTTATGACTATTTATTTAACCAATTCTCTGTGTATTCTTTGAGCTGCATTCATCACTTGTGTTTTTATTTTTTTGCAGATGGAAAACATCTTGTTTGATCCCAAAGGTAGGATTCCAGTCATTAAACCATGTGGAATTACCATTCAGAATCCAGTTTCACATAGTGAACAAAAAACAAAGATGATCACAAATCCCAGAAATCCCATGATGGGCAGTGGGGTAGCCTCGTGGTTTAAGCATTAGCTTGTCACGACAAAGGCCCAGGTTCTATTCACCAAGGTGTGAAGCCAGTTTTAGGTGTCCACCTTGTCATGGAGTATTGCTAAGAGCAGAGTTAAACCGCTCACCCACCCACTCACTCACTCACTCACTCACTCACTCACCCACCCACTCACTCACTCACTCACTCACTCACTCACTCACTCACTCACTCACTCACCAATTATATATAATGCCCATTTCTGGTGTCCCCCTCCCTGAAATTGCTGGAATATTGCTGAAAGCTGTGTTAGTAATTTACTCTCAATTATGATGGGCAGTGGAGTAGCCTAGTGGGTAAAGCATCCACATGTCACTCTTAAGATCCCTTGATTCCCCCACATGGACAATGTTGGAGCCCATTTCTGGTATCCCCCACTTTGATATTCCTGGAATAATACTAGATGGGGCATAAAGCAATTCCTACTCATGCACTAGGCACCAGACTGGAAACACTGTCAAACAGAAAGTGTAAGTGCAACTTTGGGTTTTATCAAATCTCATTGCTGCATGTTCCAGGGCATGTACAGTTAATTGACTTCGGACTATCCAAATGGCTTCAGAAAGGAGAGAGGACGAGGACGATATGTGGCACTCTGCAATATATGGGTGAGATTCTTCATACTGTATGTTTAGTAGGAGTAAGGAGTTTGGGACGTCTGGCTGGTCAAGGCACAGACATATGCATAGGTGGCTAAATCATCTGAGGGACTGTAGTTCACTGTTCAGAGTTTCCTCCCTTTGACATACCAGGAACATATGATTGTGGGTTTGAACCCATGTTAATCCTGGTTATATTTGTAAGTTTGTCACCAGCATGGAAGACAAATTCTAACCCGCATCTTCATGGGTATACAATGTCCAGTGTTTAAGTTTTATGACACAGTGAAGCCTATCATTATAATGTGACTGCTTATGCTTTGTCCCTGTTCATCCACAGCCCCCGAGGTGTTGAGTGCCTATCCATATGGACACCAGGCAGACTGGTGGTCGTTGGGGATCCTCATGTATGTCATGATATCAGGCAAGGTAGGTAACTCTGTAGCTTTTGACTGAATGTTTCTTACTCACCTACATTTTAGATTTGATATTCTCAACTAGTATTACACTCACTCACTCACTCACTCACTCACTCACTCACTCACTTTGAATTTAATGCCATTTCACCTCTGAAATATATTTGTTGATTTAAATTTTTGGGCTAAACGTATCAATTTTTTACCAGCTGGAGAAGGAACTGTAAATTGTGGAAGAGATACCATTCAAATGTCCCATGGTACCCAGCATGGCAGCCTAATTTTGTGATAATTCGTGCTCTTTTACTGTCCTTTACAGACAGTGTTTAGTAGTATGACTCTAAATCCTATCCATAACATTTTACTTGCTGAAACTGTACCGATGAAACTTAAGGTGTGTATCAGTCATCTCAAGAGTGTTGTTTATGTAACTGAACTGTTGGTCTGTTGCCAGTATCCAGTGGAAGCTGCCAGGGACCACCGGACGATGGCGGAGAAGGTCTACCAGTGTGACTTTCTCATGCCAGAGAGTGTTGGGAATGATGCTCAGGACGTCGTACATAGAGTAGGTTTACTTTGATGGTGGTGAACATGCGGTCCAATCTGTGATGCAGCAGAATTGCCTCCCTTATCACGCCAGTTACGTGTGATCATTGGTTTAGATTCTGGTTCATTAAGTTACTGGGTTTAAAGCTCGCACCCATGCTCGTAATTCACTGTCTGGTGTAGTGGATAGAGCATCCACGAGGAGAGCGGAAGGTTACAGGTTCGATCCCCAACCGCGTCATACCAAAGACGTTAAAATATGTTTTTTGTTGGTCCCTGCCTGGCGCATGGCATTATATGGGTACAACAAGGACTGGTTGGCTTGGAGCCAGTTTAATGTCAGCGATTTATTCATGCTTAACTGTGACATGGTATCTCAGTGAGCTAGCTCTATACAACCAGCTCACATCTGGGCGAAATTTTCTTACATGCAACGTTAAACCATGTTTCACCTCAGCTGAAGCAGTAATTGTTCAAGTGCAGCAGAGTTGTCTCCCTTAGTACACCAGTATCCTGTACTCATAGATCTGAATTCTGGTTCAGTATCTTTCCTTTTTTAAGAATCATGTCCATACTTGTTGTTTTAGGAAGAGATTATCCTAAACCTGCATCAGCTTTCTTAGACATTCAGTGATGCCATGTAAAAGAGTTTGCTTATCATGCAGAAGGTCCATGCTCGATTAAATTGTTCTCACTCACAAAATAATCACACACCTTGATTATACTGAAGTACTGTTGTGAGTGGCTTTTAAACAAAAAGACTCACTGACTTTTTAATTAGTGATTGTTTTGCCTGTTGTTCTTCTAAACACATACTGACATACATATTTTGTTTTGTTTTTGTTTGTTTTTTGTTTAAAGCCACACTAAGCAATATTAAGTATATTGTGGTGGTCTGTAAGTAAATGAGTATGAGCCAGCCAATCCAGTGATCAGTAGCATGGACCTCATAAAAAATTTATAACTTTATAAATTTATATCATGACAGAAGATAAGTATTAAATATTAATTTTATTCAGTAAATTACATGATTGTAATCTGAGCCGAATCTGAAACAAATAAAAATAGGGTTTGGAGAATAAAAGATGTCGCCCTTCTAATCATATTAACTTGGGTTAAGACTTTAAATTATTGCACAGTAGATTATCAGACATTACATGGACATAATATTGGTTTCTTTGGTATTGTTATGGACTTCATTAAGTCATGGACGATGGACATGGTGGAAGTCTTCATTTGATGTGATAATGGTGATGTTGCAGCTGTTGACGAAGGCACCGCAGCGGAGAGCTGTGGATCTAGCTTCTTTACAGGAGATGGACTTCTTCAAGAATATCAACTTTACAGATCTTATCGAGAAAAAAGTGAGTGACTTTGTTGAATGTGATGATACTAACAAGAACACTTGTCATGGAGGTGTTCCCCGGCTTCAGACGTAAATAAATATATGTGTGGTTTCATGTAAATTTCATTAAGAATTCAATAGTACATTGGCGAGTTAGCCTTGTGGTTAAAGTGTTTGTCAGTTGTGTTGAGGAGCTGGGATTCATTCCTGGATGCAATGTTCACTGTGGGATTTTGATCTCACATGTCATTCAGCAAGTTTTGGTCGTGGTTGTTACGTTATCTGTCTACCCTTCCAATCGGTATTTAAGAGATGTCTCAAGTAATTCATGTTTTCTAAATTCATCTTTCAACTTCAAGAACATCTTATCATTCTCAAAAATGGGATACCATATTTGCCCCAGTTAGTGTCCAGGGAACAAAGAAGTTTGGCAGAGGGTGCCGTTGTTAAAACATTTCAGTAATAGTTGAAGGCAATCGTATACCTTTTCTTTAAAAAGGTCTCTAGTACATGCAAGAAAACAAGGACTGTAATGTCATTCTTTTTCAGATGAAGTAATCCTTGGGGTGCATGTAGCATTAAAGTATCCACTTTAAAAAGGTCTCTAGTACATGCAAGAAAACAAGGACTGTAATGTCATTCTTTTTCAGATGAAGTAATCCTTGGGGTGCATGTAGCATTAAAGTATCCACTTTAAAAAGGTCTCTAGTACATGCAAGAAAACAAGGACTGTAATGTCATTCTTTTTCAGATGAAGTAATCCTTGGGGTACATGTAGCATTAAAGTATCCACTTTGAAAAGGTCTCTAGTACATGCAAGAAAACAAGGACTGTAATGTCATTCTTTTTCAGATGAAGTAATCCTTGGGGTGCATGTAGCATTAAAGTATCCACTTTAAAAAGGTCTCTAGTACATGCAAGAAAACAAGGACTGTAATGTCATTCTTTTTCAGATGAAGTAATCCTTGGGGTGCATGTAGCATTAAAGTATCCACTTTAAAAAGGTCTCTAGTACATGCAAGAAAACAAGGACTGTAATGTCATTCTTTTTCAGATGAAGTAATCCTTGGGGTACATGTAGCATTAAAGTATCCACTTTAAAAAGGTCTCTAGTACATGCAAGAAAACAAGGACTGTAATGTCATTCTTTTTCAGATGAAGTAATCCTTGGGGTGCATGTAGCATTAAAGTATCCACTTTGAAAAGGTCTCTAGTACATGCAAGAAAACAAGGACTGTAATGTCATTCTTTTTCAGATGAAGTAATCCTTGGGGTGCATGTAGCATTAAAGTATCCACTTTGAAAAGGTCTTTAGTACATGCAAGAAAACAAGGACTGTAATGTCATTCTTTTTCAGATGAAGTAATCCTTGGGGTACGTGTAGCATTAAAGTATCCACTTTGAAAAGGTCTTTAGTACATGCAAGAAAACAAGGACTGTAATGTCATTCTTTTTCAGATGAAGTAATCCTTGGGGTACGTGTAGCATTAAAGTATCCACTTTGAAAAGGTCTCTAGTACATGCAAGAAAACAAGGACTGTAATGTCATTCTTTTTCAGATGAAGTAATCCTTGGGGTACATGTAGCATTAAAGTATCCACTTTGAAAAGGTCTCTAGTACATGCAAGAAAACAAGGACTGTATTGTCATTCTTTTTCAGATGAAGTAATCCTTGGGGTGCATGTAGCATTAAAGTATCCACTTTGAAAAGGTCTCTAGTACATGCAAGAAAACAAGGACTGTAATGTCATTCTTTTTCAGATGAAGTAATCCTTGGGGTGCATGTAGCATTAAAGTATCCACTTTGAAAAGGTCTCTAGTACATGCAAGAAAACAAGGACTGTAATGTCATTCTTTTTCAGATGAAGTAATCCTTGGGGTACGTGTAGCATTAAAGTATCCACTTTAAAAAGGTCTTTAGTACATGCAAGAAAACAAGGACTGTAATGTCATTCTTTTTCAGATGAAGTAATCCTTGGGGTGCATGTAGCATTAAAGTATCCACTTTGAAAAGGTCTCTAGTACATGCAAGAAAACAAGGACTGTAATGTCATTCTTTTTCAGATGAAGTAATCCTTGGGGTACATGTAGCATTAAAGTATCCACTTTAAAAAGGTCTCTAGTACATGCAAGAAAACAAGGACTGTAATGTCATTCTTTTTCAGATGAAGTAATCCTTGGGGTGCATGTAGCATTAAAGTATCCACTTTAAAAAGGTCTCTAGTACATGCAAGAAAACAAGGACTGTAATGTCATTCTTTTTCAGATGAAGTAATCCTTGGGGTACATGTAGCATTAAAGTATCCACTTTAAAAAGGTCTTTAGTACATGCAAGAAAACAAGGACTGTAATGTCATTCTTTTTCAGATGAAGTAATCCTTGGGGTGCATGTAGCATTAAAGTATCCACTTTAAAAAGGTCTTTAGTACATGCAAGAAAACAAGGACTGTAATGTCATTCTTTTTCAGATGAAGTAATCCTTGGGGTACATGTAGCATTAAAGTATCCACTTTAAAAAGGTCTCTAGTACATGCAAGAAAACAAGGACTGTAATGTCATTCTTTTTCAGATGAAGTAATCCTTGGGGTACATGTAGCATTAAAGTATCCACTTTGAAAAGGTCTTTAGTACATGCAAGAAAACAAGGACTGTAATGTCATTCTTTTTCAGATGAAGTAATCCTTGGGGTGCATGTAGCATTAAAGTATCCACTTTAAAAAGGTCTCTAGTACATGCAAGAAAACAAGGACTGTAATGTCATTCTTTTTCAGATGAAGTAATCCTTGGGGTACATGTAGCATTAAAGTATCCACTTTGAAAAGGTCTTTAGTACATGCAAGAAAACAAGGACTGTAATGTCATTCTTTTTCAGATGAAGTAATCCTTGGGGTGCATGTAGCATTAAAGTATCCACTTTAAAAAGGTCTCTAGTACATGCAAGAAAACAAGGACTGTAATGTCATTCTTTTTCAGATGAAGTAATCCTTGGGGTACGTGTAGCATTAAAGTATCCACTTTGAAAAGGTCTCTAGTACATGCAAGAAAACAAGGACTGTAATGTCATTCTTTTTCAGATGAAGTAATCCTTGGGGTACATGTAGCATTAAAGTATCCACTTTAAAAAGGTCTCTAGTACATGCAAGAAAACAAGGACTGTAATGTCATTCTTTTTCAGATGAAGTAATCCTTGGGGTACATGTAGCATTAAAGTATCCACTTTAAAAAGGTCTCTAGTACATGCAAGAAAACAAGGACTGTAATGTCATTCTTTTTCAGATGAAGTATTCCTTGGGGTGCATGTAGCATTAAAGTATCCACTTTGAAAAGGTCTTTAGTACATGCAAGAAAACAAGGACTGTAATGTCATTCTTTTTCAGATGAAGTAATCCTTGGGGTGCATGTAGCATTAAAGTATCCACTTTGAAAAGGTCTTTAGTACATGCAAGAAAACAAGGACTGTAATGTCATTCTTTTTCAGATGAAGTATTCCTTGGGGTGCATGTAGCATTAAAGTATCCACTTTGAAAAGGTCTTTAGTACATGCAAGAAAACAAGGACTGTAATGTCATTCTTTTTCAGATGAAGTAATCCTTGGGGTACATGTAGCATTAAAGTATCCACTTTAAAAAGGTCTCTAGTACATGCAAGAAAACAAGGACTGTAATGTCATTCTTTTTCAGATGAAGTAATCCTTGGGGTACATGTAGCATTAAAGTATCCACTTTAAAAAGGTCTCTAGTACATGCAAGAAAACAAGGACTGTAATGTCATTCTTTTTCAGATGAAGTAATCCTTGGGGTACATGTAGCATTAAAGTATCCACTTTAAAAAGGTCTCTAGTACATGCAAGAAAACAAGGACTGTAATGTCATTCTTTTTCAGATGAAGTAATCCTTGGGGTACATGTAGCATTAAAGTATCCACTTTGAAAAGGTCTCTAGTACATGCAAGAAAACAAGGACTGTAATGTCATTCTTTTTCAGATGAAGTAATCCTTGGGGTACGTGTAGCATTAAAGTATCCACTTTGAAAAGGTCTTTAGTACATGCAAGAAAACAAGGACTGTAATGTCATTCTTTTTCAGATGAAGTAATCCTTGGGGTGCATGTAGCATTAAAGTATCCACTTTGAAAAGGTCTCTAGTACATGCAAGAAAACAAGGACTGTAATGTCATTCTTTTTCAGATGAAGTAATCCTTGGGGTACATGTAGCATTAAAGTATCCACTTTGAAAAGGTCTCTAGTACATGCAAGAAAACAAGGACTGTAATGTCATTCTTTTTCAGATGAAGTAATCCTTGGGGTACATGTAGCATTAAAGTATCCACTTTGAAAAGGTCTTTAGTACATGCAAGAAAACAAGGACTGTAATGTCATTCTTTTTCAGATGAAGTAATCCTTGGGGTGCATGTAGCATTAAAGTATCCACTTTGAAAAGGTCTCTAGTACATGCAAGAAAACAAGGACTGTAATGTCATTCTTTTTCAGATGAAGTAATCCTTGGGGTACATGTAGCATTAAAGTATCCACTTTAAAAAGGTCTTTAGTACATGCAAGAAAACAAGGACTGTAATGTCATTCTTTTTCAGATGAAGTAATCCTTGGGGTGCATGTAGCATTAAAGTATCCACTTTGAAAAGGTCTCTAGTACATGCAAGAAAACAAGGACTGTAATGTCATTCTTTTTCAGATGAAGTAATCCTTGGGGTGCATGTAGCATTAAAGTATCCACTTTGAAAAGGTCTCTAGTACATGCAAGAAAACAAGGACTGTAATGTCATTCTTTTTCAGATGAAGTAATCCTTGGGGTGCATGTAGCATTAAAGTATCCACTTTGAAAAGGTCTTTAGTACATGCAAGAAAACAAGGACTGTAATGTCATTCTTTTTCAGATGAAGTAATCCTTGGGGTACATGTAGCATTAAAGTATCCACTTTGAAAAGGTCTCTAGTACATGCAAGAAAACAAGGACTGTAATGTCATTCTTTTTCAGATGAAGTAATCCTTGGGGTGCATGTAGCATTAAAGTATCCACTTTAAAAAGGTCTCTAGTACATGCAAGAAAACAAGGACTGTAATGTCATTCTTTTTCAGATGAAGTAATCCTTGGGGTGCATGTAGCATTAAAGTATCCACTTTAAAAAGGTCTTTAGTACATGCAAGAAAACAAGGACTGTAATGTCATTCTTTTTCAGATGAAGTAATCCTTGGGGTGCATGTAGCATTAAAGTATCCACTTTGAAAAGGTCTTTAGTACATGCAAGAAAACAAGGACTGTAATGTCATTCTTTTTCAGATGAAGTAATCCTTGGGGTGCATGTAGCATTAAAGTATCCACTTTAAAAAGGTCTCTAGTACATGCAAGAAAACAAGGACTGTAATGTCATTCTTTTTCAGATGAAGTAATCCTTGGGGTGCATGTAGCATTAAAGTATCCACTTTAAAAAGGTCTTTAGTACATGCAAGAAAACAAGGACTGTAATGTCATTCTTTTTCAGATGAAGTAATCCTTGGGGTACATGTAGCATTAAAGTATCCACTTTGAATAGGTCTTTAGTACATGCAAGAAAACAAGGACTGTAATGTCATTCTTTTTCAGATGAAGTAATCCTTGGGGTGCATGTAGCATTAAAGTATCCACTTTAAAAAGGTCTCTAGTACATGCAAGAAAACAAGGACTGTAATGTCATTCTTTTTCAGATGAAGTAATCCTTGGGGTGCATGTAGCATTAAAGTATCCACTTTGAAAAGGTCTTTAGTACATGCAAGAAAACAAGGACTGTAATGTCATTCTTTTTCAGATGAAGTAATCCTTGGGGTACATGTAGCATTAAAGTATCCACTTTGAAAAGGTCTCTAGTACATGCAAGAAAACAAGGACTGTAATGTCATTCTTTTTCAGATGAAGTAATCCTTGGGGTGCATGTAGCATTAAAGTATCCACTTTAAAAAGGTCTCTAGTACATGCAAGAAAACAAGGACTGTAATGTCATTCTTTTTCAGATGAAGTAATCCTTGGGGTGCATGTAGCATTAAAGTATCCACTTTGAAAAGGTCTCTAGTACATGCAAGAAAACAAGGACTGTAATGTCATTCTTTTTCAGATGAAGTAATCCTTGGGGTGCATGTAGCATTAAAGTATCCACTTTGAAAAGGTCTCTAGTACATGCAAGAAAACAAGGACTGTAATGTCATTCTTTTTCAGATGAAGTAATCCTTGGGGTGCATGTAGCATTAAAGTATCCACTTTAAAAAGGTCTTTAGTACATGCAAGAAAACAAGGACTGTAATGTCATTCTTTTTCAGATGAAGTAATCCTTGGGGTGCATGTAGCATTAAAGTATCCACTTTGAAAAGGTCTTTAGTACATGCAAGAAAACAAGGACTGTAATGTCATTCTTTTTCAGATGAAGTAATCCTTGGGGTGCATGTAGCATTAAAGTATCCACTTTGAAAAGGTCTTTAGTACATGCCATACAATAGGGACTGTATTGTCAATGTTGTTAGGCTCTTATACAGATTAGTAAGCATTGGTTGAAACGATAGTCTGAAGGCGTTACTGGACCATGATGCTTCATACAGTGTGTGTTAGAACATGGCACTGATTAGATAATGGCTTGTGTGTTGCAGCTCTCCCCCATGGACTTAGTCCCAGCAGAGTTTTTCCCAATGACAGGGTTGAGTTGGGCTCCACACTTAGCGGAGAAGGAGATGGAGGAAGAATTTACAGGGGTAAGTTTGAAATATGGAGAAAATATTGAAGAGGATAGCTGGGATATGTTGGAGAAATTAGTAGGGATATAAGGGAGGAGACCATTGGGATATACTGGTGAAGACAGCTGGGATATGTGGGTGAAGATAGCTGGGGTATATGGGAGAAGACAGCTGTTATATAAGCAAGGAAACAGTGGGGATATATTGGTGAAAAAAGCTGGGATATGTGAGTAAAGATAGCTGGGAGATGTGGGTGAAGGTAGTTGCAATATATGAGAGGATATAGTTGCAATATGTGAGTAGCTGGGCGATGTGGGTGAAGATAGTTGCAATATATGAGAGGATATAGTTGGGATATGTGAGTAGCTGGGAGATGTGGGTGAAGATAGTTCCAATATATGAGAGCATATAGTTGGGATATGTGAAAGGATGCAGTTGGGATATGTGAGAGGATATAGTTGGGATATGTGGGTGCAGATAGCTGCAAAATGTGGGTGAAGACAGCTGGGGTATATGGGTGAAGACAGCTGGGATATGTTGAAGATAACTGGGGTATATTGGTGAAGACAGTTGCTAAATATGGGTGAGGATAGCTGGGATATATGAGAGGAGATAGTTGGGATATATGGACAAAGCAGTTGGGATATATGTACGAAACCATCTGCAATATATGGGAGGAGATAGTTTGGATATATGCGTAATGACAGTTGGGACCTTTGAGAGGACATAGTTGGGATATATGGGATTAGATAGCTGTGATATGTGAGAGGAGAAAGCTGGGATATATTAGAGGAGATTGCTGGGATATGTGTGAGAAGAGACATCTTGGATATGTAGGAACAGTAAGCGCTGTTGTGCTTTAGTACAGTGTCCAAACCCACAAGATTGTCTTGCCAACCTTGTTAAAATATTTTCTGTTGTTTGTTCCAGTTTGATGGCCAGAGTGTTCAGTGGAATCTCCCAGAAGGAGCAACACCGGTGTTTGTGTGACATTGTGTAATCTTGACGTGTGTGAGTGTGAGACTGTGTTATATCCAACCTTGGACTTCGAAGTATTATTCACTCGTTGTTGTCTCTGTGCAAAGACAAAGTCATTTGGGACGGAGGCATACAGGTGTATGTTGTGGAAAATGTATTAACAGAAGAACAGCATTGTTGAGTCATATAGTGTGTGTGTGTTGCATATTACAATTTCATTTTATGTTTTCCATTGGAAATTCACTTGTTCCATTTCTTTTGTGATTCAATGGAATGGATGAGGACTCATTGTATGTATGAGATGGATTCTGCTTCTTAATTGAAGCCCAGAAACTGACAAGACTGTTTCAGGGTTGTCAGCTACCGTGTTCAGTTCACCTCTCTCAAGTTACTCTTAGACTCTCATTGTGATCCTCTTGTCAAGACCTGATTGTGATGATCTTGTGGACAGCTCATTGTGAGGTCACTCATCTGGATGTGATTACTGGGCAGTGCTGACTAGGAGACGGACCAGTCGGTAGGCCACTGGATCAGTATCCTGCCAACAGTCTCAATGTCACCTGGCATGTGATCCTCCTCTGGACAGTATGTTGTCATCATCTTGTGGACAGCTAATGGTGAAATCTCTCATCTGGATGTGATTACTGAGCAGTGTTGGTGTAACACTCTAGGAGACTGACCAGACTGGTGTTCACTGGTTTTGGAAGTCACATTGTTGTCAGTTCTCTGAGCTTCACCTGGCATGTGATTCTGTGATGAACTACATTTCATGTGATCCTCATGTGATCTTCACATGAATTATTGGAGGAAGTACACCAACCACACTGGAATACACTTCTTCCGAATATAAGTTTCAACATACAGATTCATCAACACTTCTGCATCCAACACAGCAGGACTGCAACTTCAACAGACACCCTCCATGATGGGTTGAAGTGAGACAAGTTTGTACATGGGGATGAATTCTCTACATCTTGATTCCATTGTTATTTATATTCATGTCCAGATGTTATCATTAATCCTGTCCGTGACCCATTAATCCTCTTCCTGACATGACTGGCATTACCATTCAACCAAAAATGTGCATGAACTTGTGTCATAACTTTATCTCCCCCAATGACTTACCATTACTTCCACAGACTGGGCATTATTTGCTTCTAAGGTGTTCATTAAGTGTTGGTCTATGAAGATCATGAAGATCATGACAAATGACTTGCTGTCGCAAGCAATCTCATTTAAATCAGATTCTTTACTCTGATATACCATCTCTGTATGAAGATCTGATACCCTCTCTGTATGATGATCCCATACCCTCTCTGTATGAAGATCCCATACCCTCTCTGTATGAAGAGCCTACACCCTCTCAGATTCCAATTTAGGCTTAAATGAACTTCTCACTATCTCAGTATGGATGTGAGAAACTTTGTACGAAGACAAACATCTGATTTCTGTAGGTCACAGGGAGCCTTTATGAGACTGTATCAGGGACTTACATTTGCCAAAATTAAAATTACTTGGTGCCAGGGTGTCAACATCCAAGAGCAAGAACTGTTGGAGGAATATTTGTGTTCTGTTTTAGATCTCTTCTGTGAGGGACAGTCGGTAGCTTTGTGGTTAAAGTAGGGTACAGTGTGTGAAGCCCATTCATGGTGTCCACCAGGGTTATATTGATGGAGTAATACTAAAAGCAGCAAAAAAAATTAAAATGCAAATCACTCTCTTTGGTTGTGGAAAGCTGAAGTCTTGATTCTTTTTGTCAATAAAACGTATCTTGTCTGATAAAAAAATCAGGGGTCATCTCACAACTTTTGGAGTTGTGTTCAGACTGTGCACAGATAGGAATCATTTCAAAGTAAAAGAAGTTATTTTAATACACTTTTATCATAAAATTCACTGATCAGAAATTGTTGGCTCTTAGTTGAAGTTCCTCATTAATAATGATAAATCCTGGTTGAAACAAGAAAGGTAACGACTGTTGGACCTGATGTCCAAAATAACCCAAAGATGACCAAAAACTTTCTGTTATTACAATGCCTTGCCAGATACACAGATTCTATTGTGTGTCATGTTATTGTTAAATGTGTGTTCTCAACACAGTTGTAAATGACAAATTATTAGATGTACCCAGTTTTCTTTCTCTCACTGATCACTAATGATAATATTTTATATATTCTTTTATTGTCTCTGATTGTTCCATTCTTTACCTCCATATTTAGAAAACTTGCTTGTCACTGTTCAGCAGAATGAAAATTTCTGGTCTGACAAAGCTTCCATTTCATGTCAGAAGTAGAAATCTTCAGAACCATATTGCACAGACAATGATACACTACCACCTGTGCTGTGATGCTGCCTCTGCTGAACACTGTAGATTTCCTTTCATACCCCATTCATTGTAGTTATCAAATTTTAATTATTAACATCGATAGAAGAATGAAAGTTGATGCTTACCTGTCGTAGGGTAATAGAAATTACAACAATGGTATATAAACTACATTGCAAAATAATAAAAATGTACAATGCCCACATTTCTTGTAATTTGGTATGGGTTTGGTCATCTTCGACATTGGCAGGAGAGTTATCAAAGTTGCTTCCCTTAGATGTGCGTGGATCCTATCAACACTTGTGTCCATTGTTTGATAAAGTTAATTGAACTGAATGGCATGGTTCAACTGCTTGTTCATCAGAATGGAGCATTGGTTGTAAATGCGGATTGTCATGTTATATTGCTTTTGTTGATTTTTTCATTGAAAAAACTCAAGTCATTTGATGTTTGTTCCTGAAAGGAAAATACCCAGGGACAATTGATAAATCTAGGCAGCATCGTATACATCCTAGTTAGGACAATAACATGGGGCATTATGTTGTCAGTTGATTTGCCATTTTATATGTACGATAATTGAGTTGTTGTTTTTTTTACCAAGGTAGTTGCTTCCTTGTCACTGCATGACTTGTTGACATTTTATGAGTGATATCAAATATCTGCGAACAGGTTGACTCGAAATCAACCATTGTGTGAAGTTTAGAGTTACTCAATTCTGTAATCAAGTTTAATCAAGGTAGATTACATTACATAGGTAATTTACAATATGTTGGTTCATTAGGACAGTAGATGATATGGTGGCTCGCCATGGATGTAGTCTGGGTTCTATTCTGACATTCTCTAATGAAGTCCTCAATAATGTTCCTTGAGTGCGTCTTATCTAGACTGAGTTTAATCTCAGTCTGACTGACATTACAATTAGATGACAAATTTCTTCAACTATCTGAACATTTTTTTTCTAACTTGTTACTGCTGATGATATTTAAACTGGAAGATTGTATTATGACGAAAAAAGTAAATGACATCTGCAATGCTTCGTGATAGCTCAAATGCTTTTGCTAATATTGAATCTAAATTTATATTGCTTCTATTCTTGTAAAGGAATTTTCAATTAATACCCAAATTTTGGCTCTGTTTATAGGTTGTCAATTCTATAATCAGAGTTATGTCCCTTTTATGAAACCAATAATACATGATCGTTTCCTAATTATACTGAACAGTGAAAGAAAGGCAACCCTGTATTTTTGTGTCAAGTTTGTGTATTAATAGAAGACATAAAGATGAATGCTTATTATTGAGGTTTCATTTTTTTCCAAACTTGCATTTCTTTTGTTGTTCAGTATATTAGTATTATCATGATTATGTGTATGGTTGATAATGTTGATGATGACATGGTTCAAAGTCTCGAGTTATTTGTTATCATGGGTTATCAGTTATCATCACTAAAGTGATGAATATCGAAGGTCTTCATGACCTCAGGCGTTGTATCGCCACCATTATGAAAACATCGTTCAAGACCTTTAACCCTGTCTCCCTGGTACACTCACTCACTCACAGCTTGTCACACCAAGAGCTGAAACACATTAGCATCCACTCATACTGGCAAACAAGGATATGTTGAACACCGACCCGGACAGTTGACCTATATTAATATGTATGAGTGCCACCTACTGGTGCTTGCCAATGTAAGTGAAGGGGATCCAGGTTGTCCATGATTAAGTATGATCACGTGAGAGTCTTATGAGCAAAGTATGTGCTGCTTCACACAGAATTAATTTCATTGTCATGCACTGCATGTGCACTAGCTTCTATCTGCTCTCCCTTTCACAAACCAGATGGGTTTGCTCATTGCCTTGCACTGCCTGTTTCTCATAAACACATTGTCTACCACGGTCCAACTTATATTTGTTTGCCAGTCGCTTGTGAAAGAAACAATTGCAACATGTTAGGCCTTTATACTGATGGGGTAGTCCAGTGGTTTAATTGTTTACCATGCTACAGACCTGGGTTCAATTCCCCACATGGATACAGTGTGTGAAACCCATTTCTGATGCCCCCCACCGGAGTATTGCCAAAGGAGGGATAAAACTAAACCCCTCTCATTAGACTTTACATTTGTTATCCAGTGTGTTTGAAAAAAATGGCGAAATATTCAATGTATCCATTTCAATAAATGTCATAAATCATTACAGAGCTATAATTGCTGAATAATAGCAAAGATGACAGCCAGGGGACAGGGTTGTTGGAAAATAGAATTACATGTATTTTTACGAATCCTTATGAACCGTGACCATAAAATCTTGTGGTTGTGTAGTCCACTTAATTGTCAATCACCTTTCTCAGGGGGTTGTTCTGTTGGGGTTAGGAATGGGGTGGTTTTGTCTCATCCACCAGGTAAAATATAATTAAGGCGTCCTTACCAGTACAGCCAAAACTTGAACGGGAACAATTATCTGTAGAAAATATTGTCAAGTTCAATGACAGATCACTTGATTTATCTATATTTAGGGACAATCCATAATTTGTGGATAGAGGGTGTGATGATGACTTTTATGGCGTTGCAAGTACAATGTGAATGGCCCTTCCTCCCTAACCCCAAATTGGTGTACAAAGTGACCCCCACCTTGTCATGTACGAAATCAACTAACCCCCCCCAATTGAAAACAATCCCCACTGCCCAGAATAAAATCATCACCTCCACCACCCGAATCGTCACCACCAACCCGCTAGCCATGAATTATGAATGAGCCCTTATTTAGTTACCTTGTGTTATTATCTGTGTTCGGCATTGATTATGATGATGAATTAGAGATCAGCAATGGTGTGATTGCTGTCACTGATAGGCATAGAATGTGTGAATTGTGGATGAGAGGTGCAATCGGTGCATGTAGATATGAAATATGCCTCTGACAAACGTGTCTTACACAGAACATGTTACTGTGTTTATGATCAATAACGTCCAGGTAATGAAATCGACAGACCTCAATAACTGATATTATGATTCACATGATAACACTGATTGATATTAACCAATGTATGTATCACATGATCATCTATTTAATATGCATAGTTCATCTATATATAGTGGATACATTAAATGCCTGCTTCACTTTCTTCTGTTGTCATGGAAATTTGATTTGTAAATAGTGTAAGTACTATTCAGTCATTACAATAGCCGTGTTGGGTTTTTAGGATAGGTCTTGTTTCAAGGCTCCATTTCATTGAAAAATATACCCAGACATGTCTTCAAATTTGAAATTTGTTCACTTGAAAGGAATGTGGTGTAGCATAGTGGTAAAGTGTTAGCCCTTCATGCCGAAGACCTGGGTTTGTTTCCCCAATTGGTACAATTTGCGCTGTTTCAGGAACTTCTTAGGATGGGGTATTTCCAGATGATGCAGTGTCCAGCTGTTAGAAGTCTGAATCAAGCTTGCTCCCTCCTCTCTCCGTCCCTCCCTTTCTCCGTCCCTCCCTGCCTCCCTCACTCACTCACTCACTCACAAGATTAATTTCATTTGCATTCTAGTTGTCAATGTAATCCAACATGGTAGTCTTCCCTGTATCACATACATCTTGTTCCATCATTGAATGTGTCAGGAATGATGGCGTAGACTTGCGGTTAAAGCATCCACTCGTGTTGATGAAGACCTGGCTTCAATTCCCTACGTGTGTAATCTGTATCTGGTGTCCCCTGCCATGATGTTGCTGGAATATTGTTAAAACAGGTGTAAAACCATATTCACAAACCCACTTTAGCGTGTCAGAGAGTCCTCTCTTAAGCTAACAATCTATTTGTCAGACAACAACCTTTAGTGATAGAGTCTCGACCAGGCTATGTATTTTTTTGATGGAAAAACCTCTTAAAGAACAAGCTAGTCATGCATAATAACCACCTGATTGTCATTTGCTGATTTTAAGCACGGTACTGGGAACTATAGAAGCCCATGCAAACTTTTCTTGGCAGTATACAAATTTCTATTCCCTTTCTGTTGCTTCAAACGGTGTATTTCAGCTTCGCGAAACGGGCCCTTGATGTCTAGTTTGTATGTGATTTGGGTATGTCGTGACAGATGTGTCCATGTCACCTGTATGTCCAGTTAGTCTGTTCACATCTGAATGGGGTACGTGGTCATTGACTTATCCATTTCACCTGTATGTCTAATTAGTCTGTTCACATCTGAATGGGGTACATCGTCATTGACTTATCCATTTCACCTGTATGTCTAATTAGTCTGTTCACATCTGAATGGGGTACATCGTCATTGACTTATCCATGTCACCTGTATGTCCAGTTAGTCTGATCACATCTGAATGGGGTACGTTCTTTGACTTGTCAATATTACCTATCCATATTTACCTAAATAAGTTGTATATACAGCTTTACTATGCATCTGATTGTTGGATGTGTTCTTGTTACCTTGCCCATTTCACCTGTATGTCAAATTTGTATGTTTTCAGCTGATTGGTTGAGTTTGGGTTATGTTTGTCATTGATGTGCCTGTATCATGTGTACGTCTAACGTAGTTAGAACATGTTTACAGCTGGTATGTCATCTTTGACTCGTCTATATCACCTGTCAGTACATACCTAGTGGGGTTGTAAATACATCTTTATTATGTGTCTTAGCGTTGAGTGTGCTCATTGATGTGTCCATATCATCTGTATGTCTAGATAGAGAGTGTTTACAGATGGAAACTTTGACGTGTCCATATCATCTAGCTGTAGTTGTCCACACCATGTTTATTTCAGGGGATTTGATGCAATCAACATGTCCACTCGTGTCTGATGAAATAAGGGCAGTTAAGATTTTATTCATTTGTAATTTCTGTGATTGATAATCAAACATGCAAGTTTTATGTTAAATTATAGATTTCTTGTAAACATCCAGGTGTATAGAATATTTTTAACATTTCCAAATTTTAAACATTCAACAACTTCTTTTTATATTAAACAAGTTTTTCTCTTAGCCAACAAATACATCTGAGAGTGTTATCTATTGTTCACATGGAAATGTTTTTTATGGAATATTTTTAACATTTCCCAATTTTAAACATTCAACAAGTTCTCTTTATATTAACCAGATCTATGAATGTCATTGATCAGACAAAATAACTTGGCACTTTTATGTTATCCAGATCTATTTTAATCATACATTTTGCACTGATTAGACAGAACTGACAATATTTAGTTATCAATTTTGCCTTTGTGATTTTAATGCAATAAAACATTACCAGGGACATGTTCATGTCATCGACCCTGTAGAAGCCTGTGAGTATTGATCTCAAAATGATCATCGGTTGTTTTATATTTTCCGATACATTATCAGTTCATGCAGAGAGTAACAAGACACTAACTTGTTGAAATTGTGACCAGAGTGAGGTTTTGTTGGATATGAGAATTTCATTTCATGAACATTTTTAACTTATGAAGTCTTTTACGTGATTATTAGGGGTTGTATAAATGATCTGAAATCCAATCGATGATCACTTTTTAACTGTTATGTGGAACTATTGGTTAAACTTCCTTTTGGGTTTTGTGACATTTGTGAACCCAATGACATTATAAATTGTCAAGTTTGTTGCTCATAGTGTTGATCACTGGATTGTCTGGTCCAAACTCAACAGAGTACTGCATACAGCTGAAATACTGCTGAGTTTGGCGTTAAACAACAAACAAAATCCCATGACATTATGACCTTGCTTTTGAAGCAACGTATATGCAGACAGTAAAATGATTTTACACAATTTGGACAAGAAGTTTGAAATGGTGCTAATTCCTTTCATCATGTGTAGCCCTACCCTCTTGCTCTCTTTTCATCCCCGTCATGGGAGTCTGAATTTATAGTGTCAGAGTATTTACCTCTCTCTCTCTCTCTCTCTCTTTCTCTCTCATCAAAAGCTTGCATGTGCACAGCTACATTTTGATGTAAAGTTTTGTTTCGACAATTTTCACTAACATTTATCATTTATTAAACTCATGAATAATCTTTTCAACGTCGCAAATTTGTATTACTATACATCAGTTCATGTGTAAACAGTACCTTTAAACAGGATAGAATATTTTACAAAATCTAATTTAGAACTTTTGACTGAAGTAAGTGACTGTATTTACGCCAGTGGGTCTAAACGTTTGATGGGTAGTGCACCTTGATGATACTTCTTCACAACTCTTCACAACGTTAATGTGATAGTGATCAAATACAGTACCTTAGATGTATTCTGTACCCTTGAAATGAATTACTGAGGGTCACCTGTCCCACTAGTTTTTGAGGTCAAGGTAAAACCCTGTGTTAATGTCCTTTCTCCATCACGCCATGTCACAAGGCTTTGTTCTATGAAAAAAAATGTTGCTGGTAACGTTTTGAAAATATCAATTCAATTATGTTATAATGTTTCAGAAATCATATCTGTTTCATGATAATGTGTTGGCAGGTAATCAGTATCATGTGTATAGTATGCAACACTTTGTACGTGCCCACATGGTATTGAAATGATGCCATTTTGAATGACCATATCAATATTATCATTATTATTGATATAGTCACCTTGTTTGATGAAAGGCTACATATTCACTTTGTTGCAGTTTTGTACTACATTTGTGCACAGTTTCAAGAAGAATATTTCTTCATTTAAGTGGCAAATCACATAAACATGAATATAAATTTATTGGCAGCCTTAAGGAAAAGAGTTTGTAAGCTGTATGCTTCTCTCAAGGGAAATACAGTCTGATGTACACATCTTTTGGCCGTGTCACCCAAGTCAGTAGGCATATTATTTATTATGCTTCACAGAATGTATCAAAAGAAAATATAAATTTGGTTGTGAAATGGATTCGGTTCAAACTGACAGGATATTGTGTGACATTTAAAGTCAGACAGTGAATGATTACCTTGCATGACGTTGATATATCCTGTACCCTTGAAATGAATTATTGAGGGTTATTGTGTGATATTTCATGCCAGACAGTGAATGGTAGGAATTTAGGTGCGAAGTGTGTTTTATTTGTATTTTTTCTTTAACACTGGCTTAGTGCTAGTTGGTACAACTTTTGTTAAATTTAGTTTATTTCCTGTTCACATTGATAAGAGTACAATAATCAGGCGGTAGGAAACTAGTTTTTTGTTCAAACCATGATGTTTTTCACGACGTTTTACTCTGAAAGCAGTAGCAAAATACTTTTGTTTACTCATAGCATATTTTAATAGAATCATCCAACATGCACAGAGAACAGTGTAATTATTCAGTTTTAAGCCAATATTTTCAGGAACAGATAATTTGTTTTGAAATGAACCCTGCCCATACATATCAAAACATTTTCCCATTGTCATGGATACTACACCATCATCACAATACCGCCAGGCTCTGAAGAGGACATCAGTGTTTTATTGTTTGCATAATATAGCGCCATGTGATAAAATTAATGTACTGACATATTCTATACTGTTATGCCATAGTTCCATAGAGGAAAATACCAAAGGGTAATAGATGGATTCATTTCAGAGAAGCATCTGCACTACAAGTGACCAGGTCATGTGATATATAGAGGATACTAAACGGCCTTCCGTGTAATACCATTGTTATTAAACAAGTTAATGATTTGGTATCAAACATGCTTTCGCTCGTTTGATACTAAAAGTTAAACAAGTTTAATAAAAATGGGATTTCACGGAAGCAAGGTTAGTATTCTGTTTATTACTTGCCAACGTAAATTGACAGAAACTGCGATGAACTTGCCTACAGTGTGAGGACTCGCAGCTTTCTGTGAGTCAAGCAAGGTCTAGTAAAACTGCAATAGCGGCATTGTGACGTCATAACTTTGAAGCATTTTGACGTCATTCGTCAAGCGATATTACACTAGTGTAATATTGCCATACAAATATTACACTGCAGTATCTTCCACAGGCGAGTATTTCATCATATCACTGTGGTCGAAGACGTCTTTTAAGAATATTGGCTGGTGCATACTAGGATGTAATTCTTTCACATATTCATTTAATTTTCTTTATTTTGATGGTTTATTTTTACAGACAGTATTTATGTTCATAAGTATTTGCTAGGTATCGCAAATGATTTTGTCCTAGGATGGTGATACTCTTTTGAAATTGAAAAACATATATTACAACCTTTCCTGAAATATCTGGCTGGCATCTTGTTATGTTCAGATCAATCTCCCTCTTTGTGAGCGAAATGATGATTTTACAGTGGTTCTGCAAGAACTTGTGGATTATTATTATTTAAAATATATAAATAAATGGTGGCAATGTTAATTCTTGTTTGGTGATTATTTCCTGTCCTAGAGCAGGTCTGGATATAGGGATTATGCTACTCAAAAAATCCCTTGCATTATTGACTTATGTCACTCAAAAAATGTGAAGGACCATCTCATTCTTTTCTATTCCTATGGTCATGATTATATAAAATTTCTCTTTCACATAAGCAATATGAAAGAGGCTGGTGAGCCTTAGAATCCTTCAGTAGTATATTTGAACTGAATTAATTCAAAGTTGGGGTGGGGTTGTGTAATTCTAGTGTTGTGACACAACACTGTAGTTTTTAAAAAGAAAATTCATGTGTGATTATCATGTGGTATTTACTGCTTTTATTCTTATGCCTGCCAAAATATTTGTTGATAATTTGTACATATCCCAACCCTGTCCAAGAAGGGCTTGTGTTCCTTGTTTTCAGCATGACTTACTCAATAAACCAATTATCTTATTTATGCCACTGATGTGTTGTTGTGTTTCATTGTGACAGTGAGTGAGCAAGTTTTGTTATACACTGCACTCATCAATATTCTAGCTATATGGAGGCAGTCTGTAAATGATTGAGTCTCAACCAGACAGTCTAGCGATCAACAGCATGAGCATCGATCCACACAAGTGGTATAGATCTGTGTCAACCAAGACACTGAGTCTGACCATCCAATCGCTTTAATCTCCTCTCATGACAAACATGGCATACTGAAGATCAATTCAAAACCGGTTCCTTACCAGTATGGCAATGCAGTATAGCACAAAAGAGGTGATTGAAGAATGATCTTCATGCAATTGCTTGCCTTGTAACGTAAGATGTGAAGCTGGAGCTCTCCCAATATGTACCTTGAGAAAAGACTCCATAAGATTCTCAAAAACTGAATAAATGACACGTTTTTTTGCCTATAATAGTACCTTTTTATAGTTTATACGGCGTTTCAGAATAGCTAATTTTTGCTGGTTCATTCAGTGAAATGTTTAAAATATTAAACTCTTTTGGTTGGAATATAATAGAAGGCCCACAAGGTTGAAGTACCCTGTATTATCTTCCAGAACATCGTCTAAATATACCACACCAACGTACGCTGTTATACACTGGGAACCTTGTTACGCAGTGTACAGGACAATGGGGTAGCCAATGGTTAAAGCGTTCGCTCCTCACGTTGGTGACCCTGTGTGAAGTCCATTTCTGGTGTCCTTCCCCATGACATTGCTGGAAAAATGCTAAAAGCGGAGTACATCTAAATTCACCCTCACTCAAGCAATTAATGACACTACCACATCTTATAAGATGTCACAGGGTTTTTTGTTGAATTTTATTTTCTGACTGGCTATCACACCTTTATAAACAGAAAACTACACCAGTATATACAAACATGCTTTTCTTGCTTTTCATATTTATGAGAAAGCCCCGAGAAGATCCCGTCCAGCAACCCATGCTATGGTGACTACTGACGGGATCCAGTGGTCAGGTCCGCTGACTTGGTTGACACGTCATCATTGATACATCCTCCTAATGGCGGTCACTTGATTTTCTGGTCACAAATATTTTCAGACTGGCCATATGTAACTCACTCAGTCACATTTAACACCGAGTGCACCGGTGAGTAATAAAAAATCACATGGACAAGAAGTTGGGAATGGCGCTAATAACTTTCAGCATGTGTGGCCCCACCCTCTTTCTCTCTCTTCAATCCCTGTCCTTGAGTCAGAATTTACTGCAGTCAGAGTGTTTACCTGACTTCACAGACACGGACGTCCTGGTCTCTGTAACTTGGCAACCCGTGAAATTCCGGGTTAGAATTGATCTTCAGTAACTCAGCCTGGTCGTAATAGACGACTAATGGGATCGTATGGTCAGGCTTGCTGACTTGGTGGACTCGTAACCTGAAGACGTAGGTCGATGCTCATGCTGTTGGCCTACAGTCGGTTATTTACAGCATGTCGCCATATAGCTAGCATATTGCAGAGTGCGGCATAAAACAACAAACCACCAACAACAATCAGTCAATCAATTACAATTCAAACAATATCTCCACTGGTCCACAGTTGTCCTCAAAACATATACTTACACATTTCAAATAATTTATGAACACAGTTATTATTGTGGCCAGATGTTGTATTGGCAATAAAAATATAGAGGGTCAATGTCAGATCACACTGTGATGATTGTGCAAGCAGTGATCAGGTGTGTTGTTAATAATAATGATAAAAATGATCAGGTTATAAACGCTGTTGGTCAGAACAGATGCCCGGTATCCCAATACTTTCTGCATGACTATATTATGGAATACCGTAAGGGACATTCTCCCAATCTCGACCTTTGGAAATACGCTAAAACAGCCAGAAGTACGAGATCTCGCATTCTCGTGATTTTGATACTTAGCATTGTCGTAAAGTCGGCAAGGCAAGAATGCGACTTTTAAACATGCTGTCAAATCTCGCAATCGCGAATTGTCAAATACGGCCTCAAAAACACGAAATTGCCAGAACACGAGAATGCAACATTTCATTTTCTCGCGATCTCGCGTTTTATACACTGTTGTAGATTATCCCTGATGAAAAGAACGACTGTAGAATTTGATCGTCTGTCCATCCACCCATCTCTCCGTCTATCCATCATCTATTCCTCCATCGATCTATCTACCCTTCTATCCTTTCATCTACCCATCCAACAGGTCTTCCAACCATCTGCCCATGCACCAATCCTACATCAATGCACCCACCCTTACTTCTATGCATCCATCTGCCCGTCCACCCATTACCATCCACCACTCCGTCAATCCACTCATCCGCCTCACCACCAAATGTCCGTCCGTCCATCCATCCATGAACACATGTCACTGCGAAGATTTAAGTTTTAAAAAATATATATATAAACAGTTTGAGATGACCCCGGACTTGAAACGCTTCACAGTACAATATATCGTTTCAAGTCAAGGATCATCTCAGATGTTTCAGACTTATTTTTTAAAAAAATCTTTAATCCTCGCAATCCTCACAGTGACATGGCGGCCTATATGCCCATGAATGCAAGTTCTGAATAAAAGCATTGCCCATTATATTTTTTCAAAGATCACACTGTTCTGATCCCCGTTCAACAGATATTTCGACTCCCAGATCTGAAGAAAAGTTGAGCTCGTCGCGAGTTTTATTTCCTCCTCTCGCACACACACACACGAACGCACGGACACACGCGCACACTCCGAAACAAAACGTATCCAAACCTCAGAAACAACTTTACATTTATAATCTTCTATCTTTAAAAAAATATCTGTTCTGAGAATGGTTACATCATGAACCCCGAATATCACATATTAAACAGGAATCAAACTATATTTCCATTCAGAGAGATGCTGTTTCAGCTTACGTGTTTATCTTACTTTCTTATTTCAGCTGCATATACCCACTCTCAGACCCGTGAAGATCCGGGGTAGAACAGGCCTTCAGCAACCCATGCTTGCCCTAAAAGGCGACTATGCTTGTCGTAAGAGGCGACTAACGGGATCGGGTGGTCAGGCTTGCTCACTTGGTTGGCACATGTCATCGGTTCCCATTTGCGCAGATCGATGCTCATGCTGTTGATCACCGGGTTGTCTGGTCCAAACTCGATTATTTACAGACCGCCGCCATATAGTTGCAATATTGCTGAGTGTGGCGTAAAACTAAACTCACTCACTCACTCACTTATACCCACTCCCAAAACCGCTAGCTGACACCACAAAAAGATGAAATTAGAAATCTTTCATGGGAAAGAATGAGTTATTACATCACCTGTATATTGGTAAAAATATGACAGTGTATGAACAGTAATGAAACTCTTTCACAAATACGAGCATGAATACACCCAATATACAATTTTCTACCTGCGACAGGTGGTGACACACTGATTGTTACGTACGGAAACCAGAATGCAAGTCATGTCGCCCGTCACGTGCGGTTTGTGAAATCAAACGTAACCATGGACGTTTATAGTTCCTGGTCCTGCATAAACAACGACTTCGAGACACAACAGCTTAACTTCGAGTCACAGTTCACACCAGGGGTTCAAAACCCAGTCGAATCACGGGCCTTATCGGAAGGAGTATAATATTTCGAGGGGTCACAGGCACGGGTCACCAAACCGGGGTCACGAGAAGCATGTGATCAGAGACTTCAGCTCGACGACATGGGATGTTTGTGCTCTTGTTTATGTCCAGAACCAGTAAGTATTGTCTGTTTTACACATCCTCTGTCGGTAAATGACACACGAAGAATACAACTGCATTCCCATCCAAACAGTTTAACATGCTAAGCTCGGAATATTGTAAAATTAACGATAATCACAACGGGTCAGGCGAGAATGACTGGACAAGGGAGCTAACTCTCGTTATTGTTTACACCCGTTTCCATATTTCATGGGTACGGGTGAGTATTAAGTAAACCCGATATTTTTATAAGGTACAATTTATTTACTATGCGTTAAGACAGACTTTAGATCTGTTACGGTAGTTTATTAATGTGTTTTAGAAAACTTGTTTTTTACGGGGCAGACCCGTTTAGCTTTGCTGTTATGTAATACCTAAGGTATGAAAGCATACAAGGGGGTCAAGGTCGGGGCATTTATGACAGGTCAAGAAGTGCTTTTTAAACTTTAGCTCAGTTCCCGAAAATACAATTAATTATGATGGAAACAAATTATTCAATTTTATTTAAAAGAAGCCCCATTGAGAGGAGTTATTCGACACCCGTGGAAAACCAAAAATGGTTTCATTAAAGGGTTTTGAAAGCGCAGGGTGGAAGGAATTATAGTGTATAATATGCATGACTCAATAACTACCTATATTGGTTCAGACTAGGTGATTGCGTATTGCTGGTGCATTTCTATTTCAAATTGTAAAGTTCTACCTGTCAACACCCAAACGTATAAATACATATACTGTTTGTAATTTAAGTGCATTCTAATCGTCTATGTGACCCGAATCCGTAATCTGCACGTTTTTGTGATGAGAAGGTACTGTAGCATATTATTGTGGGTATGTTTACTTCTTCACCTGTGGGATATAGTGTGGGGGAGAGTGGGGTTGGGGGCTGTTTTACTTATAGGTACATCGTATTTTTTTATAATTCAGTACGGGATTCAGTTAGTCAGTTTTCGTGAATGCAGACGATATTTCTTTCGTGCGTATTTCCCAGTTGTTTGCATAATGGCCCCGAGATTTACAGTCCGTCAGGCATGAGGTACTGTCCGTGATATCACTTGGCCCAGATTGTGACCAGCGTGAGTTAACCCTCAGTGCACCGACACTGCTCATGAATGCAGTGACGTGAGAGAAGTAAGACTCGTCAGCAAAAGCGGACGAAATGTTCCGATGCGATATACAGTGATATCCTGTTGTTGTAAACATGGCAGAACAGGTCGATCATACCAGTGGTATTAAAGGATCCTCTGTCCGTGTCTGTTTTAAGGAACTGTTAGTGTTTACGCTGTCTTTGGCAATATTCCAGCTACGTCGCGTGTTGCGTTTTGAGTCAAAATCTTTCAAGTCAGTTTTTATTTCGGACAGTCAACTAATGGCAGTATTCGTGTCCTCGGGCTACTAGATAATTCTCGCTTGTGGTTTCAAACTACAAGTAAACTGATTTCGTTTCATATCTGCTCAAAATGTAACTATTAAGTATCTCATTGAAAATAAAGTAGAATTATCTGTCTTTGCTGTTTATCAACTCTCAATAAAGAGTTCAGGAAACACTAACATCAAATACCACGTTGATGTAGTCTTACGTCATCATGATAATGTTATAAACATCAGAGCAAGTGGAAAATTAGTCAGGGCAAATAATTTTCTCAGCGCTAAAGAAAATGTGCGCTAATTTTCTTAGACTCTTAAAGTCACTTACTCAGTAGCAGACCCGTAGAGGTCCGAGGTAGAATAGGCCTTCAGCAACCCATGCTTGCCATGAAAGGCGACTATGCTTGTCGTAAAAGGCGACTAACGGGATGGGGTGGTCAGGCTTGCTGACTTGGTTTACACATATCATCGGTTCCCAAGTGCGCAGATCGATGCTCATGTTGTTGATCACTGGATTGTCTGGTCCAAACTCGATTATTTACAGATCGCCGCCATGTAGCTGGAATATTGCTGGATGCGGCGTAAAACTAAACTCACTCACCAAGTTTGTATTGATTTGATAAAGTGTTATTACTGAGGTAGACTAAAACATGACCATTCAGTTAAAACATGGCCTAGATTTTCGAAGCTCTCTTAGCGCAAAGACAGTCATAAGTGCCGTAGATTAGCATTAACTTACGACGTTCTTAGCGCTAAGAGAGCTTCGAAAATCTAGGTCCAGGACACGTATTAATGACATTGAAGTCGAAGGCAATCCTGTCTAGACTGGATTTCAAGTACGGGTTGGTTTAAGGGCTGCTTGAACATTGCGCAGTGATGATTTAGCGTTACTATTCACTAACGTGATCAGACTTTATATTGTTTGCAAACAAACGCTCTCATTCTGAAATCAGAGCTACTAAGCCTTATGAAAGACTCTCAGTTCGTCTGAGACTGTCCCGATACGGATGTTTGTTCTGCGACTGGTATGATATCCCCAAAGCATTAAAGATGACACCAACAAAGCAAGAAATACACAGTTGAAGGCAGACATTTCTGTAAACATACATACTGCATTTCTCATAGTTAATCAACCCAGTAATCAATAACTATCAACCTTTTCACAAATTACCCTAATATTTATTCCCCATCTGCATCTGTTAAAGAACAAAACACATATTTTAAAAAAAACGGGAAATACGTGAATTTAAAGAAACATGTATGTGCAGCAAGATTGTGTGTCGTCACTTTTGCTGATTTTTAAACCATAACACAGTGCACTGTAAGCAAATCAAAGGAAAATATATAAACGACATGGGGCCAGTCAGATGCTACTGTCAGAAGGTTAGATATCTCGGTCTAAAAGTTTATGTGCTGTTTAATATATGATAGTGTATTAATGAATACGATGTCAAGAAATAAACAATGTAAATACATAGCACTAAGTGGCGGTGGGCTAGTCTAGTGGATAAAGTGTTTGCTCTTAACGCCGAAGACCCGGGTTCGATTCCCTACATGTGGGAGGCCCATTCCTGGTGTCGTCCCCGCCGGGAATTTGTTGAAATATTGCTAAAAGCGGCGTAACGCATAACCCACACAGTCATCGCTCAATTGTCATGTCTTCTTCCCATCACTAGAACAGGAAGGAAGGAGGGAATGAATGAGCAATAAGTAGGTCCTTGGCTGGAAATAATAATAATAAAAAGCTTTTTTGGTCAAATTACTGTCAATAGGGTGGTGAGAAATACAGAAATAACACAAAATGTTGTCCGGGGATGTAAAAGAGATATGGTCAATGAAGCAGCCGTAAAATATGACGAAGTTCCATTTCGGCTTGCCCTAGTCGACCATTGCTCAAAGAACAAGGCCACAGTTCGGCATATAGGTCACCAAAAACACTATGAAATTGTCTTCGCCCATCTACTATAGGCTGAGTCAGCGGTGTGAGCAGCAAGTGGTACAAGTGTATACGGAGCACGCGGAGACGATAAAATTATTGATTCACCAGAAACATAAGGCGAAATAATATAACGTAGTTTAAAAAAAATACTAAACACAAAAGAAAGGCAACACTTTTTTGTCAAGTTTGTATATAGAAGACATCAACATGATCGCTTTCTTTTATGAGATTGTTTTTTTTTAACTTGCGTTTCTTTTGTTGTTCAGTATATGATGACAATGCTATCGCGGGGATGTCACATTAGTATTAACGCCCCCATGGGCCCCGATGGGCTCAATAACGCCCCAAATTGCCACCTGGTATTGTCGCTTTATGGGCACTATGGGACAACTACGGGACACAATGCGTTGGCGTTGCGTAGCAACAGAAATGTCAAAACCCTGTATGTTTTTACACACGAACAATAAACAACGAAGTCTGTCATGCCTCGTTTATCTACACAGAATTCTGAAGCATCACCAAAGACGCCATTGTTGTCCGGTACAACTTCACCGCCCAGCAACAACAACGGCCAGTCGGCCAGACAGAACCGACCTCCAAGGAAAGAGTTTTGTGAGTATAAGTTTTGTTGAAAGGAGTCGTTGAGAAACGATAGATTGCTGTTTGCAACTATTAACAGGAGTAATATCATGAAATCGATTGTTTGAAATGAAACTGTTCTTCAGACTATTAGCATATGAAGGCGCCTTTGGCAATTTCCAGCAGGTTTGTGTCAATCTCACGAGTTCCGGAAACAGGTTTCAAAGAGTGCTGTAATGTAAAGACGGAGCCGAGTTTAAACTTCCTCCTGGATGACATTCAACCAGTCTTAGACACCTGCGTATAATGGCGTTCTCTTCCAATAGCTTGGGGTGATTTACATTTTCCCTTCTGAACTTCGTTACAACCTTTCAGCAGACATCTTTTACATGTTTGTTCAATTTCAAACTGTCAGTCTTTCTAACTGATGTTTTGTTTAATTTCCGGGAAAATAAGCATGATTTAATGTCTGCCAGTGTCTCAGAGAGGACATGATTCCGTTCTAAATAGCAGATTACATGTACAAAGGAGCACACATTCTCATTTTATGATATTACGTCATTTTCTTCCTGTCTTGATCATATTCAGCGTTGTTCTCTATGTTCAACAATGCCGATTGGAACGGAGCCAATGTCATGCCTTCATTCCTGTATGGGTTTAGACTCCTGAAGATCCGAGGTAAAACTGATCTTCAGCAACCCACATTGTTGTAAGAGGAATTGGATGACACTTGATACTCATGGTATCGTTGATTGATGGTCATAATGTTGATCACTGGATTTTCTGATCCAGACTCGAATAATTTCAGACCGTCTCTATATAGCTGGGATATTGCTAAGTGCGGCGTAAACCTAAACTCACTCCCTCACTCAGTAACCTGGATCGGGTGGCCAGACTTGCTGACCTGGTTGACACATGTCATCGCTTCCCAGTTGCGCAGATCGATGCTCATGCTGTTGATCAACGGATTGTCTGGTTCAGACTCGATTATTTACAGACCGCCGCCATATAGCTTGAATATTGCTGAAGAAGACTAACCTCACTCACTCACTCACTCTTTTTTTTCACACGTTCGCATCGCCTACAGCACCACTCACTTAAGTTATCTGAACACTGTTATGTGATCACTCTTAATTTTCCTCCTCAGTGACGTCCGTTGAAGAGCTAGCTAGCGTCCACTGTGCCAAGCTGCCCTTACCTGCATTAGACAAGACGTTTCAGGTAAGACAAAGACATGTTTGAATCAAAACGGTTTAAAGCATGTGATTAAATACAAATGACTACATTCTGCCAAGTAAGATTAGGATCGGGTTCTATTATTAACCGACTGATTGTTTGTAATTGTCTCCCTTGGCGCGGATCTTTACTCATAATATCAGCCGCTGGCTTATGTCGTGCAGGCTTTAGAGATTTTCACACTTCCCCTGTCCACATACCCAACGACTCTAAAGAGGAAAGCAATGCGTCCTTTCATCTAATGTGTTGCTTTGGCTTTGTGTGAAGCTAAAGAAAGGGTTTGTATCAACGCCATTATTCAAACAATTATGTACTGTTGAACTGGAGAATCAAGGTCAATAACTGATCTGATCTCTACTTTCTTTCGCGGGTCAGTGGGGTAGCCTTGTGGTTGAAGCGTTCGTTTGTCACCCCGTAGACCCGGGTTCCTTTCCCCAGATGGGTACACATCCTCCATATCTCCAGGGTATACTCCCCGATGAGTCTCCACTATACTCTGGATGCATCGACGGCTCGGCCCGAAAACTTCATTACCTCCCTTTTCTGGCTCCGCATTCTCACAGTAGCCAATAAGCTAAACCGCCGTTACAACTGAAATTGCCAGTGTCAACAACGGTAGCAGTCGCAGCTGCGAATGTTGTTCGTAGTGCGACTCAGACTTGGTGTAAATTATACAGACACATTGATAGGTCCGAAACTTTAAAAAAAAATACATGCAAGAACTCCTGCCTCTTTCAGAGAACACCTGCATGATTTGTGTTGCCAGTTTTTATCGGTTAGATAATTTAAGAAGCGTAAGTGAGTTGTGATTGGTTCGCTCAACTTCCCAGCGTATACACTTGATTGAATGAAAAGCCAGCCAAGGGAGGTAATAAATTTATCGGGCTTAGGCGTAGATGCATCCAGGGTATAGTGGAGGCTTATCGGAACGTATACCCCAGAGATATCGAGGATGATGGGTATAATGTGTGAGCCCCATTTCCTGTGTCCACAAAAGGTGACCATGCTTCTCGTAAGAGGCGACTAGCGGGATTGGGTGGTGAGACCCGCTGACATGGTTGTTATCGGGTCCCAACTACGCAGATCGATGCTCATGCTGTTGATCACTGGATTGACTGGTCCAGACTCGATTATTTAGAGACCGCCGCCATATAGCTGGAATATTGCTGAGTGCGGTATAAAACTAAACTCACTTACTCAAAACCGGTTAGTCTTCATAATAGAGGATGTTTTTCCCCCAATGTTCTTGATTTGCGTATTTGTCAAATTTACATTTTGTTTTGAGACCCTGATCCCACCACAACGGCCTCAAGTACATGTGTCCTTTCGAATCATGTTCACCATACAGCTCAAGGCTAGAGTGTATGTCGACCTATTAACGACCGTTTGTCTCCATCAGCCAATGTTCTGCAACCTTTGCCTTTCATGTCTTGCAATTATACGAAATCAACTGTTAAGCTGTCGTATGAACGTGACATATTAAAAATATTCACCTGCAATTCGATTTTAACTGTCTACCAGAGAGATTTGACCTGCTTTGTGTAATCGCTAGACGTAAGACGCAAGAGACAATGTGTTTTTGCTGAATGTGCTCAGCTATATTGTTATTAAAGGTCACATGCAACGTAAAACACAACTTACCGAAACAAATCATCAAAAATACCAATTCAACTTAAAAATCTGAAAAAAAGACGCGATGAAAACAGTCTGTGAACTCGGAATTCAAACGATTCACTTAATTTCGTGTTTTTAACAGCGATGCTGTCCTAATAACGCTTGCGCAGTGAATAGGTGCTCGGAGCTTGAAAATGTATGCATGCCCGGTGTATGACGTCGTGAGCAGTAGTCTAATCTTTCACCAAGCAGTGAATGGGTACCCGGTGGTATTTGAAGGTAATGATAATTCATTGTCCTTTGGAAGGTCCAGATTTATAACTTCCCAAAGGAAAATGAAGTTTATTTGTACGTTATTCAAACGAAGTCAGCTTCAGGAAAAAAAAACAAATCTTATCTATCATTGCTTGGAAAATGTGTTCTATGTGTTTGCAGTATATATCGTTATATAAAATTAGGGGATATTCCATACACTAGCATACACTAGCCAATGCTAATGCATATTAGAAAGAGTAATGAGTTGTTTATATGTATTTTTAAAAAAACAAGACAAAGAGAGAATAGTGTATTGAAAATTAATGCAATAGGGTTTTGAGATAATAAATATACACAGTATTATGTTTACACGCTAGTTACCGAGTCTTACTTTCTTAAAATTATGCCGCCAAAGAACGTTTTACAAACAGTACAAACAGTATTTAGAAACATGCCCAATAACACCACTCTACTAGGTCAGAGAACAAGTCAAACGGTATGAGTCCATATAACTGAATTTGAATCTTCAGACAGTGGCCAGACCGCGACTAAAGTACCCTGACATGTAACAATATCTGAGTGAGTAAGCTGGTCGCGCTAGGCAGCAGCAATCAGTAGCTCCTCCTATTTTGTTGTATTCTTGCGGATATATACCTGCTACAGTGATCAAACTTGTCAGAGATGTCACTAACATCACCAGGATCATTTGTGTGAAATTTCAGACTTCAAATCTGTCAATATGTGGAGTTATTTGATGTTTTTCACATTACTGTGTATGAAAATTTTCACATCTTGGCCTGGGCTATCAATCTTTCCCCAAGCCCACAGCACCCAGATCACAATGACTGTTAATCAACATCAGCCATATGGTGTCTACAGCAGGGCAGAGCTTTTGTCCCTCAATCAACCAGCCAGCCCAGGTTGGTTACCCTGTACCCCTGGTCGGAGTGGAGTCTTACATCATCATATTGACGCCACACTCCTGACAATGTTACGCAATGCTGGGATCTCAGTCAGCAAGAGAACCAAGAGAGGCAACAGAGCAGGAAGGAAAATTAAAAGGAAAATTGCTGTGTATCACAATGTTTTCCCAAACGTTTCAAAAACTGTGTCATGTCGTGGTGTTAACCGCAACAATCTAGTCCAAGTACACCCCCAAGCTCCCCCAAAATATCTTAAAATGTGCCTTTGGAATGCTCAGTCATCTCGTAATAAATGTGTAGATATCTTTGATATGATCATTGAGGATGATATTGATGTGCTAATTCTTACCGAGACCTGGCTGAGGAATGCTGGTGATGAGACTAAAATAACTGAAATGACCCCAAGGTCTCATTCCTTTGTACATCATCCAAGACTCGACTCTAAAGGTGGTGGTCTTGCGATTCTCTACAGGAAAACACTCACAATTTGTCTTACAGATTTAAACAGTAATCTTAAATCTTTTGAAAAATTAGAGGTAATGTTGACATCTGGTCAGACTACCGTGAGACTGGTCTGTATTTATCGTCCTCCACCCTCCGTCAAAAACAAACTGTCAAACAGTGACTTTCATCAAGAGTTGTCCGCTCTTTTTGCATCACACTCCAGAAACTGTACAATTTATCTAGGGGATTTTAACATACATTTCAATTCTCAGGAAAAACCAGAGGTAAAGAAATTTGTCAGACTCATGAACTCTCACTCTTTGACTCAGCATGTCATCATGCCGACTCATAAGTCTGGAAATATTCTGGACTGGGTTATCACCCACAGTGATCTCAAACTTGTTTGTGACGTTCAGGTCAAGGACCAGCAGATTTCAGACCACTTCAGTGTCTTTTTCAACTTAAGGCTGACAAAGCCGGAGAACAAACGATTGGTTTTGCCCTGTCGAAACATCAGTAAAATCCCATCTGAGACTTTCAGGCTTGATTTATTGAACTCAAAACTACTGAGTGATCCTCCTTCCGACGTTGATGAACTTGTTCAACTCTTCTGTGATACTCTTACATCACTTCTGGATAAGCACGCTCCTGCAGTTGAGAAGACTGTGATCCTTCGTCCTCATGCCCCATGGTATGATGAGACTGTACGTCACTCGAAGTGTATTCGGCGCAGAGCAGAGAGACAATGGCGTAGTACTCGGCTAGAGATACATCGGCAAATATATCGGCAGTGTTGCAATGATACCAGACACCTGATTATTTCAGCTAAAAGGAACTATTGTCTCCAGAGCATAGCCGACAGCATGGGTAAGCCAGCATCCCTATATCGGTTCATGGGCAAACTGCTTGGAAAGGGACGAGACCAAGATACTCAGACTCCAGCAGAGGAACAGAAGGAACTGGCAAACTCATTCAACTCCTTCTTTATCTCAAAAATAGAGAAAATTCGTCATGGTCTTACTTGTAATGGCGATTTCAGTGAACCAGTGTTTGTAGGTAGCCCCCTGTCGCATTTCAGAACATTTAGTCCCCAGGATATTGTACAACTCATTCGTTCGTCAAAACCCACTTCTTGTGACTCTGATCCAATTCCAACCAAACTTCTGATAAAGCACCTGGACCTGCTGATCTCCCCCATCACTATGATTGTTAATACAAGTCTTCAGAATGGTGTGTTCCCAAACAGTTTCAAGGGGGCGGTGGTCAGACCACTATTGAAAAAGCCTGGCCTGGATCCTCAGGACCTGAAAAACTTTCGGCCTGTCTCAAACTTGCCTTTCATATCTAAAATCATTGAGAAAGCAGTTCACTCCTGTCTCAAAGAACATCTATTAAGCCATGATCTCCTTGATTCTTTCCAGTCTGCCTACCGGCAGTACTACAGTACAGAGACAGCATTGCTCCAGGTAACAGACAAACTTCAACGTGCTACTGATGAGGGTAAGATTTCAGCTCTCGTCATGTTGGACTTATCCGCGGCTTTCGATACCGTTGACCACCCTAAACTCCTGACTAGATTGAAGCATCATTATGGACTGTGTGACCTTGTCCTTCAGTGGGTTTCCTCTTACTTGACAGACCGGCATCAATCGGTCCTTGTGGGCAGAGAGCGCTCTCCTGCTGTGGCTGTCTCCTGTGGGGTGCCCCAAGGATCGGTTCTTGGTCCGGTTCTGTTTGTACTGTACACAGGGCATGTTGGAAACATTGTCAGTGATCACGGCATGTCTCATCATGTTTATGCTGATGACACACAGCTTCTGGAATCCTTTCACCCATCAGAGTTGAATGAGTCTCTTCAACGCATCGCTGACTGTACACTAGACATAAAGTCGTGGATGACTACAAATAAGCTCAAGCTGAACGACACGAAAACCGAAGCTCTCCTTGTAGGCACAAGACAACAACTAAGCAAGGTGGAAGCTGTCATCCTCAAAGTTGCAGATGCGGATATCTGCCCATCAGATGTTGTGAGGAATCTTGGCGTTCACATTGATTCTTCTTTGACGTTCAATGCCCATGTCAACCAAGTGAGCAAAGTATGCTTCTTTCATCTCCGGTCGATCAGCAACATTCGCCAGTACTTGACTTCTGCAGCAACTCGAGCCCTGGTTCGAGCTCTGGTAACATCCAGGCTCGACTATTGTAACAGTGTTCTTTCTGGCATTAACTCCAATCTGGCTGTTAAACTGCAGAGGATACAAAACACCTCTGCCCGCATTATCAGTAGAACTTCCAAATGTGCCCACATCACTCCTATCCTGAAAGAACTCCACTGGCTACCAGTCAAAGCAAGAATTGACTTCAAAATACTCTGCCTGACATATAAATGTCTTCGTGGCTTGGCCCCTTCCTACCTGTCTAACCTGCTTCACCCATATGTACCAGCCTGCACCCTCCGTTCCAACTCTCAGAATATTCTTGTGATACCCACCTACAGACTGAAATCTTTCGGACACCGCAGCTTCTCCTACACAGCACCAGTCCTCTGGAATGCTCTTCCATGTGATATCAAAGACTCTAAAAGTTTTGACAGTTTCAAAGCAAAACTGAAAACCCACCTTTTCTCAGTATACTTCACTTAATTTAACCCATCTTCATCTTTGTACATATTTCTATTTATTTCTGTAGCGCTTTGAGCATACCTAAGGGCGTGGAAAAGGCGCATTATAAATGTGCATTATTATTATTATTATTATTATTATTTTTTACAGATTAGAATGAAAATGCAGCAGAGAGGGTTCGGGTGATCCTGGCACAGTCAGGCTGGTCAAGCTCATCATCAGCTCAGGGCCCTCGCCCCCTCTACACGCAGCCCAGACAGCGAATGGGACTTCTCCCAGGAAACACTGCCTAGTCGAACCCACCAAGAACTTTCCGGAGAATATGGAGGCTCCCCAACACTGCAGCCTTCTGCATTACCCAGATTGTCAGAAGGGCTGTGCTCCCGGTGGAGAACCCGGGCACTCTCCTGATCTGCGCCAAGAGATCAGGAGGTACCAAACCAAGGGCACCGAGAACAATGGGGAGCCTGACGACAGTGTACTTGGGATGCAAGCGAGACATTTCAAAGGCAAGGTCCGCATATTTATCATGCTTTTCCTGAATCTTGCCAATCACATTGCTGTCAAAAGGGACAGAAAATTCAATGATATAAATAATTTCATTGGCTTTATCAAAAAGGACAAGATCAGGTTTGTTGGCTGGAATTCGTCTCAGGCTGTATATTGGCCTATTCCAGAGAAGTTTAAAAGCATCATTTTCCAGGACGCCCTGGACATGTTCAGGGTCATACCATGGATGGACCTCGGAGTCAAAGCCACAGGCATGGCGGAGACGATAATAAAAACAGCGAGCCATGCCATCATGTCTTTTGAGATATGCAGTTTGTGCCAAGGAAGGGCATCCACTGACAAGGTGTTGGACAGTCTCTGTAAATTCATTGCAAAGACGACATTTCATATTGATATTTTCTTTAAGAATCACATTCTGGCGATTGCGAGTGGGAAGTGACTGGTCCTGAGCAGCAAAAAGGAAGCCCTCAGTTTCACATTTGAGACCAGCCGACTTCATCCAGGCAAAGGAGTCGGTTGGATTGCTGTTCTGTTCCACACACTGCATGTAAACACGATGCAATGGCTTCTCAGACAGCTTCTCCACAAAGGACCGACTCTGGGCAGACTTGGTGAAAGACTTCGCCTGGTTTACTCCCATCACTGTACCGTCCAGCAGTACATCGCCATCAACAAAATCAACGTCAAATTTCAAATTGTCTCCAACAACCTTGGCACGCTTAAAGTAGCTGTGGAATTCCTTGCTTTCATCATGAATCTTGACATGCATCACCAGAGGATCATCTGACAAATAAATATGTGCAAAAGTACACAATAAAATTCTGTCATGAAGAGCTTCCACATTAATCAAACCCCGTCCTCCTGAATTGATTGGCATATATAAACGATTAAGAGAGGAACGAGGGTGGTGTGCTCTGTTATCAGACATGATCCTTCTGGTCAGGCGGTCAAGACTCTGGATGTCTTGTTTTGTCCAATCAACTACTCCAAAGGAATAGGAGAGGACTGGCACAGCAAAAGTATTGGTGGCTTTGACTTTGTTTCGAGCATTTAGTTCTGAACTCCAGATTTTCTTTAAACGAGATTTATACTCGGCCCGAAGTTTATCTTGAATCAGGGCATTCTGGAGCTTGTCTCGAACTTGCATTCCAAGATAGGTGTAGGCCTGATCTTCCACAAGATGCTCAATAACTCCTCCCCCTTGTAACTTGACCGATCCATCATTAGTTACCTTGCCACGTTTCAAATGAAGAGTATTACATTTGTCGAGTCCAAACGTCATGCCTATATCATTAGAGACGGACTCGACAAGGAGAACCTGTTCTTTCAAATTGGTCTCTCCCTTGGCAAGGAGCTCGATGTCATCCATGTAGAGGAGATGAGTAAGAGGTGTTGGGGATCTGTGCTGAGGAGGTCCGGGATGATAGCCCTCCTCCCTATTGAGCAGAAAACTCAAAGGATTCAGAGACAGACAAAAAAGCAAAGGACTAAAGGAGTCCCCCTGGAAAATTCCCCTTCTAATTGGAATAGATTCCGAAGTTTGCACCTGCCCTTGTGAGTACATCTCAAGTTGAGTCGACCAGCAACTCATTAAAGACTTGAGTAAATCAAGTAGTCGCTCAGGGAGGTCAATACACTGAAGAGACTTCAGAATCCATTCGTGAGGGACAGAGTCGTATGCCTTTTTGTAGTCTATCCAGCACATGGAGAGGTTGCGGTGATAGGTTTTAGCCTCTTCCAAAATCATTTTCTGTACAAGAAGTTGATTATTATTATTATTATTATTATTATTAACAATCCGTCCATCATCCGTTGGAGTAATTTAGGGGTTAAATGTCAGATGCAACAAAAAGATGAAACAAACTGTCATTCAGGAAACATTATGTCCAAACCTACCATTATAATTTCAGGAAAGACGCCTGAAAGATCTGCACGCACATGTGTAAGAAGATAGCCCCGGTTTTGTTTTCATTAAATTGCCCGTCGATTTGTATGTCAAATTTGACTTAACTTATAAAAAGACTCCCAGACGCTGGTGTTAGGAATGGTTTAGTGAGTGCCTACTCATTTTTAACAGCGCCGCCATGTTTATTTGGGGACATAGAAAGTAGGACCGACGTAACCTTATATTTGAATATGTAAATGACCCTAAGGTAACACATTTTCCCGTTTGCTTCATCCTGTCGAGCAACTGGGACGGGTAAACGGTACGGGTGGGTAGTTCGACCCGAATACCTGTCTCAATGCCTGGACCTGTTTGAACATGCCACCAATTTATTTAACAACGTAATATGTTTTTTGCAGATGATTAAAAGGTTGTATTGTCTTTCCAGATTTAGATATAACTGTGCTGTCACCTGTTTTAATATAATACATGGTTAAGATTTTGAAAATCTCGAAATTTTAGTCTCCGAACTATAGAACATATTGCCATTACTTACAATTTGATGTCAGGAATTAACGTAACGGGCATCAGGATTGGGTATCCGGGTAGAAAAATGGGACTCATTCAATCTCTACGAGAACACCCCCACCCTGTTAGTAGACGTGAAGATCCGGATTAGAATTGATCTTCAGCAACCCATTCCCGTTGTGACTAACGAGATCTGGTGGTGGGGATCGCGGACTTGATTGGCTCACACCATCTAATCCTGTCTCCGTAGATTAAAGCTTTTATCACCGGAGTTTTACTCCCAGACTCGATTACTTACAGATCGCCGCCATATAGCTGGAACATTGCAAGGTGCGACGTTAAACAACAAACATATGTGGACAGAATACAAATGTTGGGGCCTTAGTGTTCCAGAGAGCAGTCGCTTGTTTCCAGCTAGGAGTTTTTAAAATATACGAAGTAACCCTGACCAGAGACCATATAATAGATATAATCTATTATATGGTCTCTGCCCTGACACAGTTCTTGCTTGTGGGTCGTTCTCATAATTATGAGAAGATTACCCCCAAGAAATGTACTAGGTGCAACATGCCGTCGGCGGACGGCAATAGAAATAGGCTTAGACTGGCTTATCGACGTACGATATGCGAGGGGCGTCCATTACAAATTTCCCCTGACCCTCTTGCACTGGACTTAGTGGAACGAAACTTGGCACACTTATTGGTCTCTCTGAACGTATCAATTACCAGGAGTTCCACACCTCTCCCATTGTTTTAGGCAACTATCATCATTGGCTAACTGCCAAACAATAAAGCGGCGATCTCCAAACTGTCAGTCTCCACTTTACGGACAGTGTCTTCATCAATGGCTGAATGAGAAAGAACAGACCAGGAAAAGGAGCGCTTTCCAAAGATTTCCGAACACATTTAAACTTGCCATGCCAGTGTTTAACTACGTCATGCGATGGGGCATCCTTTCATAAGTTTTCATTTCATCGAAGGTCTCATTTGGTGTGCGACCTTTCAAGCACAAAAACTTGATCACTGTTCAGTACTGTTCAATATAACGCTTGTCAAAAGAAATAGCTATAATCTATAGTTCAATGCTGAAAATTACCCCATGACCCATAAACATGTGTGTCATTACTGAAGTTTCAGCGAGATATGAAAACCAGAAGTGGTCAGAGGAAATCTTTAATGAACGCCCCTCGTAAATACAAGGATTATATGTGTGTACTCTCTTCCTTATCAGTGCCCGAAATAATGCTTCAAGTTTTATGAAGATGAGTGTAATAGGAGGATAAGCTTGGTCGAAAGAGTGAAACAGAATTAATGAACTCCTTAAGATTCGGATCTTCAGCACCCATACTGAACTTACTCACGCAATCTGGCTTGAGGTTGGGATGTCGATGGTTCGATTCCCAAATACCAAAATATGTCAAGACATTTTAAACTGTAAAATCGACTTCACGCACATACCCAGTCGGGGAGCGATCCCGGGTGTTCCGAGTGATGAGCGAACGCTTTAGCCATTGTTCGTTTTGAATATTATAAGCCAATTAAAGTTCCGGTCAGCGACATTTTAACTTTCAGTTTGTCAGATTTAGTAGTCTCAAGGTCCCAGGTGGCCTTGTGTCCTTTTCGAAATCGAGGTTCGAATCCCATACCCACGGAATCCGTCACTTCTCGTTTTCCCCCGGCATATAGATGGGATATTGCTGAGAGCGGCATACAACTAAACTCCCTCCCTCGCGCTTTGTTCAGCTGGAGGTGGTTGGGTAGCCTAGTGGTTAAAGCGTTCTCTCGTCATGGCGAAGACCCGGGTTTCATTCCAGTCATGGGTACAGTGTTTGAACACACTCACAGTTAGCTTGCAAGCCGTGATATAAATGAAATCCTGTTTAAAGCCGCGTGAAGTCAACCTCTCTCGTCCACCTTTCGTCGTAGTCATAAGAAAATGAACCGAGTTTGTAAACATGACAATGAAAGCGACGCCCGATTGCTTTTGTCAGTACAAAACCATTTTGTGTCCTTGGCAATGCTCAATAACAAATTGCATGCAGGGTTTATCGATTTGAAACTTTGAGGATGTTAGCATTTCCCCTTAACGCTCTGGAGCATATGTTTCATCTCTTAGAGAACGAGGATTTTCTTCTGTCCGGGATGATTTGAAGTGGTTCCTACATCCATGTCAGTCAGGTTGATGGCAATCCATACAGTTCCAAAGAAAGACAAAAATACTTAAGACAAAGTCATGGAATTACTATCCTGAAGTAATTGCGTCTCCTCAAGAGCAGACAGTTTTTACTTGGGAAGGAAATGCCATTTTATTGACAAGCACCTTCTCTTTTTCAATTGAAGTTCAAAATAATGTGGAAAAGCTTTCCAGACTTTCGGAATTAAAATGTGATTTTAGCTTGTTGATGCTGATTGACAAGTTTGACATGTAAATGTCAAGGACATCAGAATGAATGCCACCTTGACCTGAGGTATGGCATGCTCTTCAACACCTGATGTAAGACTTACTGCTTTGAGACTACCACTGAAGCGACATAAACAAACACATACACATTCACTTTGTATTATGACATCAACACAAACATTCATAGTTTGACCCTGAAATATTTCCTTGTAGATTGCTGTTAATATTTTGATTGCAAAACGTAAGCAGGATGATTAGAACAAACAATGTCCGTTTCTAAAGATGCTTTCATTAATTCGTTCATATTGGCATGTCAAACTTAAGATTGTGTTTGAGAAGATTTAATAGTCTGAGAGAGTTGAGATTTAAAGTCACATTGGCAATATTTCAGTCATATCTTGACAAAAACTAAAACCCTGTCAACGGAGGACAGTTTAACTACTTGATTATCACATATTGATTTAAAACTTGCCAGCATGTGTCAATAGACAATTGTTGGACAATACAAAGTTAAAATGGGCTACTTTATAGTAGTTATTGTCAATAACTGAAGGTAGATAACCATACTAGGGACCATGGGGACTTTCATTACTTTTCTTTCCTGCATGGACCCTAGCTGGATTTACATCATCCCTTCAGCTTATGGCGATGGTAGGAACATTTAGCCAGAATTTATACTAACAAAAATATTACGAATAAAAGTGTGGTTGAGCAAAGTTGACTTTGAAAGTTTTTGGGCACTTACGTACACTTTCAGGAAGACACTAGTTTTACGCTACTTCAACCCCCTTTGAGGACAGAGTCACTGACAATCGCAGTTGCTAATTTATACAACTATGTTAAAAATACAATTAGCCATGTACAAAACAAATTCAAAAGTTATATAACAATTCTATTTCCATAAAAAAAATTGAAGTATTAAAGGGTGTTTAGCATTATGAAAAAGATCCTGTACAGTTTTCACATTGAAGTGTTTATACCTTGGAGAAGATTTAAACGTCATGGTGTGATGGTTTATGAGAAGAATTACATTTTGAGAGGCGTTCAAGAGCGTGGTGAAAGTGCATTGGTGAAATGAAGGCCATGGTCAGGTCATGAACTAATCGCGACTGATTGATTGTTTGTTGTTTAACGCCGCACTCAGCAGTATTCCAGTTGTATGGCGGCGATTTGCAATTAATCGAATCTGGACTAGACAATCCAGTGATCAACAGCATGAGCATCGATCGTCGCAATTTTGGGATACGATGACACGTGTCAAGCAAGTCTGACCACCCGATCCCGTCTGTCGCCTCTTACGCCAAGCATGGGTTGTTGAAGACCAGTTCTATCAAGGATCTTCACGGGTACGCACCCTGTGCCTTCACTGCATTGAACGAAGGAAGGCTCATACTAGCTTTTAGGGACTTGTGGTTCAAGCGTCCGCTTATCACTGTGAAGACCATTTCTGGTGTCGCCCCGCCGTGGTATTTATCTAAGCGCGGAGTAAAATCATTCTCACCCACTCTTTTAATGTTAACGTTACGTTCATCTTTGCTCGACTCTGACATTCCAGGACCACAGCAAGCTGTACAACGACCTGCTCGATAGCTTCAACACGCTGAAGGATACGATCCACGACTTCAAAGCAGTGTTTGAGTATGAGACGAGTGGCATTCCTGTATTGGGAGATTGCCTGAAGCTGTTGCGCAAACGCTGTGGTAAGTTAATGACGGTCAACAACAACAACAACAACAATCATCATCATCATTATCATCAGCATCATCATCATCATCATCATCCACATCTTACACGATTAAGTCTGGTCCGGACATTTCAACAATATTAGACAGAATAATTATAAATCATCATCATCATCATCATCATCATCATCATCAATGACAACGTACAAGTTTCCTGTAGATATAGCATCGCATACGATTATCATAGCTGTGTTCACAATTGCTCCAGACGCCTGGGGTAGCCACGTGGTCAAAATGTTCGCTCGTAATACAGACGGCCCGGGTTTTATTCCCCACGTGTACAGTGTGTGAATTTCATTTATGGTGCCCCTGGTCGTGATATTGAAATATTGCTAAACACGGCGTAAAACCATACTCGCTCGTGTCACTTGAATATTTCTGATTTTGAGATTCAGTTGATTTTGCAATTTCATCGTTTTGATTTGGAGAATTGGTTCAGGTAGCTACAAAGATAAGATATCAAAAGATAAAATGTTATCAACACGTTGTGCAGAAGTACGTTGACATACAGTTACGGGACGATGGTGTAGCCTTGTGGTTAAAGCGTTGGCTTGTCAAGCTGAAGGCCTTGGTTCGATTTCCCACATGGGTACAGTGTGTGAAGCCCATTTCTGGTGTTCTACCCCCGTGTATTGCTGGAATATTGCTAAATGCGGAGTAAAACCATAGTTACTCGCTCACTCACTGATATGCATTTACCTCCAGGTGCTGCTACCCTAACGGCGTCTCAGACCCGGTTCAGCATCACGGTCGAGTATGACCGCCTGGAGGTGTCACGACTCTGCACAGGACCGGCTGAAGACACGCTGGAAGCTCTAGAACTTTTCAACAAAGCAAACAAACTCACCAGAAGTATTCTGGAGAAGGCTCCCAAGGTGAAGAACACCATCCAAGTGGTGCTTGACGATGAACAGAGCTTGAGAAGGGATATCTCCAAGTCCGACATCAGCACAACTGATGAACCGGAAGTGATGAAGCTGTGCGTGGCCAACATCAACAAGCTCCGGAAGCTGCCCGGCTCAGTCGAGACGATTCAAAAACACACGCAGAGACAATTTAATGAACTTAAGGAATCATCCAAAGCTCTTTTTGAGGAATCGTAACTGTGGAAGAATCTTTGGTTGTTGTTGTTCGTGCACGTAAACGTCGTTACTGACGGATCCTATTCTTGATGTTCTCAAAATGGAACAAAATGAAAACTGGTTTCTTGAAAGTATGTGACTAATATCATTTGTTGATGATCGTATTGCTAATGCTTGACGGTTCACGTACATCTCATTAATCATGCAAACCACACATGATGTTCTTGGTTTGGAACTCAGAATTCGTATTTGGTTGAATTTATTCAATACCTTTAGTTGAAAATCATATTGTTTGTTGTAAAGTTCATTACTATCGGAGCCAACTCTTGATGTTGAAACGAACTTTGATCTGTCCCACAAACAGTGATACAGTTGTGATTACCTAAATAATAGCGATCTGTGGGAGTTTGTCGATCTGTGGTAGGTTGTAAGTATCTCTGCGCCATCTTGTGGTACGCTATGTATCATGGTTACGAACAGTCCACTTGCACATTTGATTGAGTATTGGTTTGTGCACTTAACAGAGGGGTGGTAAAGGCCAAAAGTTAAAGCATCGTTCCTCACGTTGAATGCCTCTGTTCAATTTCCACAAGGAGACAATGCTTTAACCCCCAACCCTATACCCCTCCCTGTGAACACGTGATTCTACTAAATACAAGTGACATCAGGATCTCAGTTCATTCGCTTCTATAATTAATACTGACAAATATATCCAAACTATATCAGCCACTTCATTGACCTAGTAATGGATGCTATGATACATATCATATTTGTAAAATATACATTTTGTGCCTATTGCTGAAATACAAGATGTATGCAAGACGTATGAACACACGTGAATTGTAAAAGGCCTTCCTCTGCATTGCGGTGGGGTAGCCAACTGGTTTGGGTGTTCGCCAGTGAAATCAAAGGATGGGTTCGATTCTCCTTTTGTGTGAATCCCGGTGTTCCGTATAGGGAACTGGATGCACACGCCCATACCTACAAACCGCCTGATAGTAATGTTGTGGTATCATACTCTTTTTTGCATATCATCAAAGAATAGGAATGACAGAAACACATTCAAATCGGTCCGCTTGACAATGTATTTTTTTTAAATAGAGTAGACCAGATCTATTTTTATTTTTTCTATGATCTAAAGTTAAAGCCCGGTACATCATTAACCAGGGATATTGTTATTTGTTATATTCAAAGTTAACCAAACACATTGTTGATATTTGTGTTTTAGTTTTCATATATTAGAGTTATATGATTTTTTTTTTCAAATAACCATTGGCCTGAAGAATTCTTTAAATTGTTTAATTGTTTGTACTTTCACCTCAGGAGTCCTTTGACCACAAGTATGTCAACATACTGGACATCAGTCTAGTGAGGCTACGTCTGGATTACGATTACCGGCTCCCTTTGCACGCTTCAGTTTTCAATACGCAAGACAGGAGCATGCTTACTTCCGGTACCATATTTCCAGTGGCAAGCGTATATTCAAGAACCAGTTCTGGTTCCAAATTGCGCGCTCGCCAAATATGACGTCGCTAGACTGGACCAAGTGTTCAACGATGTTTGGCTGTAACAGCTGGCGACAGTCGTAATAGCTGGCTAATTTGGGGATGATTGGATCGGAAATTTGTGATTCCTGTTAAGATCACTGGTTCCTTACTGTCAACTGACCATTCGAAAGGTATGAGACGTTTTTTGTCACACGGAAATACTAAGGTCTCGCAAAGTGCCGTGATCTAGTCTCGCGAAGTTCCGTGACCGAGACCTAGCTCTATTCGTGATAGCTACTTGTAATATAAGCGAAAGTATATATGTTTAGCGGCAGTGAGTACACATTGTATTCGCAGCCAATTGACATATACTACCCAAAAGATGTTAGGGTTCGCCAGATTCTATCATAATGCTCACGTGATTCTGTCGTGTCTGTAATACGCCTCTATGTAACAAAGCAGTCGGATGTTCTTGTCTTCCTGGAGTAGTATGCATGGGCGCTTTCAGCGAGAACTGTATTATGTGTATGAATGCTGCTCGATCCGTCTTGATCTGTAAACATAAAGCTGCACTGTGCGATGATGTCCTGAAGAATCACAGGAAATGTTATTCAATGATATCAGTCTTCCGTAGATCGATGCACACGTCAGTCACAGCATTGTCTGACCTAGCTTTGGCGATGACAAACAAACATTTTGCCCTCATGTGTATCATCCTCGTGTTCCCAGTGCGTTATATCCCTTCGGTTTGAATATTTACGTTGGACCCACCAACGTCCTTGTTTGCAGTCAGTGCCGCTAAATATAGGCGTCCAGTCAGATTACTTTCCTGTGCGACAAAAACAATGCGCTCAGTTTCGTATTATGGAGCCGTTCGGAGCTGAGCTTTTGTGGCCAAAAGACCAATGGTGTTTAGGAAAATGGAAGCTACTTCAATTTGTGTTTGGCACATTAAACAGAAATCAAATTAAATACTGCAGAAATGCCACGTATCTATTAGTATGGTAAGCGTGAATGTTCACTATAGTGTAGTGGAAGAGAAGTAGCTGTTTCTCCATTTCTGTATCTCTAGTAGAAACCGATTTCATGTTTTCGATATTTATATAAATTGTATTTATAAAAGAGCAGTCACATTTATAGGACACTTATGGAATGAAATAAAAGTGTGCTAGTGAGTCTGTTGTTTGTGTTTGGTGTTGTTTTATCGTATACAGCAACACGCTGGTTCACCGGACACCCTAGTGTCTCCCAGCTGCAAGTTCCATAGAACCATGGGATAGCCTAGTACTTACGGCGTTGGTTTTTCCCGCGGAAGACCCAGGTGGACTCCCCACATGGGTACACTGAGTCAAGTCTATCTCTGGTGTCTCCTGTCGTGATTTTGCTGGAATATTGCTAAAAGCAAAAACATATTCAGTCACTCGTACAGTGGAACCGACCATATGTTTTTCACTGACGGGAGGGATGACCGTAAGATATAGTGTAAAGAGTATTTGTTCTGACTAGTAAGTGCTTGAACAATTAAAATATGATGACGTGCAAGAAGAATTAACACTTGGTAATTCACTCAATTTCCGACAAAACTTTCGGTTCGCTTGGGACATCACGGAAAATGCATCAACTGATGTTCTCGGTTTCCGAATAAAATCTTGATTTAATCGGTACAAAACAAAAATGTATAATCTAATGCACCCAGCTTCCTTCAGATTCAATACGCACGGACCCGACTCAAAAATGGACATAAGTTTTCAACCTTAGCCAGCTCGTATTTTTAACTTTAACAAAGTGCGAAGGTTGGACACCGCCATGTTAGTGAATAGAGGTCATGTGCAGATTGGTCAGTGGCACAGACGAGTCAGTACTATGTAATTCCGGTAGTTGAATCTGTAGAAGAGGCAACAATCTATCAAACAAGCTACAACGCTGATGTAACTTGTGGCAGTGAGCAATCTGTTTTGGTTGTTGTCTAACGTCGCCCTCAGCTCCATTCCAGCTATTGGGCGGCGGTCTGGACCAGACAATCCAGTTGGACCAGACAAACCCGATCCCGTTAGTCGTACGACAAGCATGGGTTACTGAAGATCAATTCTAACCCGGGAGTTCACAGGCTGGCAGTGAGGATATCGTATCAAGTGAAGGCGTGCTCCATGGTTATCCTGGGTGTATTGGAGGACCTGTGGACAAGTTAAACACTAACTCTGGGCTATTGCTCAACGGCGTTTTATTCTCAGCATAAGCAATGACATAGAACTATACACTCAATCCACGAACAGGCATTGCAACTCGGAACTATACTGAACAGCAAAAGAAACGCAATCGGTTATTTGTCAAGTTTTCATTTTTTCGAAAATTGCGGTTCTTTTGCTGTTCAGTATATTATCACATATTAGGTCCCTGAAGGTCGAAAAAGATTTAAAATGGCCCAGGGTCAGAGACCATAAAATTGTACCCGAATTAAGTTAGGGCAGACTTGACGGACGAGACACCACATATGATATGAGTCAATAGATGCTATGACGCGGAGATTGGAGAGAGTTACAGAAATGTAGCAGGAGAGACATGGGGATACTTGTAGAAAGCTGCAAGATTGTATTTACATAGACGGGATCGGGTGGAGAAAGGATTAGATAAACAGTATAACGGAAAGAACAATGTGATTGTAATGTAATACGGGGTTTCTAGGAGAAGACTGACAAGTGTGGTGACCAGCGCAAAGAGGCTGTGTGTATGGGTCTTATCAGCTTGCATCCAACAACAAGTTCATGAATATTGAATCTATCGCCGCTGCTAGCTGCTACTACTACAACAGCCAATTCCTATGTGACATTTCTCAGGGGGAATGTCCTCAGACAGCAAAGAGTGCAGAATACAAGCACAAAGCTAATTGCTAAGTCGAAACTCAAATTCCAAGTAAACGTACTCGAGATCGTGATCGAGAGAGCTGACAAATTTAGCCTGTACGTCTCGCGAGACGCTCCTTCCGGTACTCGACTGGTTCCCGGATCCCTTTTCGTGCACCAACCAAGTGAACAATCATGCTTGGCAATCGAAATAGTTGGTTAATTTAGAGATGGTAAAATCAGAAATTTGTTATGCCTGGAAGGATCACCAGTTCCTTACTGTCAGCTGTCAACCGTGAGACCACTGGAAAACGGGTGACACGTTGTTTATCACCGGACGTACTAACCAACATAAGGTCTCGCACAGCCTGGTTCCCTGGGTCTGTTGCGCCTGCGCTAATGCTCCGACACTGACCCAGGCAACCACTGCTGAATGGCGGTCTTCATTGCAGGGAGACGCGCCATACAGTTACTATAGAAAAATCCGAGGACGGGTGGTTAGAAGTTTTTCATAGCATTTTCATCGATACTGTGGTAAAGTGTACGTCACCACAACGACGGACATCGTTACTTTCATTATTGGAAAACGTTATTTAAGCAGTTTTGAGACACGAAAATCGTGGGCGATATGTAAACAGTGACACGCCCCCTCCTTTCATCACCGACATGTACTTCGATGCACCGATATTTCTTGTCAGCTCGCTATTGACCCCGGGAACCAGGCTGGATCTCGCGACCTACATCCGGACCTGCCAACACTTTGTCACTTTGCTCCTCTTCACCTCAAGTACGGTCCGCCGGCTACCTTTAATTCTGCCCTAAAGACCTATCTGTGTAATATCCACTGACAACTATTATTCATCCATTTACTATGTGTATGCGCTGCCCCGAGCACTATGGAGTTCAGCGCAATACACATGGCCTCTTTTATTATGCTATTGTATCACAGTTACATAGACCGATCATGCTCATGATGCTGATCACTGGATTGTCTGGTCCAGACCTATGCCGTGTAGCCTGATACATTGCTGAGTGCAGTGTTTAACCATAAACAAGCAAATAAGGATGGTAAACGCCTTCAGAATGTCATTGCAGTCCCTAAATTGTACAGCGGGATTATCAGAGTAAACTTTTGTATTCAGAAATGATAACATAAATGAATAGTAACTAATGTTGACGATGCACGATACTTTTAGAGGACAGTGAAATACTATACATCAACATGTCAGCCTAAGCCAAACATACATAGCTGCACTTGGTGCGAGCTGTTATTTATTTTAAGCACACTTTGGTTGATGATGTTGTTCATGACGATAATGAAAATGTACATGATGGTGTTCATGAACCGGTTGAAATGTCTTCCGGTGTGTACAAAGTTTATTGCACTGGATAATATAATCCCACAGAATTTCTCAGCTGCTGAAGATATTTCAGTGCGACCCCGGAATTGACATGGAAATAATGCTCTTAGTTCATGGGAATGACTAAGCTGTGGGTCTGAAGAACCTGCAGAAAGCAAACGCTATGGGTCGGGGTGGTTTTCAGTCCGCTTCGGGCCTAAGGACCAACGCTAATTTGGGCGCATTGCATTTGCGCGGATTTTGATAGTAGCATTTCATATGCGCGGACATGTCACCCACCTTTTGCGCGTATGCACCCAAGCATAGTATTACGGCGAATAAACGTGGTTCGCTTCACTAATAAGATATTTGCCCACGCGGTCCATGAGCTTGGTATAATTAAATCCGATCTTCTTAACACCTGAATTCTGAATTCTCTTTTCAATTCCACTTGAAACAAACTGTTCGTTGGCCAGATTCCTTATGTTTTAAATCGATTTTAACCATCTTTCACGATATTTTATGGGATTCGATTTTAAAACGGAGCTCACATTAACTGAAACAACCGGGGCAAAGTGTGTTTGATTTTGGATTGGCACGCGTACAGGAAACAAACGTCTTAAGGACAGCACCATATCATAGCGTTGTACAAAAATCGTTGATGTCAAAAAAAATTCTGACGATAGTTTCTGGATACAAGCTTGACGAAAACGAGGGAAAAGTGGAAAAACAACAGCTACGAGTGGCAGTTGAGTGGAAGGCTTGGGAAGATATTACATTAAGGCCATCTAAGGTAATCCGAAACGAACTTTACAATATTCCCAAATATTGTTAACAATTATACATTATTCATGGTAGAAAAAGAACGGTGACATTGTCACTGTGTCAATCAAGAGTGTTTATTTACGCAAATCCTATGGTTGATTGGTCCGCGCAAATGATAACTAAATCTCCGCGCAACTGTAATCTTTTAGGTATTGTTGCCGAATTTCCCAATCTCTGAAAATGAGGGGTTCTTAAGAACATAACAAAGACATAAGATATCATACGACAGTTTGTATGAAGAAGATGAATGGGCAGCGTGCAGTAAACAAGAGCAGAACATCCTATTTGCAGGAAAAGATACAATTAATGACATCTGGACTACGTCAATTATTTCTCTTCACAGACTGAGTTTCAAACATCCACATGGCGAGGTCCGAGCAGGTTGATGGTAAAATATTCCATCTTGCATCCGAGGTCTCATTCTCTCCCCATCATTCATTACTATCGCATTCAGGGCGTACAGTTCATTTACCTTCATCAAACATGGATGAATCAGAATCATTCGACTGAATACACTGGCTTCTGTCAGATGGACAAAAATACCACTGGCGCCATCAGATGAAGGTAATCATGGCGTTATTTTGCATGCCGGAAATAGTTATGAGAGGCGTGTGAGTATACTTGCCACTAAAACATACTGTTCGCACAGGGAATCTAAGTTCATATTTGAAGAACACGAGTACACAAACGCAGATTTAACCTCAGTAATTGAACAGAATACGTGAGCACGTGATAAGATTTAGTGACGTCAGCTGTTTACGTATGGACGTGTACATCTTTGGGCATGCGCATCTCGATATATTGCGTAGAATCTCAAACATAGCATTTGATAAGGGAGGGTTAATTGTTTGACGCTTTATAGCACGACTCACGAGTGTACCTCATGATGGTCCGTCTCGAACTGGTCTGCGAAAAGTGGCTGCACATTTCTATTCCCACCGAAACACCATTTCAGCAATGTTGAAACGTTGTCAGGACAATAGATGGATGGTTTGCTGTTTGGCCTTGCACTCAGCTATATTCAAGATACATAGCGGCGGTGTGGAATTAATCGGATCTGGCCAGACAATCCTGTTATCAACAGCATGAACATACATTTACGTAATACGGTGACACGTGTCAACTAAAGCAGCCAGCCTGAAACCCAATCCTGTCAGTCCTCTCTCATGACAAGCAGAAGACCAGTTCCATACTATCTCCTACGTAGGACTTAGTATCTCCTACGTAGGACTTAATATCTCCTACGTAGAACTTACTACTTAGTATCTCCTACTTAGGAGTTAGTACTTAACATCTCCTTCGCAGGACTTACTATCTCCTACGTAGGACTTATTATCATCTATGTAGGACTTACTATCTCCTACGTAGGACTTAGTATCTCCTACATAGGACTTATTATCTCCAACGTAGGACTTACTATCTCCTACGTAGGACTTATTATCATCTACGTAGGACTTAGTACTTAACATCTCCTACGTAGGACTTACTATCTCCTACGTAGGACTTATTATCATCTATGTAGGACTTACTATCTCCTACGTAGGACTTAATATCACCTATGTAGGACTTATTATCATCTATGTAGGACTTACTATCTCCTACGTAGGACTTATTATCATCTATGTAGGACTTACTATCTCCTACGTAGGACTTAATATCTCATACATAGGACTTACTATCTCCAACGTAGGACTTCTTATCACCTACGTAGGACTTACTATATCCTACGTAGGACTTACTATCTTCTACGTAGGAGTTAGGAATACTGTCTTCTACGTAGGACTTACTATCTCCTACGTAGCTGATAGTAAGTCCTACGTAGCTGATAGTAAGTCCTACGTAGCTGATAGTAAGTCCTTCGTAGGAGTTAGTAAGTCCTACGTAGCTGATAGTAAGTCCTACGTAAGGTATAATAAGTATCTCCTATGTAGGAGTATCTCCAAACCACCCCTGGACGTTGGGTAACAACCCTATCACAGCCAGATACAGCTTTCGTCAATATGGGATACGACCACGTCGTCCCACCTATCCTAACGCAACGTTAACGGGAAACCGTCAAATGTGGTGTGCGCATGTCCGTCAACCTTGGTTGTTGTGGAAAATTGTTGATTTCACAGAATACCGAAGGGTCCGGATTTAACATCTCTGTGTTCGTGTCCTGCATCGACCTGACGATTCCCAAATCTCTCCCCTATAGACATGTATGGATGAAAGGAAACGATCGATAGTCAAGACTGAACATTATCTTGTCCTGACGCTCTTTATCATTCAAATTTTGAAAGCAGCATGACAATGCACACCTATTTTATGGGGCTAATTCATCCAGGAAATACAGGGTTGAAAAGGAAACTGACTAACTATTCTAAGCTAAGAATTCTTATTACTCCGAACGATTCGAGACGGCCCCTGATAGTTATCGTAACGAAATGAATGGTGCTGCGTGCTTGGACTGGTACATTAGCTGATGCCCAAACTAGCCATACCTTTTTTTCTAAACAAAACAAAAAATAATATAAATATAAATATATAAATGGAACAAACACAAGACCTGGACCCAACTCTCTTATTGATAAATTTGCTGTGTAATAAGCTGACATTACTTGGTAATGACAGCATGCGTGACAAATCATAAATAATTTTCGAAGTTGATTATCATTTTACCTGTAAGCCTACCCTCACGTCTCCTGACAGTGTTAGTTTGGATAAACAAGATTTGGGAATATATTCGTTGCTTTGATACAATCTATTTTCATAGACTGTGATTCAATATTTTTACACGCATTCAGAAAAGCTCATTTCACGCATTTATGACAAGCTTACACATGAAATGTGCATATCAAAATTAAAGCTTAAATATGTTTTGTAATACATGTAACAGAGTATCAGTTTCAATTTTCATCACAACTGCAATTATGTGTGCGTGAAGAATTTTCCACGTGGGCTGTAACTTTAATGCCCAAAACAGTTGACATTATTAGTTTAGTATATATTACGGCAAAAATGGAATATGCTGCTAAAAAACGTTTAAATTTTATGTTTGTACTGTCAAACCAGCTATAAGCACGACTTCGTGATTGCATGATTGAGCCTGGCATGTGGAAGGAAATAATTTTCATTTAAAAAATCCAGCTCACAAAAAAATATTTTGTTTTGAGGTTCAGAAATTAACGAACTGACACATGTACAAATCTGGATGGATATGTTCAGCTCAATTCTAATTTTGTTTGTCCTTGTCGTGAATTCTTAGAGTTGGGAACAAATGCATATTGTGGGGTCAAACTGAGTGAGCTGTTGCAGTCTAGTTTTCCTGTAACCAGGAAGTGATACCACATGGTACACGTTAATAGTTACGAGCAGTTATATACTGGCACGAAGCATTAACTGGATAATGAATGTAGTCTAGTGATTCACCAGAGTGAGTGAGTGAGTTTAGTTTTGCGCCGCACTCAACAATATTCCTGCTATATGGCGGCGGTCTGTAAATAATCGCGTCTGGACCAGACAATCCAGTAATCAACAGCATGAGCATCGATCTGCGCAATTGGGAACCGATGACATATGTCAGCCAAGTCAGTGAGCCTGACCACCTGATCCCGTTAGTCCCCTCTTATGACAAGCATAGTCGCCTTTTATGGCAAGCATGGGTTGCTGAAGACCTATTCTACCCCGGACCTTCACGGGTGTGATTCGCCAAAGCAACAAGTAACATCCAAGGTAGTTTAGACGTGGGTAGTGCATAAGATGACGCCATATTAGAATGCATTAGGAAGTGTAACTCAGTGACAGAGATTCATTAGAAATAATGTGTATCATAGTTTAGAAGTGGTCCCACAAAAGATGAAGCCATATTGGAATACATTAGGAAGTGCAGTCGAGCGGCAGACATTCATTAGAAGTAGCATGAAACATAGTTTAGAATGGTCCCGCTAAAGATGACGCCATATTGGAATGCATAAGGACGTGTAGTCAACTGATAGATTCACCATAATGAACATCCAACATCGTTTACAAGTGGTTCCCACAAAAGATGACGCAATGTTGAAAAGCATAAGGAAGTATAGTCCAGGGGCGGAGAGTCATCCGAAGTAACATGTAACAGAATTTAGAGGTAGTTCCCACGCCATGTCAAGGTGCATAACTAAATGTCTAGTGAGTGTATTAGGAAGTATAGTCTAGCGTCAGGGATTCATCAGAAGAAACATGTTACATGAAAAGTAACTCCGAAATAAATGACAATGTGATGACGCCATATGCGCAGAACACGTATACATGCGTCAGCTCAGATGTTTTGAAGATGCCAGCCTTCACTACTTCTTCTGACTTGCATAAACTACACCTTGAATATTCAAATCAGTGCGAATGTATAAAACACCAACACAGATCGATAACAAAAGCAGACGACATATCAGAATGCATAAAGATGTGGAGTCGAGCGGCATCGATTCATCTGTAACATGTAACATTCAACATAATATAGAGATAGTTCCCGTAGAAGCAACAAGCACTGTCAGACACAACAGAGCGTAACATTAGAATGTAAGTATACTTATGAGCCTTTGGCATTTCTGTCAAAGTAAATATGCGAGTGAATTAAACACTTTTAAATGTTACTGTTACATGGTGGTGTTGTGTTGCATGCTCTGTTTTCTCAGGAATATATGTCAGGGACGAGACTAAAGAATGACTTGCCTAGTAACAGTTGCCTGACTGCTGGCCATTTTAACTGCGTATCACACTTTCTCGTGACAATTTTACAGCTGCTCCTTTGTGTATACAGCTGCTGATCCATCTCGTCGTTTATCGCGAGACTTCTTGACCTAGATTGTATGCACCTCCTACAGTATTCCAGTTGAAGGGAACCACATTTAAATTGGTCCTTGGCGACATGACATTTATGCATACGTCTTACTGTGAGGTAGCGCTCAGTAGGTTAATTGGAAGTACAATGGACATTACCATGAAACCATCAATAATGCTCCTGTCGACGTCGATTCTATTTCCAGACAGATATTACTGAACGAGCAATTCAAATTGTCATTACGCCATAGGTAGAAGACTGTGGATTGGCTGTACGTCAGATACGGTTTTGTGACGTGAAATATTAACTCACTCTCTCACTCACTCACTCACTCACTCCGATACGGTTAGCTCGTAATTAGATCATACAACAAAAAATAAGCATGACTGCTAGTGATATACAAAGGGCGAAAATGCGACAAACAATTTTCTAAGGTCAAATTGTTTCGCTTCATGGGGTTAAAATGGGTGAAATTTGGGTTCATAAATACTCTCGCCCAAAAGAAACTTTATACCTGACAAATGCACACTATGTACATGATTTCAGTCTGATGTCACTAACACCTACTGTATTATTTAAATAAATCTATTGACACTCACATCACAAAATTTAATCAAGATTAATTGAACATTTTATGATCTAAAACTGAAAATATTAGCAAAGTGTGTGTTCGTTTGGCATTAATGGGTGCCTTCCTCACTCTTAGGTTACTTACCAGTGAAGGTCCGGACATTGGCCACTGGCCCTCAGTAACACGTACTTGTCGTAAGACGCGACTAACAGGATCGGGTGGACAGGCTTGTTGACATTTCTGATACTTGTCATCGGTTCCCAATAGCTCAATCAACTCATGCTGTTGATCACTGTATTGTCTGGACCAGGTCCGATTATTTACAGACTGAGGCCATATTTCTGAAATATTGCTGAGTGTGGGGTAAAACTAAACTCACTCACCCACAGATTACTTGGGATTTTAATGAATGATTTGTGTCGTTTTGGGAGAATCATAGTTAACGAAGTAAAAAACTTAAATCGACAGCTAATGTTTGACACATGTCAAATATTTTAAAAATTCAGTGCCCTTATATATTCATCATTAATCGTAAGACGATGCACTGTGTCATATCGTCTCCATTAGTTGGGGACCACATGCGCTATTAGACCCCAGATGTGCAGCTGCACTAATGGTGTTCTGGCAGATTATGAAGTTATGGTTGAGACGATGACAGATCACTTTAAATGATTCAATTTTCTATGACATCACATCAGCCTTTCTTGACATCATGGCCTTAATAGATTTCACTCTGTGATGACAGCTGATGAATGTGTTGAACAAAAATACTGGCGAATTTGGAAAGATTTTTAATCTGGATTCGGGAGTTCAAATCTAGCCCATGATAAACTCCTCCCTATATTTCTTGAAATGTGATTGAATGAGTTTCTATAGTTGCGCAATGTTCCAGCAATGACAAAACAACTTCACACACTGAACTGGCGGCCGGGTCGTCGGCGTGACGAGACGTTTTCAGCAACGCCACTCCACGAACGTGTTCAATACGTTCATTCAGCATAACGGCTACAAGCCCAGAAAATTTTATAACGACAACATCATACACAAGAGTGAGTATGTTTTTTACAAATTCAGTTCATTTTCTTGTGACTACGACGATAGGTGAGTGAGTGAGGTTGACTTCAGGCCGCTTTAAAGAGGAGACCATTTATATCACGGCTTGTAAGCTATCTGTGTGTTTAGTTTTACACCGCTTTTAGCAATATTCCAGCAATATCACGACAAGAAACACCAGAAATGTGCTTCACACGTTGTATCCATGTGGAGAAGCAAACCTGAATCTTCGACATGACGTGCGAGCACTTTAACCAGTAGGCTACCCTGATGAGAAAGCTGTACAGGCAAAGCATCATATTCTAATCGTGAGGAAAGCGTAGTTGAAGTTTCTATAGTATCAACACATACAGTGGAAGCTGTCAAAACCGGCATCTGTCCAATCTGGCAAGTTGTCAACACCGGCAAAAAATCTCACCCCCATCCATGGCTTGTACATTTACCACCAGCTCTACATTCCATCACTTTACTGGATTATTTCTTCAGTCCTAGTGAGTGCCGGTTTAGACAGCTTCCACTATATTTAACCCTCTGACCCTTCAGCATTATGTATATATGCATAGGCGTGCCTTTTGTATTACACTGTATGGGTGGAAAGCATTTCAAATCACAATAAACTGGAAGTTTAAAAAAGAAGTGAATTTAACATATGTTATATTTGGGATTACCCTTTCTTTATAAAGTTCAGTTTATAGTACTTTTGTGGTAGAGTACCAACCTCGATTCGAACCCACACCCTCAGAGTCAATCACCTAATCGCTAGCACATGTAATCAGTCGCCCAGGCCTCTCAAATACCGCGATTTCTGCAAAATTGAAGTCGGACTACTGGGAGTCTAGACTTTAGACTTTGCCTACCCCTCTGATGAGTGTAAACTGACCCGGCCATTATGAATTACAAGTATGTTCTTTCAAGGATTTCTTGACTGCATATTGTAATTTACCTGTTCTTCACATAGGCTGAAAGTGCAGTATAAACGGTTAAAAGCAAATGATGATCCCGAAATGCTTCTGTGTACAAGTTGTAACTCACTTCCCACTGACGGCGAGTTTCGACGCCAAATGGTATGTTTTTATTTTAAGTCGAAAAGAGAGATGTTTCAGCAGCTTTATTGTTACAGTAATCCTCCAAATGATAATTTTGACCAGCTTATGTCATCAGTTATGTATCTTTGCATTTTAAAAGAAATCTTCTAAGGCAAGACTTTCAGCGCTCGTATTCCATATTCAGCACTACATGTTTCGTGGTCCTAAAGCAAATAAACTTGTCCCTTGTGTGTCTGTGTCAAACACTGCTTCAGAATCCTGTTACGACGCCAGCGTATTTTATATAAATAATCTCATATTTAATGTTGTCTACACTTTTTATGCTTTATGTATGTACTTGAATGTATTATTTTATGCTAAACTTTATTTCTTTTATATCAACTAGAATTCTCTTATATTATTCAGTGATATATCTTTTATAACCGGGTCCAGACACGATTACTTACAGACCGCCGCCATATAGCTGGAATATTGCTGAATGCGACGTTAAACTCCACTCACTCACTGACTCATATATAATCGTCTCCGAAACTCCATTTCACTGGCATTTGTGCATTACAATTTTACGGTATAATTTATATTTAGCATACTTTTAATGTGCATATGTTGAGACACAAATATAAAATCTGTCTGTGTGTCTGTCTTTTGAAAATAAGAACCACGTGAAACCCAGCTAACAATTTTGTGTTGTCACAATGTTATCAGAATGCTGCCACAATGTTGTCACGATGCTGACACGACACTGTCACAATGCTGTCATGATGTTGTCACACATGCTGTCACAATGTAGTCACAATGCTGTCACAATGTAGTCACGATGCTGTCACGATGCTGTCACAATGCAATGTGAATAGCACATATGAATCGAAGCAGAAATTCACTTCCCTGTTTAATCGTCAGTTTGCTTGTTGTTTTGGTAGTGGTGATTTCTGAATAGTAAAGAAAGAATCTCAAAGTGAAACATTTCACAGAAACTTCTGCGACACCAAGTTGTGAGAAACGTTGTTATATCATTGTGAGCAGTCCAACGTTTAACCTTGCTTCCAATTTGCAACGTTGTTATTGCGTTATGAAATGACGTAATACTAACGGTGTAATCTGCAACCCCACAACAACATAAACGTTGCGTCATACTTGGTAAGGTAGCTTCAGTAATAATATACTCTTCAAAAAATGTAGGGGAACTGTACTATCAATGTACGATTGTCGGAATTGGGAGATGTATGGGATTGAATCAATGTTGATAGAATAATAATGAATGTTTTGAGAATGCATCACCACATGGATTTCATTCAAAGCAAAGCTGTTCGTTCAGTTATCCCTTTCAGGTTTACAATTTTTTAGTGTGTGATTTGGCCCTGAAAGCCCTGACCATGCACAGATGCAAGAAAAGTGTCTACAGTGATTTATCGACCTGCCTGGAAAACTTCAAGATTCATAATGACACCCCTTGCACGTGCCGGAGGCTTCCACGTTGTACACGTGCTTCCCATGCATTGTGTTTGCGTGTGGTGATAACGTGAAATGATGCTGCATACACAAGATGAGTGTCATTCCTCAATGGGTTTTCTTTCTACCAGACTTCAGGTTCAGGTTCCCCTACTGTATTTGAAGAGCATAACAAGGATATTTGCATAACGCTGACTTCCTCCACGAAGGGACAATGTTCAAAGCGCTGACAGTCACAGTTCATTAATACCCCGCTCAACCCAGGGAAAACATAGAATATTATCTGACTCATCATTTTGTCATGAATAGCTCAAAGCTCCACAAACCAGTAAAACCAGTACAACTCAGTAGTTTGCAGTCCACTGAGAATTAATGATGGCTGTGCATAATGAAGATGGATGTCGTATTACAGATTTAATACAGAACCTCTTTTTAGTTGCTGGAAGCTTGAATACGTGAATATATCAGTAGCAATGGCTTCGAGGTATATGTTTCATATTCGTCATTGTCTATACTCGTTACGACTGAAACGAACTGACATGGGTGAGCGAGGAATGGGATTTACCCATTGTACCCATGAGTCGAATTCAGATCTACGGAGAGATGATCAGCCGCTTTATCTATTAGGCTGCCCCACCGCACCACAGAGAATAAAAACAAAAATTCAATATATAGATTCTATTTCAGTCCTTGCACTAAGAGCAATAACGATAATTTCGTGACATTTCATTTTCAATTTCCATTTTCTTTGATTCCAGAGACCACGTAAAATTTCTAGTGTTTCACACCTCTCGTCTTGTACCATGAAATGAAGGCACCCAAACACTCTGTTTGATTTGCTTGTATGAGTATTTGAAGGGAATACGACGGAAAATCCATCAAACCTGGTTAACTGTTGCGTGTCTACTGGAGAGCGTATTAGAAGGGAAAACCGTGCTTTTTGCACATCCAGGTACAAATGCTCACCCCCAATCATTTGACATCGGTCCCTGGCGTACATTATGCCTCGAGTCTCTTGTGGAAGCAGTAGGATTCGTAACTGAGCGACGTTGTGATGTAGATTGCTACACCGTTGTCATGTAATGACTACCAAGTGTTGAGAAGTATGATATGTTCCTAGCTTTTATTGATATACATCTTCTTATTAATTCATTTGAACTATATTAGGTGTAGATACTCACACCATTATCAGACTAAGAGTGACTGCAGCCAAATGGCGAGAAATATGGATAGTTGTGTTGTGGCAAACATCAGAATCTGATGATTAACATTGACAACAAAATGCAGTTAAATCAGAAGTGGTACATATACCACCCATCAAAAGTTTAGGCTCACATAAGGCACTCACTACTCGTTATGCATATATGGTTACATCGAAGATGAATTTCTCCACTAACTTGGGTAACCAACTGCAAACCTTTTGCAGGTAAACTGCGCGATGATCATGCAGCTTAAATTGCTTGAAGCATGTGCAGATATCTTGCATGTGAACAGATACGTTTTGGTTTAAAATTGTTAAGAATTCGCCAGTGTTTACTGAGTTTCATCATTTATTGAAGTCACGACAGTAATCTTTTAAGAGCAACAAATAGCAAGGGCCATGAAGCCACAAAACAATGAGAACAAATAGCACGTGTCATGAAGCTTCTAAACAACGGATTTAGGAGTAAAAACAGGTTGATAGGATGTTAGCTGATAATCTACAACTTGACTAACTCGTAGTTTACAGCTGGTATGTAGTATCCTTGGTCTCTCTTCATCAAAGGTTTGTATCGGTGGCTTCATAATTGAATCACCAACTTCTAGAATAACTTTTTGAGTGGCATTTTAGAAGGTAGGACATACAAGTTTGAACTCTTGGATAACTTCTTTACTTTGTGAGTGCGACGTTTCGAGATAAGATTCTTGTTTTGCCAAGCCGAATGCCAAACGGTAGGTTTCGCATGTCTCCAGTTCTTTAGTTCGAGAGATTTATTGGCATGTTCTTAACCTCTTTCGGTGAAGAACTGTACATCTACAGACACTGTATTAGTGACCTTCAACAAAGGAAAAGACGTTCTTGGTATTTTCATCGGCCTCAGGAGGAACGTTGTTATAAATTCACAATTATCTGAATAGATATTCCGGTCCATTGAACACTTGATTGTCTGGTTTGTTAACAAGCCATCGTGGCATAGCAGGAGTATTGCTGCCAGGCGGCAGACACAAATACGTTCATTTGTAGGCAGATTTTGTGAACGGAAGGTGCAGACAGTAAGGGCAGAGCATGGTAGACCTGTTCGTCAACGCCCTGGGATCTGTTCGAATAGTTTCCCCAACTATCTTTCTCCTTACAGCAAACGGAATTTGTTTCAGAGGATATTCGAGACTGTGTATGTTTTTTAAAGACACTCTATATATAATTATTTCGATTTGAAAAATTCTCAAATAAATTTGATTTTGTGAATGATAGACATATCACAAATGCTCAATGTTGCTTTTACTTGTTCTGATTTTAAGTTCTCAAGCACATGTAATTTCATCTATAATTAATGCAACACAAATGCTTAATTACTGAATTACTCCTGTAATAAAGGACGTATATTGATGTTCATTCTATCCACCACAAGGATCAGTGATCTACAGGATACAACGTTGAGACTTGAATGTTGATGTCGTGAATAAAACATACAACCTCTCAATTCCACGAACATCTAGAAATCACTGAAGCTTAGCCTTTTGAAACTCCTTTTCACCAACCGAGGCTCAAGCTGACCTCCCACTTCCATGTAAAGACTGCACACGCACTTCATACACACACACACACACACACACACACACACACACACACACACACACACACACACACACACACACACACACACACACACACACACACACACACACACACACACACTTTCCTTTTTTTTCAGAGTCTTTGCGTACACACATCATTGGCAAGTGGGCAATATCACTACTGACGTGAAGGGTTGGATCGAGTTGGGCTTTGCGTCATATCGGCTATACAGTGACGAAATCAAGTTTGCATTCATTACCATTTTACGTTTAGGCTCCAAAAGAGTTTTGTTTTAAAGCTTTTTTTCATTACACTACCATTTAAGAACAGAATATGTCATAGCACCAAATACAAAAACAAGCAAATCGTTAATATCTTTACAAAGGTACAAATTAAGATACAAGTCAACTTCCCTCAGGTGGTTTACAATCCCATACCCGCTCACCCTGGAAAAAAAAGACCTTTCAGATTTTTTACGTCATAACGTGAGTCCCTTGCAGTCGAAAAGTCAACACAGTCAAGCAGAATATGCTTCATGGTGAACACTTAATCGCAACAGACACATGGGAGGGCCATCCTCATCTGTTTTCAACAGATAGTCACGAGTAAACCGACTGTGGCCAATACGACATCATCGTAATATTACTCCACTACGTCTTGACTGACAACCCAAGTAGGTATAACCAACTGTTGGTTTCAGTTTATTTCAATTCATCCTACCTGGGTGTCCCACCGCATTTATATCAGGCTCCGTGTATAAGTTTTGATAGTTGGGTTGAAGTCACTGTAAGGGATAAGAAGTGGCGAGAAGGGCTTATCAAAAGTTGCTTTAGTTGCAGCATCGGCCTTTGTGTTACTTGCTATGCCGACGTGACTCGGCAACCAGCAGAGGTCTATCTCACACTGACCCGTAGAAAGCTCGTTGTAAAGCTCTAAAATGTCTAGGATGATAGGGTGACTTGAAGTGACATTTTGAAGTGCTTGGAGACAAGATAAGTAATCTATAAAAAAAAAACCAAACAAACAAAAACAAAACAATGAAGTTTTTCACGTGGCTCTGGTGTTTAATATAGGTCAAAGCTGTGAAGCTAGCTTTGGCCTCAGCAGTAAAAATGGAACTGTTGACGGGAATTCTAGATGAAACAGTCTTGAATCCAGTGACTGTAGCACTGGTAACTTGGCCATCATCCTTGGATCCGTCTCTGAAAATGAATCTGTGGGTGTTATGCCTGGAACGTAACTGGTTGCATTCCTGTTGGAACACCAAAAATCGATCCTGAGTTTTTTTTAAATTGGTGATTTTAAAAGCGATTTGTGGCTTCACCATCTGCCAGGGTGGCGAAGGCAGAAGCCGGCGTGGTGCTATGATGTCCAGATCAATTTGCACATATGAGTGGTTGAACTCAGATTCCAAGTGGCTGAACCAAGCTTGGCAGTTTTCGTAGACAGGAAAGAGGTTTTCATAGACAGGGTTGAAAACACAACTGTATGCTAAATTTGACTCATTTAAATGCAGTTTAGTGATGTTTTGCAGTGAAAGTTTAATGCGGCGTTTGATCAAGAGAAGGTTCGTTATCCTCTGCAAATAGACTATCTACCGGAGAGGTCCTAAAAAGTTTCGAGACAGAGCCTAAGGCGTTGGTGGTGGATAGAATCTATTTTTTCTAAATTGCTTTTTTCAGGCTCCACCATAGCCGTAATCCAGTGCAGAGCGAACCAATGATCTGTACAGGTGAGGAAGGGTAGTCTGATATCCTTCCCACTTTTTCAAATATTTTATGTGTGGTAAGAATGTCAAGTGACGATCGATTATGAATGCCAGGAATTTTGCCTCTTCTACAACCTTGATAGCCGTACAATCTATAGATAGGTCTGCACCCTTGTATTTACTGCTAACGGGAGTACAATTTGTTTTGGATTTTTGAGCACTAAAAGCCATCTTCCTTGGTCCATTTTGGGATTGTGACAAGGCAGAGGTGTAGCTGCCTTTCCATTGTATGCATATTCTTATATATGAAGGTCGGTCTATGGCCAAGGGCGATGTTGTGAGAATATGGGTGGTTGATCTTGGATTAATAGCCCTCGTATTTCAAACTTCAGTTTGTAATAAATCCGGTATGCTGTACGTACGAGTATTCTAATGTTTCTACATATATGTATTTGGACATTGTCGTGGACAGGGGAGATGGAGACAGCAACATAATATTTGTTGGTCCAGTGCGGTTCAAGACAGTCCACTAACAGAGTGACTTAACAGCTCTCTGTTTTGACAATGTGTTTCCTTCTATCACAGCTTACGGGTGTATTTCACTTCTGTACAGCACTGAGTTACGTATCTCTAAGGAAATATTTTTGTCATTTTAAACTACTCCTAAACGTTTCCTACAATCGCCACCGGCTGAAGGGATGGTGTAAAGTCAATTAGGGTCCGTGCAGGTAGCTAAAGCAGAGTAAGTCCCCATGGTCTCTAGTATGGTGACCAACCTTCAGCTTTTCGTCGATGTATGGCTCGTGTTATATATGACTTGATCTAAATATATTATTCAAGAGAATGGATTGGGTACAAGTCAGTCCAGTTTAAACTTTCTCCTATATACCGTCAAAGGTGAAACAAATTATATGTACATGGATAGAAAGGTATATACAAAAGGAGAATAAGAAATTTAAATTAAAGTAATACATTGGTTATTATTTAGATCATAAACATTATATCCAATTACTGAACCGTTTGGAGTTTGATACATATTTTTGAATTTCTTTAAACCTCGGTATACTGCCACTGTACGTAAGATCTGCACTACCATTTAATAGTACCTCTAGGTTTATGTGCTCTACTGCTACAAATGTTGCTACTATTTTGAAACATTTCCCGTCTGATATTAGAATACAAAAAACATTCAATAAAATAAGAAGAATTTTCACAGGTAAATTTACAACTTCATTCTGGGTTCTCAGTAAGATCAATCCTATATAGATCATTATTATAGATTTTAATATGCTGTTTGAATATCATAGCTAGGTATAAAATTACATTGGGTTTTCTATTACCTAATGAGAAATAAATTGTCCTGGTGCTTTTGACCTACGCTAACTTATATGTCATTTAACACTTTTAAGGGAATTTGATTCTCTAACATGTAAGGTGAGATTATTCCAAAGTTGTGAAGATGAAGGGGAGAATAATTGAGTGTAGAGTCTTGTGCGGGAATAGGACAGGGAAAGATCACGAATGTTTCTAAGATAATAATTTGTCCTGGATTCAACAGTTTGAGGCATAAGATCACAAAGGTTGGGTGGAGCATGTTTGTTGTAGATATCATAGAATAAAGACAGTTTACGTCATCTTCTTCTTCTCTCTTTTAACAATTGCCAACCTGTTTCATAAATTAGATTATCTCTAGTAGCATATTTTAGTAAACCAGATGCTATCCTATCCACTAAACTAAGCCTGTGATTGATTGATGAACATCCCATTGATGCATCATATGCGAACAAGCGTGCAGCACAATCTAGTTCATCAGCAACATCATTAACATATACTATAAACAGAAAGGGGCCCAGGACTGATCCTTGGGGTACCCCAGCTGCAAGAGATTTGGGACTTGACAAAGAACCATTTATAAACACCTTTGGAGTTCTACCACTGACGTAACACTGTATCTATTTAAGTAACTCTTCACCTGTACCGTAGCTAATTAATTTATGCCGCAAACCTCTGTGCCACATTCTGCCAAAGGCTTTTGAAACATCACAAAAAAACCCAAAAAACATGCAATAGTCTTCACGTCTGTCTGGAGCTGAGCAAATCTCGTAACATAGTTCTATTAACTAATGAATCGTAGAGTGACCCACTTGGAATCCGGATTGATATTTGTATAACACTCTGTTGTCCAGAAAATAGAATTATGCTTCATGACAACTCTTTCAAAGATTTTTCCTAAACAACTGATTAGAGAAATTGGTCGGTAATTACTATAACTAGATTTATCTCCTTTTTATAAAGCGGCATTGACATGAGCTTCCTTCCATCTATATGGATAGATACCTGAACATAATGATTTATTGAATTAAAAAATGCACAATGGTTTTCTAACAGATTCTGCAATACATTTCAGTAGATTATGACTTATACGATCAGGTCAGCTCGCTTTGTTGACATGTAAGCATGTGATAATATCAGCTATGTCACGTTCATTTACTGCAATGTGAGTCCGCTAGATGAACGCATTTCAAATAATGTGGTAGTTTGTCTTTCTCATCTAATTTACAAATAGACGTAATGTATTAATTTAATGCTTCAGCTTTATGAAAGTCTGAAAATATATCTGGACTCCCTTCACATTTATTTGATCGTAATGGCGGAATAGGTTTGATAGATCCTGATTCTTTGATTATCTTTCTTCGTGCTTTCCAAAATGAGGATTATCTGCCTCATTTCAGATATAAACACATCAAGGTTCGCAAAATACTGTTCCTTTGCATAACACTTCATGTTACTAATTTTATTTCGTTGTGTACGGAATGCCACTTTATCTTCACATCTATTTTATCTTTATAGACCCGTGAAGGCCCCGGGGTAGAATAGGCCTTCAGCAACCCACGCTTGCCATAAAAGGCGACTGTGCTTGTCGTAAGAGGCGACTAACGGGATCGGGTGGTCAGGCTCACTGACTTAGTTGACACATGTCATCGGTTCCCAATTGCGCAGATCGATGCTGATGTTATTGATCACTGGATTGTCTGGTCCAGACTCGATTATTTACAGACCGTCGCCACATAGGTGGAATATTGCTGAGTGCGGCGTAAAACTAAACTCACTCACTCATTCTTTATGCCTTTTTCTTAACCCATTACGTTTTCTTGATTCACGTCGTATTTCCGAATTGTACCAAGGATTGTCATTAGGTCTAACCGTTACCTTTTTAGATGGAATACGTTCCTTAATATATCTTTCTAGATGATCATAAAATACATTGCGTCATCAATACCAGTAGTGTTTGTCATCACATGATTCCAATCAGTACTGGTTATGTATCAATTCAGTAACTCGTAGTCGCCTCTATTCTAACACCATACATTTCTAGTATAACATAAAGGCAGAGAGATAGCTGTGTTCATGGCAACAAATGTGCCCCTGCGATTACTTATGTCGCTACTGAAATCGATCATCCCACTGTCAAACACGTCAATATCGTTAGTAATTTATACAGTGTTTTATGCTACAAATGCCTATATAAATAATGCTATTTTAGTTTACAAGGTAGTTTTATATTCCTAACTGTGATACGCTATTTTTTCCAACTTTGCCAGGTTTTATTCAATGTTTTCATATTTGTAGTAAAAAATATTTTCGTCACGATATGGCTGAGATATTGCCGATGTTACTGTAAATGTTAACTCGCTCACTCACTCACTCACTCACTCACTGACTCTTAAGGGAAATCTACACTTAATTCACATAATGTTGTCCACGAGTACCAGCTCTTAGCTGTGCCGTTATTCAATATCGCAATTCATTTTATCATACCTATAGCCTATATTGATTATCCCCCCGAGCTGTGTCTGCCATCAAACACGTCACTGGCATATACAGCGCAACACCGTTGTCTTTTCATCTCTACATGATCGTCTGTAACTATATATCATATATACTTATTTTACACTTAATCAGTCTGGTGTTCCGACCGCCGCAAGCACGATACCCCTACAAATAAATGCTTCTACACAAACATGCCAAGACGTTGTCGTAGACCAAATTACTTTGTGATTCAGGGCCTAATTCAGATTAAGTACGGAATCTCAACAGGATGACATTTGTAGTAAACGTTGCTTTTCAGTGACATTTCCAGTTAATTGGGTGAGAGAGTTTAGTCTTATGGTGCACATAGCAATATTCCTGCTATATGGCAGCAGTCTGTAAATAATCGGATCTTGACCAGTCAGTCCAGTGAAAAGCAACATGAACACCATTCTAGGCAAATGGGATACGATGACAAGTGTCAACCAAGTCAGTGAGACTGACCATTCGGTCCCGTCCCTTGCCCTTTACAAGTATAGTTTACTGAAGATCAATTCTACCCCGGATCTTCACGTGTTTTCTAGTTATTGGTTTCGAATGTATTTTTTCTCATTACCTAAAGTTTCCTTGGAAGACTAGGACTATCGAGTTTTTTCTTGCTGGTTCAATTATTTTAGCGCTATCGTTACCGAAAAGCAATTCGAAATTTCGAAATATCTCGAAATATTCTTTACCATCAAACGGACACCATTATGTATTCGTAATTCGTAATTATGGGATTCTCAAGAGAATCATGTTCAGGGTTAATGATCAGAAAAGCACATGGAAACTGAGTGGAATGGGTTGAAGTCTTGTCAACCTCCCCAGCGGTGCGTGCATCATGGCTCATAGCATCAGTCACGAGGCTCCTTGATTCGATATTTTACAGACACCCTCCCTATGCTGCTGAGTGTGGAAACGTATTCTCGCCCTCGCCCTCGTCCTCGCCCTCGCTCTTGTGAGTTATCGAGGTTTGTGAACTCTTTTGTCTAAAACTGGCCACAGTGTGGTGTGTTTCTTGACATATCTGTTTTCAGAATATGATCACGGCGTGTTTAGTGCAGTTAAATGCAATGCGCAATAGAATACTGGAATTTGATGACATGACGTCAGTGATTATATCCATGTTCAATGAAGTTATGATCATAATAATCGATCTGATTAAAACGAACTGACGATAATGTTACGCGGCCTGTGACGCCTGTACTCGTCAACGATGTAGTGACATTTGGACGGCAATTTAATATTCTTAACTGAGTGACAAATGACATAATTAGACATACCTACCGTGTCAGTAGACTGATGCCTTTGGATACATTTCACAACAATAGAACGAGTGACTGTGACGCCACGTTGCGCAACATTCCAGCAATATCACCAGCTCACAGCCCCTAATCATAAGAGACCAAACATTTTAGTAGTGGAAGCTGTCTAGACCGGCACTCATCAGGACAGAGGAAATAATCCGTTTTAGACAGGGTGCCTGTTTGTAGAGCTGATGATAAATGTACAAGGACGGAACTGAGATTTTATGTCGGTGTTGACAACTTGATGGATTGGACGGGTGACGGTTTTGACAGCTACACTGTATTCAGCGATGCCAGTTGAGAACCATTGCCGACCCAAAGCCAAATCTACTACATGATTTCAGGGTGCCTTTGGATTGATGTTCATTTAAACGTCACAGCACTTAGATATACATCAACATACGATTCACCATAAGAACACAGGTATTTCGGAACGATTATTGGAAATCGTACTCCAGGAATCAAGAACTGATATGGATTGTCGTTTTCTGGAAAAGGTATGAAAAACGCAGTGAAGAAGTGGTATGGACAAATGTACGGTAAACCTAGTATGGATGAAGGTGCTCCAAAACCAAGATGGATTAATGTAATGCAGAAGTAGTCGTGATGGACATACTCATTTGTACCCAAACTCTGAATTAGGCACCAAATCGACAGCACAGAAAGCTTTTGATAATAGCCGTGACAATTTACACAAAGTACGTGATCGAGGTTACGACTCAATATGTTGTAGAGATAGCGGTGGCTGAGTGGGTTAGATAGCTGACTTTTTGTGACGGCAGTTAGGTGATGACTCTTCGAGTGTGGGTTTGTGCCTCGAGTGGGACTCGAGCAAAAGTATTATAATTGATATTTGACTAAGAACGTGTTAAACGTTTGATGAGGGAAAAGAAGAATAGGCCTTCAGCAACCCATGTTTGCCATAAAAGGCGACTATGCTTGTCGTAAGAGGCGACTAACGGGATCGTGTGGTCAGGCTCGCTGACTTGCGCGACACATGTCATCGGTTCCCAATTGCGCAGATCGGTGCTCATGCTGTTGATTACTAGATTGTCTGGTCCAGACTCGATTCTTTACAGATCGCCGCCATATATGTGGAATATTGCTGAGTGCTACATAGAACTAAACTCACACACTCAGTTAACTCACTCATCGACGCATGCCCTTGATGTGGTCGGTATCACGCAGTCGACTCGACTGTTGTCAGGGATTTCTTGTCATAATGGAAAGTTTGGCCGTTTCACTTCTGAGACAAATGTAAGCGCATCATGTAACACATAATATATGTTATTCGTCGTCATGATAAAGCGTATTGCATATATATATGCTTTGCTTGTTACACCACTGACACTTATCTTTGATAAACTCACAATAAATGATCATGCGTCATAACAACATTTGTTTCTTGCATGCCAAAGATCATTTTTCATTTGTTTGAATATTGTTCTTTCCCTGGAAAAAAAAGAAAGAACAACAAATAAGCATTGAATTTTGTATTTTTTAATCCACCAAATTTGGTCATTTTTTGAGAATGGCCCATATGCAATACGCTTTATTTTGATGAATCCACTTCCGATCGATCAAGTTACTTAATCAAATATCGATGATGACGACGAATAACATTGTCGTACTTTAATTTTATATCCACAGATAATGAGAGGCAATAACAAGACGAGGTCAGTCTGGAAATAATGTGAGTACAGATGTTTATTTTTGGAATTGTATTCGTGGCAATTCAGCCTAAAAACCCCGAGAAAAGTGACTCCATCAGAATATAGATGAATCGTCATAGTTTTAGACTCAAATACATTGTACATTTTGCGACAGACTTTCTGTTCAAGAAAATCTTCATTAAGTAGACTGGACTAAGTAGGCATTCGGCACCCACATGCTCTTCTCCATGACTTGTGCAATGTCTTGAACCACAGTTGTTTTTGCATGTTGTTACGGTTAATAACTTGCCGTGACAAAAGGTGTAAGGAATCGTTTCAGAAACAGCAAAATATAACACAGACTAGTCTACAATATTCAATAGTGTGCATTGACCAAAGGCCAAGATACAATAATTCACAACAGAGGTTTCTAGTACAATCAACTGTGTCAAATCTAAAGTAATGGATCACACATGTAATATCAACTCAAGAAAGTCTTGGTTTTCAGCGACAAAACAGTTCTACTAAATCTTTCACAGCGATCGATCTTGAATGTAGGTCAAGCGTTGACGTAGAGACAAACAGATAGGCCGAATGGTGACACAACTCCAGCATTACTCCGAGTGTAAGTCCGTGTGTGTCGTCAACACAACAGCCAGCCTTTATATATACACAGTCACTGATTCTTGAGCATTCCAGTTAAGTATGGAACCTTCGCGATCTGCCTCGTGTTTACCAAATGTCCAAACACACACACATATGCATAAAAGCGCCTAAGTGGAGGCAACTCTAGCGGTACCTTAAAAGGCGTGCCGCTAAAATACTTTAATGTGAAAATGTGACCCGTAATTACTCAAATCACTCAAAACATTAAACATTAAACATTGTGACCCAATAATAACTATCTCTTAATTATATAATAACACAAATGACAGAAAATACACTTGCAACAAGGTATATATTATTGTTCTTCGGGCTTTTGGAAGCCATAACGCATTCAGGTATTGCTGAGGTTCTCTCAGAGACACATTCTACATTGATGCCTTGATGGCTTGATGCGGGAGGGTAATAATTACATGTGTCACTGACACACTGGGAATATGCTGGGAGTCACGGAATTTGATCGATGCGCTTTACAGGAAATGAAACATGGCTTGTAAATCTCTATTAACACCGGCCACAGCATGCATGGTCACAATATGCTTCCTCAAGATTTGCTTTTGTGGGCAGAAAGACGATGACGATTTTGACTCTGTTAGGTCACCTGGACAATGTTTGTTCTCTTAACCAGCACCATCCAAAGGACGCTCTTTGTTCCGATGAAAGCCGTTTTCTTCTTCATGTTACTGATGGCCGTAGGCGAGTTTGGAGAAGGAGTAACGAGGCTTATCAACAGCGGATGGTCCATGCAGCTGAACCCTTGGACGGTGGCTCTGTAAAGGTGTGGGTTGGATCTCCTATGACTGTAAGCTGAATCTTATCACCATTCAAGGGACACTCAATGGTCGGAGATACCAACAGGAAGTACTGGACGCTGCTGTTTTCTCGCATTTTATATCCAGCCGGCCAGTGGACGATAATGCTAGGCCCGATCATTCCCGTCGAGCTGTTATCGTATACTTGCAGAACAACGTAGTTGACAGATTACCTTGGCCCGCGAAAAGCCCTGATCTCAACCCAGTTGAGCATTTATGGGGCCAGGCTTTTCATGAGGAATGGCAGAGGATTCCAACGATGAGCATTTGGCGTTTGATTTCCTGCACGAGGAGGAGGGTTAACCGTGCGGGGAGAGGATACACCAAATATTGATGTCACCATTACACCTGGTTAGGATTGAACAGTGAACGTTTTTAGTGGGTTTTTTTGTTTTGTTTTTTGTTGTTTTTGTTTTGTTTTTGAGAACTTTGTGTACGTTCGACCACAGACATTGTCTGTGTGACCGTAGTTTTGGACATGATAACTGATAATGTTTTAGTGCCCCCATATGACCAGTAACTTACAGCCGAGAGTAGCAGCAGTGTTGGTAATTGATGGATTGACTCTTTAGATCGTTCAGTTAACGAAATTATAACCATGTGTTTGGTTTCCATATCATGAATGACCAGTGTGTTGTTCTAAACACAATCTTATAGCATGAAAATGGGTGGTGCTTAATTAATGCCCATGTGTATATTTACATACATTAATACTAATCAAACAATCTGAGCTTACTATACCACCGATGTATTGAGTATTAAATCATCAACGTGCCATGAGATAGCTTTCATGATCTGTTCTGTACATATGGTTCTCTCTTTGTAATGAACTTAGAATGAACTTACACATTGTTGACTGTCGTTTCAACGACCTATCGATCCTCTTACCCACACACCATTGATACCTTGGAAACCTTCAGTGCCTCACAGTGAGAGCGGCTTCGAATACACGATGGCACTCAATCCCATAACATTTGTTACATTTGACAACTCTCTGGCGACAAAACACTGCGTATCAAAGCGTCTAGTCTTTGGAACCGTGTCCATTTCCATTGATCAGTATTCACACGATCTGCGCAAAGCTTTGAATACCTTTCATTTTTGTAGAAACATCGACAGCTGAGGGGGTTAAATCGCTGGCTTGGGTGCTGTTGATTAGATGCTGTCACCAAAACATTCTGAGATTTGATTTCTTTTCAAATAGGGCACGTGTCAAAAACAACATACGTGCTTACATACAGCTGACGTATCAATTTACCTTTACTCATGAAAAAATGTGACTTGTACTAAGTGCCATACACCCATGAGCCAAATATAAACCAGTGTACACTATAAAGCATATGAGAAGCGTTTTGACTTTGTACATCCAAAACAACGCTACTACAAACAAGAGCATGATCACAAAATTTCTTTTGGCATCGTTCATCTCCAAAACAGGACACACGGTTGTCATTCCCTGTCAGCATTTAACAGTGATTCACAAGCACATGCTTATGACACGTGGAATCGAAAACTGGTCTCTGCTTACAGGAGACATTTCCTAACAATTCAAAAAGAACTATGCCTTTATTTTCCCGAATGTGTTTGCAAGGTGTGCTCAGAAGGTACGACCCACTAACTTATGAGCACGTTTACGATCTATAAACTGTCTTTAACAGTGCTGAAAAGCACTCTTGCGTTTGGGCGTTTCAGCAGTTCCAGGATTTGCTCTTAAAGGGTTAAATTTTGTTATAACATTCGTTACTGACTAAAAATCTGAAGTATATGTGGGTAGGCCTTTGTACCCCACAACATACTGGTAATTCGGAAACCACCGAGCGTTACATGATCTCGTGGGGATAAGACAATTGATGACGACTGTTGTTTTCTATCGTAGCTGGTAGATTACTAGCTTCCGGCGGCACTCTGCGATGAAAACGTTGATTTCCCCCCCTTTATTGGAATACATGGTAAGCCGAAACATTCATGACAGGAGCGGAGTAAGCACGGAACAGTAACATTTGTCGAATAAGAGGCCAGAAACGCAATGTGCAGATAAATGTTCTTCTTGTACTGCTTCCATGTATATCTTTCTCTCAGTTCCTCAGATAAATTGCATGTTAATCGAACATCTAAATCATTATGGTGCATTTTGGCTGTTTTATATCAGGATGGTACTTTCTTTCATATCACATTAGCCTTTAATAAAAGATAAACGTAAATGTATTGGCTAGCATAAACATATCTGATGAAACTTGACAGGATGATATTGATAGTCACACATTCTGTGCATGAAGGTCCATGGAGAGAAAACTATGAATGCACAATGCTGTAGAGGAAGTGATCTAAGGTCTGCGATCAAACCCACTCAGTCACCTTCTGCGATCAAACCCACTCAGTCACCTTCTGCGATCAAACCCACTCAGTCACCTTCTGCGATCAAACCCACTCAGTCACCTTCTGCGATCAAACCCACTCAGTCACCTTCTGCGATCAAACCCACTCAGTCACCTTCTGCGATCAAACCCACTCAGTCACCTTCACGTCCTCAAAAATAATCACCGTACTTTACTTTATTTTGGCATACTTTGTGTAATGTAAATGTTTAATAGTCTCCTTCCATACCTTGCGCGTTGCACACCCCATGGAGCTGGCAAAACATCCCATTTCGTTTAATGTACTGTCTACTAAAAGCGTACAGTATTACGTTCTCATTACACAAACGTATCTTACTCTAACGAGAATTAAAGAAACAACAAAATTAGTTCACGTCTATCGAGCCATGTTCACCAACAGGTACACAGCAAAATAATGGGTTTGATACTCCACAATGGATTCAAGTCTAGACAAGACCTGTTCTTTATAAACAATGGAAACGGTAGTCCAATCTCGGTACGTTGAGGTAATTTCGTTTGGCGACAGACACTTTAATGTATTGTTGAAGTTTTGATGAGCTTCAGGAGTGCTGTAATGTCCTCCATTTGCTGATGTTACATGACGATGAGAGATGTGGGACTGACTTTCCTCAATGTAACGGTTACTGTATTTGATTGATGAGCAAAGAAAATTATCACTGAACAAATATCCAAGTGTGCTGCCTTTTCGGTGAAATAAAATAATTTTGAACGTGATCTGAACTGTTGTCTATTATTCTTTATTTTTTATTCATTTTTATTTGTTTGTTTGTTTATTTATTCATTCATTTATTTATTTTTTGCATAGCGAGTGTTTGTTGTGAAGATGATCTCTATAACTCTGAGGATATTTGTATATTCTATAAATTTCTTAATTCTCAAGTGCAGGTTCTGCAGGAAATACATATTGTTTTCACATGTTTTAGCTGTTGTTAAAGGGACACTGATGCGACGATTATATGTTTTAAGGTGACTCATTAAAAGTTGTAAAACGAATAACCACATGCAAACACACTTTTAGAAATGCACGATTCTTTGTTTATTGAAACATAAATATTTATAGGAATAAAGCGCGTTGATTCCTCTCATAAATATTGTTTTCGAGTATATGAAGGCAGGTTTTAGTGGAGCATAGATGTGTTTGTTCTCTGTTTGACTCCCCACTGGGCAATATTCTATATAAAATATTCCATCTCACATAGTCAACAGACACGCGATCTGCCTCCTTGGTCTGGTGACCCCCGGACGGAGGGCGATAGTCCGATCCCCTGGTGGCGTATTAATTGTTGATACACTGCCTTTAGAGGTGTGAAATATGGTCGGCTTGGAATCGGCATAATGTCTCTGAGTGAGGATCCATGTTAACCTTCAGCATTAAATCTCTGTGGGCAACGACCATAATCCTGGCATCATGCAATAGTGGCAACATCAGACACTGTTAAACTATTGTGACAGTGTTCTACATTTTAGAACAGTGTTTTGTTTTTATTGCTTTGATTCAGTTAAGGTCGGTTGTGTCACGTGCTCATCAGGTAGTCAAAATTGAAAATCAAGGGTTTGAATGACATTTAAAAGTGGAATGCATGAACATAAATCAGGAGCACTGGGAAACGTCGTGTTGGTCCCAAATAAAAAAGCTAACATCCATAAATCTTGATTTTCTTGCAGATCGACTGTGCTTTTAGCAGAGAATTCCCGAGAACTTGGAAAAGGTTTTGTCACTGTTATTTCTTGTTAGTTGGCTTCAAGACGAATTCGTTTACGGACAATTTTTTTAAACATACGGACAAATTAGGTTAACATTTTTCTGTGAACTTCCATGGTATGTCTAACGCCAGTGGTCAGATGGTGGCCAGTTTGCTGCAGCTGCCTGCTTAACTGCTGGTGTTGCTATACAGCAGCCACTCAGTGCATGTCTTGAACAAATACTGCGACGTCCTATTGAATAACATCCTTACATGGCACTAGTGAATTTGAAGAAAAACATGCTGAGCCTTTAAGAGGGCTATTTTACAAGCTGAACCATTAGCCCGACGTGAGATCTCAAATGTTAAACAGACTTGAACGACACTCAGTCAGTCGATTTCGATCGTAATTTCTTCGCAGCTTCTCTGTAGATATTGACACCCATATTTGTGGTACAGATCAGACGGTTAGGTTCACCATGTGATGACAGGGCTCTTAGTTTGAAGTAAAATAGGGTTTCAACGTCATGTTCAAGGCTATTGCACATATTTGTGATAGAGGTCAGGTAGTTAGGTGGCGGTGTGAGGGCTTGGTAGCAAAGGTTCGAGATTATACCACATGTATAGCCGCGTGCATGTCTGCGAGTGTGAATGTGTGTATAAGTTCGTGTGTGCACCAAGTTTATAGTGATAACCCTTTCAAAGAGAGGCCCCTGTTTTGACATGAATACCAAAACTAAGTTTCGTTACAAATTACAGATGACGATCAGACCATGTACAAACATACGCACGAGATTAATCATTCCCGATAATCTGCAGAAACAGATTACTCTGGACTAAAAAAGCTGAATAATGATGATACGTATTGCTTATATGGCACACCCCATGGTCCCTAGTATGGTGATCTACCTTCAGTTGTTAGCAATCTATAGCCCATTTTTATATTGTATTGTCCTCTATAGATAAATTATTTTAGGTATAGTTACTAGTTTTATATTCTACTCTGTGATATCCTAGTTGTTTTACTGTCCTTCGCTGACAGGTTTTATAATAGACATATATTTCATTTCAGTATTAAATGTTCTCGTCACGATATGGCTGAGATATTGCCGATGTGACGTTAAATATTAACTCACTCACTCACTCACTCACTCACTCACTCACTATATGGCACACGTACAACGACTGGATCAGTGAAATTCAGTGACGACAGCAGGCGTTCATGAAGAGTATGAATGACTGTGGCAATGATAAACATCATAACGAATGGGTCCATGGAAATCACTAACGATACCAGATGTTTCCTACAGCGTTAAGCATGTTGCGCTCAAGTAGCAACAGCCCCCACCCCCACCCACTCCCCGCTTGGTGCCCAGTCCTATACTGTGTGATCCTTAATATGGGAAATTCGAACACCATGCTTGTAGATAGTACAGGAGATATGAAAATTGCACATCAACCTTATGTAAGACTATAGGAAAGGTTTTAGCGTATAGTTAGGGCGTGGCATTAAGTGGTCATATGTTTTACATCCAACGGGTAACAATGTAGGTTCAGTTGTGAATATTCCAATTATATGACACCTCTTTTAGTACTCATCTATACTAGAATAATGTTGACTATATACTCCTCATCATTTGGTTGTTGTCATTCTTAACTTGATAACGGCGTAGGAAACTACACTGCTCTTTGCGAGAAGATGCTATCTGCACAGATGTATGGCTCATCACCTTCTTATAATATAATGTCGAGAAAACAAATATGGCTGTCGGATGCTGTGAGGAAGCTAGCATATGGATGTCTTCAGTAAAGCACTACACCTACTCAGCCCAGCCCCAAACCCCCACTATTTATGCAAGGGATTTCTATAAATGAAGTTGATGAACATAAACACTTAGGTCTTATATTTCAAAAGGATGCTAATTGGGCTGCTCATATTAATGATATTGTAGATAGAGTTACTCCTATGATAAACTGCTTGAGAAGTTTGAAATATCGTTTATCACGTAGGTCACTTCAGATTATGTACCAGTCTTTCATTCTGCCGTTATTTGACTATTGCAGTCACTTTTGGGACAACTGCACCTCTGCTCAGAATACCGCTTCAGAAAAAAATACAGTTAGATGTATTAAGTACAATCTGTGGGGCAACAAGAGGAACAACCAATAACAAGCTATATGCAGAAACTAACTTAATTCTTCTTATTGAGAGAAGACGTATACAAAAATTAACCCTCTTCCATAAAATGATAAACGACAAAGCACGAGGCTACTTATGCACTTTTGTCCCTGACAGCGTTTCGGTAATTCATACAACTTAAGAGATTCACCAAACTTACAAAACATTGGCGTAAAACAATTCTTTATTCAACACCCTTTTTACCAAGTACAGTAGATCTTTGGAATGCTTTACAAAATGACCTTTAAATGATACAATCCCAAAAACATTTATTGAAAAGATAACCCCTCAGCCTGAATATACATTTGGATTTGATTTGAATTATGGAAGTCGATTTTGTCAAATTATTCACTGCAGGCTTCGTCTAGGCTGTAGTGATTTGAACTGTCATAAATTTGAACGACATCATTCAAACGATCCTTCCTGTTCTATCTACACTATCTACTTGTCTGTCCTTATCACACTGTACTAAGAAATGATGCAGAATATTACAAACATGGATACAGCTTATAGACAATTTTATATGGAAATAGTGAATTATGTCATCTTGAAAATATAGCCATCTTAAAATCTGCCCACTTCTTCTTCACTGCTTCTTGTAGATTTTATACTAGTGAGTGAGTTTAGTATTACGCCGCACTAAGCAATATTCCAGCTATATGGCGGCGGTCTGTAAATAATCGAGTCTGGACCAGACAATCCAGTGATCAACAACATGAACATCGATCTGCGCAATTGGGAAGCGATGACATGTGTCAACCAAGTCAGTGAGCCTGATCACCCGATCCCGTTAGTCGCCTCTTACGACAAGCATAGTCGCCTTTTACGGCAAGCATGGGTTGCTGAAGACCTATTCCACCCCGGAACCTTCACGGGTCAGACTTGATACTAAATATGCTTGAGAATTATTAGCTTTAAGAGATATATTGGTTGTTTTTGAAACAATAACCATCAACTACCTTCATGTGCATTAACCGTGTGGTTTGTCATGTGACTATCCTGTATTAGAACTTTGGTTTACTTACCTTTGTAAAGTGCATTGGAGAGGCATTAACATAAGCTTCTAGCTTGTTTTCCAATCCACTCGTTTTCACGAATAAATATGTTTAACCTATACACCTACTCACCTCCCCAAATATCCACGTGACTATATCTTGATAGAACCAACTATCTTTGTTTAGATTGAAAAGGAGGCGAGCCGTGAGATTCAGAACCGTCAAAATGTAGGATTGCTTCATGAAAGGTTGAGCGGAAGAGAAAATAATGAAAGTAATGTGGCTCCTGGACTGTGAGCCTGTTGCTTACCGACGAATTAACCTATAACTCTCACCATAAGAATTCGTTATAATCTTATGATCCTAAAAAGCATAGATGAGCAAATATCAGCTTATGTAAGACTTTAGAAGTCTTAGCGTATAGTTAAAGCGTCGCATTAAGTAATCATATGTTTAACATCCAACGGGCAACAATATGCGTTCATTTGTGAATATTCCAGTTGTAAGATCACCTCCATTCATCAGCTCTGAGAGATCATCTTGTGTGAAGAAATAAGAGTAAGGTCTATCTCCAGGCTCAGTGTTGGGTCATAACACGGCTGATGATAAATGGCCGACAGATGGCGCGAACTAACCATTTTAAAGAAAGCAAATAAGACAGAATACTAAGGATCAACATGAAATGTACTTGTCATTTCGTAACCACTTTAAAATACATAACATCAAATTGTATCAAAACTTAATACTTGTTTGAAATGTTTGTAAGGAATCATTTTTCATTCTTGTTTCGAAAACGTTTATTTCTACTTCAGTCTATTTCTCGGAAATAGAGCCATCCATTCTCGTTGGACCATAGTATATCTATCGCTTCGGACATGAAGGTCACTGTGGTCAAGAGAGATGCAGAGGGAATTGGGGCCGTTGATCTTGGTGTGATGGTCAAAGTATTTCAAACTTCAAGAACTTTTAATTTAACCATTACATTTAAACCATTCGTCCTGTAAACTGATGCAATAATCATCTGATACAAACACTTCAGCGCTGTCATATTTTATATCCTTTTAATGACCCGTGAAAGTCCCGGGGTAGAATAGGCCTTCAACAACCCATGCTTGCCATAAAAGGCGACTGTACTTGTCGTAAGAGGCGACTAACGGGATCGGGTGGTCTGGTTCGCTGACTTGGTTGACACATGTCATCGCTTCCCAGTTGTGCACATCGATGCTTATGTTGTTGATCACTGGATTGTCTGGTCCAGACTCGATTATTTACAGACCGCCGCCATATAGCTGGAATATTGCTGAGTGTGGCGTAAAACTAAACACACTCACTGTTTCCTCTAAATAGTGAATGAATGTGTCATAGTCGACTGAACATGAAGCACGTGTATGTATTTTCAAATTCTTTGTAATCAGTTGTGAACACAGATGATAAATCCCATAAAATTAATCAAATATTTTTCTTGTTACTTCAAACCAAAATATGCCAAAAATACTGCAGTAATTCTGTGTTGTCCACCAGACAGTCAGATAAACCTGTACAGACATTTAAATGATTTGATTCGTTTGTATCTGACTATCGTCGACTCCAAAATTGACATGTATTCTGATCCCATCTTGGAGTGTATCTCATATGCTACACATACGATTACTTGTAAGAAAGTGTCTCCATATGTCTACATAGAACAGTAAACACCATCCCTGGACGAACGAGGCAATGTGTTGTCCTGTCGAAACAACGAATACACGTCAAGGGGCATTTTCGCGTTCATCCACATTCAAACTTACATTCGTCGACTCCAAATGGCCTGTATTCTGATCCCACATAAGTCATACTTCCTTGATAACGATACAAGAAGCTGTATCGAAACGTCACTCCACCTGATTAAAGAAGTTGCTCATCCAAACAGTTTTGTCCTTATCTGATTCACCAACTTCTAATTCAAAGAAGCTATCCTGGAGTGTATCTCATATGCACACATACGATTACTTGTAATAAAGCGTCTTCATATGTGTACATGTAACGGTAAACGCCATCCCTGGACGAACACAGCAATGTGTTATCCTGTCGAAAGGGAATATACAAAATACACGTCAAGGGACACTTTTGCGTTCATCCACTTTCAAACTTACACATATCGAAAGTTTGAAGTAACTACAGCTTGAGACACTGCATGCAAAGATAATGTGATTAATGTAGAAAAATGTTTTAATGTCATAAAGTAATTAGGTATCTTGTTTTCATATAGTCAATATGCGTTGTGATATATCAGCGAATCTCTTGGTTTAGTGTGGTTCTAGATCGGTGTCTTTCAGCCTTTAGTTGCCTATCGTTATGTACAGCTACACTATCTCACACGCTGACTAAGAGCTGTCAGCTTTGCCATTATTTAAGACAGCAATACAAATTTTCAAGGCATTTTTAGCCATATATAGACGATACTAATTATCTCCTGGGCCTTGTTTGCTATCTCATTATGACGTTCCAGGCTCAGAGCAACAGTTATTCTCACCATCTTCTCAGTAACAACCTATGAGCACTAAAGCCTAATAGGAACACTTTAATTGTTCACATTATTTATCAGTGGAGTTTCTAGTTCAGATATCTCGTTACTTTCATTATATTCTTGATATCAAATTCTCATATATCAATCATATTCTCGTTACCTTTTCTTGGTTAATTATTGTTCAAACACTATTAAATTTCAGTATTTTCTAGTTGTGTTGATGATTTTCATTTTATCGTAAAGTAATGGAAACAAAAAGAAGGTACTCGGAATTTGGAAATGGCACCAGTGGGCGTTCGTAATTCTGGGTTGTTTTGGAAATCGTAGGTACCACATTGACCATTAGTCTATGCTTGTCGGGCAAGGTAACTGAAATGAATAGAATTTGTTAATGTCTAGTCAACGTACGCCGACGGCGTGTGTATTATTGCTTATAGAGCCGCTAACTCGATGTTTGACAGACCGCTTTCCTACATTGCTAAATGCGGAAACACATTTTCCTAAATCGGACAAATGGTTTTGTTCATGTATATTTCTGTAAATTCCTTTGTCAGGAATCGGCCACAGTACGGGCAGTTTCTAGACAACTGGTTTATAGTCCAGGCAAAGCAACTTTTGACTTAGAACCAATTGTAAAAGAAATGTTTTCACCACAGTGTATTTCTACGAGGTCCCTAGAACACCATACAAAAAGTCCCAGAGGGGAAAATGTGTTAAAATTGCATAAATACAGAATGGCCACCAAATACAATCTGCTCTTCATCCACGAGATTTTACGCTGGGGCACCCCGTCTCATCAATTGGGCTGGGACACCACGTGTCATCTGTTGGGCTGGGACACTCCATGTTATCTATTGGGCTGGGACAACCGTCTCATCTCTTGGGCTGGGACACCCCATGGCATTTGCTGAACTAGGACACCCCGTCTCATCTGTTGGGATGGGACACCCCGTACCATCCGTTGGGATGGAAAAACTTCCGGTATTAAAGAAAGTGACACATGATGCCGTTTTCATTTATCAAGCCAAGTTTTTCAATCAAGAAAAAATGTGCCCAAAGGCGTGATAATTGTAGCAGGGGCGAAAGCTATAGCTTCGTTGTATGGGTGTGTCAATGAGGAAACGCTGGGTTCTTTAAGATACATTCGTATCTGTGACAAAGTATGCAAAAGTAGTTCTGTGGAAACTTAGACTCTGCCACCAACATCAGCAGCTGCACGCCGTGCGTTATCCCTTGTGTTCATGACCTCACATCACCAAACACTACCTTATCATCTATGTACACACCTATGCATATCACTCCCTACTGATTTCCAGTCGACATCGTGAATCCCTTGTGCATACAACCATGTACATCTTCTACTGGCTTGCATCTATCTACTTGATCCAGTATACTGTTCGGCCTGATTGCTGTGCGAGTGAGGTTCAGAGCTCTGCTAACTGAACCAAAGCTGGGTATGTTGTGACAAACAAAGGGCAAATGAAAGATATGAGACAGAAGTGCAAAAAAACGGTGAGAGTCCGAATAATTATGTAAAGGTCCCCAAACAAGCAGGCAGTAATGTTCCGATTGGCTCTGTCGATGAAATTCAAGAAATGGCGGTAAACCAATGGTATGGAAACTCAAGGCATCTGTTTTATGCTTATATCCACCTACCTTTGACTCCATACAGCCCCCGCCCCACCCGGTGCAGTGCCGGTGACATGCCCTGACTCAGTGAGACCACAGTGGGCCAGAGAGCTGTTCCACCGTGTCTGTATGAGGGACAGTAAACTCCTCAAACTGGACTCCACAGAAGCTAGTCTAGCCAGCCTAGTTGTCAGAATTGACAACATGGAGAAGGAGATACGGTTACTGGTGGAGACCACCGGCACTATAGAACAAACAACGATATATGAGGACAAGAGGCTTCACGACATTGAGATGAGACTCGAGAATCAGAGTAAGAATTTCGAAACTGATGACAGAAGGCTAAAAGAGTTCCAAAATGAGTCCGTATCTATTGAGGTCAAGGAAGTACATGGAAAGATCTTGGATATACAAGCACGGTCTATGAGAGACGGTCTTGTCTTCAAACGTATATCTGAGTCTAAGAACGAGAGCTGTCAGACAGATGTAACGGATAGCCTACATATAAGGAAACCCATTGCAGTTCATCGTCACGGGGGCGTCACGGAATGAGCGAGAGATGAAGGAGCGACCTCGATCAATTGTAGCAAAATTCAACTGTTACAAGGACAGGGATTTGACCAGACAAGTTGCTTTCGACAACTTGAAAGGCACGAAGCTCTATGTGAAACAACAATTTCCCAAAGAAATCGAAAACCGTAGAAAGTCGTTATACTCTGTGAGACGTGCTGCATACGCTGCCGGAGATAGGGTTGTATTACAGGCGTACCGGCTCGTCATCAAAGGAGAGCACTGAGCTGTGAAATCCCTTAAAACCGATAGGACGTGTGGGCCTAGTTGTCTATATAAGGAACACTTCTCTAATGTATTGTTACCTCAAATAGTTATTGTTAATCCTGTTATTGTTGTATTGTCATCACATGCTCATCTCTGCTGTATATATATTGTACTCCCCCTGCCATTCCCCACACGCTTGAAAACGGTATAAGAATCTATACCGAAACGTCGCTACCCTGCAATAAAGAAGTTGATCATCCATAAAAAATTCTTGTCATCTTTATCTCAGCAACTTCTAGAATGCCTCTCAAACAGTTTATATAAGGAATTTAAGTCTTCGCTCGTTCTAATGATGTCTGCATAAGAAAATCTTTTTAATTGTGTTTTAACAATGGCGATGTACGTGAAACTTGGGTAACAGGTTACATAAAACCATTTTTCAAAGGCAAAGGGACTCATCCAATCCTGATGACTACAGCGGTATTACCATTGTAAGCTGCATTTAGACCTTTATCGTTTATGCACAGTTAGATGATCATTAATGTTTCAAAAGCAACCGATATATTTCTTAACGCTGACAGTTCTTCAGTCGTCCATGGTACCAAACCTACCAAAGAAGGTGACGAAGGGTTTGGCAGATTTTCAGATGGCTAGATTATCAACATCACATAGTTCGCAATTTCCATACAAGATTGTCTGTAAGCTGTAACCATGTTTGTAATATACTGCATCATTTCTTAGTGCAGTGTAGTTAGGACAGACAAGCAGGTAGTGTTGGGAATCTTGAGCGTTGCATGAACAGGAGGATCGTTTGAGAGATGTCTTTCAAAGACCACTACATCCTAGACGAAACGTACAGTGAATAATTTGAAAATCGACTTCTATAATTCAGATCAAATCCAAATTAATATCTCATTTTAACGTCATTTGGTAAAGCATTCCAAAGATCTACTGTACATGGTAAAAATGATCTTGGACGGAGAGTTGTTTTTAAGAGAATACTTTGTAAATTGCTGAGTTTCTCAATTTGTATGAATTACTGACCGAAACGCTGCCTGGGACAATTTTACGTATGCAGTCTGGTGCTCTGCAGTTTATCATTTTATGGAAGAGGGTTAATTTGTGTATACGTCTTCTCTCAATAAGGGGTATGAAATTAGTTTTTGTATATAATTTGTTATGGCTTGTACTTCATGTTGCCCCATAGATTGTCCTTAATGCATCTAAGTGTAATTTTTCCAGATCGGTATTCTGACCAGCGATGCAGTTATCCCAAACATGACTACAATAATCAAATAGCGGTGATATAAACAACGGCAGGATGAAAGACTAATACATAATCTGAAGTGATCTACATCTACATAATTCCAGAGTTTGATTGTGTGTGGAATTAATGACTTGGCATATCTTGTTGTCCGGCAGTAGATGCTTCTTAGATTAGTACTGTCACGTAAGGGGTAACGACTATTTTCCCAGATTGATGGGACTAACCTTTTTAACAGTGCTGTGAATGTGTGCGTCCCATGAACAGTCGTTTTGTAGTATTATTCTAAGGTGTCGAAACATCTTGGATTGCAATCCCATTTATAACTAAATTCGGTTTAGGATTCTGCGCGTGAACTGTTTTTGAGGGATTAGAACTAACTTGCCATGTGTTTGCCCAATTCGATATTCTTTCCAGTTCTTCATTTAAGCGGGTAGCTGCTTCAGATGGATCGTCTGTGACAACATAAATAATCATCAGCGAAAAGTCTGATGTTACTGTTAATCCCACACACTATGGCATTTTTGTACATAGTAAAGAATTGAGGTCCTAAAGCTGAACTCTGTGGAACACCAGCCATTACGGGTTTTGTTCTGGAACTAAAACCAATACGAACAACCTTCTGCACTCTATTTTGCAAATAACTTTCAAACCGTTTTAGTAAGTTTCCTTTAATTCTATTACGTAAGTTTTACTAATTGCCTCATGCCCTGACCATGTCAAACGACTTGCTAATGCCGCAGAATAACCGCTTTGGAATACACATTGCCTCATGCCCTGACCATGTCAAACGACTTGCTAATGCCGCAGAATAACTGCTTTGGAATACACATTGCCTCATGCCCTGACCATGTCAAACGACTTGCTAATGCCGCAGAATAACAGCTTTGGAATACACATTGCCTCATGCCCTGACCATGTCAAACGACTTGCTAATGTCGCAGAATAACAGCTTTGGAATACACATTGCCTCATGCCCTGACCATGTCAAACGACTTGCTAATGTCGCAGAATAACTGCTTTGGAATACACATTGCCTCATGCCCTGACCATGTCAAAAGACTTGCTAATGTCGCAGAATAACTGCTTTGGAATACACATTGCCTCATGCCCTGACCATGTCAAACGACTTGCTAATGTCGCGGAATAACAGCTTTGGAATACACATTGCCTCATGCCCTGACCATGTCAAACGACTTGCTAATGCCGCAGAATAACAGCTTTGGAATACACATTGCCTCATGCCCTGACCATGTCAAACGACTTGCTAATGTCGCAGAATAACAGCTTTGGAATAAACATTGCCTCATGCCCTGACCATGTCAAACGACTTGCTAATGTCGCAGAATAACAGCTTTGGAATACACATTGCCTCATGCCCTGACCATGTCAAACGACTTGCTAATGTCGCAGAATAACAGCTTTGGAATAAACATTGCCTCATGCCCTGATCATGTCAAACGACTTGCTAATGCCGCAGAATAACTGCTTTGGAATAAACAACTCGTTTAGGGTCTGTACTTGGAGCATTCATTTGTATTTCCTTTGTTAAGGAGAGGAATTACAATCGCTTCCTTCCACAAGGACGGACATATCATTTGCTGTAGGGAAAAATTAAACAACTTCGTTAGTGTGGGGTTTAAGGTATTAGCCGTTGTTTTCAGAATTTTGTTACTGATTCCATCAGGACTGGTAGCTTTAGAAATATCAACCGATTTGAGGATCTCGTCGACTTCCCCTTGTTCTTAGAATATACCTGAGAGTGAGTCCCTTTGGACGCGTAGTTCAAGGTTGGGTGGACTAATATTAGGACACGGCACGTTTGATTGTTCGGTGAAATATACGTTAAAAGCCTCAGATTATTTCTGTAGTATCATCAATAATTAAGTTTTTGTATGCCAAACTTCAAGAATGCCAATCAAAGAAGATAATGTATGAACCCAAACATCAGACCAGCGGTTGTCAGGGAGTCAAAGATTGGGGGCATAGCATTGTATCCTTGTCTCCATAATATCCAACAACAGATAGATCAACATACCCCCCCCCCCCCCCCAAAAAAAAAAGCCCCCCACACACACGCATACGCACACGCACATGCACTCAACCCACCCATCCACCGAAAGATAAATAAAATAAAAAAGGATATCTAAGACCCATATTTCCGATGCATACAAGAAAATAGTTGCAACTTTACCATCGAAGATATTAAACAGCGAAAACAGCTTTAGAAGCCTGCATCGCGAGAGTACTACACGCTGTTGACCAATTTACCCTGGACGAGAAATTGATACCTAAATATTCATAACAAAAAACAATTTCTAGTTTTGCACTACCAAATGTCCATTTTTATTTTTGGCAAGTATTCCCCCGTTTCTGAAAACGACTGTATTTGTCTTGTCCAAATTTAATTGACGACCCCATATTAAACAAAATGAATGCAGGACATTTAATTGCCTTTGTAAATTTACAACAGTATAGGGGAATAGAACAACATCATCAGTAAACAGAAACAGCATAATATCAATTATATCCTGAGATACAAATATATCCTGGGAACATTTTTCCTACAATTCATATACTACTTCATTTATTAAGAAAATGAAAAGAATGGGACAGAGGATGCAGCCTTGACGAACACCACTGGAGGCAGAAAATGACGGTGTTTGGCAAGTTCCAATCTTGACAGAAGCTTTAACAGTTGTATACATACTTTCCACAATCTGGAACATTTTGCAATGACAGACATTGCTTGATGACAAGTAAATAATTTTTCCCTATCCACATAATCAAATGGTTTCTTGAAGTCTACACAAGCACAGTAAAAACTACCTTTCGGCTTGGACAAATATTTAGTACATAAAATCTGCAAAATAGAAAATGTTATCAACAGATCATTCGTCAAGGGATCAGAGGTACATCAATGGCTCTGTATAAACTGTCTAACTGTATGATCAGATTCTGTTTCTTCTCGTTCCAACTCAGGATTTAGTAGTTCGTGTAAAATAAGAAAACCATTACCCAGGTGTAATATCCTCATCTTCATTGCTCCTGGGGTTCAAAACTCGTGTAACCGTACTCCAAAGGGATTTGCAATCACCCTATTTAGCCGCAAAGCTTATCTTGTCACTGAGGCACAAATTATATGCAGTTCCCTTCTTTTTGCAACACTTCTTGAATTTTGATTTGGCAGATTATACTGTTGAAGATTAAAATCACTCTTATACTTTGAAAAAAGGAGTTAGCATTTTATATTTCTCATTCTTCTACATTCAAATTCATACCATGATGGCTGTTCCCTTTGCTGTAGTGTGTTTCCTCCTGTTATATGAGTTACACTGCAATAACAGCACATCATAATATCTGATATTTTCTCTACTGTCATATCTACATTTTCCCCCAACAGGGCTATAAAATCAGTTAACATTTGTTGCACTGATGCACTGTTCAAGGACATCAGATAGTCATTTACGTCCGTTTGTGGTAATTTACATTTAAGTATTCTTGTTAAAGTGACCTCACAGTATTCTGCCATATGCACAGCAGTCTGATTAGGAAAGAAATGTGTAATTACTGGGTATATAGCTCACAGCACGGCCATTTACAACATGTTCATTAAGTTGCTTACAGATTTCAAGCAAATAGCGACCATAATTATTGAAAACTGTGTCACATTAGACACGGGACTACGTAAAAGCATGTCTTGTACTGAGAATCCCAAGGGGGATAATCAATAGAATCATCAGTCTGATAATCAAATTCGTTACCAGTCCTAGCGTTTAAAACAACACAAAGGATAAACTTAGTTTGTTCCCCATAGTCATATATGAATTGCAGTAAGCGACGTGTGTAGTAATTACATTTTCTTCTCTGTTCATATACGTTGGTCACCCTTCAGGGTGGATGTACAGGAATCCCAAAATAACAGGATCAGTAAATGGTGTCTTTGTAAGCCTGAGGAACAGGCAGTTGTCCCATTGTGAATATGTTCTCCCATACATTGTTGTAAACTGATGTTTTATGGATATACACATTCCACCAGAATACCTTCACGCACTGGCTAATTGCTTAGCATCACACACATGTATATCGTAAGGGGTTATTTTGTTATCCAAACCAGCTTTGGAATCGGAACTCTTGCTTCCTAACATGCAAACATCAAGGTTTTTAAAGAATGTTACAAAGTCTTGGCATAATATTTTAAACACCAGTCCATTAACATTCCAGACACATATCGTGATAGCATCCGGTTTTTCAATGGCTTCATGTTGTTTAACGTCGAGGATATGGCCGGTGTCCTTTGCGTGCTGTGTATCTGACTGCGTGTACGAATCCACATTACCTTCATTTGATGAAATGAGAGAATAACTAGCGTTCTTCTGCCAGTTTCTTTTTGATCCTATTTGTCGAAGTCCATCAGTGTCATCGTTCAGCACAAACACTTTGCTATCTATAACACGTTTATCATACCTTAGATGTGTTGTCTTACCACTGTCGCGGACCTGCTTCATGAACGAAAAAAGCTTGCACCTCACTTGGTGCACGCTCTCTTTGTAGTAGTCCGAGACCCTAAAACTCCCCACGTTTATCTGGCAGCCCATGGAATTTTATGTTGCATCTGCGGGACTGGGCTTCCATCTAATCATTTTGATTTCACCATGGTAGGAACAGAGTATTGTCCGGATACAAGGTTACCAGGTCCAGCATTGGACTCTTACATGGCCATCGATGATCAACGAAGCAAATGTCCACACACACAGTCTCAAGCCTACACGTATACCCCCTGGTAGTTTTATACCGGGGTGCATAGTCCGTGATGTCTTGACTCGCGGACAAAAAAATCCTATTCTCCGTCTCCATATTTTTACTGCCACGTCCATTGCATTCGATACCTGGATGCCTCGTACAACAGCCAGTTAACAATAGGGGTGATTGCAGGTTCTTTATCACACTAGATATTTAATTTTTCTCGGAGCTGTCTTCACGGTGTCAGCATGCCGTCTTACTCACGTGAGCATCATGCTGCATCGTCAAACCGGTAACGTCTCAAGATATACATGTTGAAAGAAAAAAGAGTATAAAGCATGAAACGCTTAACGTATTAAAACAAGTAACTTATTCAAGCACGCTATTGTGACGTCTTCAAACAAGTTACATTTTCATACACCTTCAAAACAGTTTTGATCCAAATACAGTAGATACATCTCAAGCATGAAAAAGCTTCAACATGTATTGCCTTCAAACTGATTTATTGTCTTCATTTTCACGTCGGACCGGTAAACGGTGATATTGATAATGGTTTGTTGATGTCCCAACGGTAACACATACAATGTGAGGATCAATATTTGGCAATATATGGGCTGAAGAAATACTTTGATCTTTAAAACTGATGTATTTCTTGAGTTTCGAAGAACTGTAACTTCCGGTATGTATCAACAACTGCACAAAGACAAAACGTTGTCATTGTAATCATTTTTTTTCAAAACGTGAAGATGTGATCATTCTTACGCTTTTGTTTGCAGTGACATCAAGGGTGTGGCAATACCACAACATATCTCCCAAACATCGTTCATCAGGCATTTCTCTAATAAAGTGTAATTATTTTCTCGGGGTAACCATGTTCGTGTTTAAATACAGCGCTGCCTCAGATAGGTTATTCTCATCCGTCACGGGAACATCTAGTTTCACCACCGCGATTTTACATTGATGTATGGGAGCTTCTACTTGTCTCAATCATGGCTGGTCTCTTCCTTCGATACACGTGTGGATATGTCTTCGGGCTTTGACCATTCAGACAAGTGTTTCAGCTTCAACTCTGTTGCCAGTGACTCGTGGTCAGGTAGGTATAAAGGAATGTAAGTTACGCAATGTAGTTTTATGGCTTGGCGTTCGGCAGTCAGTCTCCGGGAAGTGCCTTGGGTTCCGGTCCTGCTTCACACCATGGCACACGCAGAACAGGTGAAGTTTTGTTGGCGAGAGAAATTTTCGGAAATGTGCCTCTGTTCTCCCAGCAGTGAAAGACTACCCCATCGAACGTGGTGACCATGATAATGTGACATTTTACATTCTTGTCTTTATCAGGTGACTTAGGCCCTATGTGGGTCATAGCTGAAAATGAAATGAATGATCCCGCTTTGTTCATGCTTTAGGGTGAACGTTGGAATGACATGCCCGTGTTCCACATTATCCACAGTTGTTCTCATTTCCTTAGAACCCTTCCCCGTTAGCTTTTAGTTCGTATTTTATACTCGACGTGAACCAACTTCATATTACACCGTCGCTAGGGAAATACATTCTATTAGGGCAGCAATTTGACGTTCATAAGGTGACACATATTCCTCGAACACACAACACCTCGCAGTTCTCCCTAAACGCGACAGAACCTATTCCCTGCCCACGAAAAATACTCGCCAATAACAATTCCAACTGCCATGCAGTGGTAATACCAGATATTCAGGAAAGGGTTAACACAAACTGTCCCACTCGTGGTGATGCGTAGACTAGAGGTTAAAGCTTTCGCTCGTCATCCCAAGACCAAGGTTGGATTCCCAATTCGGCTTCAACCTCTGAAGCCAATTACCGACATTACACACCCGGTTGTTGGAATATTGCTCAAAGTACTCACTTGCTTACTAGCTCTGTTTTCTTGCCATAGTTTGTGTTATGTTTTAAACACCGTTCTTCATGGCATTATTCGTTTCAAATGTGGTTCTTTCCAAAGCAGAATAGCACCAGCCCCGGAACGCGTCTGTCTAATGAGTATTTCGACTATCACTGCAAATTGTATCTTGATTGGGTACAATCATGTTCAAAACAATAGTGCAGTAACGTGAACAACACCATCGAACGGAGCCTGTAGCAGAGTCTGATCTAGTGCCAGTATCGATACACTTGATAATGGCAGATGGTAGCAGAAACCCTCAGAGTACTGTAATTTGCTAGACAGGTTTTGATTATGCTGTTTCTATTTCAGGAAGTGTCCATGAATTCACCGCGGTTGTGTTGTGTGTGGGAGAGCATTTACCATGCCCAAAGTGTTTAGGACGAAAGTATTGACGTTTCTCTGAAACCATGGTTTGAATTGTTTTCTCATTTCTATTTCAATCTGCGGTATCCTTGCCCGAAAATTATGCATTAATGTGTTCAAACATATACCTGCCCTCTGATTAATAATACAGATAATATTTCTGATTTGTTCACTGTTTAATACTGCACTCAGTAATACTGATTAATCTCATTTTATTTCGTTCAAGAAAAACTCTTTTGTTATATCCTTCCTGGCATGTACTTTTTTATGCAAATAATATCTAGAACATTGACAGGATTTCCTCTGAACCTGTTCATGACCAGAGGCTGGTATTCGATCCCATATCTGAACAATTTTCCCATGCCACATCTAAATGGACACTTTGGCGTGTCGCCACTTTTTCATCACCAGGTAACTGGCATTATTAAGTGGGTTACATAGTTTTCTTTTTGAAATATTAGAACTCCATTGCTATTAAATACTAACGATTATCCTGAAGATGTATGTTGATCTTTCACGTGAACACTCTCTTACTGGTCTGACTATATATCTGTTTGATTGTTTTAGAACAAGCCATCTGAGAAGGTGAAGGTTTTTTAACTAAATAGTAATGGGTCTTTTTTTATTCAATGTCGAAGTTCACTTACTCAGCAAGATGTTTCTCCTTCAAGTGGCAACAAATCAGTACATGACCTGGAGTATTAATATAGGATCAAAATATTTTCAAGCACATTCAAATAACTTTGACACATGTTGCAGAAGACACACAAATCTGAAGTCAGTATTAGCAGCCAAATGTCCGTTAGACATTACCCGTGTTTAGGAACCGAACGCAAGCTTTCTTCTCGTGACGTCGCACTAAAATTGATTTCAAAACGGTCACTGTTTCCGGTATATTACAAACGTTCGCCATGTTACAACAGACAATGAGTTTGATGAAAACCTGCATAGATTTTGAATTATTTGTGGTGAAAATCATTACAGTAGCAAGGAAAGCAAATGAAAGACAAATGACACAATGTTCAGATAAACGTTGCATGTTATTGTCAATGCCTGACATCCAAACATATCCCACCAGTGATTCTTTCTCCTTGTTTTGCAGATAAAGTTTGCATGTTATTGTCAATGCCTGACTTCCAAACCTATCTTACCAATCAGTCTTTCTCTCTGTTCTCCAGATAAACTTTGCATGTTATTATTGATGACTGAGTTCCAAACTGTCTTGTATCAAAGGCTCGATCTGTCTGTTCTGCAGATGCACGTTGCACGTTACTATTGATGTCACTTCCAAATGTATCATACTAAATGTTCTTTCTGTCTGTTCTGCAGATTGCATACTGCTGTCGATGTTTGGCTTCAAAATGCACCGTTACAAAGGCATGTTACCGTTGATGTCTGGTTCTAGACACAATCACGCCTTCCAATCCTTTGCTCTGTCTTCATCTAATTGTCACCCTACCGGTATTGCATTGCTGTAAACACATTATGCCACATTCTAAATGCCTGTTTTAGTGGCTACGCATAATCCATTCCTTTACGACGCCATGCACCCTGATGCTAGTGGGTTCGAATCCCTGCTCAGCTCGCTTAAGTTTCTAGGTTTGACAGTATCATATCCATTCTCGTTTCTGGACATTTTGCAGCAAGGAAAATGATGAATGCTGTGATAAGGAACAATTGAAGTGATATCACAAGCCATATTGAGTCTAGTATCCATAGTGCCATACTAATCCTTTTCTGTAACCGTGTTTATGCACATATTCCAAACTAAATCTGCAGCATAGAACTTTAATATCAGATGAACTCGTGCCCGTACCTTCATATGATCACGGTATAGGAGCTCTGTATATATCAAGCATGTAGATCATATGATAGATAGATATAGATAGATATATCATTGTAGTATATTCATTTCTGATCACTATGGTTTGCTTTGATAACAAAAACCAAATTCCTGTGTTCACAATGTGCATGTTTTATGTGTTGACTAACGGGTGAAACTTAGGAAGAAGCTTTTGACAGTCAAACAATCTGTAGACGTTGTAGATGCAGGGTGTGGGTCAACATCCCATTCAAGAAATCCAGTAATATGCAATGCTTTTCAGAAAGTGGTTGATTGTGCCATGGTTTATTATCTTCAGTAAAGTATGGATTGTATTAAATTCTGTTGTTGAGTCCCAATCGGAACTTAGACTCACTCTTTTAGAGTGAGGCACCTTATCCGTATCACCAGCAACTATGTCTGGAAGTCAAAGAGTCTGACAATTGGTAGTTTCGATCACATATTTTGTATAGCCCTCTGATAAGTGTAAACTGACACGGTTTCATACTATTAGTCCTTGCACTTTGTCCACTTTGCAAACCATCCCAGTTAGTCTCATGCACTGTCTGTTATAAGCATATCGTATTACACTCTGATCACACAAACGCATGTTACCCAAATGCGAATGAAAAGAACTACGAGATTAGTTTCCGCTAAGATCGCTAACAGTAACACGAGTCAAGGCCGCATCAGCAAATTAAAGGGCAAGATTCTCAATAACGAGTCTGGCCAAATCTTTTCTTATTAACAACTACGGAGCGAGAAAGGTGATAACTTTGTTTGTAAATCCAATCTCAGTACTAATGTCGTTTGAAGACAGACACGTTAATTAAGGAATCGTTGAATTATCTATGAGCTTAAGCAGTGTTGTAATATCCTCCCTTTGCTGATGTTGGATCACAGTGAGGGATGTGGGAATCAATATCGTCAATGTAAAGGTTACTGTATTTGATTAATGAGCAAAGACAATCGTCAACGACCAAACTATCTGAAACATGTCTGTTGCTCTGTGTCCCTAGTATAGTATACCTAATGGTAACAGAATTTGGATGGTGTTCTTTAATTGCATTGCTTCCCCCCCCCCCCCCCCCCCCTTCGCTCCATAGAACAAAGCACACTGGTGTTCGTTTATGGTGAAGATTATCTTTGTAGAAGATTATGGATATCTGTAGTTTAAACAAATGTCTTAATTTGCCACGGAGGTTCCTAAAAGGAGCTGTGATAATGTCATTTCTCATTAGATACGAGCTTTAGCTTGTGTCGGAAGGTGAGTGAGTGATTTAAGTTTTACGCCCCTTTTAGCAATATTCCAGCAATATCAAAGCGGGGGACACCAGAAAATGAGCTTCACACATTGTACCCATGTGGGGAATCGAACTTGGATCATCGGCATGACAAGCGAACGCCTTAACCACTACGCTACACCACCGCCCCATGTGTCCGAAGGGCACACATGTCTTACATATTTGGTTCGTAAAAGTGCAATGATTGATTTGTTGGGCATCAACAACGTTTATATTTCCTAGATGTTTTGCAAACACATGAAACTACACATGCGGAAATGCGCGATTCTTTCTTCCATGTAACATAAATATTTCCGAGGGCCTTTCTTTGTTTCTATTCTTGTTTGCAGGTATATCAAGGCAGTTATAGTGGATTATTTGTGTGTTTGTTTTCTGTATCACGTCCAGTTCAGCAACACTGCTTCTCAAAACCTTGAACTCCACACGGAAAGCGAAGGGTCGATTCCGGTCGTGTCTTATTAGTTGTTAACTTGTTATTATGGTGGTCATTCAATGTGTAAAACACGGTCGGCTTAGAATCGGCATAAACTGTCTGATAGAGGATCCATGTTAACCTGCGGCAGTAAAGCTCAGTGCGTTACCGACATAATGTTTGCATCAGGCCAAAGTAGCACCATCAGACATTGTTAAACTATATAGAAAGTGGTATACATTGCAGGACAGCGTCCAATTTGTATTACTTTGTATTATATTGCCTCAGTAGAGGTCAGGTATGTCGCATGCTCATTATATGCTCAAAATTGTAGATCGACTGTTCTTTTAGCAGAGAATTCCTGTGAACATGGATATTTAATATTCTATCACTATTATGTTTTTGTTAGTTAGCGTCAAGCCTTTACGAACACATCTTAAACTAACTAGGCTAGGTGAGGTTAGGTTACATTCCTTTATTATCATATGTTTCTCAATAGCGAAGATGAATAACTTAATCAAAGGCTACATATATTGATTACAAACGTAAAGTTCAGACAGCTTTGATTGATTTTTGATTTACGTGGACGTCTGTGTCGGTAACGCGGGTCGTGCTCAATGACCATATGTTTTCCATACACCGGGGAACAAGAGTTCAGATGTGAATTATCCCATTAGAGGATTGCCTCCAAACGTCGGCTCTGAGGAGAAATTGTCGTGTGTGACGAAACCAGAGTAAGGTCCACTTACAGACTCTGGTCTGGGTCATAACATATTTGGTTCTTGTTTCGAGAACGTTGATTTCTACTTTCAACTCTACTTACAGTATCAATTTAAGAAATGGGCCATATATTCAAACTGGAACATAAATCAGAATTTAGCTTTGTTCCCTGGTGAAATTTGGTTGGAACTGGTGTATTGGTCTGACGGAAAGCATTTGGGTCGTTGATCTTAAGCTAAGAGCCAAATAACCAGAAACACTGTTTTATTCATTCAGTTAATTTGATTTGTATTTGCATTCGTTATTCGTCGACTAATAGCCCTCTCTTCAAATGGCATATATTCTTATCAAGTATAGTCTGGACAGGCCAATACGCGTTCAAGTGAATTCCATATGCTGCACATTCATGTACGATAATTCTTGACAATGTTCTACAAATGTGTATATAGACATGTTCTTGAACATCATAACATGCAGGAGATGCTGTCTTGTGCAAACAACGTATAAACGTTAATGGACACTTTTGCCTTCATCCACGTTGAGAGTTTCGCTTATTGCAGGTGTGAAGTAACTACAGTTTGAAACGTTGTATACAAAGTAATAATGATGATCCATATAGAAAAATGTTTTTAATGCCAGTCAATAAGTATGATAGTATTTATAGTCAATATATCATTATATCCTTTGGTGTATATGAGATTTTACTGCGGTTCTAGATAAAACAGCCACAAACAGGTTTAATAATGCTCTCTTCCATCAGAACTTCGGAGCTAATCTGCCTTTGTACAGCATTGAGTTATATATCAGTAAGTAAATATCCACCACATCACATACTGCTGTTCATGAGAGTGACAGCTGTCAGCTTTGCCATTTGCCATATACGTCAACAATGCATATTATATCATATTATAGCTATTATGAATTATTGCCTGGGTCGTGTCTTCTATCACAGTCGTACGTCACTCTCTCCATTGTCGTCTTTACCAATGTGCGCATTATATTGTCATATAACTGTTAATCAGTCTTGTAAATGTGTTTGCAGGAAACACCTGATTGATGGACCTATAGTGGTGGGTGTTTGGTGCTGGAATATGAACAACTGCTCGACTGTACTGGAACAGGAACGAACCTATTTAATTTGGCAATTGTCTTTTGTTTAAGAACCTACTAAATACGTTAGGATGCATTCTTCATTTCCAACCCCCTGTTGAAATACGCGACGACAGTACTACGATCTGTTAATAGTTGAACACATTTCATGAAGAGTTTCTGATTGCAGGGAGATAAGCCTACTGGACTATTGTACAACACATGGAATACTGCAAAAGCCAGATAACACATACAATGTGAGGATCAATATTTGGCAATATATGGGCTGAAGAAATACTTTGATCTTTAAAACTGATGTATTTCTTGAGTTTCGAAGAACTGTAACTTCCGGTATGTATCAACAACTGCACAAAGACAAACGTTGTCATTGTAATCATTTTGTTTTTCAAAACGTGAAGATGTGATCATTCCTACGCTTTTGTTTGCAGTGATATCAAGGGTGTGGCAATACCACAACATATCTCCCAAACATCGTTCGTCAGGCATTTCTCTTATACAGTGTAATCATTTTCTCGGGGTAACCATTTTTCGACACGTGTTTAAATACAGCGCTGCTTCAGATAGGTTATTCTCATCCATCACGGGAACATCTAGTATCACCACCGCGATTTTACATTGATGTATGGGAGCTTCTACTTGTCTCAATCATGCCTGGTCTCTTCCTTCGATACACGTGTGGATATGTCTTCGGGCTTTGACCATTCAGACAAGTGTTTCAGCTTCAACTCTGTTGCCAGTGACTCGTGGTCAGGTAGGTATAAAGGAATGTAAGTTACGCAATGTAGTTTTATGGCTTGGCGTTCGGCAGTCAGTCTCCGGAAAGTGTCTTGGGTTCCGGTCCTGCTTCACACCATGGCACACGCAGAACAGGTGAAGTTTTGTTGGCGAGAGGAATTTTCGGAAATGCGCCTCTGTTCTCCCAGCAGTGAAAGACGACCCCATCGAACGTGGTGACCATGGTAATGTGACTTTTTACATTCTTGTCTTTATCAGGTGAAAGACTACCCCATCGAACGTGGTGACCATGATAATGTGACATTTTACATTCTTGTCTTTATCAGGTGACTTAGGCCCTATGTGGGTCATAGCTGAAAATGAAATGAATGATCCCGCTTTGTTCATGCTTTAGGGTGAACGTTGGAATGACATGCCCGTGTTCCACATTATCCACAGTTGTTCTCATTTCCTTAGAACCCTTCCCCGTTAGCTTTTAGTTCGTATTTTATACTCGACGTGAACCAACTTCATATTACACCGTCGCTAGGGAAATACATTCTATTAGGGCAGCAATTTGACGTTCATAAGGTGACACATATTCCTCGAACACACAACACCTCGCAGTTCTCTCTGAAAGCGACAGAACCTATTCCCTGCCCACCAGAAATACTCACCAAATGATTCCAACTGCCATATTGGTAATACCAGATATTCAGGAAAGGGTTAACATAAACTGTCCTACTCGTGGTGATGCGCAGACTAGAGGTTAAAGCGTTCGCTCGTCATCCCAAGACCAAGGTTGGATTCCCAATTCGGCTTCAACGTCTGAAGCCAATTACCGACATTACACACCCGATTGTTGGAATATTGCTCAAAGTACTCACTTGCTTACTAGCTCTGTTTTCTTGCCATAGTTTGTGTTATGTTTTAAACACCGTTCTTCATGCCATTATTCGTTTCAAATGTGGTTCTTTCCAAAGCAGAATAGCACCAGCCCCGGAACGCGTCTGTCTAATGTGTATTTCGACTATCACTGCAAATTGTATCTTGGTTGGGTACAATCATGTTCAAAACAATAGTGCAGTAACGTGAACAACACCATCGAACGGAGCCTGTAGCAGAGTCTGATCTAGTGCCAGTATCGATACACTTGATAATGGCAGATGGTAGCAGAAACCCTCAGAGTACTGTAATTTGCTAGACAGGTTTTGATTATGCTGTTTCTATTTCAGGAAGTGTCCATGAATTCACCGCGGTTGTGTTGTGTGTGGGAGAGCATTTACCATGCCCAAAGTGTTTAGGACGAAAGTATCGACGTTTCTCACAAAAAAACACAGTTTATATTGTTTTCTCATTTCTGTTTCAATCTGTGGTATCCTTGCCCGAAAATTATGCATTAATGTGTTCAAACATATACCTGCCCTCTGATTAATAATACAGATAATATTTCTGATTTGTTCACTGTTTAATACTGCACTCAGTAATACTGATTAATCTCATTTTATTTCGTTCAAGAAAATCTTTTTTGCTATATCCTTCCTGGCATGTGCTTTTTTATGCAAATAATATCTAAAACATTGACAGGATTTCCTCTGAACCTGTTCACGACCAGAGGCTGGTATTCGTATATTTTCCCATGCCACATCTAATTGGACACTTTGGCTTGTCGCCACTTTTTCGTCACCAGGTAACTGGCATTATTAAGTGGGTTACATTTTTCTCTCTTTCTTTTGAAATATTAGAACTCCATTGCAATTTAATACTAACGATTATCCTGAAGATGTATGTTGATCTTTCACGTGAACACTCTCTTACTGGTCTGACTATATATCTGTTTGATTGTTTTAGAACAAGCCATCTGAGAAGGTGAAGGTTTTTTAACTAAATAGTAATGGGTCTTTTTTTATTCAATGTCGAAGTTAACTTACTCAGCAAGATGTTTCTCCTTCAAGTGGCAACAAATCCGTGCATGACCTGAAGTATTAATATAGGATCAAAATATTTTCAAGCACATTGAAATAACTTTGACACGTGTTGCAGAAGACACACAAATCTGAAGTCAGTATTAGCAGCCAAATGTCCGTTAGAAATTACCCGTGTTTAGGAACCGAACGCAAGCTTTCTTCTCGTGACGTCACACTAAAAATTGATTTCAAAACGGTCATTGTTCCGGTATATTACAAACGTTCGCCATGTTACAACAGACAATGAGTTTGATGAAAACCTGCATAGATTTTGAATTATTTGTGGTGAAAATCATTACAGTAGCAAGGAAAGCAAATGAAAGACAAATGACACAATGTTCAGATAAACGTTGCATGTTATTGTCAATGCCTGACATCCAAACATATCCCACCAGTGATTCTTTCTCCTTGTTTTGCAGATAAAGTTTGCATGTTATTGTCAATGTCTGACTTCCAAACGTATCTTACCAATCAGTCTTTCTCTCTGTTCTCCAGATAAACTTTGCATGTTATTATTGATGACTGAGTTCCAAACTGTCTTGTATCAAAGGCTCGATCTGTCTGTTCTGCAGATGCACGTTGCACGTTACTATTGATGTCACTTCCAAATGTATCATACTAAATGTTCTTTCTGTCTGTTCTGCAGATTGCATACTGCTGTCGATGTTTGACTTCAAAATGCACCGTTACAAAGGCATGTTACCGTTGATGTCTGGTTCTAGACACAATCACGCCCTCCAATCCTTTGCTGTGTCTTCATCTAATTGTCACCGTACCGGTATTGCATTGCTGTAAGCACATTATGCCACATTCTAAATGCCTGTTCTAGTGGCTACGCATGATCCATTCCTTTAAGACACCATTCACCCTGATGCTAGTGGGTTCAAATCCCTGCTCAGATCGCTTAAGTTTCTAGGTTTGACAGTATCATATCCATTTTCGTTTGTGGACATTTTACAGCAAGGAAAATGATGAATGCTGTGATAAGGAACAACTGAAGTGATATCACAAGCCATATTGAGTCTAGTATCCATAGTGCCATACTAATCCTTTTCTGTAACCGTGCTTATGCACATATTCCAAACTAAATCTGCAGCATAGAACTTTAATATCAGATGAACTCATTATAGTATATTCATTTCTGATCACTATGGTTTGCTTTGATAACAAAAACCAAATTCCTGTGTTCACAATGTGCATGTTTGTATGTGTTGACTAACGGGTGAAACTTAGGAAGAAGCTTTTGACAGTCAAACAATCTGTAGACGTTGTAGATGCAGGGTGTGGGTCAACATCCCATTCAGGAAATCTAGTAATATGCAATGCTTTTTAGAAAGTGGTTGATTGTGCCATGGTTTATTTTCTTCAGTAAAGTATGGATTCTATTAAATACTGTTGTCGAGTCCCAATCGGAACTTAGACTCGCTCATTTTGAGTGAGGCACCTTATCCGTATCACCAGCAACTATGTCTGGAAGTCAAAGAGTCTGACAATTGGTAGTTTCGATCACATATTTTGTATAGCCCTCTGATAAGTGTAAACTGACACGGTTTCATACTATTAGTCCTTGCACTTTGTCCACTTTGCAAACCATCCCAGTTGGTCTCATGCACTGTCTGTTTTTAGCATATCGTATTACACTCTGATCACACAAACGCATGTTACCCAAATGCGAATGAAAAGAACTACGAGATTAGTTTCCGCTAAGATCGCTAACAGTAACACGAGTCAAGGCCGCATCAGCAAATTAAAGGGCAAGATTCTCAATAACGAGTCTGGCCAAATCTTTTCTTATTAACAACTACGGAGCGAGAAAGGTGATAACTTTGTTTGTAAATCCAATCTCAGTACTAATGTCGTTTGAAGACAGACACGTTAATTAAGGAATCGTTGAATTATCTATGAGCTTAAGCAGTGTTGTAATATCCTCCCTTTGCTGATGTTGGATCACAGTGAGGGATGTGGGAATCAATATCGTCAATGTAAAGGTTACTGTATTTGATTAATGAGCAAAGACAATCGTCAACGACCAAACTATCTGAAACATGTCTATTGCTCTGTGACCCTAGTATAGTGCACCTACCTAATGGTAACAGAATTTGGATGGTGTTCTTTAATTGCAATGGTTTCCCCACTTCGCTCCATAGAGCAAAGCACACTGGTGTTCGTTTAAAGATTGTGAAGATTATCTTTGTAAAAGATTATGGATACCTGTAGTTTTAAACAAATGTCTTAATTTGCCACGGAGGGTCCTACAAGAAGTTATGGTAATGTCATTTCTCTTTAGATACGAGCTTTAGCTTGTATCGGAAGGTGAGTGATTTAAGTTTTACGCCCCTTTTAGCAATATTTCAGCAATATCAAGGCGGGGGACACCAGAAAATGGGCTTCACACATTGTACCCATGTGGGGAATCGAACCCGGGTCTTCGGCATGACGAGCGAACGCCTTAACCACTACGCTACCCCAACGCCCCTGTGTCGGAAGGACATGTATGTATTACATATGTGATTCGTAAACGTGTAATGATTGATTTGTCTTGCATCAACAACGTTTGTACTTCCTAAATGTTTTGCAAAATGCAACATGCGGAAATGCGCGATTCTTTCTTCCATGTAACATAAATATTTTCGAGGGCCTTTCTTTATGTCTATTCTTGTTTGCAGGTATATCAAGGCAGTTAAAGTGGATTGTTTGTGTGGGTTTTTTTTTATCACGTCCCGTTCAGCAACACGGCATCTCAAATCTCAAAGCCTTGACCTCCACACGGAAAGCGAAGTGTCGATCCTGGTCGTGTCATATTGGTTGTTACCCTGGTGATCATTGAATGTGTAAAACGTGGTCGGCTTAGAATCGGCATAAAGTGTCTGACAGAGGATCCATGTTAACCTGCGGCATTGAATCTCAGTGCGTTACCGTCATAATGTTTGCATCAGGCCAAAGTAGCACCATCCGACATTGTTAAACTAAATCGCCAGTGGTATACATTGCAGAACAGCGTCCAATTTGTATTACATTGTATATTATGGACACAGTAGAGGTCAGGTATGTCGCCTGCTCAGTATGTGCTGAAAATTGTAGATCGACTCTTCTTTTAGCCGAGAATTCCAGAGAACGTGGAAAGGAGTTTGTCACTTTTATTTTTTGTTAGTTAGCGTCAAGCGTCAAGAGTTCCTTTACGGACACACCTTAGGCTAACTAGGTTAGGGGAAGTGAGGTTAGATTCCTTTATCATGTTCTGTTTCTAAACAGCAAAGATGTGCTACTTACTATAAGGCTATATTGATTACAAAATTAAAGTTCAGATAGGTTTGATTGATTTATGTTTTACGTGGACGTCTGTGTTGGTAACGCGGGTCGTGCTCAATGACCATATGTTTTCCATACACCGGGGAACAAGAGTTCAGATGTGAATAATTACATTAGAGGATTGCCTCCAAACGTCGGCTCTGAGGAGAAATTGTCGTGTGTGACGAAACCAGAGTAAGGTCCACTTACAGACTCTGGTCTGGGTCATAACATATTTGGTTCTTGTTTCGAGAACGTTCATTTGTACTTTCAACTCTACTTACAGTCTCATTTTATGAAATGAATCATTCAAGCTGGAGCATAAATCAATTGTTCCCTGGTGAAATTTGGCTGCAACTGGTGTATTGGTCGGACGAAAAGCACTTGGGTCGTTGATCTTTGACTAAAAGTCAAAGAGTCTCAAAATTCAAGGACGTTTCAGACCATATTAAACTCAATGGGCCTGTTCACCGATGCAATAATCAACTCGTGCATGCGGGAGTACTGACATTTCAGCGCTGTCATGTTCTGTTTCCTTTTAAGAGTCAGCGAATGATCATAGTTGACTGAACATGAAGCAAATGTGTGTACTTGCAAATAGCATATCTTTCTGTAATCCAAAATTAAGGATAAATCCACTAAACATTAATCAAATATTTTTCTCATTATTTCAAACCGCACCATGACAGAAACTGCAGTAATTCTATTATCCCCATTAAATAACCAGAGACACTGATTGATACATTCCGTTAATTTGTTTCTTTTGAATCCGTTATTCGTCGACTAATAACCTTCAAATGACATATGCTCTCATCCCGTATTGTCTGGACAGCCCATATTACGTTCAAGTGAAGTCCATATGCTGCACATTCATGTATGATAATGCATGAGAATGTTCTACAAATGTGTATATGGACATTTTCTTGAACATCATAGCAGGAGGGAGATGCTGTCTTGTGCAAACAACGTACAAACGTTTATAGAATCTGACATGTATATCTTCATCCATGTTCCTCTGTTGTAGGTGTGAAGTAACTACAGCTTGAAACGATGTATACGAAGTAATAATGATGATCCATATAGAAAAAAATGTTCTTAATGTCAGACAATACTTATGGTCAGTATATCATTGTATCCTTTGGTGTATCGGTGAACATGAGATTTGTGTGCGATTCTACATAGCACAGCCACAAAGGGGTTTAAAGGCGCTCTGTTTTAAGTGTATTATCTCCCATCAGAGCTTCGGGGCTAATCTACTTTTGTACAGCGTTGAGTTACATATCATTAAATAAATATCCCCCACATCACATGCTGTTATTCATGAGAATGACAGCTGCCAGCTTTGCCATTTGCCAAACACAACAATACATATTATAACATATTATAGCTAATATTAATTATTGCCTGGGTCGTGTCTTCTATCACAGTCGTTCGTCACTCTCTCCATTGTCGTCTTTAACAATGTACGTATTATATTGTCATATTACTGTTAATCAGTCTGGTAACTCGACAGCACGTGTATTTACAGGAAACACCTGCTTGATTGACTTATGGTGGTGGGTGTATGGTGCTGGAATATGAACAACTGCTCGACTGTACTGGAACAGGAACGTACCTATACTGGACAAACTAAGTTAGGATATTGATATTTTATGGATGTCGGTATATTTTAGCAGTATGTCAATGAATAACTAGATTATTATTCACCATTTCAAAATTTACAAAGATCCCTAACTATTTTGTCCAGTATATTTCAGTTGGCAATTGTCTTTTATTTAAGAACCAGCTAAATACGTTTGGGCGCATTCTTCCTGTTCTTTCTAAGTTAGTCCCTCTGTTGAAATACTCGACGACAGTACTCCAATCTGTTTGTAGCGGAACACATTTCATGGACAGTTTATGGTTGCAGGATATAAATCTCGTGGATTATAGTACAACACATGGAATACTGCAAACACCAGAATGCAGAAGAAACCAGCTGAAAGTATATACATACTTCAACTGTAACATATGATGCATATATTGTACATTAACAACGACAAACAAGCGAAATGTTTGGCATTTTGCAAGCTCACTAGCAAAACGTTGTCAATATAGTATAAATTATTGTATGATTCAGAAGCCTGTTCTCAATAGGCAAGAAACTATTTTTGCAGCATAAAATTAAAGTGTCGAAACTATGGAATTTTCCAATAATTTCTTTTTGCTTCGATCACTTTTTTGTTACCGGTGAAATAGTAGAAACAGCACGAAATACTCAAAACTGTGGTTAAAAGAAATGATTTGTTTTACATGGCCAAAGGCATGTGAGACTTTAGCTATTCAAGCAAGAAAAGCAAGTTTTCCAGTTCAAAGATTTTTAAAATCGTTCTCAACAATACCTTTTCATATGGCCCAAACTATTTTTGACTCGAAATGGTTCGGAGATCTGGGGGTATACTTTTAAGTCATCGATTGAAAAGATACAGAGTGGCTTTTTCAAGAAATGTCTTTGTGGTTCTAGATGTACTTTTAGTAATGCTATTTTAGGAGATGTAAGTAGAAGTTCCTCGTGTGTACACTACTACAGTCGTTTTATTAGCTATTGGTGTAGATTACTTCACATGGGCATGTCAAGATATCCTAAGGCCTGTTGCGAAATGGTGAAACAGTTCGGTGAACGAGGTAAACTTTGTTGGGTTTCACATATTCGTAAACTACTCATTGAAACTGGATTTGTTTATGTTTGGGATAGCCAAGAATGTGATAATGTTAAGATTTTCCTTTCTATGTGTACACTGAGATTCAAAGATACTGAGTATCAAAATTGGCATTCCAAGATTTCAATATCATATTTTGTAATAACTATGGTAATTTAAAACCCCTTTTTCGGAGTTGAGAAGTATGTATTAGAGCTGTTAACCAACTCCTATGTTCGAAGTGTAATTTAGCATCTGTGGAGGATGAATTCCATTTCCTTTTGTTACGTCCTCACTATAAGGCTTGTAGAGAATTGGTTATACCACCAAATTGTTATAACAATCCATCCCAAGATAAATGTGTCTCATTAATGTCAACAACAAATTCTGCTCTTTTACGGAGGATATCTCTGTTCCTCAAAATAAATTTGCCGTGTTAAATCGTTGAACAATATATTAATTATATCTTGTGCACTGTATGACATGTATGAACTGTTGCAGGTAAAAAGGATCTATTGAGAGTGTGCTATACGGTTTGTGGTGCATTGCATAGATAAAGTGTTCGTACTCAAAATTGTAAGCATTTGAGAGATACTCCAACTGTTATGCCTGAAGTGTGTTCACTGATCTGTTGAAGATAAATTTCATTTCCCTTGTTATGTCCTTTTTGTGAGACATATAGAGATCTGTTAGTACCACAATATTACTATAACAATCTATGTCATAAGTTCGATCACTAGTGTCAACAATAAATTATGTTCTTATGAAGAGTCATTACTGTTCCCCAAAGAAATGTATCATGTTTATTAGTCTTGCATTGTATAGCAACACATCTTGCGTCTGTATTACTTGTACGAAGTATGCATTGTAGCTACTCCCGGTAAATGATCTCTTAAGGGTGTACTAGATTTTGTCGTGCATCGCATAAATTGAGTTGAGCTATTATGTTGTTTGAAAGATCACAACCAGCTGTTATGTTCGAAGTATGGTGCAACATCTGTGGATGCATTATATTTCGATATGTTATATACTTATAAGAGCACAATGCCATGGTACAATAAAATAATAACAATCCATCCTATGGTAAATTTTGTTTCATTAATGTCACCAACATATTCTGTTCAGCCGAAGAATATAGTAGTGTTTCCTCAAAGAAACGCTTCCTGATGAGTAGTCCAGTATTGTAAACCAGGACATCTAGCGCAATGCACTGTACACTGTTTTTGTATCGTAGCACTATGGGCTATGAGGCCTCAAATGCAAATAAACTTGTCACTTGTCACAAATATTTTAGAAAGGTGGCACCATTAGGTTTTCGTTAATGTGAGGTGATTTGGGAATCATCAAGTGAATCATGGACAAAACAGATGACCAACAGCCTATTCTGAAACAGTGTTAACGTACGCCGCAGTGTTTAGATCATTGTTCATATCCGTTCCTAGATTACTTGATATAGTCTTGATCTTGACTGCCTTCATATATTGCTGAACTCAGAAACATTCCATGGGTCGGTTCATAGTATAAATTCTGACTTTTCGAAAAGGTTTTGTCTTCCTTAATCCAAACGCAATGTCAATAGAATGTTAAATCTGGTAAAATTCTTTGTCAGAAACTGGCCACAGTTGAGACAGTTTCTGGACAAATGGATTTCCAGAATGAGATTGTGACGTGTATGATGCAGTTAAATCGTCACACAGTAGGGTAATAACATTTGATAATATTACGTCAGCGATTATTTCCTTGTTCATTGCAGTAATGATAATAATAATTAATCAGATTGCGACTTGTCATAACTTTAGGCAATATACTCTTTGTGAGATGTAACGTGCTCCAACAGACGTACGTCCGATGTCAGAAGACAAACTCGGAGTGGTGGCTGAAAACACGTAATTTTGGTTGGACCAAACCCTTCAATAAACGTTGCCATTATAGTTACCCCACACTATTACCGATCCACAAACAGATCTGCCACGTGGTTGACAGACACGTCCACGCATGTCAAGGAAGTGCAAACATTCACCCAAGTGACCACATAATACGTGAGAAGTTATATTTATGAGTAGCGCCACAACACGTGACCGTAGAGGGTGGGAATGACCGTTTTCAATACGTTGTCTAATCATGTACTGCAAATTTTGCCATCTCTCGCGTCACGATATTTTTGCTAGTGGCAACTAACAGACGTTTTTGCGTCTATTCAAAGATGTTACACCTTCAGACAACTTCTCCAAACATGGGGCATCATCTTGAGTCTTCAGACAAAACATTCTTCAAGTACACGGTGGATGCAAACAAGTAAAATATTCAACCATGTTAATTTAATATGGTCTGCCTTCAAAGGGGTTTATTGTTTTCATTTCCACGTCTGATCCGTTAATTCCAACGTCACTGTTTGTTAATATACCAACCGAGGTCATATTTTGACCTTCCGAACCTATATATTTTTCACCATTAGCAAAGACCTGTGACCTTCGGCATTAAAGAGCCATGCTTCATCATTGTAATAAGCATTCATCATAGAGGTGAAGATGTTATGAAGATCTAAGTTTTGATATTTCAATCATTTTGTTTTAGATTGCGACCAAATGCTTCTGTCTACTCGTATGAATGATGTAGCAATACCATAAAATAATTCGCACACATTGAATATCGTTTGTTAGACCTTTCTCAAACTAAATGTGATTATTTTCTCGGGTTTGCCATAGTGAAACTATATCTATAGAAGTCCAGTGAGAGTCTAACAACCGGTTGTTTCGGTCACATACTTTGTTTATCCCTCTGATGAGTGTAAACTGACACGGTTTCATACTATTAGTCTTTGCACTTCGCACGCTCCATCGAGCTGGCAAAACATCCCAATTAGTCTTTCATAAGCATACCTTATTACATTTTGATCACGCCAAGGTCGCTAACAGTAGCAACAGCAAAATAAAGGCAAAGTACTCAATAAGGAGTTCAAGTCTGGCCAAATGTTTTCTTGATAAACAACAGTGGAGCGAGAAAAGTGATAATTTAGTTTGTTATTCCAGTCACAGTACCTAGTTTCGTTTGAAGACACATTAATTAAGGAATCATTGAAGTTCTCTATGAGCTTCGGAAATGTTGTAAAGCCCTCCTTGTTTTAAACATATTTTATTCACGAATAAAGAATTGGATACAACTTAGAACACCCTCTTCGTAGCATTTACATAACATTATTTACATTCATTATACAAGGTTGACAGACAAGAACGGAAAGATGGGAAAGAGTGGAACAGCAGCAATGATTAGGAAAATCTTTTTGATTGGCAAATATATATTTGTACAATATTAAATATGGTTTCATTCATCCAGATCTACCTTGCCACGTAATAAAAACTCCAAGTTTAGGTTCACATTTGTAGCACTGTGTAAATTAGTCATCATGGTAGGTCTCTTTTGAGTATATGATTGACAGTCAAATAGGTAGTGATAAGAATTTTCACAAACATTTCCACAAGTACAAAGATAAAAGATATGGGTCGATAATTAGAAGACACTGAGCGGTCACCTTTTTTTAAATGAAGGCATCATATTTGCTTCTTTCCACATACTTGGATATATACTACTGTTCAATGACTGATTAAATTACATGCATCATGGGGCATTTATTGAATGTGCTATGTTTAAGTGAGTGAGTGAGTTAATATTCAACGTCACATCGGCAATATTTCAGCCATATCGTGACGAGAACATTCTTGGAAAAATGAAATTCATGCATATGATAAAAACCTGTCAACGAAGGACGGTAAAACAGCTAGAGTACCACAATAAGAATTAAAACTAGCGTGAAAAGTTAAAACCAATATCACTATTCGGACAGTACAATGTAAAAACAGGCTATAGATTACCAACAACTGAAGTTAGGTCACCATACTAGAGGCCATGGGGACTTACAGTGCTCCTGCTACCTGCATGGTCCCTAGCTGGATTTACACCATCCCCTCAGTCGCTGGTGATTGTATGGAAGATTAGCCACAAATTAAAATGACAGATATACTACGGCTAAAAAGATGGAAGACTAAATTTGACTTCAAACGTTTTGGGACTTACGTATCCTCTCAGGAGGACAATAATTTTACGGTACTTCAACCCCCTTCGAGGATACACCCACTAACAATCTTAGCTGCTAATTCAACTTCCAATCATAAAATACTTATTTATTTACATGTCAGTCAATAAATTCAATTCTTTTAAAAATGCAATAATTAAAGGAGAACGTACGTTACTAATAAGGTCCTTCATAGTTCTTGATTTAAAATAATTGTCCCTTGTGATGGAATATTCAACACAGTCAAGCAAGACATGCTTGACCGTGATGATTTCATCACAAGGGATGCAGAACGGAGGATCCTCACCTTTCAAAAGATATTCATGCGTATACCTAGTGTGGCCAATACGACATCGTCGTATAATGACCTCTTCAAATCTGGACCGACAATCCAAGTAGGTGTAACCAACAAATGGTTTTATTGCATGTAATTTATTGATACCTACTTGGGTGTCCCACTTCTTCTGCATCAGATCAAGGATGTAAGATCTAATGGTAGTTTTATAATCAGTATAGGGAATATGAAGTGGTGTCACAGATTTGTTTAGCGCTGCCTTAGCAGCAAGGCCAGCCATTGTATTACCAGAGATTCCAACATCGCTGGGTAACCAACAGAAGACGATGTCGTATTGGCCAGTCGCAAGATAGTTCTAAAGTTCAATAAGTTCTATTAAAAGTGGATGTTTACATGCTAGGTTTTTAATAGCCTGAAGGCAAGAAAGAGAGTCTGAATAGATTATGTACTGTTTATGTTTAGGATGTCTTTGAATATATTTAAGGGCAGTTAATATGGCGTTTGCTTCTGCAGTAAAAATAGAGCTGTTATCTGGAATTCTAGAAGATATTGTTCTCGATCCAATGACAGTGGCACAGGCTACTGCACCACCGTCCTTGGAACCATCTGTAAATAAGGATTTATAATTGCTATATTTAGTTTTTAATTGATTATATTCTTGTTTATAGTGTAGTTCATTAGTTTCTGATTTTTTAAATGAAGTTAATGTTAGGTCAACTTGTGGCCTAACCAACTGCCAAGGAGGAGAAGAAAGAAGACGGGAGGGAGCTATGTTTTCCAGCTCAATGCCGGCCGAAGAAAGAAAGGGTTTAATTCGGTGTCCCAGAGGTGGAACAAGAGAAGACCTCTTGTCGTATAAATTTTCATAAAGCGGATTGAACACACAGTTATAGGCAGGGTTAGATTTATTGGAATATAATTTAGTAATGTATTGTAAAGACAATTTTATACGGCGCTCTGTAAGAGATGGTTCATCAGCCTCAACATAGAGACTGGCAACAGGTGAGGTTCTAAAAGATCCAAGACAAAGTCTTAGACCTTGATGATGGACAGAATCTAATAGTTTAAGGTTGCTTTTACAGGCTCCACCATATACAATGGAGCCATAATCAAGTTTAGATCGTACCAATGATCTGTATAAGTGAAGGAGGGTAACGTGATCCCCTCCCCACTTGGAATTTGAAACAACCTTTAACAAATCTAGTGCCTTCAGACATTTAGCTTTAAGGGATTTAATGTGTGGCAAGAAGGTTAGATGAGAATCGAAAATTAAACCCAAGAACTTGGCCTCCTTCACAACTTTAATTGGAGTGCCATGTAAAGATAGTTCCGGATCCTTATGTGGCTTATATTTTCTACAAAAATGTATACAATTAGTTTTGGATTTAGAAAATTTAAAGCCGTTTTCAAGGCACCATTTATTTATTTTATTTAAACAAAGCTGTAGTTGCCGTTCAATAGTACGCATATTTTTACCACGACAAGAAATGTTAAAATCATCCACAAAAAGTGATCCATCAATTGAATCATTTAAAACCTTGGATAAACTGTTGATTTTAATACTAAATAAAGTGACGGACAAAATACTGCCTTGGGGGACACCCTGATCCTGATTGTAATGATCAGACAGAGTGGAACCCACTCGTACTTGAAATTGCCTGTCTTTTAAAAACTCTGATATAAAAAGAGGCAAACGGCCTCTCAACCCAAAATCATGTAAATCCTTCAAAATGCCATGCTTCCAGGTTGTATCATAAGCTTTCTCGAGATCAAAGAAAATCGATACAGCATGTTGTTTATTTACTATAGCATTTTTAACGAAGGATTCTAAACGTACCAAATGATCAATGGTACTACGATTTTTCCTGAAACCACACTGAATATTTGTGATCAGGTTATTGGTTTCAAGATACCAAGTTAATCTATTATTTACCATACGTTCCATGGTTTTACAGACACAGCTGGTTAGAGATATCGGTCTGTAATTCGACGGATCTGTATGATCCTTGCCAGGTTTTGGTATTGGGACTACAATGGCATTACGCCATGAAGGGGGAAATTCCCCCGACGTCCATATTTGATCAAATATATCTAAAAGTGCCATTAGACATGGTTCAGGTAAGTGTTTCAGTAGCTGATAATGTATATTATCATCACCAGTTGCAGTGTCATGAGCTTGCTCAAGTGCAATATGTAGCTCATGTAATGAAAACACTTCATTGTAGTCTTCACCATTATTTGAATCGAAATTAAGTTTTGTCTTTTCCTGTTGTTTCTGGTATCTCTGAAACTCAGGAACATAATTTGTCGATGATGAATTTTTGGCAAGTGTTTCTCCAAGTTTATTTGCAATTTTAGGTGTGTCAGTAATTAAATTGTCACCATTTTTAAGATGGTGAAAGCAACTTTTGAACCCTTGCCTTTAATTCTTTGAACCATGTTCCATACCTTAGACATTGGCGTACGTGAGTTAATTTTGGAGACATAGTTCCTCCAAGATTGCCGTTTATTTTGCTTGAAAGTACGACGCGCCTTCGCATTGAGTATCTTAAATTTATTTAAATTATGGACAGTTGGGTGACGACGGAAATAATTTTCTGCCTTTTTCCTCGCTTTCCTGGCTTGTCTACAATCTGTATTAAACCATGGTTTCCGTACGTGTGGAGTTGTAGAGGACTTTGTTATACATTCATCAGCAATTTTATTTAAAACATCAGAAAATAATTGAATAGGATCGGTTATATGACTGAAACATTCGGGTCTTAATTTAGATGCACATAAAGTTTGAAATAACGACCAGTCTGCCTTGGCAAAATTCCATCTGGTATATGATGGAGAATCAGATGGAGTATTTTCTGATAATATAGTTGGAAAGTGGTCACTTCCACAGAGGTCATTGTGGACTGACCAATCAAATTCATTAAGTAGAGTAGAGTCTGCGAGAGACAAATCTAGACAAGAGTAGGTGCCAGTTGCAGGATGCAGATAGGTGGTTGAATCATCATTGTATATACACAAGTCATTATTGGCTATAAAATCTTCCAGTAGTTTACCTTTAGTGTTAGTGTTTGCACCACCCCAAATTGGGTTATGGCCATTGAGATCACCCATTATGATGCAAGGTTTAGGAAGTTGGTCATAGAGACCTTGTAGATCAGACTGCTGGAGTGCTGAAGAAGGCGGAATATACAGAGAGCATAGTGTAAAGGTAACATGAAGAGTTAGTCTCACTGCAACAGCTTGGAGATTTGTTGTGAGTGCTACAGGACTATGGATAACATCCTGCTTTACAAGGATTGAAGACCCTCCAGTGGCCCTGTCACCCGGAGGTGACAAATAATTATATGAAACGAACTGACGTAAATCAAAAGTATCTGTCTGCTTCAAATAGGTTTCCTGCAGACAGAAGGCCGATGGTGCAAAATCCTGGATTAGTAGCTGTAACTCATTGAAATTGGTCCTTAACCCTCTACAATTCCACTGTACTATAGTTTTGGAACGGACTATCTTTTAGGGGCATTGATTGGGGATCTGCCCCGCACTTTTCTGGTGGGCGACAAGCTATGTGCCCTTTGATGGGTGTGTTCGGACACTTCCATGTCCTCAAGCGAACCATGTTTATTATAAAGTTGAACACGATTTTCCGATCCTTTGGAGACTCTGCCACTCTGAAGTTTTTTAGAAAGATCTGGGCTTGGTTTGGGTTTACTTTTAACAACCTGTTTGACATTTGCAGTTGACTGAGATGGTGTTATCTCCTGTGGTGTAGATGTGTCATGATTACTCAAAGAGTCAGATTGGATTTGGGCTGAAACTGCTGTTTGGGTGGATTGTTCCGGTGAAAACCTCTCGGGAGTATTAGTTTTCACCTATGTCAAGTCTGTTTGACACGTTATTGATGTAGTTTTGACTTTGGATTGTTTTAGGGTTGAATCTGATAGTGGTCTAGTTACTGATGCATACGTTTCAGTTAGTTCTGGAGATTGTACAAGTTTTTTAGCTTCTGCAAAACTGATGTTTCTAGTAAATTTAATTTTGTTAATCTCCATCTGCTTTTTCCACATCGGGCACTCCTTGGAGGACGACGAGTGTGCTCCAAAGCAGTTGGCACACTTTCTAAAACTGCTCTCACAATCTTCCGTCACATGCGTCTTCTCATTGCAGTGAGCACACGTGACAGACAACGTACAGGTGTTCACACCGTGGCCAAACTTCGGACATTTGAAACACCTGAGAGGGTTGGGAATGTATGTTTCAACCCTGATATTGCAGTAGCCAGCCTTTATGGATTGAGGAGCCGTTGGAGAAGAAAATGAAAAGAGATAGGTATTTGTTTGATGGATTTCTATTTTTTTTACGGGTGGTAAATCGTTTGACAAACATGACGCCTTGGTCTTTCATTTCAGTGGCTATATCCAGTTCAGTCATGTCAGAGAACAATCGATCCCGATCTCTTACAATACCTTTACTTGTGTTAAGAGTTCGGTGTGCAGAAACGGACACAGGTGTACCAACAAATGATTCAATGGAAAGGAGGTTGGATGCTTGCTGTCGTTTGCTACATTCAATTAACAAAGCACCCGAACGCAAGCGTCTAATGTTTTTCACGTCTCCTGCAATGCCTTGAATGCCTTTAGAAACCGCAAAAGGATTTAATTTCAACGGTGTTTTATCAATAGTTTCAATCACTAGAAACCGTGGCCAGTAATCAATAGATTGTGAAGGTCGCTGTTCATCATCGTTGTCAAGTGGACGTTTAGTTTTTTTGAGGGAGTTTCGTAAGCCATGGTGAATAAGTAATTTTTCATCATCCGAGCTCCCCACCCACCACGGAGTATCACAAGGACAATGCTAAAAACAAGCGGATCTCCAGCTTTAAGCACCAAGGATACCCGGATGATATACTCCAGCAGAAAAATTAAAGAATTATTCCACCAGATTGGCCCATGAGCCACCGCCTTCTGGGTATAAGCATAAGACTCTAGGCAAAGTTCATAACATCAGTTTTCAAATCTAAAAATGTTTTGTTAGTGAAAAGCCAAGACCAAAATTGAAACAATACAAAATCAAAATTGTGCAATTACATGAATAATCCCCGCACAGGGCTTGGCATGACCAGCCGATTGGTCGAACCGGGCCCATGCGACCACCCGTCTAGGCGAAGTCAGGGCCAAAGTGGTGTATTGAGCAACAGGAACACGATTGCAGGTCCCTATTGCCCTCAACCACCAGGATCCCCTCCTCCGCCGACACAGGGCCGCAACCCACGGCAAACGGGTTGGTGGACCAAATATCCCCCCCCCACCCCCTCGCCGGGTCCACTACGGGGGTGTCGGCGAGCTCTTGGCATTACCCAGCACCCACCACGAGGAGGTGGCTCGCCACGGGTGCCGCTATGTTTAAGAAATTTATAACTAATTATGTCCGAGCCAGAAGCTTTCTTAAGATGTCAACACTTGATTATATCGGATACTTCATTTACATCAATTGTTATACGATCCAAAATAGAATCAGTGCGTTTGCGAAAATGGCATATCTGTGTTTTCTCCAGTTTCCCTGCTTTCGGCATATCAGTGAATAACGTTGGATTTGATCGGCATCGTTTTGTCTCTAGGTCTGAATACAAGTGACTGATCCTGAATCTTTAATCAATTACTTTATTTATTTAATTACCTTATTTCTTTGTTTCTTATATGCTATATGCCAAAATATCTACAAGACAGTTTGCCTTATGGGCCTTTTCTCATTCTATTTTTCTATCTACATTCCCTCCAACCCATCAGTTGGTCAAATGGTGATCGTTTTAGGAGTACACACTGATATAATAATATACTCCTTTTGCAAATGTTGGACAACAATAAGAGATGTGGGAATCAATATCGTCAGTGTAAAGGTTACTGTATTTGATTAATGAATAAAGGTTAACTAAGGAATCGTTGAGTTATGTATACGCCTCAGTGGTGTTATAATATCCTCCCTTTGTTGATGCTGGATGACAATGCCCAAAGACAATTTTCAATGACCTAAATGTCTCTCTACTAGAAATGAAACATGGCCATTGCACTGTGACCCTAGTACAATACACCTAATGGTAACAGAATTTAGACGGTGTTCTTTAACTGCAATGGTTTCCTCCTTTCGCTCCATAGAAAAAGTACACTGGTGGTCGTTTGTGGTGAAGATTATCTCTGTACAAGATTAGTTTTAAACAAATGTCTTAATTTGCCACGGAGGTTCCACAAAAAGCTGTGGTAATGTCATTTCTCATTAGTATCTCTTTAGCTTGTGTCGGAAGGGCACACGTGTCTTACATATGTGATTCGTGAAAGAGTTATGATTGATTTGTTGGGCATCAACAACGTTTATATTTCCTAGATGTTTTGCAAAATGCAACATGAAACTACACGTGCGGAAATGCACGATTCTTTCTTCCATGCAAGATAAATATTTCCGAGGGCCTTTCTTTCCTTCTATTCTTGTTTGTGTGTTTCTTTTCTGAATCACATCCCGTTCAGTAGCACTGCATCTCAAAGCCTTGACCTCCACACGAAAAGCGAAGTGTCGATCCTGGTCGTGTCATATTGTTGTTACCCTGGTGGTCATTGAATGTGTAAAACGTGGTCGGCTTAGAATCGGCATAAAGTGTCTGACAGGGGATCTGACACCCGCGGCATTAAATGTTACCGACATAATGCTTGCATCAGGCACAAAGTAGCACCATCCGACATTGTAAAAACTATCTCGACAGTGGTATACATTGCAGAACAGCGTCCAGTTTATATTGCATTGTGTAATATGGACTCAGTAGAGGTCAGGTATGTCGCCTGCTCATTATATGCTCAAAATTGCAGATTGACTTTTTTAGCAGAGAGGCTAACTAGGTTAGGTTAGGTGAGGTTAGATTCCTTTATTATGTTCTGTTTCTCAAGAGCAAAGATTAGCTACTTACAGTAAGGCTATATTGATTACAAACGTAATGTTCAGATAGGTTTGATTGATTTGTGTTTTACGTGGACGTTTTACGTCGGTAACGCGGGACGTGCTCAATGACCAAATGTGAATAATCTCATTAGAGGATTGCCTCCAAGCGTCGGCTCTGAGGAGAAATTGTCGTGTGTGACGAAACCAGAGTAAGGTCCACTTACAGGGCCATATACGCTTAACGGCCATATATTCAAGTTGGAGCATAAATCAGAATTTAGCTTAGTGAAATTTGTTTGGAACTGGTGTATTGGTCGGACGAAAAGCATTTGGATCGTTGATCTTTGGCTAAAAACCAAATAACCAGAAACACTGTTAATTTGTTGATGTTTTTGTATCCGTTATTTGTCGACTAATAGCCCTCTCTTCAAATGGCATATATTCTCATCAAGTATAGTCTGGACAGCCCAATACACGTTGAAGTGAATTCCATATGCTGCACATTCATGTATGATAATTCTTGACAATGGTCTACAAATGTGTATATAGACATGTTCTAGAACATCATAACAGGCAGGAGATGTTGTCTTGTGCAAACAACGTATAAACGTTAATGGACACTTTTGCCTTCATCCACGTTGAGAGTTTCGCTTATTGCAGGTGTGAAGTAACTACAGCTTGAAACGTTGTATACAAAGTAATAATGATGATCCATATAGAAAAATGTTTTTAATGTCAGTCAGTAAGTATGATAGTATTTATAGTCAATATATCATTATATCCTTTGGTGTATATGAGATTTTACTGCGGTTCTAGATAAAACAACCACAAACAGGTTTAATAATGCTCTGTTTAAATGTATTATCTTCCATCAGAGCTTTGGGGCTAATCTACTTTTGTACTGCGTTCAGTTACACATCATTAAATAAATATCCCCCACATCCCATACTGTTATTCATGAGAATGACAGCTGTCGGCTTTGCCATTTGCCAAACACAACAATACATGTTATAACATATTGTCCAAGAGCGTCCGTCGTGGTCGCTCTTAGGTGGTAGTTTAGGATGGTGGACAAGAGACAGGGAGGACATGAGTCGGTGTTAGAGATGAAGACAGCAGCAGCCATGTTTTATTACTGTTTGGTCGAAGGATGGTCAAAATGGTAAATACAGTGGTAAACATGTGACAGAACGCTCATCGGGAATGAGTAGCCAGTGATCCCGATGTGGAGACCCGCTCTGTCACTTACACACATTCAGAAGTCCGACGGCGATTCTTCATCGTCGACGTAGTCGTAGATGGGGCGACGGCCTTGGCCGACACCCCGACTAGACGCACAATCCGTCCACTTCTGTCGATGATCTAGTCTCCATGGTTGGTCTTGCTGGTTGGTCTTGCTGGATGGTCTCACTGGATGGTCTCTCTGCATGGTCTCTCTGGATGGTCTGTGCGACTGACCACATCAGTCAGGTTTTTATACACAGGGCCATTACGCCACATTGTGCAAGGTCGCTGGCCCATGCACATGTACATACGTAAGATTCGCCGACGTAGGGAGGTTTTAATTGACATGTATTGATAGCGTTTGAGAACTAAGGGTCCTGCCCGGAGGGGGGGTTATGATAAGAGGGGATACACCGAATGTTTGCCGAATACATTACATAGACAAAGGGGATAGAATTTCGGTGCACTTTGGACTTATATTGAAACAAATAGATTGTTTGAATAAATGAAGTTTTAAGGAAACTTATTGAAATGATTTAGTCTATGACAACATTATAGCTAATATTAATTATTGCCTGGGACGTGTCTTCTATCACAGTCGTACGTCACTCTCTCCATTGTCGTCTTTAACAATGTACGTATTATATTGTCATATTACTGTTAATCAGTCTGGTAAATGTGTTTGCAGGAAACACCTGCTTGATGGACTTATAGTGGTGGGTGTATGGTGCTAGAATATGAACAGCTGCTCGACTGTACTGGAACAGGAACGAAGTTCAACCTATTTAATTTGGCAATTGTCTTTTGTTTAAGAAGCTACTAAATACGTTTGGACGCATTCTTCATTTCCAAGCTGCCCCCTCTGTTGAAATACGCGACGACAGTATTACTATCTGTTAATAGCTGAACACATTTCATGGTCAATTTCTGATTGCAGGGAGATAAGCCTACTGGGCTGTTGTTCAACACGCGGCATACTGCAAACACCATCTTGCAAAACAAACTAACTCAGTTAAATGTGTTATACATACGTTACATGTACCATATGATGCATTTATTGTACAGTAACCGTGACAAACTAGCGAAATGTTGAACATTTTGCAAACTCACTAGCAATACGTTGTCAACATAGTACAGATTATTTTAAGATTCAGAAACCAGTTCCCAATAAGCAAGAAAGCTTAAAGAAACTATTTCTGCAGCAAAAAAATGTTCTCTCTGTGAAAGTTTTTACTCGAAATTTCAATCAGATCCTCGTAACTTTCCAGTAATTTGATTAATTTCTCGTTACCGATAAAATAGTCCAAACAACAAGAAAATACTCAGATTTTTGTTAAAAGAGATGATTTATTTCACAAAGGTGTCACCATTAGGTTTTCGTTAGAGTGGGATGATTTGGGAATCATCAAGGGACAAAACTGATGACTAACGGCCTATTCTTGTTGGGAGAGGTGACTGAATTGAACGATGTCAAGTACCCCGACAGTGTTTGGATCGTTGCTCAGATCATCAGTTCCTAGATTATTTGATATATAGAGGATACTAAACGACCTTCTGTGTAATATCGTTTTTATCAAACGAGTGAAAGATTTGGTGTCAACGAACGAAAGCGAGTTTGATGCTAAATCTTTCACGAGTTAAATAAAAATGGTATTTCATGGAAGCGAGTTTAGTAGTCTGTTTATTTACTCGCCAACAAAAATTGATAGAAACTGCTGCGAAATTACTTACAGTGTGATGACTCTCACTTTTCAGCGTGTCAGGCAAGATCTATTTGCATTGCGACAGCGACATTAGCATTGTGACGTCATAGCTGTGAACCATTATGACGTCATACGTCTACTGGTAAAACACTAGTGTAATACTGCCGTAAATATATTTCACTGCAGTATCTTCCACGGACAAGTAATAAGATCTTGATATTTTACAGTCTGTCTTTATATATTACTGAACTCAGAAACATTCCAAATAGTTTTGTCTTCTTTAGTCAAAACGAAATGACAATAGAATGTTAAATCTGGTAAAATTCTTTGTCAGAAACCGACCACAGTGCAGAGAGTTTCTGGACAAATGGATTTCCAGAATGAGATTGTGACGTGTGTGATGCAGTTAAATCCATCACACAAAAGAATAAAAACTTTTGGTAATATTACGTCAGCTATTATGTCCATCTTCATTGCAGTAATGATAGTGATAATTAATCTGATTGCAATGAATGGTCAATTGTGTTTACAGTGCCTCTCCCATCCCGACATATCATAACTTTAGGCAATATTCTATTTGTGACATGTAACGTGCTCCAACTGGCGTACGCCCTGTGTCAGAAAACTAACTCGGAGTGGTGGCTGAAAACACGAAATTTTAACTGGCCCAAACCCTTCAATAAACCCTTTACAGTTTACCGATCCACAAACAGATCTGTCACGTGGTTGACAGACACGACCACGTATGTCAAGGAAGTGGAAACATTAACCCAAGTGACCACACAAAACGTGACAAGTGACTACCCGACTATCCGCGCTGTCGCAACGTTGTGTATACTATTGACGTCGATAGGCGGTATAACTATTTTTTTTTTTTTTTTTTTTTTTTTTTTTATTATTATTATTCATTTTTATAACATAAGAACAGATAGCATTATTTGTGAGTATTTGTCGGCAACGGGCCGAATATTCTGTTGATACATATGACAGACATTTACATTTGTTAAGACTGATTATACAAAGATGCGTGTAAATGTGAACATGTATGGATATTTTAACTTTTTTTTTTTTTTTTTTTTTTTTTTTTTATTGGTTCATGTGATTACACATAGTACAAAACACAGGTACATATGGATGGATGATATACAGAAATCATATCAACATTTTGGTAATAGACATATACAGGTTGATATAGGTGATTGGTAGGTATATAGGAAGATTAAAATTTATCCAAGTACTGGGAAAAGAGGGCCCCATTTATGACTGAAATGATCTATTTCATTAGTTTTTTGGCATATATGTTTCTCAACAAAGAATATTTCTTTTAGGGTTTTTGTAAATGAAGTCATATCAGGATGTATATTCTTAATACTACATATGTAAATGTGTCTTTTGGCTGCAAGGGTGATGTGGTTTAGTAATGTATTTCGGTTTAGAGTACCAAACCAAACCATATGTTTTGTAAAGTGAAATGGATGAGGGAATGAATTGTTGAGCCAAATTTGTAATTTTCTCCAAAATGTTTGGGTCACTTGGCATTCCCAATACACATGACAAACAGTCTCATTTATATCCTTGCAGAAACAGCATGTACTACTATCAACTTTCTTCATTTTAAGCAATTCTCTTTTAGTATAAATAGCACCTTGTAGAAATCTATATTGAAAATCTATGAGTTTTGTGTCTTGCAAATCTTTTCTGTATCCTGTGAATATTTTTTCCCAGTCAAAGTCTGTTTTTGGGAAAAACCGCTGCCACTTTTTACAAACATTTTGGTATATATCATTGGAAATAAGTTTATCATAAAAAGTTCTGCATCCTTTAGATGTTTTTATGAGACAAGTCTGGCAATGGTTAATATTTAAATCCCAGACTGGTATTGAATGACATTGATTTAGAGTATTTTTCCAAGAATCTGGAAATGTGTGTAGTAAATATCTATAATCTAAAAAAGTACCTTGGATATCATATACTTCTTTTAAAGATTCCAATGACAATAGTCCATTTTCGTCACAAATATCCCTAATATTAATAACCCCTTTATCTGCCCAATTCTTTATATAGTTTAATGAATTTTTGAAATTGTGATTAAACCATAATGGTTGTGATAGAATTTCATTGATGTTATTTGGGTCAATATAATGTTTTTGGTGAAATAGTTGCCATGCTTTCAGTGCATCCTGCCAAAAAGGGTTTTCAATCTTAATGTAGGCCTCAGAATTTGCTCCTAAATTAAATATGTCTTTGAAAGGTATGTTGCATGGATTTTCCTTATCACCTTTTCCGAAGTATCGTCGCAACGTGGATAATTTCAAAGCGTCTATAAATGTTTTAATATCGATCATTCTCAAACCTCCTTCTTTATAGTTATTTTTTATTATATTCCTCTTTATTTTGTCATTCTTGTCATTCCAAACAAATTTAAAAAGCATTTTTTCAATAGAAGTAATAAAATCTGCTGGTGGGTTGGGCAGGGAATTGAAAATAAGAACCAATTTGGAGATTGCTAGAGTTTTTATTACTGTTATTTTACCAATAAGTGTTAAATTTCTCTTTCTCCAAGATGCTAGGAGTCTATTAATTTCTTCAAGTCTTTTCCTAGTGTTGATTACCCATAGATCTTCAAGATCTGGTGTAAATTTGATACCTAGTACATCAAATTCACCAACTACCCATTCAACTTTTAGATCATGACATATCATATCAGTAGATTTAGCTTTTGATCCAATCCATATTGCTTTTGATTTATCCACATTAATTTTCAAACCTGACATCTTGTAAAAAGTATTAACTGTGTCTATTGCAGAGTACAAACTCTCTTCAGTTCCATTCAGAAATAGTTCAGTATCATCGGCATATTGATTCAGTTTATATTCATTATCATAAATAACTATACCTTTGATATTTTCATTATGTCTTATCATGCAACCAAGAATCTCAGCTACAAAGAGGAAAAGATATGGGGATAAAGGGTCTCCTTGTCTACAGCCCCTTTCATTTGAAAAAAACTCAGATAAGTTACCATGCTGGATGACACAAGATGTTGTTTCGTAAGTTAGTGTATTTATCCATCCTATCAGTTTGGGGCCAAATTTGAATTTATGGAGGACTAGATTGATAAAATCTTTTGAAACAGAATCAAAAGCTTTTTCAAAATCAATAAGGATTAGCAAACCAGGGATGTTCTGTTTCTTTGTTTCGAACATAATATCATATAATAATCTTGTATTTTCACTAATTGTCCTCCCTGGTATGAAACCAGATTGGTTAGAATGAATGAGTTCGTCTAGGGTAGTTTTTAATCTGTGTGCTATACAGGAGCTGATAATTTTGTAAATAGCATTCAGTAAAGTGATCGGTCTCCAGTTTTTAAGTAATGTTCTATCTTTATTGGTTTTTGGAATACAGGTAATAACACCTCTTTTCCAATTCACAGACATTTCATTCTTGGCTAATACATCTCTAATGAATCTATAGATCCATGTTTTTAATTCTTTCCAAAAAAATTTAAAGAAATCAATAGGAAAACCATTAATCCCTGGACTTTTATTATTCTTCATTCTGTGCACAGTATTACTAATTTCATCTAAACTGATTTCTCTTTCAAGATAGTCCCTCTGTGTTTGGTTTAAGATTGGAGTATTAATATCCTTCAAACAATTTTCATCCTCATATTGTTTGTGAGAGGCATACAGATTTTTGTAAAATAATTTTAGTTCATTCAGTATTGACTTGCTGTCAGTAATTTCACTATTATCATTAGTTACTAACTTGTTGATTGATCTTTGGGTGAACGTTCTATTTTCCAGGTGACAGAAATATTTTGAAGGTTTTTCATCTTCTTCATACCAAAGAAGTCGGTTTCGAATTTGTATTCCTTTCATTTCCTCATTTTTAATTTCTTCCATTTCTTTCTTATATTTTGATAGTTCACTCAAAAGTTCTTCATCTATGTTTTGAAAGTTTTTTCTTATAGTATCTTCAACCTGTTTTATTTTAAGTTCTAACTGTTCTGTATTTTTTGCTTTTGTTTTCTTCAAGTAGGATGAGAAAGATATAGTCTTTCCTCGAATTTTCATTAGTAACGTTTCCAGAAATAAAGAGTTAGAAATAGTAAGTATAATATTTTCGGTGTTATTAAGATCATCCAATTTTTCTGTTGCATATTCCTGAACTGTGTCGTTCAAAATAGATCTGACTAAGTTTCCATATTCAGGATTTAACAGCAATGAAGTGTTAAACTTCCAATATCCATGTCCTCGTTCCTGGCCTAAAGTGTTGGAAAAGGTTAATGTAATTGTTGAGTGATCACTTTTATAGCCTGGCAAAATATCTGAGTCTAGAGTTATGTCAAATATATCCTCTGATACAATAAAGAAATCCAGTCTGGCTTGTTGTCTTGGATTTTTTTTCCACCAGGTGTATTTTCTGCATTTATCATTCATATTCCTCCAAACATCAACAAGATTACAAGATTCAATAAATTCTAAAACAGTATTTCTTGATTTAGGGTTGTTTACATGTTTATAATTCTCAAGATCAATTGTTGGATCAATCACCAAATTCCAGTCTCCAACTATTATCAGAGAATCATTCTCAAGATTTAGAATATTTTTAAATAGATTAGTGTAAAAATTACTGTCATCGATATTTGGACCATAGAGATTAGTTAGTGTTAGTCTTTTATCCTCTATTGTTACATCAGCTATTATATAATTTCCATTTTCATCTATTAAGGTCTTATGTATTTTAAGATCAACATCATTATTAAAGAGAATGGCCACTCCTCTGGAATTAGATTTAAAAGGTGCAATTATGGATTGTAAACCCCATTCATTTCTCATGATATTGCAAGTAGATGCATCAATATGAATATCTTGCAGACATATGATTGAGTGTAGTTTTTTCCGGTGTATGTTCATTAATTCTTTTCTTTTAAATTTGTCTGCAAGTCCTCTACAATTAGCTGAGATAACTTTGATTTTCTTAACATTATCCATTGTAGTCAATGGTTACGAGAACTATCAATATACCTAAAATTAAACTGTCTGACACAGTGGTATCCTTGCCAACTGAATGGAGGTAGAAGCGCTCATAACATGCTTGTGGGAGAGCTTGTACAGTAAATATTTGTGTTGTGATATCACGAGAACCTTTTTTTCCTGATAAATAGAAAACATGTATTAAAAGAAATAGAGGGTAACTAAAACGAAATAGCGGGCGAACCATGTTCTTGGTCTTCGAAGTCAAGCCGCATGAATGATAGTCCAAATGTGTGCAATGTGAACTAGAGCTAGATGTCCAACTGACGTAATATATATACATTGATGCCGGGACCTGCCTCTAATAGTATTGAAAGAGGAATACTTATCCAGAAACATCCTTATACTGAGTGGAGAAAAAGCGTAGAACGTCATAGATAACATCATACGAACTTCGTCTAACTGTGCTAACACATCCATCAGAGTAACGTAACAACATCCGGTAGCCCCGGGGTGAATGAAGCCGCTATAAATAGATTACCACGTGTATTTGTTTACAAACATTAGAAGCAAAGCAAGGATGGAAACGTTTTGGTGAGAATGGCTCCCAGAAAGCTTCTCGTTGCCAGATCGTCGAATTGTTCGGCACATTTGGGTTGTATAGTCATCGTGTCCAACTTCAACAGTAGTCTTAGATGTATATAAAGTAAATTACGTCGTTTGAATACTTATCCCTTTACCCGAGTGGTGCACATGTTTACATATCCGTGCAAACAGAACACAAAGATTAGAAAGTTTCGTACAGTCCAATTGTTCTCCAGTTATCTTGTGGGTTCTTCCTGACCTGCAAGGAGATGTCGATTCCTATTTCAAGAATCCGTGTCTGTACTTTATGGGTTTTTCTCAGTTCAAAGGCTTTATTTGCAAGGCGATCACGGTGTTTTTTCAGAGAGACAGGGAGATCAGTTCGGATCGTGACCTTCTTTTCCTTCAGAATTCCCCAGTTCTTGCCTGCAGCACTGTAGACATTCTGTCTATCTATTGCCCTGACGAATTTCACTACGATTGGCTTCGGCATTGAAGCCCTGAAGTTTTGAGGATCCGTGCTTTTTCTGGGTAGTCTGTGCACATTGTCGAACATCATCTCCTTGGCATGCTGTATCCCTAGTAGACTGAAGATTTCTTTTGCGGCTGTTTCAGGATCTTTTTCGTCGGGTATGCCATAGATTAGCAAATTGTTTTTCCTGGAGTAAAGTTCAAGAGTGAGAAACTTTTTGTCATATTCTGTTTTCATCGCCGACATATCATCTTTTCTATTAATCTTAACTATTTGTCAGTAGCGCCACAACACGTGGTCGTAGAGGATGGAAATGTCTAATTGAGTAACGTAAATTTTGCCTTCTTTGGCGTCACGATATTTTTGCTAGTGGCGAGTGATAGACGTTTGGGTTTTTTTGCTGTTTTTTTTTTTTTTGCGTCTATATAAAGATGTTACACCTTCAGACAACTTCTTCAAACATGGGGCATCATCTTGAGTCTTCAGGCAATACATTCTTCAAGTACATGGTGGATGCAAACAAGTAAAATTATTCAAACATGTTAATTTAATATGCTCTGGCTTCAAAGTGGTTTATTATTTTCATTTCCACGTCAGATCCGTTAATTACCTCACTGTTTGTTAACATACCAACCGAGGTCATACTTTTACTTTTAGAACCTTTATATTTTTCATCAGGAGCAAAACCTGTGACCTTCGGCATTGAAGAACCAAGCTTCATCGTTGTAATAACTTCAGCATTCATCATAGGGCGAAGATGTCATGAAGAACCAACTTTTGATCTTTCCATTATTTTGTATTGGATTGCGGCCAAATGCTTCTGTCTACACGTATGAATGATGCAGCAATACCGCAACATATTCCGCACACATGGGATATCGTTTCTTAGACCTATCTCAAACTAACTGTAATCATTTTCTCGGGTTTTCCATTTGTTCGACATGGGTTTATTGAATGATGGCTGCTACTGAGAGGACATTATCGTCCATCACGAGAACATTTGGCATCATCACCGTAATGTTTCATTGATGTGTGAGAGCATCTGCTTGTTTGGTCTCTTTCTGCGATACGCGTGTGATTATCTCTTCGAGCATTGACCACTCGGACAGGTGGTTCTGTAGTAACTCTCATATTGCTGGCACGTGGTCAGGTACACACATCTGAAGTAATGTTCCGGAATGTAGTTTGATGGATGTCGTGTTCTGCAGCATTCTCCGAGTTTCCTAGGCTACGCCCCTGCCCCACAAGACTTTGTTCAAACTGTCTTCAACCCGAGAAGGGCTGGGGTAGAATAGGCCTTCAGGAACACATACTTGCCATAAAAGCCATCTATGCTTGTAGTAAGAGGCGACTAACGGGATCGGGTGGTCTCGCTGACTTGGTTGACACATGTCATCGGTTCCCAGTTGCTCAGATCGATGCTCATGGCATTGATCACCAGATTGTCTGGTCCAGACTCGATTATTTACAGACCACCGCCATATAGATGGAATATTGCTGAGTGAGGCGTAAAACTAAACTCACTCACTCACTCAAACTATGTTCGCCCGTCAGTGAATGGGCACTAAGCATGACGAGATGATGACGGTGTACTGTTGTCATCATAGACCCTCAAGGGTGATCTGTGTCTCATACCGCCCAGGAAGTTCAGAATGAAATGAGCTATCCCTTGATTGATATGATAATTATGCTGTCTGACTTTCATGAGCTGACACATGCCATTTGCAAACACGAGGCGTTCTGTCTAAATAACAGGGCATATTCAGCTGAACAATTCCGACCGTCAAACATTTATGATACCGTCTATTAACGAAAGGTTTAACGGATCCTGTCGCACCGACGACATTGGATGACCAAGTGGTTAGAGTTAGATTCATGGTTACAACGCCTGAACCCGTTTCCCGATATCTGATAGTGTTGCAATAGAGCTGAAAGACTCGTTCATTCACTTAATAACCAAAGCTTGTACTCATTTCAAATATGGTTCTTTCCAAAGGAGAGTAGCACCAGCCCCGAGCGCGTCTGTGTAATCTAAAATTCGACTAAGACTGCAAATTGTATCATGGCTGGGTACAATCATCATGTATAATAGAACAGTGTAGTCGCGTGAACAACACCATCGAAAGGAGTTATGGCCAGCCATACTCACATCACAGAGTTTGGCCTACAGCAGAGCCTCATCTAGAGCCAGTATTGATGCATTTTATAATGGCAACTGGAAACAGATGCCCCCGGAGTGCCGTATTTTGCTAGACAGCTTTTGATTATCTTGTTGCTGAATAATGCTCCTGTTTCAGGAATTCTCTATATATTCACCAGTTTGCATGGGAGCTGCTCACGCATTTACTATGGTCTCATTGTTTATGACGAAAATGCTCCCGCTAACAAGTTTTTCTTTTTTTTTTTCAAATTTACCTTTTGCATCCGTACCAAAAGAAACACGCATGCATTAACGCGTTGAAATTAAATGCCTGTCTCTCTGATAAATAATTGATTTTACAGTTAATATTTTTAATTTTTTTGTTCTTTGTTTAACACAGCACTTTTTCGGTGTTGAAGTTAAACTCGGTTTCCTTTGGTTTGTCCTTCTCGGCTTATGTTTTTTGTTTGTTTGTTTGTTTTGGGGGTTTTTTTTGTTGTTTTTTTTTGGTTTTTTTAGAAATGCAATCTAGACCTAGGACAGGCATTTATCTGGACATTTGTCTCCAAGTGCCACATCTAAACCGGCACTTTGGCATGCGCCTGCCCTTTTAGCATCAGTTAACAAACATCATAAACTGAGTTACATTTTCCTTCCTTTTGAAATATTAGAATCGGAAATAAAATCGGAATAAATATTAACGATTAACTTACAGATATCTAAATGGCAATATGGCGTTTTGTTTGTGTTAGATCAACAGTTGAAGCCGATGTAACGGATGATGATTTTAACGAAATAGTAATGTTGTTCTGATGCAGTTCATATGCAGTTAATTTCCACAATAATATGAACACAATGTGTAGACATCAGATGCAGGTTCTTCTTGTGCAAATTAAAAATGTATCGTTCCAAGGGTTCTTTCTCCCTGCTGTCCATGTAAACGTTGTATGCTACTGTCGATGTATCTTATCCAAACGTATCGTACCAATTGCTCTTTCTCTGCTTCTCGGGGTATGTTACTATAGCTCCAGACACTATCAAACCCAAAAAAACTTTTTCTCTGTTCTATATTCTGCATACAGACATGGCATGCAACACTTGCCATAAACACTACTTAAACACTGGCGATATTATGAGATTGTTTTAGACCTATGCATGGACTGGGGTCATGACGAACCTGCACTTCAACTTTTAAGAAGTCTCTTCATATGGTCTTTAATAATCTGAAGCGATGTTTTGTTTACTTTTGCAGTTCCATTTTCGGTTTTATATGCGACTGGAGCTTTCTGATGTCCCGTCTTCATCTCCTTGCAGCTGTACCCATCCTGGGGGAGCTGGAGCGGTGCCTATATGCCTTTAGTGAGTATGTTCGCCCCGGTAGGTAAGGCACCAGGAACCGAATCTACTAATGGGTTTAATCCCTGATCAGGTTCCAAGGTTTCCCAGCATCATACCTATGCTTGTGACTAGAGTGTTTCCAGATAATTCCAATCTACCTCACCCGCACCCCACCCCCCCCCACCCCCCATATCGTTAAACTGTCTTTCAGAATGTGTTCAAACGTAGCATGATATATTTTCGATAACATTTCACATGAAAAGTACAGACTCTAGTACATTTTATTGTTGATTCCTTCCCAATGTTTTAGAGTGAGGCCAAAAGTCAACTATCAAGCCAACTCAGCCACCGCGGTTTCCACAAAATTGAACACCCGACAATTAGCACTCGTTTAATTAGTGGGACTTGAGACCTGAGTACTTTACGTTCCACATGGCATTGGCAGAACATCCGAGTTAGTTCCGTGTAGTGTCTACGGCAGGCATATCATAATACGTCCTTTACACAAACGAATCTTTCTCAAATGAGAATGAAAGGACCTACAAGATCAGTTCACATCATGGTCACCAACAGCATCCGCCACCATCAGATTAATGGGTAAGATACTCAAGGATGGATTCAAGTCTAGACAATAGCTCTTTTTGAAGGCTGAAAAAGATATAATTTAGTTTGGAAGTCCAATCACCGTCATGTAATGTCGTTAGAGGGACTCGTTAAGGTATTGCTGAACTTTTAAGGACCTTCGGGAGTATGGTAATGTTCTTCCTTCTTTTGTTGACATAAGATGCCAATGAGAGCTATGGGAATCGTTTTCCTCAAAGGTTATGCCATAATTTCTTTGACGAGCAAGAAAAATTGTCACTGACTAAACATCTACATCGGGACATAAAACATCTCCAGCTATGTCGTTGAATCATATTTTTATCATGTTCTAATCTACGACGATGATCTCTGAGACGCTGTGAAATATTTAAGCCTTAATTCTACAGGGACGTTCCTTTGAGAAGCTGCCATGTCATTCCACACTTTTTGCTATTCTTCATTAGGAACGTGCGTGCTGAAAGGACTTGTGTGTGACAAATGCTGCGAGTATATGTTTTAAAGCTCTTAAAAAGTATAATAATTGGATTTGTGCATGAAGTACGTTTGTAGTTTGTAAATTGTTTTTGGAATAGATACCAGCATGCAAATATACATGCAGAAATACTTGATTCTTTGTTTCATGATGCATAAATATTTCTTAGGCATGGTCGCCTTCCTTTGTCGCTATTCTTAATTCATGTTCACTAGTATACACGGCAGAATTTAGTGGATTATTAGTCCGTTTGGTTGTGTTTGGTCAGGGTTTTCAGGGTGAAAATCACACGCTACTGACTGAAAATTGTAAACCTGAAATTTTCATGTCATACTCCAGACACCTAATAAGGGGCTAACTGAACGAACAGCTTTCCTTTGAATGAAATCCATGTGGTGATGCATTCTCAAAACATCCATTATTTTTGTATCAACATTGATTCAATCCCATACAATTCCCAATTCCGACAATCGTACATTGAAAGTACAGTTCCCCTACTTTTTTAAGAGTATAGTTGCCACAAGTCGCCGTATCCCAGTTGCGTAGAACAATGCTCATTGATCATTAGATTGTCTGGTCCATAGTAGATTATTTACAGTCCGCCGCCATGTAGGAATATTGCTGAGTGCCGCATTAATCATCATATTGAACATCAGTAAACAGGTTTTTAGCTATTGTTATACTATTGAGTAAAGGTTAGTGGCTGATGCTTGACTGGGAGATAAAACTGAACGGGAAAAATCTAGAACATACAGGAATATTCTCCCATTTTACGTCTCTCTCATTACATGGAGACCTTGTGTAAAGCGATCTTAGCGCTAAGGTGATCGTAACCACCATACCAGAACATAGACTTCAAGTAGTCTTAGCGCTAAGGTGATCTTAACCACCATACCAGAACATAGACTTCAAGTAGTCTGAGCGCTAAGGTGATCATAACCACCATACCAGAACACAGACTTCAAGTAGTCTTAGCGCTAAGGTGATCGTAACCACCATACCAGAACATAGACTTCAAGTAGTCTTAGCGTTAAGTTGTTTTGTACAACGGCACCAAACACTCTTTGTGGCTGACATCTTCGGCTATCATTGCGATATTATCTTACCTCATAACCTACATGTTGTTTCCTGACTGGCTGAGCGCTCTGTCATTATTTTCAATGTATCCCGGGTAGGAGTGAGTACCATTTGCTACGTTAGCCGCGGGGAATGCCGAACTGTGGGAATTCATTTGGTAATTTGTGTCAGTAATTTTTCATCGCGAAGAGCATATGTCACTACTCGTGTCAATCCGTCAAGCCGGGTAGCGTCTCGTACCCCTCTCGTGGGCATGTTTTCGACTGGGCCCTGTCTAAGCGCAAACGGGCACAGAGATGAAAACAGTCCAGTACCATTACCAAATAAAGAGAACTATGAATTTCCAAACATGGAGTGATATAGGGAATGGTGGCTCTGGACCGAAGGGCAAAATCGCCTGCAAATTTGCAGGGAGAAATCAGAAGGACACCACATCTATGTAGTTCAATGTAGTGCTCGTAACCTGAGAATAAATGTTTCACTCTAAACCAAAGCCGCCCTCTAATCTTTGATGGAGACAACTCAACATGTAAGTGTGGTGCAAACAATGTGGTTTATGGAAAAATAAAGGTATAGACTACACACCTCAGAACCGCCTTCCACTGAGGTTCCAGAATGCCTAATCATACATGGACCTATCCAAAATATAGAAAATTTATATGATGGAAGCTGTCTTGGATGGTCACTACGATATAGAAAACTCCTTATAAATTTAGCAAACAATTGCACATGTAAGAATGATCAATGTATTTTCTGACTACAATCAGGAGACTCAAAATCCGCTCAAGGGTTTAATTTCAAAATTATGCCTCACCAATTACCGAACTACGGTGGGCGAAATGGGTTGGAAGTAGCAGCACCACCATGTAGTAAACATAGAAAAGCTGCCGAAGTTCCAGAAGGAGTCTATACACAAATGTTGCTGGGGCTAAATATGAAGGTAAGGACAGACTGTTGTTGATTCTTAATTCAGGAACATATCCAGTTTACGGAAATTGGTTTGGTTGGTAAAGATGAACGAAATCAATTATGTCTCCATTTTCAACATACTCACGGAAGATGCACAAATAGAGTTCTAGAAATTGTTTTGGAATTTGATATCATTCACAGAAGATGTAGACCGATTGCTCCAGGATTTGTTTCTCTCGGTCAGAGAGAAATCTATGTGAATCTGCTACATTTTTTTCTAGAACACGGAACAATGTGAGTGGGCCACTTTGGAGTGGTTGAATGGATATAAAACATTCAACTGAAGATTAAAAAGCCTTTAGTGTGGTATCCTGCAAATGTGGCAGACGGTCAGAGTTACCTGTAACTTTATATGTGGACGGTTTTTGCAGATGAGAAGTAGTCGTGTTGAACCACATAAGTGTGGTGTACTTCTGTTTTTTTCCTGCAAATTTGCAGGCGATTTTGTCCTTCCGTCCAGAACCACCATTCCCTATACTATTCATGGCTACTCCTTGAATATCCGGGCTCAGATCACAATCATTTTCCTACTTTGCTACCTACAGTGACATGCCATTCCACCATAATTAATATCGTTCATAGTCTGTGCTCCTGTAGCATGTTGCCCAACCTGCTTCTTGTCACTTAACCAGCAAAATATCACCCTTTGTTGACCAGCGAGATTTTGTTGTATCATGTGTCAACAATGGACACAGCAAGTTTCGAGCCGAAACAAGCGAAACTGCCTTGAACTTGGGGTCAGGCACCACGGAAGGCTGCTATCAATACCATGTGCAGATTGGTGGCCAAACAACTTGTGCCAACTCTGACCTTTCATTCAAGCTATCAGAAATCATCTAGGAAACATTAGCACAGACAGAACAGCCCATGTAAACTAGGCACTATATTCTCATATTTTCCTTCCGGGTCATGGTAAAAGTTAGGGAGGGTAACTGTGGTCAGAGGCCATCCTATATCCCGTTTAATAGGCAAAACAACTATGCAGTCATTCCCTTTGTAAATATGTTACAGTCTAGGTGCCGTCATTTGCATGCTTTGAAATGCTTTTTACTTTGCAATATTTGATTGGTTTACCACGATTCTTGGCAAAAATGGCGTACAAAAGGGGTACGAGTTACCATGTAGGTTACGGAAAGAGGCGAGTAGTTCTAAACACTCGAATAATTGAGTCACGAATGATCTACGGAAACTACTGATGTTTTGCGAATGCAGATCGATGGAAGGGAGATAACACTAATCATTTTGTCGACTGTTACATTCTATATCATCTGAAAATCTAATGTTCTGGTACTCCTCATAACGATCCAATACCCGTGCTTCAAAACAGTTCAAAATATACATTGAGATGCTTGGTAAGATAAATACATTGTAACCAGCTACAGTGAGGCCAACGGCCAGGTGGGTACCGAGGCAAGAGGTTATCAGTGTGGTGTAATTGTATGTAAACAGCAATCACACTATAGTGTATGTTGTTACAGGAATGTATTTTTGTTAATTAATTATCTTTTGGTTATTAGGGATCACAAAATCTAAGGCGCTGAGTGTGATCTGAACTCATCTTGCACTTGGGCTGTGTAATAACTGTGTAACTATAGACATTTACTTAATATTTTTAGATTTGTGACCAATATTTTTTATTTGTGACTCCACAGTATTGCATCAGAAATTTGTATAGACATGTATGTAACCTTGCTAATTGCTTGGCTCATGTGTCTCGAACAAATCAAATAAGGTTCACTCCTACTGATGATATTGTTACACGATAATAGTTCATTACACAAGAAGGATATTGTATTTTCAATTTGAGGGAGATTACGTATAGAGTTAACAGCGCTATGTTACATTTTAACCACCAACCCAGCGTGAGGTTTCAAATGTTAAGCAGTCTTGAACAATACTCCGCGTCTCAGTCGACTTCGACCATTATTCTTTCACAACACATACTGCCAACCATGTTTGTGGTAGAGGTCAGATGGTTACGTCCACGGTATGCGTCAGGGCTCTTAGTCTGAAGTAAACTAGGACTTCAGTGTCGCGTTGAATGTTGTCCCTGGTAAATGCCTGCCAGCCAAGTTTACCACCCATATTTGAGGTATAGGTCAGATGGTGAAGTTTTCCGTATTAGGGTAGGGTATGATGGTCTGACGTAAAATAGAGTTTCAACATCATGTTCAAGGTTTTATCTGAATACCTGTATATGTGTGTAATTTCATGTCTTGCCACACATAGAGGAGGAGGTCAGATAGTTAGGTTTGCTGTATGAAGGTTCAGTTGTGAGTGTCAAACGAATGTTAATGAATATTGGGCAAATGATTATTGACATTTATTAGTGTCGCAAATTCGCATACGGTTGTGCGTGCGTGTGTGTAATCTCGTCCGCTCTAATGCCTGTCCCTCAGTGCTAACCCACTGATATAATACTAAGCTGTATACTTAACCTCTACGCGAAGGCCTTGTGTCGGACCCGTGAAGGTCCCGGGGTAGAATAGGCCTTCAGCAACCCATGCTTGCCACAAAAGGCGACTATGCTTGTCGTAAGAGGCGACTAACGGGATCGAGTGGTCAAGCTCGCTGACTTGGTTGACACATGTCATCGGTTCCCAATAGCGCAGATCGATGCTCATGATGTTGATCACTGGATTGTCTGATCCAGACTCGATTATTTACAGACCGCCGCCATATAGCTGGAATATTGCTGAGTGCGGCGTAAAACTAAACTCACTCCCTCACTCACACATGCCTTGTGTCGACACTGATTTTAACTGATCTCCCCGTCATACATGCGTCATATATATCCATTTACAGTTGTAATATGTCTTGTCAGATGATCGGGGCAGATTAATCTCGGCGTTGACGATGCATGTACACGTTGGACGATATGTGTACGTGAGTCATCAGGTTGTCCACTGAGGGATTACTGTTTTTCATTGGATTTCAACACCTTGTTGAACAGAGTTTCTGGCCTGTGCATGGAAGGTCGGTTCTTCGCTGGATGTCATAACAGTGCATTTTTTAGTTGTATATCCTTGGACAGAATGATTTACTGACCAGGTGACTGTTTTCGCTTTTGGAAATATTCCAGCAATATCACGGTCAGGGACACCAGAAATGGGCTTCACACATAGTACCCATAAGGGAAAACTTCTGTGTGGCGCTTTTAGCACTAGGCTACCAGACCATCCCTATTGATAAGGAAAGGAAAGGAAGGGAAGTTTTAGGAGCAGTTTGGCTTAGGAGTCATACGGGAACTAGTTTGTTGGCTTGTTGTTAACCACTAACTTTAAATTTACGGTAAAAGTAAACTAGCACTGTATATTTGGAATGATATTCTGAGGTTGGACGTGTTAATATTAAAACAAAAGTTGTGTGGGATTGATTTACTGGTTGCTTTGTTCTTTAACGCCGTACTTATTAATAGTCTGTCTCCATGGCGGCGGTCTGTTAAATGGAGTGTGGGCCTCACGATCCAGTAATGAACGTCATGAGCATTCATCCAACATTCCGATACGATAACAAGCACCAGTCAAACAATCGAGTCTGACCCACAAATTCCGTTAGTCGTCTCGTACGAGAAGCAGGGTTATTGAAGACGAGTTCTAAGCCCGGTGAGCCACAGTTCCACGTACTAACAGGGCGGTGGGGTAGCCTGGTGGGTAAAGCGTTCGCTCTTCACACCGAAGACCCAGGTTCGATTCCCTACATGGGTACAGTGTGTGAAACCCATTTTTCTGGTGTCCCCCGCCGTAATATTGCTGGATTATTGCTAAAAAGTGGCATAAAACTAAACTCACTCATTCACTCCACGTACTAACAGGCACAAGGTCCAACATGTTGATCCCGACATTATCTCAGGTCAGTAACTTGAACGCGCCACAAAAAGACATTCATCTCATCCCAGTTCACTGAACGTGAAAATGAACCAAAATAGATGTGAAAGAGAACGATTGAAACTCTATTTCCGTATGTAATGTTATGAATAATCGTGTAGATACACTGCAATGGCATAAAGCATTTCATAACTGTTTCTAAGGTGTGACCTAGCTAATAGTTTGATTGGTTTTAAATGCTCCTAAAGTAATTATTGAAGTCTAATCCAGTTGAATTGCTGCTAAATAAGATGTAAAACAACATTCGCTCACTAACCCACCTTGCGACCATTCACAAAAGAAACATACCAAGAGATTTTCCGTTGCATACCAATTCCCTTAAGGCAACAAGTAAGATCTATTTAAGTGTCACTCGACAAGAGAAATCGATATTCCGAAGGACACAGAAATCAACGCTTGCAAAATTAGCATCGTTTTCTTTTTATAAAGATTATATAACTACTGGGTTGAATGGCTATTCCTGGAAGTCTTGGACGTCACACACGACATTCAGGATACTATTTCCTGTATGGAATACATTTAACTATTGATTTCTCCGGTTTTAGGATCTAACGGTCGACGGACAGTAAAGGAAATCTAATTTGGGACTTGAAGCCACTAAGCCACTCTGCAAATAAAGTCGTTTCATAACTGACCCAGCAAAGGGCTAAAAATGTTAACGTGATGCCAAAGAACATGTCTTATATAACAGAGATATAAAAGAACGCACATTGGAGTACCCGTCGATTTACAACACTGAAACTAACCAGGCGGAAACCAGATTGTAAAGTTTTATATTAGATAGTATTGAGGGCTCATTTCATTTTTTGACACTGAAAGACACCTTTCAAACTCATGACATGAAGAATAACGTGTTTACTGTACATGGTGACTGTATTAGTAATGCTTTGTTATCAAAGAATGTTGTAGTCAAAATGATTCATATAGGGATTGCCTTTTTAAAAATTGTTTTGATAGCGTGTTTATAAGTATTTTTGGTAAGGTTGGAAAAAAATGTTTTTTAACAGAAGTCATGGGTAAGCTACGCCCTTGCCAACATCAGAGCAGTTAACAGATCTGATGACCAAGCGGTAAATATCTTCAGATTAAGATTTGTTCTGATGTAGTGTAAGAGAGATAGGTATGCTCCTGTCGACATAAATAGGTTAGAAAGTTTCCAGAATGTTTTATACTTTACTGGATTCTTCTGTCTGCCAGTTCTAGAATGTTGCCACAAACACTGAACTCTTCAAGCGTCTAAATATAGTAACTCCCAATTACAGACACGACTGGCATCAGTAATATATTCTCGTTAGCAAATTGTTGTTAATACAAAGTGCTGTGAAGCCACGTGGTTGAAGCGTTCACTCATCTCTCTGGACACCCGGATTCGATTCCCCACATGGCCTGGGTACACTGTGTGAAGCCCATTACTGACGTCCGCGCCGGGATATTGCCGGAATATTGCGAAAAAACAATATTCACTTAAGCACCCACTCGGGATAGGATACCACTTGCCCTAGGTACATCACATGACATCTCCCGCGTCTACACAACCTCCGCTTGTACATCACAAGATATCATGTACGTGGACATATTTCCCCTTGCTATACCCCATAACATCACTCGTGTGTACGCGACCTCCCCTTGTACATCAGATTACTGACATGTACACCACCTCCCTTTGGTACATCACATGACACCACTCGCGTGTACACCCCCTCCACACACACACACACACACACACACACACACTCTCTCTCTCTCTCTCTCTCTCTCTCTCTCTCTCTCTCTCTCTCTCTCTCTCTCACCACACCATACACCACATCATAATACTCGTGTGTACACCATCTTCCCTTGGTACATCACATGATATCATGTGTTTGGACACCACTTCCCTGTGGTATATCCCATGACATCACACGCATGTACGCCACCTCCCCTTGATGCATCATGCGTGTCAACATTTCTCGGAACAATAGCATGATATCACGATCATTTATACAACACACATGGCTGTGTACAAGTTTAGTTCATTGGCACATTGACATCGTGACACCATTACGAGACAGTCGATGGACTTTGAAAGTAATAACATTTCAACGCAGCTCTTTCATTGTCAGTTTCAGATGTAATGGCGAGGCATCACTTAAATTTCATTAGAACCGAGTGCGGGGAAATTAGTACAAGGTATCGTTGTCTCTTTAACATTTCACTTGTTTTCAATGACGATAACGAAGAATAGACTTCAGTATGTCATAAAACGTCAGAAACACATAAAGCCTGCACCTTTCACGATCTTTATGTGCTGTTACAAAAGTGTCATTGCAGAAACGTTTTAACGACAGCTCACACAAACTAATTATGAAACGAAAGTGTATCCCTCCGTTGTAAATACAACAATGAAAATATATACGTTTCATCAAAGAAAAATCGATACAACATGCTATCACAGTTGCGCCGTCTTTACATCAACAGTGAGTTGGTAATGTCAACACGTACAGTGCATCCTAAAAGTAAAATACATGCTACATGATTCTTCGCTCCAGTCATGTTGATCGCTGTTCAAAAAGTGAATCGATTGTTCACTATTCATTTATGATGCCACGTATCACCAAAACATATGTTAAATGTGGATAAATGTGTCTATTACTTAATGACATGTCATGGAAATATATTGTGTATTCATGCGTTTATATTCGTTCATCATATTTGCTATATTTCAATGTTCGAGGACAGAGTAGTTTGGAAACAATGCTTAAGTCCCTCAAATGCAAATTTTAAACATTTATCAAGTTATATTAAAGATACCATGAATCCCTCGTGTGATGTAAATATGTGCTGTTGCACTTATTGTACCTTCATTATATAAACTATAATGTTGTATTCCACACTGTAAGAACTGTGTACATTTCTTTGCCATGCGATATACTCCATACAGTAAGAACTGTGTATATTGCTATCCCACGTCAAGCATTCCATACTGTAAGAACTGTATAAGTTGCTATACCACGTGTGTATTCCAAACTGTAAGAAGTAGATACATTCCTATGTTATGCGATATATTCCATACCGCAAGAACTGTGTATATTGCTACGTGAAGCATTCCACCCTGAAAGAACTGTGTGCATTGCTATGCCATACGATGTATTCCATACTGTAGGACTGAGTACATGGCTATGCCATCTCAAATATTCCATACTGTAACATTTATCCATTGCTATGCCGTATAATAAACTCCATATTGCACACCTCACCAATGGGGAAATAAAAACACGAAGAAAAATAATTACATGTAATCGGGTCTGATATTGATATTGATATTGATATTGATATTAACTGCCTTTGAATTTGTGAATGTGTACTGGCACTGTATCACATTTGGATAGATTTTATACAATTCTCAATTACATCATTCTCCTTTCTTTGTTGCTCCACATGGACGTCTTTTAAGGATTTCCGGTTACCATTTAGTGGCGGAAATCATCATATAACATTGTGCATCTTTCAGCGGCAATCCATAAGAACAATGACACATGATGATATCACAGACTAGCTAAAGGGAATACATGCATGTGAAATAAAGGAATATATATATGTGTGTGTGTGTGTGCGTGTGTGTGTGTGTGTGTGTGTGTGTGTGTGTGTGTGTGTGTGTGTGTGTGTGTGTGTGTGTGTGTGTGTGGACGTGATGACATCGCTGCACTGCAAATCTAGTACAGTGTTGAAGTTATTTAGTTATTTAACACTAATGAAGGACAATCTTTTGTGATAAATAGAATCTACAGATATCTACTGATATCAATTATATCTGCATGCGTTGATTAAAGTAAACACATTCTAGGCAAACCTCGGAACTGTGTAACTTTATCACCTCGAGTCGATTTCACTGAAGTTCACGGAATAAGCGTAATCTCAAATTGTTCAGGTACTAAACATATTCCGTAATTTAACAACACGTGTATACTGCCATGCTCATTCAGAATATATCAATATACCAACGTTAATGAGTGGGTGAGTGAATTGGTTTAGTTTTACTCAGCAATATTCCAGATACTAGTATATGGTGGAGGTCTGTAAATAATCGAGTCCGGTCCAGGCTGTCCAGTGATCAACAGCACGATATGCGCAAATGGAAACCGAAGACATGTGTGAAACAAATCAGCGAGTCTGACTACCCGATCCCATTAGACGCCGTTCATGGCAAGCATGGGTTGTTTTTTCTACCCAGACCTTCACGGGTCAAGTTAATGAATAAACATGTGTTTTTTTACAAATGAAACAACTCCACGAAGAATGTCATTTTCAAAGGATGGCATCCATGAAAATAGTACTTTGAGGGACCGATTAATATTTTATTGACAAAGTTGATAAACGTGTTAGAGCTCTGATTAGCAAATTGACAGAATCAATTCTCTGAATATTTCATTCATATTGTATGATGATATATTACGAAGTACACGCCTATCTGTAAGAATCGCATCTTCTCCCAGTTTTTGGCGATTTTCATCCTGCTTTTAGATTATGTATTAAACAAATAGTGATATTAGTTTTAACTTCACACACTAGCTTTAATTCAAAGTCTAGTCGTTTAACTGTGACAGTCCTTTGACGACATATATTTAAATTTGTTCTTGTCACGATATAGCTAAACATTGTCTGTGTGACGTTAATTGATACTCACTCACTCACTCACTCACTCAAGCTGACATGCAATTCATGTTTTTAAAGGTCCCGATAAAACCCCCTCACTCATTGAGAGGTTTAAAACAATGCAATGTAAATACATTTGAGGTTATTATGCAGTGTTTAAGAGCGCAGTTCATTCCGTACATGGAAATAACATTTTCTCTAGTATGGTATCTTCGGGCGTATCTCCTCAAAACGATGATCGTTGGCTCGTTGTGATTGTCTTTGTCTACAACATGTAGTATTACCAGAGTTTATTGAGAAAGCTGCTTTTGCAAATATCTAATGCATGCATATAAACTATATACATATTACTTAAATTACTATGTTAAGGTGTGATTCTCTTACAGTACAAGTATGTTTTCAGTGCTTTGTTAGATATCATTTGCTCTGCAATAGACGATTAGGTGCACTACCGATCAAAGTCACGTGACAACGTATCCCAATATTCGACCACGTCTCTGAAACTTGAACATTTTCGTCCAACAAACACTGTTTTGTGTAGCCCGCAGTGTGTGGAGAGTACTTATTTCGCTGTCATATTTATACAGTGTTCGGACCATTAGAAGGATGTGATCATTTAACGTATCAACATATCGTTCCTTCGTTACACAATGGCGGCACTCCACATGTGAAATTGGGGATATGTTTTGAGAGTTTGTAGTCATGCTTCACGGTATATCTTTTGTCCACATTTTCACACAGAAAGGCAGACAGAATTTTCATGAGAAAAGAAAACATTATCTCATTCTTGATTTTCGTGTGTTCTACACAAGTGTAAAAGTCTTTCGTTTTAAACAGAGGAATAGCATGTCTACTAGCTTTCATGTCACACCCCTTTCAAAATTATCTAGGATCAGCTTTCTTTTCACTGTTTTGTATTCATGTTATTCATTTCGGCCATTTTACATGTATTGCACGTTTTCACAGTGTTTCATGACAGAAGGAATAGGATCATTATCATTTTCACAATGAGCATGGCAGCTTATAGTTGCAATTCTTTTGGCCGTTTACTTTTGATATTCCTCTATAGAAATAGTGTACTTAAGGGTGTTCACGAAACGTCTGATGCTCAACACATTGTACTTTTAAGCTCGTGATATAAATATATCTTTTAGCTGCTAGTAGAGTGTGATCAAGGAACTTGCGTCAGGTATCAATACTCAACAGTATCTCAAATTCTTTTCACTTCTGCGGTCAAATCTGCCATGTCAAGGAAGGAAGCTGTCTGTTGCACCAGAGGAGATACCTCTTGGTGTATTAAGGTTCATTCGCAAGCGTACAATTGCTGCCTCCCATCTTGAGTACCTTACGACATTATATAGCACCTATTTTAAAAATCTATTATCATCATTAGGAAACAAACAATTCTCTTTTGAGTTCATCAAGCACCAAGCTGAACATGTGTTTGCTGCTAAGGCCACGAGACCTTCGTAAATGTCCATTGATTTGACTTAGTGCCTCGTTGTTTTTTGACTGCAAATTAAAATAAATTTAAATCAGTACGTAAGTGTTTTGGCCATATTATGGCCATACATGTAAGGTCCATTCTTCTTGATATAAAGTATACTGATGTGTAGTATTCACTGGATTGCACAAACATGATACGTGTAAAAGATTGATTGGTTTGTTTACTTGTTGATTAACGCCGGATCAATTGTCAAGCTATTTGACGGCGATCTACACCAGACAATCCAGTGATTGACACCATGAGACTCGATCTACTCGGTGTAGACTCTATGATATGCACCAGCCAGGTCAGCAACCCTGCCCGCCCTTTCGTCGCCGCTTACAAACATGGATTGCTGAGGACCACTTCTTTGGCCGGATCATCACCAGATTCTAATGTTGTCTGCTGGAGATATAACAGAATATGAAAAGAGTTTCTTATAGTTGCCAGTGCTGAATGTACACCAATAAGGGTTGTATTTATACAGCCAGTGACGTGTAAACGAAGAATGACAAATAAAAGAGATAGAAACATTTTAATTCATATCAAATACATCACAGGTATAAATAATGAATGCAAAACCACGAGGGTGAACATCCCTGATATATACATCATGTTGTGACAAAATATACAATACTTTGTATTTTACTGCCCTTATTTGAAAAGAAACCCAATACCACTCAATAATCGTTGTCAAACACACTTACTAACAGCACAATGTTCATGATAGTCATAGGCATCGGTTCATGGACAATAGATATTCCCAGAGTGTACTGCTTTCGTTGTCTGATAAACGAAAAGGCAACACAGTCACCCGAATCAGCCGAAGTACATCAAGGAAGTATATCTCTTATAGTAAGAGACCAGAAAAAGCATTTAATGGTGTGAAAGGTTATGAACAGGAATAACAGATATCTTACAGTGGAATGTATGTACATGTGACAACTGTGAAAAATATTATATGGGCAACCATTGCTCACATATACTGAATTAAATGCGTGAAAATGCTGACAAGGCAAATCAGTGGTGTACAAAGACGATGCCTGTGATGTTTCTGGGCACAATCTATTCCATACACATCCAACACTGACGCATAAAACGAAGTCTTCTTCTTGTAAGATCTCGATTCAACGTCGATGACAACCCTTTATCTATCTGATCTTCTTCTAAATTAGAACTTGATATCGTTCATATTTCATACACATAAAACATGTTCATTTTCATCATACATTTCATATCACGTGTAGTATCAAGAACAAAACAATGGAATGCATGCAGTACATTGATTCTGTCCTGACGCCAAGCCTCGATCAGAATGAATTCAGTGCAGCCATATTGGCTACATCTATGTCTATTCGAAAAGTCTGATATTTCATTCCAGTAAATATTATTAACCTGCCACCTGGGCCTAGACTTTCGAAGCTGTCTTAGTGCTAAGATAGTCGTAAGTTAATGTTAATGTATCGCACTTACAACTATCTTTGCACTGAGAGAGCTTCGAAAATCTAGGCCCGGGTCTACTAGAGTTCGTTAGATTTTCACAGTTTAGGTATTATAATTAGAAGACTGCGTGTTAAGGTTAGTGTTAATATTTTTCACGTCTACCATTATAAGTCCATCAACTTTATACTCTTTTATAAGGTCACTTCATTTGATTTATCCTCCCGCGCCATCCTATATTAAACGTACGAAAGGTCTCTTTCAAGAATATATGAATTTCAGAGGTGGATTGGTGAGAGCATATATCGTATAAATAATACTGGAGTCTTTATAATTGTAATTTTATCTGTTGATACTATTCTGCTCTTTCTCCAACGTGCCAGTGGTTTACTGCTATTTATAAGCCTTTTACTCGTATTGAATACCCACTGTCTTTCCAGTGTGTGTTAATTTTGACCACACATTATTCAAATACTTCTCAGTGACTTCAATACATATGTGTTGGCCTGTTTATTTTTATATGTACTTGACTACTTTATTTCATTGTACCGTTGTCCTTCCACCTTGCTAATTTACACGTTGTCCATCGACTCAGCCATCCGGCAGTAGTGGATCTCTTTGTATAAGACATTTATTTTTTCATCAACCGCGGGAAAACTGATGAGTTTTTCATTTTTCATATTTTGGCAACACTAATACTTTGGTCACACTGTATTCATTTTCTGACATTACAAAGTAAAGTAAACCGTCCATGGATATTTGGATAAAAAGGGATATGAAAACACAAACTGGATTCATTGTCATAACTCATTTGATAATTCACTGAAGGTATACCGGTTTTGTAAAAAAGTAAAAACAATACACAGTAGGACAAAAAAGTTCGTATCTACAAAACTATAGATCAAGTCAAAAACTCACAAACAACAGATTATGAAGATTTGGGGAGATAAGATATGATGTACGTTTCTTCATGTCAGGATGTAAACTTGTCAAGCAATAAATTGACGATCCCAAGCGATGTTTATGTATATAATTAGCAAAAGTTACAATTTTTTTTAAAAATCACAAAAGAAGATCAGTACGATAGTGCAAGTTGTGAAAACGTGTATACATCAGTCAGTCTGCATATTTACTGATCAAGTTCTTTTCATTTTAAGTCATTTTAATCATATTATTGTAATCAACCTTTTCATCGATCTCATTTTTTGTCAAGGTTTTTATCTGTTTTTTTGAAAAGGCAACATCATACATCAAAAGAAACTTCTTTTCTTTGTTGCTATGATTCCAGATGTTTATAATAACCTTTGAAATTTAACAAACACCATATTTCACTGTATTTGTTGTATTTAATTTCTTACAACATGCGGTGCTTGTGATCTGGTCCTATTTTCATAGCTCAGAGCTGCGATCATAGAGTCTCAACTCAGAAATAGTAATAACGTTCGCCTTAGCCCTCAGATTGCTTTGGAAAAGTGGACCCTGATCATTAGATGTGTAAGGACACGTGTATCGGCGAATACACACACCTTTCGTCTTAAGTAAGTGTTAATATTAAAATAAATAATGTCCTAAACAGGACAATTACGTTTTTCAAGCAAGTGACCCCGAACGTTTTCCACCATTAACAAGTCGTGAATAACAAATTAATACACACTCGAGTTCCCAAAGAAAGTAGCTGAAGGATTTTTTCAATACCTCAGTATATTTGGATTCCTGAAATGGATTCCTAAAAATGCGTACTAAAAGATTTTTACAAGACATTGTTACATTCCTGTTTAGCATCTTGTCAGAACCAGTGTTCGTGGGGGGGTTTTTTCACTAGAAACACTCAAATCATCCATATCTTTATTACTAAATATCCGCTGAAAGCAGAATAGATTGCAGGACTCTGACTATATCATGAGCAACTTTCAACCACATGCAAATTCCATGTAGAACGTATCCCAAGTCACCAACGTTTATCGTTCGAACCGGTGTTACCTACTGTGTCTCTTTTTTAACCATCTGTGTGTCTTTTTTTTATCTTGTCACGAATTAACCAATTATTCAATAGGGTACATAACCAACTATACCCCTATTGATTTTTTCCACCGGGGAATATATATACCTGAACGGCCTTAACGTTGCATGTTAAGAACTCATCCGGAACGGTCAGGGTAAGAGTTGGTCTACAGCAACCGATGCTTGGCGTAAGATTCGACAAGGTGACTGACTTCAAACATCGCATGACGTATAGGATCTGGATATTGACTTTACCTTCAGAAAATTATGTGATAATGTAACGACTCGCTTTTGTTTTGTTTCTGTTTTGTCTGGTGTAAAATTTGCAAGAATATACTTGACATATGCCTGATTTAAACATTCCACTTATGACCTTATATACTCTGGTAAATTATCTAAAGTGCGACATAATTTAATTCGATGAATAGTTAAACAGTAGTCATATATTTAACTGTATATATCACAATAGTTAAATATTCTGAGAAATGTTTGAAGGACACGTGATTCTCTAAAGAAATAATTGTCATAAAGTGAAGGGCAAACATCATCTGCATATCGGCACCGTCCTTTCTTTATGCCATTAAAAGATCGGTATGCATATATGTGATGTATAATTCATCTCGAAGAAATCCTTCCATTATCAAATGGGATTAATAAACAGATTACAACTCCATTCGGCGATAAAGATCCATGATTCAATGAAAGTCCCATGCATTTCAGCGAAGGATCCCATGAAGAATGTTATAAAGAATTAACGAAGGTTCCTTAAAAGATTAAACGAAGAATCAAATGTTGGATTCCATGAAGGATTCCCATGAACATCTCATTAAGCAGACACTGAGGAGTGTAATAATTGAACACACGATCTGAATATAATGCTCATGTCAGCAGCACGATTGTTAGAATAAAAATTAACCACACCCATTGAAGCAGTAAACAAATAGTTTACAACAACGATAAATACATTGCGTTTAAACACATATTCCGAAATCGCTTTACTCCACGTTTCCCTGAATTATATTTCCACATAAAACACTCAAGGTTATTCACATCCAGCTGAGATTTCGATAGTTTCACGTAAAGGTATGAACAATGGATCGCACGGTTGATTACAGAAGCATTAGTAGGTGTTCATGGTACTAGTTATCATCACATAATGGTAATGCTGCATGCATCCCTGCACATGGATGTCTATATATGAGAAAATTCACAACTTCAACTTCTTCTGTTCACGTTATCACACATAGAACATGCTCTCCTGAAAGGCATTCGTTGTACTGCATAACCACTGAGCACGAGTGATGAGCACACACAGACATTACATTGAAAACAACATCTTCCTTGGCGTTGCTGATTGCCCACCGCTGCTGGGAGTGCGCTCACCGTCTTGGAGCGTGGAAAGGTTGAACAGCGATGGCATCAAACGCTTGAACTTTTTATTCATTCCGAAATATATAAGTGGATCGAGGATGTGAGATGCTTTGGCACAGAGGGCTGGCACGAGTGAAACATACATGGGAATTGTGACGTTGGAAGCAAAGGCTTCAACCATACTGACGACAGCGTAGGGCGTCCAGGCGAGAACGAACACAGACAGCATTAGAATCGTTACCTGGAAAGAAAGCATTTTGCTACATTACCTAAAATGTACATGATTATCGCATAATGTTTAAAATGAAAAAAAAACATATTGCTTTCTTGGTGTAAAAATCAAGATGAATAATATCAACATCAAGCGAATTGTTATTACACATTTTGATTTTCCTTTGACTTCATTGTTCCACGAACAGATACACAATAATCACTGATACACATTTTAAGGACGAATAGACAGGATTGCAATGTGCGATGTAGTTTGCTGATGGGGCAAAGCTTTAGTTAGATATTCGGAATGACCATTGTCTTTGTAATCCTGTTTATGTTTAGGAGCAGAGAGACAACATCCTCTTCATATGATTAACAATCAAAGTGTCATATGTGATTTTTGAAATAAAACGTTTCAATGACATTTTACAAAATAATCTTCAGCAAAGACAGGATGACGGGAATATTGCATAGCGCATGTATAATATTGAGCTGGAGCTTGAATGGCATTGATACGTATTATCCTTAACAGAGAATTTGTGGATGGCATTTTCTTTAGTTATGTAATTTATGTTAGCATACTCATCAATCTACCCAACTGGGATAGGATGGCATGTGTCAGCCAGGTCAGCGAACCTGGGAGCCAGTTAGTCACCCCTCACAATAAGCATGGGTTTCTGAAGACCACTTCCAACCCCGAACTTCACGGGTCCCTATATACATACAATCTAGGAGTAATACAACGTTTCGGGGTATATACCTACTCCTTCATAAGGTTTAGCCACGAAGGGGTAAGAACTCCGAAAAGTTGAGTTCCTTATAACGAGGAAGTAGGCATCCAGAATTTCTCACTTATCACGTAGGGCTAGCAGTCAAGAAAGAAGACAATGCAAGAAGACCGTACTTTCAGTAGACGAAGCTCCTGCAATGACCAGTGTTTCCAACGTGTGTTTTGCTTCCATCGTAGCATTTTCTGGCGGGTTGCCGTGCTTATGTTTGTTATGGAGATGTAACTGAATGCCATGGCCGAAATGGGCAGCGCCAGGCAAAACACGAAACTGCTTAAAAGGTACGACTTGTTTGGGTGACTCCACAGAAGAGTACAAGAGAGGCCATATCTTTCTACATCGTACATGCCCCAACCGGCCAGCGGAGTGATTGCCCAAAACAACGCATAGGAATGAATTACTAGGAGGCTGGTGAGGACTTTCCATCGGTTGTGCACTTGAACTGGAAAAAAAAGAAAATAAATAATTACTTAGATACTAACTAAAATGAATTTCGTTCAAAATCAATATTCGTAGTCCGGGTAGATTATTATGCATTACCAATGACCGTTTCAAGAAAATTATTCGACATCATTTTTGTTGGTACGAGTTTAGAAACTATGCTGGTCAGTTGTTCCGCACAAGCATCATGAAGGAGAAATACGTGACATATGCCATTGTGACGATAAGTATTCAATTCACTGTTCTGTAAATTATTGTTATTATTATTTTTATTATGCATTGAAAAGATTATATCAGCCATCATCATCATGTGTCAATGTCATGCTATGCTTTTCCTGGGTCTGTAAATGATTATTATGTATTGGAAAGATTTATTTGTCAATGTGATGTTAAACGTTTCCTGGTTCTGTAAATGATTATTATTATTGAAAAGATTCATGTGTCAATGTCATGTTACACTTTTCCTGGTTCTTTAAATGATTATTGTTATGCATTGAAAAGATTCATGTGTCAATGTCATGTTACACTTTTCCTGGTTCTGTAAATGATTATTGTTATGCATTGAAAAGATTCATGTGTCAATGTCATGGTAAACCTTTCCTTGTTCTGGAATTCTTCACAGTAATGTTATTCTGTTGGTTACGTTTCCCGAAGACTGAAATAACTCTCTGTAAACACCCATTGAACCATTGAGTGTTACGTTTCCCGTTGCCCTGATGCAGATCATGTGTCCTTTGAAAGCGTTAAATAAGCGTAAGAAACAGTTGAATGTAAACACAATATACCATCTTAACTGAGGTCAGTCTATTGTCTGCGTGCCCATATCGATTTACAACGTAGACATGAAGACGATAGGCAGTCCTCTGTAGACATGAATCGTAGGAGAACACAATTAATCACACGAAAATAATTCCATTAATTCCCTTGTAAGTGAGTGAGTGTGGTTTTACACAGATTTTAGCAATAGTCCATCAGGGGCCACCAGACCTGGGCTTCACTTTACACCCATGTTGAGCATTGAATCCCGGTCTTTGGCGTGACGTTATTGCCGTGGTTTGGCTTTAACCATTAGGCTACACTGCGCCAAGCATACATTGAGTACACACTGTTTGTTTGTGATGGTCATTCCCGAGGTCGGTCGTAGAATGAGCTAAACATGGAACTAATTCGAGTTAGATATGTACGTTTGGAATTTTGTTTGTTGTTTAAGGCCACACTAAGCAATACACCAACGTTACGACGGCGTGCTGTAAACAGTCAAGTCTGGACCAGACAATCCTGTGAACAACAGCATGACATCGTCGGTATACAGTTGGGAAACATGTGTCAATCAGGCCACTGACCACCTGATCCCATTAAGAGCTTCTGACGACAAGCATGGGTTGCTGAAGAAATCTGACCCGGGTCCTCACGGGTACAAATATCAAGCGACAAGAAGCGTTCACACAATCATACGATTTCCCAACTTTAATAACAACAGTGTCCATTGTATTTAAATATTACAATTTTGTACGAATCAGTGAGTGAGTTTAGTTTTTCGCCGCATTCAGCAATATTCCAGCTCTTTTGCGGAGGTATGTGACTAATCGAGTCTGGACCAGACAATCCGGTGATCAAGAACATAAGCATTGATCTGCGCAGTTGGGAACCGATGACATGTGTCAAGCAAGTCAGCGAGCCTGACCACCCGATCACATTAGTCACCTCTTACGACAAGCACAGTCGCCTTTTATGGAAAGCATGGGTTGCTGAAGGTCATTTCTACCCGGTACCTTCAAGGGTTCAATTCTGTACGAACTGACGATGTCAAGCACATGGTATCCCACCCAGAGGTGGTTGTTATCACAAATGTACGCAAGTCAAATCAAATTCCGAACCTTTACACAAGTTTACAGTACCACAGTGGTCTGTTCACATGCATGTGGGACAGGCAAGCAAATATTTCATTACAACAGTTGTACGAAGACGCCCTTAACAAGACACCAGGCCAGACACATCGATCTAATTATCTAGCCAATAACAGCAAGCATCGGGGCGATAGGACTAAACCTAGTTGTCTACATCCCACAGGGACATGGCCTACTGACCTAATGCTGGCCTCTTCACTGAGATGTAACGGACGATGCTCATCACCCCGAGGGTTGTCATGCTGTTCACCCCGAAGTAGAAGCCAAGAAACCCATTAATATCACATCCTGCAGCAGAATTATACATACTAAAACATATGCCACACATAAAGTCTTTAAGAGAAATATTGCTGAAAAGTTCAAGGTCAGTGCCATTATAGTATGTATATTATGATAATACAAAAGATTAGGCAAGTTTTTTCTGTAATGATTTTGAAAATGTAGAATGTACAACGATGTGGAAAATTCTGTTTGCTGTATAACATTGCATTTAGCAATATTCCACTATTTGGCGGCTGTCGATAAATAATCGAGTCTGAACCAGATTATCCGGTGATCAACAGCAACTAGGGAAGAGTTTACTGTCATGATTTTGAAAATGTAGAATGTACAACGATGTGGACAATTCTGTTTGTTTGCTGTTTAACAACATTGCATTTAGCATTATTCCAGCTATTTGGCGGCTGTAGCTAAATAATCGAGTCTGGACCAGATTATCCAACGATGTGGACAATTCTGTTTGTTTGCTGTTTAACAACATTGCATTTAGCATTATTCCAGCTATTTGGCGACTGTAGCTAAATAATCGAGTCTGGACCAGATTATCCAGTGATCAACAGCATTCTGATCATCGATCTGCGCAAATGGGATACGATCCATGCCTGTTGTAAGAGGATAGCTACCGGATAGTAGCTCAGACTCACCGATTTGGATCACCCGTGTCATTGTATTCCAGTTGAGTAGATCGATAGTCATGTCGTTGATCACTGGACTGTCTGACCCAGACTTCATTATTTACACACCGCCGCCATGTAGCTGGAATATTGCCGTGCGCTACGTTAAATATCAAAACCCTGATTCGAAACTGAACCCGGTTCCTAGTCCTCTAGAGAACACCTTGTCCTTCATACCTACACATTGCCTCTGTTACAGTGTGAACGCGTTCAGGTTGTCCATTCTATGACGTGAGGTCCAATTCACCATGGACTGAAATATTTTTGTGGGTGCGGTCTTACCTATTTTCCCAAATGTCCACCTATGTGAAAAGGTGGCAGCGATGGTCATCGGGTAGCCCATGAGCGGATGTCCGAGGTCCGAGATGGCTAGATTGACTATATAATAATCACAGGCAGTAAAAGACCTCCGCAGACGGTATGCAAGGCATATGACGAGTGTGTTGAGAGGAATAGCAATGAGGTCTGAAACAAAGGAAGAAGTAAATATAAATGTAAATTATAAATGGTATAAATCGTATATAATTTCAACCTTGGATCGTCATTTTTTCAAACTTTATTTAAAATTCGCATTGTTTCCATTTGGCGAAATCTTACATTGGTTCAAACGCCTTGGGGACATTCATGTTTGTTTTGCAGTGCTTGTCAGTGAATCTGGGTCCGTATTCCCGAAGCGTTCGTAGTACTAAGAAGTATTAACTTTAATCGTAACCAGTACTAGTGTGTTAAAAATGGGGCTCCGTAGGGCTACGAGCGTTTCGAGAATAGCAAGTCTGGACCTAGATTTTCGAAACTCGGTTAGCGCTAAGATATTCGTAAATACCATGCATTACCATTACCTTACGACTTTCTAAAGGCACTTCTAAAATCTAGGACCTGGTTCTTAACTTCATTATTCGTAATATTTTCATTAAATCATTACATAGATTGATGCGGGATTGAAACCAGTCATGAGGCGCTGATGACAAACCTAGAAACATAATCAACCGGGATTGGAACCCACGGTCCTAGGATCCCGGTTTGCCACAGGGACGCAACTCTGTAACGACTGGACCAACCCAGATTCAGCACTGGGAAAGAGGTGAAACTCCTCCATACTGAAAGAAAGCGACAGAATCAATAACCTCAGTCGACAACACAGTCATCTGATGATGACATCGGGTGTTCCCGAGAGAGATTCTGATATCGCCAAACCATTTTTGACTTCCGGGTATAAGTAGGCATACGAAAAGTAACAGTTGTTCTGTGAGGTCACTGGACCACATGGTGTGGTCAGCCCCAGTGCTATTTGGGTATCACACTACTCTCATGCTATTAACCACTCGCCGAACTCACTAAGCAGGACACATAGCTCAACTATTATGGCGTCAAACAACAATTCACATATCCGGAAGCAGTGACAAACTGCGCCATGAAGAGGCTCTCGTGGATCTTTGTATTCTTTATTTTGAAAAAAAATCACGTAATCAGCGATACAGTTAATAGGCCCTGATACCATCCACAATTTATTTTTTTTAAAATGCAAGCATTTTTTTTAAAAAAATACTGAATGTACACCATTTCTTGTACTGACATTTTGTTGTACAATGGACACCTGGCCTCAAACAACCCATACCTGGCACGAGAGGCAGGTGTACTGGCCGTAAGAAGACCCAAGCTGATGAATTGGTCGATTCATGTCATCGTATCAAAAATTAAGAAGAACTGTTTGGATTCAATCACTGGATTGTCTGGAACAGACTAGATTGTTGGCAACACCTCGTCAGCTGGATTACCCTTCTGTGCAGCGTCAAGAAAACGTCAAAGTGTTATCGTGTCGCTATTCATACCAGATATGTGCCCAGAATAGACACACAATATGAACTCACAGGTTCTGTATTCATGTATTCTGGAAAATATTTGTTGTCATTCTACTGACAATGAAAAATAATCATTAACCTATTGGAATGCATTGATCATGACAGTGACACGGAAGACCTCTGTGACTGATACAGCAATGGACACATGTAGCAAATTGCCGAGCAATGTGGCGTTCGTCACATTAACCGCGTTCCGATAGGACCAATGTCAAGGTCGATAATAACTGGCCGTTAGCGGAACCATGGAAATGATAGTATCGCTTCCTTTCCGGGATGAAGGTTGATGAAGTAGAAACCACCTCCGGTGGTATTTGTGTTGCAGATTAAGTTCATCCAATTATTCGATAGGCTTCTGGGACCTGTCGTTCATTGAGACATTTCCTGCAACATGTATTCAGCTGACTTTTTTTCAACCTACAGATGACACGACAACCTGTAAATAATTTAGTATCTCAAAACCAGTGGCTGATATTGTGAGCACCTCTTTAGAGTAGCATAACACGCAATCCCTTGAAAAATGTAACTTTACTTTGTTCGCAGGAATGTTTTACTTTGAACCGCGTTTACTTCAGCATGGTGAACCGAGATTCGAACTCACAATCATATTAGTCTAGTGTATCTACTTTAAACGACAGGGGCGTCCATGTCTCATAATAGTGAGTGAGTAAGTTGGGTTTTACGCCATTTTTAGCAATATTCTAGCAATATCACGGCGGTTGACATCAGAAATACCCTTCACACTATCTACCCATGAGGACAATAGAACCCGGGCTTTCGGGGTGACGAGCGAATGCTTTAACCACTGGGCTACCCCGTCGCATGAAAACAATGAACAACTGATATTCGTAGAATGGTATTATGGAAAGGGTTGCTTGACATATACAGCCCAGCGGGATTTGTGCTGGAAAGTGAAAGTAGTTCGATATAATACAATACATTTCAATTTGGAAAACAATGATTCATTTCCGTAAAATAATATTTTCGTTCTTCACTGACAGCAAATCGATGGGCACTCCAGTAATAAAGTACCAGTTTTGTCTAAGGCTAGGCAACATATCATTTCACTGACAACATATAAGGAGAAAAAAATATATATGTGTTTTTTCTTCGAGAGGTTATTGGAATATATGACCAAGGATACATTTAAATACTTTTTCGGTTCGCTGTTCCTGACAGTTCCTGCTGTAGTGTGTTGATGAATATGATCAATGTTCAGTATTGACATTCATAGATCACAGGTATAAGTGACACATTTGATGGGACTAAATTTCACAACTGGTTGATTATGACGGTAAATGTCTTTATCGCTATGTTTAAATTGAAGATAATGTTTTGATAAAATAACCTTCAATGTTTGCACTATTGAAATATATAGTTTCTGATTGCGTTGTCAGAAGAAGAGATGAAGACATGTTGTTCGGCATTAATTTTATAGTTGTACGTTAAACAGGAGAGGGGTAAGGTAACCTAGTGTTTAAAGCGTTCTCTCGTCAAGCGGAAAATCCGGGTTCGATTCTCTATATGATGAAATTACACGTGTAAATCTTTTCCAGTTCCTCGTTTAGCTCATCGAAGGGTCCAAGTCAGAAATGACCAACACAAACAATGTGTACTCAGTGTATGTCTGGCACAGGGGAATCAGGACGCCGGGTGGCCGAGTGATAAAGCGTTCGCTCGTCCGACCGAAGACCCGGATTCGATGCTCCACGTGGGCATAATACAATCACCTTAGGAAACGTAAACAAATATCGAGGTTACATCAACCCATTTCCGTGCATATTCGAGCTAAAGAAGTACTACCACCAAGTACCAGATGACCTGCCATTGGCACCGGGGTACATTTCAATGTACCTCGCTTGTAAGTGAGTACACTGAAAATAATAAAAGAGCGCTTAGCCAATCAGAAAACGACATTTTTGTGTGAGGTAAGATAATGTGCAAAGGCCATGTTGGGTGTCCCTGCCTGGTTTTGCTGGAATCTTGCTAAAATAGCTGCAAACCCATTACCTCTTGTTAACTACAATGACATGGCGTTATAGGGTGGTCAGTAAATAGAGTCATGATATGAAAAGGTTCTTGATGGAATTTACATATCAACTGAACCAAACATTTTTATGTCATAATTATTACATACGTGCATTACCTCTGAACTTAGAAAACATGGTTCCATCTTCTGTCTCCTGTCGGTAAATATTATTCCTCGTCTTTAAATAACGGCAAAATGTTACAAAGGATAAGACACATTTACAGAGACTTCAAGAGGTTAATTAATTCTATTTCCAACATATTGTTATTCCTTATAACCACATTTATATTCTTTCAATCTGAAATATCAAAGATCAATGTTTGTACAAAATGGTCTTTATGGTCAAATGTTAATGAAACCTTTGGGCAGAAATTACTGTTCAATCCAGCTCGATGTAGAATATGTCTGACAAATATTAACCTCTTCAGATACACAATTGGTCATTGTAAGAAAATTCAACAAAATATTATAAAGCAAAAGTTAAAATGATGTCTAGAATGAATGACTGCAACCTTAAACAGTGTCAACTGACATTGCTAAGACAAATTAATAGATCTATATTTTGATACTTTGAAATGTCTTGCTTTTTCCGAGGCATATTTCTCGTTCTCACTTATTTACACTTCTCCAGAAATGTTTTCTTATCAACAAGGAAAGTTGGTTTATATGTTTTCATTGCTCCCAAGGTTTCATTTCAATTTCTGTATGGCTGTACAGAGTTACATGTAACAGAATTTTCTTAATCCCGTTGGAAATTCTTACAGTGCATTTCTACACTGCTATCGGGAACCGGCTGTTTGAGATGAAGTCATAGTTTGATTAATGTTTTCAAGTATACAATTATACCTGGTTGATTTTCAACTTCATTCCTCTTCTAATAGTACTAAAATGTTTTGGGTTTTTTTTCGTATTTGGCGTTCTTCACTCGCTCTTTTACCTCTTGTTCATTTGCACCCAATTTAGTTTTTCCGTATGCTAAATGACAAATGCGAGAAATCCGAAAATCATGAGAAATGTCAGAAATGTGGGAACTGATATGAGAAATAAGAAATTCAAACACATGGAGGGTCTTAATACATACAACTGTAGTTTATATTTCCCTTTCCTTTATACAACCGGTATCAAATATTCCTTTGGATTTAGTGACAAATGTCTGATTCAGTTTGTCCACAATATGATTTTCATGCGTGTGTGGGTTGTGAAATATCATAACACAACTGATGTCAGATAAACACAGGGTAAGTTGGTTCCCACAGTGAGCACATGAGAAATGTGCAAAACATGTAAAATTTGAAAATTGAATTTGAATTTGATAATATGAGAATGTGAGAAATATGAAATTATGAGACATGTGAGAATATACAAATGTGACAAATATGACAAATCTGCGAAATTAGAGAACCATGAAACATCTGAAATAATGTGATAAAAATGAGACATGAAGAGCAGGGGATGTATGGGGCTTGCTGATAATCCGTCCCATCAGCTCCCGTGATCTATAACTTTATCCTGCCAAATTCTTCCATTTTCCATGAAGCATTATTTTGGGGATCCCCGTTCTAACGGAGATTTATCCTTTCAAACGGTTTAAAATCATCGTTCAAATCCCGCTAAAACATGGTCTTATGGTCTGCTCGAACTGTTATATAGTCAAATCCCGCAATGCCGAACTTACAATTGTTTCATTCATTTATGTTCATCACGATTGACTTGGCGCTCACTTCTGCACCAGTACTATACATCCTTATGGTCAATAATAGCAAAGCTTGTAAAGACATCTTGTGTGAAGTAGGGCCGGCTTTGAGACGAATTAGGGCGACTTTTTATCTGCGGAGTGATTCTGATTCACATCTGACATCGATTTTGCAGCAGTAGTCGCACATTGTGATATCCCCTAAGAGACCCTAGGAACTTCGACCTTTCAGGAATACCTGAATAGGCTTTGAACACGTCCCTGCATGAGGGGCACTCGTTACAACGTTTACAACGTTTAGCCTAACGAGACGTGACCTTGACCTTGTCGAAATCTGTGTTAAATTTGCTGATCGTGCAGTCCAGGGCTTCCTTTCACAGGGCACGAAGGTGATCGTAAGTCACTAAGGTAACCTTATTGCAAGGTTGATGAATGACATTTAAGGTTAACCTTCGTAAAGGCAGCTTCTTGGGAGCCCCAGCTACTTTTGTAAGGGCTCTATGCCAAAACCAAGTTGGGGGCCATTGGGGAGCAATGCACCGAGGACCCAACTTCGGGTGTACCTCAGGGTACCATGTACGAAGTCCAAAAGATCTTTTACGGGTCATTTCTGTAGTATGCATCGCCATGACTTTATGCAAAACTGACAGTCTGCCAAACCACAAGGACGATCTTGATCTAGTGGTGTTTTTGGTATATTGGAAGTGATGAGAAACCACACTCACTCACTCATTGTACGCCTCCTGCTTTGTCTTGTACTCATGAACAGCTTTTCAGACGCTGACCGGGAACATCGACCCGCTCGACATTGAGTATGCGTTGATGCAATGGCCTTCACTCTTCTCTCACACACACTGCCATGGTGTCTCAAATGGTGATTTTCATGTATGGCTCCAACTGATATCTCCAAGGCATTTTGGAGGCGGTGAGAAAGTCCCGTGGTCAACGCGTTTGCTCGTCACCCCAAAGACCAAAGACGCTGGTTCGATTTACCACATGTGAACTATGTGTGAAGTCCATTTCTGATGTTCTCCGCGGATTATTGCTAAAAACGGCGAAAAACCAAACAGACAAGTAATTATGGTCCAAATACGTTCAAAAAGTGTGCTTTCGAAATTCATTCTCAGCTCCATGGGGAGTATGCAGCATAAACTGTGCCTGTGTGGAAGGTTGATAGGACCATTACCATCTCATACCCACTCACTGTTTGGTAATATTCTGGCGGCATAAGGCATATTCTGGAGAATGTCACTTGACACCATATCGTTCTGCATAAATGTACAAAAGGACCGTAGCCTAGGAAACTATCAGGAATAAAACTACAGAACATGGTCACCCATCCGCTCACTCTCCGCCACCAGCGCTGCTTATGGCCAGAGTGTGAAAATGTTAACATTTGATTCCCTAAACTCCTATTACCAAAATTAAACACATAGACTTTTTCATACACTTTAACATTCTGTTTAGATTTCCATCGCTTATCATCACACTTTTACCTCTGATCCGAATGTTATTTGTTCAAAATAGATTATTAACTATTGTAAGAATTATTTCCCCCTTTCCTTCTACTTTACTATACCATTCATATAAGTAGTCAGCTGATTGGCAGTGTAACATGAACATCTTTAGCTAGATAAATATGCCCTAATGACAAGACTTGCCCGTGGCTATTTATAGATATCTTTGACGTCACGCATCTCATTCGCTACAATTTGTATGTTATTTCAATCCATTCAAGCACAAATGTTAAAAATGGTATCGTTAGAACCCCCAAAAGAATTGTCACGAGCAAAGGAATCAAAAACATCTTGCCCGAAGCAAATGTGATTCAGAACAAGCCGAGTTATAAATGTCTGTGTGTTTAAAAATATGTTCTGTGACGTCACAGAGGTCAATGTTGTCTCAGAATAACACTTATACAACTTATTTATTTTTAAACGCCTACAAATCCTAGAGTGAGTCGTTAATAAGGCAATCTTCCATTATTGAGGTCCAATGAGAAATCGTACTGTCTACATCGTGCTGTACTTCAATTCCACTGTGTAATACGACTGAGAACAAACCAAATGAGTATTGAATAAACAATAAACTGTTACTGCTAACCTGATATAGCGACTTATCTGATAACCTAAAGACCATTATCGACAATCTATTGCAATAGCACTTCCCATATCACAAGATCCGGTTAGAATTCATCCTCATTAACGAATGCTTGTTGTTAAAGGGATTGTATGTTAAGGCACCCCCCTGGCACATGGCACATGTCATCTTATCCTAATTGTATAGATCCGTGTCCACGCTGTTTACAAGCCGCCGCCATATATATTTGGCTGGAATATTGCTTAGTGCGACTTGGAACAACTAACCAACGAACAAATAATCCAATATCACATATTTTTAACAATCAAACTTTCCAAACGAATAATACCATTTACACGCAAACAGATCATATCATCATATCAACGTGAAGTCCGAGGAGTTTAAAGTGTCAGCTGATCCGATGTATCATTTTTCTTTTCTGGTTTAAACAGGATATGGCTGACAAAGTTTGATTTAAGAGCAAGTGAGTATGGTTATACAGCGTTGTTGGCAATATTCTAGCAACACAGTGGGGGGTGCATATTGTTAATATCATTTTGGGAATCGAGCCCGGATCGTCCCCTTGGCGTGCAAACGCTTTAACCACAAAGCTAACCAACGGCACTTTGGTTACACAAACACACTTCGAGGTGAGATATGTTATCAGGTTGACGTTACTTTGTAGCTTTAGTCAATGTGTGTGTGAGTGAGTTTAGTTTTACGCCGCACTCAGCAATATTTCAGCTATAAGGCGACGGTCTGTAAATAATCGAGTCTGGACCAGACAGTCCAGTGACCAACAGCATGAGCATCGATCTGCGCAACTGGGAAAACGATGACATGTGTTAATCAAGTCAGCGAGCCTGACCACCCGATCCCTTTAGTCACCTCTTACGACAAGCACAGTCGCTTTTTATGGCAAGCATGGGTTGCTGAAGGTGGACCTTCTCGGGTCCAGTCAATGTATCGAGACAGAATGTGACCCAAGAGGAAGTGAGCTTGACCTCATACTACATATATTCCTCTTTGTTAATACAAACATTCCTCTTCGTCAATGATGGTATTTATCTTTGTAAACAACATATTCGTCTTTGCTGATAAAAATTTTCTCTTTGCAATTGTGAATACACATGTCCGTCTTTGTGAAAAAGGCTTATTTCCTCTTCTTCTACTTTGTGAATACAGATATTCCTCTTTGCCAATGAGTGTATTATTCCTTGTGAGAAGAGCTGTTATTCCTCTTTGTGAATAAAAATAATCCTCTTGGTAAAAGAAATATTCCTCTGAACACCGATATGCCTTCTTGTCAGTAAAACATTTCTCCTAGATAATACAACTTTTCTCTTTGTGACCAAAGATATTTCTATTCGTGAATATGGATATTCCTTTTTGTTGACAAATATATTCCTTTCGTTGATGTAGATATTCCTTTTAATAATTTCACCTTTTTGTTAATATGGATTTATTTTAGGTCAGCAAACATACTACACTTTCGAAAATACCGATTCTCTCTGCACGATATAAGTCGCTGATAATCCGAAGCATCTCGGAGCATCAATCAGTGAATATACCTTCAGTAGAAATCGATTAGCAAGCTCAGTAATGTCAAGCAAGTTAATTTTTAGACTTTACGATCTGATCATTTAGCGACGTATCGATTTTGTAGGCTCAAACAAGGCATTATTCCTGACCAAACCTCGGCAGTAGAAATTATGTGTGATGATAAACAATGAGAGAAAACTATAAGTCTGTAGCAGACGCACCTGCTCATCTGAGACCGTGCCCATCAAGAACGTGATGCATTCTGTACACCATACATTAATGGCGAGGTGATATGAAATCGCTTGTTTGTAAAGGGCAAAATGTAAGATCTGTCCACAGAAAAATACTGCTGAATGACGATTATAGACACGATTAGTTTTATTGATAAACAAAAGGAAAACAGTTGAACAACCATGTCCGGCTCAATACGGCAACGTCAAAGGACATTGCTGACCTTGATGCTGACGGTGTTTTTCGACAGGGGTGATGTGACGTTTACATTCTGTATGCTCCTGTATATTGTGGTTATCTGTAATGTGTATTTTATAACTGCAGGGACATGAGTGGCACAGTGTAGTTGTGTCCCTTGGTCACGTCAAAAGTAAGGTGGCGTGAAATGGGATTGAACGTCATACTTAAAAAATCTCGCTCATATGACATGCATGTATGTGTATCGGTGGCTGCTTGTACTAACCCAAGCTTAAGTTAGTTTTAGAGTGCCAGCTCACCGAGATATTATGCCGCAATTAAACACCAACACCCCACTCAGACACATTATACTGACTCCGAGCCGACCAGTTCTTGTACCTATTTATGTCGAGCGGCAGGCAGGGACTATCATATGTTAACGTCTTTTGGTATGAAATGGCTGGGGGTCGAACCGCGACATTCCGCTCTCCGAGTGCACACTCTAACCAAAACACCACAGAGGCGGTTTCCTGAACCTAAGATCGTGGATTTTGTTACAGGGTTTGTCACTACCATTACCGTGGATGTGAGTCTCACCAAACTGTTAAGCGTCTTCTTTGAGTTGGATAATTTAAACGTCGCATCACCTTATGTCCTTTTCTGGTAAGCGCCATCGGCGTCACTTGAGGTTGTCATCCAACATTAAGCCGAAATACCGTAATATATATTTCAAGACAGCGTACAGATATATAACTGGTTCATTCCTGTTACACAAGAGCGTATTGGTGAATTCCTTTGCAGAGTTATAGGGTTCTCTAAACGCCTTCCTTTTGTTCATCAGACACTGGCCAATTACCAGTATGACAAACAGCAGGATAATAGTCTGAGAACAAATCGTATGGATTTACAACTTCTTTAATACATAAATATTTAAAAAGTTGTAAATCCATACCATTCGTTGTCATATTACCTACAAACTTCTAAATGCCAATCAATCATCTCAGCATAATAATCATGATCATTATTTGCTATTTCCATTTGACAGTACAGGTCCTTAGGTGACAACATAATACAGTATTAAGAAGCCACGGTATGTTCAGTAAATGTGTTAATTCACCAGTAAGAACTTTAAGGAAACAGGAAACCTACAAATGTCCAAACAATAAGAAACGGTCTCGTTGGACTTTGGTCAAATGTAGAAATTAATCCCTGTAGCCCTACTGGTTTGGGGACATTTCAATTTCAGATCCGCACGAGGTAATGAGATCTTCTCAGATGTATTAACGAAAGACGCATTCATGGCTTGCATTTCAGGGCCTCATGAAAAAAACTGGTTACATGTATATATAGGCCTTTGACGCCGAATTGTCTTCCCTGATGACATTTGATGTAAAAAGTATAAGCAGGTAATTTCTAATATTGTTTATAAAGGAAAGAGGGGAAAAAGACAAATGAGAAACGACAAATACCTGTTTCGTATGTTTTCAGTGTTTCAGTCCATGCCTGATCAGAAGAGTGAGTGAGTTTGGTTTTACGCCGCTTTTAGCAAGATTCCAGCAATATTACGACAGGGGACACCAGAAATGGCCGTCACACATTGTACCCCAATGGGAAGTCGAACCGGGGTCTTCAGCTACCGGGTCTAAGCTCAGCAGCCTGCTTAGAAGGTGTATTTGCAATTACATTTTCTCAGCAAAGCACAGGATTTATTACTTTATGGTTGAGTTTCATCCGAGATTCGAAGCCACATCAACTCTCTTAACCACTAAAACAAGAGACTAGTGAAGTTCCCGGGGCAGAACAGGCCTTCAGCAACCCATGCTTGCCCTAAAAGGCGACAATGCTTGTCGTAAGAGGCGACTAACGGGATCGGGTGGTCAGGCTCGCAGATTTCGTTGACACACGTCATCGGTTCCCAATTGCGCAGATCGGTGCTCATGTTGTTGGTCACTGGATTGTCTGGTTCAGACTCGATCATTTACAGACCGCCGCATATGGCTGAAATATTGCTGAATGAGGCGTAAAACTAAACTCACTCACTCACTCACTAAAACAAGGATGTCGCCTTTCATCCTGCATAATTTCATCTTGCGCGTATATGTTAAGTAATCACCATCTCATGATCAAGGAGACATTTGTTAATGTCAAATAACTAATTCAGATGTTAAAGACACATTTGTACCATGAAAGCTAGACTAACAACTAGTCTCTGAAATGAACATATTTTACTGAAAACAATTCATAGTAAAAAAAAAATATAATATAATGAAATGGAGCCCTGAGACTTTCTTCATTTCCTGAAGCTAGGGGAATCTAGACTTTCCACATTTCTAGACTTGCATGGGCTCTCTTGGATATATTTCCCTATATTTAAGGTCTGTACGACAGACTAAATGGCAGCAAATATCATCTTAAGTTTACTGTGAAGGTATATGAAACGCTTCCTCATTTATCACATTTATTATCTGTCAGTTTGGGGGATGTGATATTTATGCTTGAAGAAGTCCTCCCCATGGGTATAGTACGTCTTCCCTTCTTGGAACAAATGAGTGAAATATTGGCTGGGATTGGCTAGCTAAATCAAGGCCATTTGTCTCTCAAGAATAACTGTATATAAAGTTATATCTGTGATCGAATTTCGTTCAAAAACAATTTACTTATACACGAACAAGAAATACAAGATAAATCGCCGTATCTGCTTCATATCAGAAATCAGCATTACGATCCTCTCTCAGAAATATGACAAAACGAAAGTCTATTGACACGTTCCAGAAGTGTCGAGCTATATTCCATCAAGTAAAATCTGTGATATATTCGATTCCAAATAACACTTGTGTGGCAGAGGTGCAGTCGGACTTTCTAAGTTTTTTCTAAGAAGAGCGTTGTTGGAGTCATGTGATCAGGGTTGCAGCGATCAAGTCTCAGGAAAGATTTCAGAACGTTGACTTGTGAAGGCATCACCGCTCACAGTTTCTTATTCTGACTCATGCCATTTCACCTGCCTTTTCGTGTGTTTGTAACAAGTGAGATCCGGTGAGAACATTTGATGTACAATGCATTAACTATCTGACCAAGATTCAGATACTTGAATGATATAGGCCGTTTAATTTGTTCCGAACAAAAGTTGAACTTCACAATACATGCAGAAGATTCAATAACTCAATGCCAACAAGCGAGTTGGTAAAAACACATAAAAACATATCTTTAAGGTTCGTTCACGCTTATTTCGAATTGACAGGAAGCAAGGAGAATCAAAGAGAACTAAATATTTCCAAAATTCGAACTACATTCGAGAGAGAATGTCAAATGAAACAATTTCAAGCTTTGTAAGAATGCAACTCCCAGATTCTATCTGGCGTTTTAGTGACAGGTAGCCATGCGATTCTTGTGTTCTGAGGTTTCATTCGAAGAGCGTTCGGGACGTTCTGACTGTATTCGGGATGTATTTGAGTTACATTCGAGCTGTATTCCAACTGCACTCGAAATATTCTGATACACTTGAAGAATACATCACCGGAAATCCAGCAGCAACCGAAATACATTCTGACTCATTCGAGCAACATTCGAGACATAATGATAGGATTTAAAGTCGCTTGTCTTTTCTATTCTCCCCCGAATACTTTTAGAATACTTAGAATGCAGTAAAAAATAGAATGCAGTAATAATACTTAGAATGCAGTAATAATACTTAGAATGCACCTCAAATGCCGTTCGATATTTTCCACTTCGAATGTACCTCTAACGTTTTGAACATGTTCTTAATACGTGTATTGGAATGCATTCGGAATGCAGTAAGTTCAAAATTCAGTTCGAACTTCCAGGAATCTCCAGAAATTTTCATTCCGACCGCATTCCGGCTCCGTCCACCTCTAGTGTGAACTGGGTTCAAGAGCTATAAGTGTCTAGGATATGTAGATCTATCAAAGTCCACCGCTTTTTCAGCAATGCAAAAGGTTTCTGTGAGGTTCGTATTTCTGTGTCTTGTATTGGTACATATAGGCTGACTGAGAATATCACTGAAAGGTCAGTTCTGTGATTATAGATGTTACGTAGCCTGGACCTCGAGCAATTGGCATCAAGGACAATATTACATTAATGCGACCTTTACTTAGGTTCTTTCGCAAGGATTGAAACTGATGGAATGATAGACCCATATAGGTCATGGCTTTTCGGTCGTATTTGATAGCTAATGATGAGTTTTGCGTGACGACCATCAATACGACTCTCGTAGGGACTCATCAATTGATGAGTGACTGAGAGGAGACCGGTGAGTGAGTAAGCGGTGAGTGAATGGGTATGGTTTTATGGGGAGTTTTATTGCAGCATTATCACGATGGGGGACACCAAGATGGGCTTCACACTATGTACCTATGTGGGGAATCGAACCGTGACGACCGAACGCTTTAACCACTTGGCTACCCCACCGCCCCAGCATCAAAAGGACACCCTGACCGTGCTCATTTGTATTGTGGTTAAAATTCAAAATTTACCGTGTATAACTGAGAGGTGTATAACAACTTTCAACAATATTCCAGCTATATGACGTCGGTCTCTACATGACTGAGATACAAAAGGGACACAGTGACGTGTGTCTACCATGTCACCGAGCTGGACTGGTCAATCCCACTAGCCGCCCCTTAATACAAGCATGGCTCTCGGAAGATATGTTCATCCTTAAGTCTTGAAGGAGATTCCTCATTATTATTCGTACCTTGTCTGTATCTCTCCCATGGTCGTGGGGAATTTAAACACATATATATGACTAATATCTTCATTATTATGGCTTAGTTTCCACGTGATCTTTCACTGGTTCACTCCAAGGTTAACGGACGTTATCGCCCATTGAGGTTAAGGGTTTTCTACGTGGCATACGTACAACGGACAATGAACGCCACAATGGCCACTCTCTTCTAGAAATGTCGTCTCCGTTTAATCCACCAGCCCAGGTAAAACTTACTTTGTATACCCACGTCCCTCGGGATCCGTTGGGTGAGGGAGTGTGGTTTTATGGCGCTTTTACCAACATTCTGCCAATATCAGTGCAGAGGGCACAAGAATGAACTTGACACATTGTACTCACGTAGGGAATCGAAACTGGGTGATCACTTTAAACCCCTTGTCTACCCCGCTGTCCCTGAACAATAAAGATCCGTTTGTTGTTCCCAAGTAGCGTTATTTCAGCAATGTTAAAAACGAATCTGGATCAGACAATCCAGTGTTTGATAGAACGAAGGCTGATCAAACAGTTGGAGTGAATGAGTGAGTGAGTTTAGTTTTATGAACCATGTATCAATTTTCCGGCAGTATCACGACAGGGGACACCAGAAATGGGTTTCACACATTGTACCCATGTGGGAAAAGAACCCGTGTCTTTGGTATGATTAGCAAACGTGTTGACCACAAGACCACCCCATCGTCCCCAAACGATTATGGTACAATGGCATGTACTCACTTTGTCGATCCGCTTGGCAGCCTTAATGAACAGCTGGGGGGCCTGTGCGAACCAGGAATACAATCGACATACGACCAGCACAGCGTGTTGGGGAGCGGTGTAAACCCAGAATCTACTGGACATACGACCAACACAACTTGCTGGGGGACCTGTGCGAACCCAGAATCTATTGGGCATACGACCATCACAACTTGCTGGGGTCTTGTGTGAACCCAGGATCTCTTGGACATACGACCAACACAACTTGCTAGGGACTTGTGTGAACCAGGAATCTACTAGATGTTCGACCAACACAACTTCGCGGGAAGTGGGAATCTCTTATTTCCATCAGCTGTTTGTGGCCTTACATTGCATCCCCGTCTCCCATATCATTCACACGCTCACATTTCCCTTCATATAACTACCGTTTAGTAACGTCAACAAGTGTCTACCTGTCCTACATCTTTGTATCATACAAAATATCAACGTATTGTTTTGTTTTTAAGAAAGTAGTCTTCGTGAACTAGAGAAATTTTCAGAATATGTAACCATTGAATTGACCGTGTTCTAGTGACATATCTATAAGGGACATAGAAAGAAACTTATTATTAAACTTAGAAACATAGATATATCTATATATATCTATGTTTCTCAGTGCAAAATGTACCAAAGTTTTTGTTTGTTTTATTTTTCATTTTTAAACTTAGGAACGATTCTATTTGACTTTCCATGTTCGTTGTGTAATAACTAATAACTTAGCTAATTTACAACTTGAAAGGTGTTATTTACACTGATGTGAAATCCGTACACACCATCGGTTGATTTTTCTGTTTCTGCAATCAGAGGTGACAGGGTAAATGTCCAATAGCAATGAATGGTCAGGCGTCGTCATGGCAACCAGACCACGCAGTTCGGAAAGTAATCAAAAGTGAAATGATACTGTCTGTCGACTCCAGTTAAGCATATGATTAACATTATAAACTCATACATGTGAGTCATGAAAAGTCAATATATGGTTATAAAATATTCGTACACAAATTAATCTGAGTAGTTTGGCTGAAATTGTACTTCGTTCTTTACTGTGAAAAAGAACAGTGAATAAAAGTATAATGTAAATAGTGACGAATATATGCCACAACATATCCCATAGAATTTACAGCAAAGTGGTCAAAAGTGAAACGTACAGGCAAATTAGCCATCACACTGGATAGCTTCTTATTCCACACTGATCCCTGTGTATGCACAAAGGTTTTACACAATGCCAAAGGCAAACATCATTTCAGAGTATAGATGCAAAAATCAATGGAACTGCCTCAATCATCATTGGTGAACTATGTCATTGGAAATTCCCCTCCTCCTCCTCCTCCTCCTCCCCCTACTACTACTACTACTACTACTACTACTGCTGCTGCTGCTGCTGCTGCTGCTACTACTACTACTACTACTACTACTGCTACTGCTGCTGCTGCTACTATCTACTACTACAATCTCTACTACTATTACCTCTACTGCTACTACTACAACGACTGCGATATAAAAGATATACGGTAAAACTATATTATCGCCAGCAAAACTTGAAATACCACAGCCGTGTATATGAAAAATAATATGAGTCATGCAAATAGAATTACTAATAATGCTTGGCAAAACTACAGTTCGTTACTTTATTCTACTATTTCCACTACTACCTACTACTACTACTGCTGCTGCTACTGCTGCTGCTACTGCTACTACTTCCACTACTACCGATACAACTGCTGCTACTACTACTTTTACTACTACTACTACTACTACTACTACTGCCACTTCTACTTCCACTACTACTAAACTTAGTACGGTTGCTACTAATACTACTACCGCTACTACTCCTACTTCTACTACTATAGTACTACTACTGCTGCTGCTGCTACTATTATCATTACTAATACTATTACAAGTACTACCAGCACCACTGTGCTGGAATATTGCCGAGTGAGCAGCAGGTTCGGTTTTAGATTATAAATGTGAATACTTTAATGCGGATGTATCAGAAAATATACACCCCTCCCCTCATCTCATACAGGACTACATAAAAGTGAGTGAGTGAGTGAGTGAGTTTAGTTTTACGTCGCACTTAGCAATATTCCAGCTATATGGCGACGGTCTGTAAATAATCGAGTCTGGACCAGACAATCCAGTGATCAACAACATGAGCATCGATCTGTGCAATTGGGAACCGATGACATGTGTCAACCAAGTCAGCTAGTCGGACCACCCGATCCCGTTAGTCGCCTCTTACGACAAGCATAGTCACCTTTTATGGCAAGCATGGGTTGCTGAAGGCCTATTCTACCCCGGGACCTTCACGGGTACTACATAAAAGACTGCTGGAGGTGTCTCTGTGAATGGTTTGAGACAAAGACACCCTGGTCCACCATTCAATACACATAGAGTGTCACCACGTAATAATTAAACAACATAATCCTTTTCAAGATGATACAGACAAGTCTCGTTTCTTCATCCTTTTTCTTAGAAAAGGCATTTCTCTGTAGAAAATTCATGAGGAAATATATGTAAGTACTAGTGTTCATTTTTTCATATTTTAGATTTTTACCCACAGGCCTACAAAATATGCGAAAAAAACTGGAAACGGATATAAGAATACTCGTAGGAAAGTACATGTGTTCATTTATTCCATCCCAGAATTTCACCCACAGTGCAATAAATAAATAGTGAGGAAACCTGAAAAAAATAATGGAACACTTGCACTCTCGTGTGTTCCCTTATTTGCTTCCATGAGTATATGTAAGGACAACCTTCAGGACAATGAAATCCTCATCTCAAAATAGTTCCTTCACAGACTGTATCCAAAAATGATGGGCATTTCTCTCAACCTGAAGTAAAGCATAAACTCAAACATTGCTACAAAACCCTTCTTCACAAGAAACAACATTTCACAATATGATCATCTTAATGAGATATACTGTACCAATCTCAAATAGCACTGATTCCAGTTTCAATGAAACGACCCTGACCCTTGCGAACCGACCATGTTGTATAACTGAAGGTCACAAACGCCGCTGGCATATGACCTTGATAACGTTATATACACACCGTCTTTTTCCGGATGATCATTTACACTTGCAATGTCTTGACAAATGTCACCTTACGTCGGTATCAATGATGGTCAAGATAAACGTTATTAGCCCTCTGTAGAGTCGTCGGTGTATCCTATTTCCCCGGGCAGTCCTGGTTCCAGATGACCCCTAGTAAATAGATCGAGGCCACGGAATGGATCAGGAAGTCAATTTCGATTACAGTTCGATGCAAAACGACGTTGATGAACGATTTTGATATCAATCATGATTTTTTTTTTTTACTTCAGGTCCAAATTTGTTACTTTTTCAGATTCAATTTCTTTGTTTTTTCAACAGTAATTTTGTAGATTTTCAAATTGTTTCAGCAAACACGGGAGTACCAAATAATGCTCTGAAACAAATTAGTGTCGGCGTCTAATGTAATCTTAGTGATGTTTCGGAAGGAATATTACTCCTCTGCCCTAAATCTCAATATAATGACGGGAAAGACTTGGGCAAGCATTCATTTCTGTGTTATTGGTATTCTTATGTTGATGAAAGATAAGAAACGTATTCATCCAGAGATTTCATTTCGTTAGTTGTTCTATATTCTCAGAATATATTTTCCTGCAGGGTGTATGGTCCACTCTGTGGAAAGTCAGTTGAAGGTTTGGCGTTAAGACAGTGTTCGTGGTACTGTGGATTCATATTCTTGATTTTGACATATTTCTTATTTAACTCGTGACTCGGCAATATTCCATCTAAATGACAGAGGGCTGTAAACAATCGAATCTGGGCCAGACAATCCAATGACTGACATCATCAGCATCAATCTAAGCAACTAGGATACGATGACACGTACCAAACGAGTCAGGGAGCCTGACCACTCGGAACCATTGACCGCGTCTTACGGCAAGCATAGGCTGCCGACGACCTGTTAAAACTCGCATTCTCGGCGATTGGTGAACATCATGGATAAGGACTTTTCTCAAGCATTAATGAATGTGCAGTGTTTTCATATAATCAGGCATAAACTGCTGGATCCTGGCACAAAATGATGGCTTGTGTTACGGCTTCTGATCCTTAAGAAATCCTGTAAGGTGTGTGTCACAGCCGTTGTATCTGTTTCTCTCTATGAAATTCAGAACCCCTAAACAGAATCTCTAAATATGAATATTCATGTCCATAAATATTATAATCTCTCCTTTGAAGGATTAATCTTTCAAGAGCATGTTAATCCCTACCAAACAGTAATGGTGCGAGATGTCTTTAAAATGTTATCTAATCATGTCCCACCGGCAGCACATCTTAAACACATGCAAAGGTACGTCAATTGTTCACCTGATACACGAACGCACATCTTACAAGTCAAATACATAATGTTATACAACTGTCTATAGTCAGCCGTGTGGAAAGTATTACTGCAGTGTTTGATGTTGCAACACTGCACAAATGTCGACCAAAGCAAGTGTCGTCTGTCGAATTTCGAAACCTCCTCAAAAACAACATTGTCAGAAAAAAGCTAAGTATCTAAACGTCTAGGGTTGCAAAGATACTGAGTGACTTTAAATATGTCAAAGATCTCGTATGCACCGGCATACGACCCGAGCTTCTTCAAACATTAGCCTTCTGAATTAATTTCAGCATAAGGCGTTGATAAGAGTGTGGATGATTTCAAACAGACGACGTAGTGAGTGAGTGAGTTTAGTTTTACGCCGCACTCAGCAACATTTCAGGTATATGGCAGCGGTCTGTAAATAATCTAGTCTGGACCAGACAATTCCTTGATCAACAGCATGAGCATCGATCTGCGCAATTGGGAACTGATGACATATGTCAACCAAGTCTGCGAGCCTGACCACCCGATCCCGTTAGTCGCCTCTTACGACAAGAATAGTCGCCTTTGTCTCATTAAATAAGGGACAACTGAAAACAAATTCGGCTTATTAATACTAGATAGACAAAATAAACATTATTATCCAAAAATATCCTGATAATTTCAAACATATAAACGTTCCTAACAAGTCAAACATAAATAATGATATTTTTCCTTAATTTATCTGTAATACTCGATTGACAGCATATTAGGAACCGAATACATTGTGAATTTTTTTTTTATATTCTTATTACTAATATCTCATAATTATCTGACTTTAGTATCGTATATTATCGGCAAATATCAGCGAGATGACGAATTAGTTTACTCTGAAAAAAATAATCGAAAACGTTCGTCGTAAACAAATCATATTTCGATGTCATCACATGTTTTATTCAAATGGCACTATAACGTTTATTTCAACGTGTCATGTCATGAAAATAGCAGAATAAAATACGAGATCGATAAACGTGATTCTAGAGTCCTAAATTCAAGTGTTAGGGTTCATTAGTTTTTGCACAAAACACGTATGGACAAATGTTCTTTGGGAAAACAGTAAAGGGTTTAGTGTTGCGCCGAATTAAAGCCATATTTCAGATATACCAAATACAAGAAACGGGTCCACACTATGTACCCATGCAGGGAATCAAACCCGGGTCTTCGGTGTGACGATCGAACGCTTTAACAAGTAGGCTACCTCAGCGTGCTCAATTGTGGAAGAAAACACACAGTAACATGCAGAGTAATCGTGAGTAGTAAGCGTACTAAAGTATTCCTTTCCCAGTAAATAAATCACTATCCATCGATTCTCAACTCCCCGTGGAGTATACAGCCACTGGTGCTTAATGACATTGAAAGCTTGATCGGCCAAGAGGCTAATGTGTAAGATGCATATCTACATAAATATTCAGGTTATAAACAGGATACGTTTGGTTTTGGTTGTTTGGTATGGCAACAGTCTGTAATTAACCACACAATCTATCGATCAACAGGAATGCAATGTGCATTGATAAATGCGCAATATAAATGTACTGCTATTTTTTGCTGATTGAGATAGAAGATAAAAATGCAACAGGATGACTTGATGTGATCCTGGCACAGTCAGGTTGTAAGCTCATCATCAGGTCAGGGCCCTTGGTCCTCTAAACGCAACCCAGACAGCAAATGGGACTTCTCTCAGGAAACGCTGCCTAGAACTAAGACTCCCCAAACACTGTTGCCTTCTGCATAACATAAATTCTTTGACTTTATCAAAAAGGACAAAATCAGGTTCGTTGGTAGGAATTCTTCTAAGACTGCAAATGGGCCTATTCCAAAGAAGTTGAAATCTGTCATTTTCCATGACGTTCTGGACACGTTCAGAGTCGTACCATGGATGTACTCGGAGTCAAAGCCAAAATTCAGTGATATAAATAATTTCATTGGCTTTATCAAAAAGGACAAGATCAGACTTGTTGGCTGGAATTCGTCTCAGGCTGTATATTGGCCTATTCCAGAGAAGTTTAAAGGCATCATTTTCCAGGACGCCCTGGACATGTTCAGGGTCGTACCATGGATGGACCTCGGAGTCAAAGCCACAGGCATGGCGATGACGATAATAAAAGCAGCGAGCCATGTCATCATATCTTTTAAGATATGTTGTTTGTGCCAAGGAACGGCATCCACTGACAAGGTGTTGGATAGTCTCTGTAAATTCGAATCACATTCTGGCGATTGCGAGTGGGAAAGGACTCGTCTTGGGCAGCAAAAAGAAAGGACTCATTTTCACATTTGAGATCAGCTGATTTCATCCAGGCAAAGGATTAGGTTGTATTGTTATTCTGTTCCACACAGTACATGTACACACGATACAATGGCTGCGCCACAAATGACTGACTCTGGGTTGACATGGGGAATAGCATCTCCTGGTTTACTCCCATCCATCATCAGCAAAATCAACCACAAATTTCAGATTCTGTCCAACAAACTTGACGCGCTTTAAATAGTTGTGGAATTATTATTATTGTTGATATTACTTAAACGGAAGAGTGATCATGTTTAGGAACTTGATTCCTGGGATTTTCTTGACCTCTCCTAACGCAGTTTTTAGCTGCTCACAGAGTAGTAATGTTGATGGCTGGCTGTCAATATATACTGAGTCAAAAATGAAACTTCACTTTCTGTCTTCAAGGCACTATCAAAGAACCAGAGATGGTAAGATGGTTAAATTGTTATTATTTCATTGCTGAGATCTGTGTGATGTAATCGATACACTGACAGTGCCACAATCAGTTCCATCAGGCTACACCGCCGTTCCCAAACATATGTATACAGAATGTCAAGCCACAAGACAAAAATTCGAAATTTCTCAGTTCAATATAGTGTATGGCCGCCCCGTGCATTCACCACTGCCAAACACCGGCTCTACATCGACTGCCTGATACTTGTGAACACGTGGTTGGGGATTATGCGTGAGTGCTCTTGCAAGGCAGCGCCAAGTTCCATGACGTTGATTCCAGCGTTTTGAAAGGAATTTCGAGTCAACATTGCGGTATGCGGCAGAGCATTATCATGCTGGAACTGTAGACCTGGTCCATGAGCCGCCGTGAAAGGAATGAGTGCAGGGGTGAGCACCTGGTCGCGGTAAAAAGCAGCTGTGAGGTTTCCACGGATGAGGAGAAGTCGGGAAAGGTTGTTAACACAGAAAGCACCCCACACCATGCAACTTCGGCCCACGAATCTGTCGACTTCCTGTACACTACATTGGGCATACCGTTCACGACGTCGTCTCCAGACTCTACGCCTGCCGTCCGCGAATCTTAGGGTAAACCTGCACTCATCGCTAAAGACGACTCGATTTCAGTCTCTCTGGGTCCATCGGAGGTGACGTTGGGCCCACAGCAGACGTTGACGTTGATGAAACGGCATCAATATTGGCCCACGATATCGATGTCGAGAATGGAGTTTGGCAGCCCGCAACCGATTTCCAATGGTCTATGAGGACAGTCGACCTCTAAACATCTCTGGTTCGTGTAACCGGCAGAAATCTGTCAAGTAGGTGGCGTAGGACGATTTGAGTCGAAAGATAGGGATCCCATTCGGATGCATAGATGTATCATCAGCGAAAAATTATTCATCATTTTTAAATTTACATTTTGTAAAGTTTCTTTTTTGACTCAGTATCAATAATCTATCCATTTTGGAGACGTAACTTTGAGCAAAGAAGCCAAAATGTCTTAAAGAAATTGATATATTTCACATCACCGGTGAGTGTTAACATGTTTGGGTTGTTATTCTTCCTGGATATTTACTCGTAGAAACAGACCATGAAAAAAGTCATAAATTTGTATAATCGGTGAGAAATGTTTCCCAATAATACACTACCAAAAGGTTAATGAATGATGCTATCGAGTTACAATTCTTAAATCCGTAATCATTTATAACTGTTCTGATATCGTTGTTGGTGCTTTGAACAAACCCTTTGTGTATGGGACTTGTGTAATTGGTGATATGATGTTATTTAACCTAATTGCGCCTCTGCAGCGTTCATCAGACAAACCTTCACTTGCGGCCCCTGATTTTTTTCCAGGAGTAAAGTCAGATCATGTCAGCCTCAATGTCTGTCCAAACAAAGATGAAAATGTTGTATGAATGCTGAATGATGTCTCTGAGTACACCAGGAAAGGGGTAGGGTTGAACTGCCCTACTGCAGTATCAATGACTGACGCAACTTACAGCTGACATGTGTTTGTGCTTTGCCATGCTTGGCACATGTTACATTCAAATCAAATTCAAATAACGACACCCTGACCTTTCAGTGACAGCATGACACCAGCCAGAATGACGACCATGCTGTCTATCAAATTACGTACCGGTGACTACAGAGGTGTGAAAATCCAACAGGACGTTACAGAAATAGTGATTCTCGATGTATATAGAGAAGCAGATACAAGAAGTATTTGTGGACCGAGGACTTCCGTGCTGATCAGTGGTGAAGGGTGTGCAGTCCTATTCTATCCTGTTCTTGCGATTGTACAAAAACAAGCAATAGGTGTCTAAATTAACCACTGTGTAACAATGTGACAATGACGACATGTGTCGCTTTGTCGAGGTTTAGTTGATGTTTTTATATTCCACAAAAGGTGAACAATGAGGAAAGGGAACATTCTCAAGGTTAAAATATACGGTGCTGTCGCGTTCACGCACCGTCTAAAATGTGTCAAAAACATAACAAAGGCGCAAAGATGTGCCCATACAGGCTTGATGTTAGAGTGAATACTTTATTCGATCATTTTCATCGGGAGAGTCATAAATGATATGAGTTATTGATAAACAGCGTGATGTGAATTGATCTCTTTCACTCTTTTCATCAATCGACATGCTAAACGCTTGGAGTTCTAAATACACATTGCCTTTCAGAAAGACACGACTACACGCTACATCCCGGATTTCTGTGACTCAGAAAGGTGTACAGACTCTAGGACTTTTGTTGACTTGAATACAGTGTGAGCCAATGCTCTCAGAATCAGGGCACCTAATCACCAGCATTGTTGTGGCCAGTGACTAAGATGGCTGAATTTCTGCTGCTGATTTTGAGTGGTCTCGTTTGATAAGCTATTGTCTTTAATGAATTATAAAGTCTTGACTATTTCACTTTTATATGGCACTGACTTACATGTCATTAAGGGCACCTAGACTATTTGTCATACAGGAGTCGACTACCAGCACGAGCGTCGTTTGTGTCATTCCTGATTACAGCAGTCCCTATCATGACATACACAGACACAATTTATTATCCACCGAGCCGTGTGTATCATATCATCAGGGCTATTGTTTCTTCGTCTGTCAACAGTAGTGTCGTCAACAGTATTCGTGGCTGTCCACTGATGTCTCTTAGTCTGCCCATTGTTGTCTCTTCGTCTGATAATTGTTGTCTTTTCGTTTGTCTTCCAGTCGTCACTTCGTCTGTAATGTTTTTTGTCTTTTTGTCTGTCTATTGTTGCATCGTTGTCTGTCCACTGTTGTCTCTTGGTCTGTTCACTGATCATTGTCTCCTAGCCTGTCCATTGTTGTGTCTGAGATATGTCCATTGTTGTCTCTTAGTCAGTCCATTGTTGTATCTTAGTATGTCCATTGTTGTATCTTAGTATGTCCATTGTTGTCTTCTCTGCACTGTTGTTGATTACATTGACGTTTACATCAGTACTGTAAGTCTGGTATTCCGACAGCACCTGTTTTTACAGGCGCTAATATACACTTGATTCCTGTACCATACGTGATGTACAACAGGACTCAATCCTTCCCCGGCTTATTTCTGGTTTTGCATAACCAGACCGGTGAAGATACAGATTAAAATTGGTCTGGAGGAGGGAGTTGGCCGACATACCATCTTATTCCACTTCAACTCTCACTGGGTTGCCTGAGCTATGCATGTTTATGGGTCATATAGTTGGGATATCGCCGAGTGCGACTTTAAACAATCAGCCAGCAAGCAAACATTCCATAACCAATGGTCATCTGGATCGACATACCCGTTGACAAAATGGTACGTAACACATAGCTGAAGAGAAATCCATAAACTAAATTGTACACAAATGTACGTAGAACAACACTTCACCAGGCAACAGTCAGGATACTGTCGTGTTAAATCTCATTATACCGATGATAATAATCTGAATCCACAGAAAGGTTCTTATGCATAAATGTATTCAATCAAAGGACAAAGGCGCATCTATAGAAATGTCAATTGGCCAAGAGTAACATTTCACTATTTATTTCAACTGCCTGAACAATCCCTGCGTTCAAAATATGCTCTCAATCAGATATATGAAAGCCACTCTCGAAACCGTAGAGTTTAGACATCTGAACATAACCTTTCCCTTAACGTTGGGTTTTATTGAAAGTCGAAACCATTTTCTAATAAATTCATCTGATCTCTAAGTTAAGGATTCAGCGTCAGTGTCTGAAAACAACAAAGAACGAGAGTGGCCTGTGATATATGACGCCACTAAAGGCGGAGTAAATATTCGTCGAGTTTCATTGTTCTCGTATCTTGTGATTATAGACAGTCGTATTGCCTGGATGTTAGCTGGCGATCTGCAGGCTTCCTGGTGGCAAATACTTCCTTAACGCGATACATAGAAACGACCTTATCTGACTGTACTTGCACATAATGAAAGTAAAACAGCGTTGTTGCCGAAAAAGCCATTCGGCAATGAATGATCACGTTCAGTGACTTGGTTAACAGGTTTAAGTTCAGATTTACGACACACTCACGAATATACCAGCTTTATGGCAGCAGTCTATGAATGATCGAGTCTGGACCGGACAATCCAGTGATCAGCAGCTTTAGCTTCGTTGTACGCGATTGGTATACAATGACATGTGTCAGTCAAGTCAGCGAGCTTGACCAAGCTTCCCGGTTATTCGCTTCTTACGACAAGCATGGGTTCCTGAAGACCAATTCTAGCCCAGATTGCCAAGAGTTTGACGATTTTGTAAATGTGTAATATGTACACTAAACGACAAAGGTGAGTGAGTGAGTGAGTGAGTGAGTGAGTGAGTATGATGTGGTTTGGCTTATAATAAGCATGGGTTTACCTGTTGTAAACTCGATGATGTCAATTCCACCTCATTAAACTTGAATAGGGACCGTGGGTTAAGATAGTTATTAAAGCGACCCGGCTTCGATTCCTCACATGGGTAAATGAGTGAAGCCTATTACTGTCCCCGTGATATTGCTGCATTATTGCTAAATGCGGCGTAAAACCATACTCACTTAACTTGAATATATCTGAATGCTTCGTTAAAGCACATTTCCACAAAGACATTCATCGAAGCATAATACAAGCATTATGACATCTTCATTTTGTGAATGTGATTAAAAACACCAGTATTATTAACTAAACTCATGTGCAAAAGAAAGTGAACACTTTCTGTTTTGAAATTTTGGCGAGGTTGGTCAAGTTAGTAAAAATCCGTTTAGGCCGAAACGGTTCACCGACACACCGACTAATCATGTGCCCAAACGCAGAATGTTGGCTGTGCAGAAGCACGTGAAAATGGCAAACGTGCATCTCGGAGATTTGGGGAAATGCTCGTTTAAAAAGGCAGCAAATCTGTGGCCATACATCTCAGACAGAAACAGACAGAAACCCACCGAAAATATGTCACAGCGCACGAGAGACAGAGGGTCATAGGTGCAAGGCAGATGGGCGCCAACAACAGCCTTATTGCAAGGGCCCCGAACTGTAAACGTAGTACCATCATCAGGGTGTTCCAGCGTTACAGGCAGACTGGCAGCATCCAAGACAGGCCACGATCAGGCAGACCACATGTAACGACCCCCGCAGGAAGACTGCCATCTGCGTATTCTTCATGTGCTCAAACGGGTCATCACGGCAACGGAAACGGCGACAACGGTTCTAGGACACGTCGGTCGACGTACCGTGCTACGACGTCTACGTGCAGCAGGTATCAGAGCCCGACGTCCTGTGCATAAAATGCCATCGACCCAGGAACATCGTCTTCGTTGGTTGTAATGGGCAAGGACTGTACGTCACTTGGTGGTACGGACGTGTCACGCTCACCAGACTTAAATCCCATGGCGCACTTGTGGAATCAGCTGAATCAAGACGACGATCAGGACCCCCAAACAAACCGACAAAAACTTGCAGACGCACCCAGGAACCATTCTCTTGCCACATAGGCTACTTGTCACATCTTCCTACGAACCTCTGTTCTAATACGGCCATATTTCGCGGTTCTCATAAAATGCCCTAGCGGCAAAAAACGGCAGCAGAATTATTTCCCTTTTTTCTGTCCAATCAGAATACATGCTACATCGGCCTAGATTCAACTTGACAAATGCAAGGAATGTGGAGAAACAAATATGGCATGACTGAGTTCTGTCTAGAAGAAACATTTGAGAATCGCGCTCGGGAAGAGGTTCTAGTTTTCACGATGCATCCGGAAATTACCGAGATCTTGCGAACGATCACTTTTGAAACAAGGTCGCTGATTGCACTACTAAATCTGATTGCCTCCAATCACGAGTCTTGAACACTCGCACCATGAAAGGGTCGTATTAGAACAGAGGTTACGTTGGAAGATATGACAAGTAACCACTGTGGGAAGAGAATGCCAGGATCGAGTTCAATGGGATTCCGAAAGACATCAGTCGTCAGCTGAGGACATCGATGAGACGGCCAGTCTGGGCGTGTATTGCTGTTAAAGATGGTGAATAACTCGACATTTCGATGCGTATGCTTGCTCCTTCATCAGGCCTTTCGTCACGAGGGTATTCATAGTCACATTTACGTCCACGTGTTATTCTTTAATTTTCTTTTTTGAAATTGAAAATAGTTTGACATCATATAACACCTACAACATTCTGACAGTCTTTTATTTACCGTATTGCTATATTTAGATGGCTCACGGCATCTCCGTACAACCGTAAACATGTAACGTTTATTATATTGTAAAATATGAAAGTGTTTTCATTAGGATTAAAAAAATCTCTAATCAGATTACAAATTTCACAGCAGTTGAAAACTTTTCAGCGAAGAATGTGTCCTCACTATTTTATAGTGATTCAAGTACGTGCTTATGCCAAAGGGGTCGATGGTGCAGCCTGAAGTAGAGACGGCCGGTCGACATGCTGAAGACCCGGGTTCGATTTCAGACTTGTGTATGTTATTTGAAGCCCATTTACGGTGTCCCTCGCCTTGATATTACTGGAATATTGTTAAAAGAGGCGTAAAACCCAACACACTCACTTATGACACAGTCTGAGTCGTACAGTGAATACGACTTAGCAGACAGATATATCTGATGATTATGGAATTGTATTATCAGAAGAAATCAGTCTCTATTTAAAACTAAAGACCACAGGTCCATAGTAAGTTTATACAATGTTCAAGAGCAGCGCCGATTTCTCTTCATAATGCCATTATAAACAAAAAGCAAATGTATTCAATTCATATACGGTCATCAGTTAACAATATCTGGATAAATATGTGTCTTGGTGGTTTTTCGTTTGGAAAGTAACTGAGTATATATTTGCTTCTAATGTTACTCCACTGATCACAAATTATCAGAACATTATATTCATCTTCCGGGACATTTAATTTACAGTACCGGACACGGTAGGTTTGGTAGGAAACGTTCCCTTTAAATCTCGGTAAACTAAAAGAAACTGGAACAAGGATATTCTTTAGTTACTTTATTATCGCTATTTGATGCAAATGTTTCCTTCTTTATATATGTCTTGGAATGTCCATTCATCGTTATGGAATACATCATTATCGGAGTGTCAAGACCTGTCTGTTTTTGTAACAGTAAGTATTAAAAAGAAAACCTGTATAGCATTGCAATCCAGACAGTCATGATAATTATGACATTAAATATATTTCGCAAGATAGGAGTAATATTTCCTGTAAAATGTCACTGGTCACTTAAAGGTCTCTCAATATTCTCAGGTCATCATCACCTTGTGTCCACGACCTGGTCATCTACATTGCAACTGTGTCAAGGATGCGGAAAATGGACTTATGTAAGTGTGTCATTTCGGAAAGGTCGGGCTTCTGCACGAATGTAGCCCAGGGTCTTTCACTTAGTGATATTGACTGAATGCCGTGTTTGCTATCTGTGCCGTCAATGTATGGGCATCAAATGAAATACTGCAAACTACGGCCATGTCGAACACTCTTATACCGAAATGACGGATGTAGCAAAGAGAGTGATACCAGACACTTACTGTATAGGTTAGTCGAAATGCGAACTACGTTCATTGAGAAATACGATCAGTAGTTGTGTATTCATTATTTATTTGCATTCGATATAACCGGAGTTATGAAATACAAGTCGCTCTACCTCCGTGTATAGTGTAATAAAACACACCTTCGCCCTGAACTGATATAGTCAAAGCACGAGGACGCTTTCATGTTTTAGTTGCACCGCTTACAACGAACATTGATCTAAGCATGCATCATTCGATATAACCATAGTATACTGTTCATACATATAGCAAAATACATTTATGACGAACAATTTCTCAGTCTTTTTCATTTTTTTCATCAATAGAGTAACATTAGAAGCAAATATATACCCAGTTACTTTACGAACAAAAACCCACCAAGACACATATTTATCCAAATATTGTTAACTGATGACCTTATATGAATTGAATGCATTTGCTTTTATGGAAACTGGCTATAACGAACTTCGACCAAACCTTAATGATTCGTTAGAACCAAAGTTTACTGTTTCTTGAAACTATGTCCTGATATAAAATGATGGACATTCTGTTATTACCTTTTGTAACTTGTTTTCGAATATAAATCAAGTAAACAAAGCATTCATCCATGCGAGGCTTACGAAACATACAATATTATACAACGGGTGATGCAAGAAAGACAATATACACCATCATTAACGATGTCTTAACAATGTTAAGGAAATGTCGAGCTAGGCTTTAAGCTATATTGAGGCTTCGAGTTATTGGTAACCTCATGAGGTCATGAGTTGTTTTAAAGCCATTTAGCACTCATGAAGAAATAAAATTGATCTTTATTAACCACTGCTGTGTCGTAAGAGGCGAATAAATGATGGGTTGGACACGATTGTTGACTTAGCTGTTATCGTATCCTAATTGTGTGTTAATCACTTGATCGTCTGGTCCAGACGCAATTATTCACAGTGTGGCGCCATACAGTTAGAATACTGCTGAGTGCGACGTGATATGGTGATGCACGGCAACCATGTCAGCAAGCCTCTCCACTCTTTCAGGTCAGTCGCCTCTACCGACATGTATATCTTCATGATATCTATTCTGAGGAACTGGTGAAACACATAGCCACACACTGTTAGTTCCCTAGCAGACGGGGACATAAACCGCGGGGGCGCTGTGGGCGAGCTAAGGCGCCAGGCTACTAATCCAGCGAGCTTGGAGGTGACGGGATCGAGCCCACCTGTGACCGGGTGTTAAAAAACTCTTGGAGTCAGCTTTGTGTGCAGACTCTTTCAGTGTTGTCACAACCCCTAGTGTGCGGTACACAACTCCGTATACTTAAAAGAACTCACGAATCCGCTGGTTGATCACCAGATGGTGGTCACACGAATACGTGCAAACACCTAGTTGCAGGTACAGCAACGTGCAGTAAACATAGACCAAGTACTGTGACTATGTGTCCCAGTCCATCCAGCTGTGAATGGATACCTCGTAAGGATGGGAAAGCTACATTAACTCGGTGCACCTGGTAGGCTGCATGAGGTGTATGATTCCCGGGAAGTTGAGATTGAAAATACTATGTGCTGTTGTGATGGACATCCAATGATCAGGGGAAAAACAAAGCGCCCTTGAGCAGTTGAACTAACTGGATATCGGTGTATACAAATATCTAGTCATATCGTATATAATCACTTATATAAGACCATCATTGAAGGCGCCGCAAAGACCACAGTACCTTGTAACTTTTTCGTGAAAGTCAATTTCATGTTTAAAATCGATACGAACGCTGCTAAATTTCATCGATTAAGAAGAAGAAACAGATGATGGTGACAACGCTGAATCTATTTTAGACACTGGATATCGGTGAGGTCTTGTGAAATAATGACAGCCGAAAATGACGCTGGTTGTGTCATGATCCTGACTCATAAAATGGAGTAATAAAATAGATACAGCAGTGCGTCTCATGATTCCGTCTTTTAGAACATGAGAGGTGTAATAGGTGGAGCAATGTGTATATCAGAGCGGCGAAGTTGTTTTTATTTTCTCAGTAATAGAAAATAGGTTTCAAGATCATGTATCAAAAATAGGGGAAAGTTAAATAAATGCCTCAGAGCTTTTATGTGAGAGCGAAGAAAGTTGGGTTTTTTGTAGCTTTTTCTATTTCCATAATAAAATGCCAAAACAATGTCATAGTGTGGAACTACCTAATAGGCTTTGGAGCTTGTAGGGGCGGGGTGGTAGCAAGTGGTTAAAGCATTCGCTATTCACGCTGAAGACCCGGGTTCGATTCCCACATGGGTTACATGTGTGAAGCCCATTTCTGGTGTCACCCGTTGTGATGTTGATGGAATATTGCTAAAAGCGGCGTAAAACCTAAACTCACTCTAGTTTTGCTTCTGATACATCGCCGCCATATTGGGGGAATATTGCTGAGTGCGGCGTGAAACTAAACTCACTCACTCAGATACATCATTGAAGGTGAAGTATGGACAGAAAAGTAGCGGAAAACTAAATTCAGTGACTTTACAAGTCTTAGGAACGCGTGGAATAAATCGTTCCTTATCACGCTTTGACGTAGCTTACCAGAATGGCGAGATTTACTGATAACAAGTCTGCCATTGTATTTTGTGCAATATTGACGACTTAGATATTAAACTAACATATATCAGCCCAGTAAAAATGTATTTTTTTAAAAACAAAACAAAACATTTTGCCTCGACACCGCAAAAGGATCACTTCTTGCAGGACTTGATCGGACTTCGGAACATTAATCTTATAAGTGCGTTGATTTCTAAGATCTGGGCACATCAATCTTCTTGTAATATTAATCTATAGCGGAATAAGGATAAGGCCGGGCGGGGCAACTTAGGAATTGCCAGCGGGTCCTAACTCGACACACAGAAGGGAGCAAGCTACAAAGACATATTTTATATCTTTGGAAAGATCTCGAGGAGATGAACACGAAAGGTTCATGTGCCAGTGTGTTCACGTTTTAATAAGCTCACAGATTGGCTCTGAAAATGCATTTCTACAGACGTTTCTGGCGATTTTTTTCTGCAGAAATTTCTGGCAGAATTAATCTATAGTTCCGTCCGACCCATTCATCCGGGAAAAATGGAGGTAGTTTGTTTGCAGCCCTAAGACGTAATAAAAAAATGTCACGTGTACGGGAATCGCACCTGCCTGTCTGTGTAATTACATAATGTGACAGAGACAGACCCCAGGTGTACGAGCCATAAATCAATGTAGTTTGTTTATGGTGTATAGCCCGACAGGTGTTAAGTTGGTCAGTGATTGAAGCTGAGTATTGCATATTGTCATTAGCAGACAAGCAGAGTGACAGGTGACAATAAACAGACATTGCGTTTTGTCTGTGACAGAGACTGCTTGTCATAATCAATATATTTTTCTTTGTTTCCATACACATGATTTACAACATTTCAGTTTTCAGGCTGAACAATGAAATTAGCATTTCTAATACTACACATTTTTTTAAAAACATGGGTTGCAAATATGCAGTGTATTGTTATTACTGCCGATCCAAGACGTTTGTAACCACAAGAAACATCTCTTGTTCTCCCACTTCGCCCGCAACGATAATCTTGCACACATCACTTGTGTTTATACGAGTTGGCTTTCCGGTTCAAGCTAATCACTGCACATGTGCTGTGGGTGGTGAAACCGCTTTTCCCCCAGCCCTAGGGAAGCGTTTGAACTCGGATTACGTGGTTTCTTTAATCGCGTTATTTTTCAACGTTTATTTGCATTTTTGATAATATGTTACCGAACCGAATCAGAATCTGCAAAGAACTGTTTTCTGTTGCATGTGACCTTGAACCGACAAAACGTACTGGATATACTCTACAAAACGTCTCTTGTCCATTCAGCACCAACTGGCATTGTTTCGGTGTATTCCCCGAATGACCGCCCTCTGGATTGCGCAATTCTCAACCGCGGTGTCCACCCAAGGGCAACCGAACCGGAACGATCACCACTTATAGAGACAACCTGATAAGCCACCAATTAACCTCGAGGTCACCAATTAAAATGCACCCCAATACTGTTAAATAAATCGTGAATCCACTAAGAAGTTACAACTGTGTTATAATGAAACGGATGGGAATAATGCATAAGCCTTTTACATAGTAAAAGCTATAATGAAATACGGTCAAATTCACACTGTAAAATACTCTGTTGTCTGGTACTAATAGGCTTTAAACAGGGGAAAACGACATCATTTAAAGAAAGTCTATATTAAATTATATAACGATGGTGTATTCAACTAAGATAATTCTGGTAGCAAAAGAAAAACTTCAGATCAGATGATCATGCTAAGTGCTTATTACTTGGAATAAACATGAAACTACCACTCACGCAGGTGTATCATTAATTATAGTCTTTAATTTTGTTAAATTAAGATAATTCTGGTAGTGAAATAAAAACTTCTGCCAGAAATTTCTGCAGGAAAAAAAGAATTCTGCCAGAAATTTCTGCAGAAAAAAATTCGCCAGAACTTTCTGCAGAAAAAAAGTCTGCCAGAAATGTCTGCAGAAATGCATTTTCAGAGCCAATTTGTGAGCTTATTAAAACGTGAACATACTGGCACATGAACCTTTCGTGTTCATCTCCTCGAGATCTTTCCAGTGATATAAAATACGTCTTTGTAGCTTGCTCCCTTCTGTGTGTCAAGTTAGGGCTCCTAAGTTGTCCCGTAATCTATTCTAGATAATCCACTGATGAACAGCATGCGCATTAATCTGGCATCCGATGACATGTGTCAAACAAATCAGCTCGCCTGGCCATCATCTCCTTGGTCGCCCTCTACGCCAAGCATGGGTTAGTGATGATAAATTCACACCGATATCCTAGCCGGGCTCAGCGCTTTTGACTTATAACTCAAGCCAATTGGTTGTCTCTTACAGTAAACAAGAGGTCACTAGGACAGACTCTGCCCGTGATCTCAAGGGAACCAGAAAGACAAATTCTGTTTCAACGGGTTGTAATTGTATTGATTAATGTCAAACCAAGGGCGCACTTAAAAAAACAATTCTACACGCTGTGGTCACGTCAGTTTTGTTCAGCTGTCCAGTGTCTCATGTATAATTCAAAATAATTAACAAACACTGGACTGAAATCCCATTAGCTGATACAGTAACTTAACGCATAAGCCCATTAGTGTCTTATTTGATTGTTCCGAAAATCCATCTGTAGTACGTATATGTCCATGTATTATAGGCTGAAGCAAAAGCGTGTGTCTTCAAGAATGAAATATTGGGATACTATGTGAGTTTTTTTCAGATTGCGTTTCCAATTAAATGCCAATTGACTGATAAAATATATGAGAATACGGCATTGCTTTGGATAAAATATATGAGAATACGGCATTGCTTTGTAGGGGAAGCAGAGGTTATTCTTTAAAGACGAAAGATCATGAAATAACAGATTGGTGTCGTGTCATTGCTGTGTGTCACTTTCTTGTACCTCCAGTCGACTGAGTTCATAGTTTATGTCTAATTGGCTTTATTTCAGCCATATAACAATTGAAGCATCTTATGTTTATTAAGAATCACACCCATGAAGATCTGGGTTAGAACTGATCTTCAGTAACCCATGCTTGTTGTAAAAGGCGACTCACGGGATTTGGTGGTCAGGCTCGCTGACTTGGTTGGCACATGTCATCGCATCCAAGTTATGTAGATCGATGTTTATAAGATTGATCACTAAACTGGCTGGCCCACACTCGATTATTTCCAAACCGTCGACATACAGCTGGACTAGTACTGAGTTTGGTGTTAAACAACAACCGAATGAAACCTTTGTACAAGGGTATCCTGAATAGGGGGTAGTGCTTCTGAGAGGACTAAAACCTGCATTTTGCTTAGTTTTGGGTCCTTCTTTATGCCGAATCCGATGATTCTAACTTTATCTCAGATAAGGAGCCTTTGTTTTGCAACAACAAATCCATACTTATGTTCTTCATCAAAAAGCTATACGTCCGTCTGGGATCCAATGACATGCAATCCAACACTTGAAGTAGTTCCTGACGCTGCATGACGTGAGGTGAAATGGATGTAACGTCGCACTTGAGAATATTTCGCTCATACATGCAATCGTTCCTGGTTGTACTAGCCCAGACTTATGCTGGTTTTATAGTGCTAGTTGTTTTATAGTGCTAGTGGTTTTATAGTGCTAGCTCATCGAGATACCATGTCTCAGTTAAGCATGAATAGCCCCCTCAGACACATTATACTGACTTCAAGCCGACCTGTTCGTGTTGTACCCATTCATGCCGAGCGCCAGGCATATGTAGCAGTAAGTACCACATATAACGTCTTTTGGTATGACACGGCCGGGGATAGAACCCGCGACTTTCGGGTCTCTCTGGGCAGGGGTTCTACCCACTACACCACGGAGGGTGCGCAAGCTGCAAAACACTATAGGTAATGTCTTCCTGTAAATTGTTCGCAATGCCAGATACCGAATGGACAACAAAACAGATAGGTTCAAACCCTGTGAACAAAGGTGTACTTCATGATCCATCAATGGCAGAAATTGTAGTTAACTGGAAAATCCATATGACACCGAACAGTGTTCCTTATTTAGCTCGAAGACTTCCCGGGGCAACAATTAATTCCCCATGACAATATCTGTGTCACCTGAAGGTCACCCTAAAACAAACTATCAAGGTCGTCCATCGAAACAGAATTATTTGAACATTAAGCAGCTGTGAAAAAGACTTTTGATGACAACTTTGAAACGGACTCGATATTCCACACTACTATTTTTCCAAACCGGAACTTCTTGTGGATGGATGAACCAAGAATGTGGTGATATGAATTCCTTCATTCTTTATTCAAACGAAGGCGCAGGGGCATTGAATTGTAAAGGCTTTCAGTGCAATATAACAACATTTTCTTTCTCACATGTGGTTTCATCTTATAAATTGATGCTTGTGTCTATGAAACATTTGTTTCCTTACAGTCACCCTATAAACTAAGAAGCTTCCGAGGTAGAATGTGCCTTCAGCAACCCATGCTTGTCATAAAAGGCGAGTATGCTTGTCGTAAGAGGCGACTAAAGGGAACGGGTGGTCTCTCGCTGACTTGGTTGACACAGGTCATCTGTTCCCAATTGTGCAAAACGATGCTCATGCTGTTGATCACTGGATTGTCTGGTCAAGACGCGAATATTTACAGACCGCCGCCATATAGCTGGAATACTGCTGAGTCACCTCACTCGCTTGCTCAATCCAAAATCAGACAACAATATGCTGCTTGTAACATTGGCTTACACTCATGGGAGGGCTACTCACCACTCACTGTCATTATGAAGCGTTGTCATTTCTTTCATCAACACTTCAAATTAGAATTAGAGGGGGACAACCAGCAGATAGTGGTTATGAGAATAAAACGTATGACGGGACAACGCAGGTTCAATGCTTCTTCATAAAATGTTGTGCTTGTTGTTACCTGGCTCAGCATTAAGAGAATGGTTTTAGTTTTACGCCGCGCTCAGTAATATTCCAGCTATGAGGCGTCGGTCTGTAAATACCCAATCAACATCATGAGCATCGATCTATATATAGCTAGGCAAATGAGATACGATGACGTGTGACAACACATCCCACCTAATCCCGTTAGTGGCTCTTACGACAAGCATGGATTACTGAAGATCAATTCTGATATGGATCTTCAAGGGTTCCCCGGCAATAAGGGATGAATGCACTCACTGTTAGATTTGAGTCGGCATACTGTGCCTATTTGGGGTAACTGGCTAACAAGTATTACAACACATAAACTGGAATTTGCCTATCCACAAAGGCCAGGTGCATGTATCAACAATGATCTTGAACCTGACGTTATTCCTAGCTTGAACATGGCGTTATACCCAATGTACACGGAAAAAACCCGCCAGAAACCATTACCTTAAGACACACATAAATGGCATCAGTTAAAAGTGTGGTACCAACACGCAAACGCACCAAAGGACTATTTCATTATGTACAAGGTGTGGCGATGCACAGTGTAAATGCAATGAGACAAGAATCTGTCCATTATACTCATTGATTGAAAATAAGCGTTCATGTCTGAAACAAAAATAGAGTGAGTGCGTTTAGCTTTAGTTTTTAGAAATATTCCAGTAAATATCAAGCCAGGTGACACCAGAAATTTGCTTCAAACATTGTTTCCACGCGGGGAAATGAACACAGGTCCTCAGTGTGACGAGCAAACGCTTTAACCATCAGGCTACCCCACCATTCCAGCAAAATCAGAATTAAAAATTAGTTTAGAAGTTAAAATACGTGCACGAATAAAAACATAAAACAAGGACAAGAATACAAAATATGAACAAACAGGCACAAAAATAAACACGGTGATAAAAACATACCTACCTGCCAGTATAAGATATGTCCCAACAATTTGGTCCTCCCAAGGTTCCAAACCAGAGCAATATTTATGACGAGTCCAGTTGACAGGTAAAGAATTGTTTTCCAGGAGTGGTTTACCGCAGATTGGTTCTTCCATTTCAGTAGACCCCCAACACTAATTTCCTGAGACTGGCGCTGCACTCTTTAATATGCAAAGAGAGGAGGTCAATTGGTACCACGTGACTTCCGGTATCCTCGAAAGTGCTCTCTATCGGCGGTTAATCTGGAAATACAGATCGACGATGAAATCATTTGTTTTGATTTGCCTGTTTGATCGTGCCAAGGAGTCATGCCAGATGCAATTATATCATGTTCCTTTGTATTCAAATGATTATAGTATTTTATGATACATTACGAGATGCGTGGAATATTGGTATTTGTATTAATTACGCTTATCTTCAGAGATTTCTAAGATTTCAAATTTGATCAAATGTATGTATGTAAACAGAATGGATTGTTTCTCTGCGTTCATGAATTACTAAATGAATAGACCGTCAGCCTTGGATCAGTGGACGGCAATAGGAAAGGCGGAAGCAGATAATGGTAATGATTATCGATGCCACTCTGGCACCCTCATGGTTTATCCTGGTTAGGATAATTAGTTTATATGATCTGTGGCGACATGTTTAATCATCTGAAAAAGATCAATCTTTTGTTGTCAGTGTGTTTAAGCGTGTGTGTCTCTCTACAAACGAATGATTTTTTTAGCAATCAGTCAACATTGTTTTAGCATTCATCAGATAATTAAATAAGATAATAAAAGCAATACCTCAACATTGCTTTAGGGCATCAAGTACATAACATGACAGTGAGTGTTTAATTATTCATTTATCTCGTATTAATGTTTATGTGAACGGGAAATATCTTAATCACGTGTGATGCCTTTTAAAGAAATACCCAGATTTAACGTGTTAGTTTAACTGATATGAGTGAGTGAGTGAGTTTAGTTTTACGCCGCGCTATATGGCGGCGTTTAACTGATGTAGTTACGGATACTGACATGTTCCATGTGTTCGCTTAAAGGGACTGTAGGGTAGCCCAGTGGTTAAAGCGTTGAAGCCGATGACACGGGTTCGATTGCCTACATGGGTACAACTAATGTATGAAGACATTTCTGGTGTCCCACGCCGTGATTATTTTTGTATACTGAATAAAGAGTCGTAAAACCACACTCACTCAAACACTCAAAACGCAACCACAGTGGCCATTGTAGTTTGTGAAGTTGTAACTGGATGACAGCAGCTATGGTAGAGTGAGTGAGTGTTACGACGCATGTAGAAATATTCCAGCAATATCACGGCAGGGCATACCATGGTACAACGAACAAAGGGTCTCAGTGTATAAAATTGTCTGCGTACATGTACGGCGGTGGTGTGAATAACGTAGGACGTGTCACTGGCACAAGCTGCAGCAAACGTTTGCTGAACCACGCCAGTGGCAGTCCGGCAATGACACAGCATGTTATGGGGGTTATGTAAGTAAGAAAGTAATAAAGTTAGTGATAATTGATCCACTCAGCAACATCGCCGGTCAAGCTTCCCACATATTTCTTATACACCTGGGAATGAAGTAACTAACGTTTAAATTGCTCATTAAAGACGTGGTTTAGAACAACTGTCCGTTTTCAAATCCATTGCATGAATCGCTGAAACACACATTCCGTCCGTGATCGTGAAAATGGAAATGCACGTGCATTGCTCGAGGTCTAATGCATTTACGACAAGGGCTTCAATGGCACCGAAGCGATTGGAAACAATACCACTACCGATCTGACAGGAACGGGAACGTGCTCCGGGACTGCTCTATACGGGGACTTCACAGACAGTCGTTGCCAGGAGTTTAAATGTCAGTAAAAAATACATAAGCCGTCTAATCAGTAGACATCAACAAACAGGAAGTGCTGCAGACCGACCTCAACCAGAGATCGCTTTAGGACGGTAACAGCAACAGCAGTGAACACAATTGGCAGACAAGGGAGACGAAGTCATGCCATTACAATCAGACGGCGTCTGAGACGCCCCTGCTGTTGTCCCACATTGCAGCGACGACAAAGTCAGGCCCGCCGTCGGTTTCCGCAGCAGCATGGACGTCGACCAAAGCTTTTCATCAGTAGATTTCTGTTCGGACGTGTGGAGGTACTGTGTTTCAGAGAACGAATTTATAGGCGACATCGTGAACACATGTGTCATATAGAGAGATAGATTCGGCGGTTACAGTGTGGTGGCTTGGGGATCAATGTTTTAGAAACCATCTTCACAATCTCACAACACAGATCTATATGGATAAACTTCTAAGGCCTGAAAAGTCTTCCTTTGCTGCACCGGCACCAACAACGTCAACGTTAAGTTGATCAGCATGACTGCAGCATGACAACACACGCCCTATGCCGCACGAGTGACAGAAGCCCTCCTTCAGCAAATGGAGTGTGATGCCCGCTTATTCACCAGACCTAACCCATCGAACACAAGCAGGACGAAGTTGGGAGGCGAGTCTACAAACGTCAGCCACCGCCAGCCAACGTTGCAGATTTGACATTGACCTTGAAATGAGAATATTCCTGTGACCTTAATTACTCCTGTTAGTCGCTTCGGTGACTCTATGCCCCAACATGCACATGTCTGTGCCACAGCTGTTCCGAGGCCACACGAGATACTAACTGATAACGGTAAAGGGGGTGCCTCAGTTTGGAAGACGCTGTGCAAGTCTTGTCGACAACATTCCATTTTTTCTTCAACAGATTGAGTATATATTCCATGTGCTTTTCGATAATAATAACTGATTTCATGTCTTGTATTATTTTTTTTTCTCATATCAAACTCGGCTATGAGTTTTCAAAGTTTCATATCCCCTTTCATTACAAGTAATGTTCCTCTTAAGTAGCTTACGATATTGATTATTTGCAAAGATCCTTTCCATCGTTTGGCAACGCAATGAAGATTGTAAAAAAATCATTTGAAAATATATCAGATTGTAATGAGGGTGTATTAAGGATTATACGCACTCATACCCAGGTTCCAAGGACCACACGATGGAACGTACAATGAATGACATTTGATTTTAATTCGAATGGAATTAAACCAAGCTTTAGTACCCATAGCCACAGACGATAAATTAAAGAAAATAGGTACCGACAATAAAAACAATAAGAATGATGATGACAAAACTAATGCTGGAATTCATGAAATGGACCTGATAGGGGATCTTATATGGATAAATTGAAGATTGTATTCTCAGGAACAAGATCCCATCATTTAGTCGTCAGGGGAGATTGCCTTACATCAGATATGTTGGGTGGCCCTTGGCGATATTGCAGCTATATGGGTTTAGTATGTAAATAATAGAGCCTGAACCAGACAATCAAGTGATCAACAGCATGAGCATCCATCTATGCATACGGCGACATGCGCCTAGCAAGTGAGCGAACCTCACGACATGAACATCGATCTGTGCACTTAAGAGACGGTAACATGTATTAACAAACACGCCTCTTACAGGCTGAAGATGTCTGACATACACCAGGAGAGATTAAACGACCTCTTGAAGTTTGAAACCAATCTCATGATTTAACTCTAAAGTAAGCATATATCAGTACCTGTATACGCTGGTCTTGTTTTGTTTGTTGACGCCACAGTAAGCAATATCCCAGCTATACGTTCTTTAAGTAATCCAGTGACTGATATCATAAGCATCACAATTGTATACACATTATTGCAACGATCTGTAACTACATTCAAAACGAAACCAGATGTAGTCGTAGATCTCTTCAAGAGGTTTATGTCCGATATACACACAGTATATTGTACCAGAGGGCAGGATATACCAGTTAATAATAGTAGAATCTGAGACTAGAGTGAGTGACTGACTTTAGCTTGCGCCAAAATATTCCAGGGGTTTGTCAATGATCGAGTTAAAACCAGACAATCCAATGATCAACTCAGAGACAAGAACTTCTCAAATGTATTAGTATGGTCGCGCCGTAGTGCATACTAGTAATCTTTGCGTGTTATTGGTTAAATTAATGCTATTTCATAAATAATTTTTATGGATTATGCTATCGGCTGATAATCATCATTGTCATTAATTCTATCCTGCATATTAGATATCAATAATACATAAACATCTACATTTGGTTCACAGACATGCCCAGGGTTTTTAATTTATCTTGATGCAATCTGGGGTAGTCTGGTGGTTAAAGCGTTGGCTTGTCACGCCGAAAACCAGGGTTCAATTCCCTATATGCTTAGTGTTTCAAGCTCAATTCTGGCCCCGGGTTGAGAAAACGCGGGAAAATGCATTTACCAGAATGAGGTTTGGGCTATTGTATTTTAAATATGCAGTTAGAAATTCAGCTGTTTAAAATTTTAAAGTCAGTATAGTTTGAAATTTGCTTCGAGGTATTGGGGCCCTGGGGTGTCCGCCGTGAAATTGCTGGAATTCTGCTAAAAAAACGGTGTAAAACGTTAACTCACTCAATCACTCGATATAACCAGCTCCAGGGTTACAGTTCACATAAATATCAAGACCGAATAGTCTTGAGTATCCGGCTTTAGAGGCACATTATCATAATTATAACAATAGATAACTGATAGCATCAGGTGTTTGCGAAAAGATTACACATGCCTCAGTTAAAGTCGCAGTTTTCTTTCTGACGCCACACAGCAGGAGACTGGTTTTAACATTGAATGCAAAATACCTGATTGACAACCAAATTTGATCTGATTAGGGAACTGACGCTTAATATCCATTAAATTATGTAATTGCATCCATAGAATTTGATACTAACTACATTTGAAAGTTAAATTAAGGGAATCGTTGTTTTCTTGCAGAATACCGTTTAAACATGATTGACATAAAACGGATGTGACAGTGTCCTCAACGCCGCAAGCGCCATGTGCTTGTCCGTGCGTTCACTATGAAAAACTACCATATGCGACACAGCTGCTGTCGTGAATGTTGCCGAGGGTGGCACGACTCCGACGGATTGGGATTTGGTGTCAACACCAATTTTCAGTTATCCATTAATACTATTTGATATTTTAAAGTTTACGCCCAAGGGAATGTGTTTTGGGGATATTCGAGACTGGGTGTCATTGATGTTAAAATAGACTTTCAGCAACCCACACTTGTAAGCGGCGACTTACAGGGCCGGATGGTCAGGCTCGTTGACTTGGTTGATACATGTCATCGGCTCCCAAGTGCGTAGTTCAGTACTGATGATTTTGATCACTGGATTGTCTGGTATAACGACGGAACGGTACGACCCGTAAAACTCTACGATACAACCGTGCAAAGGCCTGAACGCGCCGTGAACGAATTATTACGGGTTTGTAACGGAATGTATTGTTGATGGGCATATATTGTCTCCATGAAGACGTGATGAACTGTGAAAGTGACGAGTAGCGTTTTCATTGGGATGGTTTTTGGTTGGTTTGGGTTTTTTGTCTTAATTTAATAAAACCTGGCATGTCTAAAACTGAAGAAATAAAATCATCAAATCAGGAACAAGTCCTTGTGGCTGAATGTCTGCTGAAACGTAGACAGTTGTTGTGATATGTAAGATCTATACACGATACAATCATATGTATTCTAAACAAGCCCCCAAATCACTCACACACACACAGAGGCACGCACGCACGAATACACGCACGCACACACACCACAGCCATCACCCGCCCACACCCATAAGTATATCTCCCCCACACAAATTACGTCACACACTCGACAGAATAATTTCATCAACATATTTGTATTGAAACTGATGTTCAAATGAGTTTTCCGATTGATAAATACATTAACATACACAGGCAATACAAGGTTTTGCTCAATATCATGTACCAACTGACACTAGAGTGTCACTTACATATTAGTGTTGCATAAAATTACATATCAGAGAAATACCCTGAAACTTGCCATTTCGTGTTATTAGTCATAGTTCAAGGGGGCGGTATGTAAGCCTTGAGGGTAAAGCGTCCGCTCGTGTCACCGAAGACACAAGTTCGATTCCCCACAAGAATACAACGCGTGAAGCCCATTTCTGGATTTCCCACCATGATATTACTGGAATATTGCTAAAAGCGGCGTAAAACCAAACTAACTCACTTCATAGTTCAATGCCTTCAGTTAAATATGTATTTCCATAAGTAATATTTTAGCGTCAAATCTATTATTACTTATCATGTCTATGAACTCATACAGTGGACAAGTCAATATTAATGTGAAACATTTTCATTATTGGATGTACGTTAACAAAATGCTGAGACATCTAAAGATGTGTCATACCTATAGCCTTTAAAGCCTCTGCATCCGAACATGTTGCCGGTGACAATTTGTCCCATGAGTGCTGGTATGTCACTGGTGACAACATATGCCAGGTGACAGTCCTTGCCCTAATACGCATTTGCCACTTCACAGCCTTTTACAGAATAACGACTATTGCCTTGGCGCCTTTAATCAACTGAATTTCACAATATCTGCACTATTTTAGCTGTTGTTCCTCGTCGGTAAGACAATCTCAGTGTTATTGTAACTGATCTTCTGACCACATTCTGTATATAAGATGTTTACGCCGACAATGCCGGTGTTAATTTAAAGTGAGTATTCCGTTGTGATTAGAAAAAGCTCCTTTTGAAATAAATGTAGCTGTAATTGCTTTTCCCGACTGAATCTCAAGGCAGTAGGCAATATAGGAACATACTTCCTTGTGATTTATTTCATTATGCCTACTCATATTGATTTTCATTACCTGGCCACACACGGGACAACGTTATTACCTCTCAGTGCAATGTCGACATCAAGAACCTATGATTGGCGGATCCTGTCACGTCTAAGAGGAGCTATCAAGGAAACACTCGATCATCCCGGCCCGTCACCTTGTATTTTCTAGCAAACCAGGGTGATCAAGAGATATCTTGCTTCGTCATAAAACATACAGGTGTTTTACACTCTTCCTCGAACTAGTTCTTCAATCATCACACAGTTCTAGACACAGACGTTCTACATTCTCCATGAAATACACATAAAATGCAAAGGTTCTACATTCTTCATCCAACACACATTCATCTGCACACAAATGCTCTGAATTCTTCCTCAGAGTAGTTTACTTATAGTTCTTCAGATACAGTTATCCGGATAAACGGAGGTCGTATTAACGCGACGTGGCTGTGTACCTGTTCTATCTGACTTTCAACTTTTTAAAAATGTTACTCAAAGAAGTCATAAAAAATTTGATTGGGTTACAATGTTTCGTGATAAGAAACAGCCTGCCACTTTATTGACAACGGTTTCTTTGTGAACGTGCTAATTTACTTTTGTGTGAGATGGATTTCTCAAGAATAACACCCCTTTCTGAGCAATCTTTGAAAGAGTTGTTAAAGAACCACTTCCCGGTTCACCACCGGTTCATCAGCTGGTTTGTGTATCCTATAGCAACTTGTACAAGCTATGGCTATGTACAGATATATTTTTCTGTGCCAGTACAGTTACATATTCAATGTTACATATTTTAGATGATCACAGTGCTTCTGGTGGACATCAGAGGTACCGTGAGATTGGTTGAAAAAATTTAATCTGCTACTTTCTCAAACTTTATCATCGACATAAAATGACACACCTGGGAACAGTATTCAAAAGTAATTTCGCAAAGACTCATTGTCTTACCTGGGCGCCATGTGACAACCTCTCTCGTACTATCCTTAGCACGGTCTGGGAATCTCAGGGGTTGTCACTTTACTATATCATTTCCCATCTCGTAGTGATCACGTCTTCCACGCCCACGACGACAGTTTTTACTCTGCGACGTCGATGTCAGTTGTGAACGCAGTCTCACTACTCCACGACGACAAACGTATGGCCGTAGTATTGGCTAGCAGTCGAGGTAAAAATCGATCGTTTCATTCACACGGACTTGGTCTCATCCGCTTCTCTTGTCTTCCCACCGCTCTGTCATCTGCACATGTATAGGATAAATGTCCTGAGACGTCTGGTGTTGCATTGTCTGGATAGACCTATGACAAATGACCTTTGATCTAAGGCCCACAAACTGTTCCATTTTGTTTTATCACTTAGACGTTAGCTACTAAAGCGAAACATATATACACCACAGGGCTGAAGTATATCATGACCTAATCTGGGTGAATATTCCGCCTTAGTGATCCTTTGCTACGGTTACGGAGTGGTTATTTTCTTCTTCGTTACAAAGCATAATAATACATTAATAGCAATGATGAATTAATAGCTGTATGATTTGTTATTATCATGTAAGACAACATACTTCAAACATAACCAAAGGCGATACCGTTCATACATCAATTGGATTTTATCGTGGCGTCCTACAGGATACTAATTGCAGGTTGGCTGTAAGATTATCAACACGACAACTATGCAGGTTCGGTATTGTTGCTAATCGTTGAATAATGTGGACATGGATTTCTGAAAAATATCGGTACGATTTGTGAATGAGAGTTAAGTATCATGTCACGTTCACTGTGAAAAGCAATGCTGATATTTAGATGATACTAAACGACCTTCCGTGTAATAACATCTTATTAAGGCTAATGGTTTGGTATCAAATGTGCGAACGCTAAATCATTCACGAGTTTAATGAAAATGGTATTTCAAGGAAGTGAGTTAAGTATTCTGTTTATCACTCTCGGGCATAATCTGATAGGACTGCCTACAGTGTGAGTGAGTGCCTACTCAGCTTTCTGTTCGAGTCCAGCACGGTCTAGTACCATTGTACTAACTGTAACCTATTATGACGTCATGCGCCTAACGGTATTACACTAGCGTAATCTTGCAGTAGAAATACTACATTGCAGTATTTCCCACTGATTAGAAATTTCATATCCTAAAATTCTGAATCGCAACAGATATCGAAACATTCTTCACGGTAATGAGGGTTATATTAGTCAAACCTATGGCTTTAAAGACGATCTCACAAACACGTGCGTGATGACGGACAAGGTTTTACATATAGTACTTCGAACAAGGGGTCGTACTGGGGACCTCGTCTATGTACAGCGGCTTAAGATGTGTTAATGGCACTTGCGACAACAACTATGGGTGTGAATGCAAACTAGTGTTTAATAATTACAATGGCAGACTGGCAGTGCCACCTTGATTGACAGTACAACATAATAGGGCGTTGGCGAAAGTAATAAGGTCATTGATAATTGAAATCACTTAGCAACATCGCCGGCCAAACTTCCACAAAAGGCCAGGTTTTGATGTAATGAATTGTCTGGTGAGTGATTGAGTGAGTGATTGAGTGAGTGAGTGAGTGAGTGAGTGAGTTGGGACTGACGCCACTTTTAGCAATATTCCACCAATATCATAGAGGGCACCAGAAATGGGCTTCACATTTTGTACCAATGAAGCTATTTGAACCAGGGTCTTCGGCGTGATGAGCAAACGTTTTAATTATGTCTTTATGTCATTATATATATATATATTCTCAAGTTAATTATATATATATATATATATATATATATATATATATATATATATATATATATATATATATATATATATATATATATATATATATATATATATATATATAATTAACTTGAGAATGCACATGCCCATTTTTAAAGTAAAGATGGGTGATATGGCATGGACGTGCATTGTTCTGCGAGTGTTATCCGATTTCTCAAAGATAACACCCCTTTCTGATGTAATCTTTGAAAGAGTTGTTAAAGAACCACTTCCCGGTTCACTACCTTTGTTGTCTTCACAGGTATATTGAGTTCCAGACATAACATGCTTTTACCTCAGGCGTGGCAGGATCCAAGGTTTTTCAGATTGACTCCAAGAACCGTGCCCGTAGGAAATACCAAAGTGGCCATGGACTGAATCACCTTTGTCTTTCTTCCAGAATGAGTTGACATATAACAGCATGCTCGGAGGCGGGGTGGAGGGGGATTGGAAGTGGGGTAGGAGGGGTCAAGAGGGTTTGTAGGGCTTAGGATAGCAGCAGAGCTCTGTGTCCAAGCTGCATTTCCTAAATGTCAACTATTTGCGCTGAACATTGTATCATGTTGGTTATGGACATACGCGGGGGCGGGGGGGGGGGCGCTGGGGGGGGGAATGGGATGGGAAGTGGGGTACGATTTTTTTGTAGGGCTTAGGATTTGGGGGAAAGTCTCTGTCCAGGCTAAGTTTGTAAAAGTCATCTATTTGCGCTAAAATGGTTTGGGGTTGGTCACAGCAAACCGCCTTTCACGTGCCGTGTGGGTGCGGAATTTGTATAGGCTAGGACTAGCAAACAATCCTGACATATTGGTAAATGGTGCCACATTGGACATCTGGTTAAACTATTGGCATATTAGTCTCGTGCGGGGGTGTTCATGTCATGTAATTTCATCGTCCATCGGTATGATGTTCCTGAAGAACTGCTGAAAAAAACGTAGGAAGACAAATTCCAAACTGACTCACTCTCTACAACCGGGCACAAAAGAACTGAACAGGAATACAGTTCGTAACACACACAACCGTGTTTACAAAAGGCGCCTCATGCAAAGGTAGAATATTGGAGAATGTGGCGTTAACCAATAAATAAAGAAACACGACATGTCATCTTTGTTACGTGTGGCCATAATCAATAGGGTGCACTTTGATGTATTTAATGCAGAGTGATAGATATTGTGAGAAATATTGAAAAATCTAATACACAATTGTTTGCACAGTGAGTGTTGTGTATAGTGTTATAGTAGACCGGGTGTGACTGTGTAATTTGTATGCATGCATGTCGCAACAGAAATACAATACTTCCTGTTTTCTTTTGATACAGTCGATGTTTGTTAGTGTTCGACTAGCACTCCACAAAGAAAGTCTCCAACTTTATGACGCTGGCCTGTAATTATTGGAATCTTGGCACAAATCTGGGCACTAAAGTAGTTGATATAATGGGTAGGAAACAAGCATGACATCCAACTGTATGAAGTCGAGTCTAGACAGCCTCTTCAAATTCACTATGGGGATGATTTGAAAGTTAACTATAGATTTTAAGCCAGGTGCAACACTTAAACCCTTAAACAAGCGCTGTTCTCGTACGTTCCATCCCCGTTTAATCCCAATGCAGTACGTATACTTAAGTGCAAGAGACATGCGATTAACCACGATAAAGTATTTATACGCCAATCAGATCAATCTAGACGGGTTCCGTATCAATGAGGATGGTGTCCGGTAACAGAGTTCACACACTGGTCGGACATCACAGATAAATACGTTTCGTACTTTTCACTGCTGAATGGACATACTGTCTCGTAACACGGATCATACACAGGCTGCTGACAGTTACTTGTGAACAATACATGTATTTACCTTCATTCAATTTCATTTTGGGATCGAACCATTTTTACGGAAGATCTGAATGTATTGGAATGACAAGCCTTATGAGACAATAGAGACGTGTCAGGATATATACTTACACCGTTTTCAAGCCTGGAGTGGTGAATGGGTAAAGTGGGATATATATGGTGTAGATGAGGAACAACAAAGACAAGATGATAAAGAACGAAAATAAGGACACATGTAAATGAGAAAAGATGAGGCAAGATAACAGCAATGAAGAATGAATGAATGAATGAATGAATGAATGAATGAATGAATGAATGAATGAATGGGATACTACCAGCGGGGCGAGGGGATTAGTTTTGAGCGCTGTCTTTTTTGTATGTAGTGCTGCAGGCGGTCGTCCTGTAGTGTAAACATGAAAAGTGATCTCATGTATATTTATGCTTATTTTCATTGTTAATCGTCATTCTCTATCATTCGTTATCTTTGCTAGCCCTCATGTACCCTACGTATATTTATCTTTAGTATATATATATATATATATATATATATATATATATATATATATATATATATATATAACCAATCAGATTGCATATATATATATATATATATATATATATATATATATATATATATATATATATATATATATATATATATATATATATATATATATATATATATAACCAATCAGATTGCCTGAAGTTAATGAACACAATAAAAAATTAATTTTATATATATATATATATAAAATTAATTTTTTATTGTGTTCATTAACTTCAGGCAATCTGATTGGTTAACAGGGAACATTTCTTTTGCTTTCATTTCCCAATGAATCTAAAAAGCTAAGCCACGCCCACCGAACCGGACTACTTTCAGACCCGAGGAATGCCGGGGAAAACCTTTGCACTCAGGTACCCTAATGAACTTTGGATAAACATTGAAGCGATACATTGTGGTTAACATAAACAAACAACTCAGAATTATCCGTGAACGCTAATAACGTTGTAGCGCCTCAACAAGAACATGTGCACGATGGAACATCAGTTCATGGGATCGCAATTCCAGTCACATCACAGCCTCTTTCCACTTGCGCAAATACTGCTGCCACTAACAATCTCGCTTCCACTGACTTCATGTCATCGGGCTTCATATCCAATTCTCATTTTCCAAACTGAGTCTTTCAGTTCGCCGGTTACAATTCAAATGTTTGAACTTGAAACTTTGCTGTTACCGGAACGCGTCACGTTGTGTTGTTCCGTTCTGATTCGCCACCTGATGTTAGCTTGGTTGACTGACAGCAGTTTGGGGGTGCTCTATGCTGATTGGCTAATAGTTTGATAGGGGTGTCATTTTATGTAAATGAGTCGCCTGAGTCATGTCACGCCATTACCGAATTCTCACACCGAAACTGTTAATCGGGGATAACAAAGATACCTGTTTCGATGAATTTGATTACGTTTCAAGAAATATTGTTTAAAGCCTATAGTATTTGTTGTTGAATTTAATTATAAGAATTGACTGTGTATTTCTTTCGTTGCATCGAGGTATGAAACTGAAAACCAATGTGAAAACCTTTGTAAGAATCCACTACAGTTAATTAATTTCCGAAAATGCTATGAAGTGTAAAATCGGAATTTTTCTTTGTTTACACTTCAGACAAGCGCTGTCTTTCGCTCACAGCGTTAGTTTTCACACCCAATGTCTTTCGTTTCGTTTTGTCTAGACATTTGGTATTGGTGACAAAGACCATTTGAAATCTGATTCTAAAGTGTATGGGGAATGCACTGATGCATTTGTGGCAGCTGGCTATGAAAAATACGTGCTGTAATTGGCGTCTCAATACCGGCCTTCGTAAAACATGATTTTGTAAGAACTATCCAATATGGCGGAAAGCGCACTTCTGCTTTCGTGTAGGTGTTTTTTCGAAAACATCCCAACTGATTCAGGATTCACCGCCAACGTTTCAGAATTATCATGAGCGGTTACATGAAAACTTGATATTAATGATTATTAATACGCTATTTTTGAAATCCAATACTCTCAGTAATTACCACATATTTACAAAAATATACATGAAAAAAAAGCACTGAATCGCGTTTTCGTCGTGTCCAAAATGGCGACATTTACGATGAAGCATATTTTGAAACGGAATTTTTAAGAAGCTTGTCTGACACAATAGTGGATGGTGTCAAGAAACATTTCCGTAGGATTCAAACCTATTACGTATGTTTGTGTACGTTATACATTTAGAATTTAATAAAACTTCAAAGGGAGGGTTAAAGAGGAAGAACATATATCTCCATGTGTTCGGTAAAATAAATACGTTGTTCACTGGTCCCTCGGGGCCAATGGGTCGATGTACTATCGATGTTTGTTTTTGTTCTCTCTCTCTCCCTTAGGCAACCAGTGAACAGCTTATATTATATTACAGAATATGGAATCAATATCTATACCGAGACGTCGCTATTGTACAATATAGAAGCTGGTCATTATAATTGATCACATATCTACTGTTTGCTAGCATGCCGCGGCACAAGACAACGTGCTATTTTTCATTAAGATTTAAGAATGATCATATCGCTCCTATTTTACACTTTTCTACACTGGTAGCCTATGGATTTAAGAAATTCATTTTAAACTTCTCTGCCTTGTCTTCCGCTGTCTGCCTGGAACTTCCTCAATACGGCAGCAGTGGCCTGGAACAAACTTCCACTGAATCTCAGTGACTGTTCAAACACATTTGTTCAGGACAGCCCTTCCAAATGTCACTGTGTAATCTACTAGGCTCTATCTGCGCTTTGAGCATGGACTGCATGAATAACAGTACATCTGAAATCCTGCGTACGACAGAACTGCCATCTATGATTCAACTTGATAAGATTAATTCACGTAGCGAATGAAGAGTCGACCCATTGTCTACAGACGACGACGACGACGACGACAACAACAACAACAACAACGATGGTGATGATGATGATGATGATGATGATGATGGTTAACCGTGTCCAAGACATATAGTTTGCGTAATGTAAAAATAGCCTGACATTCTTCATGCTTAAAATTGTGAACCTATTCAAACTTTGCGTAGTGCATGGGGTCACTACAGTAGTTCAGAGAGCAAACGACGAATTTTAGTCCACTCAACATGAGCTGAAACATTGAGTAGTATATGGATTTTTGTTATTTTGCAAAGTTCAAAGTAAAACGCATTGGTAAACATGAGATAGTACAACCCCAAGTGCAAAGAAATAATGAAGTTGTCAATCACGTTATGCAAAAACGGGTTTGCTTTAGGCACATAACAGCATGGTGCTTTTGAGATTCCATACACTGCATCATTGGCTTGGACAAACGGATAGGAAAACACCACTGGATCATGGGGAGGAAAGGGGAGCCTAATGCGTTCGTTCATGACGTTGAAGACCTGGGTTCGACTCCCCACATGGGTACAACGTGTGAATTCCACAGATGGGAATAGTGGAAAAGACTTAATCGCTCACGTACATACTTTTGGGATTTGACCAATATATTAGAGGTTTGAGAGCATTTGTTTCTTGTCACTACAGTTTTATGAATAGTTTGATAGCTTTTTTTTTCTTCTTAATGAAGTTATATGAATACAATAATGACTGCCATTTAAAACTATGTAGGAAAGAATGTTATCGATAAATAATGAGGGGCGTGGTGGGCGAGGTGGTTAAACCGCCAGGCTACTGATACAGCGATATTGAGGTGACGGGTTCGAGCCCACCTGTGACCGGGTGTAAAAAACCTTGGAGTCAACTTTGTGTGCAGACTCTTTAGGTGTTGTCACAACCCCTAGTGTGCGGTACATAACCCCGTGCACTTAAAAGAATCCACGAATCCTTTGGTAGATGACCAGATAGTCGCCACACGAATACGTGCAAACACCTAGTTGCAGGTACAGCAACGTGCAGTACCCTTAGACAAAGTACTGTGACTATGTGTCCCAATCCACCCAGCTGTGAATGGGTACATCGTAAGGATGGGAAAGGGTAAAGCCACATTAACTGCAAGAGATGTATGGTCCCCAGGGAGTTGAGATTGAAAATACTATGTGCCGCTGTGATGGACATCCAATGATCACGTGAAAAACAAAGTGCCCTTGACCAATTGAACTAACTGGATACAGGCGCTATGCAAATATCTACTGGTATTGTTGTATTGTAACGTCTGGACAGTTTTCTTCAATGGTGCCCTCAGAGATATTTATAGCTGGATCAACGTCATAAATCAACGTGTATTTTTCCTTGACTTATGTCTAGATCTGGATCTTCAATGATCTGTTCTAAAGGTATATTCAGGTATTTCGATGCACAAAAATAGCCGTTTGAATGTAGTTTACAAGACTGAATTGCGTATGATAGAAGTCGTGGAGAAGTCAAACGGAAAGGCTGACTAGTATACGCTGGATGGGGTGAGATAAAGGAGGGCCATACATTACGACACGTGGGGTCAAAATGGAAAAAATGTCACAGTGTACTTCCTCCCAAACAGATAATAAACACACTTTCTCTGTCTGTATGTCTCTCTCTCTCTCTCTCACACACACACACACACACACACACACATACACATACACATACACATACGCAAACTCCCTCGCACGCTCAACCGCCCGCTCGCTCCCTCGCTCACCCACTCACTCAATCACTCAACCGACCACCCATCCACTCACATACTGTGTATTTTTATCAAGTTTTTTCCCTTTTAGATATTTTCCCGATGCTAATAAATTGAATAAAAGAGACAAAACTCTTTTTGAAATAGATAAATAAAGACTTGCAAAAGAGAAGAAAATACACTTATGTTTCGTAACGATAATGCTCTGTTAGTTTTTTTTTCAGTTCCATCTAATTTCGGTTTGTATCCCTGGGCTATCTGTGACACAAAAAGTACCCAGCGTTACAATAGTTCAGTGGACCCCAAAGGTCGTTTACGTGTACCCAACGAACCCTGCATAGTTTTTGTCTCTGCGTAGTTTAAATGTACGCATGGTATCATTCGATAACCTGTTAAAATAGAACTTAGCTTCAGGCAAAAGGAATATATAATTACAAAAGTAAAACAAAAATAGATATGGTATAGAGAATAAATAACAGTCGTCCAAAGTAATATTCATGTGGTCTGTACGCACTAATGCAATCCATATGAACATATAAACATTTATACCAATTAACAAGAACTAAAAATCATAAATTCAATGAAACTGTTTACGTACATACGTGCTCAGGCTACATGGCAAGCAATCAAAGACTACGTGACTAGTCACTATCAAAGAGCGATAAAGGTATATGAATCCTCCAAATCAGTGTTACAAATACACGCAAATGAATGTCAATTATTTACCTGAAATCGCTGAATCATCCAAGAATAAGATGCTGAATGCCCTAAATGTAACACTCCTGTTCAATAGAGCAAAAGTCGAATGGCATATTTTGTAAATCGACAAAGAAATTTACGTTGTGGATAACAGACATGTACGAGTTTCAGGAATAAAGTGAAAGTAAAAAATTGTTGAGAGGTTATCCCTCTCGTCATGCAGTCTCATTGAGAGGACCGTTCGTATTTTAGTTCTTGGGTGATTCTCTTGTTTTGGTATAAATGTGCATCTCGTGCTCGTATTTACACATTTTTCAAATATTTCATCAATATTAGAAAACAAATGCATATTTCCAGCATTATTAATTTGCAAAAAGATATCAGCTGATTTGAGACCAATAACTGTCAAATTCGTGTAGTAGCGCTTTGCCCTTACAACTGTTTCCCTCATTGAATTCTACAGTGCAGAGATGACATCAGGGCGACATCAGCATTGTGATGAGATCAGGCTTCATACGACCCAACTAATGATGTGACGATGTTCTTTTACAACAATACAAACGACCTACAGATATCACAGAAATGCTTAATGTTCTGAACAGTAGGCCAATGCTGCCACGAATACGTAGGAGGTTGATTCAATCTCGGAACCATTGATGTCAGCCTTTGTGTAACCTTCTGGTTAAAGGTATGGTTGAGATAGATCTGGCTGAGTAAAGTAGGTCAAACGCTCAAAGGGCGGTGTTGTAGTTTGTTGTTAAAGCGTCCGCACATGACCTTGAACACATGTGGTCACTTTATTTTTCTCAACAATATTAATATTAGGAATGTTAACTTTAGGTATCACAACAGGAAGTAAGCTCGATGCTTGACTTACAATTTCATGCAAAGTGCTTTGCTTCATGTTTATTTTGAGTTATTTTCATGACTGTGGAATAACGTTTATTTTATGCTTTTTACTTTTTGCATGCATGCCTTTTTCGGCTAGTATATCTCAATCTGACATACTGTTCAAAGCGGCAATATCAAGCCAACCCTTTATGGTAAACTAAGTAATCGATTCGTTTTATACTTAAACTTACACGGTGATATTTTATTCAAACACTGGAAGATTTTCATTTCATATGTGTTTTAAGAGAAAAACAAGAATATATCTGCTAGATGGGTGAAGACCTTCAAGGAGGGTTATCCGCAGTTAAAGGTTCTGTCAAAAGTACCACCTGCTTAATGGAAAGCCATCGCATCTGTACTTACGACAAAGCCTGATTAAAACGAGGCCGATAACCTTCATGTTTGACCTTGGTTATTGAACGTATAAGGTTTCAGTGACATTTTCACAGTTGGGTCAGTGTCGGACATCGTATTTGTGAATTCGCCTAGTAGGACACCTAATATTCAGCAGGAATTAGCACTTTGGGGATCTTATTCCAAAATGTTTTGACAGAGTTACAGCATTACGAGAGACTTACAAGGGAGTTAAATTTTCAACGTGTAAAATAATTTTAGAAAAATCCACAGGGGCTTGTGAGAAGTACGATGGCGAATCAGTGAAGTGTACGTGTTGGTGTCCAACTTTAAGCATCTTTTTTATACATCGTGAGTAAGCATGCGATATATGGCGTATGGATAAATTAAAGACATGAGTGTAATTATTATACAATTCCCTACGCCAATGAAAACACAGACATTCTATGTAATTACCTGACGTTCATGTGGCAGGATCCGGAGACAAACATATGCATTAACCGGCTTCCGAGGGAGTCATTTTATGTTGCTACGACAAGGCCCGTAAAAGACATAAAAGAAATTACCCAACTTGCACCTCATAAAGTCTAAACGTGAACCCAACAGCAATATTTTTGTCAACAGGCGTTTTGAAACCTATAGTTTTGCAATCAAAAATAATTGGTTTCCTTTCCTCATCTAATATTGACTTTAGTCAGACAATGACAGCTCTCACATAAACCAACAGCGTCTAATAGAATTCACAGTCAAGTCCTGCAATAATATCTTCAACACACATTCTCAAGGCCACAGGGATGCTGCGTCGAAAACCTCACATACGAGATACATTAAACGAAATACGAAGAAACTGGCATCGAAGAAATATTAAGACCTTCAACTTCTGCATCATGAAACACTGATGGTCATCCGACAAACCAGACAAAGAAATACATTCCAGTAGTCAGAGCCAGTTTACCGCCTTCATCGATCTGGCCTCAATCCTTACAATGTGGACAATCAGAAAACAACATCGGGAGATTCAAGCCGTATTAACTGACCAAGGTTACTTCATAACGCCACTGTTGTACCATCTCATCAACAGGAACTCCACCTCGTAAGTGTACAATACAACGAGATACTGTAGCAACGCTTCACCCAGGTCATTGTTTCGTGAGACTTCATCAGTGTCATTGTTTCGTGAGACTTCATCAGTGTCATTGTTTCGTGAGACTTCATCAATGACATTGTTTTGTAAGACTTCATCAGTGACGTTGCTTTGTGAGCCTTCACCCATGGCATTACATTGTGAGACTTCATCAATGTCATTGTGTTGTGAGACTTCATCAGTGACATTGTTTTGTAAGACTTCATCAGTGACATTGTGTTGTGAGCCTTCACCCATGGCATTGCATTGTGAGACTTCATCAATGTCATTGTTTCGTGAGACTTCATCAGTGTCATTGTTTCGTGAGACTTCATCAGTGTCATTGTTTCGTGAGACTTCATCAATGACATTGTTTTGTAAGACTTCATCAGTGACATTGTTTTGTGAGCCTTCACCCATGGCATTGCATTGTGAGACTTCATCAATGTCATTGTTTTGTGAGACTTCATCAGTGACATTGTTTTGTAAGACTTCATCAGTGGCATTGTGTTGTGAGCCTTCACCCATGGCATTGCATTGTGAGACTTCATCAATGTCATTGTTTTGTGAGACTTCATCAGTGACATTGTTTTGTAAGACTTCATGAGTGACGTTGGTTTGTGAGCCTTCACCCATGGCATTGCATTGTGAGACTTCATCAGTGACATTGTTTTGTAACACTTCATGAGTGACGTTGTTTTGTGAGCCTTCACCCACGGCATTGCATTGTGAGACTTCATCAGTGTCATTGTCTCGTGAGACTTCATCAGTGTCATTGTTTCGTGACACTTCATCAGTGTCATTGTTTCGTGAGACTTCATCAGTGACGTTGTTTTGTAAGACTTCATCAGTGACATTGTTTTGTGAGCCTTCATCCATGGCATTGCATTGTGAGACTTCATCAGTGTCATTGTTTCGTGAGATTTCATCAGTGACATTGTTTTGTAAGACTTCATGAGTGACATTGTGTTGTGAGCCTTCACCCATGGCATTGCATTGTGAGACTTCATCAATGTCATTGTTTTGTGAGACTTCATCAGTGACATTGTTTTGTAAGACTTCATGAGTGACATTGTGTTGTGAGCCTTCACCCATGGCATTGCATTGTGAGACTTCATCAGTGACATTGTTTTGTAAGACTTCATGAGTGACGTTGTTTTGTGAGCCTTCACCCATGGCATTGCATTGTGAGACTTCATCGGTGTCATTAGTATTTCAGGTGTAATCCTTGCCTTAACCTTCTTCGACCTCATCCCCATTTTCGTCAGTTAGATTTCATTTATGGTATTACTTTCCCAGATGTCAGGGCTATTGACAAATGATCAATGACATTTAGTATGTTGGCCTCATTGCTCAAAGTACGTAATTAAATTAAACTTGTATTAGTACTACCCATGTGGCATTAAATCGCTCAGTCGCATTTGTAGTAATGTGTGCAACACATCAGCATAGCTTCAAAATACGGGTATCTGAGTTGGCAAATATCTGTTTCAATTCGCTCGAAATTGGATATTATTCAACTAAGGGGCATTTTCTCCGTTTGGATTGATACAACGGTCTATTAAGTGAAGACTTGTAAACTCCACCTTGTAAGTGTACAATACAACGAGATACTGCAGCAACGCTTCACCCAGGTCATTGTTTCGTGAGACTTCATCAATGTCATTGTTTCGTGAGACTTCATCAGTGTCATTGTTTCGTGAGACTTCATCAGTGTCATTGTTTTGTAAGATTTCATCAGTGACGTTGTTTTGTAAGACTTCACCCATGGCATTGCATTGTGAGACTTCATCAATGTCATTGTTTTGTGAGACTTCATCAGTGACATTGTTTTGTAAGACTTCATGAGTGACGTTGTTTTGTGAGCCTTCACCCATGGCATTGCATTGTGAGACTTCATCAGTGACATTGTTTTGTAACACTTCATGAGTGACGTTGTTTTGTGAGCCTTCACCCATGGCATTGCATTGTGAGACTTCATCAGTGTCATTAGTATTTCAGGTGTAGTCCTTGCCTTAACCTTCTTCGACCTCATCCCCATTTTCGTCAGTTAGATTTCATTTATGGTATTACTTTCCCAGATGTCAGGGCTATTGACAAATGATCAATAACATTTAGTATGTTGGCCTCATTGCTCAAAGTACGTAATTAAATTAAACTTGTATTAGTACTACCCATGTGGCATTAAATCGCTCAGTCGCATTTGTAGTAATGTGTGCAACACATCAGCATAGCTTCAAAATACGGGTATCTGAGTTGGCAAATATCTGTTTGTATGTATGTATGTATGTATGTATGTATGTATGTATGTATGTATGTATGTATGTATTTATGCATGTATGTATGTATGTATGTATGTATGTATGTATTTATGTATGTATGTATGTATGTATTAACATCCTGGTATATTTCACCATAAGCCACGACTCCTTTTCATGATATAGACTGTTCAATTCACACTTCAAGTGACATAGACTGTTAACGCAAGAGAAGATTCAATTACAGTAACCCACTGAAATACAATCCATTACGAACTGATATCATACATCAAACGTTATCTCTCATCATTCGCCGATATGAGCAGTACCCATTGACCCTACACCAAGAGTACGTAAATAAACACAGAATAGCGCTCAAACCAACACGTGACAAGTCATGCAAGTACACTATAGTCCGACGTAATCATGTTGTCGCCAGATGTTGTCTTTCCACCTATTAAACATGTAAAGGATCGACCGCACGCAGATGACCCATGTCATGCAATCATTGTTATAGTATATTTATATATAGTATATTTATATATAGTATATTTATATATAGTATATTTATATGTAGTATATTTATATATAGTATATTTATATATAGTATATTTCTATGCAGTATATCTATATATAGTATATTTATATCTGGTATATTTATATGTAGTATATTTATATGTAGTATATTTATATATAGTATATTTATATGTAGTGTATTTATATATAGAATTTTATATATAGTATATTTATATATAGTGTATTTATATTAGGTTACATATCCACGAAACCGGTGCATGTTCATAGCGTTGATATGTTCCCCCTCGATCATTGGATGTCAGTCTCAGCGTCACGTCGAACAACCAATTTCAATTCCCTGGGGATCATACAACTCTTGCAGCCACTAGGTGCACCGGGTACCCATTCACAGCTGGGTGGACTGGGACACATAGTCGCAGTACATTATCCAAGGGTACTGCACGTTGCTTACTTGGTGTTTGGACGTATTCGTGTGGCCACCATCGGGTCATTCACCAACAGATTCGTGGGTTCTTTTAAGTGCACAGGGTTGTGTCCTGTAGACTAGGGGTAGTGACAACACTGAAAGAGTCAGCCTTGACCCCAAGGTTTTTGCACCCGGTCACAGGTTGGCTAGGTCCCGACACTTCAAGCTTGATGGTTCACTCGCCTTAGCCGTTCGACCAAAGTGCCATTCCATGTCACCTGTTAACCTGACATCTTTTCAGCTAGACTGGTATGTCATGCAGTGTTTTCTGTTTGTTTGTTTTTTATGTATATGCATCATTTTGGAATAATGTGTGAATACGGACGAAGAGTATATTGAATAACGACAGAATTGCCGGGTGAGAATACTGACCTAGCTCCAAGACGCGATCCTGTATGTACAGAAACTTAACTTCCCGGCATATAATATTTAATCATAATTCTCAGACGACTCATTTGCCACGATTATAAGGTACAGACGCTTCAATACAAATTTCCACGAATATAGACTGTTAACACCAACAAGATATTCAGTTACGATTAACCATCAAAGGTTTCCAGTATACATTAAATATTGTGTATGTCATCACTCGCCGAGATGAGTAACATCCGTGTGTATTTGCTTACCGGTCACTAATAAACACAGCATAACTTGAAATTTGAAAAAGGAACATGCGATCTGAGTTCTTTCAAGTACATTAATCCTTCAGATCAGTAGTCGTCTATAAGTATGATATAATCCTTTCTGCGTTAATCGCTTGTTCCTTCCAAACCACTCGACATGCCTATGGGATCGATCGAATGTCACTGATCCATGCGATGTAGTTATTGGTTAGCATGATATCCTTTCACCTGTATTCACATGTCATGTATTCCTTACTGTTTGTTTGTTTATTTGTTGTTGTTGTTTTTCACGTTTGTTGTTTTTTTTTGTTTAAAAATTATTTTTGTTTGCGAAACGATTTATCTAATAAGCTAGTTTAAGACGGCCTGACAGTACCTGCGTGAGTGCGTGAGTGAGACCAAACAGTGAGTGCGTTTAGTTTTACGCCGCACTCAGCAATATTCCAGCTATATGGCAGCGGTCTGTAAATAATCGAGTCTGGACTAGACAATCCGGTGATCAACAGCATGAGCATCGATCTGTGTAATTGGGAACCGATGACATGTGTCAACCAAGTCAGCGAGACTGATTCTGATTCACCCGATCCCGTTAGTCGCCTCTTAAAACAAGAATAGTCACCTTTCATGGCAAGCATGGGTTGCTGAAGGCCTATTCTACCCCGGGACCTTCACGGGTCACATAGACCAAGTCATCACATTGACAAAGAGATAGTGATATAATATGTTTAGTCTGGATTAGCTTTTGTGCCTGTGTAGGTTTCAAGGTGAACACATATGAACATAGCAACAATGCATTTAGTGCTTTATACACAATGCATTAATTTGACATACTGAGAATACACATTCATATGTTTACAATACAGCTGGATAATATATCATGGAAATGCTTTGTTCCATGAGAGTTATCCGATCTCTCAAGGACAACATCACTTCCTGATTCAGAACTATATTTGAAAATGCTCTGTAGTTTCTAAACAATCACGTCCTGGTTCACCATATCTATTGCCTTCACACAGGGGTGGGAACACAACATTGTTTTACCTTTATCTTTGGCAGGATCCAGTGTTTGGTAGCTTGACACGCAATGACTGTGGTCATTAGTTCTAACAACCGTGCCCGTAGGAAACACCAAAGTGGCTTATCTTCCAAGGCCTGAATCACCTTTGTCTTTCTTCCCACACTCAGATGACACATAACAGCCTGTTTGGAGGCGGGGTGGGGGATTGGAAGTGGGTTAGGAGAGGGTCAAGGGGGTTGGGGGGGAGCTAATGTATTTAAATCTCCTCTAATTTTGGTTTGAGTTTGGACATGGCAAGTTGCATTTCACGCGCGGTGTTGGTGTGGGGATTTGTACGAGCGAGGTCTATCAAATCATCCTGACATTTCGGTAAGTGTCAACATATGGAACATTTGATTAAATCATTATCATGTTAGTCTGGTGCGGGAGTGTGTACTTTATGTACTTTTATCCGACGTAGACACAAGCTGTTGCAGATTAAAAGACACATAGGTGGACAAATTTGGCTTATTACTTACACACAGTCACAAAAGACAATTGAAAAGGACCATAAAATTGTCTTTACCTAAGGCGGCCTCTCATTTGTACCGTTATCAAAAAACTTGAACATTGCAGAATGCAGAACACATTGATAGAAGAACAATACACTTCAACATATTTGCCTGTGGACATACTCAACAGCATACACTTTGATGCATTAAATGCAGAAGGATAAATACTTTATGAAATATTGATATATTTGATGCATAGTTGTTTGCACAGTGTGCGTTTTGAACATATAACAGACTAAATGTGCCTATGATTTGTAGCTGTTATAACAGTAATAACCACACACCACCACCCCACCCCTTCCCACCCAACCCCGGGTAGTACTTTCACTGGCACATGGATCATATACGCGCTACAGAGCGTTATGTTTGAACCATGTCTTGACCATGATTACTTGAAGTCTGGCATGTGTACTCGCATTTTGAAGAGACATCTACGGGACATTACACCGGAATATTTTTATCAAACACATGTCCAAGCTATATGGTCTTTGGAAATGTAAAAATATTCCCGAAAATTCATTCTTAAATTTGTGATCCTAATCAAGCATTGAATAGTATATGTGAAGTTCATTTCAAAGAACCACTTCCGTAAGTCAGAAAACAAAAGATGTACATTCCAATCAAAATCGCCCGGAACCGTTGAACGGCAATGCTTAGTAAACATTAAGAGGAATACAGTGTTCAGTGATAGTTTACAAAATCCTTAGTATAAAGCATTTTTTTAGAAAAAATGTAAGACACTACAGCCTCAAAGTGCAAAGGAGTAATGAAGCTGTCAGTCATGTTATGCAAAAACGGATTTGCTTCAGGCACATAACAGCATGGTGCTTTTGAGATTCCATACTTTTTTCATAGGCTTGAAACAGATGGGTAAATAACTCGGAGTTAAAGAACCGCTCTTGTATTCTTTACAGTATCTTCAGTAGGTAGCCTAGTGGTCAAGGCGTAGACCCGATTTCGCAATGTGGTACATGAAACCCATTACTCATGTCACAATGATATTGATAGAATATTACTAAAGCGGCTTAAATCCTAATCACTCGCTCCCTAGGTGAACGATATATTAGTGGTTACCCGCACCATCTTCCAATATCAGTGCAGGAATAATATTAGCTTTAGAGCTTTCTAAAGTTTCTGTTTCTTGAAATAAAGTTTTAAGAAGTCAGTAATGACTTGGCGATAGAGAATGGCATTTGAAACAATTCAGGGAATAATTTGATCGAAAAACAGTTTTGATCTGTGTGCGATCGGGGATATTTATAGCTGGATGGTGAATTTATACAAAGAATCAAACGCGGTTGTCTCCTTGACTTACTTCTACATCAGGAGCTTGAAGGTTCTTTGCGACACACACTTTCCCGGTGTTGCACTTTTAAGCGCAAGCACAAACACGGCTGCTTGAATGTGGAATACATGAAAACCACGAATGATAGCAGGCTTCGTGGTGTGTGTGGGAACGGTAATCTGTCATACGTATGTTTATGCACTCGTGTGCGTGCGTACGTACGTGCGTGCGTGCGTGAGGTAGCCCATCGCTTAAAGAATTTGCTCGTCACGCCGAAGGCCCGGATCCGATTTCCCACATGGGTACAATGTGTGAAGCCCATCTTTGGTGTTTCCCGATGTGATATTGCTGGAATATTGCTAAAGGCGCCGTAAAACTTAACTAAAAATCAGTTGGTTTCTTTATGTCCTTGTAATTTCTGGTTGTACCCTGGGGATACAACAGCGGTGGAAACCTACACCAATGCTTTTATGGACATGGAAAATGTTATATTGAATGGATTTACAATAGGAACCTTTCCCATTTAGTCACTGCAAAGATTAAGGACATGTGTAGTACAATCCGACAATTTGTTACATGAGAAAGTAGCTTCCAGCCATAGCAATATATTACCAATGTAAAAGATATGTACGTCAATTACTGGTAACTAGAATACTATTAACCTTAAATAAAAGTTACAAAACGTTTTCTACATTCATCAAAATCTCTCCTTAAGTGAATCCGGCCACTGTGTCACAAACACAAGCAAATGCATTCATATCACTTACCTGAAATCGTCCCATCGTCCAACAAAATTAATTACCCTTTGGATCTCGTCGAAGAACACGCATGTTTGAGCATACGTTAAAAGCCGTGGAGGACGGACAATCTAGAATTTCTGGAATAAAGTTCACATAAAGTGAAACCTCGACTGTTGGTAGGTTCAAGTCATCACTGCAGTCATGACGTCTCATAGATAGTTTGTAGTCTGGCCACTGCGTAGATAGAACAAACGACGTAGTCAGACTCAGCGGTCACTCATATTTCTGATTCAGGTTGGTAAATTCACACGGGCACTTGATTCCTTTGATCGTTTTCGTATATTCCGCCAAAGTATCCAAAGATTTCATCGTATGTCACATATAATATCATTATGAAAGAGACATCAGATGACTTTCAAGACCAGTAACTGTCAAGTGTAATGCAGCAATTACCGTCGCACGTTCTTTTTCAGTTTGAGACAGTACGTAAAATCAAATACAATTTTCATTTTGTACATGATATACTGAACTCGAATGGCATTCTACAGAAAGACGATTAAACCAAAAATAGTCAATATAGCATTTGACTATTAATGTATTATGGTGAGATCAGCTTCCTTAAGGTCCAACTGATGAGGTTATATTTGACAACAATGCAAACGACCGACAGATATCAAAGAAACGCCTTAATCTTCTGAACTACAGGCTAATGATGCAAAAGATACGTAGGAGGTTGGTTCAATCGCAGCACCGTTGATGTCGGCCTTGGTGTAACCTTCTGGTTAAAGGTTCTGATTAGCTTAGGTAGGGCAAGTATTGAATGCGCAGAGGTTACAGCAGTGTTGCATATTGTCAGTAATAACATCCCACTCATACAGTGTCAGGCATTGCAATCTGTTAGTTCTTCCAATCGAATGTATAATTTCATCACATATTTGACATACGGTAACACAGTGCATGTCTGTCCATCGCCATGGCTTGGCACATATGTAACATGTACCATATCTTAGATTATAATTTTAAAAAAAGAGTTAAAAATGTTTTCATGATGAGTAAATAATGGTTTGGAAAAGCGTTCAAGGTTTTTCATGGAGACACGGTTACTTCGTACATGTATGTCTCAAGTCTCCCACCTGATTAGCTAGATGTGTAGATTTGCGCCATAATCAATGCCAATCGATCGCAGGGTTGAATCCCATTTCGCTCTGAGGTTTGTCATCAAAATCCATGGTTTTGCCGTCGCCAGCTCCTTCATCACATCGGGTTTCCCTACAACAAACTCTGATATAACTGAAAGACTGCTCAAGGCCAAGACAACTCACTATGGTTAAATGTGATAGTAACTCGATATATAATGAAATTCGAACACAGCTATGTGAAAGTTCTATCCATTCACTTGATTATTTCACGGCTTCATATCTGTTTTAAAGGAAGATACTGGACACAAGGTGGAAGACTTTGAAGAAAGGTGATTTACTGTCAGTCCGAATATTACAGCATTTAACTGAAGGCCATCGCATCGGCGATTACCACAAAGCCTAATTTCAACTGTATTCATGTTCTTACAGTTCACCACGAGAAACTGCATAGCAACAGGACTATGATGAACTCTTGCGATATATGTATGCGTGTGTACATATAGTCAAATCTGTTGTTACACACACACAACAATCAGATTCAACAAACGTGAATGAAATTTCATCCAATGGCAAGAGAAATATTTCAGTGCATGGTACCCGTGAAGATTCGGGTTAGAATTGATCTTCAGCAACCCATGCTTGTCGTAAGAGGCGACTAACGGTGGTTAACTTCTAGTAAGATCATCTCTGAATTGTCTGGTCCATTTTAAATTATTTCCAGACTGTCGCCATATAGCTGGGGTATTGCTGAATGTGGTGTAAAACTAAATTGACTCACTCCCCGACCTTGCTTAGTAAACGCATAACGCGTCGGTGACTAGTCATTTCCATTGTTAGGTGAACGGGAAGGACAGTCCATAACATCAACCGAAAACGCTGAGCACATTGACATGGGATAGGTCGGTGGGTCACCAAGCTTGAATATTTGCAGTGCAAGTCCTGATGGTCCGTGCTGAACATCTGTCTCTTGGTGGAAGTTGCAGCCATCTTGTTGTGACGTCAAACGCGGCTCCCAGGCCGTGGGCGATCTGCAGCTGTGTTTGTCTGATGCAGACTCACGACTTTAGTCAAACGCTCATGCATGACGCGCCCGTTCCTGAGTTTTGATTTGTTTGCTAGTTGCGCGGTATCTGTGTGATTGCTACAAATACGCTGGATTTCTGAGATGACCTTGAGCTTTGATGCACGTAAATAAGGTCGTCCACCCCTTTTTGGCGTTAGATGATCGATTGTTTCACGTCCTTCCCAGTGCGACGTTCAAACACCACACATGCCATTGCCTTACTTGTGAAGCAAGAATAAACTAAACTGAAGTACGAATTATTACCATTGATGTCGTGTCAATTTTCTAAATCTGTTGGATGTTATGTATATGTGTTTATTATGTGAGTGAGTGAGTTTAGTTTTACGCCGGTTTTAGCAATATCCCAGCAATGTCACGGCGGGGAAGAAGAAAATGAGAGAAATATAGTGAATTTACCACGGTCATGTTAAACCCATATTATCTTTATCAAATATAGTCAGTTTAAACATATAGATTTGTTCACTAAATGACTCGAATGGAACTGGTAAGTACATTTTACTATAAAACACAAACATATGTAAAACGGTTTCTGCCTAACACGACAAACTTGACGACCACTTTTAAAGGGTATATGATCTGAGCGAGTTCACTTAGAGGAGCCAAAACCATTTATAATTGTCATCAGTGTTCATTAAACAGCCAGTGACTCAAAATTTTCATTGTCGTGACGTCTATTAGATTATATGTCTGCAGGCCTGATACAGGTATTGGCAAATCCATTGTCGAGGACAATATATGGAACAGTTTACGAATCGTGTAATGGGCGAAAACTGTATTCCACCAACATTCTCAAACGCACACGGATTGCTTATCTTGAAACTTTGCGTCATTACCTCTCAAATGTACATCTGAAAATTGGGTCCCACTCTCTCAAATACACAAGTTATACTTATCTGAAACTTTAGTTCCACCCTCTCACAAACGCACACGTTACGGATTTCTCGCGTAGTGGTCTACATCGTCCTACGTTCGAGCCTTCAATTCCATATTATCATCACAGTTTCAACAGCACACTCTGAGAGTTCCAGACAAACAGAGTGTTCCATTCCCTTGCCAAAATACATGGTTTTGTCTTGGATGAACATAAAACATAGGTGTAGTCGTTTTACTGTAAACCTCAAACATTTCTGCACGTTCGACCATATTTCCCTAAAGAGATTCAAAACTATTTTAGATTGTCATCAGTTTCCCTTAAACAGCCACCGACTCCAAATGTTGACCGCAAGATTAGATTATGTGTCTGCACAGCTGTCACAGATATTGAAAATCCATTGTCCGAGGACAATATGAGGAACATTTAGACAGTCGTATAAGTTAGAAAAACTGAGATTCACCCTCTCAAACGCATAAGCTATGCTTATCCAATAAGTTGGTTCCACCTTTTTACCATAGGTTTCTATTGTTATGCCAGTTGATGGCATTATCGTTCTCTTTAGCGGAAAGGTTGTTCACAAGTGTATATTTTAAATCAGCATTGGGCGTAAATGTAACTCGTTACGGTTTATATTCAGGTGATCGATTTTTACTTGTCATGGTACCCTAAGGTGACAATTTCCAGTGTTTTATTCTCGAAACGTTCGTAGCCCTAAGGATTCGTAACTTTGATCGCAGCCAATGTCTTAAGAATGGGCTTAAGAAGTTCGTAAGGCTACGAATGGTTCGAGAATAGCTGGCCTGCAAAAGTGCTTCTTAACCGATCCGTGTCGACAGTATGGATTCCGTTTGAAGATGCTGAACCTTTTTCACTCGAACCTACAATTTTGAAGATTTAATAATAATCTCAATCTAGTTATTCGCATCTCTTGATGTCATTCTTTTCAGTACACATTGCCAAAATTGTTTGTTCAGTCAGTATGGCGATGAACACATCGACTGTATTTTGCTAGGAAAAACTAAAACATCTGTATGTCACGTGTGTTCAGTTCAACGCAATTCGTGTTGGGTTTGACTACTGATCGGTCAGGCAAGATCTTTCGTGAAGATTGTCTCAATTTGGCTTTCGAGGAAATGAGACGTACGCTGTATTGTGCCTTGCAGGGGTGGCTGAGATCAATATCATATTTTCTTGGCATGGCTTTACTTTACATTTTGAAGGTAAATGTGCTACTTATATTCCTAAGCTGAATACCATTCTCAGATTTAAATGTGCAATTGGCAAGGTGAAATTACGAAGATTCGCATTTGTAATTTCACTTTATTTGATTTACTTTTTGTTTAAAGTGGCATTCATCGGTACGTTTTCACGGCAAACAGAAGATACCATCTGGTATTTTGGTACGTTTTGTTACAAACAGAAATGTTGATAATGTAACTTTTACCAAACAAAATATCATTATATGGTAATTATCTCATTTCAAAGGGTAACAGCAGAAGAATGAATAACGATGGATTTCATGCTAAAGGCCAAATGAAACGTTACCCTGCTTCCTTAATGACGGTGGTACCTATCGCAGGTACCATTGTGATGCATGGACGTCCACTTCAAGGTCTGCCTACGGTGACTCCAGTCTGTCTGTAGCGCTGAATAAGTCATACACGTGTTTAGAAATGGCATAATTTCGAAAGCTGAATCCTTTACGTTTGAAGATAAACCTGTAAAATGTACAGCATATTATAAATATCCTGGAGTTCTATTCTCATCCTCACTGAAATGGAACAAGAACTGCCAGAGTCTCTCCGAGTCTGTCCAAGCACTATTCTTCAGTATCATTCGAGTGACATATTTGACAGCAAAATTAACCCAATACTGATCTGTGCGTCTGAGATTTGGGAAATCAAATATCAAGAAAGTATAGAAAAGATACAAGATTTCTGAACGTTGGAAAATCTGCAGCAAATCGGGCAATTCTGGGAGAAACTGGACGATACCCATTATACATATGTCCATAGGTAAAAGCTGTCAAATACTGGATCAGACTACTACGAATGAAGGAATGCAGATATCATCATCAATCCTACTTAATGCTTAAAAATTTAGGTGAAAATGGAAAAGAAAATTGGGCATGGGGAAAAAAGGAGTCTGCTATTTTCTTGTGTATTCTCACACGTATCGTTCTCCGAAGATATTGGAAATAAGAATAGTTTTATTTATCAACTGAAACAACGTTTAGCTGATATATATACTCAAACATGGCATGATGAAATCTCAAACTCAACATACCTAGCGCATTTCAAGACTTTGGATACATCCCCTTTACAGACAGAATTCTATATAAAACACGAAAAACCTCCGACGAGTACTATGTAAATTTAGATTGTCTCTACATGATTTTAAAGTAAATATTGCAAGGAGGAGTAATCATGTTGAAAATGTTGATATCATTTGTACAAATTGTTATGAATGTCGTGTTCGCTTGCTCAAAGTATTCCAGTTTACGAATGAAGTTCTTATATCCATGTCAAGTTAAGAATATGTATACAATGATAAACTTGGTAAATTAAAAAAATGTAAACACCTTTAAATCCGTTGCCATATTCCTGACACATCTTTTGCGTGTCAGATCCTCCACGTGATATATACTTCATATAACTGTACTCAAGGCCATGTGGCCATGTACTGCATAAACAGAATGACTGATTGATAAAAACTGAATAAGTCTTGATGCGGTGGCATCCGAGGACGTTGGCAACAGCATTGTACGTCAGCCTCATGTGCACCATCCCAACGGCTCTTTCTCTTTACTCAGCTACTAATCGTGGATTATTTCATATGTCTCATATCATGCATTCTAGTCTCTCTTTATACCCTATGAAATCATTCTACGCGTGGGATGGATGCAAATACTGTTTGACTATTGCTACGTTTTGGCGATTGATATCTCTGTGTGTAAACAGAAAACAGAAAATGATACTTTGCAAGGAAACATTTAAACAAAGATAGTTTTAGACGTTTCTAAACACCTTTTCACAACACACAGGTTTTATTTGCGGTCACCTGTGTAAATCAGCAGAAAATGAATGATAGGGATGGTTCTTTTACAACTTTACACACTCTGAATCACTGTTATTTGTTTATTTGGTCCAAAATAGGACAATTTAATTTTTCTGAAAATTTGAGAATTGTTTAATATGACTTGTATAAAGCTGTGTTGGTCAGCTTTCTTGCAAACTAATGCCTTCTAACATATCTTTGATATTTTTCAGGGATTTAAAAATGCAATGACCTGTGAAGATCCGGGGTAGGTTAAGTTTTCAGCAACCCATGCTTGCAAAAAAAGGCGACTGACAGGACCAGATGGGCAGGCTCGCTGACTTGACACATGTCATCTTATCCCAATTGCGCTGATCGATGTCCATGCTGTTGATCACGGAAGTATAGACTCAATTATTTACATACCGTCGCCATATACCTAGAATGTTGAGTGCGGCGTTAAACTCACTCACTCACCCGCTATAAATTAGTAGGGTAAGTGTCTTTTGGCGTTCAGTGTACATATTACACATTCAAAACGTCGTCAAACTCTAGGCAATCAGGGTTAGAATTAATCTTCAGCAATTCATGTTGCCGTAAGAGGCTACTATGCTTGTCGTAAGAGGCTACTGTGCTTGTCTTAAGAGGCTACTAGAGGGATCGGATGGTCAGGCTCGCTGACTTGGTAGACACGTCATCGTATTCCAGTCGCATAGATCGATATTCCTGCTGCTGATCAACCCAGATTCAACACAGATCGCCGACACAAAGCTAGGAATGCTGATAGGTGTGTCGTTAAACAACAAACATACAGAGCAATCGATTCAAAAACATTTGGATATAGCTTGTCAGTGGAACGACCGTATACATGTTTCATTAACTAGACACTTGTCAGCCAAGCACCAGTCAGAAAATATCGGTCTTTAATCCTGTGCATTTGATTAAATATATCAGGTTTTCTGTATTTCTATATAACATTGACGTCACAGAAATCAATCTGCATTCTTACGACGACGGTCTTGTGTGTAACAGAATCTACTTTGAGGATTACCATTTACAAAGAATTTCATAGAAAACAAAGCACTATCTTTTTCACCGTATATACAAGACAAATGCAAACGCTATTGTCACACACATACAAAAATCAGATTCAACAAACGCTAATGAAATGTAACTCAGTGTAGAGGCCGATGTTTGAATGTATGGCATGGTAACCGTCTCAACACTAGAGAGTGTTCCCATGGACCGTAGCGAATGTGTCAACCTTGTCCAATTATGCAGACCCAGCACATCCTCTTTGGGCCCATTAAAGTTTGACGAAAGGCCCGGGGAAGATCATTCCATATCCTCGAAGGTTCCTGCGGCAATGTTGTAAGATTCAAATGACGCCTTGGACGTCTTAAGACGTGTTCAGTGGGTGGCAAATAATGGGATCGTTCGGGCCAGGGGTTCCTTTCACGAACCTACCTTTACTACGGTTAACTTTAGCTCCCATTCTTTAACATTGCGGTGGTGGTGGGGTAGCCTAAGGGTTAAAGCGTTCGCTCCGGTTTGTCTTCCCTAATCAAATTTCTGGTGTTCCTCGCCGTTATATTGTTAGAATATTGGTAGAAGCGGCGTAAAACACTCTTACTCGCTCACTTTTACATGCAGTATGGCACTAAGGTTACTTTAGCAACTAAAGACCGCCTTGGCACTGGGGAGCATGTGAACATTGTACTGATTAAGATTACACTGTGAAACACGAGCAACGTGCTTCCGTCAGCACGATGAAGATGGAAACGTGATTTCTAGATGAGGTGAAATCTTCTCCGCATGCGGACTCCTCATTACAGTGTGACGTCAGGTTGGTCATCTTGCCGTAGACGCGAAGCCATGGTTCATATGCTCTAACAGATGTACCCCTGTTGCCAGGTTTTGTCAAGTGGGGTTACTGGCTGGACCTCTATCGCAGATGGCTGCGGACTCCTCATTACAGTGTGACGTCAGGTTGGTCGTCTTGCCGTAACGCGAAGCCGTTGTCCATTTGCTCTAACAGATGTACCCCTGTTGCCAGGTACTGGCTGGACCTCTATCGGAAATGGGTGGTTCGAATCGGGGACGACTTACAAGTTGATTGTTTCGTATGTAAAGGGTGTCAGAAAAGGTGTTTATGTGGACGTTGAATGCACTAGTTTGTGTGACAGAAGACGTACGTATATGCTCCAAAGCTTCAAGTTCCTAATATTATAACAGTTGCCATTATTTCCCCTTTATCCAAACTGTACATGGAAACACGGTTTGTTTATCCCCAACTGCACCCCGAAACCATTGGACGTGAAATATTATGGATCAGCTAAGTTATTAAATGAAGCAGCAGTCATGGTTTTCAATGGGTTCCACGCACGTTACCATACCGCAGGCTTAACCAACTGTGACTCATCACTCAAACCACCATCGTGTCGCTCCCCTACCAGACTGTCTGTAGAGAGTTCTAATCTCAGATTCATACTTCTGATCTAGGCAATCCACGCCATGTATTTTTCTGTGTTTCCGTCATGCCCTAGGCGTTAGTCTCCGATGAAGACTGAAGCATGGTTCAATGCCACTGTGTAAAGTACACCTTGAAAACTTTGAACTACAATTTGACATCTTTGTAGTCTGTGACATATCACCTTTATTCAAGATATTTCAAGATTTGTAAATGATTAGTAGTGTGAGTATTCGTTCTCCAGTAGTGTGATCAAAGTCCTTTAATCAATCCGTGTTTTTTTCTTTCAATGTATTGATCATGATCATTCCAGGGTGCTAGTTTCTTTCAGATTCCTGAACCCTGTCATTAGCCTCAGAAATACCTTTTTTCCAAGGCCTAAATTGGAAAACGTGTGTCAGTTACCTCGTGCAAACAGAGGAAATGTTTATCACCATTACGTCACGATGTATTAGTTAAGACTGTAAAATATTGTATGGTTTTTGACAGAAATTGTGTCCATTTTACGTTATTCACAACCATAAATGTCAAGTTTACCAAAAATAAACAGTTTGTCACTGCGTAGGCTGGAGGAGGCACTATAATTGAAGAAATTACGGCAATATTTCCTTGCCAAAAACTAAACTTTAAATTCCTCATGTGTCTTTTTACCCAACGATGATCTGGTTGTGGAACAATCTATCTTCATTAGTAAGAAACTGTACTGCATAACATTTAACTGATCCCCAAACGTCCGCCCTATCACATGGTTGAATGCAAAATACGAAATATTCACTGGGTGTTTGACAATCCTTGTGTCAACTTACTGCTCTTCCAGTGACATAATGTACATAGAGCAGAAGGGTACAAGAAAGGGATGTTGGTGGTGCAAGGATCAACTTCTTTTACAGAAAATGATTTTAGAAGAGGCTAAAAGCTGTCACTGCAACCTCCACATGTGCTGGATTGACTACAAAAATGTATACGACTCTGTCCCTCATTAACAGATTCTGAAGTCTCTTCATTGTATTGACATGAGGGTGACTGCTTGGTTTACTCAATGAGTTGTTGGTCGACATACTCGGAACTTCGGAATCTATTCCAATCAGAAGGGAAATCATTCGCTTCCAACAGTGGTTACTCCTGTCATATCTTTCACCGTAACGTCTGATCTAATAAGGCCCTTTCACGGTGCAAATGTTATTGGATCATAACATTATTATCCATACTGGATCTAAGTCGATATAACACGTGATAGGCTTGGATGGAAAGAAGGGAGATAATTAGTGTTGCGATTTTTGGCAGCTAGTGGATTTTATGAGAACCGGGAAATACGGCCGTATTACAACAGAGGTTTACATAGGAAGATATGACAGGAGAATGAAGGGGAATATTTCCTGTGGCTTTGACTCCGAGATCCATCCATGGTACGACCCTGAACATCGTGACCCTGAGCGTCATGGAAAATGATGCTTTCAAACATCTGTGGAATATGCCCCTACAAAACCTGAGAAGAATTCCTGGCAACAAACCTAACCTTTCAAGATTCGGGGAAAGCATGAGAAGTATGTGGACCTCGCCTTTGAAATTTCCCGCTTGTATCCACGTACACTGTCGCCATACTCCCCATTGTTCTCGGTGATCTTTTGGTACCTCCTTATCCCTTGGCGCAGATCAATTGAGTCCCCGGGTTCTCCACAACCCTTCTGAACTGTAGGTAATGCAGAAGGCTGCAGTGTTGGGGAGTCTACATATTCTCCGAAAAGTTGTTGGTTGGTTCGACTAAGCAGTGTTTCCCTAAAGATGGCAGGATCAATCGAACCCTCTCTGCTGTATATTTATCTTCATCTGTAAATAATGAGTGTATTTGTAAATCACTAAATACTACAGACACTAAGTGTCTGCTCCAAGCGCTTTCAGATCCAACAAACGTAAAACAAAACTCAGTGTAGAGGCCGAAGTTTGAATGTATGGCATGGTAACCGTCACAACACTAGAGAGTGTTCCCATGGACCGTAGCGAATGTGTCAACCTTGTCCAATGATGCAGACCCAGCACATCCACATTATTAAACGAAATAACCGAAGCTGAATGTTAAGCGCTAGAAGGTTATAGTCAGAGGACTTATCCCACCGGGTACCCATTTTCTGCTGGGTGAACAGAGGGAATTTTGAACAGACTCACTTGCCTAAGGTGAGACCACATGTATCGCATGTGCTTCGTTGTGGGGCAGAACCGACGTCCTTGATCCTCAGGAGTCAAGCTCCAAAATACGCTCTCCCATCCAAGGACTCTCCGCACCCAATGTTCCTTAACTTCAACTGATTGTGCCCTGAGCATATGCACAGGACCCCACGCTACCACAAAATTATCAAAATCAAGAGCCTCAGAAAACAAATACTACCTTAGCTACGCTGTACTTTCCTCCAATATTGGAAACTTGACATAAATGCGCCACACGACTCGTAGGTTAACTTTTTTTCAGAGTAAAGGACTAGTAGATTCATCCTGCGCTTGTAGTAAATCGAACACAATTGTTTCTTTTAGTGTTCGTTTCACAAACAGCACCAAAAATCATATTGAAAGCTATTCAAGGTGTTTGCGAGTCTAGGATTACATTTACATGTACTTTGACATTGCAGATCTCACCAATCATAACATAGATTGTGCAAAACAGACATCTATAAATCTATATATATGTAAATAAAGACATTTTCACACTGTACGTTTCTATATTATAATATTCCCGTTTACGTCAGTCAGCATATGTGCCTGATAGATGATATTCATAGAGAGTAAATATTCATAGAGATGGTATTTACATATAGTAAAAACCTTGTCTCCGAAACATTCCACTTTGTGCATGCAATATGTTTACAAATAAAGTTATCAGCTATACTTATCTTGTGTATTTGTGGATATATTTGTAACAACCGACCGACAGACCTACGCTGCTACAACGTGTCATAAATATAATTAGACTGATCAACCATTCAACAAAACAGGTCCAACTATTAAACACTGCCGATTATTTCCGGCTTGCGAATTGTCCCAAGGCACCAACTGCTTATGATGGAGGGATGCAGTTCAGAAAATTGACCTTTTCTCCCCTAGGATGAGAATGACGGAGGTTACCATCTGCTGATGAGCGGGCAGTGACCTTAAGACAAATAGAGTCTCCAGCGATAGCTTAAGCGTACACAAGATGCAAATACACCTTTGGAAGTTAATGAACGTTCACCGTGCAATTCCGTATAGATACACACGTCAGAATACCCAGTCTCGATTATCATTCGAGGAGATTTCATCCAAAACCGTCGTGATTGGATCGCAAAAAGGTGTTTTTGAAAAAGGTGTTAGAGCAAGCGATATTACTCTCGACTACACAATTTGCGTATGTTAAAGTATTTCCTGCGTGAGACAACATAAAGCCTAGTTGACATCAAACATGAAAATGAGAACAGGATCACAATAAACATATTTGTCAACAGACCATGACTAAATAAACATGCATAACATAAATAAGAAGCGAATGATTTGTTTGTTTTGAATTTCATGTGTTGCATATGCGTGAATGTCTTCAAGAGGACATTCTTAAACGTGTGATTTGACAGAATGCCAAAATGGTAAAAGAGGAATCGGATTTGCAAGAAACCAATTCTTGCAAGTATCCCGGCATGGACCGACAGCTGTAGATGTTACCAGCAGACCCTCATCCATACCGGAACAGCAATGTGGCAGCTATATACCGACTGTCTGTATATGATAAGTCCGGACCAATCCAGTGATCAACAGCATGAACATCGATAGACGTTACTAGAATACGATGACAACGAGCCTTAGTTATTGAAGATCAAGCCTAACCCGGACCATCACGAGTTTTACAGACAGAATGTGAAACGCATATTATTTCTAATATTGTGATATAGATTCATATTTTCAGATATTCTGAAACTAATTACTTTCCGTTATGTGCAGCCATAACCCATTGTTGCACGACCCATCAGATTTGTCGGTAAAAGTTTCGTTCCAATGATCGAACACAAGAACATTCAAGACGCCAACACCAATTTCTAGGGACATTTTGTTAGCGTTAAAACGATCGAATACGTCAGTTACATAGTGTTATGTTTTCTCGAAAAAGCTCGCTGACGTTAAGAATCAATTGCCAGACTTCTAAAGGTACTGGCTGATGTAATTTCAAATGTTAAAATCCCGACTGAGGTATTGCCTCTGTAATACTAAGCAATATATAGTCGAACACAGACGGGTTAAGCACATCGATTCATCGAACCTTATCAAGAATGGTCATCTACCCGACTCCTATGTGTCTGGAAATAATCCTACTCTTCCTGATTTCCCATTAATTAACTGTAGATTCCAACTATTGAGTGTCGCGATAATCCAATTGTAACTAGTTAATTGGTTAACTGGTTAACTGCAGTGACAAAAAACTTTTTTCACCTTCCTCATACGAGTGCAGCATATTTCTCATTGATATTCCTCTCATTTCTTCTTTAATTTGTTCAAGATCAGTTTTGTGCCTTGGACGTTCACCAAAGTTCAACACTTTTACACTGATGTTTGGTAAATCTCTTTTTGGATCGTCTTCAAGAGTCTTTATTCTAGCTTCTACTTCATGTTTTAGGATACGTAGAATTACATATACCCTTAAGCTTACCTCTTATTTTCATTTGCAGGGTTTCTAGAAATACGTAATCATCAATCTTAAGCTGTAATTCATATGGATTATCATAACTGACAGCTCCAGATATTGTGTACTCATCAATGGTTTCTTTTATTGTATTTCTAACTCAGTTTCCATAATCTGGGCTCAGAAGCAAGGAATTATGAACGCTACAGTAACCCCTCCCTAATTCTTGGTAAATAGGGTTTTAGAAAAGGGGGAATGGTAGAATGTTGAATCCAAGGTTAGGTTACATATGTCTTGTGATAAAAAAGAAAACATGTAACATAGCTTGTTGCCTTGGATTTTTTTTTTCACCACGAATATTTATTCCTCTACAAATATGGAACACAATACTTCTTCGCTGGATTTATGTGTTTGTAATTCTCTAAGTCTATTCATGGATCTAAGACTAAGTTCCAATCAACTCTGGACACCTAAAAGAAGAAACGGATCCGATGGTATATGACCAGATCGTTGCAACATAAATACGTGCAAACACTTAGTTGTGGGTACAGCAACGTGAAGTGAAGTTGAACAAAATTCTATGGCTCTTTGCCCCAGTCCACCCAGCTGTGAATTGGGTACCTCGTTAGGATGAGAAAGCCACAGTAAACTCTGTGCACCAAGAGGCAGCAAGAGTTGTATACTCCCAAGGGAGTTGAGATCGATAATACGGTGTGCCTCTGAGATTGACATCCAATAATCGAGTGGGAAAAATAAACCCGTGCCTTGAGCAAGCACTAGTTGCGTGGATATGTGGGCAATATATACCATATAATAAATAAATAACATATAACCTTGCACAGTTGGAATCTTAAAATATCCTTTGAAAAGCGACATTGTCCTTTTCGACTTGCTTTTTCATTTGATAATAAAGATAATACAAATTGATATGGATGACGGAAATGATCTTCAGGATAATAAAGTGTTGTATTATCTTAATTTAAGTAGCTCGTAATGACTGGGTAAATGTTAAAGTATGCAGAAAGAGGAGTGGCAATGGTAATAAAATCAAATGTATCAGGATATTTATATCAAGTTTATGTCTCGTTAAAACTCGAGCAAAGTGAATTATTTCATACATGACATAAAAGTGATATCAAACTGAAGCGGCTCTTTTACCAATTGCTCCCTGAACCTCACCTCACCTCACCTCACCTCACCTCACCTCACCTCACCTCACCTCACCTCACCTCACCTCACCTCACCTTACGTGTATATTCACAACGACATTAGAACGCCGCGCAAGTGTTCCTTCAGTGAAATTAAACAGTTTATAATTTGTCACTATGTAGTGTCGTTTTAGTGCCTTAAGACCCTTTTACATAGGACGGCGTCCTCTCTGCCCCTGCCTTCCATCTGTCTTCCATTTACCATCATTGGCAAATAACGGCGTCCGTTTCAGCATTACCTCTGTGGTATTGCCAACCGCTGTGTCTTCCTTGTGCATTCATTGGCGTTCGCTCTGCCTTCTCTCTGCAATCTTTGGCGACTGTTCGGCAACCGGAATACTCTAGGTATATAAGTACCTGGCTACGACAGTTTGGCATTAGTTTCATACTAGCAGGCTAAGTGAAATCGTCCTACAACGACTTCAGTAAGCATGAGCAATGATAACCCATCGATCCCGTTCTGTCATGTCATGATCGGCAGCTTACCCAGATTTGGTAGTCAATAGTTTGCCAAGGCGGGTCCTGATGCTTTTATACAATATTTTAAGTAAAACCACATCTTTTCCCATCTCATCAGCTTTCATCTTCCACAGTCACTCCTTCCTCGTTATGATTTTGTATCCTGCACTCCTCTTATGATACATTTCAGGATGCTCTTTAAGCCATTTAACCATGCTCTGCTCTTCTCCTACTGTAAATTTCGGTTTCTCTTTTCTGTTTGTAGCTGCAGATTCAGATATTTCTGAATCAGTGTTAGATTCGGTTACAATTTCATGACGAATATCAACTGAAGGTTCTTCTGAAGTTTCTGTGTGTGTTCCTCAGCAGTAACATTTTCCTGTTGACCAAAGTTTTTGCTTATTGTTGAGGCCAAGAGGGGACGGTGGAGGCAGAGTAAAGGCAGTGGGAACGGTGTGGTTGTTCAAAGGGACGCGAACGAACGCCACTGGATGCTCGACAGGCACACAACGATCAGAAGAGGGAAGGCATGGGCAATTCCACAGTTAACGAAGCTTTTACGTGGCGTCCCGACCGTTGTGCCTTCACTGTGCCTTCACTCACCTCGGCGTGATGGCCCTGCCTTCACTCTTCCTTCCCTCTGTGTCTCTGCGTCCTGCGATCAATCAACCATGACGGCGACCGCGTTTGTTTTTAGCATGTTCAATACAGCCGTTAAACCTCCTTTACACAGGACTGTGGCCGCTCTGCCTTCCCTTTGTGTTCAGTTCAGAACGCCACTGAAAGCCCTCAGTAGAGGGAAGGCAGTGAGAACGTCAATGACACCCCAAACACCATTAAAATCTCAACCATTGGAAGCTTACTCAGCAGTTAATCAGAAACATAGGTTTGGCGACCAGTGTGCGTACCAGTAATTTTTAGAAAGCAGAGAGATAGCAGAGCGGTTGCAATCTTATGTAAAGGGGCCTTTACCAAAGTCTTTGAATGACATTTACAAGTGATACACATAAGAAAGGGAATTTTTTATTGTCAACTTCCTTATTATGAGGAACACAACTATATCCATACGCCCTCATTATTCACCAGATAAGGTGTAAGGATAACGTTGTGTTCCTCATAATAGAAAACATTGTCCATAAAGCCTCTACTCCTAATTTCTTGACAATGCTCCAGACTAACAGAAAACACGCTATGTTATTCTAACATTTAGTCGGTCACAGATCAAGTCGGTCGAAACAGATCACAGCGATCGATAATCGTTAACTAGATCTCGGTCAGTTATCGACATATATCGATAAGATAAGAAAGAAGTTAATATGTTTAACATCACTGGTGAGTGTTGTCGGGTTTATGTCTGACAAAAAATGACTAACATGATTCAGAAAAAGACAATAAATCAAACCACAGAATTGAGTATTTTCTGAGTAAGTTCAAATTAATTCTTTCACAAAAATTTAGGGACGATATTATCCATGACACTACTTCATATCGATAATCACTAACACGTTTAGTATCGACAATATTTCCTATTATGGATCTCGTAGTCGGTCCAAATAATTATCTCGTTCAAAATTACATACAAAAATGTGGTCTAAATCGAGCGACAAACATGTTTCATTCTTAGAGGAAAAGCTATGTGAACTCCTCCTGGACTAGAGTCCATTTAAACTTTTTAATACATGCTATCTGTGACACAGTCCATAATTCATCAGCAATCTTTTCGCAGATTCGCAATGTCCTGCATTAGGCTGCATAAAAAATTAAATGTTTCGCTTGCACATCTTTTTCAAAAGTGACGAGGGCGGCATGACTTTTATTTTTAATTTTCGACAGAAAAATTAGTGACGAGGGAGGAACACATTTTTGGGTTTTTTTCTCTCAGAAATACATCTTGGGAACTTTAGCACGTGTTAATGAGTTGTAGATTCAGTCACACTCGTTCCTACAGACACTCATTCTTATAGTGGACAAATGGATAATCGGGACGCGGCCAAATCAACATTATTTTCTTTTTTAAAATGGCAATAAAAATTGTTACGCGCACAAATGAGAAACCCGAGAAACGTTTTACATTTTTTTACCTAGCCGTATAGTGTCTGACAACAAACAAGTGAAAAAGCTGTGTGTGTTCTGCACAAGAAATGTGTGAGAACACACTACCATTTAGTCTCAGAAATACTCACGACATTGCGAAAGATCGCATTATTCGGTTTAAGCCAAGGTTCAAGCTACCCATTTGTCTTAAGCAGTGAGTCTCGTTGCTTCTCAACTGAATGCTCGACGTCGATGCATGCTTAGGCAACGTACTGTACCGTTAATCTTTCTGCATGTAATGGTAGAAATCGATAATAAACCATTGATCATCGATTGTGCACATGAACGGGAAACTTTCCGTGCACATCGAGATCGATCTAAGCAGTGGCTATCTCTGAATGGCAGTTAAGCCACAGCTTAAAAATAAGCTTCGTCGCAAATTGCCGAAAGTTCACAAAGTCTTAACATATGTATTTACAGTTATAAAAAAGAACCTTTCTAGAACCTAATCGCCGCTAGAACAGTGAGAGGCACGTCTTCAATTGACTACCGACATTGACATAAATGAAATGGACGTGCCCTTCTACAAACGATGACCAAAACGTTTTCATAGACAGAACGTCAACGCTAATGAATTCCCCCTCTTTACTATCCTGAAAAACAAACTAAACGTCACCAAAAGGACATGTGAAGCAAAATGCACGTGCACGTGCAAGTAAGCGGAAAATTATACGATATCGATCTCGGGTGTGTATTTTTGTCATTCGCTTTTGCCAGGATAAGAGGAAATCTCTCCAATCGAAACATCAGCACTGGCCGACTGGAAGCTAGGGAGTTGCAGTCTGCAGTTGCCCGACATTTCAAGGTTCATGAGAGCACCATAAATGTATCTCGCCTTTCCGATCTTTTCTTTCAGATCTGCCCAATATCGCCCGAGAAGCGGCCGTCCACCCAAGACCAGGACCGTTGTATCCGGGTTCGCTCACTTGCGTCATCGTCCTACCACAGCCGTGGAGACTGCACAACGCTTCCCTGACTTTGACGGCATCTTGTGGCCTCGAGCAAACAGAAGCACAACAATGAAGGCTGTTGTGTTAACAGCCTATTTGTCTATAGTCATGTTATAAACACCTTATTACTATCAAATTACACGTTAAAATTGCTCTTTAACTGACGCAATAAATGACCCTACAATGGCTTTCGTTCGGTCAGATATCATGAAAAGGACACTCGTTTCGTTACGGTATAATGAGACCTCGTGTAGTATTCTCTCTATATATATAACAATAATTATATAGTCTGTTGATATCAGTTAAATGAACACGAGTTGATAATATTACAAATATGATATTTTCGCGTTTATCATCTAGTATGTATAAAATTGATATCAGTTGACACGAGGATGAGATTCTATTTATCGTCAAAAATCGTTATTCATAAGTTTCTCAACAAAAGTTTGCATCTCTGAAAACTGTACTTCCACAGTCAACAACAATGCCATTTTCATCACCAGCACCAGTATCGTCAATACTGCTACCAGGATCGCGACCAGCAGCACCACCATCACCACCGTCAATTTTACCGCCAGGACCACCACAACAAATAGTCGACATCGACACCACCAATCCTACCACAGACACCACCAATCCTACCACTAACACCACCAATCCTACCACTAGCACCGCCACCACTACCACTAACACCACCAATCCTACCACAGACACCACCAATCCTACCACTAACACCACCAATCCTACCACTAACACCACCAATCCTACCACTAGCACCGCCAATCCTACCACTAACACCACCAATCCTACCACTAACACCACCAATCCTACCACTAACACCACCAATCCTACTACTACCACTAACACCACCAATCCTACCACTAACACCACCAATCCTACCACTACCACTAACACCACCAATCCTACCACTACCACTAACACCACCAATCCTACCACTAACACCACCAATCCTACCACTAACACCACCAATCCTACCACTACCACTAACACCACCAATCCTACCACTAACACCACCAATCCTACCACTAACACCACCAATCCTACCACTAGCACCGCCAATCCTACCACTAACACCACCAATCCTACCACTAACACCACCAATCCTACCACTAGCACCGCCAATCCTACCACTAACACCACCAATCCTACCACTAACACCACCAATCCTACCACTAACATCACCAATCCTACCACTACCACTAACACCACCAATCCTACCACTAACACCACCAATCCTACCACTAACACCACCAATCCTACCACTACCACAAACACCACCAATCCTACCACTAACACCACCAATCCTACCACTAACACCACCAATCCTACCACTAGCACCGCCAATCCTACCACTAACACCACCAATCCTACCACTAGCACCACCAATCCTACCACTAACACCACCAATCCTACCACTAACACCACCAATCCTACCACTAACACAACCAATCCTACCACTAGCACCACCAATCCTACCACTAACACCACCAATCCTACCACTAGCACCACCAATACTACCACTAGCACCACCAATCCTACCACTAGCACCACCAATCCTACCACTAACACCACCAATCCTACCACTAACACCACCAATCCTACCACTAGCACCACCAATCCTACCACTAACACCACCAATCCTACCACTAGCACCGCCAATCCTACCACTAACACCACCAATCCTACCACAGACACCACCACCACTACCACAGACACCACCAATCCTACCACTAACATCACCAATCCTACCACTAACACCGCCAATCCTACCACTAGCACCACCAATCCTACCACTAGCACCACCAATCCTACCACTAACACCACCAATCCTACCACAGACACCACCAATCCTACCACTAACACCACCAATCCTACCACTAACACCGCCAATCCTACCACTAACACCACCAATCCTACCACTAGCACCACCAATCCTACCACTAACACCACCAATCCTACCACTAACACCACCAATCCTACCACAGACACCACCAATCCTACCACTAACACCACCAATCCTACCACTAACACCACCAATCCTACCACTAGCACCACCAATCCTACCACTAGCACCACCAATCCTACCACTAACACCACCAATCCTACCACTAACACCACCAATCCTACCACTAACACCGCCACCACTACCACTGGCACCGCCATCATACTCACTTGTCGGACATAGATAACCTTGACATTCAAGTGACCCGAGCAGTAAATTGGTAAGAATAATTTTAGAGGTTAAATATTTATAAACATAATTTCATATTTTACTGAAAATGAATCAATATGAAATGCACTGTTATAATCACTAAAATTATTCTTATCCATCCAAAGTAGAAGGAAAATGATAAACTGTAAATTGTAAACTTAATACATCGTGCCCACTGGTAAATAATACTTAGTGTATAATTCCTTTTCAACCAATCGGATGGCCCGAGTAAGTTTGTGCGGATCAACTCAGATCCCTGAATGTCAAGGCTTCTATGCCCGACAAGTGAGTATGACTGCCGATGATTTTGGAGAAAATGTCTGCTTACTGTCGAGGAAATGATACGTAGATATTGCAATTGTTTTTTAGACCCGTGGAATGCTGCTACCGATCGAATCGAATAGGTGCTGTCAGGGTCTATACACCTATATGTCTTTCTGACACTATTTCTAAGTGATACAAGCCTCTGTGCGAAGCTCTAGGCCCAGGATGCTTGATGTGAGGTTGCATTAGCAATATTAGAAAGCAAACTCAATATCTGTAAACACAATTTCTCATATTTACGTGGCATTCAGTGTCATCATAGACGCTTGATCCAAACGTTCGCTTGATAATCCAAGAATGATCCCTTAAAGGTCATGCATAGTTATATAATGTCGGTACCCTTGTTTCAACTCTTATCAGACTTACTTGACATTTACATCGACTACTAAAATTGTCCGTTGCATTTGGTGCGGCATAATTCTGCATCATATTTCTTATGTGAACTTAAACTGGGCCTGGAATAGCGAAACGCTAATCCACAGCATCATAACAGCAAGTCAGTAACTGGTAAGTCTTCGGTCTTTCTGTAGTGTAGTATCTATTTCCGGGCATTTCGGCGACCTACTTTCAATTATGAGCCAACATCGTTCGTATGTTGGGGCCTTCTTGTATATTTTCCGCACTAACCCTCTTATGTTTCGATCATCTGTAATATATAATGGCGACCTACTTTTGTATGTGACATACTTTCATATGTTGATGATCTGTTTTCTTTCATCGCTCCCCATACATACTGCGACCTTCTTTCATTAATATATTACCTACCCGTCTTCCTATTTTGCGGTCCGCTGTCACATACGAGCGACCTAACTTTGTATGTGACAGATTTTCATGTATTTCATACTGCCTACTATTACAATAATGTGTGACTGATTTTCAACCGTAACGACCTACTTTTGTATATTGCTCCCTACTTTTGTATATTGCGACCTACTTTCTTATATTTTCACCCGTTTTCATAACTGGTGACCTAAGTTTAAACACTGACGTAAATCCTTCTGATATGGTTATATACTTTCATATAATACCGATATATTCTTTCCTTCAAATACTGGCGAACAGGTGAAGATACAGGTTAGAACCCGTGCTTCTAGTCAGTGGCGACTAACTCGTAATGTTGAGTTGGTTGATTCGTCTTTGTATTTCAACTCCGTAGAACTGTGCTCATGCTGTTGATCAGAGGATTGCCTGGTGGAGGCTCGATGTGCTGCGTTAAACAACGATCATTACAGACACTGTATTCCTTACTCAAACCACATCTGTTCCAACGTTGACGTAGAGAGTAATGCTATGATATAATGAGTTAACCTAAAACTCTAAACACGCGGTGTTTTGAAAAAAACAATCAAATTTAGCCGCACTTTGCAGAACATTTGCATTGCCTTTGGGGTTTAGATTTCAAAGTTATCCCACAGTCACTACTTAATTAAATCGGTTTAAATATTCTAAATATGTTCCTACAACAAAGGTCACGTAACGTCAACACGTAGGGGATGACGTTAAGAATCATTCAGCGCCACACTGTATATCCTTTGGAGAGCTACGACTTGGAATGAAGTGTATTAAAACAGCAGGTAGTGCCGTGTCTGTGACCAAACAAAACAATGTTAGATGCAAGCCCCAATTTTGACGTCTAACTTAGGTTCCTTTCTTGCGAGATAACTGCTTTGCTTTTACATATGTTTATGCCATGGGTCATTGATGGGACTCACCACACTCAGCTTTTCACCGCCATCTGCTAGGCAACCGAGTCCATTGGCCTATTTCAGGCTTCAATCACACTGCTGTCACTCAAAACCATTTTTGTGCTACATTAAATGAGCATTATCGCCTATATCAATTTTTCAATCAGAGAACGTTACTCAAAACCAACATCCGACTCCTCATAGTAGCATGTGTTGGCATGCTGGGCCCACTCAAAACGAACTGTTTGATCAAAGACATCAAAAGTCTCCCTTAGTGTGTTGTATTTTTTTTCCCAAAAAACGTTTTTCCTTTCTCTCAAGCATCGGAATATCAGGACTTGTCACAGACGTCGTCAGTGGATAGAGGCCGCCATTGCAAGGCATGAGTCAGTGTCACATATTTCCATTTTAGACAGACCCGTTAAGATCCGTGTTAAAGAATTGATCTTCGGTAACCTATGCTTGCCGCAGGCGGCTAACGGGATTGGGTGGTCAGGCTCGTTGACCTGGTTGACACATGTCATCGGTTCCCAATTGCGCAGATCGATGCTCATGCTGTTGATCACTGGATTGTCTGTTTCATTATTTCCAGGCCGCTACCATATAGCTGGAATATTGCTGAGTGCAGCATGGCACACAACTCATTCACTCCATTTTAGGGTTGGGCAGGATATGCCTACCATTTTCTCGGACACCTGGTGTCATTGCTGATTACAGCATTATCCCCTTTTCAATAAATTTGAATTTGTTTCAGGACAGTCAAGACTGGATGTTCTTATGGGCTAACGTTCAATAGTTGGTTACATCTGAGCGCATCATTGTTCAAGGGTTTTTATAAAGTCGAATAACAAAGGTTGTTGCCTTGTAAGAGAAGCCGCAGACAATGTGCTTTAATTAAATTTCGTGAGTCTGTGAAGTGTAGTTTTACTTGATACCAAATTTGTGATCATCATTTAAAACTGAAGTGCCACGTTTTCATTTCTTGTTTTATTATGATATTCGATGTGGTATTCATGTTAATTGGAAAACGCATTATTTTATATCAAGAAAATTTAGCCATTACACAATTACTGTATCGAATGGTCTCAGAAATAGATAACTATGTAAGTCGATATCGCATTTTTACTTCATTGTTCAGAGTTGTTGTTTTTTTTATAAAATCGACGTTTTGACAGAGATGAGGTATTATTTGTAGACAACAATGTGCTGTAATTAACGTTTCATGTAAATGCTGAGTGCAGTCGTACTTGATATCAAGTTCGTGATCATCATTTATTGCTGGAGTGTGCACGTTTTGTTTCCTTGCTTTGTTTTTATTTAACAGTATGTTATTCGATATGCTGTTGATATTAAGTAAGAAGCACCAACAGCTCAATTTCTGCCAAGAAAATTCAGTAATTACACTATTCGGTTTCTCGTTGTCTCAAAAGATGGATAATTAAGTTAGTTATCCTATATCGATCTTGTTACTTTCCCTTGCCTACATCTCTGAAACCTTAGATTTTATTGGTCATATTTTAGAAGCACATGAGGTTGAGTGATGGAAGTTTCAGATCGCATTAGATCGCCATTTTGACAATAGAAACAATAACAATGACCAATGTACCAGGAACAAGTACGGCCTTGGAACTATATGGTATTAACTGTACCGACCATTAAATGATTGACCGTGTATTCAAACAGGAACTGTGCCCTATACGTATCGAGGTTGTAGGTGCTGTTTGTACAAATTGACTTCCGATTGAGTTTTTAAGAGTAAAAGTCGAAACGTTGGTATCTGAGCACGTGTTGCAGTGATGTATAGCATCCTTGACTTACTTACTGGTAGTAATGTGATACCAAGCTTAACCCATGTATACTCATCTGTATACTTAGTCATCTCTCCTTCTCGCTCTTGCTTCTTTTTGTCTCCCGCTCACTCTTCTCCCTCTTTTGCCCTTCTCTTTTCTGTCTCCGTCTCTTCTCTTTCTCTCTTATCGCTTCCTCTCTTCTCTCTCCCCCCTCTCTCTCCCTCTCCTCTCTCTCCCCCTCTCTTCTGTCTTCTCTCTCATATTCATTAACCATTTGGTTCTTCAAATGATGTCTTCTTTTTCATGATGAATTGTAACTGTTATTATATAAACTCATGGACAAAGGAAAGTGAACATTTTTATTTTGTATATTTGGCAAAGTTTTCCAAATTAGTAAAATCCTTTTAGTGCGAAACGATCCGCCCACACACATCGGTTGGTCATGATTAATGGATACCAAATGTATTTTTTAAAAAAAACAAAAAAAAACAAACAAATGTTTTATTTAATCACCAAAGTGTGTGAGATAATTTGTTTTTAGAGTGAGTGATTGAGTGAGCGTGTGTGTGAGTGAGTGAATGAGTGAGTATGTAAGTGAAATATGTATTATAATAATAAGGTATGTACCAGATAAACCAGAGCCTGGTAACAGGACCATCGTTCCTCTCTCAAATTTGCTGTAGACCGTTGCAGCGCTTTGGTTTCTTGAAGATACCGGTGAGAAACCATCTTCAGTACCCCATGTTTGTCGTAAGAGGAGACTAACGGGTCAGGCTCCCTGGCTTGGTTGACACATGTCATCGTATCCTAACTGCATAGATCGATGCTCATGATGTCAACCATTGGATTGTCTGGTCCACACTTTATCAACTTACAAACTGTCGCCATGTAGAAGGAATACTGTTGCATGCAAAACTATACTCACTCACTCACTCACTCACTCACTCACTCGGGAAGGTTATGGACAAAGTGCACTCATATTTATCTGCATCAGTGCCATTGACATAATTGTGGTACACAATCTGAACGTTTAAGAGTTTTCGTTACATTATGATCAATGTTGATAATAAAGTAGTCTAAGCCTTAGTCTCTGAAGACATACATAATTTTGATAATAACAAACAAACCCCTTTTAATTGAAAAGGAGACCCAGGGCCTTTAGAGATTCAGACCGGAACAATCTAGGCTTGCTTCATTTAAGGCTTTAACACTGCAGAGAAGACAGGGACTGTGAGACATAATAATATTAAAGTAAAACATTCTTCAGGTCTCTGAAATATGCAGGCATCGTATCATGTTCACGAAAACAAATCCACTGAACAACATCAACATCATGTTTATACAAGCATCAACACGAAAGTGGCCTTGTCAGCATGCATGCTGCCGATGCCAAGATGGTCTTTGACAATTTCCGCTCGGAGATGAAGCAGATGGTCAGCAACACCGGTACACAGTTGTACAAATGGCATTTGGCTTTTTACCACCAGTGTTATTACCTATGCTGTGTATCTTGATTGACGATTTAATCATATGAATCTCTAGGTGTATATAAATGTATGAAACAAAACACACAAGATAAATTATCATCTCGACTGTAATTTGGTTTGAGATTAATATTTTCATCTGATTTTCATTCTCTGACACAACCCATATGGTTGTTATAACAATTTGCGGGGACATGGATAAGTGACTTTCTTCCATCCTTTCTTCCATCCTGCAGTGGGGCGTTGGGGTAGCCTAGTGGTTAAACCTTTTGCTCATCACGCAAAGACCCGGATTCGATTCCCCAGCTGGGTACAAAGTGTGAGGTTATTTCTGGTGTCCTACGTTCTGTATGATGTGGTGTTTGTTTGTTGCTTCCTCACGGACAGAATGAATGACGGTCATTTCCCATGTGCTACGATATCCCTGGAATTCTGCTAAACGCAGCGCTAAACAACATTCAGTTATTACTCTAAGGCACTGATCCGAATGTGATTCTGTTCCACGAATAACATTGTTGTGCACGCATGGAGTTCGTATCGTTATGTCCTATTTTCCAAAGGCAACCCAAGATGGCAGGTGAAGACGTACGTTAAGCATTTACTACAGACAAACACTAAGACTGTGTTTACTACAGCAAAACCGCTCTAGGGCATGATCGAGGATGTCCTCTGTCATCGTGGAGGTTGGTCTATCTATCACTTTCACCAAGCTTTCCTTGCGTGGTACTTCTTCACACGTTCTTAAGTGTGAACATGGAACATCTGGTCAATCCATGACACTAAGCGGTCACAAGTTTAAGTCAAGATTGAAAACCTGTTTTTCTTTGGTCATTGATCAAGGATCCGTCAAGATCCGGATTAGATTTGTTTTTCAGCTACCCATGCTTGTCTTGGAGACAGACAGGATCGGGTGGTCAGGCTCGCAGACATGGCTGGCACATGTCATCGCGTCCCAGTTGCGTAGATCGACGTACACTTTTGATCGCTGGATTATCTGTTCCAGACTCGATTATTTACACACCAGCGTCATATAACTTCTTTGAGTGTCATTATAGTACAATGCTGAACACACTTGATGGATACCCACTTTCGATTCTTGTATCGTTCTCATTGTCTCCCGTTGCATTTGTACATTATTGCACCGGTCACATACATAGCTGGAATATTGATCAGTCAATAACAAACAAAATAACCAACCAGCCAACCAACCAGCCAACCAACCAACCAATAAATGATCAAGAGAATGCACAATACTGTAAGTGACAAGACGTTAGTTTGAGCCACACGCTTGAAGATGACGACCTAAGCAACATGTTTACTTACTTCAGTGACGTTTTTCATTACAGAAGATCCACAGCAGCTATGGGAACACATTTGCGTTTACAAAACCCCGTAAACACCAGAAACAAAATACCTATACCTATTACAGTTGCTAGGTGGCCAAACACAATCACTCTTCAACCGCAGACACTTTTCAAGCACGGCGCCCACTAGTCTGACATGCTGCTGCTTGTTGGCGGTTCAGTATGAAATATTGCCTTAGCATGTCCTTTGACATAATGAAACAATTACTGTCTTTTAGTTGGTAAATAATGCTTCCATGGACATGAGAAAAACAATATTGACTTCTCTTGACATCCATGGAAAATGTTTTTCCACGTTCCCTGTCAGAATTGTGTTTCCTCAAAAGGAGTATATTAGGTTATTGTTTCTGAAACCACGCAGGCAAACAGTGTGTTTGTTACACCGAACAACCATATGTTACGATTACGTTTCAAATGTACTGACAGTTTGTATGCTTCAACTGGAGCAATTATGTTGTCACTGTGAAGCATAATGGTATTTTTGTGGTGCGTTACTCAGAGCTTCGGAAATCTAAAACAAATTACTTTCTTCATCGTGGTCATCTGAAGTCGTAATATCTAATATCGCGTATTTATTTGGTTAGACTCTCAAATCCCTTTAAATATGTGCGAATAATTCGCTTAAGTAAATTTTGTTAGTATGTGATGATAAACGAAAGGATTTAATTTGATACAAGCGAGGGGTTTCTGAAACGATTTTAGGCAATTTGGTGATGCATGATTGTCTGCCGTGGTAATGTCTGATGCCTAATTAGTTTTCACCATAATCCAATGCAAGGCCCCACCACTTTTGCCAGATGTGTTAGTGGGTTCAATTTGTATTATTCATGCTAATCGAACGGCTGGTGAGTATCCAAATGTACAGGGTGACGGTTTTGTTTAACACTCGACACAAGTAAACTTGAGCGAAAAAAGAATATTTCGTTGTTCTTGTTGCTTGTTTTGATACTTTAAGTTAAGACGAATCTCTGATATATTCACGGTCCGTAACTCTCAGTCGAACAGAACATGAAAACTATTCTGACGGACGTGATGATGTAGCCTCCTGGTTAAAGTGTTCGCTCGTCACGTCAAGATCCGTGTTCGATTAACTACATGGGCTGAATATGTGAAACCCTTTCCTGATGTCTCCGCAGTTGTATTGTTGGAATATTGCTAAAGTCTCATGAATCTGAACTCACTCACGTGTGTCATACATTCACGTGTGTCATACATTCACATGTAAGTGTCATACATCCACATGTAAGTGTCATACATCCACATGTAAGTGTCATGCATCCACATGTAAGTGTCATACATCCACATGTAAGTGTCATGCATCCACATGTAAGTGTCATACATCCACATGTAAGTGTCATGCATCCACATGTAAGTGTCATGCATCCACATGTAAGTGTCATGCATCCACATGTAAGGTTTCTATTTATCATACTCTCATTTCGTCATTCATATTCTGGCCATACGTTTGTCAAACATACATATGTCATACCACCCATTTGTCATATTCACATGCTCAAGAATGTTTTTCACATTCCCCTTTGAATACCCGAAATTTGTCATAGCATACCTCTTTTGTCATGTCTCTCATTTGTTGGGCATTCAGTGCAGCATGTCATTCCATCCTGACCTTCAACTAGCAAATTGTTAATATTGTCAAAAACATTTGGCAGCAAAGATGGAACAAACAAGTGTCAAATAATCGTCATGCCATTTAACCCTTGATAGGATATCATGCTATTTCTGATCTAAAAGTGTCGCATCAGACACTCTCATTAGACTAGTTCATATACATCGAACGTAGATTATAACCGTCAGTGTATTCCGTGTCCCCGTCCTTTGACTGTCAAGCAGCTTTTGTTGGAATGTGTTGATGTTTCCTTCATTTGCCAACAATTTATACTGTTAAAACTATTTCTGAACTTTAAATCCCACTTTATCATTTTATTTTATCATTTCTTGGAAGAAATTAAACAATATTATAAGTTGTCCAAAGGTCCCGAGGGGACCATGGGCTGATGTACCCTCGATGTTGAACATTAACAAACACCAAGGGTACATCAACCCACGGGTCCCGAGGGACCAGTGAACAACGTATTTATGTCACCGAACACCTTAACCCCTTGTATGCTACAGGCACATATATGTCCTTCTTCTTCAACCCTTACTTTGCAGTCCAGTAAAATTCTAAATATCACGCACACAAATAGACTAAATAGTTTTGAATTCCACGGGAATTTTCCTGTTTCTTGATACCATCCACTTTTATTTCAGACAAAGCTAACCTTTTCAAAATAACCTTTCAAAATATGCATCATCGTAAATGTCGTCATTTGGACACAAGACGAAATAGCGATTCACAGCGTTATTTGCTGTATTTTTTGTAATGTGACAATTTGATAATTACTAAGAGTATTGAATTTCAAAAATAGCATATTAATGATCTCTAATATCAAGTTTTCATGTCACCGCGCGTGCTAATTCTGAAACGTTGCCGATGAACCAGTTGGGATGTTTTCGAAAATATTCGAACGCCGTAAGTTTTGTATCTGATATACATATTAAGTGAGGTGAGACACGTTGTTTCTTGCTCGCGAAAATCCGGCTTAAAATTGTTCTTCAGCAACACATGCTTGTTGGAAGAGGCGGAACGGATGGTCAGTCTCATTGAACTGGTTACGCTAACTGATGTTCACGATGTCAGTCACTGGATTGTCTGGTCTAGATTCGATAATATACGAACCGAGGTTATGAAGTTGAAATATTGCGCTGAATAAAAACTATGAAAATTATCAAAGACATTGTGATCTCACCATATTACTCATATTCCTCACTCACATTGGCTTACAGTTTATAAGCACATAAAATATACAACTCTGATCCTTGCTTTCAACAGTATCCATGGTCAAGCTCCTCAGTTTCAGTGATCTGTTCCACCGTTATACTCCTTCACGTTCCCTCCGATCAGATGTCCTTTGATAAATCCTGTGACTAGGACAAAGACATGTGGTGACAGGTCACTCGAGATCGCTGGCCCTTATGTCTGGAAAAGTCTCCCATCTCACCCACCACACAACCAGATTTAGCTGTTCTGCAATCAAATCTAAAGGCGTGTCTCTTCACTGAAGCATTTGAACTCTGCATGATACCAATGCCATTTAAGAGCCAAAGCACCTATGAGTAGTTTACGGATATTGGCTCAATACAGGTATTTCTATGTAAGCATGGATGGATGCAATACTTGTGATTGAACAGCTCAGTTGACTTTTGAGTTTAAAAATAAATTTTGACATTTTCACGTTAATTGCGACCAGAATTAGTCACAATTTAAAATGAAGAGAAATAAAAACGCCAAATTAATTGAAAAGTACAATTTAAGAAAGAAATCAAAGTAAGAAAGAAAGATATCAAGTATCTAGGACACGCACGTAGAGGATGAGATTTCGACAATAAGTGGACGGTTCAAGTGCCCATGTGTCCTAAACGTCAGCCAACCTAGAGACACCACTACCGCCGTATAATCGCAGTCTAGTGAACAGTAACAACGTTTGGAGACACGTTACGTGTGGTCAGTTCAATTTGTTATGAGCTTAGATATAAGTCACATCGTTACATTGTGTAGACGCTTGGAACTGTAATACATAGATAGCATAGTGCTTTCAGATTAAGGGTTGTAATATGGGAGGGCTGCGATCCCGACTTGGAGAAATTTGGCTACAAGTCGGAAACGATGTAAAGAAAGAGCTAAACAAATAATGAAAAAACTGTTTATCGTTTATTAACAACCTAACTAATCATTTTTGACAACCTGACTGATTATCTTGTTTATTGTAACAACCTATGTATCTGTTAACAACTAAGTATTTATGAACAACTTAACTGTTCTCCCTTATTAACAACATGACAAGCAAGCGAACTCATATGTCGCAAGGCAATCGACAGGGAATTGTTTTCTGTTTCAGCCTCTCATGACGTTTCGTGTGGGCTGTTTTTGACAGCACTTTTGCGATTTGCGTCAGCTGAAGTGTGTTTTTAATCGCGACCAGATAGCTCAGACTCAACAAAATTTCATATTCAGCCAACTTGTGTGTAAATCGAGTTATTTCAGAACCAATCAGCCTTTCTTGAGCGCATTTTGAAGGTTTTACGTTCCCTGGAAACAGAGCGTGTAGTATTTTGACGTATGACGTCATTGGCTGTCATGGTTATCATGAGACATATTGTCTGCGATACTATTAGTTTCCGCACGTTCATTCCAGTCAAACATGACCATTGTAAATATATTTTCAGAGAACCATATTGTTTCAAATCATTGCTTTATGTTTATCATCTAGTATGTATAAAATTGCTCTTTAACTGACCCAATAAATGACCCTACAATGGCTTATGCATATAGTTCGGTCAGATATCATGAAAAGGACACTCGTTTCGTTACGGTATAATGAGACCTCGTGTAGTACTCTCTCTATATATATAACAATAATTATATAGTCTGTTGATATCAGTTAAATAAACACGAGTTGATAATATTACAAATATGATATTTTCGCGTTTATCATCTAGTATGTATAAAATTGATATCAGTTGACACGAGGATGAGATTCTATTTATCGTCAAAAATCGTTATTCATAAGTTTCTCAACAAATGTTTGCATCTCTGAAAACTGTACTTCCACAGTCAACAACAATGCCATTTTCATCACCAGCACCAGTATCGTCAATACTGCTACCAGGATCGCGACCAGCAGCACCACCATCACCACCGTCAATTTTACCGCCAGCACCACCACAACAAATAGTCGACATCGACACCACCAATCCTACCATAGACACCACCAATCCTACCACTAACACCACCAATCCTACCACTAACACCACCAATCCTACCACTAACATCACCAATCCTACCACTAGCACCGCCATCATACTCACTTGTCGGACATAGATAACCTTGACATTCAAGTGACCCGAGCAGTAAATTGGTAAGAATAATTTTAGAGGTTAAATATTCATAAACATAATTTCATATTTTACTGAAAATGAATCAATATGAAATGCACTGTTATAATCACTAAAATTATTCTTATCCATCCAAAGTAGAAGGAAAATGGTAAACTGTAAATTGTAAACTTAATACATCGTGCCCACTAGTAAATAATACTTAGTGTATAATTCCTTTTCAACCAATCGGATGGCCCGAGTAAGTTTGTGCGGATCAACTCAGATCCCTGAATGTCAAGGCTTCTATGCCCGACAAGTGAGTATGACTGCCGATGATTTTGGAGAAAATGTCTGCTTACTGTCGAGGAAATGATACGTAGATATTGCAATTGTTTTTTAGACCCGTGGAATGCTGCTACCGATCGAATCGAATAGGTGCTGTCAGGGTCTATACACCTATATGTCTCTCTGACACTATTTCTAAGTGATACAAGCCTCTGTGCGAAGCTCTAGGCCCAGGATGCTTGATGTGAGGTTGCATTAGCAATATTAGAAAGCAAACTCAATATCTGTAAACACAATTTCTCATATTTACGTGGCATTCAGTGTCACCATAGACGCTTGATCCAAACGTTCGCTTGATAATCCAAGAATGATCCCTTAAAGGTCATGCATAGTTATATAATGTCGGTACCCTTGTTTCAACTCTTATCAGACTTACTTGACATTTACATCGACTACTAAAATTGTCCGTTGCATTTGGTGCGGCATAATTCTGCATCATATTTCTTATGTGAACTTAAACTGGGCCTGGAATAGCGAAACGCTAATCCACAGCATCATAACAGCAAGTCAGTAACTGGTAAGTCTTCGGTCTTTCTGTAGTGTAGTATCTATTTCCGGGCATTTCGGCGACCTACTTTCAATTATGAGCCAACATCGTTCGTATGTTGGGGCCTTCTTGTATATTTTCCGCACTAACCCTCTTATGTTTCGATCATCTGTAATATATAATGGCGACCTACTTTTGTATGTGACATACTTTCATATGTTGATGATCTGTTTTCTTTCATCGCTCCCCATACATACTGCGACCTTCTTTCATTAATATATTACCTACCCGTCTTCCTATTTTGCGGTCCGCTGTCACATACGAGCGACCTAACTTTGTATGTGACAGATTTTCATGTATTTCATACTGCCTACTATTACAATAATGTGTGACTGATTTTCAACCGTAACGACCTACTTTTGTATATTGCTCCCTACTTTTGTATATTGCGACCTACTTTCTTATATTTTCACCCGTTTTCATAACTGGTGACCTAAGTTTAAACACTGACGTAAATCCTTCTGATATGGTTATATACTTTCATATAATACCGATATATTCTTTCCTTCAAATACTGGCGAACAGGTGAAGATACAGGTTAGAACCCGTGCTTCTAGTCAGTGGCGACTAACTCGTAATGTTGAGTTGGTTGATTCGTCATTGTATTTCAACTCCGTAGAACTGTGCTCATGCTGTTGATCAGAGGATTGCCTGGTGGAGGCTCGATGTGCTGCGTTAAACAACGATCATTACAGACACTGTATTCCTTACTCAAACCACATCTGTTCCAACGTTGACGTAGAGAGTAATGCTATGATATAATGAGTTAACCTAAAACTCTAAACACGCGGTGTTTTGAAAAAAACAATCAAATTTAGCCGCACTTTGCAGAACATTTGCATTGCCTTTGGGGTTTAGATTTCAAAGTTATCCCACAGTCACTACTTAATTAAATCGGTTTAAATATTCTAAATATGTTCCTACAACAAAGGTCACGTAACGTCAACACGTAGGGGATGACGTTAAGAATCATTCAGCGCCACACTGTATACCCTTTGGAGAGCTACGACTTGGAATGAAGTGAATTAAAACAGCAGGTAGTGCCGTGTCTGTGACCAAACAAAACAATGTTAGATGCAAGCCCCAATTTTGACGTCTAACTTAGGTTCCTTTCTTGCGAGATAACTGCTTTGCTTTTACATATGTTTATGCCATGGGTCATTGATGGGACTCACCACACTCAGCTTTTCACCGCCATCTGCTAGGCAACCGAGTCCATTGGCCTATTTCAGGCTTCAATCACACTGCTGTCACTCAAAACCATTTTTGTGCTACATTAAATGAGCATTATCGCCTATATCAATTTTTCAATCAGAGAACGTTACTCAAAACCAACATCCGATTCCCCATAGTAGCATGTGTTGGCATGCTGGGCCCACTCAAAACGAACTGTTTGATCAAAGACATCAAAAGTGTCCCTTAGTGTGTTGTATTTTTTTTCCCAAAAACGTTTTTCCTTTCTCTCAAGCATCGGAATATCAGGACTTGTCACAGAAGTCGTCAGTGGATAGAGGCCGCCATTGCAAGGCATGAGTCAGTGTCACATATTTCCATTTTAGACAGACCCGTTAAGATCCGTGTTAAAGAATTGATCTTCGGTAACCTATGCTTGCCGCAGGCGGCTAACGGGATTGGGTGGTCAGGCTCGTTGACCTGGTTGACACATGTCATCGGTTCCCAATTGCGCAGATCGATGTTCATGCTGTTGATCACTGGATTGTCTGTTTCATTATTTCCAGGCCGCTACCATATAGCTGGAATATTGCTGAGTGCAGCATGGCCCACAACTCATTCACTCCATTTTAGACAGAGTTCGTGATGGCAGGTGTTACCAGTTGGGCAGGATATGCCTACCATTTTCTCGGACACCTGGTGTCATTGCTGATTACAGCATTATCCCCTTTTCAATAAATTTGAGTTTGTTTCAGAAGGACAGTCAAGACTGGATGTTCTTATGGGCTAACGTTCAATAGTTGGTTACATCTGAGCGCATCATTGTTCAAGGGTTTTTATAAAGTCGAATAACAAAGGTTGTTGCCTTGTAAGAGAAGCCGCAGACAATGTGCTTTAATTAAATTTCGTGAGTCTGTGAAGTGTAGTTTTACTTGATACCAAATTTGTGATCATCATTTAAAACTGAAGTGGCACGTTTTCATTTCTTGTTTTATTATGATATTCGATGTGGTATTCATGTTAATTGGAAAACGCATTATTTTATATCAAGAAAATTTAGCCATTACACAATTACTGTATCGAATGGTCTCAGAAATAGATAACTATGTAAGTCGATATCGCATTTTTACTTCATTGTTCAGAGTTGTTGTTTTTTTTATAAAATCGACGTTTTGACAGAGATGAGGTATTATTTGTAGACAACAATGTGCTGTAATTAACGTTTCATGTAAATGCTGAGTGCAGTCGTACTTGATATCAAGTTCGTGATCATCATTTATTGCTGGAGTGTGCACGTTTTGTTTCCTTGCTTTGTTTTTATTTAACAGTATGTTATTCGATATGCTGTTGATATTAAGTAAGAAGCACCAACAGCTCAATTTCTGCCAAGAAAATTCAGTAATTACACTATTCGGTTTCTCGTTGTCTCAAAAGATGGATAATTAAGTTAGTTATCCTATATCGATCTTGTTACTTTCCCTTGCCTACATCTCTGAAACCTTAGATTTTATTGGTCATATTTTAGAAGCACATGAGGTTGATGGAAGTTTCAGATCGCATTAGATCGCCATTTTGACAATAGAAACAATAACAATGACCAATGTACCAGGAACAAGTACGGCCTTGGAACTATATGGTATTAACTGTACCGACCATTAAATGATTGACCGTGTATTCAAACAGGAACTGTGCCCTATACGTATCGAGGTTGTAGGTGCTGTTTGTACAAATTGACTTCCGATTGAGTTTTTAAGAGTAAAAGTCGAAACGTTGGTATCTGAGCACGTGTTGCAGTGATGTATAGCATCCTTGACTTACTTACTGGTAGTAATGTGATACCAAGCTTAACCCATGTATACTCATCTGTATACTTAGTCATCTCTCCTTCTCGCTCTTGCTTCTTTTTGTCTCCCGCTCACTCTTCTCCCTCTTTTGCCCTTCTCTTTTCTGTCTCCGTCTCTTCTCTTTCTCTCTTATCGCTTCCTCTCTTCTCTCTCCCCCCTCTCTCTCCCTCTCCTCTCTCTCCCCCTCTCTTCTGTCTTCTCTCTCATATTCATTAACCATTTGGTTCTTCAAATGATGTCTTCTTTTTCATGATGAATTGTAACTGTTATTATATAAACTCATGGACAAAGGAAAGTGAACATTTTTATTTTGTATATTTGGCAAAGTTTTCCAAATTAGTAAAATCCTTTTAGTGCGAAACGATCCGCCCACACACATCGGTTGGTCATGATTAATGGATACCAAATGTATTTTTTAAAAAAAACAAAAAAAAACAAACAAATGTTTTATTTAATCACCAAAGTGTGTGAGATAATTTGTTTTTAGAGTGAGTGATTGAGTGAGCGTGTGTGTGAGTGGTATGTACCAGATAAACCAGAGCCTGGTAACAGGACCATCGTTCCTCTCTCAAATTTGCTGTAGACTGTTGCAGCGCTTTGGTTTCTTGAAGATACCGGTGAGAAACCATCTTCAGTACCCCATGTTTGTCGTAAGAGGAGACTAACGGGTCAGGCTCCCTGGCTTGGTTGACACATGTCATCGTATCCTAACTGCATAGATCGATGCTCATGATGTCAACCATTGGATTGTCTGGTCCACACTTTATCAACTTACAAACTGTCGCCATGTAGAAGGAATACTGTTGCATGCAAAACTATACTCACTCACTCACTCACTCACTCACTCACTCGGGAAGGTTATGGACAAAGTGCACTCATATTTATCTGCATCAGTGCCATTGACATAATTGTGGTACACAATCTGAACGTTTAAGAGTTTTCGTTACATTATGATCAATGTTGATAATAAAGTAGTCTAAGCCTTAGTCTCTGAAGACATACATAATTTTGATAATAACAAACAAACCCCTTTTAATTGAAAAGGAGACCCAGGGCCTTTAGAGATTCAGACCGGAACAATCTAGGCTTGCTTCATTTAAGGCTTTAACACTGCAGAGAAGACAGGGACTGTGAGACATAATAATATTAAAGTAAAACATTCTTCAGGTCTCTGAAATATGCAGGCATCGTATCATGTTCACGAAAACAAATCCACTGAACAACATCAACATCATGTTTATACAAGCATCAACACGAAAGTGGCCTTGTCAGCATGCATGCTGCCGATGCCAAGATGGTCTTTGACAATTTCCGCTCGGAGATGAAGCAGATGGTCAGCAACACCGGTACACAGTTGTACAAATGGCATTTGGCTTTTTACCACCAGTGTTATTACCTATGCTGTGTATCTTGATTGACGATTTAATCATATGAATCTCTAGGTGTATATAAATGTATGAAACAAAACACACAAGATAAATTATCATCTCGACTGTAATTTGGTTTGAGATTAATATTTTCATCTGATTTTCATTCTCTGACACAACCCATATGGTTGTTATAACAATTTGCGGGGACATGGATAAGTGACTTTCTTCCATCCTTTCTTCCATCCTGCAGTGGGGCGTTGGGGTAGCCTAGTGGTTAAACCTTTTGCTCATCACGCAAAGACCCGGATTCGATTCCCCAGCTGGGTACAAAGTGTGAGGTTATTTCTGGTGTCCTACGTTCTGTATGATGTGGTGTTTGTTTGTTGCTTCCTCACGGACAGAATGAATGACGGTCATTTCCCATGTGCTACGATATCCCTGGAATTCTGCTAAACGCAGCGCTAAACAACATTCAGTTATTACTCTAAGGCACTGATCCGAATGTGATTCTGTTCCACGAATAACATTGTTGTGCACGCATGGAGTTCGTATCGTTATGTCCTATTTTCCAAAGGCAACCCAAGATGGCAGGTGAAGACGTACGTTAAGCATTTACTACAGACAAACACTAAGACTGTGTTTACTACAGCAAAACCGCTCTAGGGCATGATCGAGGATGTCCTCTGTCATCGTGGAGGTTGGTCTATCTATCACTTTCACCAAGCTTTCCTTGCGTGGTACTTCTTCACACGTTCTTAAGTGTGAACATGGAACATCTGGTCAATCCATGACACTAAGCGGTCACAAGTTTAAGTCAAGATTGAAAACCTGTTTTTCTTTGGTCATTGATCAAGGATCCGTCAAGATCCGGATTAGATTTGTTTTTCAGCTACCCATGCTTGTCTTGGAGACAGACAGGATCGGGTGGTCAGGCTCGCAGACATGGCTGGCACATGTCATCGCGTCCCAGTTGCGTAGATCGACGTACACTTTTGATCGCTGGATTATCTGTTCCAGACTCGATTATTTACACACCAGCGTCATATAACTTCTTTGAGTGTCATTATAGTACAATGCTGAACACACTTGATGGATACCCACTTTCGATTCTTGTATCGTTCTCATTGTCTCCCGTTGCATTTGTACATTATTGCACCGGTCACATACATAGCTGGAATATTGATCAGTCAATAACAAACAAAATAACCAACCAGCCAACCAACCAGCCAACCAACCAACCAATAAATGATCAAGAGAATGCACAATACTGTAAGTGACAAGACGTTAGTTTGAGCCACACGCTTGAAGATGACGACCTAAGCAACATGTTTACTTACTTCAGTGACGTTTTTCATTACAGAAGATCCACAGCAGCTATGGGAACACATTTGCGTTTACAAAACCCCGTAAACACCAGAAACAAAATACCTATACCTATTACAGTTGCTAGGTGGCCAAACACAATCACTCTTCAACCGCAGACACTTTTCAAGCACGGCGCCCACTAGTCTGACATGCTGCTGCTTGTTGGCGGTTCAGTATGAAATATTGCCTTAGCATGTCCTTTGACATAATGAAACAATTACTGTCTTTTAGTTGGTAAATAATGCTTCCATGGACATGAGAAAAACAATATTGACTTCTCTTGACATCCATGGAAAATGTTTTTCCACGTTCCCTGTCAGAATTGTGTTTCCTCAAAAGGAGTATATTAGGTTATTGTTTCTGAAACCACGCAGGCAAACAGTGTGTTTGTTACACCGAACAACCATATGTTACGATTACGTTTCAAATGTACTGACAGTTTGTATGCTTCAACTGGAGCAATTATGTTGTCACTGTGAAGCATAATGGTATTTTTGTGGTGCGTTACTCAGAGCTTCGGAAATCTAAAACAAATTACTTTCTTCATCGTGGTCATCTAAAGTCGTAATATCTAATATCGCGTATTTATTTGGTTAGACTCTCAAATCCCTTTAAATATGTGCGAATAATTCGCTTAAGTAAATTTTGTTAGTATGTGATGATAAACGAAAGGATTTAATTTGATACAAGCGAGGGGTTTCTGAAACGATTTTAGGCAATTTGGTGATGCATGATTGTCTGCCGTGGTAATGTCTGATGCCTAATTAGTTTTCACCATAATCCAATGCAAGGCCCCACCACTTTTGCCAGATGTGTTAGTGGGTTCAATTTGTATTATTCATGCTAATCGAACGGCTGGTGAGTATCCAAATGTACAGGGTGACGGTTTTGTTTAACACTCGACACAAGTAAACTTGAGCGAAAAAAGAATATTTCGTTGTTCTTGTTGCTTGTTTTGATCCTTTAAGTTAAGACGAATCTCTGATATATTCACGGTCCGTAACTCTCAGTCGAACAGAACATGAAAACTATTCTGACGGATGTAGCCTCCTGGTTAAAGTGTTCGCTCGTCACGTCAAGATCCGTGTTCGATTAACTACATGGGCTGAATATGTGAAACCCTTTCCTGATGTCTCCGCAGTTGTATTGTTGGAATATTGCTAAAGTCTCATGAATCTGAACTCACTCACGTGTGTCATACATTCACGTGTGTCATACATTCACATGTAAGTGTCATACATCCACATGTAAGTGTCATACATCCACATGTAAGTGTCATGCATCCACATGTAAGTGTCATGCATCCACATGTAAGTGTCATGCATCCACATGTAAGTGTCATACATCCACATGTAAGTGTCATGCATCCACATGTAAGTGTCATGCATCCACATGTAAGTGTCATGCATCCACATGTAAGGTTTCTATTTATCATACTCTCATTTCGTCATTCATATTCTGGCCATACGTTTGTCAAACATGCATATGTCATACCACCCATTTGTCATATTCACATGCTCAAGAATGTTTTTCACATTCCCCTTTGAATACCCGAAATTTGTCATAGCATACCTCTTTTGTCATGTCTCTCATTTGTTGGGCATTCAGTGCAGCATGTCATTCCATCCTGACCTTCAACTAGCAAATTGTTAATATTGTCAAAAACATTTGGCAGCAAAGATGGAACAAACAAGTGTCAAATAATCGTCATGCCATTTAACCCTTGATAGGATATCATGCTATTTCTGATCTAAAAGTGTCGCATCAGACACTCTCATTAGACTAGTTCATATACATCGAACGTAGATTATAACCGTCAGTGTATTCCGTGTCCCCGTCCTTTGACTGTCAAGCAGCTTTTGTTGGAATGTGTTGATGTTTCCTTCATTTGCCAACAATTTATACTGTTAAAACTATTTCTGAACTTTAAATCCCACTTTATCATTTGATTTTAGCATTTCTTGGAAGAAATTAAACAATATTATAAGTTGTCCAAAGGTCCCGAGGGGACCATGGGCTGATGTACCCTCGATGTTGAACATTAACAAACACCAAGGGTACATCAACCCACGGGTCCCGAGGGACCAGTGAACAACGTATTTATGTCACCGAACACCTTAACCCCTTGTATGCTACAGGCACATATATGTCCTTCTTCTTCAACCCTTACTTTGCAGTCCAGTAAAATTCTAAATATCACGCACACAAATAGACTAAATAGTTTTGAATTCCACGGGAATTTTCCTGTTTCTTGATACCATCCACTTTTATTTCAGACAAAGCTAACCTTTTCAAAATAACCTTTCAAAATATGCATCATCGTAAATGTCGTCATTTGGACACAAGACGAAATAGCGATTCACAGCGTTATTTGCTGTATTTTTTGTAATGTGACAATTTGATAATTACTAAGAGTATTGAATTTCAAAAATAGCATATTAATGATCTCTAATATCAAGTTTTCATGTCACCGCGCGTGCTAATTCTGAAACGTTGCCGATGAACCAGTTGGGATGTTTGCGAAAATATTCGAACGCCGTAAGTTTTGTATCTGATATACATATTAAGTGAGGTGAGACACGTTGTTTCTTGCTCGCGAAAATCCGGCTTAAAATTGTTCTTCAGCAACACATGCTTGTTGGAAGAGGCGGAACGGATGGTCAGTCTCATTGAACTGGTTACGCTAACTGATGTTCACGATGTCAGTCACTGGATTGTCTGGTCTAGATTCGATAATATACGAACCGAGGTTATGAAGTTGAAATATTGCGCTGAATAAAAACTATGAAAATTATCAAAGACATTGTGATCTCACCATATTACTCATATTCCTCACTCACATTGGCTTACAGTTTATAAGCACATAAAATATACAACTCTGATCCTTGCTTTCAACAGTATCCATGGTCAAGCTCCTCAGTTTCAGTGATCTGTTCCACCGTTATACTCCTTCACGTTCCCTCCGATCAGATGTCCTTTGATAAATCCTGTGACTAGGACAAAGACATGTGGTGACAGGTCACTCGAGATCGCTGGCCCTTATGTCTGGAAAAGTCTCCCATCTCACCCACCACACAACCAGATTTAGCTGTTCTGCAATCAAATCTAAAGGCGTGTCTCTTCACTGAAGCATTTGAACTCTGCATGATACCAATGCCATTTAAGAGCCAAAGCACCTATGAGTAGTTTACGGATATTGGCTCAATACAGGTATTTCTATGTAAGCATGGATGGATGCAATACTTGTGATTGAACAGCTCAGTTGACTTTTGAGTTTAAAAATAAATTTTGACATTTTCACGTTAATTGCGACCAGAATTAGTCACAATTTAAAATGAAGAGAAATAAAAACGCCAAATTAATTGAAAAGTACAATTTAAGAAAGAAATCAAAGTAAGAAAGAAAGATATCAAGTATCTAGGACACGCACGTAGAGGATGAGATTTCGACAATAAGTGGACGGTTCAAGTGCCCATGTGTCCTAAACGTCAGCCAACCTAGAGACACCACTACCGCCGTATAATCGCAGTCTAGTGAACAGTAACAACGTTTGGAGACACGTTACGTGTGGTCAGTTCAATTTGTTATGAGCTTAGATATAAGTCACATCGTTACATTGTGTAGACGCTTGGAATTGTAATACATAGATAGCATAGTGCTTTCAGATTAAGGGTTGTAATATGGGAGGGCTGCGATCCCGACTTGGAGAAATTTGGCTACAAGTCGGAAACGATGTAAAGAAAGAGCTAAACAAATAATGAAAAAACTGTTTATCGTTTATTAACAACCTAACTAATCATTTTTGACAACCTGACTGATTATCTTGTTTATTGTAACAACCTATGTATCTGTTAACAACTAAGTATTTATGAACAACTTAACTGTTCTCCCTTATTAACAACATGACAAGCAAGCGAACTCATATGTCGCAAGGCAATCGACAGGGAATTGTTTTCTGTTTCAGCCTCTCATGACGTTTCGTGTGGGCTGTTTTTGACAGCACTTTTGCGATTTGCGTCAGCTGAAGTGTGTTTTTAATCGCGACCAGATAGCTCAGACTCAACAAAATTTCATATTCAGCCAACTTGTGTGTAAATCGAGTTATTTCAGAACCAATCAGCCTTTCTTGAGCGCATTTTGAAGGTTTTACGTTCCCTGGAAACAGAGCGTGTAGTATTTTGACGTATGACGTCATTGGCTGTCATGGTTATCATGAGACATATTGTCTGCGATACTATTAGTTTCCGCACGTTCATTCCAGTCAAACATGACCATTGTAAATATATTTTCAGAGAACCATATTGTTTCAAATCATTGCTTTATGTTTATCATCTAGTATGTATAAAATTGCTCTTTAACTGACCCAATAAATGACCCTACAATGGCTTATGCATATAGTTCGGTCAGATATCATGAAAAGGACACTCGTTTCGTTACGGTATAATGAGACCTCGTGTAGTACTCTCTCTATATATATAACAATAATTATATAGTCTGTTGATATCAGTTAAATAAACACGAGTTGATAATATTACAAATATGATATTTTCGCGTTTATCATCTAGTATGTATAAAATTGATATCAGTTGACACGAGGATGAGATTCTATTTATCGTCAAAAATCGTTATTCATAAGTTTCTCAACAAATGTTTGCATCTCTGAAAACTGTACTTCCACAGTCAACAACAATGCCATTTTCATCACCAGCACCAGTATCGTCAATACTGCTACCAGGATCGCGACCAGCAGCACCACCATCACCACCGTCAATTTTACCGCCAGCACCACCACAACAAATAGTCGACATCGACACCACCAATCCTACCATAGACACCACCAATCCTACCACTAACACCACCAATCCTACCACTAACATCACCAATCCTACCACTAGCACCGCCATCATACTCACTTGTCGGACATAGATAACCTTGACATTCAAGTGACCCGAGCAGTAAATTGGTAAGAATAATTTTAGAGGTTAAATATTCATAAACATAATTTCATATTTTACTGAAAATGAATCAATATGAAATGCACTGTTATAATCACTAAAATTATTCTTATCCATCCAAAGTAGAAGGAAAATGGTAAACTGTAAATTGTAAACTTAATACATCGTGCCCACTAGTAAATAATACTTAGTGTATAATTCCTTTTCAACCAATCGGATGGCCCGAGTAAGTTTGTGCGGATCAACTCAGATCCCTGAATGTCAAGGCTTCTATGCCCGACAAGTGAGTATGACTGCCGATGATTTTGGAGAAAATGTCTGCTTACTGTCGAGGAAATGATACGTAGATATTGCAATTGTTTTTTAGACCCGTGGAATGCTGCTACCGATCGAATCGAATAGGTGCTGTCAGGGTCTATACACCTATATGTCTTTCTGACACTATTTCTAAGTGATACAAGCCTCTGTGCGAAGCTCTAGGCCCAGGATGCTTGATGTGAGGTTGCATTAGCAATATTAGAAAGCAAACTCAATATCTGTAAACACAATTTCTCATATTTACGTGGCATTCAGTGTCATCATAGACGCTTGATCCAAACGTTCGCTTGATAATCCAAGAATGATCCCTTAAAGGTCATGCATAGTTATATAATGTCGGTACCCTTGTTTCAACTCTTATCAGACTTACTTGACATTTACATCGACTACTAAAATTGTCCGTTGCATTTGGTGCGGCATAATTCTGCATCATATTTCTTATGTGAACTTAAACTGGGCCTGGAATAGCGAAACGCTAATCCACAGCATCATAACAGCAAGTCAGTAACTGGTAAGTCTTCGGTCTTTCTGTAGTGTAGTATCTATTTCCGGGCATTTCGGCGACCTACTTTCAATTATGAGCCAACATCGTTCGTATGTTGGGGCCTTCTTGTATATTTTCCGCACTAACCCTCTTATGTTTCGATCATCTGTAATATATAATGGCGACCTACTTTTGTATGTGACATACTTTCATATGTTGATGATCTGTTTTCTTTCATCGCTCCCCATACATACTGCGACCTTCTTTCATTAATATATTACCTACCCGTCTTCCTATTTTGCGGTCCGCTGTCACATACGAGCGACCTAACTTTGTATGTGACAGATTTTCATGTATTTCATACTGCCTACTATTACAATAATGTGTGACTGATTTTCAACCGTAACGACCTACTTTTGTATATTGCTCCCTACTTTTGTATATTGCGACCTACTTTCTTATATTTTCACCCGTTTTCATAACTGGTGACCTAAGTTTAAACACTGACGTAAATCCTTCTGATATCGTTATTTACTTTCATATAATACCGATATATTCTTTCCTTCAAATACTGGCGAACAGGTGAAGATACAGGTTAGAACCCGTGCTTCTAGTCAGTGGCGACTAACTCGTAATGTTGAGTTGGTTGATTCGTCATTGTATTTCAACTCCGTAGAACTGTGCTCATGCTGTTGATCAGAGGATTGCCTGGTGGAGGCTCGATGTGCTGCGTTAAACAACGATCATTACAGACACTGTATTCCTTACTCAAACCACATCTGTTCCAACGTTGACGTAGAGAGTAATGCTATGATATAATGAGTTAACCTAAAACTCTAAACACGCGGTGTTTTGAAAAAAACAATCAAATTTAGCCGCACTTTGCAGAACATTTGCATTGCCTTTGGGGTTTAGATTTCAAAGTTATCCCACAGTCACTACTTAATTAAATCGGTTTAAATATTCTAAATATGTTCCTACAACAAAGGTCACGTAACGTCAACACGTAGGGGATGACGTTAAGAATCATTCAGCGCCACACTGTATACCCTTTGGAGAGCTACGACTTGGAATGAAGTGAATTAAAACAGCAGGTAGTGCCGTGTCTGTGACCAAACAAAACAATGTTAGATGCAAGCCCCAATTTTGACGTCTAACTTAGGTTCCTTTCTTGCGAGATAACTGCTTTGCTTTTACATATGTTTATGCCATGGGTCATTGATGGGACTCACCACACTCAGCTTTTCACCGCCATCTGCTAGGCAACCGAGTCCATTGGCCTATTTCAGGCTTCAATCACACTGCTGTCACTCAAAACCATTTTTGTGCTACATTAAATGAGCATTATCGCCTATATCAATTTTTCAATCAGAGAACGTTACTCAAAACCAACATCCGATTCCCCATAGTAGCATGTGTTGGCATGCTGGGCCCACTCAAAACGAACTGTTTGATCAAAGACATCAAAAGTGTCCCTTAGTGTGTTGTATTTTTTTCCCAAAAACGTTTTTCCTTTCTCTCAAGCATCGGAATATCAGGACTTGTCACAGAAGTCGTCAGTGGATAGAGGCCGCCATTGCAAGGCATGAGTCAGTGTCACATATTTCCATTTTAGACAGACCCGTTAAGATCCGTGTTAAAGAATTGATCTTCGGTAACCTATGCTTGCCGCAGGCGGCTAACGGGATTGGGTGGTCAGGCTCGTTGACCTGGTTGACACATGTCATCGGTTCCCAATTGCGCAGATCGATGCTCATGCTGTTGATCACTGGATTGTCTGTTTCATTATTTCCAGGCCGCTACCATATAGCTGGAATATTGCTGAGTGCAGCATGACACACAACTCATTCACTCCATTTTAGACAGAGTTCGTGGTGGCAGGTGTTACCAGTTGGGCAGGATATGCCTACCATTTTCTCGGACACCTGGTGTCATTGCTGATTACAGCATTATCCCCTTTTCAATAAATTTGAGTTTGTTTCAGAAGGACAGTCAAGACTGGATGTTCTTATGGGCTAACGTTCAATAGTTGGTTACATCTGAGCGCATCATTGTTCAAGGGTTTTTATAAAGTCGAATAACAAAGGTTGTTGCCTTGTAAGAGAAGCCGCAGACAATGTGCTTTAATTAAATTTCGTGAGTCTGTGAAGTGTAGTTTTACTTGATACCAAATTTGTGATCATCATTTAAAACTGAAGTGCCACGTTTTCATTTCTTGTTTTATTATGATATTCGATGTGGTATTCATGTTAATTGGAAAACGCATTATTTTATATCAAGAAAATTTAGCCATTACACAATTACTGTATCGAATGGTCTCAGAAATAGATAACTATGTAAGTCGATATCGCATTTTTACTTCATTGTTCAGAGTTGTTGTTTTTTTTATAAAATCGACGTTTTGACAGAGATGAGGTATTATTTGTAGACAACAATGTGCTGTAATTAACGTTTCATGTAAATGCTGAGTGCAGTCGTACTTGATATCAAGTTCGTGATCATCATTTATTGCTGGAGTGTGCACGTTTTGTTTCCTTGCTTTGTTTTTATTTAACAGTATGTTATTCGATATGCTGTTGATATTAAGTAAGAAGCACCAACAGCTCAATTTCTGCCAAGAAAATTCAGTAATTACACTATTCGGTTTCTCGTTGTCTCAAAAGATGGATAATTAAGTTAGTTATCCTATATCGATCTTGTTACTTTCCCTTGCCTACATCTCTGAAACCTTAGATTTTATTGGTCATATTTTAGAAGCACATGAGGTTGAGTGATGGAAGTTTCAGATCGCATTAGATCGCCATTTTGACAATAGAAACAATAACAATGACCAATGTACCAGGAACAAGTACGGCCTTGGAACTATATGGTATTAACTGTACCGACCATTAAATGATTGACCGTGTATTCAAACAGGAACTGTGCCCTATACGTATCGAGGTTGTAGGTGCTGTTTGTACAAATTGACTTCCGACTGAGTTTTTAAGAGTAAAAGTCGAAACGTTGGTATCTGAGCACGTGTTGCAGTGATGTATAGCATCCTTGACTTACTTACTGGTAGTAATGTGATACCAAGCTTAACCCATGTATACTCATCTGTATACTTAGTCATCTCTCCTTCTCGCTCTTGCTTCTTTTTGTCTCCCGCTCACTCTTCTCCCTCTTTTGCCCTTCTCTTTTCTGTCTCCGTCTCTTCTCTTTCTCTCTTATCGCTTCCTCTCTTCTCTCTGCCCCCCTCTCTCTCCCTCTCCTCTCTCTCCCCCTCTCTTCTGTCTTCTCTCTCATATTCATTAACCATTTGGTTCTTCAAATGATGTCTTCTTTTTCATGATGAATTGTAACTGTTATTATATAAACTCATGGACAAAGGAAAGTGAACATTTTTATTTTGTATATTTGGCAAAGTTTTCCAAATTAGTAAAATCCTTTTAGTGCGAAACGATCCGCCCACACACATCGGTTGGTCATGATTAATGGATACCAAATGTATTTTTAAAAAAAAAACAAAAAAAAACAAACAAATGTTTTATTTAATCACCAAAGTGTGTGAGATAATTTGTTTTTAGAGTGAGTGATTGAGTGAGCGTGTGTGTGAGTGAGTGAATGAGTGAGTATGTAAGTGAAATATGTATTATAATAATAAGGTATGTACCAGATAAACCAGAGCCTGGTAACAGGACCATCGTTCCTCTCTCAAATTTGCTGTAGACTGTTGCAGCGCTTTGGTTTCTTGAAGATACCGGTGAGAAACCATCTTCAGTACCCCATGTTTGTCGTAAGAGGAGACTAACGGGTCAGGCTCCCTGGCTTGGTTGACACATGTCATCGTATCCTAACTGCATAGATCGATGCTCATGATGTCAACCATTGGATTGTCTGGTCCACACTTTATCAACTTACAAACTGTCGCCATGTAGAAGGAATACTGTTGCATGCAAAACTATACTCACTCACTCACTCACTCACTCACTCACTCGGGAAGGTTATGGACAAAGTGCACTCATATTTATCTGCATCAGTGCCATTGACATAATTGTGGTACACAATCTGAACGTTTAAGAGTTTTCGTTACATTATGATCAATGTTGATAATAAAGTAGTCTAAGCCTTAGTCTCTGAAGACATACATAATTTTGATAATAACAAACAAACCCCTTTTAATTGAAAAGGAGACCCAGGGCCTTTAGAGATTCAGCCAGGAACAATCTAGGCTTGCTTCTTTTAAGGCTTTAACACTGCAGAGAAGACAGGGACTGTGAGACATAATAATATTAAAGTAAAACATTCTTCAGGTCTCTGAAATATGCAGGCATCGTATCATGTTCACGAAAACAAATCCACTGAACAACATCAACATCATGTTTATACAAGCATCAACACGAAAGTGGCCTTGTCAGCATGCATGCTGCCGATGCCAAGATGGTCTTTGACAATTTCCGCTCGGAGATGAAGCAGATGGTCAGCAACACCGGTACACAGTTGTACAAATGGCATTTGGCTTTTTACCACCAGTGTTATTACCTATGCTGTGTATCTTGATTGACGATTTAATCATATGAATCTCTAGGTGTATATAAATGTATGAAACAAAACACACAAGATAAATTATCATCTCGACTGTAATTTGGTTTGAGATTAATATTTTCATCTGATTTTCATTCTCTGACACAACCCATATGGTTGTTATAACAATTTGCGGGGACATGGATAAGTGACTTTCTTCCATCCTTTCTTCCATCCTGCAGTGGGGCGTTGGGGTAGCCTAGTGGTTAAACCTTTTGCTCGTCACGCAAAGACCCGGATTCGATTCCCCAGATGGGTACAAAGTGTGAGGTTATTTCTGGTGTCCTACGTTCTGTATGATGTGGTGCTTGTTTGTTGCTTCCTCACGGACAGAATGAATGACGGTCATTTCCCATGTGCTACGATATCCCTGGAATTCTGCTAAACGCAGCGCTAAACAACATTCAGTTATTACTCTAAGGCACTGATCCGAATGTGATTCTGTTAAACGAATAACATTGTTGTGCACGCATGGAGTTCGTATCGTTATGTCCTATTTTCCAAAGGCAACCCAAGATGGCAGGTGAAGACGTACGTTAAGCATTTACTACAGACAAACACTAAGACTGTGTTTACTACAGCAAAACCGCTCTAGGGCATGATCGAGGATGTCCTCTGTCATCGTGGAGGTTGGTCTATCTATCACTTTCACCAAGCTTTCCTTGCGTGGTACTTCTTCACACGTTCTTAAGTGTGAACATGCTGCATCTGGTCAATCCATGACACTAAGCGGTCACAAGTTTAAGTCAAGATTGAAAACCTGTTTTTCTTTGGTCATTGATCAAGGATCCGTCAAGATCCGGATTAGATTTGTTTTTCAGCTACCCATGCTTGTCTTGGAGACAGACAGGATCGGGTGGTCAGGCTCGCAGACATGGCTGGCACATGTCATCGCGTCCCAGTTGCGTAGATCGACGTACACTTTTGATCGCTGGATTATCTGTTCCAGACTCGATTATTTACACACCAGCGTCATATAACTTCTTTGAGTGTCATTATAGTACAATGCTGAACACACTTGATGGATACCCACTTTCGATTCTTGTATCGTTCTCATTGTCTCCCGTTGCATTTGTACATTATTGCACCGGTCACATACATAGCTGGAATATTGATCAGTCAATAACAAACAAAATAACCAACCAGCCAACCAACCAGCCAACCAACCAACCAATAAATGATCAAGAGAATGCACAATACTGTAAGTGACAAGACGTTAGTTTGAGCCACACGCTTGAAGATGACGACCTAAGTAACATGTTTACTTACTTCAGTGACGTTTTTCATTACAGAAGATCCACAGCAGCTATGGGAACACATTTGCGTTTACAAAACCCCGTAAACACCAGAAACAAAATACCTATACCTATTACAGTTGCTAGGTGGCCAAACACAATCACTCTTCAACCGCAGACACTTTTCAAGCACGGCGCCCACTAGTCTGACATGCTGCTGCTTGTTGGCGGTTCAGTATGAAATATTGCCTTAGCATGTCCTTTGACATAATGAAACAATTACTGTCTTTTAGTTGGTAAATAATGCTTCCATGGACATGAGAAAAACAATATTGACTTCTCTTGACATCCATGGAAAATGTTTTTCCACGTTCCCTGTCAGAATTGTGTTTCCTCAAAAGGAGTATATTAGGTTATTGTTTCTGAAACCACGCAGGCAAACAGTGTGTTTGTTACACCGAACAACCATATGTTACGATTACGTTTCAAATGTACTGACAGTTTGTATGCTTTAACTGGAGCAATTATGTTGTCACTGTGAAGCATAATGGTATTTTTGTGGTGCGTTACTCAGAGCTTCGGAAATCTAAAACAAATTACTTTCTTCATCGTGGTCATCTGAAGTCGTAATATCTAATATCGCGTATTTATTTGGTTAGACTCTCAAATCCCTTTAAATATGTGCGAATAATTCGCTTAAGTAAATTTTGTTAGTATGTGATGATAAACGAAAGGATTTAATTTGATACAAGCGAGGGGTTTCTGAAACGATTTTAGGCAATTTGGTGATGCATGATTGTCTGCCGTGGTAATGTCTGATGCCTAATTAGTTTTCACCATAATCCAATGCAAGGCCCCACCACTTTTGCCAGATGTGTTAGTGGGTTCAATTTGTATTATTCATGCTAATCGAACGGCTGGTGAGTATCCAAATGTACAGGGTGACGGTTTTGTTTAACACTCGACACAAGTAAACTTGAGCGAAAAAAGAATATTTCGTTGTTCTTGTTGCTTGTTTTGATCCTTTAAGTTAAGACGAATCTCTGATATATTCACGGTCCGTAACTCTCAGTCGAACAGAACATGAAAACTATTCAGACGGACGTGATGATGTAGCCTCCTGGTTAAAGTGTTCGCTCGTCACGTCAAGATCCGTGTTCGATTAACTACATGGGCTGAATATGTGAAACCCTTTCCTGATGTCTCCGCAGTTGTATTGTTGGAATATTGCTAAAGTGTCATGAATCTGAACTCACTCACGTGTGTCATACATTCACGTGTGTCATACATCCACATGTAAGTGTCATACATCCACATGTAAGTGTCATACATCCACATGTAAGTGTCATGCATCCACATGTAAGTGTCATACATCCACATGTAAGTGTCGTGCATCCACATGTAAGTGTCATGCATCCACATGTAAGTGTCATACATCCACATGTAAGTGTCATGCATCCACATGTAAGTGTCATACACCCACATGTAAGTGTCATGCATCCACATGTAAGTGTCATGCATCCACATGTAAGTGTCATGCATCCACATGTAAGGTTTCTATTTATCATACTCTCATTTCGTCATTCATATTCTGGCCATACGTTTGTCAAACATACATATGTCATACCACCCATTTGTCATATTCACATGCTCAAGAATGTTTTTCACATTCCCCTTTGAATACCCGAAATTTGTCATAGCATACCTCTTTTGTCATGTCTCTCATTTGTTGGGCATTCAGTGCAGCATGTCATTCCATCCTGACCTTCAACTAGCAAATTGTTAATATTGTCAAAAACATTTGGCAGCAAAGATGGAACAAACAAGTGTCAAATAATCGTCATGCCATTTAACCCTTGATAGGATATCATGCTATTTCTGATCTAAAAGTGTCGCATCAGACACACTCATTAGACTAGTTCATATACATCGAACGTAGATTATAACCGTCAGTGTATTCCGTGTCCCCGTCCTTTGACTGTCAAGCAGCTTTTGTTGGAATGTGTTGATGTTTCCTTCATTTGCCAACAATTTATACTGTTAAAACTATTTCTGAACTTTAAATCCCACTTTATCATTTGATTTTAGCATTTCTTGGAAGAAATTAAACAATATTATAAGTTGTCCAAAGGTCCCGAGGGGACCATGGGCTGATATACCCTCGATGTTGAACATTAACAAACACCAAGGGTACATCAACCCACGGGTCCCGAGGGACCAGTGAACAACGTATTTATGTCACCGAACACCTTAACCCCTTGTATGCTACAGGCACATATATGTCCTTCTTCTTCAACCCTTACTTTGCAGTCCAGTAAAATTCTAAATATCACGCACACAAATAGACTAAATAGTTTTGAATTCCACGGGAATTTTCCTGTTTCTTGATACCATCCACTTTTATTTCAGACAAAGCTAACCTTTTCAAAATAACCTTTCAAAATATGCATCATCGTAAATGTCGTCATTTGGACACAAGACGAAATAGCGATTCACAGCGTTATTTGCTGTATTTTTTGTAATGTGACAATTTGATAATTACTAAGAGTATTGAATTTCAAAAATAGCATATTAATGATCTCTAATATCAAGTTTTCATGTCACCGCGCGTGCTAATTCTGAAACGTTGCCGATGAACCAGTTGGGATGTTTGCGAAAATATTCGAACGCCGTAAGTTTTGTATCTGATATACATATTAAGTGAGGTGAGACACGTTGTTTCTTGCTCGCGAAAATCCGGCTTAAAATTGTTCTTCAGCAACACATGCTTGTTGGAAGAGGCGGAACGGATGGTCAGTCTCATTGAACTGGTTACGCTAACTGATGTTCACGATGTCAGTCACTGGATTGTCTGGTCTAGATTCGATAATATACGAACCGAGGTTATGAAGTTGAAATATTGCGCTGAATAAAAACTATGAAAATTATCAAAGACATTGTGATCTCACCATATTACTCATATTCCTCACTCACATTGGCTTACAGTTTATAAGCACATAAAATATACAACTCTGATCCTTGCTTTCAACAGTATCCATGGTCAAGCTCCTCAGTTTCAGTGATCTGTTCCACCGTTATACTCCTTCACGTTCCCTCCGATCAGATGTCCTTTGATAAATCCTGTGACTAGGACAAAGACATGTGGTGACAGGTCACTCGAGACCGCTGGCCCTTATGTCTGGAAAAGTCTCCCATCTCACCCACCACACAACCAGATTTAGCTGTTCTGCAATCAAATCTAAAGGCGTGTCTCTTCACTGAAGCATTTGAACTCTGCATGATACCAATGCCATTTAAGAGCCAAAGCACCTATGAGTAGTTTACGGATATTGGCTCAATACAGGTATTTCTATGTAAGCATGGATGGATGCAATACTTGTGATTGAACAGCTCAGTTGACTTTTGAGTTTAAAAATAAATTTTGACATTTTCACGTTAATTGCGACCAGAATTAGTCACAATTTAAAATGAAGAGAAATAAAAACGCCAAATTAATTGAAAAGTACAATTTAAGAAAGAAATCAAAGTAAGAAAGAAAGATATCAAGTATCTAGGACACGCACGCAGAGGATGAGATTTCGACAATAAGTGGACGGTTCAAGTGCCCATGTGTCCTAAACGTCAGCCAACCTAGAGACACCACTACCGCCGTATAATCGCAGTCTAGTGAACAGTAACAACGTTTGGAGACACGTTACGTGTGGTCAGTTCAATTTGTTATGAGCTTAGATATAAGTCACATCGTTACATTGTGTAGACGCTTGGAATTGTAATACATAGATAGCATAGTGCTTTCAGATTAAGGGTTGTAATATGGGAGGGCTGCGATCCCGACTTGGAGAAATTTGGCTACAAGTCGGAAACGATGTAAAGAAAGAGCTAAACAAATAATGAAAAAACTGTTTATCGTTTATTAACAACCTAACTAATCATTTTTGACAACCTGACTGATTATCTTGTTTATTGTAACAACCTATGTATCTGTTAACAACTAAGTATTTATGAACAACTTAACTGTTCTCCCTTATTAACAACATGACAAGCAAGCGAACTCATATGTCGCAAGGCAATCGACAGGGAATTGTTTTCTGTTTCAGCCTCTCATGACGTTTCGTGTGGGCTGTTTTTGACAGCACTTTTGCGATTTGCGTCAGCTGAAGTGTGTTTTTAATCGCGACCAGATAGCTCAGACTCAACAAAATTTCATATTCAGCCAACTTGTGTGTAAATCGAGTTATTTCAGAACCAATCAGCCTTTCTTGAGCGCATTTTGAAGGTTTTACGTTCCCTGGAAACAGAGCGTGTAGTATTTTGACGTATGACGTCATTGGCTGTCATGGTTATCATGAGACATATTGTCTGCGATACTATTAGTTTCCGCACGTTCATTCCAGTCAAATATGACCATTGTAAATATATTTTCAGAGAACCATATTGTTTCAAATCATTGCTTCTTTCTTATCTTGAGTGGTTCACATGGTAGGAAAGATCTCAAATAACATCTGCTGTGTGATCTTTGGTCGTTTTATACGTCGACGTACCATTGGGTACGTTTGATATAAGGAGTGTTACATTACTCGTGCTTACATGTTTGACCAGGTTACTAAGTTAAAAGGCCTTTGTGAAACTGTCACTTAAGAAACGGTAGAATACCCCATGACATAACTCCTAGTAGAGAGTGATTCCTGAACACCTGCTCATGACACAGTCATATCGCACATGACACAGCAATATCGTACCTGACACAGTCGTATGTAGATGGCACACTCGTATTGTAAATGAAACGGTTGAAACAGACATGATACATTCGTATCGCACATAACACAGTCGTTTCGTACATGATACAGTATCGTATATGTTGCAATCGTAGAATGACACTGTAGATGACAATGTCGTATCATATATGGCACTTTCGTATCCGACATGGCATGTTCGTATCGTATAAAACATTGAAGTGTCGTACGTTGCACTTCGTATTGTAGAGTTGTATTGTAGATGACACGGTCGTATCAAACATGGACATAGATACCGGTACAAAACACAGATGTATCGTGCATAACACAGTCGTTTCGTACATGATACAGTATCGTATATGTTGCAATCGTAGAATGACACTGTAGATGACAATGTCGTATCATATATGGCACTTTCGTATCCGACATGGCATGTTCGTATCGTATAAAACATTGAAGTGTCGTACGTTGCACTTCGTATTGTAGAGTTGTATTGTAGATGACACGGTCGTCTCAAACATGGACATAGGTACCGGTACAAAACACAGATGTATCGTGCATGACACGGTCGCATATATTGGAGATGCATCGTACAAAACACAATCGTATCGTGCACGAGACATCTGTATCGTCTATGACACAATAGTATCGCACGTGACGCATTCGCATTGACATGACTCAGTAGTATCGTTCATGACACAGTTGTATCGTACATGATGTAATGGTATCGTGCATGACACATTCGTATCGTACCTGACACAGTCGTATTGTAGATGACGCAGTCCTATCAGAGATGAAACAGTCGTATCATACATGCCAGTCGTATTGTAGATCACAGAGTCGTATCATACAGGACATAGTCCTATCTTCAATTACACCGTCGCGTTGACCCTGCTCTTAATGAGGAACTTGTGACAATGGAGAGCATTTGGATTTTTTTCAGCATGACGTTTCCATGGGTTATTGTTATAGTAATGACATATTAGCTTTTTCCTGAGTCTGGCACTCTGTCATTTTGAGAGGGCTGAAACCTCTTGGGGAAGAGAAGAATACCTCTCATCAATATTTCTAACTGAATACATCATTACGTAACTGAGTCACATACATCAGAGAGGAACGAAGGTGGTAGGGGTCATTAACACCAATTTTCCGTATTCCCCTCGGTCCATTTTTTACTCGTCTACACACTGTAATTCAAATTGTGACAGTGCAATCACGTAGTAAGCACAGCGATTATCAGATTTTCTACCAATGACTCATATGATGTGAGTGTTTGTCTTGCTTCCAGGTCGTTGGTGGAACGGCACATTCTCTTGCTGTTGCGATACCATAAAGCATGAACAAACATGTGAAGTTTGATAAAGACATTCTGCTTACACAAATGAAGACGGGGACATATAAAAATATTACAGTTTGTCAGCTGCAGGTGCGGTCAAGAAAAAAATTGAAACGGTTTTGGTAATAATAGGTTGACTGATACAGAGCGACATAACCTCCTCTACAAACTAACGGTATCCGATTTACAAATCAGAATATAGAGTGAGTTATACCCATGTGAGGGAATCGAACCCGGGTCTTCGGCGTGACGACCAAACGCTTTACCCACTAGGCTACCCCACCGCCCTATAGAATGAGTAATACTATAATCATGTTTATAAATCCATGTCAAATAGTGGCGTTAACACTGGCCATACCATTGGTGCCCTTCTTAAACACATACAAGTCAATTGTTCTGTTAAAAACAAAGTTCAATTCAAAAGAGGCAGTTGCACCCGACATCATGTATTTTTTACTGATGCGTCACATTTTACATGTTTGAAGACCACGAAATGTTGCGAACACTCCAAGGTGTAGCTACACAGTTCATACAATGCTTTGTCCTCGACATACGTAATGTTCACATCTTTGAAGGACATTTAGAAGTGAAAAAAAGATTTATGGATGCCATGTTCTTTATTGTGAACAAGACGACATTTCGGAACGTCTTTCTCCTGATGAAGGAGCAAGCATACGTTCCGAAATGCCGTGTTATTCACATTAAAGTAGTTGGTATCCATAAATCTTACTTTTCTTAATGTAATGTTGCACTGTCTAAACCCTCTCAACGTATGTCTTTTATTTGATACCATATCCTGAGGTTATATTCTTTGTATTCCAATGCAGACACTGTGTGTACAAGTGACGCCATCACTTTTTGAATTGTGTATCATGTTTCTGTGTATATCAAATTTCACCAATGAATACATTGTCCTATATGTACATTCTGATCTGTATTATGTGTGGTTGAATTATGCATCCATAATCTCCGGATTGATTTCTGGAAGACGTAGAAGAATCTATCTTTATTTTGCTTCACATTATTAGAACTTGAAAATCGTTATTTCTGTGTCATGTGCAATGTACAATACAAATAGACAATGCTTCAGGAAGTAAATCTACTGTATAGGATTCCCTGGCGATGCGTCCTTCAGACAGACTATTTTCAGTCCGTGGCGGTTGCTGTGATTTAATACCTACTGTTTGACCAGGGAGAACTTGAATAGTTAGAAATTGCTGACAGTATGGATTTTGTATGTTTCCTGGGTCAGCATTATTAATAGCTGTGGAGTTATTATGATTATCACCTTACATTTCTGTGTTGAACACAAATGAGGAAAGGCGATTCAGTGTTGAGTCACAGGCGTAGTATAGGGGCATACCCTATGCGTCGATCGCCTGTGTGTTGAGTATGAATTGTATCACCGTTGTCATTAGATATTGTCAACATCCGAAAGTAATCTCAGCTGGCGTAACTGGTAAGAAATTACCGATATCCAAATGGAGCTAAACATGACATAAGTTGATCAATGTAAATCGGCTATGACATGACACGATGCTTCTGCTTCACTGGTGACGAAATACTTTTCTTTGTTCATTTAACGAGTCACAAGATCATGTCAAATCCACATGACCTCTGTCCGTAATTAATCGAGTCTGGAACGGAAAATCCGCAGGCATCGACCTGTGGAAATGAGATACGGTGACAGCATGAATCACCAAGACTATTTTCCTGATTACGTAAGTGAACCTCGTACGGACAAGCATGGGTAGCAGCGGACTATTTCTGTTCCGGGCGTTCAAGGTCGAATTCTGGTGTCAGTAATGTGTACACATTCCTGAAGGCGATAGACTCATTGTTGTGTTACTTGGCATTGCAGAATTATGGCTCCCAAGCAAACAGACACGCATTCATATATTGTATTATCTTTTCTCACAGATGTACGTGATACACACATTCATAAAATACAGCATAAAGGTATGAGAAGTGTTGGCTAGTTTGTGGCTGTCTGTAATTACCACTCACCAGCATGAGCATCGATCTTCACAATTGGAGTACGACGACAGGTGCCAACCAGTCGAGCGAGCCTGACCACCCGATCCTGTCAGTCGTCCATTACGACAAACGTGGTTTGATGAAGACCAGTTCTAACTGGCATGTGTAAAGATATGAGAGAAATTGTAAAACCATACTGGACAGAAATAGTTAAGGATATATGTTAAGTTTGAAATTCTGAATAATGATCTGTTTGTTCACTGAAACAGTGACAAAATATCAATCCTAAAAACACCATTATCCCTAACCTATTTTGTCCAGTATAATTGCTATTATATAAGAATGCAAATATTTCTTCATAAAACACTTGTATTCTTCATCTAATTCAAGACAAAGCTGTACACAGCTTTTGATTTCCCATGGCCTTACGTCACATGTTTTCCATCAATATCGAGTCGAGGGTAACACAGAAACGAGCTTCACATGCTACACCCACGTGGGGAATGGAATTGGCCCTTCGGCGTGACGCTTTAACAACTGAGCTCGCCCTGGCTATGTCCCCGTAATTTAGATGTACTGATCACATCATGTGAGGCTGCTCGTGCTATAAGCCATACGTCTCAAACATTACAACCGCATCCCGAAAAAACACTACTCTAAACAATAAGGGGACCTTTTACAAAATGGTTTAAACCTGGGCCCATTTGCACAAAGTGATATTAGCGCTATAATGATTGTAACTCCCATTCCCCAATATAGTATTAAGATAGTCGTAGCGCTAAGATCGCTTTGTGCAAGTGGGCCCTGGCCTCTAAATAACTACATATGTAATCGTTGTGCTCAGAATGCTTTTGTTACAAGCCTCTTCACGGTACAGACTGTAAATACTAGAACAGCTTAATACTATATAAATAGCTGGGTGACAATGTGGATTGATTAATCGGATGAGTCCAAACATTCTCTGTGTATTGTTTCACGGAAAGGATTACCTCAAAAAGGCTTTTAAAACCTTTGGCTTTAATACAGAGTATGGCTCGCGTTTCTATCCAAATATCCCGCCTAAGGTTAAGACAGGGTAATTCAAATACAGCCCTGAAGTACGAGATGTTCCTGATCTAATATCTGTTCTTGTGGACACAACTGTGAAGAAGGCTTTAACAGTATTTCAGGTCTGCAGCCACAGACAGAAGCAACAAAATGTACAGTATCGCACAAAATCTGATGTTACATGCTATATCATAACAGTTTGGATGTACAATACTTTATTTTATTCAATACGTTATTTCATAAGCCTTTTCCATGTTTTAAACATAACGTCTGGTGTAAAATATCGGTGTCAGAATGCTATTTCTGGTGGTTTATGTAAGTAAGTTTTGAGCATATACAGAATTATGAACTTATTAAGAGTGGGGCATGTAAAGAAATTTCATTCTCTATGCCCCTTTTGCACAACATACAGTCCCTTTAAATTTCGTCATTCCTTATTACCATATTTTGTTTTACCTTCAGTGACCCAAATCTGAATCTAACAACCAAGTCACGCAACTTTCCAGAGTGAGTGAGTGAGTTGGATCTTAGCAATATTCCAGCAATATCACGGCGGGGAAACTCAAGAAATGGACTCCACGCATTGTACCCATGTGGGGAACCGAACCCGGTCCTTCGTCGTGACAAGCGAACTCTATATCCACCCCCACCGTCCCCAACATCCCAGAGGTTAGTATAACAGGTATTATTTGGGTTCTGACAGGTATTATTCTGGTTCTGACAGGTATTCTGGCACTGACAGGTATTATTCGGGTTCTGATAGGTATTATTGGGATTCTGATGGGTATTGTTTGGGTTCTGACAGGTATTCTGGCACTGATATGAGTTTTTCGGGTTCTGACAGGTATTATTCGTTTTCAAGAAAACATGTAATGTTAAGATTAACATTGTGTATTTTCCTTTCAATTCGAACGCCAGTACATATTGGATACAGCCACGAGGATTCTCAAATCGTAGCTATTGCAGTCTTCTGAATGCCATGATCTACTATCATGCAACCTGTTCAACTGTACATTGTTAAATTATAAGACTGAAAATTTAAATTGATATCTGTTCAGTAATTGTCTGTATATGAGATATGCCTGTAATTAGACAAGTGAGTCCACCAGCTGATATATGTTCACGAATGAATTCGAACCTATTTCAGCAATACTTTTTGTGAGACATACTTCAGGTACAATTCAGTAAATGTATTATTATTGTACGTCAAGATTACTCTTTTGAATTTTTGGATGTTTTGTGGGGAGAATTGTTAACTAAGCTAGTGATTTAGCTTCATCAGCCTCATTTCGCAGGGGAATTCCGCTCTTTACATTCTAGGGACACTATGATTTCTCACACAGTTCAGTTCCAAAACATTCTACTGAAACAAGGTAAGACAAACCCTACTACTTACCCTAGTGCTTCTAGTGTAATCCCCAAACAGGCATGTCTTTTGACACCCAAATAACATGTTTCTTGCAGGTCACTTTGTTGACATTAAAATCACCATAGCATATTTGCTACTGAACGGATTGTTAAATATTGTCACAGTTAACACACCTTTCAGAGGATTTCCATATCTGCATGGACGAACCAGTTCTATCAATCAGTGGTCAGCTGAGGTCCAACACATACCTACGTTGTCTAGGTAACCAGTAATTTTGAATCTCAAGTCCGTGTGTGACTATGGTTTTCGTGAAATAACGTTTGAACTGTCTAAAATTAAATTCAAACGTATATTCTAATACACACACCATTCTGCATCATTCCATCTGTTTGACATACAAAACGATAAATGATAATAGCCTTTTACATTCATTAAGCAAGCAAAATGAACTACATTTTTAACTGTATTCAATGAGATCAGTTAGAGAATCACACGACATTCACCCTCATGTGTGTAATGAACTGATAGAAATCATTGTTTGTTTGTTTCTAATTACGCCACAAACAGATCACATATTTGTATGATGACGTCATAAAAACAAAATAGGCATCATGATCAACAGAATGAACATCGATCTACGCTGTTTGTATACGATGACATGTCTCAACCAAGTCAGCGAGCCTGACCACCCGATCCCGTTATCCGTTTCTTACGACAAGCATGGGTTACTGAAGGCCAATTCTAATCAGAGTAGGACTGTGAATCAAAGGACCAATAGAAATAATTCACTACCTATTGTTTTAATTCCATCATCCACAATGTATAGAATACTCGTTACTACCCACAGCAGTGTCTAAACAATCCTAAATGTCAATATTGTTACAGTCAGATCTATGTGAGGTGGCAATATCTGTAATAACATTGATTCAACTGATTCAAAACTCGCAACCTATTTACGTTTCTTTAATATACATCATCACATAAATGAAGTAAAGATTTGTCATAATAATAAACAGCCTCACTTCTTGCGTCCAAATGGGTTAATGTGAATCAACCAGTGTAATTAACATCCTGTTTCTCGTGTTCGGGTTGAATGATGATGTCTGCCAACTGGTTTGTGCCAATCCAAAGTAAATCTCGACATCATCTCAAAGTACGAGTAACACTGTAATAACAGAGCATTTACTGCATACAGTGCATGGATAATAGAGACAAGAAAGCATAAACTCAAAGCAAGCTTGAACAATTCTCCAGTAAAAATACAAATTTCATTGCTCAGTATTCTCGAATGAAACGTTTCAAAAGTGTTGGCTGTTCTATTTTTTATGGCTGTTAATTTACACGGTTTTCTTCTGACTGTATGGAAAATCCCAGAGCCAATGCGTTATTGAACGTCATCATTTCCAATTTACACTGTTATTAGCATGGACAGTTGTAATACAAACAAGAGGCGTTGAATATTGTGTTCGTGAACACCTTAATCTTACAGCATGACATTGCAAATATTGTGCCACCGATGAGAAGAGACCATTCCAATGCCATACTTCGCGCTAATAGCGTTACGTAGTTATTTAGTTGGACATGAGCATAAGTCGGTTCCTTCAATGCGCATTAGCATGCTCAAAAATAATATCTGAAAGTAAAGATTGACGTTTCAAAAAAACATAAACTTCAACCAAAGATGTTTCCAAATCCCTCTCAGTTTCGTAAGGTTTTGCAGCATATACATTTCATTCCTGTTTCATGAGAAGACACATTTTCCTTACAACTAAGGTTTAACTTTCAGAAGCCTGGGTAGATTATTCCAGAGTGTTTGTTGTCATGAAAGCGACAGAGTCAGTTTAATATTTACAAGAAAACCCTGCCAAAGCCTCAGTCGATTTAACGATTCCAACTATATTGAAGGAGTGGATTGGACATTGAAAGGAACCCATTAGGCATTCGGGAAATTGATAAATTATAACACGTTAATTGTCAACCAAGTTCGCGAGGCTACCCATCTCAATAGACGTCACACGGAGGTGGGTTTTTTGTTTTGTTTTGTTTTTGTGTTTGTTTTAGTTTGTTTTGTTTTGTTTTTTGGCCTTTTTTTTTGGCTTTCGGTTATATTTTTATATATTTTTATTATGTGTTTTTTGTTTTGATTGTTTTGTTGGTTTTCTTTTTTTTTTGTTTTTTTTTTTCGGAGGGGTGGGGGGGGTGGATGACATTGTACTGCGATCGCCCATGTTAGTGATGGACAACCGGTGTCATCCCAGTTTGATCCATGTGTTGCCTTATGGGATTGTTTGGGGCAGATATTGGGGACTGATTATTCTGACATCCACATCTATGAGGAAACTGACGCTGTCTGTGTCAGGCGTTATAACCGACTAATAAAGGAAGTCTGTACCATAATATAGAATATTCATTAACAATTTGTCATTCAATATTCAATCAGTGTGGCTCTGATTGGCTAGACTGAGTAGAAATCAATAATAATAGTCCCTAGTCACGAACTTGAAAATTTCCTAAGAGTCCACTTCAAGGTAAATGAAGCAAGCGAACCATTTTTAAGATACGTACTTTGTTATCACACATGATACAAAATCATCGTTTTCTAGCATATCCTAGGACACACGATGTTACACTACCTGAATCATAAGTATTATTACATAATGGCGCTCCGAAGTAGCGTAGTTGTTCGAGCATTTTCAGCATGCGTGAAGCCCTTTTCCGGTGTCCCTAGACGTGATATACCTGGATTATTGCTAAAGCGGCGTAAAACTAAATTCACTCATTCATTGTTACTTAACCATTAACAGGGCTGAATTCTTTTTAACTGCGATGGCGTGGAATCCTTGGATTTCTATATTTCAAATTCGATTTATCTGTTCTATATGAGGTAATGAAATATCATGATTTATTGGTGTCATAAAAGAGTGTTATCAGTCACTTGTGAAAATAATTGACTGAAACTAAGTGATCATGATAACATGTTGTTGGCACCATTCCGCAAGAGTTGTCTCTCCCTTGTTTACAAGAGTTATCTGCCCTTTCTTTTCATCAAAATCCCAAACCTCTAGATTTTCCATAATTTTCTGAGATGAACACCAATCTCGTGTTTGTTAAATGTTGCTTCACGTCATACTCAGCAAAGTTTCAGCAATATTTCAGCAACATGGCGTTAGTCTGTAAATAATGACATCGGGACCAGGCAATCTATGATCAAGAGCATGATTATTTTCAGAAAAGGTGGTCCTGTTGCGGAAAGAGAAAGACGGAGTTTCGATAGTACCTGTGAGAAATCAGTAAACATATCTTGTTTTTATTGTTAATACAACCATTAATCTGAAAAAATTGGTTGGTGAACTAGCCTTGGGAACAAAGAACGGTTCTATTAGATTATTGTCAGTTATGTGGTTTGTATTTAAGGCAAAAATGAATTCAGTTTGTTTTAGATTTTCAAAACTTAAAACCATTTTCTTTTCACCACTTTTGGATTTTGTTAAGGAGCAGTTGTAGCTGCCTTTCTATTGTATGCATTTTCTTACCACGGCATGAAATCTTGGAATCATCCACGAAAAGCGACCCACAAACACAACTGTTTAACATTTTAGTGAGACTGTTAATTATAATGCTGAAAAGGGTGACAGAGAGGATGCTGCCTTGAGGGACTCTCTGGTCTTGGCGAAAATACTCACATAATGTTCAATCCACCCTACTTAAAAGTTTCTGTTGTTTGAAAAAGGGACATGAACTAAGACAGTCTGACCCTCAATCCAAATTCATGTACATCTGATACCATGTTTCCACATTGTACCGTATGCTTTTTCTAAGCCGAAAAAGATCACAGATACAGAATGTTGTTTGTAAATGATTCCAGACGCACCAGTTGATCAATGGTACTTCGGTTCTTCGGAAATCACATCGGAGGTCAGCGAGGAGGCTATTGGTCTCCAAGTACCATATTCATCGATTGCTGACCATGCGTTCCAAGGTTTTACAAACACAGCTAGTTAGTGAAATAGGATGGTAGTTTGAGGGACATACTTTTGAGGGATCAGTATAATCCCAACCAGGCTTTGGTATATGGATGATGATGGCATTGTGCCACGAGGGGGAAAAGTTTCCGTTTGTCCAAATGTCATCAAACATATTGAGTCGAGTTTCCAAGCTTGAATCAGGGAGGTGTTTCAGAAGCTGATAATGAATATCATCAGCTCATGCCACAGTGTCGTGGCCTTGCCCCAAGGCAGTACGTAATTCATGGAGAGAAAACATTTCATTGTAATCCTCTCCATCACCAGGGCTGTACGTAATTCATGGAGAGAAAAATTGTTAAAATTGACTGATTTCTTTTCTCATTGGGTTTGGTATTTCTGAAACTGAGTGTTATAATTTGAAGAGAGGAGTGGCTTACCAAAGCTCCGCCAAGTTTGTTTGCAATTTCAACTTTATTTGTTAAAACAGATGGCGAACACGGGCTTTGGATCCTTTGCACTTGATCTTTTGTATCATGTTCCATACCTTGGGCATGTGTGTGCGTGAGTTGATTTTAGACACCTTCCTCCATGACCTGCATGTAATGTTCTGGCGTTTGTCATTTTAACAGCATTGAGGTTATGTACAGTAGGATGTTGTCGGAAATATTTTACCGCCTTCTTCCCATTCTTTCTAGCTTGTTTACAGTTTGTATCAAACCATGGTTTGTGTATGTGCGGGTTTGCAGAGGATTTAGAGATGGTTTTATCTAATAATGCTATTTAGGACGTCTGAAAATCATTCCATGGGACCGGCAACATCCCTGAAATTGTCAGGTTTAAGGTTTTCATAACACAGGGTTGGAATAATGGCCATTTGCCCTTAGTGAAATTCCCGCTTGTTGAAGGATGATCATCCGCGGTATCTGGACCATAAAATCCAGCGATCAACAGCGTGAGCATCGATCTGTCAAACTGGTTTACCACTGACACGTGCAAACCAAGTCACCTCTTACGACAGACATGGGTTGCTCAAAACCTATTCTTCCCCTTCGCGGGTCTAATTGGGAACCGATGACACATGTCAACCAAGTCAGCGCGTCTGTCCACCTGATCTCGTTAGTTGCTTCTTACGACAAGCATAGGTTATTGAAGACCAATATTCTACCCCGGGTAGAAGCGACTTCACAGGTCTCCTGTAATTATGGAAATAGTAAACCAGTAAACATGATCTGAAATCCGAACCTACAATCATTGGTTTGGCGCCGGGACATATTTCTGAGTTGTCCTTGACGATACTTCAACCAGCAACCCAGATCACAAACGTTCGTACACATATCCCAGTTTTTACATTATCACACTCAGTTTTAACCTTTTAAAAATGATATATTGAACTGAAATATTTTTTTAAAAATACATTTGACATATGGGCTTCCAAACAAATTTCTGTCTTAAAAGTGATCTAATAACACGCCTTGCATGAGTCCACCTATTCTTTCATACTGCACATCAACCTTCACTGTAGACAACACTATTTTCATGTAAGATTGATGACAGATTGTTGGCAATGTGTGGGTAAGACCTTGGCCGTCTTCTGTAAACAGAAGTCACGTGTCAAGAAGACGGTGCATTGGATTGCATGGCATTGGACTGCATATGAAATAGCCTTACCTACTTTCACCCACATGGGATAATACGGGTTAGTTAAAACAAGCTTATGTGGGATTACAAGGACTTTTCAAGACATTTTTGTGCAACTAAGAGTCGCCAACGTAAATCATTAATCAGAACCGTGCAATCACAAAGACTGAGAACTAACATGTCGTTTTAAACATTTTAAACATGTTGGGCAGTGGAAGTCACGTGGTTACAGCGTTTGGTCTTCTCATCGAGGGTCGGGTTCGATTCCTCTAAGTGGTATATGTAAAGTTCATCCAAGCCCCGCTATATTGAACACAATGCTCATGGACATATAACAGTTCTATCCTTTAAAGAGTCACGTGGACATAAGTCTAGATAGACAGCACAGTTTGTTAGACTGATATTTAGTTTTCAGAAATTATCATTTAAACAATGATATCATTCATATTAGACTTATGCAAGTCTAAGCTCATCCATGTGCTCTCCACAGGAACGGATCCTATTACCCATTACTACGATATGATCTGATTACATGGCACGCCAGGACGACGTTTTCGCGAACTTTGAGCAAGTGAAGTGAACAACTGTCAGTCGGAGAGACACTTTACAGAGATAGTTTCATACTTTCAGATGTAATTCTCAACGTCTGTTTAGTGTACATGTTTTTACGGTGGATGCTTGATAAAAATGACAATGTTATCGGAATCGGTCCTACAACCCGTTTTGTCGACCTTACACATGAAAACACACATCCGATCTGGTAAGAAACATTCCGATTGGTCGGACAAGAGGTCGTTGTGTGATATCCCGTTAAGGTTGTCTGTTTGGATGGTTGGTTATTGTTTAACGCAATATTCTAGCTACATGGCGCCGGTTTGTAAATAATTGAGTAGGGACCAGACAACCCAGTGATCAACAGCATAAGCATCGATCTACGCAGCGGTATACGACGAAGTGTGTCAAACATCCCGTTAGTGGTATGTACTATTTGTTATAGCATTTAAAACGCTGTTTTTGTATTGTAAAAAGCGCGGTAAAACTGCCTCACTCACTCATTCACTAACTCAATCTAAACACATGTTAACGATGTGTGATAAAGCAGTTTTTTTAAAATGGGCGACATGCATGAAAAGGTCGAAATGCCGTGTGTGTGCGTGTGTCTGCTTGCAATTCTAATTCTGATTAATTTTGTATATGGTCGCCTTCTTGTAACATTGATACATAACGGAGACACGTCTAGTGAATCGAAAATGACACCAACACGTCACAATTTAATTCTGGACTCACAAAAGTCCAGAAACTCTCAGCACTGTGGCCACTCTCTCACAAGGGATTTCTCAAAATTAAACAGGCAGCTGTTATGTATATGTGCTAAGGATGAGAAAATAAAAAAAAAAAATTTCGAAAACTCAAAATTTAAACTCGCTCGCCCATGGGCACGCCCATGGGCGAACAGTGGTCAGTGGGTAGGCCCATGGGCAGGCCCATGGGCGAAAGTGTTTAATTTCATCCAGAATAAATGTTTTGGAGGTTGTAAATGAATGAAAAATGTTAATAAGTATCATGACACAAATGTCAGCTTGTTGTGACTTGACTCTGCTAACTGACAGCGATTTTAAAAAAACTAGCCCATGGGTGAAAAACATATTGGCCCATGGACGAGAATAATTAATTTCATTGAAACTACATGTTTTTTCCAGGCTTTGCAGTTTTTCAATAAATGAACGTGTATTTATTATTGTCTTGACACGAAATTAAGATTAGTTTGACTTAATTCGGCTAATTAAGAGTGATTTTTCAAAAAGTCTCGCCCATGGGCGAAAACCATTTGGCCCATGGGTGAGAATATTTACTTTTACTCAAAATACACCTTTTCCCATGTTTTGAAGGTTGTGAATGGATGAAAGTATGTTCATAAGTATCATGTCACAAAATTCAACTCATTTTGAATTAATTCCGTTAATTTAGAGCTATTTAACAAAATCTCACCCATGGGCGAAAAACAGTTTGGCCCATGGGCGAGAATATTTCCTTTTACCCCAAACACATCTTTTCCAATATTTGGAGGATGTAAATGAACGAAAGTACATTTATGAGTATCATGACGGAAATTTCAACTCAATGAGAGCAATTTTGAAAACTCTCGCCCATGGGAGAAAGACAGTTTGGCCCATGGGCGAGAATATTTGCCTTCACTCAAAATACATCTTTTCCTGTGGTTTGGAGGTTGTAAATGAATGAGGATATATTTGTAAATATCATGGCACAAAATCCAACTCATTATGGCTTAATTCCGCTAATTGAGACCGATTTTCAAAAAACATCTCGCCCATGGGCGAAAAACATTGGGGCCCATGTGCGAAAATATTTCCTTTTCACTCCAAATACATCTTTTCTAATGTTTTGGAGGATGTAAATGAATGAAAGTGCCATTATGAGTATCATGACACAAAATTCAACTGATTTTGACTTACTTTTGCGAGTCCAGGAAGATTTTTAAAAATATGCCAGAATAATTACTTTTACTCAAAATACATCTTTTCCTGTGTTTTGGAGGTTGTAAATAAATGAGGATACATTTGTAAGTATCATGGCACAAAATGCAACTCATTTTGACTTAATTCTGCTAATTTGTAACAAGTACAAGAATCTGGACTTCCACTTAAATTTTCATAGTTTTTTTTTATTGTCTTGGGGGTTGTAAATATATGAATGAAAGTGTGTTTATAAGTATCATGACCAAAAAAAATGAAATCATTCCGGTCTAAATTCGACTAATCTCGCTCGTGGACGAAAATATTTTCGTTTGCTCGTTTTCTTTATTTTGCAAACATGTGGTTTAAAAATAGATGAAATTCTAATGACAATTCAGTTTAATTTAGTGAGTTTAGTTTTATGTCGCACTCAGTAATATCCCAGCAATATGGCGGCGGTTTCTAGATAATCGAGTTTGGATCAGACAATCCAGTGATCAACAGCATGAGCATCGACCTGCACAATTGGGAACTGATGACATGTGTCAACCAAGTCAGCGAGCCTGACCACCCGATTCCGTTCCTCTTACGACAAGCATAGTCGTCTTTTATGGCAAGCATGGGCTGTTGAAGCTCTTTACTTCCAGCAACATATACAGTACACTTAGAATACTAAGCCTTGAGATTCTTTTGAATTTAGGTATTCAACCTATATCTATGAAGTTGAAGTTATTTGTGAAAGCCCTAATCAAGAGTGACCAAACTCCAGTGACTATGTTGGGTGTTAATAAACGGTGTTGTGAGATCTTTAAACTGTATTGAAATATGTCTCGCCAATTCCACTCACATCCGCCAAATGTATCTACCTAGCAGTTTTAAGTGTACCTACCCAGTTTAGCATGTTTCGTTTTAATAGTGTGGTCTCCATTTTTAGTAATTCCCGTTTGCCAGTCCCGGCTTTTCTTCGTCCGAGGTTTTATGGGGTATTCTCCTATTTGTCAGACCAGAAATTATCTACAACAGGGGTAGGTCACTCGCTTGTTTTCTTTACTATTTGTACTAATTAGTATGCGCAACTTAGGCTGCGTTTAACAGTACTTCAGCCAGTTTACTGTATCAGTCGAAATCTTACAATGAATGAATGAATGAATGAATGAAGTATATGTGAATGAATGAAAGAAATGATAAAAGAAATAAGTACATATGTGAATGAATGAGAAAGATATAATAAAAGAAAGAAGTACATATGTGAATGAATGAAAGAATAAATGATACACCACGGCCATCCCTTCCAAAAGAACGCAAAACTATCGTTAGATCACATGTGTTAACATCAGCTTGTTATTGTCTCCCTGGTCAGACGTAACAATTGTCAGACAGGCTAAAACAACAAACTATCTGGTTGACTGCACAGCTGCCTGTTGACGTAGTATACCCACATCACCTACTTTTCCTTAACCTTCATCTACATCACCACCCTTAATATATTGAGCAGAGAGCACAGAAGGCCGTATAGATGTAACCACTGAACCGTGGCGTCTCTCTGCTCCCAAGTTCCCAAGTGGGGGTGTCCTTCTCTACCTCTTCCATTAATCTTAAAACATCTAACAAGCTCAACGCATGCATCTTTTTATTAAATTGTGATGTTATACATAATCATAAGAGTATTTTTATGTATTATTCAGTTGATAAATTATTTTATATATATATATATGACACGCTGGGCAGGTTTAGGGCATCTTGTGTTAATTTACCATTACCATTTTCATAATGCTTAAAAAAGACACTCATTAATCTATCACAGAGTTTTGTCATTCCTTCACTCCAACATGGTTGCTAAATCCCCTATGATCATAGTATATCGACTCTACCATACCCAATTCACCTAATCCTGAGAAATCAACCAGTCATGACATACCCACATCGCCTAATTAATTTTCCGTACCTATCGTGTTAAAAATACATAAAATGGGAGGACGCCTTGTTAACTAATGGGAGTGAGCCTTGTAGGGAGTACCCTCACTCTCACAAACCCACATATTGAGGAGAAGCGGCCGTGTTTGTCGGGGATTTTTCTGGCTTTGCTAAATAAATCGTACATAAACATGTAAAATATTTTGATTTGATTCTGTAACTACCCACATTATGATATTGAGACCATTTTGATTTATCGAGTAAAATACGATTGAATAGTTTTGAGTTTGAATCTTGCCACTTTAGCGCTCTATCTTTATAAAATGATGCATGCATGCTAATATTTAGGTGGTTTCTAGTATTCCATCTATTTGTTTAAATTAATTGATTTTTCTGTTTTTGCTTTGTTTGGGTTTTTTTATTGCTAGTGGCCCAGCGAGTGAGTCTGCTTTGGTACCTGTAAATTTATTCTGACGTTTGACGAGCCGGACGTAAACAAGAACATATATAGAGCCCCTGCATCAATACGTATTAAAGTGTTTGAAACATTATTCTAGACCAGTATTTGTACACAACTGATGAAATGTACCTGAAAGATCAAGGTTCATAAGAACTACAGGGCACATTTCTCCTACCCCATATAAGAATGTCCATTTCTGATTGGTTCACGGGGCCTTGCGAGGGAGAATAGATCATTAAGTTTTACCCCGCCACGTGGGAAAAGCCTGCATCCACGGCAGTCAGTGAACTGTAAAGCAGTGGTTCGAATCGAGTATAGTTAGTACCATCTTAATATAATACATGGTTCCAGCTTGTTTTGATGCTCTATTTACATAAAGTGATATTTAAACATTCGTTATGGTAAATACGGTGTAGCAATGTGATGAAGAGTATGCGGGTTTTCTTCATCCCATTTCATCCACCGATGAGAATGGTGGTATCCTCTTTTGGTTCACACCCGGATTGTCGATTGTTTTATCAAATACACAACAGGACTGTCGAAAAGCAGTGGCGTGTGACAGTGCTCAACACTGTTCTAATGACACCCGGAGCGTCGACTGCCTTGGAGAACTTGTGCCCGAGAATAGCAGAAGACTCGTCTCTACGCTAATTAACGAGCTAAAACACATACACAAAGACATCGGTGAAAGAATGAGCTGTGGAACCAATTCCTGAAAGATAGTCGTCGCACGAACAGTAGTCGAGAAAGTTGGCGTCATCGTGAATCGAGGGTCTGTGAGCATTGTAAACAGCATATTGTGACACAGTGGCCACAATAAAGAATAAAGAAGAACTTGACAGAAGGCTTCAGCGTCTCAACGAGCAGCTCCAAAGACAAGAGATTTCCGTAATGAGCTGTGCTCATCAGACCGTCTGCCTCGCTCATAGTGACCACATTACTGTACTTTATAACGTATTTGGTTTTCCTTCACGTCCGGAACGTCGAACGCCATAGTGTTGACACCTGCTTATCTCCTCACGTAATACCCGAAACATCGAATTTACAAAAATTTCAGTTCAATTTTAGACAGCCCAGGCAAGTCGTTTGTTTAAGGAGTAAGAGGATTAGGAGACATGGTCGACTAGATTTCTTTGTTTAACTAATCCCACACGGCCTTCACCAATAGAGGGAATGATTTCTGTTCAGTTATGACATTGCTGTTCTCCATATGTCTCTATTTTCTCCACACATCTCCATGTTGTTGTATATTTGTGTGTTTTGGAACTCTGATTGGGACTGGTGAACAAGCTTTACAGTACCTCACCCATACAGCATATAATACAAAATATAAATGAAGCATGTGTCGTCATCCATATGAACTATCATATAATAACATATGCATACCTATCATTACATAACATACAACTATCATATAAGTAAACATGAAAAATAGAGTTATTTTTTGTTGTGTCTGACTAGCTCTTTGTAGAAACACTGAACATTTGTGAGAAGGTTTTTGAAATGTTAATTAGTTTCCTGTTAAAAAATTAAAAATCAAGCTTTGTGTTTTATGATAAAATCGTGGACGGATTCAACTATTTTCTGGTTTTCTCAGTGAATACGTTCTTTTCCGTCCACCGAAGTCATCATAGACCACAGTGAGAAAAGGTCGATCTTCAAGCAGTAAGGAAGACCATGATAGCGTATGGAGTACGTGTGTCTTGGTCATCTCCTCCGTTACCCCCTCCACTGAATCCACACCCCACCAGGGCGTGTAGGACTTGTCTCGGTGGATAAAAAGGGACTCCTATAACCCCATATACCCCTAATCACAATGCTATAATTTGTCGTGTTTGTGTATCCGGTTTTGTGTATTCTGTAATATTGTATAGTACTGGTGAAGTGTTAATCAAAGCAATATTTTACTTGCTAAACGAACCACGTTCTTTGAGAATCAAAATATGTTTTAAGCAAATTTCCAGAATTGAAATGCAGCATGCACACAATAACTAAATTGGAAGGAATATCGTGCCGGACAAGGTTTTCCAGAGCACATGCACATAAATGTCAATGTCTTTCAAACACTAATATGTGCAGGTCTTGCAAAAGGACAAAGCAGGTATGCTTGACAAAGTTCTTGCAAAGGAGGTTTATACACAACACCAAAACCAACTGGTCAGCTCGACGCCTTATAAAACAATCAATTCGAGATTTCCTTTGAATGTGAGATATTTGGCTGTGCGTCTTGTGCAATCAGTCTTTTTCATCCATATACACTCACGAACACCTGTTCATTTCAAAGCCGGTGTCCCCTAATGACCTAATGTGATCCATGGATGAATTTTGTATATGACAAGTAAAATACACTTGAAAGCGGCAGCTGTTTTACTCCAATAAACAAACCAGCGGACGAGACATGACTTTCGGTGCAAATTGTCGTAGGCGCTTTGCGGAAATTACGTAAGTGAACGCGGAAGAAACAGAAAGCGTCATCGTTCCGCTCTGTTTCCATTGTCTTTGCGAGTTATGCTGAGATACTCAACAAACTGAGATAAAAGTCAAAATGATGAAAAAGTGGAAATCAGTGTGTGGATTAGAACTTGAAAATCACTCATGAAGTCTCTGACAAAGTAATATCTGTTCAGGTCATGATCATTTGGAAAAAAAAAAACGAAAGTTCTATGGATATACAACTTCTTATAAGGTAAGTAGCATTTCGGCGTAGCTGTTAAACTCGTTATCAAGAAAGGGATATCTTACAGGTAGTCCTGTAAGTTAAACCTTTGTTTTAGGTCGAGGTCAAAATCGTTTGGTGTAGTGACAACGGTGTTGTTTTATGGGATTAGACACGGATTTTCTTTAAAAAAAGTAAAATGTGTGTCCCCAGGAAACGAAATAAGACACGTGTACCAGAATGTAAGTGAATCGATGTTAGCGAGTTCAATCAGAGACTTCAGTTAATAAAATGGGCTTTCAGTTCACTCCTTCCATTAGTAATGAGTTATTTAGTTTCTTGATGAAATTGCTTGCAAGGTGAATGTTGAAAGTGACAGTTTTCAGGATCATATTAACAACTTCAGTTATGGCAAATGCGCTCCTATGCTATGTCCTACTTATTTTACGGGAAGATACCTTTGTGTAAACAGCTATATGTTCATTTTGAGAACTGGTAAAAAGGGAGAATATATCTCGTGAAAATGAACTTTGAAAGACTGCAGATCAACAGTTCTAGTTGTCTCAACAACATAATTTCTAAAATACTTAGAGACCACAATCACGAAAGCCAAAGTAAATCTTTTCGAGTGTAGCAAAAATAGTGAAAATTTATTTAAAAAATAGAAAAGTAAACGCAAAGTCAATCTTGATTACATTACGTATTCCTCATAGCCCGATATAATGATTACACATTAATAGTATGGATACGGTAATCTATAGTTTAAACTAATCTCCTCAAGTAATCGGGACTGGATTGGCAAGCATAAACATACATATCAATGCCGCTCCATACCAATAATATAATTACATAACATACATGATAACAACACTTCATGTTCCGCTCGTCAAACGTCAGAATAAATTTACAGTTATCAAAGCAGACTAACAGGCCCACTAGCAGTAAAAACAAAACGAAACAAAACAAAAACAAATAAATTAATAACTCCAAATGAAAAGATGGAATACTAAAACCCACCAAAATATGCACGCCCCCTTTAAAAGGGCAGAGTGCAAAAGTGGCAAACCGGTAAAATATGCCAAGATTCAAACTAAAAACTATACAATCGTATTTTACTCGATAAATCAGAATGGTCTCAATGTCATAATGTGGGTAGTTAAAGAATCAAAGCAAAACATTATACATATATGTATCATGAAATAATAATTTATCAACTGAATAATACATAAAAAATACTCTTATGATATGTATAACATCACATTTGAGTAAAAACATGCATGCGTTGAGCTTGTTAGATGTTTTAAAGATTAATGGAAGAGGTAGAGAAGGACACCCCCACTTGGGAACTTGGGAGCAGAGAGAGGCCACGGTTCAGTGGTTACAGCTATACGGCCTTCTGTGCTCTCTGCTCAGTATATTAAGGATGGTGATATAGATGAAGGTTACGCAGGAAAAGTAGGTGATGTGGGTATACTACGTCAACAGGCAGCTGTGCAGTCAACCAGATAGTTTGTTGTTTTAGCCTGTCTGACAATTGTTACGTCTGACCAGGGAGACAATAACAAGCTGATGTTAACACACGTGATCTAACGATAGTTTTGCGTTCTTTAGCATGTTTTTATTCTTTCATTCATTCACATATGTACTTCTTTCTTTTATCATTTCTTTCATTCATTCACATATACTTCTTGCTCTTCATTCATTCATTCATTCATTCATTCATTCATTGTAAGATTTCGACTGATACAGTAAACTGGCTGAAGTACTGTTAAACGCAGCCTAAGTTGCGATGGAGACGAATCAGGTCACTGTGTGCATTGGAGCATGAGGAGGCGCATACTAATTAGTACAAATAGTAAAGAAAACAAGCGAGTGACCTACCCCTGTTGTAGATAATTTCTGGTCTGACAAATAGGAGAATACCCCATAAAACCTCGGACGAAGAAAAGCCGGGACTGGCAAACGGGAATTACTAAAAATGGAGACCACACTATTAAAACGAAACATGCTAAACTGGGTAGGTACACTTAAAACTACTAGGTAGGTACATTTGGCGAATGTCAGTGGAATTGGCGAGACATATTTCAATACAGTTTAAAGATCTCACAACACCGTTTATTAATGTGTCCCAGCATAGTCACTGGAGTTTGGTCACTCTTGATTAGGGCTTTCACAAATAACTTCAACTTCATTGATATAGGTTGATTGATATAGGTTTGTTATATTTATAGAATACCTAAATTCAAAAGAATCTCAAGGCTTAGTATTCTAAGTGTACTGTATATGTTGCTGGAAGTAAAGCTCTGTGTTCGGGACCCGTGAAGATCTGGAGTAGAAGAGGGCTTCAACAACCCATGCTTGCCATAAAAGGCGACCATGCGTGTTCTAAGAGGCGACTAACGGGATGGGGTGGTCAGGCTCGCTGACTTGGTTGACACATGTCATCAGTACCCAATTGTGCAGGTCGATGCTCATGTTGTTGATCACTGGATTGTCTGATCCAAACTCGATTATCTAGAAACCGCCGCCATATTCCTGGGATATTGCATAAACTAAACTCACGAAATTAAACTGAATTTTCATTAGAATTTCATCTATTTTTAAACCACATGTTTGCAAAATAAAGAAAACGAGCAAACGAAAATATTTTCGTCCACGAGCGAGATTAGTCGAATTAAGACCGGACTGATTTCATTTTTGTGGTCGTGATACTTATAAACAGACTTTCATTATAAATTTACAACCCCCAAGACAATAAAAAAAAACTATGAAAATTTAAGTGGAAGTCCAGATTCTTGTACTTGTTACAAATTAGCAGAATTAAGTCAAAATGAGTTGCATTTTGTGCCATGATACTTACAAATATATCCTCATTCATTTACAACCTCCAAAACACAGGAAACGATGTATTTTGAGTAAAAGTAATTATTCTGGCATATTTTTAAAAAATCTTCCTGGACTCGCAAAAGTAAGTCAAAATCAGTTGAATTTTGTGTCATGATACTCATAATGGCACTTTCATTCATTTACATCCTCCAAAACATTAGAAAAGATGTATTTGGAGTGAAAAGGAAATATTGTCACTCATGGGCCCAATGTTTTTCGCCCATGGGCGAGATGTTTTTGAAAATCGGTCTCAATTAGCGGAATTAAGTCATAATGAGTTGGATTTTGTGCCATGATACTCATAAATATATCCTAATTCATTTACACCTCCAAGCCACAGGAAAAGATGTATTTTGAGTGAAGGCAAATATTCTCGCCCATGGGCCAAACTGTCTTTCTCCCATGGGCGAGAGTTTTCAAAATTGCTCTCATTTAGAGGAATTAAGTCAAAATGAGTTGAAATTTCCGCCATGATACTCATAAATGTACTTTCATTCATTTACATCCTCCAAATATTGGAAAAGATGTGTTTGGGGTAAAAGGAAATATTCTCGCCCATGGGCCAAACTGTTTTTCGCCCATGGGTGAGATTTTGTTAAATAGCTCTAAATTAACGGAATTAATTCAAAATGAGTTGAATTTTGTGACATGATGCTTATGAACATACTTTCATCCATTCACAACCTCCAAAACATGGGAAAAGGTGTATTTTGAGTAAAAGTAAATATTCTCACCCATGGCCAAATGGTTTTCGCCCATGGGCGAGACTTTTTGAAAAATCACTCTTAATTAGCCGAATTAAGTCAAACTAAGCTTAATTTCGTGTCAAGACAATAATAAATACACGTTCATTTATTGAAAAACTGCAAAGCCTGGAAAAAAACATGTAGTTTCAATGTAATTAATTATTCTCGTCCATGGGCCAATATGTTTTTCACCCATTGGCGAGTTTTTTTAAAATCGCTGTCAGTTAGCAGAGTCAAGTCACAACAAGCTGACATGTGTGTCATGATACTTATTAACATTTTTCATTCATTTACAACCTCCAAAACATTTATTCTGGATGAAATTAAACACTTTCGCCCATGGGCCTGCCCATGGGCCTACCTACTGACCACTGTTCGCCCATGGGCGTGCCCATGGGCGAGCGAGTTTAAATTTTGAGTTTTCGAAAAAAATTTTTTTCATTTTTTCATCCTTAGCACATATACATAACAGCTGCCTGTTTAATTTTGCGAAATCCCTTGTGAGAGAGTGGTCACAGTGCTGAGAGTTTCTGGACTTTTGTGAGTCCAGAATTAAATTGTGACGTGTTCACCTCATTTGCCCCCTAATTTCAAGCGACAGCAAGGAAGCAACAAATACAACGACATTCCGCCCTCCGTGCACACACTATCCACCATTACAGGCTTGCAACATCAGGGAAGTTTGTGAAGAAGCTGACGCTCACAAACAAGAGACATGATCCTACGACCACTATATGACGACATCTCCGGAAACTAACCAGCCACGATTATCCACTAAAAGCCTAAATAGCAGTGACAGAAGTTGGTAAATGGATCACTGATTACCACTGATAACACCGGATGTTCCTGAAAAGGGTTGACGTTTCTTTCCCTCTCGGTTACGAAGATCCTGCCAATCGTCTAGTTCTCGTCGAAATCTATGACTTTGTTGCATGCGACCTCACGGCAATACTACTGACAACTATATAGTATGGCTCTATGCAACAAGAAACATTATCAGGGTGTTTTTAAAAGAAGTATATAGTTATTATATATCCCTTAATTCCGCGTCACCGGTTCGATAAAGTATGACAGCTCTCCGTGACATAATACCAGAGCTTTACCAGAGCTACAAACGCCTGGAACTGCTTTAATCTTGGACATCGTAATCATACGTAAACATTGTCCAAAGTGCCATAAGAAAGGCCTCCCTTTCTTTTGCAGCGGAAGGCATGCCGAAGAGTGTGTCTTCCAAAGTGCAAACATTTCTAAAGATACACAACATGTGTTTTATTAAAGGCTGAAACCACTTAAAATGTCTATACTTAACGTGTCTTCAGACATCATGTCTACTGGTCAGAGTACATATAATGAGAGGTTTAGGTAGCACGTTATTTGATGATTGAAAGCCAACTTTTCATGCATAAGTTGTATGATGGAAATAAGTATTTGAAAAAGTTTGCCATCAGTGCATTTCTCGACTTCATATAGACCAATCACCAATTACCGGAATTTCCTAATAATAAACAATCTAGAGGGCAAAGGGAAGTGAATCTTTATTTGTGAGAGATAAAATCAAAGCAAAACATGCAATGGTTTTTTTTAAGTTATAGTACTTTTACTGAAGCCATCTTTTTGGACTATGCCCCATCAGTGTCTGTGAGAAACTCATCACAGATGAAGAGCACGTGTCACGTAATGGACAGAAGGGTAGAAATAGCACTGTTAACACATACCACAAGAGTCAAGCATGGAATGCCTCAGCCATTTCAAGTGTCTGGTCACGCATACACATCTTTAGTAAGGAGTGACCTCTAATAGCATTACACGCCCAGACCCGCCGTCTCATCCATATCGTCAGCCGACAAATGACGTCACTCGGATCCCATATTCCTCTCTTTCCTGAGAGAGTATGCAAGTTCTTGTCAGTTCGCTGGAGGGCGTGGTCGTCTTCTGACCTGGCAAGTTAGGTGATCCCGCCAGTGCCCTATGAGGTTCAAGTCCGGTGAGCGTGCTAGCCATAGAAGAACTTGGATATTCTGGACGGTCAAGAAGTACTAGGCAATTCGCGCTGCGTGGGGCCTGGCGTTGTCATCGTGCACCTGTTCTCTGTTGTTGCTGGCGAAGAAATGGTATTGCCACGGGTTGAGGAATGTCATCTCTTTAAGTTTCAAGGTATTGCGACGAATGGTGTTCGCTGATTCCCACAAATTCCTCCCCTCACAATCACACCGCCTTCTCCAAAAGGATGCACATCCTGGACGCACTACGGCGCTAGTCTTTCTCCCCTGCGACGGTATACTCACACCATCATTATGGAGCATGGTGAATCGACTTTCGCCTATAAAAGCCACTCGCTGCCAATTTCCTACCAACCAGCGACATACAGTCCTTGCCCAGTATTGTAACCTACGATGACGATGTTCCTGGGCCAATGCCATTCTACGCAAAGGACGTCGAGCTCGGATACCTTCTGTACGTAGACGTCGTAGCACGGTACGTCGACTGGTGACATGTCCTTGAGCCGTTGTCACCGTTTCTAATCCCGTGATGACCCGGTTGCGCAGTTGACGAAGACTTTCATGGCGGTCCACCTGTGGGGTCGTCACACGTGGTCTGCCTGGTCGTGGCCTGTCTTGGGTGCTGCAAGCCTACCTGTAACGATGGAACAGCCTGATGATGGTACCACGTGTACATCTCTGGGCCTCGCAATATGGCTGTTGTTGGCATCCAGTTACCTCATACAGTATGGTTCAAAATTATTGAGAATAGCTAAAGCATTTCATATTATTAAACGAGAACAAATCAGATAAGATTGAATGTATTGTGAAAGTGAACTGACCTTTTCATGTTTTGTAGGTAACAATTTAATATTTTATCAAGTCTCCTTGAGCTTCACGGCACAGTCTAAGACGGGTAGGCATACTTCCTATCAGAGAGGTTAGTGTCTCGTGAGTTATGCTGTCCCAGTATCGGACCACTTCTCTCTTCATGTCTTCAATTTTTGTCAACCCCTTTTGATTCACACATTCCTTCATCATCCCCCAAATGTTCTCAATGGGATTTAAGTCAGGACTATATGCAGGAAATGGTAATGCAGTCACATTTTTCTCCTGAAACCACTGCTTGGCATGTTTTGCGGTGTGTTTAGGATCATTATCTTGCTGCAAAATCCAGTCATTTCCATAAAACACATGTGCACTTGGAAGGAGAATATATCTAATATGTTACTGTAGCGTTGATTTGTCGGATTTCCCTCAAACACACACAAGGATAAGGATATCCCTCCCCATACATGAAACTTTGGGCTGTATTTAGGTCGTCGATACAACGGTGCTGACGCAGACTTTGTCCATATTTTCACATTATTGGGATATACCCATATTGAGCTTTCATCAGTAAAAATCACATTTTCCCAGTCAAAGTTTTCATGTGCCAAACACCACTTAACACGCCTGTCTTTATGTTCTTGTTTCATGAGAGGAGAAGGAATTCCAGTCTTTTTCTCCCATCCAAGATCAATCAAATTTCTTCTAACTGTAGATTTTGATACAACTGTTGATCCCCTTTCTATCATTTCATACCTGATGTTGGAGATGCTTGGCCTTTGCTTTTTAGACGCTAAAATTCCCAGCCGGACGCGATCTGAGAAGTCCAATTTTCTGGGTCTCCCTGCTCCTTTCCGGTGCCCAAAATCCTTTCCCTCTTTAAAATTCTTCCTAATCCTATACACAGTAGAAAGAGGAGTTCCTGTTCTCTCTGCCAATGTATTTACATCATCAATTCCTTGATTACACAACTAAAAAATCAACCTTCTTTTATCTTCAGCAGACATTGTTGACAGTGCTGAGGAAAATGACGTCTGCTACAAATTCAGGGGAGGTAACTCTAATTGTACTATACTCAGTAGGCCAAGATGAGTTACCTCCCTTATACCATTACTTAGTTTTAAGTATCAGTGAATCAGTTGAGGTGTTAGGATAGCTCAAAGTAAGAAGAAAAATTCTCAATAATTATGAACCAGACTATATCTATGCCCCCCTCTCTCTCCTGCGCTGCTTTCCGTGGCATGATTTCGGAGGTTTTCTGTCAAAATGCTACCGTGATGCTTGAAATCCCAGTAAGTTTCAAATTTACTTTGAAAGTTTTGCGACTTACGCACCCTCTCAAGGGGAATAACATTTACGAATTATTAAAACAAATGCTGAACATAATGACAACAAAAAGCTTATTGCATGTATGTGTGACACAAATCCAGAAACAAACGAAACATCGTAAAGTGTCTAAAAGATCGTCGTCAAGGACTCCATCAATCCCAGGCAATGCAGGACGCCAGGACAGAGGTATTTCAACTGGAAGTACAATATGCTTAAAACCACGGTATTAAGTTTGAGTTTACAACAAGACTGGTATTTGGGTAAACATTTAGATGAAATATTAAGACAGTGTACCTTGCATGAGTCCACCTATTCTTTCATACTGCACATCAACCTTCACTGTAGACAACACTATTTTCATGTAAGATTGATGACAGATTGTTGGCAATGTGTGGGTAAGACCTTGGCCGTCTTCTGTAAACAGAAGTCACGTGTCAAGAAGACGGTGCATTGGATTGCATGGCATTGGACTGCATATGAAATAGCCTTACCTACTTTCACCCACATGGGATAATACGGGTTAGTTAAAACAAGCTTATGTGGGATTACAAGGACTTTTCAAGACATTTTTGTGCAACTAAGAGTCGCCAACGTAAATCATTAATCAGAACCGTGCAATCACAAAGACTGAGAACTAACATGTCGTTTTAAACATTTTAAACATGTTGGGCAGTGGAAGTCACGTGGTTACAGCGTTTGGTCTTCTCATCGAGGGTCGGGTTCGATTCCTCTAAGTGGTATATGTAAAGTTCATCCAAGCCCCGCTATATTGAACACAATGCTCATGGACATATAACAGTTCTATCCTTTAAAGAGTCACGTGGACATAAGTCTAGATAGACAGCACAGTTTGTTAGACTGATATTTAGTTTTCAGAAATTATCATTTAAACAATGATATCATTCATATTAGACTTATGCAAGTCTAAGCTCATCCATGTGCTCTCCACAGGAACGGATCCTATTACCCATTACTACGATAAGATCTGATTACATGGCACGCCAGGACGACGTTTTCGCGAACTTTGAGCAAGTGAAGTGAACAACTGTCAGTCGGAGAGACACTTTACAGAGATAGTTTCATACTTTCAGATGTAATTCTCAACGTCTGTTTAGTGTACATGTTTTTACGGTGGATGCTTGATAAAAATGACAATGTTATCGGAATCGGTCCTACAACCCGTTTTGTCGACCTTACACATGAAAACACACATCCGATCTGGTAAGAAACATTCCGATTGGTCGGACAAGAGGTCGTTGTGTGATATCCCGTTAAGGTTGTCTGTTTGGATGGTTGGTTATTGTTTAACGCAATATTCTAGCTACATGGCGCCGGTTTGTAAATAATTGAGTAGGGACCAGACAACCCAGTGATCAACAGCATAAGCATCGATCTACGCAGCGGTATACGACGAAGTGTGTCAAACATCCCGTTAGTGGTATGTACTATTTGTTATAGCATTTAAAACACTGTTTTTGTATTGTAAAAAGCGCGGTAAAACTGCCTCACTCACTCATTCACTAACTCAATCTAAACACATGTTAACGATGTGTGATAAAGCAGTTTTTTTAAAATGGGCGACATGCATGAAAAGGTCGAAATGCCGTGTGTGTGCGTGTGTCTGCTTGCAATTCTAATTCTGATTAAATTTGTATATGGTCGCCTTCTTGTAACATTGATACATAACGGAGACACGTCTAGTGAATCGAAAATGACACCTCATTTGCCCCCTAATTTCAAGCGACAGCAAGGAAGCAACAAATACAACGACATTCCGCCCTCCGTGCACACACTATCCACCATTACAGGCTTGCAACATCAGGGAAGTTTGTGAACAAGCTGACGCTCACAAACAAGAGACATGATCCTACGACCACTATATGACGACATCTCCGGAAACTAACCAGCCACGATTATCCACTAAAAGCCTAAATAGCAGTGACAGAAGTTGGTAAATGGATCACTGATTACCACTGATAACACCGGATGTTCCTGAAAAGGGTTGACGTTTCTTTCCCTCTCGGTTACGAAGATCCTGCCAATCGTCTAGTTCTCGTCGAAATCTATGACTTTGTTGCATGCGACCTCACGGCAATACTACTGACAACTATATAGTATGGCTCTATGCAACAAGAAACATTATCAGGGTGTTTTTAAAAGAAGTATATAGTTATTATATATCCCTTAATTCCGCGTCACCGGTTCGATAAAGTATGACAGCTCTCCGTGACATAATACCAGAGCTTTACCAGAGCTACAAACGCCTGGAACTGCTTTAATCTTGGACATCGTAATCATACGTAAACATTGTCCAAAGTGCCATAAGAAAGGCCTCCCTTTCTTTTGCAGCGGAAGGCATGCCGAAGAGTGTGTCTTCCAAAGTGCAAACATTTCTAAAGATACACAACATGTGTTTTATTAAAGGCTGAAACCACTTAAAATGTCTATACTTAACGTGTCTTCAGACATCATGTCTACTGGTCAGAGTACATATAATGAGAGGTTTAGGTAGCACGTTATTTGATGATTGAAAGCCAACTTTTCATGCATAAGTTGTATGATGGAAATAAGTATTTGAAAAAGTTTGCCATCAGTGCATTTCTCGACTTCATATAGACCAATCACCAATTACCGGAATTTCCTAATAATAAACAATCTAGAGGGCAAAGGGAAGTGAATCTTTATTTGTGAGAGATAAAATCAAAGCAAAACATGCAATGGTTTTTTTTAAGTTATAGTACTTTTACTGAAGCCATCTTTTTGGACTATGCCCCATCAGTGTCTGTGAGAAACTCATCACAGATGAAGAGCACGTGTCACGTAATGGACAGAAGGGTAGAAATAGCACTGTTAACACATACCACAAGAGTCAAGCATGGAATGCCTCAGCCATTTCAAGTGTCTGGTCACGCATACACATCTTTAGTAAGGAGTGACCTCTAATAGCATTACACGCCCAGACCCGCCGTCTCATCCATATCGTCAGCCGACAAATGACGTCACTCGGATCCCATATTCCTCTCTTTCCTGAGAGAGTATGCAAGTTCTTGTCAGTTCGCTGGAGGGCGTGGTCGTCTTCTGACCTGGCAAGTTAGGTGATCCCGCCAGTGCCCTATGAGGTTCAAGTCCGGTGAGCGTGCTAGCCATAGAAGAACTTGGATATTCTGGACGGTCAAGAAGTACTAGGCAATTCGCGCTGCGTGGGGCCTGGCGTTGTCATCGTGCACCTGTTCTCTGTTGTTGCTGGCGAAGAAATGGTATTGCCACGGGTTGAGGAATGTCATCTCTTTAAGTTTCAAGGTATTGCGACGAATGGTGTTCGCTGATTCCCACAAATTCCTCCCCTCACAATCACACCGCCTTCTCCAAAAGGATGCACATCCTGGACGCACTACGGCGCTAGTCTTTCTCCCCTGCGACGGTATACTCACACCATCATTATGGAGCATGGTGAATCGACTTTCGCCTATAAAAGCCACTCGCTGCCAATTTCCTACCAACCAGCGACATACAGTCCTTGCCCAGTATTGTAACCTACGATGACGATGTTCCTGGGCCAATGCCATTCTACGCAAAGGACGTCGAGCTCGGATACCTTCTGTACGTAGACGTCGTAGCACGGTACGTCGACTGGTGACATGTCCTTGAGCCGTTGTCACCGTTTCTAATCCCGTGATGACCCGGTTGCGCAGTTGACGAAGACTTTCATGGCGGTCCACCTGTGGGGTCGTCACACGTGGTCTGCCTGGTCGTGGCCTGTCTTGGGTGCTGCAAGCCTACCTGTAACGATGGAACAGCCTGATGATGGTACCACGTGTACATCTCTGGGCCTCGCAATATGGCTGTTGTTGGCATCCAGTTACCTCATACAGTATGGTTCAAAATTATTGAGAATAGCTAAAGCATTTCATATTATTAAACGAGAACAAATCAGATAAGATTGAATGTATTGTGAAAGTGAACTGACCTTTTCATGTTTTGTAGGTAACAATTTAATATTTTATCAAGTCTCCTTGAGCTTCACGGCACAGTCTAAGACGGGTAGGCATACTTCCTATCAGAGAGGTTAGTGTCTCGTGAGTTATGCTGTCCCAGTATCGGACCACTTCTCTCTTCATGTCTTCAATTTTTGTCAACCCCTTTTGATTCACACATTCCTTCATCATCCCCCAAATGTTCTCAATGGGATTTAAGTCAGGACTATATGCAGGAAATGGTAATGCAGTCACATTTTTCTCCTGAAACCACTGCTTGGCATGTTTTGCGGTGTGTTTAGGATCATTATCTTGCTGCAAAATCCAGTCATTTCCATAAAACACATGTGCACTTGGAAGGAGAATATATCTAATATGTTACTGTAGCGTTGATTTGTCGGATTTCCCTCAAACACACACAAGGATAAGGATATCCCTCCCCATACATGAAACTTTGGGCTGTATTTAGGTCGTCGATACAACGGTGCTGACGCAGACTTTGTCCATATTTTCACATTATTGGGATATACCCATATTGAGCTTTCATCAGTAAAAATCACATTTTCCCAGTCAAAGTTTTCATGTGCCAAACACCACTTAACACGCCTGTCTTTATGTTCTTGTTTCATGAGAGGAGAAGGAATTCCAGTCTTTTTCTCCCATCCAAGATCAATCAAATTTCTTCTAACTGTAGATTTTGATACAACTGTTGATCCCCTTTCTATCATTTCATACCTGATGTTGGAGATGCTTGGCCTTTGCTTTTTAGACGCTAAAATTCCCAGCCGGACGCGATCTGAGAAGTCCAATTTTCTGGGTCTCCCTGCTCCTTTCCGGTGCCCAAAATCCTTTCCCTCTTTAAAATTCTTCCTAATCCTATACACAGTAGAAAGAGGAGTTCCTGTTCTCTCTGCCAATGTATTTACATCATCAATTCCTTGATTACACAACTAAAAAATCAACCTTCTTTTATCTTCAGCAGACATTGTTGACAGTGCTGAGGAAAATGACGTCTGCTACAAATTCAGGGGAGGTAACTCTAATTGTACTATACTCAGTAGGCCAAGATGAGTTACCTCCCTTATACCATTACTTAGTTTTAAGTATCAGTGAATCAGTTGAGGTGTTAGGATAGCTCAAAGTAAGAAGAAAAATTCTCAATAATTATGAACCAGACTATATCTATGCCCCCCTCTCTCTCCTGCGCTGCTTTCCGTGGCATGATTTCGGAGGTTTTCTGTCAAAATGCTACCGTGATGCTTGAAATCCCAGTAAGTTTCAAATTTACTTTGAAAGTTTTGCGACTTACGCACCCTCTCAAGGGGAATAACATTTACGAATTATTAAAACAAATGCTGAACATAATGACAACAAAAAGCTTATTGCATGTATGTGTGACACAAATCCAGAAACAAACGAAACATCGTAAGGTGTCTAAAAGATCGTCGTCAAGGACTCCATCAATCCCAGGCAATGCAGGACGCCAGGACAGAGGTATTTCAACTGGAAGTACAATATGCTTAAAACCACGGTATTAAGTTTGAGTTTACAACAAACTGGTATTTGGGTAAACATTTAGATGAAATATTAAGACAGTGTGCCTAATGAGGTATGTTTTTCTATGTATTAAATATCGATTTCTTCCCGATACTTTATACAGGCTATCTATCTCACCAGCTTCTGTCTATTCTGGTCACATACATTGTATTTGATCTTTGTAACATAGACTGGCGTCAATATCAGAAAACAATTTCACGTGGACGCCTCAAAAACAATTTGCGGGGCTCCAAGAAGCACCAATCATAAATCACATATGAGGATACAAAATTTCATATCTCTCAGACAATTATGCGGTAATACTGTACACTGAATCACTAATTTGGCGTCGACATGTACAATTGGTGTCACTGTCAAAGGCTTTAGTCCCCATTTTATCGCAATACGTATAAGCAAGACGGGTACGTGAATCACAGTGTGTTGCACTGCAGTTTATTTGCCAATACACTTCCCTGCTTGAAAATTTCAACTTACCAGCTAATTCCACCTGATGAAGCAGTTAGTATATACTTCGAAGCGTTGTGTTCCTCATGATATAGAAGTTGACATCCACTTGACGAAGCAGCCAGTATATACGTCAAACCGTTGTGTTCCTCATAATATAGAAAGCGACTTCCACTTGACGAGGGAGTTAGTATATACTTCAAACCGTTGTGTTCCTCATAAAATAGAAGCTGACATCCACTTGACAAACGAGTCAGTATATACTCCGAACCGTTGTGTTCCTCATAATATAGAAGTTGACATAAACTTGACAAACGAGTCAGTATATATTCCAAACCGTTGTGTTCCTCATAATATAGAAGCTCACATCCACCTGATGACATCCACCTCATAATATAGAAGTTGACATCCACTTGATAAACGAGTCAGTATATATTCCAAACCGTTGTGTTCCTCATAATATAGAAGCTCACATCCACCTGATGACATCCACTTCATAATACAGAAGATGACATCCACTTGATAAAGATGCAAGTATATACTCCGAACGGTTGTGTTTTCTTTCTTCTTTCAGCACTGTTGAAAATGCTGTTAAATCCGAATTAATAATAAAGGTCACTTATGTTTACATTACATGTATTTTTTGTTCCATTAGTTTCTGCTTTTCCATCATTTCATACTACAGGCAGGGAGTTTAGCGCCCAAGAGATGCACGTTGGCGAGAAAATGTATGAACGCCGACATCTCTGTAAAAAGGGACACAGCGTTTTGGAGTGCATCCTTCTTCACGTGAAGTAGATGCTTAGGTGTAAAACAGTATAAGCATGTGCATAAATGATAACAGAGCGACAGAAGTATATTATCTTGGTAAGTACAGGTTAAAATGTTGTTAGGTTATTGATTTAACTAAAAGGCAAAATGTCATACATGTTCTACACTATTTTGTTTTTATATTATAGATATTGGGGTATGTGCACTCAATTTAGTTTCCTGTTGTTGCAGTAAAAGTAAAAGACTTATTGTCCCATACGCCTAACCTGACATCGATAACTAAACCGTCGAGGCGAGTGTTGATTTAATGCAACGTTGCACTGAATGATTCGAACAATTCAATTTAATATGATAATGAAAATACGTATTTTTCTATATTTTCTTTTCTTTTTGATAAAATACATGGTCCCTGAGGACTGATAGTTAGCATTACTGGGAGAAACTAATTATATATTTTTAGAGAAGTGCAATTTTGAGCCTTTGAATGTACACATGTATGTTCTCTGGGTCCTCACATTCATTCGACCGAGTTAGAAAGTCTCAGTATACGAAGTCGGCTGATATGCAGTTCTTACTTTCTCTTACCTTTTTTCAGCAACACTTTTTTCTGGCAGGGAGACCGCGTGCATGAGGTCTTTTAGCTCTTGTCCTCACACAAAAGACCTTAATCTTTCTTCTGACCAGAAGCAATTTCTACTTTGAATTTCTTTCTTTTTTTTTCAGTGTTTAAACGAAACTGTCTTAAAAGACAATTCTGCATTTATGGGCAACTGCAAAATCGAAGTTTCTAAGTCTCTATTATGCAGTGAACAGTTGCAGGGTGCACACCACAATTAAACCAGTGAAGATCCGGGTTAGAACTGGCTTTGAATAGCCTACACGTGTCGTAATAAGCAACTAACAAGATCGGATAGCCAGGTTCAATTACTAGGATAACATTTCTCATCGTATTACAAATAAGTAGATCGATGCTCATGCTGCTGATCATTGGTTTGTCTGGACCTGACTTGATCATTTACAGACCCCAACCCTATAACTGAATTATTGCAGTGTTCGGCGTCCAAACAAACAAATATCACAATTATAATTGTTGTAGCATGGTACTCCTTTGCGTGAGAAAAAAGTTGCGTTTTCATTCACATGTAAGCTTATGTTTTAAAGGAGATGATAGGTTTCGTGACCCTCTCAAATGACACGTACGCACAATATAGTTTCTAGGCCAAGCAGATATGGCTTAATCCACATTCGTTTTCGAACACGCAAAACCAAATTACAAGCAAGCTGTACACAGAGGTCGTATAACTCTGATACGTCTTGGGCGTTACAAGGCAATAAGCATTAAAATTAGTGTGCTATAAAACAAACGTGCTATTATCAATGTTTTTAGCCATTTCGGACACTGGAAATATACATATCTGATTGTATCGTTAAGTCACTTAAAGGTGTAAAGTCAATAATGTCTCCCACTGAATTGTATGTATACCGTGTATGAAATCTAGAATTTAATCTTACAAGACCCGATTGACCATTGGCCCAGCACATATCGTGATAGTCAGTTATTTAGTAAGTATGGAGGCCTCGGAACCATATACAATATGAACATAATTAGATCATTTTATAGTTATATATTTTATATTACACATCTTGTTCAAATCTACGTGTTGTTAAATCTAATCTAAACCCAAACCTTCTCGTCACAGTTTCTTACAGTAACATAATAGGACCGGGATGGCAAAAGAAATTATCTCTATCTATATATATATATGACTAAATATCTTCTACGTACGACGTACTATCTCCGACGTAGATTTAGTATTTTCAGCGTAGTGCTTAATATCTCCTACGTACGACATACTTGGTGTCTCCTAAGTAGGACCTAACATCCCGCTATGTAGTATTTATTATAACTCATATTTAACAGATGATAAATATACATTATCTTTCTTGCAATGACCACGCCTTAGGGCTCTGTTACTCGCCGCCATATAGCTGGAATATTGCTGAGTGCGGCGTAAAACTAAACTCACTCACTCACGTGATTCGTACATGCATTCGTTCGTTCATATACTGCCTTGAAGAAGAGTATTTGATCAGGTTATATCATTTCTTACACATTCCGTCATCTCTGTTTTACAGAATCCGTTGATGTGAGAGTCTAGCTTCTTTGTAGCTATTTACTTGAGATATGTATAAAATGGAAACGTTTTGCCGCTTTTTCATGACATCAAAAAAGCAAACAGGGTCGTGATTAATTGCTCAAAATAACGGCCTCGGTATTGCCCAGGGGAAATTATTTCAGTAACAATTTTCATCTAGATCTATTTTTGAAATCTGAAACAAGACACAGTTTCGGTGACAAAAGTTGATAGCTGGCGCTGGCACCGTTTGATAGCCTGGGATGTGCGCAGAAATCAAGGTGAAAACAACACTTTTAACAAAAGGTGGAACTGAGACAATCTGTCTTCGTCTCACATGTTCACAAGCATCTCATGCATGCTGTCACGATATTTTTTAGATATTAGGATGCTGAAACATTTTGCGTCTTATTAATGCCTGACCTTTGGGAAAGACCCAAATGAACCATTGGCCGCCCAATATATTCAAAACACACACACACACACACACACACACACACACACACACACACACACACACACACATATATATATATATATATATACACACACACACGTGTGTGTCGCTCTATGAGCGAATAATAAATAAGAAGTTGTCATACATAAAGTTTATGTTTCATTTTCAATATTAAGAATACTGATCTTAGTCTGAAACAATCATAAGAAGAATGAACATAATATGTAAGTATTGGCAACATAACAAGATAATTATATGGTGACTGTCCATCGATAATACTCATAGCGGGGTAGTCCTCGTATAACGATTTAAAAAAGTAAGGGAACCTGAACTTTGAAGTCTGGTAGGAAGAACGTTACAATGACATTCATCTTGTGTATGAGGCATCAATTCACGTTATCACCACAATGCATGGGAAGCAAGTACACAACGTGGGAGCCACCTACACGTGCATGGGGTGTCATTATGAATCTTGACTTTTTTTCTGGCATGTCGATAAATCACTGTAGACCATTTCTTCCGATAATTTTCTTGCATCTGTGTATGGTCAAGGTTTTCAGGGTCAAATCAAAGTCAAAAGATTTATTTTACAAAAGGCCTCCAGCCCATATACAAGAGAGTATGTACATAACATAACGTTACACACAGGGAGAAACACGTTCTTTAAGCAATTCATTCCTTGTAACCAATGCATGTTTATTATAAAGTGAAAGGTTTAATATTTGAGATCTTTAGGAAAGGTGGTCCAATGGCGTTGAAAGAGAGATGGGTATTTAATGGTTAGTTGGTCAGTGTAGTGGATCATTATTCATATTTAGGAATCTGGTTTCACATACTATGAACTTGAACAAATGTACCAAGGGTCAAATCACACACTAGTGTATGAAAATTGTAAACCGGAAATGTTCATGTCATACTCCAGGATCTAACAAGGGAGATAACTAAACGAACAGCTTTGCTTTGAGTGAAATCCATGTGGTAATGCATTGTCAAAACATTGATTCAATCCCAGGTATCTCCCAATTTCGACAATCGTACAATGAAAGTACGAGTATATGATAAGATCTACAACACATTATACGACACCTAGATAACTGTAAACAATTGTAATTGTTTTGCTCTCCAGATGAGACTCTTGCTCTGTGGATTTGCGGTCAATGTTACTGCAGTCAAAGCCTCAAGTAAAGTTTTGTAAAAGTCAGGTGACATGAGGAGAGCATTTCCAAATTTGGCATGCCATTGACAAAATGATGTTTAATGCAATCCCTTTTTCCTATTGATTGACTGTTGTTGCTTTAACGCCTCAATCCGGAATATTCCAGTGATCAATACCATGAACAACATACGACGTAAATAGGATAGAAGGACATGTGTCAGCCAAGTAGGCAATGCTGATCACATAGCTGAAATTATTTTGTAAAGAAATACATTTCTTCTGTTAAACATGATTATCAGACGTGTATGTCACCCTTTGTATAAATAGAAGATTTGTTTTTTTCAAAACGCGACAATGCGACACAGCTATGACGTAGAACCGTTAAGAATTCCCCGTGAAATGCATGACAAATATCTTATTTTTTAAATATTTCTTTCCACGTCTACTCTTTCCAGTATGCGTTATGAAATAGGAAAATGATACTTATATCATATCGCAATAGTTTTGTAATTGTATAAAAATGTACTAATCTCATTCAGCAAAGCTTGCAATAAGGCATTTCAAAAAGTATGTATTCTGTTTGCATTATATTATCTTGTCAGTGTTGTCGTGGATACAGAGTTTGCCATTCGGAACATCAATTTTGACCTTGGAATGTTAATGTAATTCGTAGAATTTTTCACACCGGCCGTCGGATTCCAGATTCCGGCATATGCATGGTTGCTTCTTTGGCTAATGTTGCAATGACTATGATATGTCTGAATGGACATTTTCACTCCATGGCAAGCATATATCGTCTTTCGTTCAAGTTGTTATTCATAGAAAACGCGTCATGGTAAGTCCAATTTCGAAATGCCTTTAGGAACTGCAGATGTCAACGATTTACCGGTGTGATGAAAATATAACATGTTGTGTAGAGATGTATTGCAATATCAGCGAAGTTTAAAACCGAAATGGCAATAGTTTTATGCATACTATCCATCAAAACTGTAGACTCACTTAAAGAAATCACTGTATGTTACAGATGATTTCCATTGAGTTTCATGATGTATTAAACTCATGACCTTGCTAATGTATCAAACTCCTTAAGCCTTGAGTGAGTGAGTGAGTGAGTGTGTGAGTGAGTAAGAGACGCAACAAATTGCTAGAAACGCCTAGAATGAATGTGCGCCGTCATTACAATCATTATTAGAGGTAATAATTTGTCTAATTTGCTAAAACACACTTGATTGGCTAAATACATGTAAAACATATGACATAATTTTCAAAGCAACAATGATAGATTTGCATTAAGTTCAAGAAAATCAGCCAGCATTGCCATAACGAATACTTCTTCAATTTTGAAACCATTGGAGTTAATAAAAGACCAATGAAGTTTGAAATATAGCATAACATATATAGCATTTTCTACGTATGCGAAGACTCATTACCGTACACGTACGGACCGGTTATCGAAAAGGGCGACAATGCTACACATTCACTATGTCGCGTTGTCGCATTGTCGCGTTGTCGCTCATTTGTAGACCTTTTTCACATGTCTTAGATGGGGCGATAATACGATAATCGTCGCAAAGCCGCATGTCCTCTTTTGGATGAATAGAAAAGTATTTTTCAAAACGCAACAATGTGACACAGCGACAAATGTCCGATCTATGGAGTTGTTGCCTTGTCGCGCTTTGGGTAATTTTTTCTCCTTTGCTTGCTTTTGAGACGGCAACAACGCGACAATGTCCCTTCTAGGGTTCCGCAGAACTGCAAACACATGAAAACACAAGCAATAGCAGTTTGACGCTCTTCGAAATCTTCAGAAGAAGCTTGCAACGAAAGTTGTGACATGTCGATGCCGGATGAAGATTTGGAATATCACTCAACATAAAAGGCAGATATGAAGTCATCTCATTCCGATTCCATCAGACAGATACTTTTTTATCCTCCCGAACCATTATGGCACAGTCGTTAGTTCAGAACATGAAACAGATTCGAGAGCTTTGCTGGTGTGTGAACCTTCAAAGAAATGTCTCCTTCGTGATTAAAGCTCATCAAAATGTCTTTAACTAGCGGCATAAAGTAACGGTGATTTTTTGTCATGCCATATTTTAATACAAAAACATAATAACATGATTTGTTGTGCTTTCCTTAACCATTGCCTAACTATTGACTGGATAAGATCGAAATCTGTATGTTGTGACCCTAGACATTGTGATACGCCCTTGAAGAGATGAGATGTCGAAAGTCAGTTCCCAAATTCAGCATCGTCTGTGTCCACCATTGGTGTTGATACTTTGACAACTACGGTACATAGACGACACTAAGCGACTGGAAAAACGCTTGTAGAATGATGTTCCATATCTGAACAGCGCTTGTTCCAGCTTACCTGAGTCAGTGCTGATTCTGGTTTTGGCGTATACGTCTCTCCTTTTCATCCAAAACATGTTCAATAGGGAACGGGTCCGCAGAAACAGCTAGCAAGGAAGTACAAGGATGGTCTTCTGTCTCAGGAATTCTGTCACAACACAAACGACACGTGGAAGGACATTATCTTTCTGAAGCGTAACGTAACGTATCTATCCTTGACTAAAGGACTTCACATGAGGCCCAATAATCCCATCTCCGTATAGCAATCAGATTGCCACTGACAAGTTGTGTTGGCCCATGAGATGCAATGTCGGCACATACCATAACACTTTCTCTACCAAACTCTCTACCAAACTCTCTACCACCCTCAATTGCTTCCGTGCAGTCCTGAACTGATTGCACGTAAGCCATGAATGGTGCGAGCAGTCAAATATGCAGTCTGGAATTGATTCTTTCGATGGTTCAATCGAATGCCCTTGACATGACGTTACTCATTGATGGCCGGTCCGGGGCAAATCTCTCGCGCTGATATGATGTTACAAACGTGTCCATATAGATGAAATCGTGTTTCGATGGACACAAAATCTCTTACCACTATATTTTGGGCCATTCCTGTCCTCTGCATACCCAGGGCCTGCATTACGCTGTATTTCCGTAAGCCATGGCATGACGTACATGCAGGTAAGGTTGAAATTGCTCTGTTTTCTACAAAATTCAAAGGTTAGAGAATATTCAATAGTTCTTCAGTTTTCAATATCAAGTGATCAAGGCTTCAGGTGTCACGTGCCACGCGCGATATATGACATCACATCCGTGCAATGTTCTTCTCTACATGTTCTTTTATGGTTAGTTTTATAACTTTTCAAATAACTTATATTTAATGCAATTTTATGTTATGCTGTTACTTTTTTCCTTTAGTATATTTCCAGTGATCCAGAAGCGCTATCATATTTTACATGGGACGTTGGAGAAGCCCAGTGGTTAAAGCATTGGCTCATAATACCGATTTAGATTCTCCACACGGGTACAATGTGTGAAGCTCATTTCGGGTGTCCTCCGCCGTGATATTGCTAGGATACCCTAAAAACGCCTTGAAACTGAACTCACTCGCTCATTTTTCAATGCTTCCTGTATTCGTCTGTACTTAGAAAGAGTAATCCAAAAGCACTGGACATGCATACCACGGCGGATACAGATGTAAGATCAACAGAACCAAGGCCGACACAACATACTGGCGTTGCTGCGAGTCAGGATGCAAGGGAACCATACAGACCGTAGATGATCGACTAGTGAAGATCGGACCAGACCACAGCCACCCTCCTAGCCCCTACATCTACGACGTTGAAGTCTTTATGTGCAGACTTATGGAGCGTGCATCAAGCGAGCAATCCAAGACTGAGGTTCGACTTGCACAACAACAAGGTCATCAGCGTGAACCCATAAGGGAGAGGAAGTTTGTGGACAACAAGATCCGAAGGGCGAAGGACAAGCTGATCAGCCAAGAGTTGGGTGTGATGGAATTTGTGGACAATGTGGCTCACCTTCTAGGTGACCTGAAGTGATCTTGTTTCTGAATGTGAAAGACTTATATCTTCTTGTGTTGCTTGAAATATGGAAATGTATCTGAACTATTAAACTGTTGACAGATTATTACAGATAATTTATTATTAAAATTATTGATATAAATTTAATTTGTCTTGTGTTATTTATTATTTGACATGTGATACACCCGTCTCATGTCTCAAGTTGGACATTTCCAACTGCCTAAAATCTGTTAATCAATCAACCGTGAAAATCCCATACCACCTAATTACTTACCTGTACCTTATCTAAAACTTTTAGACAGTAAGGGAGGACACCCACTGGCCTTGTCCTCTCGGAACAATAATTGATAGTGGGATCAACGATCTATGCAATCGGGCATGATAGGATAGCACGCAGTCAACGAAATAGTGAGTGAGTGAGTTACTTTATAATACATGTAGAACAGCAGAATAACGACGATCAATACCAGAAATGGGTGTCACGCTCTGTACCAACGCTTTAATCTCTAGCCTGCCCACATCATTCCCACGCACCCCAGCCCGCCCACTCCGGCCCCGATTGTACCTAATCCTTATAGACTAGAAAGTTCAACCGTGCCCTTAGAATTCAAATAGAATAGTTCAGGGATGGTTCCAAATTATAAGCACAATTGACAAAAAATTGCAGGATGCTATTCCCTTAACAACTGGCTTATTGACTTGCACGTGCATGTGTTTGTGACAGAGGCCAACAATGTCGCTTAAAACACTCGTGACCTTTTGATGGTAATTCATAAACAAATTCTCATGTTATAGTCAGAACAGCCTGCTATTACCAACGACTTAATCAGAATGCGAAGTTGGTTTTGTGCTGTTATTGAGGATATCCTTTCTTATTACTTAATTTATTTGAAAGGTTTATGCAGAATATCCCCAGGGTACATACAGATGTCAATATCACCAAAACAAGACTTGGCCTATTGTTATACTTTCTGTAATTTCCTCTTTTTATTTGTTTTCATTAACTGGTTCTATCGGAAGTCTGAATAGTTATCAAATTATACGAGATAGAAATTCAAAATACATACAGATAGAAATTGGTTTGATCAACAAAAGCAACAAAACTGTTTCCATTATGATAAAAAAATGCATCAAGAACGATTCCGGCAACATTGTATTTTGTGCAATGGGTATTTTTTGTTTCACCGAAAGCCTCAGGACACAACTGGTAATTACATGCAGCTAAAAAACGTCGAGGACATTATATAAAGGATATCCGCTGCTTGGTGGGTGATCATGTTTTCATTTGAAGTAATGATGACCTAATGACATCAAGGCACTGATCTGCTTGCCTCTGTATAAAAGGAAAAAAAACAAACTCAACTTTCATATTAAAGGGTCATATAGAAGTTAAACATATGCGAATAAACGTAGGTTTTATTTTCGTAGGTTGTTTTGTTTGGGTTTTTTCCTTTAACGCCGAACGATTATAGGTGTCTTTGATCGTTTGTTCGTCAGAATGTATAAATGATAGAACCATATGATTGGTTGGTTGGTTGGTTGGTTGGTTGGTTGGTTGGTTGGTTGGTTGACTGGACGAGACAACACAGTTATCAGCAGCATATGCACCGTTCTACGTATTTAGGACACGATGACATATGCCACCCAAGTCAGACTATCCAATCCCGTTAGACGCCTGTTATGACAGACAATGGCGGCTGAATTTCTCCTGAAAATATTGGCATGGCTCTTTAATAATGAAGCGGCGTTAGTTTGGCTTGGCTGTTGAGAACTCAGGGACACATGGGGCCCAGCCGCCACAAATTGCAAACGAGAGCGAGAATCATGCAGTCATATCTTGTTCGAATCACGTGACATATTTTGATTACTGGGTTCATCGCACCAGTTCCTTTGGTGTTACTCAAAAAACAAATTACGAAAACGTCATTGATTTCCTCCAGATTCCAGCATTTGTGGCACTTCTTTTACCAGGATGAACCAGATAACGAAATGATCATCTCTCATGGCCATTTTCGCGACTGTGCTCTTTCCAGTTTTAAACCCTAGCTTTGTAGCTGAAAGGATTGTTGACTTGATTTACGTGATTTACGTGTGCTCTGTATCAAACACGTTACAGATGCTCGTGTCATTGCGAGTATAAACGGGTTTTTTTTAATAATATATATATAAATTTTGAGATGACCACCGACTTGAAATGCTTCACAGTACAATATATCTAGACGATATTGTACTGTGACTCCCGACTTGAAACGCTTCACCGTACAATATTGTCTGTACATATTGTACCGTAAAGCATTTTAAGTCCGGGGACATCTCAAAATTTTCATATTTTTTTTTTTAATCTTTCTTCCTCGCATTGACACGAGTGCATGTGATACGGGCTGGTTTGTTGTATTTCCACAGGTAACTTTCATTGATAGAAAACATCTGACTGCAGAAACGGAAGAGAGATGGCTAATGGATGACAAGTTATGACATAACTCACATATGTGTTAGTTGTCATCCATTATGATTGTAATATACAAATTAACGTTTTCATTGGTTGGTTGGTTGGTTTGTTTAATGTTCAGTGCCTCACTCAGCAATATTCCCGCTATATCGTGGCGGTCGGTAAATAATGAAGCTGGACCAGATAATCCAGTGATCAACAGCACGAATTCTAATCCGAGTCTCCAGGAGTCTTTCCCTTTAGTCAAGGTGTCAATGGACGCTGCTTAAGTAAGCAAACAATTCTGCAATTGTTGGGGGGTTTTTTTGTTCGTTTGGGTTTTTTTGTTTGTTTGTTTGTTTGTTTGTTTTTCTTTTGTCTTGTTTTCGTTGTTGTTGTTTTGTTTGGTTGTTTGGGGGGTTTGTTTTAGTTTGGGTTTTTTTATATAGATAAACAGTTTTTATAACGTTATAACGTTTATGTTCACAACGAACTGACAGATATAAAGTATTCTTTTAATTCCCGGTCTCTTGTTGCCTATTTCATTCGACAGAGGCACATTGAACTGTGTCTATAACGAACTAAAATTTATAATCGCTTGGCGCTCGTCAATACCGAAGTGTAAGTACGTTTACCAAATGAATAGGACTAGGTCCAGCCAGATCATCAGATACGAAGTGAACAGATGTTAAACATGCCGTCCTTTAATTTGAGTCCGTTATAACCATTGTATACAGTAGATACATATTAAACACCAGATTTATTTATTATGCACTTCCATTATTTCATTGCGCAGTGGTGTAGCCCAGTGGTTACAGTGTTCGAGCCGGGTTCGATTCCTAACATTCACACAATGGATGAAGCCTACATCTGGTGTTTAGGTCCCCCGGCGTAATATTACTGGAATAATGCTAGAAGCGGCATAAAACTAAACTCTCTCAGTCAGTCCATTATTTTATTGTTACACACGACAAAGACATGAATATTCTCGCGAGTTTCGTAAAATGTGTTGGAAATATGAAAACTGGCGTATGATACAATTTCCCTTCCTAACAGTATATACTTACGACGAAGCACACTTTACATCTATTTACCAATACCTATATCCAGGTATTCACTAGAAGTTCCTGATATGGTCGTGTTTGTGGTCTAAATAGTGAAACCTGATGATGGATGACTCAAACGTTCAAAAGGAAATGCTTTGACCTACAAATTCCGTTCAGGGAATGTCGTTAATGAGCGTGGACTCCGGTTATACGATAACTGTGTCCGTCTGGCATTTTCGCTCTCGGAGTTATTGTCATGACGTAGCACAGTTGTCTCTGCAGTCACGTTTCTGACACGTGAGCACACGTGAGCGCTCATTTGGCGTGGGCGCTCTCCAGGCGATGACATCTACACAAGACATATTTGGAGATGGGGGAAGAAGAAGGGACGAATTACTACCAATTACGTTTCAGGCAAATGTCCTGTATTTTGATTGTCAAATGTTTATTTGATGTTGGTGTCGCCCAAGGACACTCTCGCCCCCGCCGCCACGACGGAATGAATGCTGTTGTCAGATTTGTGCCTCAACACGTTTTACGTATGCGTTTGTGATCTATCGCAATAGGAACGGGTTGAAAACAGAAGATCGGTTACCAATTAACCAATGTTTAAGAATTGGGGAGAATACCTACGAGTGGGCGACAGGTGGGATGGACTCGACGTCGTTAAGGGAAATGATGGTGATGTTGATGATGGTGATGAAGATGATAATGAGGAGGAGGAGGAGGAGGAGGGAGGAATGTAGGGAGAAGAAGACGGTTTAGAAGAGATGTGCAACTTCATCAAGGGTAGCAGCTTGAGAACCTCTTGCTGAACTATGTTTCAAAAAGAACCCAGCTTTTGGCGAGATGATCGAAATACTGGACCTGCCACCATCCTTTACTTCTACAAAATAGTACAGGAAAACCGATGTCTGGGAGAAAGGTCACATTACCCAAAATGAATATATCATCCCTTTCTTACGAGTTTTGTTCTTGTGACTGTGGAAAGGCGGCGTGCAACGCACTGACACACAACAGTTGTGGTGCCACTAGGAACAAGTGGCTGTGACTCCTTGGCAATCCTTGGCAATCGTTTCATGAGTGCCCATTAATTGAAACATCGTGGCTGTTCCACCATGAGGAGAGTGAAGAAATAAAACCTTGACCCTTATCACAATTCAGAACATCGTTAAACGCCGAGCACCCTGCTATATCAATATTGGTAGAAATATGTATATACTTATCTTATTATGTTATTATCTTATTATCTTAAGATTATTCATATTGATGTTAATAGTTTCATATTATGTTTATTCTTCCTATGATTATTACAGACTAGTAATAAACTTAATAATAATATTATCATTTACCGATGAAGAATATTATTCGTCGTATTATGTACAGATGAAGATTACTATTCCTAGTACTGTACTTTACAGCATAACATTCATCTTCTATAACTTTCAGCTTAATGTTAATTTTTTGGTACTATAATTTACAAATTAACGTTAATATTCTTAATACTGTAATTTACAGATGGAGATTAATATTCTTCATTCTATAGTTTACAGCTGAAGATTACTGTTAGCATCATTTACATATGATTATTCTTATTATCATATTTTATTGTTATTCTTGAAACCAACATTACATATGCTTGGCCTAGATTCCCAAGGACACACGGTAATAACTTACAATATTATGTCATTAACATGCCCAGAATTCATGTACCTGTACTCTTTCGAAGTCCTCCTTCTTCACACCAACACAAAACTACATGTGTATTTGCCAGCAAACCCTACAACGACCGTCACGTTATAGGGGTCGGCTGTGACATCAAATCAACAACGTAGCTGACGTAGTGGAGAGGAGGACGCCAGGTTAGAATATTGGCCGACAGTAACCCAGGCGACTAACTGGTTCGGGTAGTCAGGCTCGCACATCTCATAGGTTCCATATTGCCAAGATCGATGCTCATGCTATTGATCACTGGATAGTCTGGTCCAGACTCGACTATTTACAGACCGCTGCAATATAGCTGGAATGTGCTGAGTATGGCGACAAACTCAACTCACTCACTTCCCCATATGTCAAGCAATAGCACCTCGCAAAATATTTCAAAATTGTAATGTCTCAAAATTACCATGACAGTTATGCATGAGATGCTTGTGTACAAATGAGACGAAGGCACATTGACTCAGTTCCCCTTTTTATTAAAGGTGTATTCACCTTTATTTCTACGCCCACCTCAGGCTTATGATCAAACAGTGCCAGGTATCAACTTTTGTCATTCATACTGTGTCATTTTACAAAGAAAGATGAAAATTAATCTTGTTACTGAAATAGATTCCCCCTGGCAATACCGATGCCATGTTTGGGAGTAATTAATTACGATCGCGTTTGCCCTTTTGATGTCACTGAAAAGCGGCAAAAGCGTTTTTCATACATTGTCTCCAGACTAGGACACCTTCTTTGTACTAAATGCTAATTGATCACTAGCAACAAGTGATGGCATCATGTGTTCACGAGGTCGCATCCTGTCCCACTAATGCCACGGTCATCAATACACGTACAGGCAAGGCAAGTTTTCACACTAAAACACTCACACATGTTGGTCTTCGCTGATACCGGTCAGAAGACCCGACGAGTAGATTGTGTGTTATCTTGTCCTACGGGTTAAACTGTAGCTCATATTATCAGTCAGGTGTAACAAATAAAGAATCTATCTTGCTGTCTTGACATCACAATAGCTACTAAATCTTTAAACTGAATTAATCTGACTCAACCATTCTTTGTAAAATGTCACACATCTCAATAGTGTCCTTTAGATTTGCCATTGTGTTTTACACCCACTCCATATGTACGTTTTTTCACGTAATGGTAATGCTTATGTTAATGCGTGTTTGCCAATCCCGCCGTGACTATTTGAGTAAATATGTATAAACCACAATTAAAAAATTAAATACTTACAAATCGTCGTGAAACCAGTGCTGACAGCGGGTAGTACAACATTCGGTCAGTCCCCAGTAGTCGAATAAATGCAAAAACTATTTAGATTTGTGATTGTATCATCATATGACAAGCACTCCTTGCATTCCTCTGACGGTTTAGTTAGTACATGCCATTAACAGGCTGCCTTGGAAGTATTCATCATTACACCAGTCTCTAGCCACCCGTGAACATCCCAGTTAAAATTGATCTTCAGCAACCCATGCTCATACTGTTGATAACAGGATTGTCTGATTCAGACTCGATTATTTACAACCCATATAGCTGGAATATTGCTGAGTGCGATAGCGGCATAAAAATCGACTCACGCCTACGTGATTACGATTGTCAGTCATTTCATCTTATTCAATCGTTCATTCTCCAGATAGCTGGAATATTGCGAAGTTGAACAACCAACCTACTGACGAACCCAGTCCTTGGATGTAGTAGATTAACATTTTAGATACTGTTCAATAAGTTATTGTTATGTCAGTGGCACTTATACTCATCGTTTTCTCAAGATAATTTTTACAGCAATTTACAATTTACAATTTACAATTTAGAAAAAGATTACAGCAATAGGTTCCCAGAGCAAAGCTATTACATTCCTCGTATATACCCAGTCTATCAATTCAAAGACCCCCAACCATTCATAACCCTTTTGTGTAAACTACAGACCCATGAAGGTCTGGGGTAGAATAGTCCTTATCATGAAAGGCGACTGTGCTTGTCGTAAGAGGCGTCTAACGGGATAGGGTGGTCAGGCTCGCTGACTTGGTTGAAACATGCCATCAGTTCCAAACATGTTACAAAAGAACCCCTTTCCAAATGGCATTATGTAATCACGATTTACAGCAGTGTTGAAAACAAAAAGTGGAAAGGCGATAGTCATAGAATATCCAACAATCAAAGTTTTCTTCTCAACTACGAAATGTTGCACAAAAAAATCGTTACATTTTTATTTCCGTGAATAGAACCTGCACTGTAACCGCAATGTCACTGTAACAGGGAAGGTTATCCATCCATTGTTATCCCTCCGTTATCCATAACGCTCAATCTAATCCTATACTGCACAAATATAGTTACGGATATATGATAATTTGAAATTATGAATAGGTGTCTATTTGATCATTGACACACTGATGAAATATTATAAAAATACCACCAAAATCCCTAACTTATTTTGTCCAGTATAGGAAAAAAACGTACGGCAGGCAAAATGATGTGGAATATAGTATGTGGATTTACAGAATGGATTGTAAATGGCATGGCAGTCAAAACCTTTCAAGCTAGAATTCTGGATTTGATGCAACCCATCACTGACATTTTGTTTAATGAATATTGAGTGACTGATTATAACCTTCGGTAGGATTATTAGTATACACTAATAAAATGAAAAACTTCATCCTGTGTATGATGGCATTCTGACCCAAACTCGCACTAGCGATCAAATTGCTGCTCCTGCTGACATTTGTGATGTTGGGAGGCATATAATGACAAATCCTTTGTTTCAGATGACGTTTCGATTTACTAGTAGATAACTGTCCCGTTGTCAAGCATGAATAAAAGAAGTTGTTATCCATAATGTTTGCCCCGTTGTCAAGCATGAATAAAAGAAGTTGTTATCCATAATGGTTGTTATTATTGTCTTCTTACATGTAATGGACAAAAAATTGTTAAGGATATTTGTAAATTTTTAAATCATGAATAATGATGTATTTATTCACTGACAAACTGAACAAATATAAGTCATAAATGTACCAACATCCCTAACTTATTTTGTCTAGTATATATACTGAACAGCAAAAGAAATGCAAGTTTCGAGAAAATGAAATCTCATGAAAGTAAACGTTAATGTTTATGTCTTCTATTGAAAAAGCTGACAAAAACAGAGTTGCGTTTCTTTTGCTGTTCAGTATATTTACTTTCAGTTACTCTAGAAGAATTAATATCACTATAATGGAAGGAGATATACTACCGGGTAAATAAATATTATAAATAAATTAGAGCACGAACACAATTACAATCTGACACCGCACCCCAACATCGTTGTTCTTTGTCATCATGAACTTGCTGAAGTTAATAGCATTTCTGAAACCCAATCCTTAAGTAAAATTTACTTAATGTAAAGTTAACTTAATGTGTACATAGGATATACGTATGTATATTAATGTAGGTTAATGAATATACCGTGATCTATAATCCTCAAAATGATAACACAACTCATTTACTCAAATCATGTTAAAGATGCCTTGATGTTGCAATTTATTGTATGACTATTTACAATTCATTAACGTATATTAACTTTGTACGTGGGTCGAAGGCTTTTCTATTAAATAAAATTTTGATTTATGGGACAGCATAACGACCAGTTTCGCATACATTTCCGTCATTAATAGTATCTTTTCCAACACTTAATACAACGTTTATGTTGTTCTTGAAAGCGTCTTCGCCGAAACACAATGTTCAGTCACGTTTGATTCAATATTATGAGAATGATAATTGTAGGTAAGTAAGTATAATTGCCCTTTATGCAATTCCAGTATAATTGTCCTTCCGTTGCTATCATAATGGTTTGTGCAGCACTGATTGTGACACTTTGTGTCATGGCGTCAAGCGTAAAACAGACAGAAATAGGCATATTTATTCAGTAATGTGGACCTAACGGCCTATAATACAATTGACAGATACAATGTTTTGCAATACCACGTGTTAGTTCCAAGAATAATGCTTAAACAGGTGTTTCAAAACCAGAGCAACTGATAAAATAGCATGTGGATCTTTAGATTGTAGTACATGTATCATGCTTTGTTCACACAGAGGCATGGCATTCAGCTGCGGCAAGTACCTTTGGCGAATTTCATTATATTTTTTACATTGCATAGACTCATGGTATTCATCTTCATTCGCTCCAGATTTTAGCCTAAAACATCGTTCGTATGAGTAACAGCCTAGGTATCAATGTAGGCACGTTTCACGTTGGTAATGATCTCGCTGTGTTGCAAGACTGTATTGCAAGATGTTCCATAATATTTGCATTACCATATATCAGATGTATGTTTGGTATACGTCAGATGCAGCACCGGAGTTGAAGGTTATATAAAGTTATCAATAAGTCAGTGTCAGTGAAACGAAGAAAAGAAACACTAGAAATCTCTCACTCACTCACTCACTCACTCGGACGGGTTAGAATTGACCTTCAGAGGGCGGTGACTTTGTGGACACATCGTATCCCGTAACGCCGTTGTTCAGTCGATTGTTCGAGGTTCAATTATTTACAATCTGTCGCCACATTGCTAGACCATTGTTGAGTACGGTGCTAAACATCAACCAATAAACCCACTAATCATTCACGCGTTCATTCACTCGCAAGGCCGCCTACGCGCTTAATGATAAATGATAATGGTGTATACTTCTATACTGCTAAAACGATCATATAAATTAAAGATCATGCGATAGCTTGAAAACTGAATGAATCCAACGATGACGTATTGCTTAAGATAGAGAGTAGCTCATTCCACAATCCTACCGACTGGACAGAAAAGGATTTTCTAAGAGGACATAAACGCACCCACTTAAGACCCACTCACTCTCTCACCTGCCCACTCACTTGTCACATTTACCCAACCATCCGCACACTCACTCCCTCACAAAGGGATAATACCATGAGTGCCTCTGACGTATTAATTGACGAATTGTACTCTAAAGCCAAAGCGAGGACTGGTGTTAGCCCCACGGCCACCACCGATGGTTCAGAATGATCAAACACAGTGCTAATGTGAAGGTCAACCATTAGCTCAGATTAAAGACCAACTATAGAATTTTTTAACTCATTTAATCCTGACTGCGTGAGTGCGTGAGTTTCACGCCGAATTCAGCAATATTCCAGCTATATGGCGGCGGTCTGTCAATAATATGACGCGTTAACTCATGGAAAACACAAACCACAAACCTTGGCTAATCAGCTGAAAACACATAGATATACAGCGTTAATAAGTATAGCGATAGAAAGCAACCGTGACCAACTCCTAAGACTATTAGGCGAAACTCAAAGTGCAATAGACAGCAAAGAAGCCCCCCACCCGTCCCTGTACATATACCTCTGCTAAATCCATACCGGAGGGTGAAGCATTTATGTTTTATTGCCCGCTGCGAATGTTAACATGTGTTTATGTCTGGTGTTTACGCGACATTCAGCGGTTTGTAAACAATCGGGTCTGCCTCAATCCAGTAATCAACCTCAGTGGGATACGATGACATGTGTCAAGCCACCTGACCACCCGACCAACTCAGTCGACTCCTACGACGAACATATCTTGCCGAAGAACAATTCTCGACTGGATCTTCACGGATGCAAATGTGAATTACTTATCATTGTGACTGTCCTCACGTTTATTGAAAATACCTGTCCATTTTCTGTCGTTTCCGTGTAGACATTAACATCGTGAGTAAAATCAGAGCAAGACAAATCATTATGAAAGAATTAAAAAGCATTTAGTCCATTAGAGTACCAGTCCCTTCTTACATGACTTAATTATTCAGATGGGACAATTATCCTTTATCTGTGTATACCGTGCAGCCGTCGTTAACAGATTTCCAAAATGCAAATATTCACTTGCGTATATATTTTCATTCCATATTTGATATACAGCACACTACAGTTATTGAGAGTTGAATTAATGGTCCTATTGTGTTTGCAGTAAAGGTAGTTATATTTAGAAACGCCGTCTTTAAGTAGAACACTACAATCTCCAGTAGTGACACGGTTTTCTCCGTCACTGACAACGTGATGTAGCTTAAAGGTGATTATCATCGATTTTATATCACCTGCTGATTCGTATGACATCACAAAGTAAACATGTGACGACTAAATTAGCCCACTTTCCTGCAGGCTTCTCTCTCTGTCCCTGGACCGGCCTTGAAGCTAACGTTTGCTTTGGAGGTGCTTTTCCAACTCTGCGATGTTTTTGTTGAGAAAGGTCACTACTGACATGCTTTCAGAATCAGCATATTATCGTTTCTTATAATTGTATTGGAAGAAGCTAAACGGCGTATTGCAATGTTCCTTCGCTGTCGAATCAGTAATAAGGCATTCATTCCTTGATCTTATTCCAAAAACCTTTGTTGAATTTAAAGTATGTGCATAGTGTGAGAAAGTAATAAATAGACCGTTTCACTGATCTACTTTTCACACATTTTAAGTGCATGGAATGTAACAGTTAAATGTCAAAACACTGAGCTAAAGTTGCTCGGAACTTCCTTATATATTTCAGGCTACAGCTATTTGCTCTCCATCTGCATCAAAATAATGTCATGGTCATTTAAAGAGATGGTGATTTCTAAATTCAAAGGCGCCATCAGTACGACATAAGACGATAATGTGCACTTTTTGTATCACGTTACAATCTGTTGGAGTCGCTGAGCCATTCGAGTCACTCAAGCCATTCGACATTTGTATTTGTTCTTACTTCTCCATATGGTTTAGATTAATCACATATGGAATTAAAATAAATTAGAATAGATATTTACCCCGAACGTGCACCGTTGAATTTCTGGTAACGTTTATCAAAACACCAGCGTGTTAGTTAGCCCTGTGCGAGTGGGGAATTCCCCGTTAGTGGGGTTGTCCTGTGCGGATGTGTACGTGTGGGGAATTGTCCGTGTGAGGAATTGTCTGGACCCCATATTTATTCAGCAGTCGGGGCTCTTTGCCTGGAATACAACTATTTTCCCATGGGACATATGTCAGGTGGTGTACAATATAGTAATATCACACCCTCTGTAACGCAGTATTTCATAATTTACTCATCAAAAGATCACCTCAAGCACTGTTACTCTGTATATACATGTGTATCAATACCAGCCTTTTACAGAAGATGGTAACCTAGCTAACTGAGCATTTGTTTATGGGTGAGTGTTTGTTCAATGCCGTATCGCTCGCAGATATACTTTTTATTTAAAAACTGTGGTATCATCAGTTTGTTACACGTGACAACAATAACGACATCAGGAGTGACTGCACGGCTAATTACCCTCCTGATCCAGACAGTGAGTTTAGTTTTACGCCGCCCTCAGCAATATTCCAGCTATATTACGACAAGCATGGGTTACTGAAGATGGGTTATAGCAGGGTCTTTCACGGACCTGATCTAGACAGAACAACGCAACATTTGGGTGATATGCGTAAATTGTTAACTGGTTTATATGCGTCGTAACATCAATCAAGCTGTGAAGGTCCGGGATATAAAAGGCCTTCAGCAACCAATGCTTGCCATAGGAGGCGACTAGCGGGATCGCTTGGTCAGGCTCGCTCACTTGGTTGACACATGTCATCGGTTCCCAATTGTGCAAATCGATGCTCATGCTGTAGATCACTTGTTTGTCTGGTCCAAACTCGATTATTTACAGACAGCAGCCATACAGCTGGAATATTGCCATGTGCGGCGTAAAACTAAATTCACTCATTCACTGACTTATCATCATCATCACCATGGCTGTGTAGCTTTAAAATATCAAAAGAAAAAATTTTAAACCGCTGCCTCACCTGACACTCCCGACACTGTGAATTACATTCGCTAATCAACCACTGGCATTTTTTTAAATATTACTATCTTCTCTGGTGTTAGTACATTATAATTATACCTGTTAAATATTCATCCTAAAAATCAAAACAATTTTGATGAATTAAGCGAGGGCGAGAAAAGAGGAACTCTGAACATGTTTCGTACAAAACAAAATATTTTGAAATTATTTCTAAGTACTATTTCCAGCTTCGACTTGACATTTGAAGCCAAGACCTGCAAACCAACAAAAGTAGAAATAAACCACCTGGCTTGAGGCCAATAAAAGCTGGGTACGAAGACCCGATATTTCTTCAGCCAAATGTCAAGAAAGGTAACCTACAGCAACATACCCTTCCCGCTTCATCTGATGCCGCAAGATGTACCTTTCATTCGCTCACCACTTTCATCTCCACCCCAACCCCCTTCACCTCGCTCCGCCATCTTAAGATCCATAGAGAGTGGAAGGGTGACGAGTTACATTTAATGCCCATTCCTTGTTATTTTTAACTATCTTTAATCCCTCAATGCCTTTATCTCACAAGGAATGTTTAATAGATAATAGTAATGAACTCGTAAGGTGATCCTTCAGTTGGGTTATCGATCTTTCAATAGATGAAGTCCACGTTCACATTTAACCTTCTAAAAGATAATCATTAAAGGTATTTTTTAAAGATGTAAAAAGGTCAGGCATTCTTTGTTCATATTTGGGTTCATATGGACCTTTTGGATTCGTTTGAGGAAGAGGAATCGTCACATCGATATATTCATAATTACAAAAAAGTAGTTACATTGTCACAAAATAATACGGTATGTAAGGCAAGCAAAAGAATGGATATATGGTAGCCAAGCAAACAGTATAGGACTAATAGCTGAGGTGTAACGTCGCTGTGAGCAGTAGTCCAGGTCAGTTTGTTGGGGGGAAGAAATCCCGAAGGAATGCATGTCTCGCACGTTGTCCATTTTGGAGAAGCCAGTGAGTACGGGTACCGTACTAACAAACCTAAGCATTATCGGGGCAAACAGGGATTCGAACCCACGATCATGGGTGTCTGGCACAACTCGATTTTACCATTTCCTTAGGGAAAAGTATGTGACGAAAAGATTTGCACCCCTGCCAAGTGTAGTCATTGGTCAAAAGGTATCTTATGCGCGCATTCTGTCCAAGTGATGCTATTACCCAGTCAGTCGATTGTCCTTTTCCCTGTATCCATTCATGCCATTGCCTAATGGATACCCTACCTTACGCCTTGATAACTGATGTCATAGTCTAATCAGTCGCTTTTCCTTTTATCTTATGTAAGTGATGTTATTGTATAATGGTGTGCAATGCTTACATTATGCCAAGGGATGACATTGCAAAGTCAGCCGCTTGTCCTTTGCCCGTATCTAAGTGATGGTATTACATAATGCCTCCTTCGGGTACGCCCTGCGAAGTGAGCTTATTGTCCAGTCAGGTGCTTGCATTTGTCCCTATATTTGAAAGTGATGTTATTGTTGAATGGGTCGCCTATGCGTACTCAGTGCCATGTGATGACTTTGCTCAGTCAGCCGCTTGTTCTTTTCCCCGTATCAAATGATATCATTGTCGACACCTGAGCGATGTCAGTGCCGAACGTGTCGCCTGTGTCAACACCCGAGTCTAGTCTGTAGTTTACTTTTACTCCAGATCCGAGTCTAAATGATGTCAATGACAAAGTAGTTTCTTGGGCCTGTGAACCTGTAGGTCTGTATAAGTGTTTTAGTCTGTGACAAACCACAGGAATAGTGTTAATGAGTCTGTTTGAGTCACTCAAGTTGATATCACATTTACGGGCACCAGTGTGGTACGATGACTCCGAAAGAGCAACGAAACAAAAAGACAGATCAGGCGGATTGACAAAAAATAACAGATGTTTCTTTACAATGTAATCTATCTTCACAAGGTGCCTCCAAAGTGTGCACCGAATCTGTTAAGGTCTCATACACTTACTTGATGCTTTCATCATTACTGACTTGAACCGCTAATGGTCATCAACCAGACACCCACCTTCCTAGGACTACAATTACTCCTTAACTAGCATCGCCTACGACTGCCTTATCATCATCTATATCTTGTCTGACTGTCTCCTGTATCTGACAGGGAAATCATTTATTGTGTAGTAGAGAGAGTGCCAGTGCAGAGAGCTGAAGGACGTTTGTTCTGTACCCGGTCACGTCATACCAAGAGATAAAAAAATGACGTTTGTTCTGTACCCGGTCACGCCATACCTAAAGATAAAAGATAACGTTTGTTCTGAACCCGGCCACGCCATACCTAAAGATAAAAGATGACGTTTGTTCTGTGCCCGGTCACGTCATACCTAAAGATAAAAGATGACGTTTGTTCTATACCCGGCCACGTCATACCAAAAGATAAAAGATGACGTTTGTTCTGTGCCCGGTCACGTCATACCAAAAGATAAAGTGTGGTACTTGTTGTTGCCCCTCCTTGCACACTGTATTACCAGGGATGGTACAATGACGGATAAGCAAGAGGTCAGTACACTTTTACATTTTTTCTAAGATATCGATGTTAAACTTTAATACTTCACACAAACCAATGGTCAATATCATGAACATTGGTCGTGTAAGGTATGACCACACACAAACAGGATATTTTAATTCACCGAAACCGATTCGGTGACAGAAATCTGTGTGCGGAACCTAAACGTGCCTTAGACGAATTCCTTGGATCATATAAAATGGCTAGCCCAGCTATCTTAGTCGCCGCAATATGCTCTGCTTCCATTTTGCAAACTAGAAGCCTATGACTGTGCGTTCAAATTCAGCTGAGAATTGTTTTTACGATGGTAAAGATCATAATACCTGCTCGTCTAGATGACTACACTGATTTAACATCTGAGGCATGCATGACTTACTTTGAATACTGTTGAGCCATATTACAGGTCACGTAGAATTCTTTCTGATGCTGGTGTGAATGTTTACTACTAAATGGTGGTTGACTAGGTGCGTTTTGTCCACTGTTTAGAAGTCAGATATTTAGAATGAAATCAAACTCTCAACTGCGTCGTTACACGTCTTGGTTTTGTTTGATTTTGTCACGTTCCTTCTCATGGACGTGTTTTAACCAAACATTTCGAAATGGATCTGTAATCGAACTTACAGCGCTTACTAAGCTGATTATGGGACCAAGCTGAGGTTATATTAGATTAAAACCAGTATAAAAAGTCTGTTTATATCAAAAGCTAAAACAGGAAGTGAAATCAAACCTTAAACCATGCCAAGTTTCACAAACCGATCCTATCACTGAGACACAAATAATAACAATAATGATACTGGTTATTTTACGGGCCAGTTTCCACACACTTGTGCATGCTCAAAGGGCTGACACATTAATAACCCAAGCTGTCTGTTATCCCACCGGGTACCCATTTTTCTGCTGGGTGAACAGAGCTAATTTTGAACAAGCTTGCCTAAGAAAATACCACATGTATCACATGTGCTTCGTTTTGTAGCAGGAGTGACATCCAAGAAACTCTCATAAGGCAAGCTGCCAAATACGGTCACCCATCCAAGGACTTGATGCACCGAATGTTGCTTAACTTCAGCTGAATATCGACTGGAACTCTATGCACAGGGCCACACCCGAGATGGGCAATCTCACAAAGTGTCACCAATCAACCCTGAAAATCATCTCGGTACTAAGTAACCTTGATAAAACCATCCCTCTGTATATCATATAAATATTGTTGTATGTAGTTAGCAGTAGTTTGAAAAATGTAGACATAACTGATTTTGTAAAGAAATGCTTGGTTGGTTTGCTGTTTAACGCCGCACCCAGCAATATTCAAGCTATTTTTGGCTATATTGGTGGCGGTCTGTAAATAATCGACACTAGACCAGAGAATCTAGTGATCAACATCATGAGCATCAATCTACGCAATTAGGTTACGATGACATGCGTCAACCAAGTCAGCGAGTCAAACCGATTCGATTCTCGCAAAAAGTATGGGTTACTGAAGAGCTATTCTAACACTGATAACAGTCTAAGTAAACTTATCCTCTGTACTTTTCGTTACACTCCACCACTGACTGACACTGATAATTACTTTTAAGAAAAGAAAGTAGTGAGGATCACAATTAACAGTCCTTGTGGTGATTTTGGTTATTAATAGTTATTAATAGTTTATATGATTGCAAGGACATCATGCATAATGCACACTTTATATCAATTATATTTTTGGCTCAAATTAGAATTCGAAATGCTCTGTTTCATATAACAGATTCACATGATATACACCAGCTTAATGTGGTATGTTGAAATATCTCCACATGAAAACCTAAGCGTCATATGACCACTGCATATATATTTACCTGAGGACTCGGTACACACACACACACGCACACACGCACACGCACACACACACACACACACACACACACACACACACACACAAACACACACATATATATATATATATATATATATATATATATATATATATATATATATATATATATATATGTCTCAGGTTTAAATACTGCCGCTTACCATTTCCAACTTTTAAACTATTGCCGATACTACTAAATTAGGACCAGAGGTCAGCCAACATTTGTTTATTACAAAACGTTATTTTGTGCAGTTGACATGCATTAAAGCTTTATGGCTTCGTAGTGACGAGGCGTTAAGATAGCCATTGACCGGTTTGTTCAGATGCACCGCTAACGGTCATCAGATATCAGCAGCAGCATCGCCGTCGTCTTCGTCGTCAATGTCATCGTCATCATCGGTATCATCTTATCACCATCATCGTCTTTATCATCATCGTGGCGTCGTCATCATAATCAATGTCGTTATCGTCATCCGACACTGAATGTCCGGGATAGAATAGGCCTTCAGCAACCCATGCTTGCCATAAGAGCTGACTATGCTTGTCATAAGAGGCGACTAACGGGATCGCGTGGTCAGGCTCGCTGACTTGGTTGACACATGTCATCGGTTCCCAACTGCGCAAATCGATGCTCATGCTGTTGATCACCGGATTGTCTTTTCCAGACTTGACTGTTTACAGACCACCACCACATAGCTGGAATATGGCTGAGTGCGGCGTAAAACTATACTCACTCACTCATTTCTCGTCATCATCACCATGGCCGTGTAGCTTTAAAATATCAACAACAAAAATTAAAACCGCTGCCTCACCTGAAACTCCCGACACTGTGAATTACATTCGCGAATCAACAACTGGCATTTCTTTAAATGTTACTATCTTTCCTGGTCTTAACGAGGGGCATTTACGAAAGGGCGAAGAACTCAAGAATGTCGTGAAGCTGACTTATCCCTAGAAGAATCTCGAATCTAAGCCCCTTAATTACATCACAGGCTGGAGTAATAGACGTTCGCTGTGCTTGTGTGTCCGACAAATGAGAATCTGAAACGAAAGAAGAATGAATACGTACGTAATGCAACTAATCCCTTCGTGGAGACGAGTAGACTGTTTTATTTGTCTAGTGGTGAAACCCTGCACAAATGAGATTGGGGAGTGAGTTTAGTTTTACGCTGCACTCAGCAATATTCCAGCTATACGGTGGCTGAACAAATGAAGTGCAATCATTAGTAATGCATTTGTGCCAAAAGCTGTCAATATAACACCACCGAAAAATGTTAGGTCCATAATCTGGAAGCAAAACTGTATAAATGTCAAGGGAGGATGCAGCTTTTTCATAAAAAGGGATACACACTGTTGAAACAAAGGGGTAGCTGCACCCTTCGCTTTCCCGAGAGTTTCAATGGTGATTTTATAACAAACAGAGCTGCCGAATGACCAGTACATTTACTGACCAAATTATGACTTCAAGCTAACTAAACAAAAGCATCTTTTACCTCTATCTTCATAATATATTTATCTATTGCCATATTTCATATTGCTTGTTTACCATGGTGGGTCAACAGAGGATTATATGAATCGTGATTGCGATATATTGTAGTGTATATTATATTTCTTCAGTTGAATCAGTTCCCCCTGCAGAATGCATGTTGGGCATATTTTGGTGGACTATTCACTGAATGCATTTTGTCCCTTTTCTCTTTGAACGTTATTCAAATAACTTCTATGTACAAATTTAGGATAAACAGGATGCACCATTTATATACTGGACAAAAAATAGTTAGGGATATTTGTAAATTTTGAAATTGTGAATAACGTATTCAGTCATTGGTATACTGAGAAAATGTCAGTTATATAAATACCAATATCCCTAACTTATTTTGTCCAGTATACATAAGATAAGCATCATGCACACCAATTGTCTTCCTCTCCTTCCAGTTCTGTTTCTTTTATCTGTGTGAGTCAGAATTTCTGCTCGAGTTGGCAAAATCAAAACAAATTAATTTGACCAAGCATTAAACTTTAGCTTCAAGTATATGGATGATATTCCAACAGCCCCAGCCTTTCGCATTTAACAACTATGAAGTTCAATCAAGCATGCTCTTTTCATCACGATTTCAAAGCGCGTCTAACTTGTTTACAAGTTGTTCTTACAAGGCCACAGCATTCGAGGTGTTAGTATAGCTTTGGGAGCCTGATTAACCTTGACCTTAACCTAACCCAACCACAACTTCAAACTTAACCCTAGCCCTAACCCTAGCCCTATCCTTAATCACCTACAATTACGAAAAAGAGTATTATTACGTGTTTTTAAAGTTTCTAAAGGTAGGCCCAGCTTTCCAATGGTTTAGTGAGAGGGCATTTCCACACATGACGAATCAGTGACAGGCGCCATGTCAGATTCAGTTCCTTATTTTTACTCTTACAATTCGCTCTCGTGCATTTTTAGTTAAACAATTGGTGAACCACTGTATGTGTATATGACACGTGCCATCGGTAAAGTTACACACCAGAGGCCCTATTCTCGAAACGTTCGTAACTCTAAGAATTCTTAACTTTGATCGTAGCCAATGTGTTAAGAATGGGCTAAAGACGTTCGTAGGGCTACGAACATTTCGAAAATAGTTGTCCAGCACTGTACCTATGGTGATGTCCGTCACCAGCATTCCAGCATGGCAGCAGCGAATTAGCGGTCGGTTGGTAACCCAAAGTCTGGATGTCGGTTAAGCATAGCCTTTTTTACAATGTCAACCTTTTTCTATCAAACAATAGTATGATCTTAATTCTTTCTTGAAATAGTGGAGAGTTGGCGATTTCTCTTGCAGCTTATATTTATATATATGATGCTTGGCAAGTAGCAAATACGATGGAAAATATCACTAGTTTGGAAAGTGGATGCACAACCAACAAAATCACACCAGGAAGTGGTGAGTGGTTTTTTTTCAATCCATTGAGAGAGCTTTTCCCCAAAACGTTTTACAATTCCAGAGAAGGTGCAATATAGATTCAGGTTCACTCCCACAGAATGTGCAGAGATTATTATCAACAATATCAATTTTAATCAGATATTACTGGAAATATTCCATGAAGCTACCTACATTGCATCCATCTTAATTTGGCATCAGGGCTAGTCATGAAATGTTTTATGAAGATGTCGCTCCAGTTAATATTAATCATTTTCATCTAAGTTTCATCTTCCCATTTTTCGATGATTGTCATTTTTCCTTCACCTTCAGTGGTTTTAAAAATAATAGCTCTTTGATCCTTTTTTACATGAAAAACGATTATTCGTGTCTATGTTTCGTAAGGTTATCTAACATCACATTTGAGGGTTTTTTTTCAGTTCTGTAGCTTTGAGATATTTACTAACTGCTTTTACAATTCCATGAAATTCAGTAAAATTTATATTGTAAAATTTATGACAAAACTAGACAAGCACCATAAGGTTGCCACCATCAAACAGTAAACAATGAATATTAACAATATCATGTTCTTGTATTATTTTCTGTAGAAAGACTGCCGCCCATACTTACATTTCTGTCTTACAATAGAGGTTCCCTAAGAAAATCTTCGTAGGTATTTGGTATACTTTTATAGCTATAATTGGCAAAAGCATTCAGAGTATCATCTACCCAAAAGGTGTTCAGTGTAGATTTTGAAAGCTTGTGTAGAAAATCACCACCAAACCGTTTAAGGTTTAAATACTGTGTAAGTGATTCTATCAGCAGGTGTGTCTACTTTCTATCATAGTTTTGTTGTAGTAGTTTTGTAATCCGTGTTACTTTCAGGGCATCAACATAGGCATATATGTAGACCATGGAAAGCCCACCCCCGAAAGCTGGTCTACAAACTAGTATTCGTTTAAATTTGTTAGTTTTATTATCCCAGAGAAAACCAAATAACATTCTATTTAACTTAGTAGTTGGTGATGGAATTGGTGGCTTGAGGCCATGATGGGTAGTTGGTGACGGTACTGGTGGCTTGACGCTATGATGGGTAGTTGGTGACGGTACTGGTGGCTTGACGCTATGATGGGTAGTTGGTGATGGTACTGGTGGAATGACGCTATGATGGATAGTTGGTGACGGTACTGGTGGAATGACGCCATGATGGGTAGTTGGTGACGGTTCTTATGGCCTGAGGCCATGATGGGTAGTTGTTGGCGGTACCGATGGCTTGACGCCATGATGGGTAGTTGGTGATTGTACCAGTTGCTTGACGCCAGTTTGTCTGGTTGTTGATGGTACTGGTGGCTTGACGCCACAATGGGTAGTTGTCAACGGTACTGATGGCTTGACGCCATAATGGGTAGTTGTCAGTGGTACTGATGGCTTGAAGCCATGATGGGTAGTTGTTGGCGGTACTGATGGCTTGACGCCATGATGGGTAGTTGTCGACAGTACTGGTGGATTGACGCTATGATGGGTAGTTCTTGACGGTACAGGTAGATTGACGCTATGATGGGTAGTTGGTGACGGTACTGGTGGAATGACGCCATGATGGGTAGTTGGTGACGGTACTTATGGCCTGAGGCCATGATGGGTAGTTGTTGGCGGTACCGATGGCTTGAAGCCATGATGGGTAGTTGTTGGCGGTACTGATGGCTTGACGCCATGATGGGTAGTTGTCGACAGTACAGGTGGATTGACGCTATGATGGGTAGTTGTTGACGGTACAGGTAGATTGACGCTATGTTGGGTAGTTCTTGACGGTACCGGTGGCTTGACGCCATCATGGGTAGGTGTTGACGGTACTGGTGGCTTGACGTCATGATGGGTAGTTGGTGATGGTACTGGTACCTTTACTTCATGGTGGGTAGTGAGAGACGATAGAAGTGATTTGACGTCATGTGGATAGTGGGAGGCGACAGTTGTTCACTCATCACGAGGGGAACATGGATTGAGGTACCCTCGATGTTTGTTTATGTCCCTGAGTTCGAATGACGACATCTCAGTGTTAAATTTGAACTGTTTGAAGCATGGGTATCGGATCGTACACTTCAGCCAACCTGTGTGAATCAAACGATTCGCATCTTTCATCTTCCTGTTTATTACCGTAGTTATTGTCTTTATACTCGCCGCGATTTAATTCCCCTGCTTAATGTTCACAAAGACTACATTTGAACGTTTTGTTAAAATTTATTTTACTAATGTTCTCGTAGCCATCACTAGATTTTTCGACACAAGAAATACAGCTTTAGAGTTATCTCCCTTCCATCGATTTCCATTCGCAAAACATCGCTAATTTCCGTGTTCATGCGTCATTTCATAAAAAAAGAAACTACCACGAAGTACCGAATGAGTTGCTATTGGCAGCGGGGTACACTGAAATTCATGTTTGAGGTAAGATAATGGGTAATGAGAGATGGTCGTTTGATGCACATGTCGCTGGAAGCTACTTGGCAAATCCATGAAGTGACTTTGCCGATAACAACTACATTAAAGTAGTTTGTTGTCTTTCGATTTCTTAACACACACGCAATCTAGTTTTCGGTTTCTTAAACAACAGACAATCGTGATCTTGAGTAATACTCAACACACTAATATAATTTTTCAATTTCTCCTGTATTTGAACTGTCTAGCAGTAGTGTAAATCTTGTTTGGATGGACATAATATTTTTCTTTTATATACTTGCTACGAGGATTACTGGCAATACAAGAAGAAATTATAGTCGTCTTCAATTGCCTTTAAACTGACAACTTTTATGTTTATAATTACATTATCTAACTTTCTCAATTAGTAGTTCACGAGTTAAGCATCGGAATCGAGTTAAATCTACTCAGTACTTTCTTTTTACAACTTAACATGATCAACCGAATTCGGTACGGAAACTGATTTTAAAGGTACGAGTCTCATTCTAGTAAATGTTTGATGAATCTCGTGTAATACTAAGCACGCTTATACATCACAAAACGTGAAGCTTTGATATCGTGTGATCGACTTGTAAGTATATTTTAACAGACTGGAATATACTTATTCTGTCTACAATGGCTACTTGTTATCAGCTATGTTTTGAGTTAGACGCCATTATTACAACTATCATGTTTGATTAAACAGATAGATGTGACAAACAGCTTTATATGGCAACGTTGAAGCATGAAACGTGAAATATGAAACCTAGGTATTATATATCTGTGCATATATTTGTCTCAGGATCAAGTAAACTTTAATAAAAACACGGTCTTATGTTTCCATTATCGTCTTTTAAAACTAAAGACCTTATTGTCCTTATTGTGGTCGATAATACAGAAGCTGTGTCTCATGTCAGTAAATACTTGTTTAAATGGAAGCGACAAAACCTTTTCCGAATCCATAAGAAATGAATCGATTGTACACTTGAGCATATGTCGCGATACATGTTTGTTTTAACAGTATTATAGCTTTACGGTGTTGTCTGCAAGCATATCGAGTCTGGACCAGACAATCCAATGATTGTCACCATGCCATACAATGACAGCACGTGCTCAATCATCACTGTGAAATAGTGACGATACCAGGTGTTCGCAAAAAGGTGAGCGTATTCTTCCCCACCAATGGCACCCGTTATGAACATATGCAAATAAAGAGTCAGTTGTTCATCTGAAATGATTTGGGAACGTGTGGTTTTAGTCAAAATGGGGAATTGCATCGGACATGTACCGTAAGATTTCTTGAAACCTTACTGAAACCTAAAATGTTGTAACCTTAAGCTTGACAGATTGCATAGCCCGTTAGTTCTCTAGCATGCCGGGATCAAAATATTTTTCAATACTGTTTCAACGTCTCCTTCTTCACAGGCATAGACGGCTCTGTCGAAAAGGATCCACGGTATCGCCATTGGATTCCTGTTTCTCCTATCTTTACGGAACTCATAAATCATCTGAAAGAGAAGGGAGATCTTTTCCAGCTGGTTTTGTTGATACAATAAAGGAGATGGCATTGTTGAGTGTCATCCTGAGAAAAGACTAATTTTGAGTTAGTCTTCACCCATGTTGGTAGATGACTGACAGGATCGGCTGGTCAGACTCGCTGACATAATGGACACATGTCATCGTGTCCTGATTGCATACATCGATGTTCACGCCGTTGATGGCTGGATTGTCTGGTCCAGTATCGATAATAAACAGCCCGCCGCCATAGGGCTAGAATATTGCATTGTGCGACGTGGGGGAGCCTAGTGGTTAAAGCGTTCGATCTTCATGCCGAAGACCCAGGTTCGATTCCACCTATGGGTACTATGTGAAGCTCATTTTCTGGTGTTTAGGGTCGTGATATTGCTGTTGAATACCGCACTAGCAAACAAACAACAAGCAAACTGACAACCTCAAGAAAGACCAACTTCACTTCTTCAGCATCTCACCTTGAAATAATTCCGAGACAGATTCATCGTGGACACATTCTAATCAACATGTCACCACTGAGGACACAGTGCAATCAACTTCTCATCACGTTAGACGCCCTCGTATCTCCAGACCGTAGGGGGGTTCTGGGGGTAGGTGAGATCCTCCAACACTCCAGTCTCTATCCAATATCGATCAGGCCAGAATCCTCTCCCATAAGAATCAAACTACAGATTTGGCTTCTTTTCCATCTTCAGCGACGCTTTATCAGTCAGGGCCATCCTTCAAGCCTTACCCCAACCCCGAAGATTTTTTCTTCTTCTGAAGGAATGATGCAAAAGATTAATTGTGACTACACTGACTCGTACATTTGCAAAACCACCCACCCAAAAGAGAAGCCGGCATCAAACAAAGTCAGGGCGCCGCAGAACGAAAACTCCCAGGAGCCACAGAAATTCTGAATAACCTTGATCAACAGAGACCAGTGGCATTACTTCCCATCTGCATGTGAAGATCTTTCAAGCGATCCACTCTTCGATAATTAGCATACGTCTGCTACTAGCTTCATCCAGTTATGTGTTCTGCTTCTGTTTTGGACCTATCTTGACATAGCTGTAATCACCAAACGTATAAGTGTAGAAATTCTCAATCAAAACTTTGATGCAGTGGACCTGGTAGCCTAGTGGTTAAAGCGTACACTCGTCACGCTGAAGGTTTGGGCTCGCTTCCCCACATGGGTACAATGTGTGAAGTTCATCTGTAGTTCCCCCTGTGTTATATTTCAGGTATTTAGCTAAAAGGCCACGTGAAACTATTCTCACTCGGTCAAACGGTCTTTATATGACTAAACCAGGATTTGTTCTTGTTGCCGTTGTACCTTTTCTTATTTGCTCACTGACTTTTAGAATGCACGCGAGTGAGTTTAGTTTTACGACGCTTTTATCAATAGTCCAGCACTACATCGCTTCGACTCCTCATATTGGCTAAATATGTGAAAGTCATTTCTGGTGTCCCTGGCCTTGATACTGTAATTGCTAAAATCGCCGTAAAACTAAACTCACTCACTCACTCATCTTTGAGAGACATGTCTAAATGCATCATAACATCTTCGTAGTTTTTTACTACTTTGTGTTGCATGGATTACAGTGTGAATGACAATTAGACTTGTATTGTTTTCTAGATCTTGACTTTAGCATTTGTCTGGTGACAGCTTTGAATGAACTTTTATGGAAGCCAAACTGCATTCTTAAATTTGTAGTTTAACTCCTTGTGTTGCAGCTGAGGTTTGGTAAAGGAAGAATAATTCCTACACACGTGTTATATGCGAGATAGAAGAGCAAATTCGCACTGAAGAATCGCCATTATCGTTGCTATTTATTCGGTACAGGCCTAACTGTTTGAAACTTCGAGCGCACACAGCTTCAACGTCCACTAACGAGATACCTATTGGTGTAAACATTATAACGATACGTAATAACAGGGCTGTAGATCATCGCTGGTAAGAGCCATTGTTACATCACAAATAAAACACAATTATCTTACCTCAGCTTTCGTTAGTTAATACTCGACCAAAGCGGAAGTTCACCAGTAGATGTTTTCACTTGCTGTGCACATGCGCACAGCGAGTCTAAAATTAACGTGAAACCAACGAATGGAGACCGCCATTGTACATGGACGGAAGCAAGCTTAAGATCATATCTCTTGGTGATGCTGTTGGTTGAATCAAACATCTATCGAAGAAGGATATTTTTGGTCTCAAAATGTTTTAAATTCAACAGAAGAGAAAATAGGAGCTATTGCGAAAAGTTACTCTTCACTGAAAGAAAACTGGATTCTGATGAAAAGATCTAATTGATAAAATAATTGATAAAATATTCATATTGTCAGTTAATCTATTTAATAGTTAATTATGATGCGAGTTGGTCGAGGTAATCTGGAATGTAGAAGGAGTTACAGAAGAAGATAGGCGGGAGATAGTGAGTGAATTTATTTGTACGCCGCACTCAGCATTATTCCAGCTGTATGGCGGCGGTCTGGAAATAATGGACAATGGCCCAGACAATCCAGTGATCAACAACATTAGCATCGATCTACACAACTGAGATACGATGACATGTGTCAACCAAGTCAACGAACCTGACTACCCGATCCCGTCAGTCGCCTCTTACGACAAGCATAAGTTACCGAAGTTCAATTCTATCCCGGATCTTCACAGGTCCATACAGTCATTCGAACAAAACAGGTGTCATTTCATTTATTATCAATAGTGCAGTGTGTTACACGTGATCTGATGTGGAGTGTGTGACTGAGATAAAACTGAACGTCACCTCGGCAATATTTTCGGCCACATTGCAACGAGATATTGTGGAAAGGAAAACAGCAAAATAAGGTAGACCTTTTGGAGCAGATAAGTTTTCATAAATGATTTGAATGCTGAATATGGTGCTGCAGTTCCATTTCGTGACTGTATGGAACACAAAGGATGTTTGGCCAAACCTAATAGTTTGAGTGCACACGACATGAGGAAGACAACGTTAGTTGGGATGATAAAAGGGTCGACGTAAAATGTTTCAGGTATGGTAGCAGGAGTGAGTGAGTACCGTTTTACGCCGCCTTTAGCAATATTCCAGCAGTATCACGACGAGAGACACCAGAAACGGGTTTCACACATTGTGTCGATGTGAGTAACTGAACCTGGGTCTTCGGCGTGACGACCGAACGTGTTAACCACCTGGCTATCCCACAGGTAGGCAGTACGAGGTGATGGGGTGTGAGGGGAGCGGGTATAGATGGAATTAGATAAAAGAGGACAGCCATGTCGCAGGTGTAGGGAATGATAAAGAGCAAGTACGGCAAAATTCGGGTAAAACATTTGTTAACGCTCCAGGTCAAGAAAGTACAAAGAACACAGATCGATAGTAAACTCCAGAGATTGATGATTTTCTTGCATGGCATATTTCAAATTCATGGCAATGGGAATTTATCCTTTCACATGAAACACCAGTACATCAGTGTCTGAAAACGAGATCAACGTGAGCACATTGAAATCACAATGTGCTAATGATAGCGAGTTCTCTCTGTGCGAGGGCACATATCTTACAACATCAAATTTACACACTGCATAGATAGATAGATAGATAGATAGATAGATAGATAGATAGATAGGTAGGTAGGTAGGTAAGTAGGTAGGTAGGTATGTAGATAGGCCTCATCTTTACATGTTAACTATTTTAAGGGTGGTAATAGCAAGCTTGTTTATAATGGGGGGGAAGAGGGGGAGGCTTCTGTGGCTCAGTGGAAAGTGGTTCGACGCAGTTGGGATACGATGGCATGTGCCATTTCTTGCTGTTACCCAGATTGGAGGTTGGAAACAAAGCGACAAGTTTAGAAGTAGCTCATTTAGGCCGCTTTTAGCATTATTTCAGAAATATCACGGCACAGGGAACCACAAATATACTTCACACATCTTACACCATGACGAACGAACGCTGTATACACTAAGCTATCCAGCCGTCCCGTCCGACATGGTACTCAGTTCAAAAGCGCCAATTTTGCCGATGTGACGTAAAGCCCAACACACACGCTCAAGCTCACGCTCACGCACACGCACACCAGGCGCTCTCGCGCTCTGTTTATGAAGCGCTAAATTCTATTTCGTGACTTCTCACGGCGGTTCGTTAATTTCTTGGATCAGTGTGCAGTGGAGTTTCATTCTGAACTCTCCGGAAAGAATACAACCAAATCTGTCTGTGTGGCTCGATAAAATGTCTTTAAACACATTCATAACGCAATAAGACCAATCAAGACCAACGGCTTCAATTAATATTTTCCGGCTTAATTCAAGAATCTGCAAATTCAAATTCAATTATGGGGATAACATATAAAGAAATGACGTCCGAAATGGACGAAAAAACTGTTTGCGTGATGTCGCTTCAGAGACCGTCCGACATACAAGTGACATGACGTGTTCACTGGATTTTATGGAAGCTTCATGATCTCATCCTCGTCAACACGACGACGATCGTTGATCCTTAAACTGAGTGAGTGAGTTCATTGTTTATATCACTTTCAGCAATATTCCAGCAACATTACACCAGACAACACCAAAAGTGGTCTGCGCACATTGTTCCCATATGCGAAAATGGAACCAGGATTGTGACTGGTCCTCGGTGTGACGACTTAATGCTTTAAGCACAAAGCTTGCAAAACGCACCTTGAATAAACACACGTACCATCACCACTACACACTACCCGAATAAACACCCTTGCCATCATGTACACACACACACACACACACGCACACTCTCTCTCTGTCTCTCTCTCTCTCTCTCTCTCCCACACACACACACACTACCTGAATAGACATCCTTGTCGTCACACACACGTGCGCGCGCACACACACACGTACACTGCCTGAATAAACATCCTAAACATCATGGACACACACACACACACGCACACGCACACGCACACACACACACTACCCGAGTGAATACCTTTGTCGTCATGCACGCACACACACTACCCGAATAAACACCCTTGTCATCATGCATACACACTCTGCCCGAATATAATACCATGTCACCCGAACATACCATCCCAATAAACAACTACACACACGCGCACATGTACTACATGTACCCATAACCCAAATAAACACCCGAACAGTCATCTCCTTTTCTATCAGTCGACACCGTGAAGGTCATATAAGCGACTATGCCTGTAAGAGGCGACTAACGGGATCGGGTGGGATCGGGTGGGATTTGGTTGACACATGTCATAGGTTCCCAGTTGCGCACATATGGATGTTCAAGCTGTTGATCACTGGATTGGCTTGTCCATTATTGTTTTGTATTGTCGATTATTTACATACTGTCGCCATATAGCTGGACTATCGCTGAGTACGGCGTAAAACTAAACTCATGATCACTCTCTCACTCTGCAAGCTGTATACTCTACACTCTACATTTATAGCATACACTTATCACAGAAGACGATTGGGACCACCTAATAACAGACACTATTCACCTGTAATCGTGAGTGAGTTTAGTTTTACGCCGCACTCAGCAATATTCAAGCTATATGGCGGCGGTCTGTAAATAATCAAGTCTGGACCAGACAATCCAGTGAACAACAACATGAGCATCGATCTACACAATTGGGAACCGATGACATGTGTCAACCAAGCCAGTGAGTCTGACCACCCGATCCCGTTAGTCGCTTCTTACAAGCATGGGTTGCAAAATATTCTAACAAGCCAGTGATCAACAACATGAGCATCGATCTGCACAATTAGGAACCGATGACATGTGTCAACCAAGTCAGCGAGCCTGACCACCCGATCCCAGTTACGACAAGCCTAGTCGCCTTTTATGGCAAGCATGGGTTGCTGAAGGCCTGTTCTACCCCGAGACCTCCTGTAATCGTGCCCCGTTGGGGTATGGGATGCAAGTGGATAAAGCGATCTCCTCAAGCCGACGACCCGGAATCGATTAACCACATGGATAAGCCTAAACTAGGCTACCCTACTCACCCCTAACTTGTTAACCATATTACTGTCAATGGGAACAGAAGACTTCAATGTCACAAATTCCATGATTTTATCCTTAGGCTATCAAGTTAATAATCATAATAATGTTATTAACATTAACATAACCGACGCAATGGTGATTATCATCAATAATAATATCGGTCGTGTGTCCGTCGCAAATAAATAAATGCACTCAAATTCAAGGTTCTATCAAAAAGCAAGATAGACTGTAAAGCCGAACACAAGGAAAACAGTTTCTGCAAAGATGCCTCATTCGTGAACAATTTAGGTCATTTCAGGTACACCGAACATTGTCCTCGAATCGGTTAAAACACGTGGAAACACGGGGAATTTCTCAGTCGGTTCTCGAATGCTACAAATCGCAAAAACGCAGCCGCACGTGCAAGGCAGGTGCATTGAGGAAGTCGTGGGTCGCAACTTGTGGGTTTGTATGGACAAGTTGTATGCTGGTCAGACATGTCCAACTTCGTCGTTGTCGGATTTCTGACGCTGCTTCTGCAGGTAAGTAATAATTAATTCCTTTTTTAATTAATTATTTACATATGAACCGTTAGTTGGTGTGGAGGTTTGAGCCCCAAACTGAATGAGTTCCACCCGTACCCCCACCCCCATCAAAAACAAAAATTACAAACTCAGTTGCATTCCTCACCCTAAATATACATTCAGTAAGCTAGAACAGTTACAAAAGGCAATAAAATGACGTTATTTCAGTGTTAGAATATTACACCGGAGAACGACTCCTTTGGAGCAAATTTACTACGCAAAATGACGGAGGTACAGGCTCTTTCCAGGCTATTTCTGGTGTCCCCTGCCGTGATACTGCTGGAATACCACTTAAAGCGGAGTAAAGCCTTACTGACTCCAACAGAATGCGTACATCATAGTGTATCCTTTCTTGAAAGATGTTTTTGTGCTTCATCTGGACAAAGGTCCAGCGTTCAAACTGAAACATGACGGATGAAGGACGGTGAAACACTTGGTGAATCATTTTTGGAGGACCACTACTCAGTTTTCAGAATTTTGAACTCATCATGAATAAACATGCCAATCGTCAACTGACATTCACCTGTTTTAATGCCGTATATATTGCTGGGGCACCAGTAATTAATGTCCGTCAAGCGAGGGGGACAGGTTCGATTCCCTCGTGGGTACATTACCTACAGTAAATTCCTTATTCCGGGATATTGGTAAAATCCTTGCTCATCTACTGTAGAGTGTTAAACAACACTCGAGCAAAACAGTGAAATATTACTCCGAAGACGTGTAGAATATGCCTTCGGCAACCCATTCTTGCCACAAAAGGCGACTATGCTTGTCTTAAGAGGATCGCGGTGGTCAGGTTCCCCGACATGGTTGAAACATGTCATCGGTTCCCAAATGTGCTGATCGATGCTCATGCTGTTGATCACTGTTTTGTCTGGTCAAGACCGTTATATACAAACCGCTGCCATAAACTGCAATATTCACTCACATTACTCCGAAAAATAACTTATCCAATGTCATTCGTTACCTGTGAGTAGTCGATTGGGATAGTTATGCAACCTTTCCCATTAACGGGGTTTCAGCTAATTATTGTTATGGACAGTATGAACTTTTCCGAGAGCTATCTGCACTAGTCTGTTAACTTGTCCTTTTTTCGATACTGCGTGTCAGTTTCATTTTTCCAGTAGTTCTCCATGGTAAGAATTCCTCGCGTTCCCCCATCCCAAATAACATTTATTTATTAATACATACTAAAATTAACAAAACATAGCACAACAATTACTAGGCTACTCAAAAAATGACTAAAAGCCCCCAAAATAAGTAGAATGTATGGGGTTGAACCATTTAGTATTGCCAATTTATCTGCGGAAGAAAGAGTATCGGGAGAAGGGAAGAAACTCGTTCCGGTCACCAGATAAGGAAGGTGGTCAGACTCGCTGACTTGGTTGACACATGTCATCGGTTCCCAATTGCGCAGATCGATGCTCATGTTGTTGATCACTGGCTTTTTAGATTATTTTGCAACCCATGCTTGTAAGAAGCGACTAACGGGGTCGGGTGGTCAGACTCACTGGCTTGGTTGACACATGTCACCGGTTCCCAATTGTGCAAATCGATGCTCATGTTGATCAGTGGGTTATCTTATCCAGACTAGATTATTTACAGACCGCCGCCATATAACTTGAATATTGCTGAGTGCGGCGTAAAACTAAACTCGCTCGCCCAAAGCGAACTCATTTAACTCATCTTTCCTTCCAGGTCCGACAGTCTCACCTGTTGTATCTCCGATCAGCTAGAATCCTAAATGAAGCTGCAGCTCGAGTAACGTGCTCCGGTTATTCTGTATTGCCTTCCAAACTCATGGTGGCCAAACAGCTCCATCCACTCCAGGGCTCGCTCATCCTGAAGCCCCAATGTGATGGCGGCGCAGATGCCTATAAACCCATCATACCAGTTGGGAAGATCTTCAATGTTTACTACAAGGGGGACCACTCTTTAAGATGCCTTTTCAAGAAGGGTACAGCTTATACACTGGATATTCAAGTTGTTGCATTTGGGTCTGTCGTTGTCGGGACGTTGACAGTCTCCTGCCCGTTAAAAATGGTGACAGCCAAGGTCAATCCTAATCCATTTCCACCGTATAATTTGAATTACAAATCTGGGTCGATGCCGGCCTCAATCGTTGGTATTAAATGCAACTATGACAGTTCCGTGGATTTGACTTTCCTACCCCAAAAAAGGAAGAAAATATTGTTGGTATCGTGTTTCAAGGTCAAGTTCACATATACTGTTGAAACAACTGCAGTAAAATCACGTGCTGTGTTAGACGCTGATCCATTCACGAATTGTGTATTTCGATCCGACATACCGTCTGTCCGAAATGGCGCCACCAAATGGAAAAGAGATGCCAAAACTATTAAAGGTATTGAAGTGTCCATCTTTGATTTTTCAACGTTGGCTTGTGAAGGTACAGGTGTGATCGTCCCTTGCAAACCTCCTCCCCCAACGACAACCACAACTCCTGTTCCAACTACAGAGAAATTTACAACTCAGAAATTCACGACACAGCAATGGACGACGGAAGGTTTTACAACGGAGCCTACGCCTGAAGAAACTACTCCAGGGCCTACTACAACGGAAGACTTTCCCACGGAACCATCAACCACACAAACTACAAGACCAACTACGTCCAAAGCCACAACCCCCAAGGCCACTTCTCCCAAACCCAAACCAACCACTCCCAAGGTCACTTCTCCCAAACCCAAACCAACCACCCCCAAGGTCACTTCTCCCAAACCCAAACCAACCACCCTCAAGGCCACCACTCCCAAGCCAACCGCTCCTAAACCAACCACTCCCAAGGCCACCGCGCCCAAGCCAACCACCCCCAAGGCCACTACGCCCAAGCCAACCACACCCAAACCAACCCCTCCCAAGGCCACCACACCCAAACCAACCACCCTCAAGGTCACTACTCCCAAGCCAACCACCCCCAAACCAACAACGCCCAAGCCAACCACCCCCAAACCAACCACTCCAAAGGCCACCACGCCCAAACCAACCACCCCCAAGGCCACCACTCGCAAACCAACCACTCCCAAACCAACCACCCCCAAGGCGACAACCCCCAAACCAACCACCCCCAAGGCCACCACTCCCAAGCCAACCACCCCCAAGGCCACCACTCCCAAACCAACCACTCCCAAGGCCACCACTCCCAAGCCAACCACCCCCAAACCAACCACGCCCAAACCAACCAGTCCCAAGCCAACCACCCTCAAGGCCACCACTCCCAAGCCAACCACCCCCAAACCAACCACTCCAAAGGCCACCACTCCCAAACCAACCACTCTCAAGGTCACCACTCGCAAACCAACCACTCCCAAACCAACCACCCCCAAGGCCACCTCTCCCAAGCCAACCACACCCAAGGCCACCACTCCCAAACCAACCACCACCAAGGCCACCACTCCCAAACCAACCACCCCCAAGGCGACAACCCCCAAACCAACCACCCTCAAGGCCACCACTCCCAAACCAACCACACCCAAGGCCACCACCCCCAAACCAACCACCCCCAAGGCCACTACTCGCAAACCAACCACCCGCAAACCAACCACCCCCAGGGCCACCACGCCCAAACCAACCACCCTCAAGGCCACTACTCCCAAACCTACCACCCCCAAGGCCACCACCCCCAAGGCCACCACTCCCAAGCCTACCACTCCCAAGCCAACCACCCCCAAGGCCACCACTCCCAAGCCTACCACTCCCAAGCCAACCGCCCCCAAGGCCACCACTCCCAAACCAACCATCCCCAAGGCCACCACTCCCAAACCAACCACACCCAAGGCCACCACTCCCAAACCAACCACACCCAAGGCCACCACTCCCAAACCAACCAGCCCCAAGGCCACCACTCCCAAACCAACCAGCCCCAAGGCCACCACTCCCAAACCTACCACCCCCAAGGCCACCACTCCTAAACCAACCAGCCCCAAGGCCACCACTCCCAAACCAACCACACCAAAGGCCACCACTCCCAAACCAACCAGCCCCAAGGCCACCACTCCTAAACCAACCACCCCCAAGGCCACCACTCCCAAACCAACCACGCCCAAACCAACCACTCCCAAGGCCACCACCCCCAAGGCCACCCCTCCCAAACCAACCACCCCCAAGGCCACCACACCCAAACCAACCACTCCCAAGGCCACCACCCCCAAGGCCACCACTCCTAAACCAACCACCCCCAAGGCCACCACTCCTAAACCAACCACCCCCAAGGCCACAACCCCCAAACCAACCACCCCCAAAGCCACCACTCCCAAACCAACCACCCCCAAGGCCACCACTCCCAAACCAACCACTCCTAAGGCCACCACCCCCAAGGCCACCACCCCCAAGGCCACCCCTCCTAAACCAACCACCCCCAAACCAACCACTCCCAAACCAACCACCCCCAAGGCCACCACTCCCAAACCAACCACACCCAAGGCCACCACCCCCGAACCAACTACCCCCAAACCAACCATGCCGAAGGCCACCCCGCCACCACCCGGTTTTACTCTGAACAAAGCAGCAACATGGATATCCTGTTCTGGTAGTCTGTATGGAGCATCTGCAATATATTTCTCCCAGAATCTCCACCCCCTCCATAAACTCCTTGTACTCAGACCCAGCTGCAGGGGTGGGTCTGACATAAATGCACTTCCTGCATATCGGAATGTGTATTACACAGGAGCGGAAAATAGATGTCTCTTCCGGATCCAAGGACCCCTCTATACAATTCGGTTTGACGTTTTGGCATATGGTACACGCTCCATCGGGCACCTTGATTTCCACTGTATCGCACAACCTCTCTCAGAAACACCAGATAAACCGAGTATATTCCCACCATACCCGCTGCGAATAATCCCCAATCTCATTCAAAACGTTGACATTGACTGCAGTAAGAAGGATTCCATCACCATTCAGCTGCTTCCTCAACGATCGAGTGTCGTCGTTGGTTTGAAATGTCAAGACTCCACCAAAACATTCGTCGTCAATAACAAACCTGTTGACGTGAAGATCTGGAAGAAGGCATCAGACAAACGGTCGAAATGTGTTTTCAGAAATGATGTCGGCATACAACCAGGCGTTAAGACACCAAAACTGAACGTTCCTGTGCATTTTTTCAAACTGGTAGATTTCAGTTATCTGGGCACCGGTAGCATTGAGCCCTGCAATGAAAATCCGGACAAGTTCATCTTGGACGTAAGCTCTCAGTGCGGACGGTCGACGTCAGATGCAGCCTGGGTCACCGGCATAAGTGACGTTGACGCTGACTTCCTAGCTGTTTGCAAGTCTGGAAATGTGTTCAAATTCCACAACGCCAACGGCGATCGCGTCAACTACCGCCTGCCTGTCCACTTCAGTGGTGATGCCTCGTCAAAATGCGTCTTCAACAGGAAAGGAAATTCCCAAGTCTACGTCATCACTGTGAAAGCAAGTTGGGGCGAGGGCAGTAACTTGATCCACAAAAGCAACAGAGAGTACCAGGTACGTAAACACACTTTTTACTGAAAACGACTGAATATCGTCTGTCACGACGGAAAAGGGAAGCATTAGATTGCATCTGTTTTCGGCTCGAACAAAACTGGGTAGCGTGTCTACTAAACGAAATCCAACATTTTGTTCTTAATTTGTTAATTTGTCTTGAGCATCTAAAAGGGTTAGGGCAGCCTAGAGCTTCAGCGTTCCTTGCTCGCTCATCAAGCTGAAGACCTAAGTTCTATTCCCCCATGCAAACTATGCGTAAACATGTCCCCCGCCTTGCTAACAGATTGATAAAAGCATCGTAGAATTCATTTACCTTATGCTTGTAAATGTGATGAACGGGATCATGTGGTCAAAGAAATCTGATCATACTTAGACTCGGCATATTTCACTGTTGTTCAAGGAACCCAGTGATATCCCAAATGCTATTGATTTAGACATGTTTCTTCCTGAATTCCCATGTAACATGTCCAATCTGCTGTGGTACGGATCATAATATGATTTGAATCATTAAACTAACAGAAACAACTAGCTTTCTGTCCAGTCCAAGACACTTCCAAGACTGTTCATTTATACTTTTTTTCATCTTGTACAGTTTATTCAGCAGGTATACAATTGATAATCAACGATTGGTTTCATCTGGTTTCTTCCGTTCGAAGGTGACGTGTGTTTATGGCAGTCGAGGTTCAGACGACACTCGAATCCAAAGTATTTCTGACCGGTTGATCGCCGCAAAGACCATGCAGGAGAACAAGGGCCCAGACAGCGTGTCCACCATTCAGCTGGAGGTTGTGGATGTATTGGGCGCGCCGGTCACCTTCATGCCACAGGGAAGGAAGGTCAAGTTGAGCGCCAAGAGTAAAGGTGAAGGACGCGAACTGGGCATCAGAACGATCGGATGTGACGCCATCGGTAGGTAGTATTAATAATGAAGTGAATTAAGCTAATTATCCCCATGGCCACATCTTCACCAACATTGAGGCAATATTTTTTTGGTCAAAAGGGATCGTGACTCTGACTCAATTTCTATTCCATCATGGGCAATATGTGTGGCGCCCCTTGCAGACGTGATAGTGTCGGAATGTTGATAAAAACGGCGTAAAACTGAACTAGCTTACTCTAATAAAATCCGCATAAATGTCTTCCATTGAAGACTTTGAGTGCATGTAATGGTATTAGTAGACACGTTTACAAACTAATGTCAGAAGTACACAAATAGAGCTTATGGGCATTATTTGACTGGAACGGAACGTCACGCCGGAGACCCGGGTTCGATTCCCCACATGGGTACAATGTGTGAAGCCCATTTTCTGGTGTCCCCGGCCGTGACATTGCTGGAATATTGCTAAAAGCGGCGTAAACCTGAAACTCGCTCATTCACTCACTGGAACGGAACGTGTTTAACAGGCAAGAAAATGTAATTATCAGTAATACGCAAGCGTCACTTCACTAAGTGGCCATGACGTTATGTGACGTAAGTTCAGTGGTCACGAGGGAGGCATGGGAGGATAAACAAACATCCAGGGTACATCAACCCATGGACCCCGAGGGACTAGTGAACAACGTATTTACCTTACCTTTCTTACATATCTTACCGAACACCTCAATGTTAATTTTGCAGACGACACAAAACAGATTTTGCATTCGGAAACATCGGTACTTTCCGTGCATCATGTTATTCGAGATAAAAAAGGTACTTCCACGAGGTACCGAATAAGTTGCCATTGGCAGCGGAGTATATTGAAATGTACCTCGCTTTTAAGTGGAGTGCATTGGCAAAGCGCTTATCTATTATTTTCAATCAGAAAACTTATGTGCGAGGTAAGATAAATAGTGTTCAAACTACAAAAGATAAGTACAGTGATTCAAGTCAAGGTGACTGGCAAAGCATGCAATTATTTTTCCGCATGCTTCGTGATCAAGAATAGGCCACGCGCTATCACGGACCATGTTCTGATTGGCAGCTAACAGAATGAGCGTTCTTTATGTTGTCCTTGTGTTAATTTATGTGAGAAGTCTTTAAGCTGACGTTGACCTATGTTTTACCTTATTCCTTTAAATTCAATATTCCCTGTTTACTGCCTGTGTTATTGCGGTAGAGGTTTTTATTTCTGACGTTAATGACGTCGTTTGAGTGGCAATTGAGTAAACTGTGTAAATGCATTTGGCGCTTTTCTTACCCGAAAAAAAGTCAGTTATTGAAGTTAGGTATGTATTCAACCAGATTCGTGTTTATGTCGACCCGTGAAGGTCCGAATTAGGATGTTAACCTTGAGTAACCTATGCTTGTAAGACGACTAACGGGATCATGCCATCGATTTGCAATTGCATAGGTGGATGCTCATGCTGTTAATCATTGGATTGTCTGGTCCACACTCGATTATTTACAGACCGCTGCCATTCAGCTGAAATATTGAGTGCGGCGTGAAACTAACTCAGTCAATTATGTTTATGTCAAACAGGAACGAAGACAAAGGCCAGGTATGCCGTAATCCGCGCAGGATGTGGGGACGGGCTGATATTCAAGAAGAACGAGGGATTTACAACAAATGGTCTCACAGCCACTAGCCCATACTTCAAGGTCTTCGCCATGCGCGATGACAATTTGGTGAAATTCGAGTGCAATTTTACAATGTGCGCCACCAAATGTGACGGTAGTTCCTGCAGCGTCAGTAGACAACGACGGGATGTTCTGGGAGACAACACCGGCATCGAACATGCATACACAAGGACCATCAGACTATTGTAATTGGGTAGGCCATAAAGGTCGGGAAAGGAACCTGTTCTGTTGAGTCATTATTCCTGGCAGTGGTGGTGGGGCAGCCCAGTGGTTAAACCATTCGCTCGTCAGACCAAAGACCCGGGTTCGATTCCCAACGCGAGTTAAAAAACCGTGAAAATCGGGTTAGAATTGATCTTCAGCAGCCCATGCTTGTCGTAGGAGGCGCCTAACGGGATTGGGTGGTCAGGGTCGCTGACTTGGTTGACACATGTCATCGGTTCCTAATTGCACAGATCGATGCTGATGATCACTGGATTGTCTGGTCCAGACTCAATTTAGACAACCGCCACATAGCTGGAATATTGCTGAGTGCGGCATAAAACTAACCTCACCCACTTAATTCCGTCCCTTAAGTTCGCCAGGAACCTATTTGTATTTCGATATTTTCCCGTTTGCCCGAGAAGGTTTGTAAACACAACACCCGTTCCTCATAATATTGCTAAAATAGTGAGGTAATATTTAACGTCACATTGGCAATATTTCACCTCACCTCACCTCACCTAACTCTTGTAACATTAACACTGCATCATCAAACTTGGTGTAAGTAACTGAAGCTAACTCGTCACTTGTGAAATCATTTACTGAAGTCCCTTCTGGGTAAGAAAGATGGTGTATTAGCCTAAACTCCCCAGCCTCTTTTTTAGGCACCACCCCTAGGGGAGATATTTTCAAATTAGGCAGAGGTGCTGCAGACAAAGGGCCTAGCATTCTACCGCTACTTACCTCCTTTATCAATTTTGCCCTCACTACCTCAACATGCTCTTTCCTAGATTTAAGATTTTTAGAGCTTGAGGCCACCCGTGGACCAGTATACTCCAAACTAAAGCCAAAAGTAAAGCCCTGCACTAGTTGTAGTTTGCTCTCAACATCAAGGTAATTTGGGATATACTCACATAACTTTACCAAGTGAATTGGGGACTTACCCTTTGAAGGCAGCTCAACTACTTTAGTTGTTTGGCTTGCCCGAAACTGTAGATCATAGGTTCGTCACCCTAATCCTCTGGCCCTACGTGACGCTAACCTGACACTGCTCATATATTTCAGCAGCTCCTGGTGTTTTTCTGGAAAACACTCCAGATAGATACTTGTAAATATCAAGAATGCATTAGTCCATTGCTCAATTGTTTCAATCTTGTTAATAGGCCTTTTCTTAACCAGTCCAATTGACCCACAAGCACTTAAAGCAAACCCCACCTATGTATCCTCCCAATCTGGAATGTCAATTTTCAGCAATATCCCAAACTCAACAAACTCCCCATTGTGAATTTTATCCCTAACCCCTTGAGGGATCAGTGAACCGAGTGAAACTGGGTAGCTGCGCTTGGAATGATGGGAGTGGCACAAACATCGGCAATTTGATTAAACTCAACTGGTAACTCTGTCATTGTGAAACAAATCTGCGTTCATCTCATTTGGACTCGCACTGGCATCTGCTGAGACAGCATTTGACCAATTTACCCTGTGGGGAACCGACGTAGGTGCTGCCTGCATATTGCTTGCTTGACCTTCAGACAGGGAAGGCGAACTTACCACGCGGGGTACCGCCGTGGCCGTTTGAGAACAATTACACTTAGAATTACAAGGATTCGACTTCCCTCTGGATTCGTTTTCATCCCATTTATCGATACTGTCTGCATTTTTAGCATTAGATTTCGCTTTACCTTTACGCCCTTCTTGTGCATCCGCCGTTGTAGCGATACTCGTCGCTTGACCTTCAGTCGCTCTTGTCTGACGGCTCGGTCCGACGCCTTTTCGCGCCCGCCTTCCTAGTTTTTACGCTCCTCGTTGAGTGCGCTCGCCCCGGTGTCGCCCCTCTTCCTTGCATGATCAGATAGTATTTAGATATTTGCTTAAATATTTCACTGCACCTGGCGTTGACTCTTTCGCTGGTACCATGTGCTAAGTGAAAGAACCTTGGTGTTATCTGCCCTTGCCCATTACATCGACACGTCCTGACCCGTGAAGGTCCCGGGGTAGAATAGGCCTTCAGCAACCCATGCTTGCCATAACAGGCGACTATGCTTGTCGTAAGAGGCGACTAACGGGATCGGGTGGTCAGGCTTGCTGACTTGGTTGACACATGTCATCGGATCCCAATTGCGCAGATCGATGCTCATGTTGTTGATCACTGGATTGTCTGGTCCCGACTCAATTATTTTACAGACCGCCGCCATATAGCTGTAATATTGCTGAGTGTGGCGTAAAACTAAACTCACTCACTCACGTTAACGTCCTAACGCGAGTTTCTACTGATTACCTAGAGCTATAAGAGTTATCTCCCCTTAATCATACAGCTCAGAGATTTGGCAGCTCAAAGTCGATAAGAGAATTTATCCCTTAATTGGATAAATTTTATTGTGTGCTATTTTGGGAATACGCTGTTCGTGTATATGAAGAAGTTTGAACCAGTATTTTAAACATCTACTTGGGGAATTTATATATAAGGGGTATCTACCACATTCACCATATACCATGCAATTTGGTGTTGAAGACCCAACACTAAGAATGTTTCTTACATCCTAATAAATGAACCTTCTCCAAACATTCATACCACTGGAATCCCCATACCTCTGAGCCGCATGATAAAATTGGTTGTATCTGGGTATCAAAGAGTTTACAGAATATATTATGGTGGCTTGGTTCCAACTTTATGAACAATTGACATTACACTCACTATGGCTTTCTTTGCACGCAATGATAAATCCTTGGTGCATTTGTTCAAGTTCATGACCCGTGATGGTCCCGGGGTAGAATAGGAATTCAGCAACCCATGCTTACCATAACAGGCGACTGTGCTTGTCGTAGGAGGCGACTAACGGGATCGGGTGGTCAGGCTCGCTGACTTGGTTGGCATATGTCATCGGTTCCCAATTGCGCAGATCGATGCTCATGTTGTTGATCACTTCATTGTCTGGTCCAGACTCGATTATTTACAGACCGCTGCCATATAGCTGTAATATTGCTGAGTGCAGCGTAAACCAAAACTCACTCACACTCACTGTTCAAGTTCATAGTATGTGATAACCAGATTCCTAAATACGAATAATTATCCACAACATTGACAACTGACCATTAAATACCCATCTTTCTTTGAACTCTATTAGACCACCTTTCCTAAAGATAACAATTTTAATTTGATCTAGATTTACAGAGATAATTTCCATTCATTTGTGTTTGCATTTATAATAGTTGCCTTTGGAGACCAGCCACAGTATGTGATCTAAAATGACAATGTCTGCAAACACTCACATCAGAACTTCTATTAGATCTGGAAATATTTGGATGCCATGTTTACCATTTGAAGCTATTTCAAGATATATTTCATTAATGAAATGTGAAAATAAGATAGGACTCAAAATACAGCCTTGTCTTAAACCCAAAGGGCAATCAAAGAGACCTATCACACTTCCCCCTTCAACGAACTCATGATCTCACATTACAGTATATTGCTTTTATAATACCAAATAAACTTAAGGCGGTCAACTGAATCAAAAGCTTTTTTGAAATCTACAAATGCTGCAAACAATTTATCCTTTCGTCGTGACAACGCCTTTTGGATAAGTGCATAAAGAGTAAACATATGATCTGATGTAGAATAATTCTTTCTAAAGCCTGCTTGGAATTCAGGACTTTTACCATGCATGTTTACCCATTTAGAAATTCTATTATCTACTATTGATGTAAACACTTTTTCTAGTATGCTCATCAATGAAATACCCCTGTAGTTATCTGGGTCATTACGGTCACCGTTTTTATTCAGAGGAATTATTATGGAACTTGACCAGCTGTTGGGGAAAACCCCCATTTCAAATAAAGCATTTGCATAGCAAAGGCATAACTGCAAATCTGGAACACTTCAGCATTTCAATAATTATATCATCTGGGCCTGCTGCTTTCCCCCTTTTTAGGTGATCTGCTGCATCAAACATTTCGCCTTCAACAGTAGGTGAATCTAGAACAGGTTAATCAACATCAGTATAGCATTCAGTAAAATCATTTTGCATGTCATCAATTTCTGTGTCTAATATTGTTTCATTTGAGAAAACCTTCTTAAAATGACTAAGCCACTGTGTTTTGGATATGTTGTCTTTAGCATGGGCTCCATATTTCAGGGATCCTATTTCTTCCCAAAATGATGACGTGTTGCTCATAGAAGTTACCAGAAGTTTAAGCATACGCAAATCGACTTTGAATTTCCGACAAGAATTCTTATATTTGTTTCTACTTTCACAAAATGTCTTCCGGTCAAGACTGATAAGAGTTACCCTAAATCTTCGCAGTGCCTAGCGGGCGTTTCGTCTTGCAGTCCGTCATTCAATATTAAGCGGGGAGATTTTATCAGTGTTACATTTTAGTTCTTTTCTCATACAAGATGATGAATGCAGCATTATTTGAACAAAATCTTCAATGTTATCATCAAGTTTAGAGAAGAGTATTTGTGTAATAGACGTTATTCCTTCTTGCAGCTTACTCAAATAAATGTCAGATAATCCGTTATTCCATATTAATTTCTCCATAGTGACGCCCTTAGGTGTTAACTTGTTAATTCTTCGATACATATTTTGGAATGTACAAGTCAATTCTAGAGGTAAGTGATCAGATTCCAGACGATCGCCAATATTCAACATGTTAATATATTCGAAGAAGTCTGGAGAACATATGAAGTAAGCATTAACGCTAGCACCTTGATTACCACTATAGGTAAATTCTCCCCGCGTATCTCCATACACTCTCCCGATGACAATAAACAGTTGGAATGTATACAACATATCTAACAACTACTGTCCATTTGTTAATAATTGTATCATGAGATTTCCGATCTCCAGCTGATATGCTTTCATCATCAGGAAATACACAGCTTCTATAAGCATCATCATTTTGTAAATCGGCTAGAGGATTATTCGATTCACGAGCATTCAAATCTCCACATACCACTGTCATAGAATCTCTAAAATTCGACTGATTATCTAACAAAAACTCTTCCATCTGCGCAATAGTACAGTCTGTGCTCACGTGGTTATAGTACGGCGAGCCAGTTGGTGGTATGTGCGTACATATCAAGTTGACACTATCGGTTTTAAGTAACACTTTTGATATGTTCAAGCACAGGAGGTTGTGAACCTCTGATTCAATCATGATACCGAATTTATTTACTGAATGATGGACACATACATACACACCGTCGGATAGCCGTAGTCTTTATTGCTGGGCTGTGATAAGTATCATAATCACCTAACCAGTCTTTGACAAAAGTTTCCACAATATATTATTTGGAACTGCTTTAAGTACGAAATAAAATCACTGTCAGGAATTTTGTTTCGTAATCCGTTAATGTTCCAACAAAGGAAAACAAATGTTTCATCGGGGCAGTCAACATTTAATGTAGCACCTGTGTCATCCTTGTTCGGTCCGTGTGGGGTAATGTCCGGGCCTCGGCCAGTTCCCTAGCTTATCGACACATTTGCGCCTGATTTTTACAAAGGAACATTTTGGTAATGATCGCCGGTCCCCTGACGTTTTAGTTCCAGACATCGACGTAGTTCGTGTTGTTTCTAGTGTGCGAGGCTTGGTCATCAACCGTCAAACTTTGAAGTACCCAAACGTGTTGGTTCCTTTGAGCGCCATGCACCTATTGACGTTGACATGACGTAAGATCGCTCGAAATTCCAAGACCTCTTTCCTTGAATATGGGTCTCGCTTTCAAGGCACGAACTTTTTCGTCAGCCGTAACATAGCAATCATTTAGCGAGGTCGTTTGACATTTTCACGTTTAACGCCAAGTCTATGAGCACGCATGATATATCCCAATTGCGTAGATCGATGCTCGAGTCAGCCACTGGATTGTCTGGCCCAGACTCGATCATTTACAAACGACTTCCCATATAGCGGGAACACTACTGAGACCGACAATAAAAAAAACAATTACAAAAAAAATGGCGGCATGTTTCGATCAAATTGGAAATTAACATTTGGTATGCATATTATAGGCTTACTTAAACCGTATGTGTTTTTGTGTCCGGATAAGGCAATTTCAAACTGTAACAACAATCGCGATGACACGCCATTACCACAATGTTCGTAGGCAAAACGTGACCTGCTAGATTTCGTAATGTTGCTCAATGCAGTCTATGCAAAAAGTTAGAAGAAATCAATACATCAGCCGCAGTAGTTCAGAACAAATCTCAAACTGTTTTCTGCACTGTGATGAAACGATTGTAAATCGAAAATTGTATTGCTTTGAAAACTAGTCATGCATCAACATGCACTTCATCTATTCGGGGCGGTGGGGTAACCTTGTGGTTAGTGTTCGCTCGTTACGCCGAAGACTCGGGTCCGGTTACCCATATGGGTATAATTTGTGAATTCCATTTCTGGTATCCCCCGTCGAGATGGTGCTGGAATAGTGCTAAAAGCGGCGAAAAGCCATACTCACTCACTCTTTCGCGACCTGTTTACAAGGTGTGTCAGAAATACGTGTACAGATGGCTCCACTGAAATGTGTCCAAACGCATTCATTAGGGTGGATGCGGTAGACTAGTAGTTAAAGGGTATCCTATGTGAGTACAATGTCTGAATAATGTGTCCCCCCTCGAAATACAGTTGAAACTGTCTAACCCGGCACTCACTGGGACTGAAGACAAAGTTTAGACAAAGTGCTGGATTGTAGAGTTGATGGTAAATGTTCAAGCCATGGATGAGGCTGAGATTGTATGCCGGCGTTGACGACTTGCCGGATTGGACAGATGCTGGTTTGGACAGATTCCACTGTATTGCTTAAATTAGCGTAAAACCACACTCACTCGCTCACTCTTCAAGGTGAAAATTCACGATCTTGCATTTTAATAACATTTTGGTGCATTTTTTACTCCTTTCCTGACATGGCTGTAAAGAGTTCTGACACAATAAGGATGTAATAACAAGCAAACAAAAATGGTTAGAAAGCAAAACTTTGAAACAGTTAATTTAACACTAATAATTACAGAGCAAGGAAAAGAGATATATACTGAACAGCTAAAGAAACTCGTGTTTCGAAAAAATGAAATCTCATAAGTTAGCGTTCATGTTTCTGTTCAGGCTTCTATTTAATAGTTGGCATTAAGTCTCTTTTTGCTGTTCAGTATATGACTACTTTAGATCATCAAATCACCCATAATCATGCATCATAAACAGGCTCCATACAGTTCTACGAATTCATGAGAATAGTTATAACATACAGTTATAACGTACAGTAAAGTTCACGGACACGCTTACAACGAATTGCCGGTTACAACGAACAAATTCAGAAGTCCCGACTGCTTTCCTATATGTTGTTATGAATTAACTACCGTATACACCGAACACTGATAGTACGAATTATCTGTACGAACAGCTGATCCGAATCCACTCGCGTGTCATCTCACGTGTCACCAATTAGCTTGTGAAAACAAGCAGGCTTCCTCACAGGGGATCAAGGGGATAACAAAATAAACTTACCTCTGAAATGTTGTCATTTATTTAATCTTGTGAATCTTGTTGACATTGTCAAGGCATAAATAGCGATCTGGGAAGTCTTTCTTTCAAGTCACCATGGAAGGGCTTGTCACGGAAACGTAAAACTCTAGCTCTTGACACAAAATACCAAATCATCCAAGCTGTAGATGCAGGCGGTAAATCCAAGACTGACATGACAGCAGACTTGGACATACAGATTTCAAGGCTAATCAGTCGTGGTTAGAGAGATTTAAGAAGCGACGAGGGATATGTTTGTTAAAATATTTTTCGCATTTCCCACAACATATTCTCAGCCATGTAAAATGTTAAATCGACCAAAAAGACAATAACCAAAAGCAAGAAATTTTCGATTCCGACATTTACGATTCCGACACTGTGGTAAGCATGCAAACAGTGATGTAAATCATGCTCGTAAACGGTGAGCTTATCCTACACTGCCTGTGACAGCTGCACAAACACGTGCAAAGGCAGGTTAATTGGTCAAGTGAATATAATGATTGTAGTTCAAAATTGTCCTTCTGTAAGCTGACGACTCAAGTGTCATAGTCCTGATCAAATCTGAGTTATTACTTCAACTTACAACAGGTGAAACTAATTTCGGGTGTCTCTCGTAGTGATTATCAGTGTGAAATTTGACAATCCGTCTTACCAACTTACATTACAGCATTACATTACCTGTCATGACCTTAAGGCGAATATCATCGTTATTCACACATCTATATACACCAGCTCCTGTTGTGCAGCAGCTGAGTGATTTTAAAGCATTCAATCTGTACACAGGTCAAGGTTGCATTTGCTGCATTCACACTCTGTCTTACGTCCATTTCGGGTGCTCCAACCGTGAGTCCGACCTTCTCTGTGGCCAGGTTCCTCTCTCTCTCTTTCCAACAGATGGACTACGCGGACATTGAGACTAGCACAAGGAAGCTGATTTCCGAAAAACAATCTCTTTTCAGAACTTCTACCGAAAACAGCTTGACGTAGTCTTACGTTACTGTCATCCATCACTGATGAATTGTCACCTTCGCGACTTTCCTGGGATGAAGCATGCAAAATTTGTTGGGCGCGCAATTATATATTATATTTTTCCAATATGGCCACGGTGGACAGAGTATTAATCACCTTGGCCAACAACACTGCGAGGAGACTTTGAAGATCCAACGGGTGAGTCCTAAAAAGCGATACCTACTTCACGATGCGTTAAGTGTATTCAAGTAATTAATACAGTAAAAGAGTGAAACAAGTTAACGTTGTAGCAATCATTGCTAAGCTGATAGCTGTAAAACAGACTCTGTTCAGAGCCTCTGCTGACGACGTCCTTTCGTAACATCTTCCTTTACGCTCATCGTGGATTGAATTGCCGTCATCAATCCCTTCCTGGGATGAAGCAGACGACAGCCGATGGGCACGCATCTCAGCGTGATACGTTTTCAAGATGGCGACGGTTGACAAAATTGTAATGACCTTCAACAACAACATAGTGAGGAGATAGACTTTGAATATAGACAGGGAGTCGAGTGAGTAGGGTAGGTCTTCGTTGATATCTGTCAGGATGAGAGCATAGGACAAAAACACGGAGATACAAAGTGAGATCTTCTCCCCCGATTCTGGAGGCAGGAGAAACACGCCGAGATTGAGAATCGACAACATGAACACAGGTAACAAGCTACTGATTACAATTTGTAAAGGCTTCCTCTGGAAGGTAAACGTAAACCAAATTTCGCTCTGAGAGTTTTCCCCGAAGGTATGAATTTCTGTTTTCATACTCTTTTCAGTTTCTCTCCATTCTCCATGACTTTCAAACAGTTTGTAGTCTGAATTCACGAACAGACCTTGGACAAACACTTCTTTGCTACTGGATATCCATTGAATAAGGCGTATGGTACATGTTTGTCTATCTAGAGGAAACTTGCTCATGTCTATGGAACATTTTGTAATCTGTCTCATCGTCCGATACCAACTGACGAATCCTGTGTTTTCGACAGACACAATTCCTTCTGTATCTGACAGTAAACCGAAATCCTCAACGGTGTTAGACACAGCTAGATCTGGTTTCCAGACATGGTCCAGGGGCATGACAAGTCTCCCAACGTTGACATGGTCTGAAATGTTCCACACGAGCAATTCATCGTACCACTTAATGTGGAAAGTCCCAAACGAAGTTAACGTTTCCTTTGCTTCATTAACCTTTTCCACAGAAAACAAGCAAAAACCCACTGACACGTTTGTAGCCGTCTCAGGGTCTTTGACTGGTCTAATATATGCATTGTAGCCTTCTGTGACTGTTTTGTGTAAATTGTACAGAGGCAAGAACTCAGTTCTACACATACTGCCAAGGGGATATAGCAGAACTAGGAGATTCAGAAACATGGCGGTCAGTCGTCAATCGGTGTACTTCTAGTACCTCTTGCTGTTTCCTGCCTTACTATGAACAGTGGTGATACTAAAATATAGATATATGCTGTACTGTCATGTTTGATATATTTGTCATGGTCTCCCGTATTGTGGGAGTATTTGCTTTGTGCTGGTAGAGGTATTCATTGACAGGATGGCACTGTCACTGAAGGGTCGAACTGTTCCATCTCTAGGGAACTGCCATACTACATTGAACCATTAGTTCCCATAGTGACTGTCTAACTAGCTAGAATCACACTCGTCATAGATTGCTCCAAAGCATAGTCTCACCTCATGTTTACTACCTAAGCACGGCGACCTGAAGACACAACAAAATATATATACCACGATGTGATGTTTTGTGTATATAATACTGTTTTCCTTCATCAGTGAAATAGATGTCTTGCGCTCACTACTATCGTTAGTCAGTTGAAGGATAGGTTCACTTTTCAACACGGCCCTTAAAAGGTACAGGAATTCACCGACCGAGCTATTTGTATCCACAGTGTCTGGATTATCTACTTTATTGGACAAGTCCTTTGCAATTTCAAAAATTACTTGATGAAAAATATATCATGATGTGTGTAAAGGATCCAACCGCTTTACATGTGTGTTGCAAGTATGTTCACTGTTGAAAAAGGCTCTAACTAGGAGTGGTAATTGCGCTGAGTGGTAATTGTGTTATGCTTTGAATAATGCATCCCATGCATTGCGTTATCAGACTTTTTAACGGAGCGCTGGGTGGGTCGTCATATCGATGTGACTGACATTTGTTACGTGGAGTGGAATAACTTCAGTTACTTTCATGAGAAACTTGAGCTTGCAATACGTTAAACGCATAATTTATAATATTCAGAAATGGGATATTTTCACTGCAGTAACAGAAATCGCATCTTTGATTGTTATTGAACCATAACAGGGCATCGCTATACCTAAGTATTTTAGATTCTAACTTGTTTGGATTTTGATTAAGTATGTGATTACGTGACTTCAAATTTAAAATGCAGACTATTGGTCGTCAGTCTGAAGGTAGAATACTTGGCACCATTGGTAATGTATGGAACCATTTACACCATCACTTCAGGTACTGATGATTGTACTCAAATTTAGCCATCAGTCAAAATAAGAAATGTCCTTACGTTAAATAAGTAGATACAAAAATACCTACATGGAATAACAGGACGGTGGGGTAGTCTAGTGGGTAAAGCGTTCACTCGTCACGCCGAAGACCCGGGTTCGATTCCCCACATGGGTACAACGTATGAAGCCCATTTTCTGGTGTCCCCCGCCGTGATATTACTGGAATATTGATACAAAACTCACTCACTCACTGGAGATTTATGTTGGCATCTAAATGGGAAAATAGACACTGCATCTTGTTTATTAATTATATAAATGATCATCGATAGTTCCCTTTGTCGGAAACTATAGCTCGTTGGTTTCCAACCACCACACTGTCGATACCTTATGATACGTTGCATGCTATTGCAAACGAAGCTTCTGTCTATGTGAAATCTGTCTATGTGAAATATCGGTTTAATCACGTACAGTTGTAGGTATTAGGGCATCATCCAACGGCGAAGGAAATTTCCCTTATGTCCACATGTCAAACATAATTATTTAAAAGCGTTTCCAAACATGATTCCTGAGTTGATAATGGACGTCATCAGCTCCCCTGGCAGTGTCGTGTGTGTTTTTCAAGAGGAGCATGGAGATCATGAACAGACAATATTGCCTTGTATATGTCCCCATTATCCAACTGTAAATTGATTAGATACATTTTCATTTTGTTGGTTTTTCTTTTCTTTTTAAGCTGGACGATTAGATGGAGAAGAATGTTTCACAAGTATATTAGGAACCTCAGACTTTTTACAATCGTCGGGAAACCATAGATTTCGAAAAGTGTGGAATTGCAGGAATTTTCGGAATAAACCCGTCAGCTATGCCACCGAGGTCGTCAGAAAAACATTGCATGGCATCAGAAACATCAAGTTCAGGTTAAATATTTTACAAGACAGCACTTCATTTCAAGGCCAGTTACCTTCTTTAAATTCCATCTGGGCATTAGTTGGGTTCACAGGTGTTAGTACTGTATTGAATATGTACATGAGTCGTTATTATATATGCACAAATGATTGTCAGTAAAGGGCTCCTGCAGAATTTTATCTTTAGTGTTTGTAGTTGTACCACCCCAGGGTAGGCAGTGGTCATATAAATTGCCAGGGTTCATCATAAAGTTGCAAAACAATCTACTGAGAGAATATAGAAAGGTGGGTGTATGGAGATAATGTGATGGCAACGTACAAAGTAAGTCGCACAGAAATAGCTTGAGACCAGTATCGTATACAGGGCTATGGATAGAATTCTGCTTAACCAGGGTGGTAGGATGGTGACAATACCCTCTCTCGTTGGGGGATTACTCGTTTACGGACACAAGTGATTCAATCTTGTTACCAGGGTGGTAGGATGGTGACAATACCCTCTCTCGTTGGGGGATTGCTCGTTTTCGGACACAAGTGATTCAATCTTGTTACCAGGGTGGTAGGATGGTGACAATACCCTCTCTCGTTGGGGGATTACTCGTTTACGGACACAAGTGATTCAATCTTGTTACCAGGGTGGTAGGATGGTGACAATACCCTCTCTCGTTGGGGGATTGCTCGTTTTCGGACACAAGTGATTCAATCTTGTTACCAGGGTGGTAGGATGGTGACAATACCCTCTCTCGTTGGGGGATTACTCGTTTTCGGACACAAGTGATTCAATCTTATTACCAGGGTGGTAGGATGGTGACAATACCCTCTCTCGTTGGGGGATTACTCGTTTTCGGACACAAGTGATTCAATCTTGTTACCAGGTGGTAGCTATAGGATGGTGACAATACCCTCTCTCGTTGGGGGATTACTCGTTTACGGACACAAGTGATTCAATCTTGTTACCAGGGTGGTAGGATGGTGACAATACCCTCTCTCGTTGGGGGATTACTCGTTTACGGACACAAGTGATTCAACCTTGTTACCAGGGTGGTAGGATGGTGACAATACCCTCTCTCGTTGGGGGATTACTCGTTTACGGACACAAGTGATTCAATCTTGTTGAAAACACTAATCGTATTCGTTTTCTGATAATTTTGGGGCTGTGCCACTTTGCATTTTCGACAAATCTGGTTAACGTGGCTGGAGACTGTGGTTGACCGTGGAGGTGAGTTATGATCTTATCACTCTGATTTGATTTGGGACGTGCCAGGACGTGTCTATGAAGTAAACCAACATGCTCCTCATGGTCCTGGATCTATTATGTACACTTTGTGACGGGACTACACCACCGCTCCTATGCAAAGCCTCACCCAACAATGAACATGACGTGTAATCCCCTTCCCTGATGTCATTTTGCACATTCCGTAATGACAGCTTCCAACGAATGAGTTCCTATCTTGGAAAAGGACGACTGGTTTTAACCGTAAAGAACACTATGGACACACATAGACCGGCACATAGTCTGGCACTTTGGCCAATACCATGGCACGTATTTTCTTATCGATGTGTTGCCTCTTGTCGATGTATACTACCGACAAAAAATAAGGGAACCAAGAAATTGAATATAGATGACTTTGACTGTGACAGGGTCCGTTATCGTGGCGTATCTCCCAAACGCAACATCCAATGACAATGGAATTTCACATAATGCATGCCCAGCACGTGCTACACGTGCATACAGAAGTTAACTCATGTAAATGTACTGGAGAAGTCGCAATCACTAATGCAATAGAGATTGACACTTACTGACAGAAATGCCTCCGAGGCACGGTCGATATAGAGGTGGTACTGTCATGGTGTGGGGTGGGTTTAAACATGACAGGCGATCAGATTTGGTCATCATTAACGCAGCCATGACTGGTCAGCGATACGTTGACCAAATATTGCGTCCTGTTGTGGCTCCATTGGCTAGAGTTATCGGCCGAAATTTTGTATTCCAAGATGATAATGCCAGACCACATCGGACCCGAATTGTCTCCGCTTATCTCCGACAAGAAGGTATCCAGACATTGGACTGGCCCTCTAAGTCCCCAGACCTGTCCCCAGTTGAACATCTCTGGGACGTTCTTGGTCGAAGGGTGTACGCCAGGGACCCAGGACCCGCCAACCTGGCCCAGCTTGGTGCAGCTCTCCAAGAGGAATGGCGGGCAATATCACGGGCAACCATCCGGAAATTGATTAACAGCATGCCATCAAGGTGCCGTGAATGTGTTGCCCAACATGGTGGACACATCAGATATTGAACTTGACGCCTAAAATTGATTTAGTGGATATTGAAAGCAGTTTCAAATTCGCTATTATTTCATTAGTTCCCTTATTTCTTGTCGGTAGTATATTTGAATGTTTAAGAACATGTGTTTGGAAGCCTGTTAGACGGCCCGTGGTCCCTTCTATGTTAGCCTTGGTTTCGAAGGACGGTTTAAAGATGACTGAGGTCAGACTAGAACCATTGCCGGACATTGACATGCCTCGGTTTTTCTACCAAGGTCCCAAAGTGTGCACTTTCCATGCACAGTCATTCATATGCTAACACCAGTCTGTTCAATGCTCCAAATCATGATCCTGTAAAGCCAAACAATCGCGTCATGTATTTCGATACGAACAACTTGTATGGATGAGTTATGTTACAGTCAGGATTTGAATAGATGTCCCAATGGGTTTTTTGACGATGTCAAAGGAAGTTACATTTAATAATTGACATGACCTATCGAAAGGTACTTCACAGTGAGTACACTTTAAATAGTGTTCGAGAAACTGATAGTGACGATCTACGTCAGCTTTGATATTCTAGACTTTTCGAACCTTTTAATATATGACTTCAAGCAGCATCAACCCATATTATCCCACCCAACACTCATGTTACTCCGCTGCCAACAAAACGGTCTTAGGATAGATGGACCAGGAAACACAAGGCAACCCTTTACAAGATTGGAAAGGACTCTAATCGAACATCAATTCCCTGATCTACAAAGAACATGGCAAACTTGTAGAAAAGAAAGCAGCCGAGGGTGTTGAAAAGAATGTCATCAATCATCTCACCCAATACGAGTATTACAAGCATTGTCTCTTTGACAGAACTTAAAAAATCACCCATTACTTGTATATCATACAAGTCTCCTAAATCAACACACTAGGATGTTATAACTTTGTGACAAATCTCGCTTGTGGGCAGTGGTTATGGGTGAAGATAGAACGGGACAAGCTTAGCAAACACCTGCTGTCAGAACTGATTTTCATTGGCGCATTCACGTGATGGTTATTGCTGTTTAGCATTTTTTTGTAATTGATTGTATTATCGACACTGGGATTGAGACTTTAAATAGCAATCTTAACAAAATGGCTTTAGGTTTGACATAAGGCAACCAAGATCTTTTAGATGGTTGATGGCATAAATTGTACACCAAGAAATTGTGAACACTTGTGGAGACTTGTTGAGTGAAAACATCACGAACTGTTTTTGTCTTTAAGTTCGTATGATCATTAACACCTGCTTTGATTCGCTACAAATCTTGAAATGGGTTCTGTTAAATCGATCGTAAAATCTTGATTTATTATTCAGTAGCCTTTCATACCCGTGACTTGACATCAAACCGTTGTGACCGACCTGAATGTATTCTTCAACATGTGTTGTGAGTGAGTGAGTTTAGTTTTATATTCCAGCCTAATGGCTGAGGTCTGAAAATAATGGACAAGACAATCCAGTGAGACATGTACATCGATCTGCGCAACTGGGAACCGATGACATGTGTCAACCAAGTCAGAGAGCCTGACAACCCGATCCCGTTAGTCGCCTCTTATGACAAGCACAGTCGCCCTTTAAGGCAAGCACGGGTTTCTGAAGACCTATTCTACCCCGGGACCTTCACGGGTCACATGTGTTGTTACAATTGAATCGAGTAGTGATTGATTTATTGAAATAGATATGCATTGTGAAACGGAATGTGCAGTCAATTTAGTGCTTTTTCAAAGTTGTTTATAAATCAAAAACTGATTAACAATCGTAAGATAGCGGCGGTTTTAACTCGTTGAAAACATCACCTGTAATACTGCTGTATGCAATAGCTGAACACTGGACCAGGAGAACTTTATTACCACATACACTTATGTATATATTTAAAATAAATTGCATAAGCTTTGGCGAATGATCAGGCCATCATGATCCACCATCAGGCCCATGGTGCTTCTTTGTTTGGACCCTAGTGGGCTCGCCCTTTAAGCCAAAGACTCGGGTTTGATGCTCAACATGGTTACAATGCATAAAGCCCATTTCTGGTGTCCCTCGCCAAGATATTGCTGCAATAAAATCTAAAAGTGGCGTAAATCTAAATGCTCTATAAAATAACTCAATTCCCTTTTCATAGTTTTGCCAGATATTGTTGTGATCCATTGCTGACAAACAGTGGAACAATATCATATGGATTCAAACGTGTATTTGGGAAAGATGAAAATGGGGGAAATCAATATATGATTCCAACTTTTTTCTTGTTATTATTAATATAATCTCTCGATATCAGAGATTTCCGTGCTCTGAAACCTATGACATGTACAACTACACACACTTGGTTCACGTATGTGGTTGTCATATCACATTAGCACAAGAACTATAGACGTTAATGTTCCTGCTATCATTGTCAAGCTGACAACAAAACAAACTCTATGCAGAGCATCTGCTGACAGTTTCCTTTCGGAACATTTTCCATTACGCTCACCAAGCATTGAACTATTCCCCTCACGCCTTTCTTGGGATGAATCACACAAAAGCTGATGAGCGTGCATCTCGGTGTGATATCTCTTCAAGATGGCGGCAGTGGAAATAGTAGTAATCATCTTGACCAACAACATTATGAGAAGTCAGACTTCAAAGACAGCAAGGGAGTTGTGAATAAGGTAGATCTTCATTGATATCTGTCAGGATGAGGGCATAGGACAAGAACACGGAGATACACCGTGAGATCTGATTCTGGAGGAAGAAGAAACACGCCCAGATTGAGAACCGACAGGAAATAAGTTTTGATATCAACTGAATAACACCCTGGCTGCACTTCCGTGTGTCTATTGAAAATTTGCTCATGTCCATGGAACATCTAGTAATCTGTCTGATTGTCCGGTACCAACTGACAAATCCTGTGCTGGTGACCGACACAAGTCCTTGTGTTTCTGAATGGAAGCCCTCAACTGTCTTGGTCACACCTAGATCTGACTTCCACACATGGTCTACTGGCATGATGATTCTCCTAATATTGGCATGGTCTGAAATGTTCACCACGAACAATTCATCTTACCACTTGATGCTGAAAGTTCCAAACGTGGTTAAAGCTTCACTGGCTTCAATAACCCCCTCTACCGAAAACAACGTAAAGTCCACCGTCACGTCTATAGCCATTCCCGGGTCTCTGACAGGTCGTATGTGTGAATTGTAGCCTTCGGTGATTGTTTTGTGTAACTAATAGATATCCAAGACCACAGTTCCAAACACACCACAGAGGGAGTGTAGCAGAACGAGCAGATTTAGAAACATGGTGGAGATGGATGATGAAAGCATCTCTGTTGCGTAGGTACGCTTCCAACAAAGGAAACGTCTCGCCCTTTTTACTGATGTTATCTTCCTGACTGTGAACTAGAAATATTTTAAATCGTGGTCACTGTGTAGTTTTGTGTAGGATATCGGTTACTGTTTGCTGAAACGTTTTAGAAAGTGATTGGTGCTCATTGCTTGGTGAAGAATTCACGTTGTGCTTGGAATGGCACAGAAACGATATGGCAGCCATGTCCATGTATGCCCTTTCCGTGTATGTTCAAACAGAGAACATCTAACATGAAAACAAAACTAAACTACGCTATTTACACATACGGATTACATATCCATGTGTTTGTTGAATGTTCCATTGGTTTGTTTCTTCATTTTCCATGTCAAGGCAATAGACATTACACATCAAATAGTTTCCATAGTAACTGCATCATTACCCGAGCGTGAGCAATAATGCATTTGATGAAGAATAAATTATGCTACATTCAAAAGACTTAAATTTTGTTTATATATATTATTAAATCCAGACAGGAAGAAATCCCAATTCGATATGTAATTTGACATTTGTAAATACGTGTTCTTAAGAGGCCATAAGGGAAAATATCCTCTGACGCTTCGGATGCAGAATGCGTTGAAATAGTTATCGAGTGGTCTAAGCTTCTCTCACTGTTCTAATGTCTCTATCCGCATTGACCATTTCAATAAGCCAAGCGTTGGTTTCAACATGTTTGCTAAATATTGCCGGCGTTGATGCATTTTGCAGCAAGAGACAGATTATGTGCTCTTTCATGTTTCGTTTTCAAGTTAATTTAAGGTACTAAATGAATTATAATAAGAGTTATAACTAACATACACATATAAGTATTGTCATTGAGATTTTGTGTAACTTGTACAGAGGCAAGAACCCAGTTCCACACATGCTACCAAGGTGATTATAGCAGAGCGAAGAGATTCAGAAACATGGCGGATACGGACAAAACAGGACAGAACGGAAACTTGCTTGTTCGTTGCTGTTGTTTTTCTGACTGCGAATTGTGGAGTCTGTGTTGTTATATGTAACATATCGCTTACTGTTTGCTGAAATGTTTGAATATTTGCTTAGTGGTCATAACCTGGTGAAAAATTTGCGCTGTGTTTTGAATGGCACTGAGAGAATAAGGTACCCTATTCTTCTCTGGTATTATACAATCACTGAATGGTTGACGAAAATCTGGCGTGTATGTAAACATCTATCATGAAAACAGAAATAAGCAAAGTTATTTACACATACTGATAACATATTGATATGCTTTTTGAATGCTCCATTGATTTTCTTTCCATTTAAATGTCATGGGAGTAGACATTGCACATCAGACAATTAGTTTCCATAGTAACTGGATAATCAAATAGTCAATGGGTAGTCACCCGTGCGAGAATCACATCAGCTTCCAAGTTTGAACTTGATGACAAATATATTACATCACGTTCAAAAGACTATTTGTTGTTAATAAGTTATTAGGTATATCGGACAGAGAGGAAATGTCAATCGCGATTGCTGGCGTATTTTACTTTTGCGTACACATTTTCTTAACTGGCCATTACTGACTTATTTTATGGTGCTTCTATTTTAAATGTACTTTAACGCAGCAGATCTTCAGACAAAACAGTTCAATGTTAACAATGTAAGGATATCCAGGAGACCATCCGTTGACGTTTCAGGGCAGCCGGACTCCGTCGTAGGTGTTACAGTGTCTAATTCAGGACAGCCATCATTCAAATATTTTTAAAATATTTCTAAAGAGTTCGAACTAAACTATGCCTTCGTCTTCATCAACCATATAAACGCGTTGACATGGTTAACATACAGCACTAACACCACATAACAGGAGGGCCCGTTTGAGATGAAGTAGACCACTACAATCAACATCAATGGTCTCTTGTGTTCTTCACAGATGAAAGTAGATTCAGTTGATCCTTCTATGATGGTCAGCAGAGGATTGATAGCCGGAATGGAAAGCGAATCACAGCAGCAGTTGTGGCCACGAAAAGGCAATTTGACGGGAGTCGGTCATGGTATGGGCAGGGATAACTCCTACTGGACGTGCTCCACTCACTTGGCCGACGGTAATCTTAGCGATAGCGTTATCGGGAGGAGATTTTGACTCCTACAGCAGTACCATTCCTGTAAGCTATGCATGGCTTCTATGGCCGACCCTCTTTACTGCAACGACAACACCAGGCCTCATAGAGGCAGGATTGTCTGCGAATTCCTCAAGCAGTAGGGTGTAGAGCGCATTGAGTCTATACGACTGATGCTTGCATTTGCTAATGCTGTTTGAACGTTTTGCCACTATCTCTTCATCCAATGATCTTAAACTTTGCAAGTGGACGTATTTGTCAGACAACCTAATCGCATTGTAAATCACCGATTTTATGCATTTGTATGAAAGGGCATGTCTCTGTAACAGTCAACAACAAAAACAGCAGAACGCTGACTGCTTGCAGAGGTATGGAGCCAATGACCTGTAACAGCGGCAGTGTTGGGTCAGAACGGTAAATGCACGTGCAGTTCATGATAGTTACCTGTTCACTGCACAGTGATAGACCGTTTGGATCATTCACATTGTCTACTTCTAGCTGCCATTATGAAAGCTTATTCAGATGATGCTAGACGTTTAATTAGAAAGGTGTGTAATTTGTTGAGAAAAGAGAGCAAACGTTTGCAGTCATGGAGGAAACCATGACTGTGTCGCATCGGAGCAGGCTTTGGAATACACTTGTCAGCTATGTTATTTAGTTCATTTAAAGAAAAACTGTAGAGTGAGTGAGTATAGTTTAACGCCGCTTTTAGCAATATCCCAGCAATAACACGGCTGGGGGCACCAGAAATGGGCTTCACACATTATACCCATAAGAGGAATCAAACTCAGGTTTTCGACGTGAGGAGCGGATGCTTTAATCACAAAACTACCCCACTGCCCCAAAACAAGGTGGAGCATCAGGAACATCAACAGAACGCTCATGTTTAAATTTGTCACCACACAGCATTTCATACAAAGTCCATTTAGTTGCCAGAACATAGATGTGTGTTTGAACCATCACACAGCACTTTACTCAAACCCTTGTACTGGTACTATGAGCGCCTGAGTGGGCTGTGACCATTTAAATCATATATTGAAAGACAAAACTGATCAACATATTGGTTTACATGAATGAGAATGTTTTTACAACACATTTGAATATTCTTTTAATCCATAACCCAAACAGTGTCCTGTTGGCATTTTTGTTTTGCATGCCTTTTTCGTGCTTTCAAGGAGTCTATGGCAAAACAAGACATAAAACGTACCCTATAAAAAGTGTTGCTTTAGATATTGAATCATTGTCACCAAAAGCATTGTTTAGACGTCGACGAGTCCGAAAAACACCAGAACACCGAAACGTTGCACATCAATTTATTGCACACAGGAAAGCCATATGCTGCTTGTGGAGACTTTATCAACCAAACTCCGTCGTTGGAGACGTCCTCGAAGAGAATTACTTTGAATAATAAAACTGCGGATGATAATGAAGTATTTCTTGATGGATGTGAAGAAAGTTTAAGGGTAGCAATAGGATCTTAATTGTGATTGGCACAATGGTGATTTTGATATACTATGAATATGGCTTAGTCCTTCCTTAAGTAACCTTTGGGTAATTCATACCAAAAAGGAGCAGAAATTATTAATAGAAATCTAGGGAATGAAATTTGACATTAATAGGCAAAATAACTGTTGTCAAAACAGGAAATATGTTATCAAACACATGAAACTGATTTTACAGATATTATATTATGTTTTACAGATTAGAAATGAAATGCAGCAGAGAAGGTTTAGATGTTCCTGGCACAGTCAGACTGGTAAAGCTCATCATTAGCTCAGGGCCCTCGAACCCTTTAAACGCAGCCCAGAAATTACTATTATTGTTTACAGATTAAAAAGGCATCATTATGTTTTACAGATTAAGATTGATATGCAGCAGAGAGGGTTTGGGTGATCCTGGCACAGTCAGGCTGGTCAAGCTCATCAGAAGGGCTGTGCTCCCAGTGGAGAAACCGGGCACTCTTCTCATCTGCGCCAAGACATCAGGAGGTACCAAACCAAGGGCACCGAGAACAATGGGGAACCTGACGACTGTGTACTTTGGATGCAAGCGAGACATTTCAAAGGCGAGGTCCGCATATTTATCATGCTTTTCCTGAATCTTGCCAATCACATGGCTGTCAAAAGGGACAGAAAATTCAATGATATAAATAATTTCATTAGTTTTATCAAAAAGGACAAGATCAGGTTTGTTAGCTGGAATTCGTCTCAGGCTGTATATTGGCCTATTCCAGAGAAGCTTAAAAGCATCATTTTAATAAGGCCTGATTATTATTATTATTATTATTTTACAGATTAGAATGAAAATGCAGCAGAGAGGGTTCGGGTGATCCTGGCACAGTCAGGCTGGTCAAGCTCATCATCAGCTCAGGGCCCTCGCCCCCTCTACACGCAGCCCAGACAGCGAATGGGACTTCTCCCAGGAAACACTGCCTAGTCGAACCCACCAAGAACTTTCCGGAGAATATGGAGGCTCCCCAACACTGCAGCCTTCTGCATTACCCAGATTGTCAGAAGGGCTGTGCTCCTGGTGGAGAACCCGGGCACTCTCCTGATCTGCGCCAAGAGATCAGGAGGTACCAAACCAAGGGCACCGAGGACAATGGGGAACCTGACGACAGTGTACTTGGGATGCAAGCGAGACATTTCAAAGGCGAGGTCCGCATATTTATCATGCTTTTCCTGAATCTTGCCAATCACATTGCTGTCAAAAGGGACAGAAAATTCAATGATATAAATAATTTCATTGGTTTTATCAAAAAGGACAAGATCAGGTTTGTTGGCTGGAATTCGTCTCAGGCTGTATATTGGCCTATTCCAGAGAAGTTTAAAAGCATCATTTTCCAGGACGCCCTGGACATGTTCAGGGTCATACCATGGATGGACCTCGGAGTCAAAGCCACAGGCATGGCGGAGACGATAATAAAAGCAGCGAGCCATGCCATCATGTCTTTTAAGATATGCTGTTTGTGCCAAGGAAGGGCATCCACTGACAAGGTGTTGGACAGTCTCTGTAAAGTGATTGCAAAGACGACATTTCATATTGATATTTTCTTTAAGAATCATATTCTGGCGATTGCGAGTGGGAAGTCCTGAGCAGCAAAAAGGAAGCACTCAGTTTCACATTTAAGACCAGCCGACTTCATCCAGGCGAAGGAGTCAGTTGGATTGCTGTTCTGTTCCACACACTGCATATACACACGATGCAATGGCTTCTCAGACAGCTTCTCCACAAAGGACCGACTCTGGGCAGACTTGGTGAAAGACTTCACCTGGTTTACTCCCATCACTGTACCGTCCAGCAGTACATCGCCATCAACAAAATCAACTTCAAATTTCAAATTGTGTCCAACAACCTTGGCGCGCTTAAAGTAGCTGTGGAATTCCTTGCTTTCATCATGAATCTTGACGTGCATCACCAGAGGATCATCTGACAAATAAATATGTGCAAAAGTACACAATAACATTCTGTCATGAAGAGCTTCCACATTAATCAAACCCCGACCTCCAGAATTGATTGGCATTTATAAACGATTAAGAGAGGAACGAGGGTGGTGTGCTCTGTTATCAGACGTGATCCTTCTGGTCAGGGGGTCAAGACTCTGGATGTCTTGTTTTGTCCAATCTACTACTCCAAAGGAATAGGAGAGGACTGGCACAGCAAAGGTATTGGTGGCTTTGACTTTGTTTCGAGCATTTAGCTCTGAACTCCAGATTTTCTTTAAATGAGATTTATACTCGACCCGAAGTATATCTTGAATCTGGGCATTCTGGAGCTTGTCTCGAACTTGCATTCCAAGATAGGTGTAGGCCTGATCTACCACAAGATGCTCAATAACTCCTCCCCCTTGTAACATGACCGATCCATCATTAGTTACCTTGCCACGTTTCAGATGAAGAGTATTACATTTCTCGAGTCCAAATGTCATGCCAATATCATTAGAGAAGGACTCGACAAGGAGAACCTGTTCTTTCAAATTGGTCTCTCCTTTGGCAAGGAGCTCGATGTCATCCATATAGAGGAGATGAGTAAGAGGTGTTGGGGATCTGTGTTGAGGAGGTCCGGGATGGTACCCTTCCTCCCCGTTGAGCAGGAAACTCAAAGGATTTAGAGACAGACAAAAAAGCAATGGACTGAAGGAGTCCCCCTGAAATATTCCCCTTCTGATTGGAATAGATTCCGAAGTCTGCACCTCTCCTTGCGAGTACATCTCAAGTTGAGTCGACCAGCAACTCATTAAAGACTTGAGTAAATGAAGTAGTCGCTCAGGGAGGTCAATACACTGAAGAGACTTCAGAATCCATTCGTGAGGGACAGAGTCGTATGCCTTTTTGTAGTCTATCCAGCACATGGAGAGGTTGCGGTGGTATGTCTTAGCCTCTTCCAAAATCATTTTCCGTACAAGAAGTTGATCCTTGCACCCCCAACATCCCTTTCTCGCCCCCTTTTGCTCTCTGTAAATTATCTCATTGGACGAGCAGTAAGATGACACGAGGTTTGTTAAACACCCTGTGAATAGTTTGTATTGAGTATTTAGACATGTGATAGGGCGGAAGTTTTTGGGATCAGTCAAGTCTCCTTTTTTGGGAAGGAGTATTGTGCGACCTTTGCAGAACCATGGAGGAACATCACCTGTGTCCACAAGAGAGTTAAAACAGTGAAGTAATGGTGTTTGGACACAAGGGAACAGTTTCCAGTACCGGTTTCGAATGCCATCAGGCCCTGGAACTGTATTAGATTTGGACTTTTTAATGACACTTTTCAGGCAATCTGGTGAGATGTAACAGACAAACGACCTAGTTACTTTCTCATGCATTGCATGGTCATAATCACTTACCCATGGTGCCTCCAGGTTACAGTTGCCGGGTACAGACCACAACTGTTTCCAGAACCTTTCATTGGCATCCATGGGAGGCCGTTTATCATGCCCACCATCACCACGTGTTTTCAGTTGCCTATAGAATTGTTTTTCATTATTCTTAAACATTTTATTTTGCTTGATAAATTTGTTTCTCTTTTCCCATTTTTTCTTTCTTTCTGTCCAAACTTTTATTTTTGCCTTAAGGGAATCGACAATTTGGAGAAGTACCTTTTCTTTTGTTGTCTTGTATTGTAATTTTAATTTTCTCCAAATTGCCTTTTGTCGTTTAGACATGGGATTCCCTGATGATCGTAATTTCAGGCACAGCTCTATCCAGGAAATGTATTTTCTAGTTTCTGTTAATTTCACTTGAAACCGGTTTTCCTTGGTTTGTTGTTCTTAGTAGTAGAAGATTTTTCTTTGGAAACTGTGTGAAGTTCCTCCAAAGTTCGCACGGCAGCATAGACGCAGGAATTTATTTCATGTAATGAACAGTCCGCAGAAAGTTTTAGAGAGATAATTTCATTTAGTAAATCAATTTCATTTTTGGGAAAAGACATGTTTAGTTGTTTAATTGGCCTCTGTTTCTCTAAAGGTAAATCACAAATTTCCTCATAAATAGAAGTAAACAAAATGTACACAGGATTTTCGGTAAGGTCTGCACCTGAAGAAGAGGAAGAGTGAGGGTCCAAAATTGCGGGGCCAATTGGCTCTTTCTCGGAAGAGTTTCCACCAGGAAGAGGAAAGAGGTTGACACGGACGTCCATAAGAAGTTTGGGGTCAGCTGCCACTTGAGCATTTTGCTCTTGCAAAGGTTCCTGACGGGCACCAGTTGTGGGTTGAACTGGCTCACGGGGCATGAGATGTTTTAGCCGCCGGAGTTGATCTCGGAGATTTTGCTCCGTCAGGTAAGCATACATGGGCATGGCATTGTCCCAATGCAGCTTAAGCGACTTGCCATTGATGCGTGGATTATCAGGCCATCCTGTCGCTTTCGCTCACTCTAGTAGTGTGGACTTTAGATGGTTTGACCAAGATATTCTTGGTCGGGTTCTGTGCCTTCCCCTGGGGCAAGTCCCATCTCCAGTATGGTTTGTGTTACTACCGGAGGAAGGCTGACTGGGCTGCGGAAATGAAAGATGGAGTTTTCCTTGTCTGTCTGTAACCCAGTAAAATGCCAGCTTCGGGGGGTCAGCCCTAACTGGGTGATGTACGTTCAGTTCAGGGAATAAAATTCCCCTATCTAGGCCCACCACGAAGAGGCGTACATCATCAGGCCCTTATTATTATTATTTTACAGAGTAAGATTGAAATGCAGCAGAGAGGGTTTGGGTGATCCTGGCACAGTCAGGCTGGTCAAGCTCATCATCAGCTCAGGGCCCTCGCCCCCTCTACACGCAGCCCAGACAGCGAATGGGACTTCTACCAGGAAACACTGCCTAGTCGAACCCACCAAGAACTTTTCGGAGAATATGAAGGCTCCCCAACACTGCAGCCTTCTGCATTACCCAGATTGTCAGAAGGGCTGTGCTCCCGGTTGAGAACCCGGGCACTCTTCTCATCTGCGCTAACAGATCAGGAGGTACCAAACCAAGGGCACCGAGAACAATGGGGAACCTGACGACGGTGTACTTGGAATACAATCGAGACATTTCAAAGGCGAGGTCCGCATATTTATCATGCTTTTCCTGAATCTTGCCAATCACATTGCTGTCAAAAGGGACAGAAAATTCAATGATATAAATAATTTCATTGGCTTTATCAAAAAGGACAAGATCAGGTTTGTTAGCTGGAATTCGTCTCAGGCTGTATATTGGCCTATTCCAGAGAAGTTTAAAAGCATCATTTTCCAGGACGCCCTGGACATGTTCAGGGTCATACCATGGATGGACCTCGGAGTCAAAGCCACAGGCATGGCGGAGACGATAATAAAAGCAGCGAGCCATGCCATCATGTCTTTTAAGATATGCTGTTTGTGCCAAGGAAGGGCATCCACTGACAGTTGGACAGTCTCTGTAAAGTGATTGCAAAGACGACATTTCATATTGATATTTTCTTTAAGAATCACATTCTGGCGATTGCGAGTGGGAAGTCCTGAGCAGCAAAAAGGAAGCACTCAGTTTCACATTTAAGACCAGCCGACTTCATCCAGGCGAAGGAGTCGGTTGGATTGCTGTTCTGTTCCACACATTGCATATACACACGATGCAATGGCTTCTCAGACAGCTTCTCCACAAAGGACCGACTCTGGGCAGACTTGGTAAAGGACTTCACCTGGTTTACTCCCATCACTGTACCGTCCAGCAGTACATCGCCATCAGCAAAATCAACTTCAAATTTCAAATTGTGTCCAACAACCTTGGCACGCTTAAAGTAGCTGTGGAATTCCTTGCTTTCATCATGAATCTTGACGTGCATCACCAGAGGATCATCTGATAAATAAATATGTGCAAAAGTACACACAAAAATTCTGTCATGAAGATCTTCCACATTAATCAAACCCCGTCCTTCCGAATTGATTGGCATTTATAAACGATTAAGAGAGGAACGAGGGTGGTTTGCTCTGTTATCAGACGTGATCCTTCTAGTCAGGCGGTCAAGACTCTGGATGTCTTGTTTTGTCCAATCTACTACTCCAAAGGAATAGGAGAGGACTGGCACAGCAAAAGTATTGGTGGCTTTGACTTTGTTTCGAGCATTTAACTCTGAACTCCAGATTTTCTTTAAACGAGATTTATACTCGGCCCGAAGTTTATCTTGAATTCTCCTGGTGGAGAACCCGGGCACTCTCCTCACCTGCGTCAAGAGATCAGGAGGTACCAAACCAAGGGCACCGAGAACAATGGGGAGCCTGACGACTGTGTACTTGGGATGCAGGCGAGACATTTCAAAGGCGAGGTCCGCATATTTATCATGCTTTTCCTGAATCTTGCCAATCACATGGCTGTCAAAAGGGACAGAACATTCATTATTATTATTTACAGATATTTATTTGCATATTGACATCAGAAGACAGCCAGGCAGACATAAAGGTGTCAACAACACAGACACTGAGCTTTCTCTGTGACAGTCTGCTACTGCTCGCGACCTCGTACATCGTGCAAGCATACTGTTTCAAGCTCCGCGAACCTACTCACTGCAAATGCGTCAAGAGCGCAGCGCAGCATAGCTATTTAAACCACTTTTTCCCTCAGCGCTGGGGAAAAATTAGTGAACCAGTTTCGCAGGCTTTTTGCATCGCGGTTATTTTTTTCAACTTTTTAGGTTGGATTGGTATTTTTTGATGATTTGTTTCGGTAAGTACATACCGAAAGGTATTAGAATCTGCAAAGTTGTGTTTTACGTTGCATGTGACCTTTAAAGAACACACATACAAAACTAATCATTGGAATAGATCATAATATTGTTAAGTGAAGGACATTACACATGAAAGTCAAACGGATGTTTTTGTTTTCATGTACGATCACGTCACTATGGAAACTGATAGTTCAGAGTGCAATGTCTACCCCACGGCAATGACAAATTTAAGAAATCAATAGACACTGAAGGTTTAACAAACACCATATATTTGTCATTGTAAACATCGGAAGTTTAGTTTCAACGACAAAGCAAATACTCAAACAACGATTCAGCAAATCATGACATATTTAACAGATATGGCATCTAGGTGTATCGATTTATGTTTATCCCCAATTCATTGTTATGCAGACAGCAGTAGCTAGAGGAAGCATTTGCTTCATTCGATGAATACTGACTGCAAACAGTTTTGTATCTAAAACTAAAGTGTCTGCCATGTTTCTGAATATCTTCATCCTGCTATATCCTCTTCGCCTGATAAGTGGAACTGAGTTGTCACCTCTGTACAAGTTGTATAAAACAGTCACAAAAGGCTACGATCCTAATATTCGACCTATCAGAGATCCGACACTGACCACGAATGTAACAGTGGACTTTCTGTTGTTTTCTGTAGAGGAGGTTAACGAAGCCAGTGAAACTATAACCACGTTTGGGAATTTTATGATCTCATGGTACGATGAATGGCTCCGTTGGAACATTTCAGATCATGCCAACATTCAGAAAATCCACATGCCTTTGCAAAATGTTTGGACACCAGATCTGATTGTGGCAAATACGTTTGAAAACATTCGCTTATTGTCAGATACAAAAGGACTCGTGTCTGTGACAAACACGGGATTCATCTCTTGGCACCGTACGTTGAGACAGACCACAAAATGCTCCATGGACATGAGCAAGTTTCCCATAGACACACAGACATGTAGCTTGCGCCTTTGTCAATGGATATCTGGTAACAGTGAAGTGATTGTTCAGGGTGGGTCAGTGAAGTCAGACTACGCTGTGTTTCGGAGTCAAGGAGAATGGATAGAAATTGAAAAGAGTATCAAAACAGCAACGTTTTTCTATGCAGAAACTAAGAACGATATTTGGTTTACATTTACCTTCCAACGGAATCCTCTGCACTTTGTGATCATCAGTGTCCTTCCTGTGTTCCTCCTTTCGGTTCTCAATCTGGGCGTGTTTCTTCTTCCTCCTGAATCAGGGGAGAAGATCTCACTGTGTATCTCCGTTTTCTTGTCCTACGCCCTCATCCTGACAGATATCAACGAAGATCTACCCCATGCACCTGACTCCCTTGCTATCTTCAAAGCTTATCTCCTCACGATGTTGCTGGTGAAGGTCATCACCATTTTGGCAACCGTCGCCATCTTAAAAAGACATCACACCGAGATGCGTGCCCAGCAACTTTTGTCTTCTCCAAACCAGGGAGGGCATGGAGGGAACAGTTCAATGCTTGATGAAAGTAAAGTAAAATGTTTCAAAAGGAAACTGTCCGCAGATGCCCTCAACAGAGTTTGTTTTGCTGTCATCAGTTTGATAATGATGGTTACAACGTCAATTTGTTTAGCTCTGTTACTGTTTTGATGATTCAGATACACTCAATGCATTGTGGTGTGCTTGCATAAAGTAATGTTGCACGACACAGACGTCAGAAATCGTATTCAGACATTTTACACGAGAACCCTTGTTGTGTCGAGTGGAAGTCGTAATCACTGAAACAAATTTGCCACCACGTTTAGTGCATCTTCATCCTGCTTGTCATGGTGATATTCAGGTAATCTGACATGGAACAATACGCGAATGTTAACTGGAAGAATGAACCGTATGATTTAGAGAATAACGACCATATTTGAAAATTATATGGAAACGAGATGAAACTAATAGTTTATACATTTCGTCTGAAAATAGCATTTGCCTAAGTTTCCAAGAATATCACCACCCGTTTTCATTCTGCGGAAGAGAAAGACCCATCAGGTATTGAACAACTCTTCTGTAAGGATGTAAAAGAGGTCAATAGTAATAATTTTTTAGCAAGCTCTCGCCAGCTTCAGAAGAATTTTGCAATGTTACTTTGTTTAGCTTATTTTTTTTTACTATTGTGGGTAACTGATATTCGCACTGGTCAGTGACATACCATTGTCCGTGGGTAATATCCGTCATAGTTGCAGGCGGCTAATAAGTGACGAGCCGGCCCCCCAAACTGAGCATGCACGTGCTGATCGCTAAAATAATACCGATAAAGGGACCAAGTCATTAGCCACCCCGGTAATGAACAAAAGCAATTAAGTTAAGACAATATCTGCAACGCACATTCTGGCCAGTTAATAATTAGGGGCCAAATTAAGATCATTACTGATGACCCATCACTGACCGGGAGTTAAGGGAGAACAACTAAGAACAAAGGCCAAGACTGACCAACCCTGGGTATATATACATCAGACGATAGGGCCGGAAGAGAGAAGCTGTAGAGACATTCTAGCTTACGCCTGTGTGTGTAGCTGAGAATAAACAGTTGTGGACCCGAGACAGACTTGTGTTGTTCATGCACTGGACATTCATTAGAGAGATACAACATCCACTACAGAAAGTCACAGCCCGACCTATCGCTAAGTGCGACCCTATCTCTAAGTGCGATACAGTTCATATGAAAGGCTACTTAAACGGCAAAGTATACTAAGCGTCAGTAATAAAGGGACAAATGACATATTGTATATGTAAAGAAAAGTTGTCTCAGGTAAAATAGAACTTCAAGCTGTGACCAACGTGACACATCGTGAAATACAGACAACAAATTTAAACAGCACTAGCAAACATCACTTTATAGACCCCCCCAAGATGCATCTTTTTCCCATGCTCCTTATTAAGTTCATAAAAAGAGATCCGCATTTTATTACTCAACTACAGCTCTGGTGCAGTCGAGTTACCCCGTTGAAACCACGACCTACAGCCGCCAAATCGGTTATGCATGACCATGTGTGATTAGCTCTCCACTGCAACGATAACTCCTCGGCTGGCCATCATGGAAGTACAAACTGAGTCTGTTTTTATCCGTGAAGAGCACACAAGACTATTGACGTTGACTCCTAAGACCAGGACCTAGATTTTCGAAGCTCTCTTAGCGCCAAAATAGTCGTAAGTTAATGTTAATGAATGGCAGTTAGGACTATCTTAGGGCTGAGAGAGTTTTGAAAATCTAAGGCGTCTGCTCCACCTCAAACGAGCCTACCTTCGACGTGGTGTCAGTGATGGAAAGAGCTGCAGGTTGCCTACAGCAATGTCCGGGTGCCTTAAACGGCCTGGCTATCCCTTCGTTGTTAACAGTGAAATGTTAAGGAACGTGTGCCGTAATGCAGTGTTAATCATGTGCCTATCATCACAGACTGTTGTGACGTGGTGTCAGTGATGGAAAGAGCTGCAGGTTGCCTACAGTAATGTTCGGGTGCCTTAAACGGCCTGGCTATCCTTTCGTTGTTAACAGTGAAATGTTAAGGAACATGTGCCGTAATGCAGTGCCGTATTGACTCAACTTTCTGTGAAAGCAAGTTTCGCAGAAAAGATTCTTTGTCATTCTTCTACTAAGGCATCAGCCAGCTCGTCCAACTGTTATATTATGAGATTGGACTTTAGCCAATTAATAAATATTTTACGAGCGCGTCATGAACATAATATGACTAAGCTTGACCAGAAAGTTAGGTAGGAGATATTTCTAATGTAAAGACTTTCTGCCGTATGCGAGACCCTCTTTATTTTATTTTATAACGTAGTCTCACGTCATTCTATTTATACATGACGCTCCTTGCATACAGAGTAGATTTCATGTCTGACTCTGTCTGGTCCCTCTGAAACTACTCAGTCAACATTCGGTCACAGTGAGATCTTGCATTGTCCTACATTAACGGAAAGCCCTGGATGGTGGTCGTATGATTGGATGCCTGACTCTGCCTAGTCCGTCTGAAACTACTCAGTCAACATTCGGTCACAGTGAGACTGTTGTGAGAGTTGTGTGGCAGACACAACTATGTACATAGGGATTTTATTATTTTAATGTTTTCTGTTCTGTATATGTATATTTGTAGGCTACTTAATAGGTCATGTGTCCCTCAAGCCCTTAACAAACCCAAGCCATGACGTGCTCAACTGATTGGCCAAGCTAAATCTTTTGTCTAATAGCATGCACTCTGCACAAAGTCACCACACAGACAAGTTGACAGACACTTGACAAATCAGATATATTCGGGATACAGATTGTTGCTGTGCTGGTATCGACCACAAAATAAAGATTCCTCGGGAAATAGCTCACACCCGTAGCGTGCCCTGCTACAGTTGCATTGTCCTACATTAACGGAAAGCCCTGGGTTATGGTCACGTGAATGGATGTTGGCTATCATGTCGACTCATCTCACGACCGTCATTGTCAATGACATTAACGTCTGTCTGTGCTAGCTGATGCTTCCAGGGGTGACAACCCAAACTCAGCGCTAATCTATAATGTCCACAATGCAACAGTTAGCAAACCTCACCTTTTCTCAAGCACCAGGAAAGTCGAGATAAATGTGAGATTTAAAAAAAAACGGCATATAAAACGGAGTTTGCTACTAACTGTCTGGGTTGGATTTCGCACTCATCTAATATTTTCAACTGGCAAAGGGGGCGTCTTTTTCCTTTGTCGAACCTTGTCAGAACCTATGGTCCTACAAGACATTTTGCTCCTCTGGAGATATCGTCCATGTCAGGAAAGGAACCGTGTGTTGTTTACACCACATCAGGGTTCTTGGCTAAGAATTAAACACGTCTGATCATGAACTTCACGTCTCCTCTGCAGCGTTTGTCCTGTCACATTGTAGGAAGATGTTTTCATGGTAACGAAACAGGATGCATAACAACTGTGTGACTTAAGTGGCCATACTTCACCACCGGCATCAGTTCAGCATGGAATGTCCCTATCTGACGATAACATATAACAGAATCTAAGATGGTGCTCGAGAAATATGAAATACTGCGCACTAACATCATGTGCGGTTCAGTTTACGGCGCTGTGCTATGAACACCATTGTCAAACATTATTTAAATTCTGACAATAGGCAGAATTTCGTTCGTGATTGATAATATGAATAGTACACACGGCTAAATATAATCTGTTACATACATTTATTCACTTAACAACAGTCTCCTACTTTTTCGAAAAAAAACTAAAACATAACTCTAATATACATATTGAAATTAAGGAAAATCTAAAGTGAAATGTGAAACAATGCAATATTGCACACAAACATCGTGTTTGGTTCAGTTCAGGGCGTAATACTATAACACCATTGACAAACTTCCTTTGGGAGTGAGTATGTGAGTGCCTGAGAGCCTGACCATCCAGTCCTATTACTCGCCTCTTACAAGAAACATGGGTTACTGAAGATCAAGTCTAACACAGACCTTCATGGGTACTTTTATGGATTCTGACACCAGGCTGAAAGGTTTCATTTGTGACTGCCAGTATGAATAGTGTGCTCGGCTAATCATAATGTGTTGGCATAGACGTGATCTTCTACTTTTTTGGCTTGAATATTCTGTTCAATAGATGACATGGCTTGTCATAAATGGTTAGAGGCAAAACACTACCACGAGAAGTGCAGGAATGTCCCCAGGACAAATTGGACATCAATGCGTGTACAACTCTTGCGCAGTGATCTTTGCTGAGACGTGTTAGGTATCGTTGAAGGGCAACGATGGTTACCAGGGAGAACCATTTTCCCTGCAGGACCTTCTGGAACAGACTGATAGCAGCAGTGTACAGTGGCATAAAATCCATCAACCGTATACGGCTGTCTCCAGGTCACAAAGCAGCACCTCTTGCCCGTTGTACTCAACACATCCGCTGGACTATTGTATCACGGTGATAGAGAGTCCACTTCCTTCTTGCATATAGTAGATGGTCATACGCGTGTCTTGAGACAAAGGAACCTTAATGGGCCTAGTATTAACAAACGATCCTTTTGTCCCACATTTTGATAACCATCCTCTAACCACCACACCCATCTTCATGGACAATAATGCCAACCACGAAATTCTTACTTGGTCAGTGTCACCCTTTATTAGACAAAAGTCATGACAATTTATACCCTTTCATAGCAATTATTGTAGTAAACTTGGGCCTCTAGACCCATGGACCTAAAGGCCCTGTGTAATGTGTCGTTGTTTGACTGGCCTTTCACAGGGAAATGCCAACAACAATAGTAGTGCACTATTGCAACGTATCTCTGAATGCATATGTGAAATATCACAACAGTGAACAATACAAGCTAAACAAAGGAACAAATCCTTATGAAGCTGATGACAGCAGGGCTGACGAGAGCTAGCTAAACGGTTATACTCATCGCTTCTCTTAACAGCTTTTACAGTTACATTTGTCTCTTGTTCAATATCTTTGTCTATGACAGCGTCAAGAAAATATGGTGATAGTAATGGAAAAGAAGAAAATGCTAGTTTAAGACGAAATAAAATTATACACAATATCAGATCCACCTCATTTTCACATAATTCTCAAATATGGTCGTCATTCTCTAGATTTTATGGTTCATTCTTCCATCAAAGAAACTGTGTGTTGGTCCATGCCTATGTACCTGAGTAATACGATGATACTTAGAATGAAAATACTCCAAGCGCCTTAGCAGGAGTAGTTACACAGTGATGGTTCTGTTCCATCCCCTTCTAAGGCTTAGTCTTTAGAATGAAGCCTCCCCCAACCTTTGTAAAAATAGCGTCGGCTTAAACGGTGTTGATGGTGTCCAGTATCCATCCCGAGCCTTTGTGGATAAATTGTTCCAGTGAGATTCTTGTATGCATTGCAGCGACGTATCGAGGGTCGAAGGGATCAAGTCAGAATGAAGAACGATTTCCTGCTTGCCTCACAAAAACACGATATCGCGACCCTAAAGTTTTCTTACCCACCAACATACATCTCATGGGGTGAAAGTGCATGGGCAAGAAATTATCCGAAAAACATTTGAAAACTATTTCGTAAGGGATGTAGTACATCGTCCCAATGTCACGCTTGGCAAACTCGGGGACACCGAGGGATTCAATCTGCCCAATGATGAAAACATCTTGTACCTCCTGCACTTACTAAACAGCATGTACGAGCGATTGGTTGCTCATCCTCACCCTCACGGCATCCTTCCTATTTTTACGAAACGGATACGTCTCTAAAGTCATAACCTTCTCACGTCCATCGAGAGAGAATACTGTACAAGCTGTGAGAATACCGGGTCACGTGGGTGACATGTTAGCTCCCGTCAACTCCAATGCTTCTTTAACGGTCGACATACCTGATTTCCAACAGTATTTTTTTCAATTCGAATTACGGCATCAAATTACACACCATCCTTGTCATCGGCGTCTATCTCGTCAATGTCTCTGCGTCACAATCGCTTTTGAATGGACTGTCCACCAGACACCAGACAGACACCTGCATCCTCATTGCTGGACCATTCTACGACCATGATCCGCACACCTTAGGCAAGTCTCGACGGGGTCCGTGTTTTATCACAGGACCCATTCAGATCTGGACTATTCACTTGCACAAAGATCTCAGTTTGATCAGTCACAAATACATCAATCAACGACTGACGGAAAATCAGTTACATGTAATCATCTTATGATGAACCATGGGCGACGTGTCAAGCTTGAATCAAAGCACCACCATTGCATTCTCCCATCTTAGAGACACGAGGATTCGATGAACCAGGTACAGAACACGCCTTGTACGTACTGCACTTACAAAACAACCTATACGAACACCGAGAATCTCATTTGAACTGGATTATTAATCTGGTAATGACCTACCCCTATCTTGTCCTAGATGAGTATGATAATGTCATCGAACTAAAAACTAAGGGGGTTTTACTGAAGAGGTTGTTTCCAGCTTTAGGAAAGACGTTATACGTATCAACATTACCAGATCAAATAGATAATATGTTAGCAGCACATCCGGAATACGAAAATCAATCAATAAAGCCTTATTTTCAAACTTATAGAAACGTGGGATTGTATCCGGCCATGACGACGTGGATCAAACGCTTGAAACCATGGATTGCTTTCGTTTGTATCAGATCAACGACATTAAATACCAGTTGGAATGAGAACGCGACCTGTGACTGGGTTTCCACAAGAAGTGCCATTGGGCGATGAATGGAGTTGTCGACACTGCCCTTGTGCCCGCCGGCATGGGATTAGGCATGGCAGAAATCGGCAGCGCTCTCGAACAGTAAACTCTCCCAGGAAGAGTTTCGTCTAAGTTTAACCGATTTGTGTCTCAATGATTACGACTTCCACTCGACACAACAAGGATTTCCAACAAAACGATTTCTAGTGTCTGTCGAGAGTAACATTACTTTATGCAAGGATCATCATGAGGCTTTGTGTGTATCTGAATCATCAAAACAGTAAAACATGATCAGTTATACACATCGTTGACTGGACTGGGTGCTGGTGTAAAAGTGTGCACTAAAAATGAGACTATTAGGTAGTGACTGACAAATATTGTCAGATATGCACAACCGAACCAGCTCAAAACAGTACGAAAGCTAAACAAACGGTTGTTGCAGCAATCATTATCACGCTAACGGCTGAAAAACAAACTCTATTCAGAGCATCTGCTGACAGTTTCCTTTCATTACATGTTTCATTACGGTCATCAATTGCTGAATTGTCGCCTCCATGCCTTTCCTGGGAAGAAGAAGACGAAACCTGATGAACGCGCAATTCACTGTGATACCTTTTCAAGATGGCGACGGTGGTCCAAACAGTAATGACCTTGACCAACAACATTGTCAGCAGATAGATATTGAAGACAGCAAGGGAGTCGAATGAAGGGGGTAGATCTTTGTTGATATCTGTCACGATGAGGGCATAGGACAAGAACACAGAGATACACAGTGAGATCTTCTCCCCTGATTCAGGAGGAAGAAGAAACACGCCCAGATTGAGAACCGACAGCAGGAAGACCGGCAGGACGCTGGTGATTACAAAGTGTAGGGGCTTCCGCTGGAAGGTAAACGTAAACCAAATTATGTTCCATGAAGATTTCCCCAGGGACATGGGTTCTGCTTTAATACTTTTTGCGATTTCTGTCCATTCTCCATGACTTTGAAACGAAGTGTAGTCTGACATCACTGACCCACCTTGTAAAAACACTTCATTGCTGCCAGAAATCCACTGTGCAAGTCGCATACTACATGTCTGTTTGTCTAATGGAAACATGCTCATGTCCATGGAGCACTTTGTAATCTGTCTCATCGTCCGGAACCAAGTGACAAATCCTGTGTTGGAGACAGACACGAGTCCTTCTGTGCTTGACAAAAAGTGGAAGTCCTGAACGGTATTTGCCACAACCAGATCTGGCTTCCATACTTGATGTAGTGGCAAGAACATTTTCTGAATGTTGGCATAGTGTGAAATGTTCCAAACCAACCACTCGTCGTACCAGGTGATGTTGAAAGTCCCATACGTGGTTAACATTTCACTGGCTTCATTTACCTCCTCCACAGAAAGCAACGTAAAATCCACCGTCACATTTGTAGCCAGACTCGTGTTTTTGATAGGTCGAATTTGTGGATTGTAGCCTTTGGTGAGTGTTTCGTGTAACTTGTACAGAGGCGAGAAGTCAGTTCCACATACCATGCCAAGGGCACGCAGAAGAACGAACAAATTTAAAAGCATGCTGCTGAGGCTTCCTGTGTATTGGATGGTGATCTGTCTGAGTGCAGTCAGTATGCTTCTGATGACACGAACGACTCGCTTCTTTGTGGTTGTCGTTTCGTCAGATAAAACTGTTGTTGGCTGCTGAGTATTTGCTTTCTGTTTGTTGCTGCCGTTACCCTAATTTATCTATACACTATCACTGATATGGCGAACTATTGCCTATTGGATGAAATTATCAGTGGAAGGTGAAAGGTTTGCTATGTGCGTGGTATATCATGAAATTATTTGGTAGTCTTTTCCATGTGGTGTTACAACATCACTTAATGGAAGGCGCCATGGGTACGAAACAGTGAATATCCAAACGTGAAAACAAACGTTAAACGCCGCTGAGCTATTTTCAAGTTTAAAGAAAGGAAAGCATGTGTTTATAGAATCCTTAACATCTATTGATTTGTTAGACATTACACGTCGAACCATTAGTTTCCATAGTGATCATCCATGTGAGAATCACATCAGTGGTTGCGATAATGTATTTGATATATACCACAGCGTGTTCAAAAGACGTTTCATTTATATACACTGAGTCAAACTTTCCGGGCAAGAGTTGTTAGTTAGGTGCAATGGAAGATGTAGATTTGAAATGTTGCCCTCATTTTACATGTGTGTAATAATGGTCTTTGTGGACATAACTGAAAATACTTAAATGCACTCCGAGAGTCTGGTCTACTTTCACATTAACCATGCGTTTGTATTACAACACAACATCCGAACATCCGAACATCCGAACATCCGAACACAGCAACAGTGAGACAGCATTGCTGTGTGCTGGCTTCTTTGAAATGTTAATTCTTGACGACACAGCTTATCAGTATTCCAAATGAATGGTTGACGTGACATGGGAATAAGGGACATATGTCACCTGAGATAAAATGGCGTTTTAAGTCATTTTATTCCAGAAATCTAAAAGCAGATCTGTTTTGTTTTCATGATAAAAACATAATAATTACGGGAGATAAACAGTAAACATCACAGGTGTCATCCGGCCACGTCAAGTGGCGTGAAACCGAAAATGTTTCCACATGGTCGTCCAGGTGCAAACATATCAAACGTCTGTTGGTAGCCCCAGAGCACAAATCAGTACGAGAGGTTTGGTGTCTAGTTTGTATTTTGGTCTTATTTTTCTTGCAAATGTTCAATGAAATATTTTGGATCAAGTACTGTTTTATGGGTGTTAGTTGATGGTGTATTAGTACCTCTGACGTGACTGTAAAAGTAAAATCTGTATGGACAATGGTTCATTGAGTAAATTCTACACAGTGTTGTTGTGCCACATTTCCATGACCATCCTCTGAACACAAAGCCTATCTGAACAATGTTAAGCCACATTGTGAATGTACTGATGATGATTCATTTTTACACCAAGAGCGGTATCTGTCCTGCATTTACTCTCCAGGAGTCCACATTTCAATTTCACCGAGCACAGGACAGTGGGGTAGCCCGGTGGTTAAACACACAAAGGACCAATGTTATATGCACAGAATGACATTCCCTGGTGTGAAGGCTAGCCTTATGTAGCAAGTGGATTTTATTATTATTTTGTTTGTTTGTTTTTTTACGGCAAGACAGGTATCACTCCAACCTTGACTCCTTGACTCAACAGGAGTCCTCATTTCAATTCCACGGAACAGGGCGGCGAGGTAGCTTAGAGGTTTAAGCGTTGGGTCGCCATGGCTGAGAACAGGGCTCGAATCCCCACAAGGGTACAATGCACGAAGCCCATTTCTGGTGTACCCCTCCGTGATATTGCTGAAATATTGCTAAAAGCGCCGTAAAACCATAATCACTCACTCACTCACTCTACAGAGCATATTTTGGACATTATACAATTATAGACTGATGATGAGGTCTATAACTGATTTTATGGACACGCAAAAACCAACATTAAACTCGGACTTCGTCCTAGGTGAGTATTGCTTTTCGCGGGTCCATAAGAATATTAACTGATGAAGAAGTCCGAGTTTAGTATTGCTTTTCGCGGGTCAGTAAAAACAGGTATTGACCGAATTCACCAGTCTATAATTGTTTCATCATGCAATTACCGAAAAAAGCTACTAAAACCCAAATCGTGTCCATTTAGTCAAGAATGGTTATTTTATTTTCACTATCGTCATAGCTTAACGTAGTAATAACTCAAGTCAATAGGACTTTTGGTCGGACCTGTGTTTGAGTCAATATGCTTTTCTGTCGACGATCGCGTGGTCGCCTCTAGACTGGGAAAATATGCTTACATAATAATGTGGGTTCAGTACGCCAGAGACATCTTCCCGTGCAAAATCTTGATGCGTTAGTTGCCAACCCCTCCGTCAGTTTTTCAGAATGGAACGTAATATCTCAGCGTCTGATATCCTCACTAAGGAGTCTTCTTGCAGGTGGCGGAGCCTACACCAGGCCTCGATTTCTCGACACGAACTTAAGTTTTTACTTAGATTTACTCAAACTGAGTTTGACAATTTGAATTTTTAGCTCAACTGCATTTTTAAAATGAAAAGGACCAAACAACTTAAGTAATATATCAGTCAAGATTAAACTATCTACTATTTTTGGATTTAATGCAAATTTCAGTTCATTATCGAAAGTGTATTTCTATGCGTTTTCTCAGATTTGAGGGAAATGTCTAACTTATGTCAAAACTCAGATTTAAGTTTGCTTCGAGACAAAACATTACCAGATAATGACACTGTGGTCGGCTTTTGATTTATTGTGAGTTGTATGTCGGAAAAGTGAAAACGACCGCAACCACTCATCAGCACTGCGTAATGAGTGAATGTTTGTCATGTTCGTTTCTCTGTTCATAAATAAACTGTTTGGGCATTATATAGTTTATTGGTTTTTGAGGAGCAATTTATCCAGTTTTGTTGTTCTTGTTCTGTTTGTTGGAAAAACAATACAAATTCCACTTTTTGCAATTAATCTTAAACATGAATTTTGAAGCATTATTGCATAATGTTCAGTTCACCTGCCAAAGGCGGTTTGAAATCCTAGATGGGTAACTGTTTTTATTCGTTTTGGGTTAAATGATCTCCTGAATCGTCACTCTTTTCACGAAACAAGTGAGTGAACATAGTTTTATGCAGAGTTCAGCAATATTCCAACAATATAGCAACATCAGAAATCTGAATATGAATATTTGTCATGTTCGTTTCTCTGTTCATAAATAAACTGTTTGGGCATTAGTTTATTGGTTTTTGAGGAGCAATTTATCCAGATTTGTTGTTCGTGTTCTGTTTGTTGGAAAAACAATACAAATTCCACTTTTTGCAATTAATCTTAAACAAATCGGAATGAATTGTTTAAGCATTATTGCATAATGTTCAGTTCACCCGCCAAAGACAGTTTGAAATCCTAGATGGGTAACTGTTTTTGTTCGTTTTGGATTAAATTATCTGAATCGTCACTCTTTTCGCGAAACTAGTGAGTGAGCATAGTTTTACGCAGAGTTTAGCAATATTCCAGCAATTTAGCAACATCAAAAATCTGCTCCACAGGCTGTATCCATGTAGGGTAGGCCAAAAGGCTCCGTCACACTTATTTCGGATTGAATCGGGGAGAATCAGCTCGAAAAACAATATATATGCGAAATTCCATCCGCAATCTGAAAAGAATGTCAAAATAAACATGTTTTTCAACCTTTTTTCAACCAATGCTACGTGACACTTCAGTTAGAAATGGCCACGTTTTTTATGCAATTCGGAAGACGTCAGTTCTCATTTGAAGAACATTCGGGAAGTTCCGACTGTATTCGGGGTGTATTCAAAGTACATTCTAGCTGTATTCCATCTTCAGTGGAAGAAGTCCAGCAGAGATCGAGATACATTCGAACTCATTCAAGAGATTCTGACGGGATTTTAAGTGGATTGTCTTTTCTATCCTCCCTCGAATATGTTCAGAGGGCAGTAGGCACCTGTGGAGAGCCACCTCCTCCTAATGGGCACCAGGTAACGCAAGCTAAGTGCTCTTCAAACCCCCGTTGTAGGTCCACAGCACCCATTTGCTGGTCCTAGGACCGAAATGGGCAACCTGTGTGCCGTGTTTGTAGCAGAATTAAACGTGAACTTTTTCTAGCAAGACCTTATCCTACGAAGGATTTCTCTGATGAAGTGATTGCCATTGCTGATGAGTGTATCCAAGGATCCTGTGCAGTTCCTCCACACGTTCGAGAGCCTTGGTTTGATGGTGAGTGCATGCAGGCTAAGAAAGCAGAGAAAGAGGCGGAACATGGTTTCGGTCGGCACCCCGTGGTGCATAATGTGGGTAAACTGGTGATTTTGAGTGCTAGCGGCGTGGCGTGCCTTTGGACTGAGTAGACACCAATCTTGGAACCATTATGTCTCGAAAACGGGTTCTCTAACGCCCGTGTCTGCGGTGTGGAGCGTGGTACAGAACATTGGGGGTAAAGGTGCAAGATCTGGTGGCCATCATCTTAGACAAGGAGATCGGTTACTTGGTGATGGTCGGATATTGCAGGTGAGCTGGGTGAAGCTCTTACTCTTACTCTTACTCTTCTTCTTCTGGTTATGTGCCTAGATTCCAGCATAAAAGAAAACGAAAGGGGAGGCATGATGGTTTCAGTTCAGATGGTGAGGAGGACAATAGTAAACTCTTTTCTGTTCATGGCCGCCATACTGCTCTTGAACTCGGGCTCGGGCTCACGATACTTGTGCGGGGGCTGGAGCATGCATTGTCGGCTGCAGAGCACTTGCCAGATTGCTGTCTAGAGGCTCGTTTGAGAATTTTTGATGATGTTTGCTTAAATCAGGTAAATTTCCTCCCTCGTGGAGTGACGCTGTAGTGGTGTCGATACCTAAACTTTGACGTTATCATACGGATCAGTCAAATTATCGACCGATTTCACCAGCTAGCTTTGTTTGCAAATCCATGGAACGCATGATAAATAATCGACTTGTTTGGTGCTTGGAAACCAGTGACCTTGTATAACAGATGTACAATGTGGTTTCCATAAAAGCGGAGGTACTGTCGATCACTTGGTGCGTTTGGAATCATTTGTTGGAGACGCTCTAATTAATGAACATGCTGTGTCTGTCTTTTTTAACTTGAAAAGGCATGTGAAGCTGTGCGAAGGAATGGCATTAAAGAGATTTGCATGGCTTAGGTTTGCGAGGTCTTTTGTCTCAATTTGTGGCTAGCTTCTCGAATGACAGACATTTTCGGGTTCTGCCCTGTTTGATCAATACAATCAGGATCGGGGTGTTCCACAGTGCAGTGGCACCCGTGGCGAGCCACCTCCTCGTGGTGGGTGCTGGGTAATGCTAAGAGCTCGCTGACACCCCCGTTGTGGACCCGTGGGGATATTTGGTCCACCAACCCGTTTGCCGTGGGTTGCGGCCCTGTGTCGGTGGAGGACGGGAGTCTGGGGGTTGAGGGCACTGGGGGCCTGTAAACGTGTTCCCTTTGCTCAACACACCCCTTCGACCCTTACTTCACCTAGACGGGTGGTTGATTGGGCCCGGTTCAACCAATCGGCTGGTCATGCCAAGCCCTGTGCATAGACTATAAATTTATTTATCAATGCACAGGTATAATTTGGAACTAATTTTGATTGATTTTGGTCTTGGCTTTAATGTCTAAAACATGTTTGATGTTGAATTATGTTGCTTTGAACTTTGCCTAGAGTCTTATGCCAGAAGGCGATGGCTCATGGGCCAATCTGGTAGACTAATTATTTCTAATTCTTCTACTGGAGTAATATTAAAACCTGTCAACCCATCTGATGTTCCACCATCATTACTATGGAATTTTAGAAAGGCCAACTGGGCTTTATATGAAACCCTGTGTGCTGACAAACTTAGACCTGACTGTTTTCTTAATGTTCCCGATGCTATAAAAGATTTTTCTGACATACTAAACACCATTGCTGATGAGTGTATCCCAAAGTCCTCTGCAATTTCACACATAAGGAAACCATGGTTTAACTCTGATTGCAAACAAGCTAGGAAGGCACGGAAAAAGGCCGAACATTATTTCCGTCATCACCCTATGGTTCATAATTTGAACAAATTTAAAATCCAAAATGCTAAAGCTCGCCGTACTTTCAAGCAAAGTAAACGTAAATCTTGGCAAAACTATGTATCTAATATCAATTCCCGCACGCCTATATCTAAGGTATGGAATATGATCCAGAAAATCAAAGGTAAGGGCTCTAGATCTAGTGTTCACCATCTCAAAGATGCAAACCAGTTATTAACTAATTAAGCAGATATAGCCAATAAACTTGGAGAAACACTGGCGCAACATTCTTCTTCCTCGAATTATGTACCTCAATTCCAAAAGTATCAAAAACAGCAAGAAAAGAAAACTATCAATTTTACTTCAGATAACGGGGAAGATTACAACGAGGTATTTTCGATTCATGAGCTCCATACAGCTCTTGACCAGGCCCATGATACTGCTACAGGAGCTGATAACATCCATTATCAACTTCTGAAACATTTACCGGAATCATGTTTAGAGACCCTTTTACATATATTTGATGATATCTGGACATCTGGAAAGTTTCCTTCTTCATGGCATGATGCTATAGTTATCCCTATCCCTAAACCTGGACGTGATCATACGGACCCTTCGAACTATCGGCCTATATCGCTAACGAGCTGTGTTTGCAAGACCATGGAACGCATGATAAATAATCGACTTGTTTGGTACTTGGAAACAAATAACCTCATTACAGATATACAATGTGGTTTCCGTAAAAACAGAAGTACAGTCGATCACTTAGTGCGTTTAGAATCATTTGTTAAAAACGCACTGATCAATAAACAACACGCTGTATCTGTCTTTTTTGATCTTGAGAAGGCATATGATACAACATGGAAATATGGCATTCTGAGAGATTTACATGACTTCGGCTTGCGAGGTCGTTTGCCTGAATTCATTGCCAACTTTTTAAATAACAGACAATTCCAGGTCCGTGTGGGTTCTACCCTGTCTGATCATTACAATCAGGATCAGGGTGTTCCACAAGGCAGTGTTTTGTCCGTCACTCTTTTTAGCATCAAGATCAACAGTTTATCAAAAGTTTTGAACGATTCAATTGATGGATCGTTATTTGTGGATGATTTTAATATTTCTTGTCGTGGCAAAAATATGCATACCATTGAACGGCAATTGCAGTTGTGTTTAAACAAAATAAATAAATGGTGTCTTGAAAACGGCTTTAAATTTTCTAAATCGAAAACTAACTGCATACATTTTTGTCGTAAATACAAACCACATAAAGACCCTGAACTGTCTCTAGATGGCACGCCGATTTAAGTTGTGAAGGAAGCCAAGTTCTTGGGTCTAATCTTTGATTCACACTTAACGTTTTTACCGCATATTAAATCACTTAAAACTAAATGCCTGAAGGCGCTTGACCTATTGAAAGTGGTGTCAAATTCGAAATGGGGAGGGGATCAAGCTACCCTTCTCCATCTATATCGATCACTTGTACGGTCTAAACTTGATTATGGCTCCATCGTCTATGGTGGAGCCTGCAGAAGCAATCTTAAACTTCTTGATCCTGTCCATCACCAAGGTCTAGGACTCTGTCTTGGGTCCTTCAGAACTTCACCAATTGACAGTCTTTACGTTGAGGCCGATGAACCATCTCTTGCACAACGCCGTATCAAATTATCTTTACAATATGTCACAAAACTATACTCTAACGAATCTAACCCTGCATAAAACTGTGTCTTCAATCCTCTTTATGAGGATTTGTATAGCAAAAAGTCTTCTCTTGTTCCACCTCTTGGGCTCAGAATAAAGCCGTTGATTGCTGCTGCTGGTATTACGCTGGACAATATAGCTCCTTTCCGTCTTCTTTCCTCTCCCCCTTGGCAGTTGGTTAGGCCACAAGTTGACCTAACATTAACTACATTTAAAAAATCAGAAACGAATGAATTACAGTATAAACAAGAATATAATCAATTGAAACATACATATAACAATTACAAATCCTTATTTACAGATGGGTCCAAGGACGGTGGCGCAGTTGCTTGTGCCACTGTCACTGGATCCAGAACAATATCTTCTAGATTACCAGACAATAGTTCTATTTTTACAGCAGAAGCTAACGCCATATTAACAGCTCTTAAATATATTCAAAGACACCCTAAATGTAAAGAGTATATAATATATTCCGACTCTCTTTCTTGCCTTCAAGCTATTAAAAATATTTCCTGTAAACATCCACTTTTAATAGAAATTATGGAACTGTATAATACTCTTGCTACTGGCCAATACGACATCGTCTTTTGTTGGTTACCCAGTCACGTAGGTATTTCTGGGAATGTGATGGCCGATCTTGCTGCCAAGGCAGCACTCACCAAATCTGTGACACCACTTCTTCTTCCATATTCAGATTACAAAGCTTGCATTAGAACGTATATCCGTGATCTGATGCAGAAGAGGTGGGACACTCAAGTAGGTATAAATAAATTACATGAAATAAAACCTTATATCGGTTATACTTACTTGGGTTGTCAGTCCAGATTTGAGGAGGTCATCATGCGACGATGTCGCATTGGCCATACGAGGTATACTCACGAGTATCTATTAAAAGGTGAAGATCCTCCGTTTTGTATCCCTTGTGATGAAAGAATCACAGTCAAGCATGTCCTGCTTGACTGTGTTGAATATTCCATCACAAGGGATAAATATTTTAATTCACAAACTTTGAAGGATCTTTTTAATTCTGTTAGCTCTCATTTAATTATTGCATTTTTAAAAGAATTATATTTGCTAAATGAATTGTAAATAGAAAAGTATTTTATGCTTGGAAGTTTGAATTAGTAACTTAGAGTGTTAGTGGCTGTATCCTCGAGGGGGGTTAAAGCACTGTAAAATTATTGTCCTCCTGAGAGGGTACGTAAGTCCCAAAACATTTGAAGTCAAATTTGATCTTCCATTTTGTCTTAGCCGTAGAATATGTGTCATTTTAATTTGTGGCTAATCTTGCTTACAATCACCAGCAGCTGAGGGGATGATGTAAATCCAGCTAGGGACCATGCAGGTAGCAGAAGTACTGTAAGTCCCCATGGCCCCTAGTATGGTGATCTACCTTCAGTTGTTGGTGATCTATATAGCCTGTTTTTATATTGTTTTGTCTGAATAGGAATATTAGTTTTAACTTTTCACGCTAGTTTTATTTCTTATTGTGATATTCTAGTTGTTTTACTGTCCTTCGTTGACAGGTTTTTATGACATACATAGATTCCCTTTTAAGAATGCTCTCGTCACGATATGGCTGCAATACTGCCGATGTGACGTTAAATGTTAACTCACTCACTCTACTGGAGTATATCATCCGAGTATCCTTGGTGCTGCAAGTTGGAGACCCACTTGTTAATAGCATTGTCCTTGTGATACTCCGTGGTGGGTGGGGAGCTCGGATGATGAACCTTCTACACTAACTATGGAATACAAAACCCCCCAAAAACGAAACAAACGTCAACTGGACAGTGATGATGATGACCAACGACCTTCTAACTCAACTGAATACTGGCCACGATTTTTAGTTCTTGAGACACTTGACAAGTCACCATTAAAATTAAATCCGTTTGCAGTGTCAAAAGGTATACAAGGTATTGCAGGTGAAGTCCCAAACATCAAACGACTGCGATCAGGCTCTTTGCTCATCGAATGCAGCAGGAAACAACAAACAACAAATTTGATGTCAACACAGCTTTTGGTTGGAATACCGGTTTCGGTATCTCCACATAGAACTTTGAACACTAGCAAAGGAATTGTCAGAGACCGGGATCAACTGTTTGCCGATATGAGTGAATTAGATATAGCCACAGAAATGAAAGAACAAGGAGTGATATTTGTGAAACGATTCACAACCCGTAAAAACTCAGAAACTAAACCAACAAACACCTACCTATTCCATTTTTCTTTTCCATCTGCTCCAAAAGCAATTAAAGCAGGATATTGTCATCTCAGTGTTGATACTTATATTCCTAACCCGTTGAGATATTTCAAATGCCAAAGGTATGGTCATGGTGTTACCAACTGCACAAATGCTATTACATGCGCTCACTGCAGCGAAAAAACTCATGTTACTGAAGACTGTGACAGCAACTTTAAAAATGCACTAACTGCTCTGGAACACATTCATCTTTTTCAAAAGAATGTCCGATCTGGAAACAACAAATGGAAATCAATAAAATCAAATTCACAAGGAATCTTAGTTTTGCTGATGCAAAGAAACTTGTTGTTCACACATCAGAACCAAACGAGTCCTATGCTTCAGTTGCGAGAACATCAACAAATCAAACTGTAACTTCAACAGTGTCCACTTCATCAGCGCATTGCCAAACTGATTTGACATGGGTTGACACTGTTGCACCCGAAATCTACTGTCCTGACCAGTCAACGCAAACTGTTGTATCTACATCAACAACTGTTAGAGAAGAAGTTCAGTCTCGGCCATCTTCCCAGGAACAATCATCATCACAGCCCATTTCCAAACCTTCCTCTGGGAATATTGGGAAGCAACTACCAAAACAAAAAATCAAACCAATAAATGAGTCTGCAAAAAAATACCATAAGGGCAGAACCTCAAAAGCGGCAGAAAATACAATCCAAATTTATAATAAGTTTGGATCTCTCGAAGATATGGATGTTTCTGACAACATCCTGTGTAGAGCTCGTAGCTTGTCACCAACCAAAAAGACAAGGGGTAGATCCCCAATCAATCCCCCATAGAAACAGTTTCTCCGTGTATTGTCCAGTGGAATTGTAGAGGACTAAAAACCAACTTTAATGAATTACAGCTGTTGATTCAGGATTTACAACCATCAGCTTTCTGCTTACAGGAAACTTATCTGAAGCAGGCAGACAATTTTAACTTACGTCAGTTCATTGGATATCATTCTCTTTCTCCTCCAGGTGATAGCGCCACTGGAGGATCTTCAATCCTTGTAAATCAGAATGTTATACACAGCCCTGTCTCACTTACAACTAATCTTCAAGCCGTTGCAGTGAGACTTACTCTTCATGTTGCCTTCACAGTATGCTCGTTGTATATTCCGCCTTCTTCAACACTCCAACTGTTTGATTTACAAGCTCTCTATGACCAACTTCCAAAACCCTGTATAATAATGGTTGATCTCAATGGTCATAATCCACTGTGGGGTGGTACAAATATAAACACTAAAGGTAAAACACTAGAAGATTTTATTTTCAATACTGATTTGTGTATATGTAATGATGATTCGAGCACATATCTGCATCCAGCAACCGGCACCTACTCTTCTCTGGATCTGTCTCTTGCAGACTCTAATCTACTTAATGAATTTGAATGGTCAGTCTACGATGACCTCTGTGGAAGTGACCATTTTCCTACTATACTAAAATGTGTAACTCCATCTGATGTTCCTCCATCATCAAGGCGGAATTTTAAAAAGGCTAACTGGGCTTTATATGAAACACTGTGTGCTGAAAAACTTAAACCCGAACGGTTTTTTGACGTTCCTGATGCTATTAAATGCTTTTCAGATGCATTGAATTCCATAGCTGATGAGTGTATACCAAAGTCCTCTGCAGTTCCACATATTTGAAAACCATGGTTCAACGATGAGTGCAAACAAGCTAGGAAGGCAAGGAAAAAAGCAGAACATTATTTCCGTCGCCATCTTATGGTGCCTAATTTAAATAAATTTAAAATTTTAAATGCTAAAGCAAGGCGTACTTTTAAACAGAACAAACGCCAATCTTGGCAAAATTATGTATCTAAAATAAATTCTCGGACACCCATGTCCAAGGTATGGAACATGGTCAAAAAAATTAAAGGTAAAGGCACTAAATCTACTGTCCATCATCTTAAACATGGAGATCAATTGCTTACTGATAAATCAGATATTGCTAATAAGCTAGGTGAAACCCTTGCTAAACACTCTTCCTCTTCAAATTATGTACCAAAATTCCAGCAAAATCAAAAACAACACAATTTCAACTCAGATAACGGGGAAGATTATAATGAAATGTTTTCTATTCATGAACTCCATACTGCTCTTGATCAGGCCCCTGACACTGCTACTGGAGCTGATAACATACATTATCAACTCCTGAAGCACTTCCCAGAATCCTGTTTAGAGACGCTCTTGTATATATTTGATGATATTTGGACTTCCGGGAAATTTCCTTCTTCATGGCGTGATGCTATAGTAGTACCAATACCTAAACCTGGACGTGATCATACGGATCCGTCCAATTATCGTCCGATTTCATTAATAAGCTGTGTTTGCAAGACCATGGAACGCATGATAAATAATCGACTTGTTTGGTATTTGGAAACTAATAACCTTATCACAGATATACAATGTGGTTTCCGGAAAAACAGAAGTACTGTCGATCACTTAGTGCGTTTAGAATCATTTGTAAAAAACGCACTGATCAATAAACAACACGCTGTATCTGTGTCTATCTTTTTTGATCTTGAAAAAGCATATGACACTACTTGGAAATATGGCATTCTGAGAGATTTACATGACTTCGGCTTGCGAGGTCGTTTGCCTGAATTCATTGCCAACTTTTTAAATAACAGACAATGCCAGGTCCGTGTGGGTTCTACCCTGTCTGATCATTACAATCAGGACCAGGGTGTTCCACAAGGCAGTATTTTGTCAGTCACTCTTTTTAGCATCAAGATCAACAGTTTATCAAAAATTTTAAATGATTCAATTGATGGATCGTTATTTGTGGATGATTTTAATATTTCTTGTCGTGGTAAAAATATGCATACCATTGAACGGCAATTGCAGTTGTGTTTAAACAAGATTAATAAATGGTGTCTTGAAAACGGCTTTAAATTTTCTAAATCGAAAACTAACTGCATACATTTTTGTCGTAAATACAAACCTCATAAAGACCCTGAACTGTCTCTAGATGGGACACCCCTTAAAGTTGTGAAGGAAGCCAAATTCTAGGGTCTAATCTTTGATTCACATTTAACGTTTTTACCGCATATTAAATCACTTAAAACTAAATGCCTGAAAGCTCTTGACTTGTTGAAAGTGGTTTCAAATTCAAAATGGGGAGGGGATCAAGCTACCCTTCTCCATCTATATCGATCACTCGTTCGTTCTAAACTTGATTATGGCTCCATCGTCTATGGTGGAGCCTGCAAAAGCAATCTTAAACTTCTTGATCCTGTCCATCATCAAGGTCTAAGACTTTGTCTTGGGTCCTTCAGAACTTCACCAATTGACAGTCTTTACGTTGAGGCCGATGAACCATCTCTTGCACAACGCCGTATCAAATTATCTTTACAATATATCACAAAACTATACTCTAACGAATCTAACCCTGCATAAAACTGTGTCTTCAATCCTCTTTATGAGGATTTGTATAGCAAAAAGTCTTCTCTTGTTCCACCTCTTGGACTCAGAATAAAGCCGTTGATTGCTGCTGCTGGTATTGAGCTGAACAGTATAGCTCCTTTCCGTCTTCTTTCCTCTCCCCCTTGGCAGTTGGTTAGGCCACAGGTTGACCTAACATTAACTACATTTAAAAAATCAGAAACTAATGAATTACAGTATAAACAAGAATATAATCAGTTGAAACATACATATAACAATTACAAATCCTTATTTACAGATGGGTCCAAGGACGGTGGTGCAGTTGCTTGTGCTACTGTCATTGGATCCAGAACAATATCTTCTAGATTACCAGACAATAGTTCTATTTTTACAGCAGAAGCTAACGCCATATTAACAGCCCTTAAATATATTCAAAGACACCCTAAACGTAAACAGTATATAATATATTCCGACTCTCTTTCTTGCCTTCAGGCTATTAAAAATAGTTCTTGTAAACATCCACTTTTAATTGAAATTATTGAACTGTATAATACTCTTGCTACTGGCCAATACGACATCGTCTTTTGTTGGTTACCCAGTCACGTAGGTATTTCTGGGAATGTGATGGCCGATCTTGCTGCAAAAGCAGCACTTAACAAATCTGTGACACCACTTCTTCTTCCATATTCAGATTACAAAGCTTGCATTAGAATGTATATCCGTGATCTGATGCAGAAGAAGTGGGACACTCAAGTAGGTATCAATAAATTACATTAAATAAAACCTTATATTGGTTACACCTACTTGGGTTGTCGGTCCAGATTTGAGGAGGTCATCATGCGACGATGTCGTATTGGCCACACAAGATATACACATAAATATTTGCTTAAAGGTGAGGATCCTCCGTTTTGTATCCCTTGTGATGAAAGAATCACAGTCAAGCATGTCCTGCTTGACTGTGTTGAATATTCCATCACAAGGGATCAGTATTTTAATTCACGAACTCTGAAGGATCTTTTTAATAACACAAGCTGTCATTTAATCATTGCATTTTTAAAAGAATTAGATTTATTGACCGAATTGTAAATAGATAAATATTTTATCATTGGAAGTTTAAATTCATGACTGTGCTTGTTAGTGGCTGTATCCTCAAAGGGGGTTGAAGTACTGTAAAACTATTGTCCCCCTGAGAGGGTACGTAAGTCCACAAACATTCAAAGTAAATTAAAACTTTCACGTTTTTAATCGTAGCATAAGTGTCTTTTTATTTGCATGGCTAGATTTCCCAAATTGCTGACGGCTGAGGGGATGATGTAAATCCAGCTAGGGTCCATGCAGGTAGCAAAGGTACAGTAAGTCCCCATGGACCCTAGTATGGTGATCTACCTTCAGTTGTTAGCAATCTATGGCCCATTTTTATCTTGTATTGTCCTCTATAGATAAATTGTTTTAGGTATAGTTACTAGTTTTATATTCTCATCTGTGATATTCTAGTTGTTTTACTGTCCCTCGTTGACAGGTTTTATATAATAGATAATTATATATATTTCATTTTAGTATTAAATGTTCTCGTCACGATATGGCTGAGATATTGCCGATGTGACGTTAAACTTTAACTCACTCACTCACTCCACAGTGCAGTATTTTCTCTGTCACCCTTTTTTAGTATAAAGATCAATTGTTTATCAAAACTTTTATATGATTCAATTGATGGATCGTTATTTGTGGATGATTTTAATATTTCATGTCGTGTTAAAAATATACATACTGCTGAGCAGTTGTGTTTAAACATGATAAATAAACGGTGTCCTGAAAATGGATGGCGTTACATTTTCTAAATCGAAAGCAAATTGCATACATTTTTGCCGTAAATAAAAAGACGCTGAACTACTAGTATCTCTAGACTGCGCGCCATGGCATTACTCATCGTAACAAAGACATATTTTACATTGCCACGTGTAAATGCACCGTCTTGTGGAGAGAGTGTAAAAGTATACACATTAGATCAATGAGTAAGGCATCCTGATCATCATGTAATATAACAGGTATTATTACATGAATTATTTATTTCTGACATAACATGTGAGTTTGAGTGAGTTTAGTTTTACGCCGCACTCAGCAATATTCCAGCTATATGGCGGTGGCCTGTAAATAATCGAGTCTGGACCAGACAATCCAGTGACCAACAACATGAGCATCGACCTGCGCAATTGGGAACCGGTGACATGTGTCAACCAAGTCAGCGAGCCTGACCACCCGATCCCGTTAGTCGCCTCTTACGACAGCATAGTCGCCTTTTATGGCAAGCATGGGTTGCAGAAGGCCTATTCTACCCGCTTACCCCGGGACCTTCACGAGTCTGGCATAACAAGAAATTGATGACATAAGATACATGATATGTGATCACTGATGGCGTTTGTTTGTTTGCTTTTGTTTTTATTTGTTGTTTTATTTATTTGTTTGTTTTGTTTTGTTTGCTTGTTTGTTTGTTTTGTTTTGTTTTCGGTTGTTTTTTTTCTTTGAAAAAAACAACACCTCTCTGCATCCTTGAACTTACAAACAAAACCACATGCAGCTGAATACTGTGCAAGCTGACTTTCTGTCAGGTTATGTGTGAGCAGTCCACTGGAATGTGACAGATTAGAGGAAACACATCGCTGATACCATCTGCCCATAGTCCCAGTGCCAGAGAGCTAATCCAATGCTTCTCATTAGAGCCCTGTGAACATTTTCACTCTCCCGATTGCGTTGCTGTCTACAACTGAACATATGATTGCACAGTGTTTCAATTTGTGACCATTTATAAATAGGTTTGGATAAACTGACAGTCACTCATAAATGTTGACAATTTCCCAATTTGTAAAGATCTGAGGCAAGGAAAGTTATGTGATCGATGCGTTAGATATGATATTTAACGCATAACATTCCATAAAGCTGGGATAATCTACAACTGTTAGATATGATATTTAATGCATAACATTCCATACAGCTGGGATTATCCACAACTGTTAGATATGATATTTAATGCATAACATTCCATAAAGCAGGGATAGTTTACAACTGTTAGAGTCTCCCTGTATGGAGGAGCAGTGACAATAATCTATAAATCACAAATATAATATATAGCTATAATGTATCAGTGATGGTATTTTCCAGCAGATATATTACTTTGTCCGAATTTGGAAATCGGTGATTCAAAAAAAGTATAAAACAAGGAAGAGCCATTAAAGGCGTAATCTAAGCAGTAATCAGTATTAGCTAAAGTGGCTATTACGTTTTCATATACTCCAGACTCACTCCCCAACACACCACACCAACTTAAGACACCACTCCATGTTTTACAGAATGCAGTCGCGTCTTTGTTCAAGGGAGATAACTCTGTTAAGCGTTTGACATGCGGGAAATTTGTTTTCGTGATCAAATATCGATGTTATGGAATTGTCAGACCCATGAAAATGACGTCACTTTTGAGTCCTTTCAGCAAACTTCCAAATCGTCAAGAGTGTACAGTATTGGTGAGAACATTTACCTCATCATCAGATATTAGTTTTGTTTCCCAAACCAGAATGGGAAGGAATATGTATATTGTTCGGTTTTCGATTGCCTTCAGTAAGTTAATTAAATGTGCTCTGTCTTTACATCAGTACAACGATTGTACGAGGTGCGTGCAGCTCTTAACCGTCAACGCGGAGAATCTCACTGGGGTTCCTGTTTGCAGTTAAACGAGGGCAATGAGTTAATACTAGTAGCCAATAGTGGAAACGTGATGGGACATTGTGCTCATTTTCGGAATCGAACCCGAGCCTTTAGCTTCACGAGCAAACACTTTAACCAGTAGGCTACCCCACTGCTGACTATTGGCTTTCTGCACCTTTTTCAGATTAATTAGTGGTCCCTATAGATCGGAAAAGGTACCAGACCCAAACCCCCAAACCTAAACCCCCAAACCCTAAGTGTAAAGATCATAAAGGGTGGAGATGTTATAGTAAGACAATAGCTCTGCAGCGTTTGCTGGTGTTGCACCTGGTAAACTGCATTCTGTCTCTGACTATAACTGCCTCCATGAGAATGGAATGTAGATTTTGAAACATCTTCTTGTTACACTGCCTGGTATTACTGGGAAACAAGGAAAAGATGGACAGACATAGAGAACGTGTTTACGGGAAGTAGTCAGAGCATAACAATGAGCAACCCCATCAGGTTTTTGAAAGGGAGAAAGTATGAGCTAGAGCACATTCAGTGCATGACGATGAAATTGATTCAGTGCCTAGATACGCATGACCTGCTTATCTCAAATATGACCTCAGAATTTCATATATACAAGAATCACAAACTAAACTAAAAGTGCTTTATGGTTCAACTTCTTTATTATACAAGGTCACAACGTTTCGAGACAGATTCTAGTCTCTTCTTCAGGTGAAGTGAAGAGACCTATGGCGTTTTAAGTGATTCTCATAAATGTGTTTTGTACACCCAGATTAAATGAGTTAATGAGATTTTCATTGAGTAAAATAAACAAATATGCACCTTATCTGGGGCTCTGATACCAGCATAAAGAATGTAGATCACCACACACTGAATAGAACTTTGATAAGAAACAGTCATTTTGGTTTTGTCAGTAGAAAAGTTTCTTAAGCGGCAAAGAATTTAGAGTCGCTGTTGTTCCTTTTGGTAATGTGATCCATGTGTTTTGAACGCAAAAGCTTTTAGTCCAAAATTACTTTGAGATGTTTGTAATGATTCACTCTTTCAATTTGTGTATTATCAATAATTAGAGTATGTAGAGGTTCTTTATTTCAGTGTTGAGGTGAAAGACGAAGATGTTTGCTTATATATTATAGCATATAGCATATAGCATAGCATACCATACCACCTCAAGGTTGGATTTGAGACATTTTGTTGAACTAAATCAAACAATGTTCCCTATACAGTTTATTCCTAAAATACCATGTTTTTTACATTCTGTTTTCAGCTTGTTGGGGATGAAGGTACAGGGAAACACGATCTGGGGTTGGCAATGCTGAATCTCAAGACACCATTCTCATTGTATATGTAAGTTGATATACCTACTTAACTGTCTGTTTAGATAAAGTGCATACTATATCACCCATCAAAAGTTAAGACTCACTAGCGTAAATGTAGTCTCATACTTCAGTCAACTGTTCAAAATTAAATATTGCAAATACTGTTTATAGGTACTATTCACACAAGAACTGATACTTTGTCAAACAAATTCTTAATGGTAAAAAGATTATTGTTATGAGTTCAATAAATGATAAAACTCAGTGAAAATTTGCGACTTCTTAACAAAACTTTACTTCAAAATGCAGCTGTTCACATGCATGATATTTGCACATGCTTTACAGCATTTTGAAGCATGGTCCTCGTGCAATTCATCAATATAATGTTTGTAGCTGCTTCCCCAAATGAGTGGAGAAATTCACCATCGATGTAACCTTATGTACATACATATATACATAACATATAGTGAATGTTTTAAGTGAGTCTAAACTTTTGATGGGTTACCAGTATATTTGTTGCCCAGCTGCATCTGTAAGTTCCCAATACAGATGAGGCATGGGAAGGTCATCGTCGAAGACACTGCTATTTACACTGCCAGACTGCATCCCTTCTCCACCTCTGAAACCTATGATTATTGGTTTTATTCATTTTGACCCAGATTCTGTTCCCTGATTTGTCAGCACAATACCTATGCTCATTCAGTTTGCTTTCCCCAAAGTCATGATCATCTGAGACCTACATCATGTTGAGGATAATGCCTGAGTAACTCTCCTTTCTTAAAAAATAATGGAGTTGAGACCCCGGAGGGCCATGGCACATTACTTTTAAGGAATGGAAAGCCACAAGGATATTACCCTACTTAAACTACATTCAAAGTATTGGCAATTTCATAAGCCTAATCAAACGCAATAAGTTTGAACTATCAAAAGTCTTACAATGGAAACAGGTACACAAGGTTCCATTCCTGAAAATAATGGAGCTAGCAGACATTGAATTGACGTCACAAATGTAATTTAATTCAGGCTTTCCTCTGATATTAAGCTGACATATCAACTGGAACCTGTATACAGTGGCTTTAGATCAAACGCCCTCCTTGCATTTACAAGGGTGGTGGTGGTAGTCTTGTGGTTCATGCATTCATTTGTCACGCTGAGGACCCAGGTTCATGTTCTGACATTGCGTTGACGTTACGTTTGCTGAAAAAATTGCTAAAAGAAGCATAAAGCCTCCAAATTCATTGACTTCAGATATAGATTAAAATATGTATTAATTCCGGTGTGTAGACGGACAGCCACCTCCCTTCCCCTGCCTGCAGAGAAAGAAGCAGATCGACCCTGTATTGATTACATCTGCTATGTCATTAATCTGACACTGGACGACAGGTAAACATATACTACATATACTACAGTTTATTTAACTGTGTTACACTGAATAGTGTACCCCACAGCGTCAGTTGGTTGTTTAGGGTCAGTAGGGTAGAGAGCTTCAGATGATTTTTCAGGCGATTGGGTATTTACTGCCATATCTGTTTAGTAACTGCATTTTTTTAGATTTAACTTGCATTTTGTGTGCTTCCACTAGTAAAAAGAATTGAGTACTTTTACACAGACTTTTTTATCCTTATTTAGTACTGAACTCTTCTAAATATGTAAATATATATGCATCTCAATAGACTAAAAGTTTTTAGTAATTGTCATATTGCCAAACATATGGCAGCCATTTCTAAATACTCATCATGTGACAGTTAGAGTAACCCTAGACAGTGGCTTCAGCTATAATAGCATATGTATATGTAGGCATTGCCTACCATTAGCTAATCCTGTTGTAGAGTTTGGATGCCACGACGAATCATACACAAGCCATCTTAGTTAATGGAGTAATGTATGCAAGGTATTATTGACCTATTGGGTTTTAAGTGATTCGTATGCACTTTTTTTACTCTCAGATTTCTAACTAATTGAGTAAATGTGATTTTTATTGAGTAAAATACGGAAATATGTGCCTTATCTGGAGCTCTGTCTAGTGATTAAAGAGCTTGCTTGTCTCGCTGAAGACCTGGGTTTGAAGCCCATTTCCGGTTTTGCTGGAATATTGACAGTAGCTAGCTGTGTAAAACTAAACTCACTCACTTGTTGGTTGTCCAACACTGCATGCAGCTATATTCCAGCTATATGGTGGCAGTCTGTAAACACTCAAGTCCAGTGATCAATGTCATGAGCATCGATCTACGTAATTAAATACAATGACATGTGCTAACCAGTGGTACTGAAGACCATTTCTAACCCTGATCCTGTGTACCCCACTGAGACCCTGATTGATGTTGGTTATGTCTGCAGCATGAAGATTGTCGAGGAAGCTTTGTCAACTGTAGATGTGAGGTACTTCGTGGGACGCTCCTCCCTGATAGTAACTGGAGGTGGGAATTTCATTTTTTCTTATCCCTTTATCCACTTGACAAACATCATGAGTCATTGACGTCTCAAACATCAAGGCAGTGGTGTTGCTGGTGAAAAGAACTGAATGCGGTGTATGAAATAAGCCCAAAACCCAGTCTGACATCAGGGCTGGTAAATTTAGAATGTTACCAGCCCCAAATGGATTTAACCAGACACCTAGACATGTTGAATTTTCTCAGATGTGTCAACACCAGACTACCAGGCTGGCAAGCTGTAAATTTAGACGGTCCATCAGAAATCTGACCTGTCTTTATGTCATACACTAAATGTGCAGCACGAGATTGCCATGGTATAATATAGAATGTTAGATGTGTGTTGTTCACATAACTCTTCATCAAAAACATTGTTTAATTTTGTCTTAAGATGTATTGTGAAAATCTTTCATTCTGGTGAAGATTCGTAAATAGATATAATTTACATGTTTGTTAAACCTTGCTTGCATTTATTAAAAAGTTCAGGAACTGTTACCATGGTTACTTGTTTTCACAGTTGAGTTCCCCAACAAACAAGTAATCGAGATGGAGACTGTGTTGAAGTTGGCAGAATCCTATGACTTGCCGATCATATTTGGAGAAGTAGAAGTAAGTTCTGTCGATCAGATAGTTATATTGTATCACATTTTCTGGGATGGCAACTGTGGCAAATCCACAGAAATTTGCAGATTTAAATGAAAATCAATCGATCATGGACCCTGTCTGGGCCCTATGACCCCCTGACTCCCAGCTGATTTTCTGCTGAAATCACGGTCACCTGTTGCCATCCCTGCATTCTGGATTTACTGGGCCAAGTTGCTAAGTGTCAAATCAATGAATGCATGTTGTCTTCTGGAAAGTGGTCAAATGTACACTTTCTCAGCAAAGTGGGATTTGAACCCATATCTACTTGCCAAAACACACCAGAAATGTTCCAGTTTTCACTTAGCCACTGTGGCCGTCTCAAAAATGGAAGTCAACATGTACTCTAAATAGTAAGCACTCTGTGTACCCATCCCTCTGACAAGAGCAAGTGCTGTGGCAACCACGGCTATTCGCAGATGAATATATTATTCCATTGAGAAGTGGTCAAATTTGTGTACTGTTATATAAGATGCCTCACTAAGAATGTGTGGTTTCAAATCTGGATTGGGACTTGACCCCAAAAAGATACTTGAAAGTGTACTTTACTGAGAAAGTGTAATGACATACATAGATTTAATTTTAAGTTGGTATTCAAAGTATTAATGACCTGCCAAAATACCATTGGCTCGTCATGCTGGTTTTCACAGCTGTGATATTGCTATAGGCAGTGTAAAGCCAATCACTCACTGTCTGTAACTTAAGGAATGAAATGAAATATGTTTGCAGAAACCTGAGGAGCTTCTGTCCTTGGCCACCAAGGTGACAAAAACTGTTGAGATTGCTGCTGGCTACAAACCCAATGTTTCTCCAATGTTGGTAGAGGCAACACAAAGGAACTTTGAACAGAACCTGTGAATCTTCCAGAAATGTGACTGGCCCAGTGCTATGGTGATTCATATGGTGAATAATGCAGAAGTTTGAACAGATGCCATTTGATGGACATCCACTTCGTGGCAATTTGTTTTGCCAATCCACTCTTTGATATTGTACACAAAGGAGGGTTTGTGTCTGATCTCCTGATATATTTTGTTAGTGAAGAATGTTGGTGACACCTGTCTTCAACACTTCCTTCTTGAAACAATGAGAGTATGTATCACATTATTTGTTACGTTGAAGCAGAGATCACTCCTTACACACCAGGGCCCACTTGCACAAAACGATCTTAGAGCTACAATTATTGTAAATCCTTAAGATCGCGATCTTAGGCTTCGGCTACAATCGCCATCCACTTGCACAAAGCGATTGCAGGCTAAGATCATTGTAAGTTACAGTCAAAACTTACAATTGGTCGGAACCAATTGTAAGGGGCTAAGATCATTGTAGTCAGTAGCAAAATGGCGTTCAAGTTATTGTCAGTTTCACGCATATAATTAGCTTTGCGTTTGGGGATTGCTTTTATATTGCATAAAACTGTATGATTCGCCTCGATACTTCAACAACACGGAGAATGCAACATCGATTTAACGTTTGAAATATCGTTATTTGAGGTAGTGAACAACATCATTATCGAGTCGATATCATTGAGTACAAATCTCACCCGATTCAGTGTTGGAAAAAGTATGAACACCATACCTTTTTGATAAACAAGGAAAGGATAGTAGCGAAAGGTGACTGCATGCGATTAGCAGTGACCATGACCTTTTCAATAACTCAAGGGCAGTTAATTTTAGTTTTTACGCAAGATGGGAGTGGTTTCCCTTTGCAGATTATGCCGTTGCCGTAAAATCTGCCATGCCTAAATACAATGCATTTTCTGTTGTGACAGAACAGACCTCCACGTGTTTCTTTTCGGTTAATGATTTTGTCTTAGTTTATCATTGAAATAATCTACAGTTGGATAACGTGCAGAATTATGTTTTTCCTAGTTGTGAAAATTGAATCTGACGAGAGACAAGAGTTGTAAACTATGCATTTTAAATAAGTATTCTTCAAACGGGAAAATACACTTGCTGGGGTATGTGAAATTTGCATAAAACGTTTTTTTAACAAAACGAAAAAATAATTATCAGCAAAATATCATAAAGTAATTAATATTCTGTGGATGAGCATTCAACAACACATACAACACACACGAAATAAGTTACGTTTTCATATTTCCCTGCTATGAATTTTCCACAACACTCCCACAGTCATGTCACACTTTCATATCTTTACAAATCTAATGCTTGTGGGATATATTTGGGATTTTACTCATGGTACATTTAGGCGTTATGTCATAAGGAAATTTTATTTATGTGCTATCTTTTAATTTCATGATTATTAGGTCAATAACTCAAGACCCAATTTGTTAACGTATTTGTTTGTATTTCAATACTTGCATAAAACATGATATTTCTGTGGTTGCAGTATCATGTCTAGTTCATAAAAAATTAGAATGTAGAAAAATTAGAGAATAACCCCTGAGGTACGAGTGATTATACATGTTACCTTCCACGTTATCGCTGCCTTCTTCAACGTTATCATTTCCTTCAAAGATTTGTGGGTTGGGGTTTTGGGGGGTTTTATTTTGTTTTCATGAAAAATCTGCAAGGTGCGATTAAGGAAGGGGTGTCATTTGGTGTGCAGTAACCAGTTCCACGTTTTCTTTGCGCTGCATGCTATGCGCACTTGAAGACAACTGTAGACAGGCGTCGAGTTTAAGAAATTTCTACCTGCAACGTTGAAGAGTTCGATCTTAGTTAAGATCGCGATCTTAAATCCGTGCTGTCTTAAGATCATCTTTGTGCATGTGGATTAGGGCAATTGTATGGTGATTGTAAAATTGATTGTAGGGGCCTAAGATTGATTGTAACTAAGATTGCTCTGTGCAAGCGGGCCCAGGAAAACAGACGCATTGCAAGGTATTACAGACGCATTGCAAGGTCTTACAGACTTGTCGTGTACTATGTGTAACTATTCTTGGTTTAATGTCATGAAATGATGATCCTTGACAATGGTTTGAAGGCAGTGACACACTTTGCCAAGCCAAGTCAGTATAAAGCTTCATAATGTTCCATACAAATGTACGCTTCCATTTACTTTGCAAGTAAGCCTTGTTTGGAGAAAGCAATAAATTATTTTGTGAGGTCAAAAGTGTTATTAACTGATATAATACTAATATCTATTATATAGTAGACGTCTCGAGAATATTTCACTCATCTGGTGACAAGCTTGCATGTATTGTGTGGCTGCTTGTACAAGCCCAGACTTTAGCAAGTTCAATAGTTTTAACTCAGAGAAACCATTCCGCGGTTAAACATGAGTACCCCACTCAGACACATTATACTGACTCCAGACCGAACTGTCCTTTTTGTACCCAATTAATACCAGGTGCCAGGCAGGGACCAACAAGAACCAGATTTTAATGTCTTTTGGTATGACATAGTAGGGGATCAAACCCACGATCTTCCACTCTCCACGTGGATGCTCTAACCACTAGCCTAGTCAAAAAGCCTCGAAATATACCCGAGCCAAGCAGGGATTTGAACCAACAATGCTCAGTTATGCTCTTTGATGTGGCGCGCATGCAACTGAAACCTTAGACAATGCACTGTGACATATGAACAGCATTGATTCATTGGATCAACAACAGGAGACTCCTAGAAATATATGTTTTATTGTAACAAAATTGTAAATAAATATGATTTAATTACAACTGAGATAATGTTTTCAACAACTTAAAAAAATGTACATGCTATACATATGTACAAACTATTTACAGTATACAGAGGTAATGTACACTGGTGCTACTCTTATATCAATACAAGGGTTGTGATACAATCCAGTTTACTTACATAGATACAAACATACAATCTACACTACTCAAAAAAAGTTATGGGCCATCGAATTATGACTCATTGTTATACTTACTTATAAATAAGCTGTCATGGCATGTCCTTAACTTGTTTTTAGTAGCATAGCAGGTTACAGAAATGTATCTCCTTGTATCATACGATACTACACCATGTACACAGTAGTATCAATGTATCAGATTTAATGCATCAGTAATTATCATTTTATCCATCAATCCTCAACTAACAGTCAAAATATTAGCAAATTCCTGCTGAAAGATAAACCTTAAGAAGCTTAGTTTATGCTTATGTTCCTGTACGAAGAGCTTCTTACTTTGTAAAGTATTCCTTTGGACAGTTGATAACAGCACTGAAGGGAAAGTCAATCAATGTTTTGATATGCTCACCTCATTCATAAATTGGACGGAAACTAGATATGTTAATATCAATGAATTCCTTTAGGAATCCTTACCATGGACGGACAGTTGTGTACCAGTGTTCTATTTTCAGCTGTAGCTGCCATGAGACTTCGTCGTCATACTGCAGTGATGGATATCAGAGTTGGATGATCAGGGACATTTAGGCCCTTGTGTTAACAAATCAGGAAGCATTTAAAAAAAAGTCGACACAAAACCAAATTATGTTTTCTTTACGAATCCCTCCTTTTCAACAATGTCTTTGAGAATAATGAATAACAAATACTTAAAATAAATGCAGGGATTTGAACACTATTCTCATGACTCATCTGCAATAAAAGATAAAAAAGACTGCTTTGTGATGACTTGTCTGTGATGGGTGGTATCACTCAAACACTGTAGGATTCAAAGCTAATCAGTTTCTATTTATGGAGGATGTACTGGGACCATGGAAGTGAAATTTATGCGCCTGTTAGATTTCTGTGCACTAACGGCACTCTGCATATTCATCACAGATGCTATGTTATCGGTATGGTGTCATACCAAGGGACGCTCACTACAGCCATATCCTACACCTATGTCCAGAGTGAGCACATCTTATAGTGCATCAGCCTGCTGGATCCCAAATGACAATGCTGACAAGTCACACAACATCTTTTCATTTCTCATCATATGTTGACCTTATTAAAGAATAAACATGTTTCATGACATAAAAAGGACTGAAAATGTCTCTCTCAAAACATCTGATAATAAATATGTCAGCACGCCATATGACACATCTCTTGCAGACTAACATGTGCATATCACATGACTTGTCCTCTGACAGATCACACAATGACATGACACTGACATGATGACATGACATCCACTTACAGATCACGTAACCCACCTGTTGGCGTAACACAAGAAATGCAGGCTAACCTGCATGTACATTTGACCAATCAGATGACATCAGTTTGCATATCACATGACCCCTTCACTGCCAGATCACATGACATATCCATCATCATGCTGGTAGTAAGGATCGTCTATCTGCTCCAGGTCAGAGAACTGTTGAAGATGGAACTTTGTGACTTGATAGTTAACCATGATCCTGATAGCAAAGTAGCCACAAATCACCTCAAACACAATGAACAAGGCCTTCACTATGTTCACGGCACGCTCCAAAGGCACTACCTTGGCATCTTCGTTGAAGGTCATCAACAGAATGAGAGGCAGCTGTAGCAACACTGTCAACAGCCAGAAGCCTGCCAGCTCAGGAACCTGCAACATACGACACACTACACATGGTAGTCAGGGAAAGGGATAGGTGTAATTCCGCTTTGAATATATTTATATCTAGGGCTGCAGTGATTCACCCAGACCTTGATTGAATTTTCGATTTGATTTTCGATACTGGACCTTTGATTTGATCTCTTTTGATTTGATTCCTCAAATAAGTAAAAACATCAAGTTTCAATAATTCTCAAAGTCAGCTTTTTTAGGTGAAATCCATTGCGCATCTTATACTTTGTGATGTCGACTAACAACAATTCTCTCAACAATCATGTTTCACCTTATTTCAGTGCCCACTACACATTCAGTTTATCAAGTGTTTGATATACATGTACGTGTATCAAGATATCTAGAGACGGGTAGCAAAGTATCTATCCTTTTGGTAACCCAAAATAGCATAATAATATGCACTATGCTTGCCTTCTACATCAGTTGTTTCCTCTCCTGAAGCATGATACAGAAACGCACTTGGCCAACAAACCCTTTCCCATACAGTACGATATGATTTTACATATAGAATATTTTGACCCTATTTGAAACTAAACCAATACAATGCAAGAAGAAGTAAAGTTAGCAGGTTTTTCTGAATATCTAGCCACGGGACACTGCATACAGAGTTGTTTCAAACAAATTACAGTGGTACAGCTACCACTACGTAAAGATCTGAGGACCTTTGCAGGGCATGTCAGAATGATCTGTCACAAACTGACCAACCACAAAAACACTTATAGTCAGCATTAGCCTGTTAGAAAGCAGTTGTGTGAAGCTTTGTCCAGCCTTATATATGGTTTCAAACAGAACACTGCCTTTTCAAACCATCCTTAGAATTTTGAAACATCTGCAAACGAAAACTCTACACACTGTAACAGATGTCTAGGATTTTATGACAGTATTTCCCATGGGCTGTGGAAAGTCTCTTCCACCAAAACGTTCATCCAGGAAAGGAAGAATGAGGCCATGATTTTATGCCACTTTTAGCAATATTCCAGCAATATCACAGAGGGAAACACCAGAAACAGGCTTCACACATTGTACTCATGTGGGGAATTGAACCCAGGTCTTCGGCATAACTTTAACCACTATGCCCCAAAAAGGCAATAGCTTTGATGGACTTTGATGATGGTTTAACTGACCATCAAACAAAAATAACTCTTTTGCAAAAATTGCAACTTGATAAATTTGGCTTAAATATAGTGCCTTTTATGGCCAGTCAAGGGTGGGTGATAAGGAATGCATTTCCGGAACCTCAGATATCCGGAAAACACGACTTCCGAACAAAAATTCCTTATAACAAATTCACCACGTTGTAAAATTACTCTCCTATCCAGAAATCCAGTTTCCATAACCATACAGTCATTTTCACATACAAAATACTAAATTATGTGCATTTTTTGTCTCGTATATCCGGATGGCTGAGCACCTGTATGTTTACACATGCGATTACCGAGGGCTTCGCATGCCCTAACATGAAAGAAGTCAGCAGTCTTTGAAGCGTGAGAGGATTAACTACCTCTGAGTAGCAAGGTGACACTGAATTAACTTTGAGCTGTGTCAATTTGTGGGTCACTATAATTACTTTGAGGAACATTTTATTAGTCGATCAAAGTGGCAAGTCAACCAAACAAACGTAAGACCCATGCCATTTCAGCAAGGGAAAATAGAGAAATTTGTAGATACAAGGAGCAGTATCCCTCAGCAAGCCTAGAAACCCTTACTAAATATTTTGCACAGAATTCAGTCACACCTATGGCAAGTCAACAATCAGCGACATTCTAAAAGACAAATCAAAATGGGTACAAATTCCTGAAAGCTCATCGGAGTTATCACATGCTCGTAAAGCTAAACAATTTGTCCATCAATGACGAAATGTAAACTGAAAAAGAAGGGTCGAGATGATCTAAAAAAGGTGTTTGAAGACTATGAGGAGCAAGACATCTTCAATGTAGACAAAACTGGTTTGTTCTTCAAACCTGGACCAAATCAGACACTTGCATCTCAGACTGTCAGTACTACAAATGAGTGAGTGAGTGAGTGAGTTTAGTTTTACGCCGCACTCAGCAATATTCCAGCTATATGGCGGTGGTCTGTGAATAATCGAGTCTGGACCAGACAATCCAGTGACCAACAACATGAGCATCGATCTGCGCAATTGGGAACCGATGACATGGTCAACCAAGTCAGCGAGCCTGACCACCCGATCCCGTTAGTCGCCTCTTACGACAAGCATAGTCGCCTTTTACAGCAAGCATGGGTTGCTGAATTCTTATTCTACCCCGGGACCTTCACGAGTTGTCAGTATTACAAAACGCTCTAAAGAACGAGTCAGCCTAGCATTGTGTGTAAATGTAGATGGTTCACTAAAAATCAAACCCTTTGTAATTGGCAAGGCTAGGCATTCCCGCTGTTTTGGTAGTGACTATAATCCAGAGGTTTATGTTAGGTACAGGAAAAATGCCAAAGCATGGACTGGTTTTGGCATTCCCGCTGTTTTGGTAGTGACTATAATCCAGAGGTTTATGTTAGGTACAGGAAAAATGCCAAAGCATGGACTGGTTACTATCATTTGACAGGCAGATGTGACTGAAAGGGAGGCGTGTCATATCACTGATGAATAACGCAGCTAGCCACACCCACAATGTGAAGCTGGCACATGTCAAATTACACTTCTTGCTACCCAACACGACTGCACACATACAGCTGATGGATGCTGGAATAATCCATGCTTTCAAAGCACATTACCGCAAGCTTGTAGTGAGACATTTCATTGAGTGTATTGACACAAACCAGACTCCAGCTGTCAACATACGCACTGCAATTCGGATGATCAAGCAAGCCTGGACAGCTGTGAGTGAAAAGACAATTGCTAACTGCTTTCATCACGTAGAAATTATCCAATCACATGAGGACCCACAAGAAGCCATGGCCTTGTCAGAACTTCGCGATGCATTACGATCCTTTGCAGAAGTTGCAAATGTGACTGTTACGGCCAATGATCTTGTGAATGTCGACAGTGACGGAATGACAGGTGATTCTTTGAGTGACACTGACATCCTCCAAGCAGTGTGTTCTGACAGCGAGGCTGATGATGATGATGAACTTGAGCAGGTGCCACCTCCCCGCCCCGTGTCTCACATGGAAACACATGGTTACCTTGATCAGCTGATTAGCTACGAGTGTGCAGGCGACAGTGAGAATCTTGAACTGTTACTAAAACTAAAGTCCTCTCGCTTTTCTACAAAGCCAGTGCAAAAGGCTATGACTGATTTCTTCAAGCGAGCATTACTGCATGAACTGATATTTGTTTATGTGTAATCAATAAAGATCATGTCTGACGCCTACAATGTTCGCTTCTTTGTACATATGGCCCGTGATTCAGACATCCGAAAATTCGCCTATCCAGACAATTTCAACAAAAACACAAGTTTTCAGATAAACAGGGCACGACTGTACAACATTACTATGAAAACATATTATTTGGAAAGAAACAATTACTTATGTTTGTATTGGAAAGGAGCCCCAATGCAGAAGAAATTATGACCTGCATTATTCAGGACTTGTGCGTTATTGAAATGGGAAGTGACTATTTAACAGATGTTAACAACCTACCCGTTCCATGAGGTTGCCCACATAGCCAAGATACAGTCTGACTACCTCTATGATGCTGTAGGCAATGAAGACCGCCGTCACAATGATCTGATACAACATGTTGAGGTATGCAAACTGCAATGGAAAAATAAAGAAAGTAGACTTCCTTCCTACACACAATGGCTGCCTAAGAGACATCTGAACTACAAAGCGATATTTGGACCAATGTGACTGTTTTCCTATTAATAGCTATGTTATTACAGGAGAGTAACCTATTACATGTTGCTATACCTTGGCTTCAATGACAACAGCAATTGTAATCATCCACAATGGAGAGTAGCAGGCATTAAAGAACAGCGCCATCTGCAGGGGCAGATTGGTTACATACTCGTTACCTGAAATTTAGAAAAATATGAATCGTGAAAATAAAGTGGATGTAAAAGTTCAAAATCTTATATACAGACAGCATACTTCAACATGTTCTATGTCCATTCATACTTCAACATGTTCTATGTCCATTCATACTTCAACATGTTCTATGTCCATTCATACTTCAACATGTTCTATGTCCATTCATACTTCAACATGTTCTATGTCCATTCATACTTCAACATGTTCTATGTCCATTCATACTTCAACATGTTCTACGTCCATTCATACTTCAACATGTTCTATGTCCATTCATACTTCAACATGTTCTATGTCCATTCATACTTCAACATGTTCTATGTCCATTCAAAAAAAACATAATGATTAGCCTAGCGTGAAAAATATGCCATGAAGTGTACTTATTACATTCATAGTCATTAGGAACTGTGAAGTGTAGAAGCATTCTGCCATTAAAATGAAATTGCATTAAACATCTGGGCACACCCTTGTGATTTCATTCACTACCAAGACAGTCATCTCTCTGCCACTGAAGCTTGTCAGCTGTACATGTCACACTTAGACATTCAGTTTTGCCTTTTATCAACAAAATACAAATAAACATGATTTTGAAACGGAACCTCACTATTATGTTATCATCAGGCCTTGACTTTTACACCAATGAATCATGTTGATGTATTTGATATCAAAAGACACTGCGATATCATATTTGCAACGTGTTTGTATAAGTTACCACAATATGGCCATACCATTGCTTTTAATTTGAGTCATTTGAGTTTATCTTAATGAACTGTGACAATGTTTATGTGAAACAATATGCCCAGTTCCACGTCTGTCTGAAGAGGCTTGTCACGAAATTAAAAGAACATATGCTCAATAGCTTTCGTTCACTGATAATTGGAAAGAATGAAGGAGCAACACTATGCAGCGTTCATTTAACAACCTGGTTTAATTATCTGTTGTCTTTGTGGATCACGTGCTGTCTTACTGACAGGGAACAAAACGTCTGTGACGTTTGTCATCGTTCGCCGAAACGTTGCATCCATCCTATCCATTTTGGCAGGCCCGCTGGAATGTCACGTGATGTAAACAAGCACCGACCTGTCAATAATTTAAGAACCTATCTAATATTTATTGATATTGGTGTGTATGATTATTTGTAAAATCAAGAAAGCATGTAAACATATATTTTACTTATTCTTATGCCTCGACCTAGAGATCACCTACTCTCGACCTAACGAGACTTAGGATTAACCAATCACAGTCTACGTACCAATTTCGAAATGGCTGCCAGCTCGGCTCGGCTTACTAACATTTAGGCAGCAAGAGGACGCTTTCACAAGTTTGTTACCCTTCACTACAGGTGAATGTTTTCCTCCTACTGCCTGCTTTTACTCTTCTATATTTGTTAATTGTGTCTACTGTTCGTCAATACATAACTACCAAGCACGCTTCTGCTAAAGTCTGCCGCTACACAAATTTTGTTTTTGCCCCGACCGGATAACGGGGGACAACCTTAGAAAAACATTCCTAAATGGCGCTTGCATATTTTTTAATTTTTCCATTTCACAGTTGATCTCGTATGTATACTTTGTCGTCTATAATTTGGTTCATGCGTCACAATTTTAGTTTTGTTGCACTAGTAATGTCATCTTGAAATTCACTGACTGAACTATTTCTGTCCTTGTCATCGGCGTTAATTACTAAATCAAGTCTACTGAATCCTGACAGTACTGTATTATGATCATACATAGTCACTGTTAGATTTGGGTGAAATTTTGAGTGGGTCCAAATTGATGAAAATAATGTTTCTGGACCCCCTCCAATGTTAAATATATGGGCCGGTGTAAAATAGAGGGGTCCTCACTGAATGTGATGAGTCAAACCACTCCAAAACCCTCTCTTGAGCAAAAACTGCATAGTAATTCAAACCCCATGAACTTTTAGTTTTAGTTAAATCAGTTTTCGGGGCCCAGTTTCCTTTTAGGTGTTGGTCAATAACGCTGATGAATCTAAAAAAAGTGTACACAAGTAAAGTGCAGTACTCCAAAATAATAGTCAGTCTAGATGGTAATGAAAAGCAGTATACTCAGGCCCCCCTAAGTAACTGAAGGAATTACAGCAAATTTGAAGGAATTGCATCTCAAATGTAAACAAACGCAGCCCACTCGCGAAACAATTGCAACGATATCGGTAGTTTAGCGGTAATAACAGAAACACATCGGCCCTATCGGAAGCAATGTCGGTAATACTGGAAACACAATCGGCCATCTTCGGAGATTTTTCGGTCGCGAGCGGAAACTCACGCAGCAAAACATGGCGTCGTTGGAAGAAGCACCCGTCTCGGTGAGATTTGTTTTTAGTTCCTACTATTACATTTTCATACTTATCCATCTTTGACCACCCGCGTTGAATGCGTTTAGGTATGAGGTGTTGTCGGGGCAATAGCTTATGTTTTTAGGAAAAGACTGTCACTGCAGAAGAGTGTCACAAGTCATGCCCCTGGAGATTGTTTACATCTGAACATCGAAGTTGTGCCGATGATTACGAACATCATGAACTTGCGCCATGAAGAAGTTTATGACCCATAATTTTTCTTGCTACGAAGTGCAATTGACAAATTTAAACACATTTTACAAAAAAATGATGTTATATCTGGCGCACGTTCGTAATCATCGGCACGACTTCGATGTTCAGATGTAAACAAACTACAGGGGCATGACTTGTGACACTCTCCTAGAGTGACTATCTTTTCCTAAAAACATAAGCTTTTGCCCCGACAACACCTCATACCTAAACGCATTCAACACGGGTGGTCAAAGATGGATAAGTATAAAAATGTAATAGTAGAAACTAAAAACAAATCTCACCGAGACGGGCGCTTCTTCCAACGACGCCATGTTTTGCTGCGTGAGTTTCCACTCGCGACCGAAAAATCTCCGAAGATGGCTGAACGTGTTTCCAGTATTACCGACACTGCTTCCGATAGGGCCGATGTATTTCTGTTATTACCGCTAAATTACCGATATTGCTGCAATTGTTTCGCGAGTGGGCTGCGTTTGTTTACATTTGAGTTACAATTCCTTCAAATTTGCTGTAATTCCTTCAATTACTTAGGGGGGCCTGATACTGCACTTTACCAGGCACAGTTTTTCAGATTTATTAGTGCTCCGACCCTAACACCCAAACCTAAAGATCGTAAACGGTACCAGGCCAGAGTAGCTAACCCAAAGGATTGTAAAGGATGCAAACCCTAACCCTAAAGATCATGAAAGTGTGCTGCGCCCGGTAAACTGCATTGTACCTGAAAAAGCTAAACTTACCTGAGATACTGAGACAGTAAATGTAAACGGACATGTAACACTGCTGGCACTTTGTTGAAGGCTGGTGTGTGATCTTTTTATTTGTACATGTTGTGAAAACAGTTATGACATGTCTTTTGAATCATTTTAGCAGTTGTAAGATGAAGGAAAAAAATTTCTATGGATAGTCAGCTTGTTTGTTCAATGACTGCAACATTTCAGGAAAGACATGATAACAGATAACAGCATCTTCACAGAAACATCACATTCATAATGCTGACTTCATGCAGTTGGACAATTTTTAAAAAGTAAAACTAAACATAAAGCTGACTATCCACAGGACTTGGTTTTCCTTCATATCTTGTGTTGGTAACAATTTCATCTTGTTATTTCAGATGTTTCACACAACTTGAATCATTGATGATTCTGCGAGAATGGACCACTTCAGTTTTGCAAGTATCTTGCATGATAAGGAAAATGCTCAAACAAAAAAGGTTTGCATACATGTGTTCTGCTTTTACATGTTGTTTCACATTGATATTGATCATAATACTCCAACCACATAACCATGATAAGTGTGTCACAAGGTACAGGTCATCCAGTGCAGTGGAGGTGATGTCATTGACCGACTCACGCTTCCATAATCGATGACCAGACCCGTAACACAGGCCTTCATGTCATTGCGAGGATTAAAGATTTTTTTTAAAATATGAAAATTATGAGATGTCCCCCCTAACTTGAAACGCTACAATATATCTAGACACTTCAGTGTATCCAACCCGCCTGTTTTGCCGATCACTATGCTACTATCGCATGCAATTGATTAAAATTTCACCTAAACATAATCATGGGTGATTGGCCTATTGATCTCCACTCATGACACCTACCTGTTCTTTATTGTTATTTCTACAAGTCAACTGGAAGCCAATTTTAACCCTCATCTAAACGATCTTGACACAAATGGCAGACAATAACAAGTGTCTACCAATAAGAGGGCTCGCTTTGACCATACCCCCTTATGCAGCCTCATTGTCCGCCATTTGTGTCAAGATCGTTTAGCTGAGGGTCAAAATTGGCTTTCAGTCGACTGGTAGGTGGTATGAGTGGTGATCGATAGGCCCATCACCCATGGTTATGTTTAGATGGAGTTTCAGTAGATTGCATGCAATGATAGCGTAGCAATCGGCATGGCAAATTGCAAAAGGGTGGGGTACACCTAAGTGTCCGACCTTATCTAATATGTTCTACTGTGAAGCGTTTCAAGTCAGGGGTCATGTCAATTCTTTTGTATTTTGAAAAATAATCTTTAATCCTCTCATTGACACGAGGACCTGTGGCCCATAATGGCCATCTCATTTCATCTGATGATAAGGCTTGGTCTGTGAAACAATGCAGCAATGTTCAGACATGATGACTGCACATGTGTTGATTTTGTGTCAGAACTGTCAAATTTGTTGTTTTGAGTGAATCAGAACAGTTTTTTTTATCCTACCTCCTGTATTTGTCTTCACAGATACTGAGAGAATCACAGACAGTGGTTAACAGTCCCAGACGAACACCTCTTGGCAATGTCAGAAACAAACTGCCAACTGACAGCTATGCCTTCAACATCAGAAAAACCCTGTATGGAACTCCAACATCGTCTACTAAGTGGAAATCTCCTCACAGGTACAAAAATACAAGGAATCTGTTGTGTATATTCAGTTTTCATGAATGGTTTTTCAAAGTAACAGGACATACTGTCCTGTAAGTTTCAGATGTCTGTCTGGACCACTGAAAATTCACAAGACCCATAGAATGAAATTAAACACACATTTCAAATTTAATATTTCTTAATTATAAATGGCATTGAAATTATTAACATTGTATAATAGCAAACAGAACATAAGATTTATAAACAGCAAGCAAATGTCACATGCCACAAATAACAACTTCAGACAAAGTCATTGTGAAATATTCAGTCAGACACTGGGTGTGGTGGGTTGGTGATTTCTGTCTGACCACTGGTAAATCTGCCGGATTTGTCAGTTGGTCAGACACTATTTTCATATTCATCTTTAACATATTTCAGATTTTGTATGCATAAAGTTATGTAAAAAGATGCATTCTTGTCATGTCATGTGTCTGGCATGGTCTGGCATTGTTTTTTAATTCTTTAAATATCAGTTCATTAGACTGAACAATGTTTGCAATATGATATAATGTAAAAGTTTGCTCCAGATATGCACTGTATTTGTGAGCTTCAAAGGATTTATTAAGAATGAAAGTGAATCCCAAGTTTTTGACAAATGTCAAGGAAAATGGCCAAATTAGGATTAAATATCAGACATTCCCCCCCTTCTCTATAGTCTGGCTCCATTAACGTTGTCCATGTATGTTGTTCTGCTGATGTGATGTTTCGTGTGAACATATGCTCTTTTCTATTTTGTGCCTGACAATTAACAATGTAACTGGTATATATGCTTGGTTTCAGTTCTGTTAGCTCGAAGAAGGTACCTGTTTTGTCTGTCTCCCAAGATGTCGTTACGAAGCCACAGTCTGCAATGAAACAACATGCAGGGCAAACTGACAAGAAGAAAGTGGTAAGTAGAAATATTTCTGTAAGATTGTGATTAAATCTAAAGCAGTATTCTGTCCTTCAGCAGTGTGGTGCTGAAGCAGATATTTCCCAGAAGAAGTTGCAGATTACATAGTGCAGCATTTTTGTTTTCTAATGATGATTACAGTATCCCCTTAAGTTGAATATACATCTGACATTTTTCACTGAGTTTGCCTTTTGCAATGAGGGTCTAATGAGGGATGTGTGAAAATCATCCTCTTCATAACATTGCACTGCTTAAATATCAAGCCATGATTTACCCATCCATGATATCTCCAGGGTATACATTCCCATAAATCTCCACTATACTTTGGATGTATTTACAAGCTCAGCCCGATTATTTTATTACCTCGCTGGGCTGGCCCTTTTTCCAGGGTACTTGCATCCAGGGTATAGTGGTGATTTATCAGAATGTATGTCCTGGAGATATCGAGGATGGTTTTAAGCTAAAGACAGTACTATTTGCTAGACATATTAATACATGGACTGGTATCACAGGTCTCATATCACAATTGCTTTTCTACTTATGATAATTAGCGTCCATTTCTGCATCAGGTGCGATTCAGTCTGAAAAATCAACTCTATAGTCCCGTACCACTGATGAAAACGACTGTTGAGGATGATGCAGATGATAAATTAGACAAGGAGACTGAGGACAAGACAGAAGATAAATTGAACCAAGTGATTCAGGGCGGCGCAGAAGACAAACTAGACGAGGTTGATGCAGAGGATAAATTGGATAAAGAGATAGAGGGCTTCATCTCATCAATTCTGAAACACACAGTTGATGAAATTAGAAAGGAATATCAGGTATTTAGTAATGTCTGTCAAAGGTCAAAACAAGAATCCTTTGTCAGTAATTCATGGCACATTACAGACCAGCATCAGTTATAATTTTGGAATGTGCAGTGTTAAGCAACATACAAAACAAACTCTATGTTCACATTGCTGTATTAATTTCTTTTGCAGACTCCTGCCATAAATGTAATTCCACCAACGCCAAGTCCAAGCATAATCCTTCATGAAGACACACCCAAAACTGCTGAATACATGGCAAGACAGTTCAAGATTGAATACGCAGAAAGTGACAACTCTTCTGTTAATGGATCCCTCAACCAGTTTAAGCCAGAGGAAGAGGAACCAAACAATTCTTGTAGTTCGACTTCTGATTTCAAACTGAAATCGAAAATACCTGTCAGGTCTTCTCCACAATGTGACCACATACAAGATGAAATCCCTTCAAATTTCCCTCGTACTCCACGGATCCAGCTCAGGAAAAGGCAGTCATCTCCAGATAAAGTGGCTCATGAATGCCAACATGCATCTGAAGAAATTGTACTGAGTGTTGACGAGCAGTTTGTGCTGTATAACTCTCCTACTGCCCTGTCAAAATGTAATACATCGCCATCAAAACGACGTGGCCTAAGTATCAGTGTTGTGAAGTCAGTATCAGTACCATCCATCCAACAAAATGTTATGGAGAAAGCCTGTTCACCTATCTTACATGAAACAGCCACCACCGAAACTAACACTGATCGCATACCTGTTTCTGTGGATGCTTCAGTGACAACTGACTGTTATACTCCTGTTAAATCTGACCATCACGTCCAAGTGAAGCCAGAATCTATGTCTGTTGGCTTGTCCCCGTTCTGTATGTCCGGTACAAATGATATGGCAAAGCAAGAAACTTGTGATTCCTCAGCCATGACTGACATCATCAGTTTCATCAGTCAAGGTGTGATGGTGAAACCTGTTTGTGTTGATACAATGACGATGACTGATTTTGCATGTAAGAAGACAAGCGAAACATCGATGACACCTGTGAAAACTTTGTCTAAAGCCGGCAAAAGGTAACATATCAAGCTGTCATCCTAGGGTTGTATGTGGTATGATTTTATTCAGAATCATTAAAAAATATCAAGGATGATATTTTTTCTGCTTTACATTTTCCAAGATGTTCCATGTGCTGTGGTATTATTATATAGGCGATTTGGTAGCTAGTGGTTAAAGCACTCACTTGTCACACTGAAATCCAGGTTTGATTCGCCACATGGGCCCAATGTGTGAAGCCCATGTTTGATGCCCTTCCCCCCATACCCACCACCATCATGATATTGATGGATTTGCTGGAATATTGGTAAAAGCATAAAAACATTAACTCGCTCAACTGTGATTTTATCCTGGTGTAAGAAAGCTTACGGTTAGTGGATGACGTGTCTTGTAGGTTTGGGCCATTTTGTTTCTAAAGTTCATGTATGTTTAGATTGACAGCTGAAGAAGTAAGAAGACAGCATCCAAGGGCAATAGCCAACCAGTTGGACACAACTCTTGTCTGCAATGAGCGACTTAAATCTGACTTGAAGGTTGCAGAGAAGGAGCGAGACAGACTCAAGTGTATTGTCAAGGATCTGAGAGCTTCTTTGTCAACCAAACACAAACTCATTGAAGAACTGGAAGCACAAAAGGAAAATGAAAAGGCTGAACTAGAGGTATGGGTGCTGAAGTAATAATGTACTGTAAGACTCAATCAGTGCTGATTGCCATGCATGCATTGTACAACAGTACATGGATGCTTCATTAGGATGACCTGTTGCACTGCAAGTCATGTCCAGAATCTGAATATTGTGGATTGAAAGTCCATTTTCACTCCTGATTTTGTTTCTTGGTATCACTGCACGGGACCCCTGTGCATGAATTTTACCTGAGAGCTCCATTGCTTTGGGCTTTACTCTTAAAGTAATCTTTCACACCTGTAGACATAGTAAGACTGAAATACTGCTCAAAACAATACACCCTTACACACTGAATATTTTGTTTGAGAATTGACTGCAGTCCCACAAAACAAACATTGCACTACAACTATCTTGTTAAAGTTAAAGTGATCCCAGTGCAACAGTTGCTTAGTGGAACAGACTCCTCAGCCCTGATTCTCAATGTGTTCACTGTGTTTTGATCTGTCATAAATCTGCAGTTTATCATAGGCTTAAGAATGTTATAGCACTATGAACGTTTTGTGGACCCAGGTTAATGGATTACATTTGGGATTTACCATATCCATATGAATAAATTCTTATCCAGCTTCTCAACCTTGTCGTGTGCTTATTGTACCTAGGACCCATGAAGAGGCCTTCAGCAACCCATGCTTGCCATGAAAGGTGACTGTGCTTCTTGTAAGAGGCAACTAACGGGATCGGGTGGTCAAGTTCACTGACTTGGTTGACACTTTCATTGGTTCCCATTCAATGCTCATGCTGTTGATCACTGATTTGTGTGGTCCAGCCTCAATTATTCACTGACCACCACTATATAGCTGGAATATTGCCGAGTGCGGCGTAAAACTGAACTCACTTATTGTGCCTAGATTTATTTAACCAAGGCAATGGTGGAAATTGGAATGTAGAACTGAATCCTTGTCAACAGTAGCCATGATTTGGAAGTGACTCTTTTTCAGCAAATGCACTTTGAGGTTGTGCGGGACTTCCAGACCAAGATAGAGGAGAAAGACAATCGCTTGATGAGCATGGATCAAGAGGTGTTCAACCTGAAGTCCTTGGTGTTGGAATCTGAGCAGGAGTACAAGAGTTTCAAGTCCAAGTTGGAGAGTCAGCATGAGGAGCTTCAGATGCGTCTGGAAACTCAGGAGCAGCAGCATCTCCAACAGGTACACATGTCACACAGCCTGAGACTCTCAGTCTCACGTCACACCTTGTAGTCATGTCCCACCACCAGCAGGTACTCATGTCACACAGCCTGCAGACTCTCTCACATCACACCCCCTGCAGACACTCAGTCTCACGTCACACCTCCAGCAGGTACTCATGTCACATCCCCTGCAGGCTGTCAGTCTCACCTCACTTTGTACTCATGTTACACCACCAGCAAGTACTTGTGTCACATACCTCCAGCAGGTACTTTTGTCACACCAGCAGGCGCTCATGTCACACCTGCAGGTATTCATCTCACACCACCAGCTGGTCATTTTTATCTGGAATGGATGTATTATGTTCACTTTTAGGTTCAAGAAATGAAAGCAGATTTCGAAAACAATAACTACAAGGGCCAGTTTGAACGGTCTCAGCAGATGATCCAAGAGCTGCAGGCACAGCTTGATGAGTTTGCTGGCATCTTGGAGGACTTGGAGGTGACAGAACATCTGCAGGTAATTACTGCATCTGGTGTATACCTTGTGTACCAGGGTACAGCGGGATAGTCTAGGGGTTAATGTGTTAGCTTGTCACACTGAAGACACAACACTGGTTCTTTCCCCACTTGGGTCCAATGTGTGAAGCTCATTTATCGTGTCCTCCATGATGCTGTTGCTTGAGTATTCAACATGTGTCATATCTGGGATTTCACTTTCTTTCTAGAAGTACAAATTCTAGTACTATTTTGGTTGAGTCCCATCTCGAATCAACGCCCTCATTGCCAGCACACAGTCAGCCACCTAACCCACTCTGCCACTGCAACTTCTGCTTCGATATGGAAGTAGAATTTGTACTTTACTAAGAAAGTGAAATCCCAAATATGACATATGGAGCATTTGACTGACCACTTTCTAAATGGCATCGTGTGATCATGCTGGAATATTGCTGATTTTTGCATAAAAGCAATATTACTACATTAGCCTGTAAACCAATTTTTAAAATCAAGATGTTCGTTAGTGGGATGCAATTCATGGCATTTTTTTTTTCTGGCAATTGTTTCATACAGTATGACAGCAGCAATTCCATTTAACAGAATTAATGTGCAAAAACAAGGACCCTGTACCTGTATCTTGTATTTTAGTATATAAAATATGTGAATTATGCATAATGTGACATGTCAATGCTGATCACAACAGCTTTCATCACTAATGGATTGATTAACTGATGGAAACGCAAGGTTTTCAGTTGGTGTATATAGACAGGTGTTGTTATTTTCAGGGAGAGCTCCACTCAGCTATCAGTGAGACTCACAAGAAACTGAGACATGCTGGAGTGAAAAATGCAGAAATGAGGAAGAACCTCATCACTGAGGTAGGAGCTTCTGGACAAGTAGATACATACGAATGATTATGCAAAACTCAAAGGCACTGCTTGTCTTAGCTTCATATAAATGTAGATTGTTCTGGACAAGTAGCTGGGCATAATAAACAACTGTTTCAAGAAACACAAAAGGTCTGCAAGTCTTTTTTTTTTTTGCTATATTTGTCATTTGTACATGTGAATCAATCTAAAATATACATGTGGGTAGGGCACCCAAAACCTTTCTGTATAACAGTTTTGTTACAAACATAGCTTAGTGTAATCTGTGTAATGTCTGACATACATATTCTCTGAAGTGTCTCTGTATGTCAGTATGTGACGCTGCTTGTGCTGATGTGGCTCTATATGTCAGTATGTGATGTTGCTTTACTGATATGGTTTGTTTTATTTGTCAGTATGTGACAATGCAGAAACTGAAGAAGGAGCTTATCACAGAGGTGGAGACTCAAAAACAGGAGAATCAGGCACTGAGAGAAGAGTGTGAGTCCCTCGTCACTTCCCTGGAGATGTCTCACGACAGTATCGCACAGGTCAGTGCAAATTATTATTTGGAATTGGCTGGAATTTCACATTTGATTACTGCTTTATTACCAACGAACAATCCTTGAAAAAAGTTGGTTGGCATCATTTTTCAGATTTGGATTCTCCTATCCAGGTTGTTGTTGCAGATGTCAAATGTTTCAAAGACAATAACAGTTCTGCAATAGTTTGTGTTCAGTTATGAAAAAATGCGATCAATTGCTTGGGCGTTTGGTAACTGACCAAACTTCAATTATTTCAATGAATGTGAACACCACTTGTGAGAAGAAAACATAATCTGCAAATCCTAGCGCAAACACACTACAAAATGTAAAACATGTGACTTAACATCCTTACCTTTGTACCCCTATCATTGGTACTTCAGCACAGATACAACAAAATGTTTGGAATCACTCCAGCAATTTATCTAAAGAAATTGTGGCTTCAAGGCTGTTGACATGTGTTGTTGATGGAGTAACTGGATAGGTGTTCAGCTGTGTCAAAATATCTTTCAATACAAGTTATGAAAAGAAGTCACACTGAAGCTGCTTTCTGATTGCTTCAGGGGCTGTGGGGTAGCCTAGTGGTTAAACGTTCGCTAGTCCGGGTTCAATTCAACACATGGGTACAATGTTTGAAGCCCACTTTGGGGGTCCTCAGTCATGATGTTGCTGGAATATTGCTAAAAGCAGCGTGAAACTAAACTCACTCACCCTGATTGGTTGATGTCAGTTTTCTGATAGGCAACATATGTCATATTTAGGATTTCACTTTCTTAGTAAAGTGCAAATTCTAGTACTTTTATGGTTGAGTCCCATCAGGGATTCGAACCCGCACCCTCAGAGTCAGGCACTGCTCCCACGGCTGAAAGCTACATGTTGCCATTTAGAAAGTGATCAAATGCAACATATGTCATATTTGGGATTTCACTTTCTTAATAATGTACAAATTCTAGTACTTTTATGGTTGAGTCCCATCAGGGATTCGAACCCACACCCTCAGAGTCAATCACCTAATTGCCTAGCCCGCTCAGCTACAAAAATGAAAGTCAGACAACTGTTAGTCTAGACTGCATACTTTGTGTACCTCTCTGATAAGTGTAAAATGGCACGGCTCCCATGGCCGAAAGCTATGATTACACAATGCCATTTAGAAAGTGGTCAAGTGCAACATGTCATATTTGGGATTTCACTTAACTCTGAGAGTGCGGGTTCAAATCCCAGATGGGACTCAACCAAAACAGTACTAGAATTTGTACTTTACTAAGAAAGTGAAATCCCAAATGTGACCACTTTCTAAATGGCATCATGTAATCATTCTGACAAGCAGTTCATTTATTGTTCAAGATTGTACTGACTTGACCTCTTATGGAATGTATTGAGTTTTTTATGTAAATGTTGTGACCACATGTTGTAAACAAAAGAAAGCCAAAACTGTAAACGTTCATTATATTCAAATACCGAATGTAGTAGCATAAAGAAACCAGTTACCAACACTGAATATAAAAACATAGTAACGTGTTTAGTTCTCTCTTAGTTGCAGTCTCTCTACGCCAGCACGTCATCAGATCTCCTTCAAGCAACATCTCATGTGTGTCAACTCAACACTGAACTGGCTGGTGCTAGGAAAGGTAGTGATTGTAAGCATGCTTTCCTGAATCACAATGCTTGATAGTAAGTTAATCAAGTTGTGAGAATGTGGAAATCGCATCTTGAAGGATTTTAGCAGATGGTTGCTGTTTATGTAATGGGAAAATATAAGGCATATAGGCCCATTCCACAAAACTTGTGGGACTGACTCTCATAAGTCTGTTAGATATGATCATTTACGTGCTATATTTGCTGCATTTGCACTATGATTTTGTGGATATCTTTTGAGTATCAGAGTACCTTTTATTACTATTCAGGGCCCCATTCTCAAAGCAATCATGATGCTAAGATTCATAACTCCTAAAACATAAACTTACTGTTGTTGGCCCAGGTGGATGTTGGGAAAAGCTAGTACAGGGCCTAGATTTTAGAAGCTCCATTAGTGCTATGATAGTTGTTTTGTATGGCACTTTCGACTATCTTAGCGCTGAGAGAGCTTCAAACATCTAGGCCCAGGTCCAAGTTCTGTTAAGCAATCTTAGTGCTAGGAATATTGTAATTTCTATACCTTAACACCGACTTATGACTGTCACAGTGTTAAGATCGCCTAGTGGTACTGGGCCCTGTTTCATTATATTGCTTTCTCATGTAGTGGTTGAAGTTTAGTAGCTAGCCTAATAACTGAGTCTAATGTATGTTAAGTACAAGATGTGTTCTCTGTGCCAGCTCTTCAAGACTTTGTATTGACCAAGGAACTGCTGTTACAACATCTCTCTGATCAGAAGGACAAGCAGGAAGATCTGACACACCAGCTTGACACGCTTAGTGCTCAGCATTCGCAGAAGACTCAGGAGCTCCTGGAGGAACAGAAGAGGTATGCTTGTGTCTGTAGGGAGTGCATGGTCTAGTTGTTTTGTGGTACCACGGTTCATATGGTTGCCTGGATTACCTGGACTTGCCAGAAGTGTATCGTCATGTGTATGAATATCACGTTCGGATGATGTTCCATATTTCAGTTTGTACTAAGACTGTTTGTTATAAATATAGCTGACCGTACCTGTGTTTGTGCTTTTAACCACAGCAGTGTTCATTCTAGCCTTAATAAAAAATGGGCCTATGGCCCACTTGTCGTCAGTTATGTGTATCCTTTGAAAATAATATCGGTCATTTCATGTCAACTGCGACTGTACGTCAATTGTTACGGCATACCATGCTTAGTAGTAACTAATTTGAATTCACTTACTTATCATCGATATACAATATTTGATGTCCAATACAGGTAAGGGCAACAATTTGAAGAAAGGAAATGAAACCAAGATTTGTTCAACATTAAGTTAACAGTTAGGATTAATTCAAAATGAATTTGGAAAAGAAAAAGAAAACTCCAACAGTGAAACCACAGCAATGTTTAACAACGAAAAATGACAATCAGGAAGGTAGAGGACAATATACTTGTCTGATTGTTGAGAAAACAAGTGTAACAATTGTTCAGTTTATACTTTGAATCTGATAAGAGAATGAGAACTGATTGTAAGAAAATGATTTATCATATTTCATTGTTAACTTCAACTTAAATTCTCTGCTTTGACGATATTTGATCTTTAGATTTAGGGTGTCGTTTGAGCATACTTGATGAATTGCAGTGCCACTCCCTTTTTTGTGATGGTTAATACACACCATACATCGCATGTGATTTGCCTCTTTGTTGAATGGTAAACAAGGGAAAAGGCTACTAAAGCTGAAAAACTATGCATTTTGAAAAACACATGGACATGATACTTCATCCCGGCATTTCTCCTCAGACCCATCCTCTTTTCAGTTATCATTGTTGTGATTGGTTGTCCTCCCTGTATCATCATCATGACAAGGTTTTGGCTTTTTTTGCGGAAAATAAAGAAGAATTTTCTATTGAAATTGGCGTTTTACAGCCAATGTGTTCCTCATGGCAACAAAACTATAAAACTGCTACATGCACCGTGATTGGATTTCTCAAAGAAACCCACCAATCGGAATCTGTTTTACAAACCAGATCAGATTTTCTCATAAACCTGATTTGTATGTTTCACGCTGTTGTTTGAAACATATTGCATTTGAAAGTGAGTCAGGAGGTTTTGTTTTTGGCAGGAGTCAAGACTGGGAAACACTGGCCCTGGAGGCAAAAGCTGCTTTGACAGAGAAATGTGCTGAGTGAGTAATAATCCAAAGAAAGCTTTATGTGCTTATGCCAAGAACTTAATTTTCCCCTTGTCATGACTCTTTGTCCACTGTGATTCCATCATTGATATCTTGATGATGATGATGATGACAACGACGATGATGATGATGCCTTAAATTAGAGTGATGTTAAATAACGAATACATTCTGATAGCTGATCACAAACCGACAGCTTTTTGTTGTCCTGCAGGTATGAGCTGAGCATCACCAACCTTCAAAGAACCCTGGACTACCGGGATCATGATATTGACATCTTGGAGAAGGATCTGTATGAGTGCAGGGAGATCATTCATGAACAACGCTACCAGGTTGGGCAGATGGAAGAAGAATATGAAGCCTTCAAGCAGAAAGTCCATGTCCAGCGAGTGGACCAGGCAGAACTCAAGGTTGGGTTTGTGTCCAAATTTTAGGGGTATGGGGGGTAAAGCTTTTTCTCTCATCTCATGGAAGCCCTATGTGTCGATTCCCTACGTAGATACAATGTGTGGAGCACATCTGGTGGTCCATGCCATGATGTTCCTGCAATGTTGCTGAAAATGGCATAAATCCTAGCACAAATTCTCTACCATTTACAGGCTGCCGTGAGAAAGCTAAGATACTGCTGGCTAGCAGTCAGTGATAGAAACTTTAGACACAGAACTTCACATGGGCTTTCATTAGTGAGACTTAAAAGAATTCTGCTAAACTCGGACTTTGGACTAGTGGTTTAAGTCAAATTGAGCTAGATTAAATATCATCACATGCACTTACTGCTTTTACTGAGGTCTTTTTATTTCCATGTTATGTAAAATCTGCATCAGAACGATTATAATGATAGAAATCAATTATTGTTTAGTTATTGTCACTTTTGGTGAGAACAGGTGCTTGTTTTCTGTTTATTGATTCCCCATATGGTCCAAATGCATGGAATCTAAGCACATTCTGTTATTTCTATTAAAAAACTGTAATCATGTTAGCAAATCAGTGGAAATCTTCACAACTGTCAGGAAAAAGCGATTTCCTAACTTTGAGGGAAAGTATCTGAAAAACAAGTGTTTACTTCCTGTTGGGTGCTCAACAGGCTCTGCAAGACAATGCTGAGTTTTTGGAGGCAGAGAGAGGAATGCTGATTGACACACTGCGAGACTCCGAGGAGAAGATCCGCTCCACGTACCTGCAGTTGAACCAACAGCAGAAGACCCTGGCTGACACACAGGTCCAGTTCTTGGAGTACCAGACCACCATACAGAGTCTACAGTGAGTCATGAGATGACTGATTCCATACCAGTGAATAGTGTATCACCACTATGGTAAAACCATCCATAATCTGCTTCACTTTGAACTGTCCTTTGAAATCATGGTGATATAATTGCAGTTTTGAAATCGTAAGCAGAAATTATCTAGTAGCCCACAGACAAATAGGATACCATTATTTGATTGCACAACATGAAAACTTACTTGTTCCGGGTGGTGGTATGATTCCATGAATTGTCTGGTCCTGACATTTAGAGCACACATCATATTGTTGGAAAACACATTCTCAATGCTATGTACCAGAGGTGTTTATGATGGTGACAGTCTTACAGTTTATAGATCAGAGGTAAAGCACTAAACTCTACAAAAACATATCATAAGTTATAACATGAATTGGGAAATGATTTATTTAAGTTTGGAAATTTGTGCTAGCATTTTTGTCTTTCCTAGCTAAATATTGGCCTTCTGAACAGGAGTGAGACAAATCTCTGTAAATGATACCCACATACAGTCAGAATTGACACCAGCTTTGTGAGAAGTTCTGGTAACTCTCTGAAACAGTGTAGAATGGTAAACCATTTGTTCAAGTGTGTTCCTTGATATAGGCATAGCCAAGTGGTTAAAGCATCCCAGGTTCCATTCCCCACCTTGGTACAATGTGTAAAGCCCATTTCTGGTGTCCCCTGCTGTTATATTGCTCAAATAATGATAAAAGCAGTGTAAAAAACCCACTTACTCTACTTGATAGAGAGGGGCTGTCTGGGGTCAGACTTGACCTGCACAGTTCCTTGACACTGAAACAGCAGTTAGAATGGTCAGCCCCTTCATTAATGTCATACTTTTACTTGCTAGAGACGAACTGGCGACAGCCAGGCTTGAGTTGCACAGTATGCGCCAGGAGTCACAGAAGGTGATGTTGCAGCAGCAGGGGGAGCTGCAGGAATGTAGGGATGCAGTGACAGGGCTGGAGGAGAGAATGTGCACCATACTCGGAGTGCTCCGGAAGAAGGTGGGCGTAGAGGTAAGGAGACATGCAGTCGGTGTTGTACTAGATCATCCAAGAGTTATTAAATGTACTGAAGTAAGATAACAATCTTAACAACCATAACAAGGATTGGTCAAATACGTATACTTATCAGTGTTAAATATTATAAATGCTAAGTAGCATAAAATGTTACTCGCTGAACGTCAGTCTTCAGTGAAGGCAGTACTGTTAACATGTTTCACTTCTGTCTTTCAAAATGTCAAGTGGGCAGTGGGGTAGCCTAGTGGTTAAAGTGTTCCCTCACTACACAGAAGACTCAGGTTTGATTCCCCACTTTGACACAATGTGTGAGCTCATTTCTTGTGTCCCTTGCTGCAATGCTGCTGGAATATTGCTAAAAGTGATGAACCACACTCACACCATTAAAATGTCAGTGTTTTCTTGTTAAGAACATACATTTCAATTAATTCCTATTAAAACTAGCGTGATCACTGTCATCCTTCTTTCAGACAGATGAGGACACGGTTGATACTCCACAACACTCCAACATTTCCTCCGAGTCTCTTGTGTCCAAGGTGCTTCATGCCGTCAACACATCCATAGACACATCAGAGGAAAAGGATTCTTCATTCAGCTGGAGCAAGTCTAGACCTCCAAGTCAGGAAACCAGTTCTACAGAGGACAGCACCTCCCAAACCAGATCTTCCACTGACAGTGGATACAACAACTCTCTCACTAGTCCTGGAGAAGCAAGCAGATCCAGGTTAGGCTTCTCACAAGCTAGTGCCTTTGTCCCAGTGAGGAGCATGCCACAGTCAGGATCTAATGAAGATGAGGATAAGGCAAAAACTCCACAAGATGGGGACAGAGTCGACATGCCTGGCAATGTTGGTGGAAATCAAGTGTCTATTGTCAAACAAATCTCAGTTCTCAGCGAGGTTCTGTCCGAGATTGTCAGCATGGCCAATATTTTGGAGAAAGCTTCTGCATTGTCTCTTCAGGATCTCAAAGGAGACAAGTGAGTGGAGATTTGGGGTCAGTTCAGGGTGTTTAACGTGGAAGGTAACCCATGGTGTTGTTTCTTTGTTGGAACTTATCAGTATAAGTAATGTAGGTGGTTTACAGTTAAGTTTCAGTTTACCATATTTGTAACTTAGTACTCAACTTCTAACTGCCTCTCACAGAGGTCATCACATGTTAGCCCCAGTTTTGGAGTTCGAGCAGTTGTCATGGAGAAACAATACTTGCAATTAGTTATGTTTGAGTGCTGCAGCTGTCTGCTGCGGGAGAAGGTGTGCTGGTTGGAGGGCGAGGCATCGAGGTTGCAGCAAGACCGTGTGGCCAAGACAGAGGAGCTGACAGAGGCCAACAAGCTGGTAGAGGAACTAAAGAACAGGATCAGGGACATGGGGGATCGAATCATCGCACTCTCAGACTACCAGTTTGAAAATAAGGTAGGATTCTAAAGAACAAAATGGCTGCCTTCCTGGATGTGAACTTCTATGAGGTTTTGTGGTCATAGCATCTGAGCTAGCGCTGACATAGCCAGAAGGATGTTACTTTTTCTTGCCCTGTCTGACACTTTGCATTAAGGGGATAAAACAAAGACTGGTTAGTTGGATTTCTTTGTCAGAAAAGAATGTTAATGTTACTAAACATTGTTATGAGTTAATGGGATAGTAACATAAAACTTAATTTTTAACTTACCTTACCATAGGTCTTATGCATATTACCTCTAGCTTCGCTAAACGAGATCAGACAGTCGTTGATTCGCCATCCCCTCGATGGCTACCTCATGTAATCTACGAATGTAGTCACGGAAGTGACGTGATCTCTCCACTCGCGCGAAAGCGCAGAATCCAAAATTCACTTTTACCTTTAGCGTTCGTGCGAACGGACGTGTTGGTTTGCAGTTTTTTTTTCCTACTGTGTGTAGTTTCAATAAAGTTGCTACTCCTTGGTAGGTATGGTTTGTATCCCCTCATTATGTATCAAAGTCAAGTCATACAAGCATTTAATGTGCTTACCTTGCTACCTCGTGTTGTTCTTTTCTCACTCAGGCTTGGCTTGGCCATGTCGGAGGTGAGAACGACATGGCGTCCATGAGGGTAGTTCATCTTGTTGGTGGTTTGCCCGTCATGTTTCTGCCCATGCTTGGTCATTTTCACTTGTGTTTTCGGTATTTAGCATACTTTTTTCTGCCATGAATTTCAGCGTAGCGAAGGCAGCCATTGTGGTTGTTATTTTTCGCTGCCCCGCACTTACGGGTGTGCCTATTTTTTACGTAGGGGTGCAACTACTTTCTACATTTTTATGTAGGGGGTTTTCCTCCTAGTATTGTATTAACATGTCGTCAAGTCGTGGTTTCTTGTCTGTTACAGTTCTGTGTATGACTCGACAATATTGTACTGTCTGCAAGGGGCAGAAATCAGCCAAGGACCCACATCCCTGGTGTCCGGATTGTGCGTCCGCTGTTTGTTCCATCGATAGTCGGTGCCTACACTGTCAAGCGTTATCTCTCACCGATTTCAAGACCTTTTTGGCGGTTCGGAGGAAACGTTTTACGCAACGTAAGAGAAGAATGTCGTCGCCAGCGTCTTCCTTGGGATCCTTACCTGACGACCAAGATCTACCACCGCCTTCAATACCACTATCAACGCCGAGTGTGGAGCGCTCATCTATTACGCCGGCGCGCTCCTCTCCAGAGCCTACGCGTTCGGACGCCTTTGTAGATTTATCTCACCCGGATGCCTTATCCCATCCTGAAGTTCAGAGGCTTCTGCGATCTCTCTTGACGCCGGGCGCTGCTGTACTCCCTACCTCGGTATCTACACCTTTACCAACGACAGCGCCTAGACTTACACCAGCGCCGTTGCCTGTACCAGCGCCTCTGCCTGTCCCGGCGCCTTTGTTTACATCAGCACCGGTGTTTTCGTCAGCGCTTATTCCGATGCCAGCGCCTGTACCAACGCCAGCGCCAATATTGTTGCCGGACCCTGCTCCTATAACTACGTCTTATCGGATCCCCAGAGTGTCTCATACGCTGACTAAAGAAGAAATGTTACAGCGCCAGCTGGATGAAGAGTGCGCTCGTCGTTTAGAGGCTGAGCGCTCCCGGCGCAGATCTCGTTCTAGGTCCCCGAAGGGTCGGCGCTCTCGTTCTCCACACCGTAGCAGGCGCCGGCGCTCCCGGTCGGTTTCCCGCTCTCCAAGGCGCTCCTTAGAGGAAGACTCACGTACCAGAAGTAGACGTAGAGTGCGATCTCGGTCAAGATCACCACGACGTCTCTCTAGATCCCAGCGTTCGCGATCGCCGGAACCACTGCGGACTTCCGGCAAAGAATTTAACACTAAGAACTCTGCTTCCAACTCGAGTCAGCGACGAGAATCAACCTCTATTTCCTGGGAGGAACACGAGGAACAGTTCTTTTGCCCAGACTATGAGGAGGAACCTGGCAATGTTGGTGATAGTGATGGCACCTATCTTCCCTTAACTGCTGTCTTTGAGTGGATTGCCGACAGATTACCGGACTGTCCTTCCCCTTCTTCGGATTCAAACAACCCGGCGTCGATTCACTTGACTCCTGAGTTACTTATTCCACCACACCCTATGGTGGCGGATGCGATTACTTTGTTAGACTCGGACTTTGCGAAGTTATCCTTAAATCCGACCATCAAAGCGTCGAAGTCTAAGAAATCAGATTATAAAGTGCACAGTCTGGATTTTGCCGACAACGGGGCGGCGCTAGACGATTCAATTAAGAGGTTGTCAAGTTCAACTCCGTCATCTTACAGAGTTCAGGATTCAAAGTTAGCAGCTGTTGATACTGAACTGAAACGTATGCTTAAACCTATCTCGGCGCTTGCGTCAGCCACCTCCGCTGCAGCCTTGGATTTGTCAGAGGATAATGCCTCGAGGGTGGATCATTTAACTACCATTTTTGCTTGGCAAGGCAGAGTACTCCATGACCTACTTGGACACTTACGTGCGGCGCTAGCCATGACTACTACTATGCGCCGATCTGGATTTTTAGATGCTTGTTCTTGGCAAGAGGAATTTAAACGTCAACTTCTTCGTGCACCATTTACGTCTAAGTTCCTCTTTGATGAAAAGATACCGTCGGTGTATAAACAACATGCCGAACTTACTAACACGGAAGTGGCGCTGTCAACTTTCGAGGCCTTGGGCTCTGCATTTCGTGGCCGAGCCAGGGGTAATGCCAAGAAAAGATATGTACCCAGGAGAGAGTCGATCCGTTCCTCGTTTGGGAGGGGACGAGGTCGTACCAAAGACTCAGATGTCCAGCGCAAGCCTCAAGAACGTGGCAGGGATGCCCCAGCTACGTCCGGTCGAGGTAGGGGCAAGCGTCCCTACTCCGGCCGCTGAAGCCATGGACTACTACGACTGGGACCTCCCACCCCCAGTCGTACCAGTTCATCCGACCCCTGTAGGTGGGAGACTAGGGATCTTCTGGGCCAACTGGACATTCCTGGAAGACCCGTTTGTTTGCAAGATCCTGAGAGCCGGCTACAAGTTACCACTAGCCAGAGCTCCGCCGTTGACTACCACTCCCCTGTCACGAGGGTACTCAATAGATCAACAGGTACTTATCCTAGAAAACATCAACATTTTATTAACAAAACATGCTATAGAGATAGTGTCAGAACCCCATCTCTCCCCGGGGTTCTATTCACCCATCTTCCTGATACCCAAGAAAGGTTCCACCAAAATGCGGATGATTCACAACATGGCGACTTTCAACAACCTGTATTTAGCCGAGCCCCCGCATTTCCGAATGACATCACTGGATCAGATCCGAGCCAAATTGTCACCCGGAGCTTGGATGGCCAGCCTAGATTTACAGGATGCTTACCTGCACGTTCCTGTATTCCCACGCCACAGGAAGTTCCTGCGTTTCATATTCAACGGAGTACACTACCAGTGGCGAGTGCTGCCGTTTGGAATTTCTACGGCCCCGTGGCTTTTCACTCGGGTCACACTGCCTGTCACCCGGTTTCTGCACCTCCGGGGGATAGACTTCGATCCTTACATCGACGATTGTTTTCTAAATCACTGCAATCCTCAGTTGCTACGCAAACAACTGGACTTCTCCACACGCCTACTTCAACAGTTGGGATGGATTATCAATTTCGAGAAGTCGCAACTGAAACCAACGCAGGAGTTAACGTTCATTGGGGGGTTGTTCCTGACTCGGCTCAATCTAGTCAGGGTCCCTCCCGATCGATGACAGAAGATTCTCGCCTTTACGGATCGAGCTCTGTCCCTACCTCTCACCCTCAGAGAATGGCAGTCTCTGTTGGGCTTGTTGACGTCGGCGCAGGACCTCACCCTCAGAGGACGGCTTATGCTGCGCCCACTACAGAGGTTCCTATTACCATTCATTCGAGAGAACGACCTCCAGTCGTCATTTCTTCTACCCCCGCACCTGCATCAGTACCTCAGGTGGTGGACGGTAGAGTGGAACGTCTGCGCCGGTGTTTGTTTGACAAACTTCAACCACGACCACGAATTGTTTGTAGACGCATCCCTCTTGGGATGGGGTGCTCATTTGAACGGCCAGACAACCTCAGGGCTGTGGTCAGACGCCGAAAAGGAGTGGCATATCAACAGCCTGGAGATGCAAGCAGTCATCCTAGCGGTTCGCCACTGGCTACCGGTCCTAACAGACTCCAGACTCCTGGTAGCGTCCGACAATTCCACGGTCGTGTGGGTGATTCACAATCAGGGTACAACCAGGTCCAAACAACTTCTGGACCAGATGTTCCTGTTAGCGGATCTGGTAGACAGCAACGGCATCGTGATCGCGGCTCGTCACATTCCCGGCTGCAAAAACATTCTGGCAGACGCCCTGTCGCGCCCCGGCAAACCATCCCCGACGGAGTGGATGCTTCATCCGGACGCATTTCGCCAGATTTGCTGGCAACTCGGGAGACCACTGGTAGATCTTTTTGCCACCAGTTTCAATCACCAGTTACCAACGTACGTATCTCCCGTGCCGGATCCACAGGCGTGGGCAGTCGACGCGATGTCTCTATCATGGGAAGGACTGGACGCATATGCGTTCCCTCCTCCAATTCTTCTCTCGGATGTAATCGCCAAGATCAGACTGACGCAGAACCTCCGACTGCTTTTGGTCGCACCTTGGTGGCCAGCCAGATCGTGGTTTCCCGATCTTCGACGGCTCGCCAGCGGAGACCCTTACAAACTTCCAGAGTGGTTGCATCTGCTTCGACATCCACACAGTCGACAGCTGCATCCGGATCCACGGCGATTCCATCTTCACGCATGGGTCATCTGCAGAGAGCATTAAAGGCTAAGGGCTACTCTGCGCACGTGGCGAACGTTATAGCTCGCGCGCATAGAGTTTCTACCCGTTCTTTATATGACGACAAATGGCGCTCTTTTGAGAATTTTTGCGCACGAAGATCTCAAGATCCCATGGCAGCATCTCCTCAGTTTGTGGCACAGTTCCTTCTCTACCTACGGAACTCTAGACATCTCAAAGGCAGTACCTTAGGCACCTATTTGTCAGCTTTGAATTCTGTCCTTGCTATCAAGTCAGATTCACAGATCTCCAAGATACCGGAACTTATTGCGCTTCTCAAAGCTTTCAAGCTGGAAGACCAGAAGACCAAGTTTCGTCCTCCAGCTTGGGATCTTAATGTTGTCCTTCAACATCTCAGAGGGCCGCCGTACGAGCCATTAGAAGAAGCCTCCTTTGAACATCTTTCCAAGAAGACGGTTTTCTTACTATCATTGGCAACAGCGGCTAGAGTCAGCGAGATCCATGCTCTTGACGTTACTCAGATCCGATTTGAACAGTCAAGACACGGACGTGCTCATTTGGGTTTGCTTTGGGATTTTGTGGCTAAGAACCAGCTTCCCGGGCAGCCTAACAGGTTATTCTCCATCCCTCCTTTGTCTACGATCTTGGGTCATCATGACTTGGAGGAGGAGCTGCTATGTCCAGTCAGGGCTCTCAGATGCTATATTAAAAGGTCAGCCTCTAGGAGACGATCCCGCAAAAGGTTATTCATTCCCTTTGCCGTGTCCTGCAAAGGTGAAGTAAACAGAAATACTATTGCCCTCTGGCTCAGATCGACTATCCTGGCGGCCTATGACGACAAGCACCTGCCTCATCCGGTAGCAAGTAACCCGCACGAGATCAGGGCCTTGGCGTCTACGATGGCCCTCCATCGGAACTGCACAGTACCGCAGATCATGGAGGGCTGTTTCTGGAGGTCATCAACTGTCTTCGCATCCCACTACTTGAGGGACTTGGCAGTTGAAGACGTGGAGGGATTACAGTCATTTGGTCCATTGGTGGTTGCTCAGCAACTTACCCGACCATCCGCCCATTAGGTAACTACACTTCTACTTACCTTTGGTCTTAAGATTAACCTCACCCCCAGGGTGCGTCCTGTTCCAGGTATTATCCTGAGACCGTTGACATTGGCTTTCCCGAGTTCTCCTGATGCATGTGCACTGTTTGCTGAGGGATGGTCCTCTGGAGTCCACACCACCATCCATCTGTCGAAGCCATATGCATAAGACCTATGGTAAGGTAAGTTAAAAATTTATTAAAATCTAAATATTTTAGATATTTAAATACTTACCTTACCATAGGGCGGTGACTCCCTCCCAACGCTGGATGCTCCTCCCCACTTTGGACTCTTCGGACCTTCCGGTTGACGGTAAAAGTGAATTTTGGATTCTGCGCTCTCGCGCGAGTGGAGAGATCACATCACTTCCGTGACTACATTCGTAGATTACATGAGGTAGCCATCGAGGGGATGGCGAATCAACGACTGTCTGATCTCGTTTAGCGAAGCTAGAGGTAATATGCATAAGACCTATGGTAAGGTAAGTATTTAAATATCTAAAATATTTAGATTTTAATAACCTTTATCTGCATGAATGATGTTGAACCCCCCTTAGACAGCCTTGTACACAGTGAGCCTGATCTATGTGATTTCAGAAGATGAATCAGGATATGATGCAGCTGATGGGGGATGTGAAACGGCTGGAGGGGGAGAAGGAAATCCTGGAGGAGCAGCTGGCCAACCTCACCCCACACCAACCTGGCCAAGTCAGCATCCCCGGACACAGCATGCAGGGACAGGTGATCTCACTCAAGAAGAAGGTGAGACAAATGAATGACAAGAATGAATCAGATGTATTCACATCTTCATCTCTCATCCTGGTGCATGCTCATGATGTCATCCACTGGTTTGCTTTGCCTAAAGATAATTCCAGCCCTTTGAAATATTTCTGACTAGTTGTCCAATATCAGTAGCTATGTAGTTAGTATTGCATGTTATTGTCAGTTTTGACCCGTGAAGGTCCCAGGGTAGAATAGGCTGCCAGCAAACTATGTTTGCCATAAAAGGTAACTCTGTTTGTCGGAAGAGGCGACTAACATGATCAGGTGGTCAGACTCTCTGATTGGTTGACATATGTCATCGGTTCCCAACTGTGCAGATTGATGCTCATGTTGTTGATCACTGGATTGTCTGGTCCAGACTCGATTATTTACAGATCACGCCATATAGCTGGAATATTGCTGAGTGCCACGTAAAACTAAACTCACTCACTCACTATTGTCGGTTTCATGCCAAGATGCCAACACTCCCGAATTTATCAGAATCATCCTGATCTATTCCACACATTGTTTATGTATATTACTCACTCATCATTCACACCACTGATGCCAGGTACTGCAAACCGGCTTCAGTTACATAAAGAATGCTACATGTAATAGCATTGAAAAGATTCGTTCCTGGAGTGCCACAATTTATAGAGATCCTTAACTTGTTGGAAAAATTCCTAATTTTTTCTCTCCTAGGGACCTCAGATTCCAAACTGCACCAATTTGGGGTTGGCATCTCTTCACGTTGTCTTTTCAAACCTTGTCACTGTAGTTGTTATATTTCCCTTTCAGAACCAGCAGCTTTTAATCCAGTTGATGGAAGAGAGAGATCGTTACCAGGAAATGGGGAGCAAGGCAGCTCGCAAAGTAAGCAAAGATCTACTATTGTTGAAATCTTCCCAAGAAATAAACTAGATGCAGCAGAATGTGATTGCATATCTAAATATTTTGATATAAACTGTAGTGTGCCAGCCTCAGTGAAGTTTCATACACATCAGTTGTAATGCATGTTGTCTCCATTGAAGAGAGTAACCATAATTTCAGATGAAGATTCTTGAAGAGAACTGGAAGAAGGCGGAAGCTGAGGTGTTTCGGTTTGATGAACTGGTTGATTCCATACAGAAGGTAATCTTGATCCCTGTATCAGATTAGTATTAAAGATTCTCCAGAGTCACATGGTGATTTATTTTGTTTGGATGTCATGTATCAATAATGAAAGGGGATGTGTATTTTCACCCGAGTTCCACCTGATCTTGGCGCTAGAGCTAGTCTCGAAATGTCATGAGAAATAAATTCAAGAAGTTGTTATCCATAAGATTTGTCCTGTATCTCCTTTGGAACCTGCCATTATGATTGAATTGATGTTCTCATTATATTCTGACATTCAGCAAGCCTTCAACATTATCACTGAATATCAATGACATAAAATATTGTCCTTTTTTTTTTTTTTTTTTTTTTGGGGGGGGGGGGGGGGATTAGATTCACTGATGTAGAAGAGAGTGTCATGGTCAACCTGCTAGACTGTGTTTAACTGACAAGTTTATTATCCAGGACTATTCCATCAGTCAAAACGGAACACAGTTCAAACACACATCATTTCTTTCTTTCAGATTTTGGAAGACAATCGTGAGTTCATCTCCCGGAACCCTGAGCTTCTTCTCTTGATGAAGGTTATCAATGGAGAGGATACTATCCCCCCTGGGGGCTCACTCCAACCTACAGGACGCCCTCACGAAGGAGCCTCACTCACAAAACCCATTCAAAGACCTTCTCTGCCCAAAATGCCGAAGTTTTAATTCCTTGTGCTAGTGACAGGTCATTCTTTATATATCCACAAGATCCCATACAAACTCACTGTGAGCAGCAATTTCAAAATTTGTAACAAAAAAAAAATCTTTTACTTTTTTTTTCAGATTGAGTGATATTATTTGTCAGGGACATATACATTCTTATGTCTGTACTTTTATGAGAAGATTCATGGAACTTTGTATGCAGGCTACTGTTTAATATCTGTTTCCCTTTTAAAAACTTTTAAAAGTCACAAAAAAACACCCACTTTATTATGCTTGAAAAATGTAAATATACAAATATCTCTGTGATTGAGACAAAACACTAAAGTGAAATAAAATATTTATTCCGTGACTCCCTGTGTTGTCACGTATTTTAGTTGTAAATAGTATTGGGAATTGTCCATTTTGTGCTAAATAGTATTGAGAATTGTTCATTTTGTGCAGCACTTAGCATTAGAAGCTGAGACCCCTTGTGTATATGTATGTATATACACATGTATGTATGTATGTATATATATATATATACACATGTATGTATGTATAAATATATACACATGTATGTATGTACGTACGTATATATATACACACACCTTCAGATTAAAACAAAACAATTCATTTCCAAGATATTTATTTCTTAAATTAAATGAGAGAAATGAACGACTGTGGTCCAGAACTGGCTTCTAAAATGATGAATTGCACAAGTTTTTTTGTAAAGCGTCCTTGCAACATTCTGTTACTTAATAATTGTGTCATGTCCCATAATTTCAGAGAAATTTTATTGCTTCCACTGACAAAACATGCATACACTTGCAAAATGGTTCTATAACATTAAACAAATTATGAACTAGTAAATCTTAGAATCAGAAAATTCTTCTGAAAAATAGCAGTGCTCATATTGCATTGTTTCACTTTGTGTCTTTGGGGTACAAATATCACAGATCCAGTGTCTACATCACAAAGACAAATTTTTTCACAACTTTCAAAAATTATTGTCTCACATGTGCCTACTCCAATAATCTCAGACAGTATGCCCATGTATTTTTTAAACTGATGATTATGAATAGTGTTTGTGCAAAAGAAAAGACCACAGGAGAATACAACAGCAATAGACCAATCAATTAACACAGGTATCAACCGAAGCAGGACCAGTTGGAATGCCAAAAGGATGTACAAAAAATTATTCACTGAGACTGCCCAATTTACACAAACATCCATGTATATTCCCAAATCATTTCATATTATATCTACTGACGCATCTTTTATGATCAGTGCAGTAACACTGACAGATTGAAAACATTTTTTACATCATGTGAATCATGGTGCTACACCAAAATAGTAAAAGGTTCGAGAGCTGATGGTGGCAAAATTGTAACTACAGTGAGCTGGGTTACCTAGGGGCCCTTGTAAGCTTCAGATCTCGTAAGTTTTCTCATAGCATCCTTACCTCCTATATGAGAAAAGTTATGAGATCTTAGGCTTACGAGAGCTTTGGGAAATGGCACCCTGCTTTATATTCCTACCCTGCAGTACTGAGTGCTCAAGACATCAACCATTGCTAACAATTAAAAATCTGCCTCAAGCATACAGAAAATAATACATACAAGAAAATGGAATAATCTGCAAATATTGAAATAACCCACACATTATTTCAAATAGCACTTTCACATAGCTTTGATATGTAAAACTATAAATAGCAAATGAATATAATCACTGCATCATCAAACAAACCACCCAAGTGACTGGAATTTCAACATTCCATATTGAAAAGAATCTTTTGGCACATATATCATGGAAATATACATGCAGCATGCACCGTCACTATCATGGATATTTTAGTGTAAGGCACAACCTGTACATCACCATAACAAATATATCTACAATCCTCAGTCTTTGGCATTTATACATACATATTTTGGCATATACACTGACGAGTATTGCTGAAGCATTCAAAATCTTTACTGACGTGCACTTTACTGTAGTGCTCAGGTATTATGATAGTGCTGAACAAGTCTATGACTTGTGGGACTTTCCAAACAGGCTTTTCTTGCTGGGTTTATCTTGACCCGCCTGTAACAGATGGAACAAAATATATATTCTATTTATTATATATTATACTGAGCTCAGAAATCCTAAATGCTCTCAGTGCTCTATGGATAATGCAGGAATCCATGTCCACAGAGATGACAGGTACATCAACCATTACCTGCATGGTATGAAGTGTTCTCACAGTCTGTAATTCCACAGGATAAGTGTTCAGGTCTCAGTGTTCAAATCTGAAAGCATCCTTGACCCGTGAAGGTCCCCGGGTAGCATAGGCCTTCAGCAACCTATGCTTGCCGTAAAAGGCGACTATGCTTGTCGTAAGAGGCAACATGTCACCAGTTCCCAATTGCACAGATTGATGCTCATGTTGTTGGTCACTGGATTGTCTGGTCCAGACTTGATCATTTACAGACCGCCGCCATATAGCTGGAATATTGCGGAGTGCAGCGTAAAACTAAACTCACTCACTGAAAGCATCCTTGGTTCTTTTAGGTGTGTTTCTGTAGTATTTGCATCTGTTTGCAGTGAAAATGTAACAATGAATTTCACTTTAACCAAAAATGTAAATCAAATAAAGTGAAATTTAGATTGTGAATACTCATAATTATTATTTTCAATTGTTAAGGAAAAATTATGAGCATTCATAATCTTAATTTCACTTTATTTGATTTACATTTTTGTTTAAAGTGACATTCGCGAGTATGTTTTCGCTGCAAACAGACTATAAGGACCCCTACTGTAACATTTGAGTCATGGCAACTTTCTGCAAATCCTAGGAAATCTGCTGTCTAAGTAAACTTGGTCTCAATGTTATTTGTTACACTCTACCACTGAGTTTAACAAACCCTTGTAGAAGGTCGCATCAGGTAACCTTTGTGCAACCTATGACCGCCCAATCAATAGTGAGACGGATAAATAGATTTAATCAACCAGACAATGGCTACTACTTCAGGATCGGGGGAATTTACAAAATATTCAGGTCACTGACACAGACTTCCCCATAAACAAAAATCCGCATGTAACACAGTTACTTGACCTGCAGTATATATGCTTTGGGATTTCTGTTGACATGGTTACCATATTTCTGCTAGATGACATCCTTGTATATTCCCAAAATTTTCAGTGACTGTTCACTCACTGCTGTCATGGTTGTAATGTGCACTGTGTGCATCACCCGGAAGCGAGCGTACACTAGATAGCATTCGGAATCGTTTAAATACGAGCCTTTTTGAGAAGGTATGTACAAATGTCCATTTTCACAATTTGGTAAGCTGTGTTCTGACTGGTCAGTCTCAAAGGTTACCTAACGCAACCTCCCATAAGGTTTTGTTAAGACTCAGTAGTGGAGTGTAACGAAAAGTACTGAGACTAAGTTTACTAATACTGAGGAAATCTGCAGATTTAAATGCAAATCAACGATCCAGGACCCTGCTGGCGACCTCTGGCCCACAGTCTCCCAAGCTGACTTTCAGCTGAAATCGCTTTCACCTGTTGCCATCACAAGGACAGCCTTAACTTTCATGCCTAATTTTGAACACTGTATCCTGTGACCCAAATGCAACATTACTTACCAATAGTTTTGCTCCAAGCAGCATCTGCATCTTGGCCTTGTCTTCCTCCTGCTGGACATCGGTCAATGGCACATCATCCCCAGCCCGTGACTTCATGTGCAGCTTCTGCTTTATAGCCTACAACAAAGTATTCCCATCACAATCTCCAGTCTCCTCAGTGTTCTTTTCAGTGTTTTTTCCTATGAGGAAGTACCTGGACACACTTTAATTAAAAGTTGGGAGTGACTCTGAATATATTTAAACACACATGAACACTATATGATGTGAACTGACCATGCAACTCCTGGCAAACAAGGATAAGCTGGACCGACAGAGAATGTATTTAAGAGAAGATAATCACAAGTAGAGCATGTGTAGACCAGTGCATATGCAGTGCATGACAATGATTACAGCCGTACATGCATGCCTTGCTCATAAGACTCTCACTGATCCCTGGGGCCCCTTCATTTACAATGGCAAGCGCTAGTGGGTGGCACTTATGTTAATATGGGTCAATTGTCAGGTCGATGCTCAACTTATTGTTTGTCACTAGATATACGAGCTGTATTGTTTTACACATTTTCTGCAGCATGCAGATCTAATGCAGGACAGGCGAGCATATAAATGCAGATTGGACAAACAATTTTTAAACAGGCATGTGTATCCAAGAAATGTTTGAACAACATCATGCCTGTACCAGCCTAAGATGTCCATTCAGTAATCAGTGACCTACCTGTGACAACAGTGTCCTCTTGCTGTGGTTCTTCAGAGCCATGAGCAGATCAAACCAGGTCCAGATACAGTTGTGGTACTCCATGGTGGGCAGAACAAAACTGAAGTCATGGACGTCTTCGATGTTCTTGTCCTTCTGACCCTGAAGGCCACACAGAATAAACACTTACACGCATGTCTAGGAGGCTGAGATAGAGGGCAAAGTGAAACTGGGAAGGTGAGATAGGAATAAACACAGAAAACTGCTGTATTGAGTAATTTTTAGTTCCTGAGATTTATCAGATTCTTTTTATAGATCACATAAAGTGTCTCAAAAGAGTCATACAGTGAGTGATACATACCGTGTGTAAATTTCCCATCATGCACTACTGACCTTGTAACTGACCCGGAGATTGACCTCCGGGATCTTGGTGTACACAAACGTGTTGTTGTTGGCTGCACGTTCCTGGAAACGACACAAATACAAGTCACACACCCCCAACAATTTGAAACGCGGTGCAATACCCACAAGATATGAGAGATTATGTTTAGTCCAGATAAAACCTTTTCAGCAGTATAAATAGGTTCGACTGCCTGCTGATTTGTACAGTAACCATATCACTAACTTCCCTCCTGCTGAAGCTGCTAAAGCATTTTACTCACAAGAAATTGTTTATTACAGTATAAATAATGGAAGTAGGCAAAATGATTTGGATGACAGAAGAATCTTGTCATTTTTTGATAAAAAGTATATTACTGACTGATGATGATCTGAGGTGAACCATAAAAGAGGCAGAGGTTAAGTTTACGCCAACTTGTAGTGACATTGATAGAGTTAATATGGTCATATGTCGATCTGACGATCGAAAATGTTGTTGAATAAACACACACGAGTTTCTCTACACACTTTTTGACAAATGATGTACATGTGACATCAGATTTTAAACAAAAAGAGTCATCAGAAGATGACATATCCCCCCGGCCACGACATATTTGAAAGGACAAATCATCTGACAGTTACTTATTGTGTTTTTAGACCAAGTCTGAATTGTTCCCATGGAATTCATAAAAAATATATATGCCATATATCTGTAATCAAAAAAAGTCACCATTTCAAGATTTGTCTCATATCTACCAAGATCTTTTGAAAGATATGAAATGGTTTTCGAGTTGTGCTCCGGAAACGAAGTCAGCAACGTGTTCATGGAACCGAGAAAATAATACATCATAAAAACCTGTAAAAAGCAAAAGGCACCACTCTGCTACCAAATAACACTGACAGATATTAAGCAGTTTTTGAGTTCTGCTCCAGAAACAGAACACACCTCTCACTTTTGAGAGTAAGTCTGAAATGTTTCCATGGAAACCGAGAAAATAATGAATCACAAAAACCTCTAAGTAGCAAAAGGCACCACTTTCGGTTCCGATTGATATATCTACCAAGTTCTGAAGAAAAATATTGAACGGTTTTTGAGTTCTGCTCTGGAAACGAAGCCCATCCCTCCATTTTGAGATAATGTCCGAAACGTTTCCATAGAAACAGAGAAAATAATAAATCACAAAAACATGTAACTACCAAAAGGCACCACTCTGGGGTCTGCCACACATATCTACCAAGTAACTCTGACAGATATTAAGAAGATTTTGAGTTCTGCTCCGGAAACGAAACACACCTCTCACTTTTGGGATTAAGCCTGAAACATTTCCATGGAAACCAAGAAAATAATAAATCACAAAAACCTGTAAATGCCAAAAGGCACCACTTTAGGTTAAGATTGATATATCTACCAAGTTTTGCAGAAAGACATTGAAAGGTTTTTGAGTTCTGCTCCGGAAACGAAGCTTTTCTTTCCATTTTGAGACTATGTCTGAAATGTTTCCATGGAAACCGAGAAAATAATAAATCACAAAAACCTGTACATAGCAAAAGGCACCATTTCAGCTTCTGACTGATATATCTACCAAGTTTTGCAGAAAAATACTGAACCGCTTTTGAGTCCTGCTCCGGAAGCAAAGCCCACCCTATCAAAAGACTAACACCAAAATGTTCCATGGAAAAACAAAAAATATATAAATGCCAAAAATCAGTAAATAGCAAAAGGCACAACCACATGCTGAGATTACTATATCTATCAAGTTTGGTCCAAAAATATTGAACAGTTTCTCAGTTATGCTCCGGAAACAAAATGATTACGGATGGACGGACAGACGAGGCATCGACTATATCCCACCGCATTACATGCCGGGGGGATAATAAAGATTAAATCAGATCTAACAAATTCCATCCCAATACGACAATGACTGCATGAAATCCACAATTAAACTCCATTCAACCATTCCTTGTCAAATATTTCTTTCTGAACACTATTTTACATGATGTCTGAAATTCCTAGCAGTGATTCCCCAGACAAGAAACCAGTTACCCTCATTTTGTCAATGTCGTCAGTGTTGTTGAACGATGGAGCCTTCTTCACCGGGGTCTCCTTCTTGGACTTCTTGTCCGACTTCTTCTTTCCCTTCACTTCTTCCTCCTCTGAAGAGATGACATACAATCAGAGTAATGGACATACCAGTAAAAAGTCGAACAGATTCAGTAACATTTAAAAAAGAACATTCCAAACTTAATTTCTTTATTGAGATAGTCACAAACTATAGAAATACACATGGTCAAAGACTGATAAATGTTTGCGAGAACTGGACACAGTCATGACAGAGACTGTTCATTGTTTAGTCAATACTGAAAAGTTGTTGATTCTGGGTGTAATGTCTTCATTTAGGACTAAATGCTATAAGACAGCGATTCTGAGGCTTGTTTGTTTCACCAGAAATAACCTGGTTTAACTGTCAATCAGGTAACTGCAAAGTCCATACTACTTCGTCATGTCCTACAACCAAGAAGTCACAAAATAGCAAACTCCAGCTTTCCCGGAACCTATTTAAATGGCATCTCGAAGATCTTGATTATTCAATCAAGATTCAATACAGTCTAACCTGTTTGTCTCCATATTGTAGCACTGACCACATCCATCCTTCTGCTTACCTTGCTGGTCATCCGTCTCAATGTTTTTGTCTGGGAAAAAGAAGCCCATGACGGCTTGGTAGAACTGGTACGTGAGTTGTATCTGTATTGGTACAACATTCACCTCGAAGTGTTCCTTCACAGCGATACCACCCACTAAAAGTACAAGATGCAATATTCATCAACACAGAATCTACACAGGGTTAACATCTCAGAGACAATATATTCAGGTCTCATATTTCTGATATCTACAGATGTGTGGTACCAAGGATGTTCCATATACCATACATATCTCAAAGGCCATACACTTGTATCATACCTACGGGATTCAATAGGTACTACAGAGGTGCACCATGTCTAAGGCCCTACAAAGGTGCAAAAGTTCAGCAATCCTGTACATATCTCTGAGGCCATAAACAGGTGCAATTTTATAACATTCCTGTACATATCTCTGAGGCCCTACGCAGGCATGATACCTCTGAGACCTTAAACAAGTGTGACATCTCCCTAACCTGGGGGTCTCTCACTGCAGACAATCCTGAGTGTCATCATCCTCTTGTCGACATCTTTGTTCTGGGCATCTCGAGGCACAAGGACATCCTGCAATGTACATACGTACTCACTTAACTCTACTTAGTGACAGTTATTCAAACACAAAAAGGTACTAAAAAAGGTTTATTAAGTGAGTGAAATTTAAGCCAAATAAAGACATAATGCAGTACCTCCAACAAAATTTCACACATCGTATCAAAGTGGGAACTGAACCTTTGTTTTGAAGTGTGACAAGTGAACACTTTAACCACATAGCTACCCTACCTGGTAGAAATGAGATTCAAAAACTGGGAGATAATTTTTCCTTAAACATTCCACTTAATCTAAAAATATAACATCATGTCATGCTGAGGATAATTTTCATTCTACTTCATTAGGTTTGTTATGATTCATTGGGGTTATCACATACTATAGGCAGTCCTAAATAATTTGTAACACTTTCATTTCATGAGATGGCATTTTTTTCTGAGAATCACAATCCCAAATCGTTTATTTTAACATTTCACAGCTCAAAGATGGGATTCTCACTCAGAGTGTAACTCTGTTCAGAGTTGTCTACTCGGCAAACAGAGGAGTACCTACCTTGTATATAGAACTTGGCAGGAGGTTTGTCATCCTCACCCATCCCAGCTCCAGCTGATGGGTCCATGAGTCATCATCCCTGTTGGTCTTGGTGTAGCTGCAACATCACTCATGGCTACAGCAGCTTCACACACAGCAACAGCATCAACAACACTGAACACACGGCTACAGCAACATCATACAGACCAACATATCACTCAAATGCAGCATAACACACAGTAATACCACATCTACAGCAAACATCACAAACTAAGCAACATCACACAGAGCTAGAGCAAGATCACACACAACTATAGCAACATCGCATAAAAGTATAGCAATATCACACTCAACTCCAGCAACGAAAAGTAAGAAGTAAGTAGACATGACCAAAGCAACAACATAAACACAGCAACAGCAACATAAACACACCAATATCGTAAATATGGTAACAGCAACATCGTAAACACAGCAACATCACACACAACAATATTATAAACACTGCAACATCACACACAGCTACATAATACACATCGTGCACACAGTAAGGCTTACAGTGTATACATGGCAAGTGCAAACACCTCACACACAGGATCACTGTATACATGGCTAGCATGGAACAGGCCATGGCTACAATGGTTTCAAACAGCTTTCCCTGCTGGTACAGTTGTTAATGACAGATAAAAACTTTAAATTATGAAATGATGCACATCCATCAGGACCTCAAGACCGGACAAGGATAAGAATCCTATGACATCAACTATCCTCTAACAACCAGCATGAGTTGTCACAGAGCAATTGATGATGCGTAAAGAAGAGTTCTACAATGGTATTATTCACACAAAAGTTACGGGGAGTAAAGTTTAGCGCAGACCTGCTCACACAGAACTATGAACAATGATGTCCACGATAGTGTAACTCACACAAAGTTACGGAGAGTGAGATCCGCTATCCCAATCTGGCCATCTTTCTCTGTGAGTCTCCACTGGGCAAACTTAAAGCATACCTCATTGAGTCGGTTGACTGTGGCCTGCTGGGCTGTGGACAGAGAGTCAAACTGACGGACACATGGCTATCCTCCTCATCCTGTCACAATAGGAGTGGGTAAATGGGTTTAGTTTTATGCCGCTCTTAGCTATATTCCAGCAAGATCATGGCCAGGACACCAGAAATGGGCTTCATACATAATAAACAGTCAAGCCGCGTTAATCCGAACACTTCTGTTTTTCATCAAAAACGTTCGGATAGTGAAACGTACGGACTACTGAAGCAAACACCACTTCAGGAGAGTTACTTCCCTTTGACATACTGAGACAAGAACATACGAACGTATACATGTATCAAATGACTTTATTACAGTTTGTAGACATAACAACTTGAATATTAACATAACAATCAATCAATCAATGTCTGAACAGATTATTTATAATACTACACATACCAATCACTCACTTCTGTTGAAAGAAATCTCCAATAACAGTCTGCTTCCCCTTGATAAACTTGTTTCGAAATTGAGTAACATGATTTGAAGCAGTAAAGCCACCCGCGCGAATAGCCAAAATCATGAATGTCCATTTTGTTTCTGAATTCTTGACCAAAATGCTTACTAATCAGATCAAAACTGGCTTTAGGATTTTTCTCTTTGTATCTACAAATTTCTCTTTTTTGTGCGGCAGTAATTTCACATCGTTCACGCTTAGGGGCGGGACTTGCCATTGTGACTGACAGGTGTCAAGTGCAGCTGACCTCATCTTGACTCGATCGGTATTTTATACAGCAAGGAAACATGACAGGTATTACTCAAACTAAACAAAAGTGAAACCTATTAACTGATTAAAATCACAAACTAATGACATGCTCAACTCAGAAGTGTCAGTTCAGTTAACAATTACAACTGAAGTCAGCCGATGAAGACCAGCGATAATCACAGGCATGCACGAGGTAAGACTATTATCCGAACCTTTTTAACCACCGGATTAATGAAGCAAAACCATGAGTAATTAGCCAATCTGTTACCGCTAATTAACGTTCAGATACAGAGACTGAAGCATCGGATTAATGAATCAATAGGTAATGAGTTTATATAGTAAACACAATTGGTTACAGCCAGCTACTGTTCGGATATCGCGGGATTCGGATTGTTGGGGTCCGGACTAACACGGTCTGACTGTATATGTGTGAAATCAACCCTTGTGAAATTTTTAACCACTAAGCCCCCACAGCATTAGGATGGTTGCTTGGTCTGTTGTTTAACACTGCACTCAGCAATATTCTCGCTACATGGCCTTGGTCTGTAAATAACTGAGTTGGGACTAGATAATTCAGAGAGCAACAGCATGAGCATCAATCTACACAATTGGAATACGATGACATGTGTCAAACAATTCAGCAAGTCTGACCACCATATCCCATTACTAGCCTTTAATGACAAGTATGGGCTGCTGAAGATCCATTCTAACATGGACAGACAGCTATAGGAAGGACAAAACTTTAATAACTTCCTTACCTTTCTCCATCTTCATTTGGGCTTTGACTTGCAGCTGACTTTCCTTGTAACAACTGGGAACAGAAGACAGATACAGTAAAGATAACGAACATGCTTGTACCAAACAGGAATTTGTTCATCCAAGTTTCTTGTGTATTTCCATCCAAATGCATATGACGAACTATAGTAACGGCGAACTAAAACTAGTGGTTATTTGAGTTCAATACACCCATATTTTACAGTACCCAAATAATGATTCTGAAATCTTGAGAGACAGTTCCAATTCTGAATATGCTCATCTACCTCAGATTTATCTAGGACCTTCATATATAAACTCCTGTCAGGCCAGTGAATGAACGCTTGAAAATTTTTGTTCTTAAATAGTTTAAATCAATAAAGGTGAAAATGCTTTCAGCATGTTAATTTGCTTATCTTGTACACATGTAAGCTTTAAGCAATTCATTGTGGCCTCATTTCACTGCAAATCTGTTGTTGTATAAAGAGAGTTGATAAACGCTGGGATGCATTGTGGGACTTGATGAATTTAGTGTTAAAAAACATAATACTGATAAAGAGGTGTGTAGGTCATGGACCAACCACTAATTTGACCTAGTCTTGAATGACTAAGTAAAATCATTTAAATGATGTATACATAAATACCAAATCATCAATTGATAGAAATCAAATTATGAATTTGTATATCAATTTCATTCTCAGCTCCCTTAGGAGTAGACATCGAAGCAGCATGTGAGGGTAATATCTCATCCTACCAGGTACCCATTCACTGCTGTGGGTATTTAAAAAGAAGACATCTCTGTCACTTGCGTAAGAAGACATATCACATGTGTTTGGCTACTTTGTAATGGAGTAGCCATTCAACCTTCCCAGAATATGACAGAGAGTATGGCCTAATGCCACTTTTAACAATAGTCCAACAACGTCACAGCAGGGGACACCCGAAATGGGCTTCACACACCATACCCATGTTGGGAATTGATCCCAGGTCTTTGCCATGACAAGCTAATGCATTAACCACTAGACTACCCCGCCTCTTTCCCTGTATAAGAGGGGCGATGGGGTAGCCTACTAGTTAAAGCATTCACTTGTAATGTCACAGGTACAGGTTTGTTTCCCCACACAGGCACAATGTATGAAGCTTCATCTGGTGTCCCTGCCATGATATTGCTGGAATATTGCTAAAATCAGCGCAAAACTACACTAACACCCTGTACTAGATGGCAACAACCAAACAGAAAGCTTCGACAGTAGTGTCTCTGAAACGAAAAGCCCAAAATGGTGCAAGAAGGAATCTAACAAAAAATTAGAAATTTTCCCTACCAACTAGGCATCTCAATAAATTACTGCACTCAAGAATTGAAACTTTTCAAAGCCATTGCAGATAGCAATCCTTATACAACTGAAACCAGTTTGCAGTACTCGACAGCAGTGATTGTGAATAAATTGACAGTGTGTGGAATTTATCAGTCAGCCTACTCAACTTCCGGATTACTTTCCTGTATAAACAATTTGAGAACCTTTGCAAATAAGTCTTAAATTTGTTTAATCATCATTATTTATAGTCAAAGATGATCCTAGCCCTCCAGTAAGTAAGACTATTTTTATCTTTGTTATATTTTTTACAAAATCAGAATGAACTTATCTTTGGCTGAATGGTGGAATCCACATGCAGTTTTCGGCATGATTCCGACAAAGGGTTGGCATCTCTGAGTGACCTTCCGCTGCTTAATTCAACTGACCTGATTCTGATAGACAGCTCTTCATTCAATTTGTTGATCTGCTCCTTGACAGAGTAAACTTCATTCTCTAAGATGTCACTCCGTTCAGACAGACTGTAGAACATAAACACATAACACCAGACCCCAATGTTAGGAAACACAACTGACAAGGAAATAATCTCATGAACACAAATAAAGTGTTCTTTTCACACAGCCTTGACGTTTATCAACCACATGTGTGACAAGTACCAGTTTGAGTGAGTGAGTGAGTGAGTTTACTTTTATGTCGCACACTATCTAGTGATCAACAGTATAAGCATCGGTCTGCGTAAATGGAAACAGATGACATATGTCCAGCAAGTCAGCAAGCCTGACTACATGATCCTGGTAGTCACCTCTGACAACAAACATGGGTTACTGAAGGCCAATATTCATACAGGACTTTCGCCTATCCAATGTTTAGGACCATTACGGTGTGTCACAGCTGGGGGCTTGAATACAGCTGACGCTTTACCCACAAAAAGCGTTTTCTCATTACAATGAAGACTCAATTTCAATTCCCCAGAGGGATACAATGTGTGAAGCTCATTTCCAATGTCCCCTGTTGTGATATTGCTGGAATTTTACTAAAAGTGGCATAAAACCAAAGTCACTCACTCTACCACTGAAACAGATAATGATAGGATTGTATTCATTCTAAGATCAAGTGGTGGCAGAGCAGCCTTGTAACAAACTATAGTTCAACAAAGGAGAAGGAAACATTGAAAACCAGTGAAAACATTGCTATTTATTATTATAAACAAAAATATCTGAATAAAAATCAAGACTACTTACTCATCTTCAGAAGGACATTCCTCCAGGTCCTTGTGAATCATGTACAGATCCCGTTCAAGCTTCCGCTGCAGCAACACCTGCCCCCTGCAACAACAAGCAAGTCCCTGACTCCTGATGGAGAAATGTGTGTTGTACCAGCTTTCACAAAGCACTGAGGTGATCATAGGTCACTAAGATAACCTTATAACAATATTAAAGAATGGAAGTTATGGTTAACCTTAGTAAAGCTGGCTTTGTGAAAGGAGGCCCTGGTTCGAAGGATAAAGTGTGTTTCCTGACCAGCTCCTGAAGCTGCAGTCTACAGTGTGTGTATGTGTGAGCATGTGTGTGCGCATATGTGTATAGGTGTTACCCGACTTGCACCTGATGCTGCAGCCCATAGTGTGTTAGTGTTAGTGTTAGTGTTTGTGTTTTTGTGTGTGTGTGTGTGTGTGTGTGTGTGTGTGTGTGTCTGTGTGTGTGTGTGTCTGTGTGTGTCTGTGTGAGAGAGATTGTGCATGTGTGCATACATGTGTATTGGTGTTACCTGACTTGCTCTTGAAGCTGCAGCCATGTGTGTGTGTGTGTGTGTGTGATTGTGCATGTGTGCATACATGTGTATTGGTGTTACCTGACTTGCTCTTGAAGCTGCAGCCATGTGTGTGTGTGTGTGTGTGTGTGATTGTGCATGTGTGCATACGAGTGTATACATGTGTATTGGTGTTACCTGACTTGCTCCTAAAGCTGCAGCCTATAGTGTGTGTGTGTGTTTGATTGTGCATGTGTACATACATGTGTATTGGTGTTACCTGACTTGCACCTTAAGCTGCAGTCTATAGTGTGTGTGTGTGTGTGTGTGTGATTGTGCATGTGTGCGTACGTGTATTGGTGTAACCTGACTTGCACCTGAAGCTGCAGCCTATAGTGTGTGTGTGTGTGTGATTGTGCATGTGTGAATACATGTGTACAGGTGTTACCTGACTTGCTCCTGAAACTGCAGCCTATAGTGTGTGTGTGTGTGATTGAGCATGGGTGCGTACGTGTACTGGTGTTACCTGACTTGCTCCTGAAGCTGCAGCCTAGAGAGAGAGAGAGAGAGAGAGAGAGAGACAGAGACAGAGACAGAGAGAGTGTGTGTGCATGTGTGTGCGTGTGCGTGTGCGTGTGTGTGTGCATGCATGTGTGTACATGTGTACTGGTGTTACCTGACTAGCACCTGAAGCGGCAGCCTCTAGCGTGTGTGCGTGATTGTGCAGGTGTGCATACATGTGTATACATGCGTATTGGTGTTACCTGACTTGCTCCTGAAGCTGCAGGATGGGAGTCTTCTGGTCCTCCACACAACACAGCATCAGCTTGAACCTCATACTCTGCAGCTTCTCACTGGCTTCCTGCAAGAGGATCACACACATATACTCCACCTTCACCTTCATTACTCAGTCACTAACTAGCAAACACCTCACCATCACACTCTGCACTTTGTCACTGGCATCCTGCAAGGGGATCACACAGATATATACTTCACCTTCAGTGCTCAACAGAAGATGTGTTTATCACTATCATCGCAGCTGCCTCACAATCAATTTTTCTACAGGCTGAATGAGGGACATTTGATGCTGCCATGCCAAATATGACCACCCAATTCAACTTAACCACTTGTCAGTATGTAATGTCAATCAGTGAGACCTAATGTACCAGTAACAGAACATATTCATCATTGACACTTCTCAAAATTCCCATATCGAGTTTTTCAAGTGAAAGGACGACAGGCGTCATGTAGTGTGACCTTGGCCTTGGGCTCCACTCTCAGCAGCAGGTTGTTCACAATGTCCAGGATCATGGAGTACTGCAGCTGAAACCACAGATGCAAACAGTTTGAAAAACTAGTCAAACTTGACATTAGGTTGGTGTTTAATTCCACACTCAGCAATATTCCAGATGTATGAAGGTCTCTGAAGGATTTCCGTCTTAGCTCAATATTTCATACTTGAAGAGATGTACACAAGTGACTTGGTGACCTGGACATGGATTTGCATTTCCTGGATGAGAAAGCCTTAGTTTACAATCTGTGAACCATACTGACGATATTTATGAATGTTTATTCGACATGGGTCAATCATGCTACACTCTCAGATGCACAGGGCTAAGTAGCCCAGCATTTATACATCAAAGTCTCTTTGTGTAACTAAACTTTTGACAACAATTTGACTAAATAATCTTATGAAATATTTTAAATACAAATATATGATCAGTGCAAATGAACTGCAAAAACTTAAGGAAAGGCACATTAAGATTATTTGAATTCAAAAGTTTCGATAAACTCTCAACAACCTCAACTAATGAAGTAAGGACAAGATATATGGATATGCAAATTTCTTTATCATAATTAGGAGGGACATTTCAGTGTTGGTTCTAATACTCTAATTAAGCAAGTTGGAACATCATTCCATATATGTCATGTTTCTATGTACTTTGGAACTCATGAAGATCTGGGTTAGATATGATCTTCAGTAACCCTTCATTGTTGAATAACAGAGTTGAATAACTGGACTGGGTGGTCAGGCTTGCTGAGTTTGCTGACACATGTCATCGTATCCCAGTTGTGCAGAACAATGCTCATAATGCTATGTTTTTTGTTGAGGAGGTTATGTTCATTGGATGGTCTGGTCCAGATTTGATAATTTACAGAGTGCCACCATAGAGATAGCTGAGATATTGCTGAATGCTTCATAAAACTCTCACTCACTCACAAATAGAACTACAGGAAGTGCTGACTTACTGTGTTGGAGCACATGTTGAGGTCGTGATGCAGAAGGGTGAAGGTGTCCACGCCCTCCTCCACACCCATCATGTCCTCATCCTCAGCAGGCTGCAGATACAAAACATACAGATAGACTGTTTTGTTTCCCACACAGTTAGCTACAACCTGGAGGGGAACAACTGACATTGGCATCAGATGTTATACCCAGGGTGGAATCAAACCTGGTTCTTCAGTGTGATAAGCAAACACTTTAACCCCTACCCCAACTGCCCAAACTATCTGATGAAGTACATTGACAAGTTTCTCCTTGAAAATAGGCTTTGTGCTGACCAACACGTGACACAATGACAGTTTTGGAGACATTTAAACAGTTCTATGACAGTCAAAAGTTGCTGAGCTCAAACTTTTTGAGGACAACAACTCTCTGCTGCTGGAGTATTATTCATTATGTGGAGACCCTAAGCAGATTCAGATCCTCTGTAGCCATTGTGAGACCAATCAACATTTTAATGACAAAGGAAGAAGATATTGTCTACCTTGCCAGTTATATCAATGTTTGCAGACTCTGACTGGTAAAAAGTTCAAATGTCTAGTAATTTCAAAGGCTGTCTGTCAAATCTTAAAATCAATTTCCCAATTAACTCTGTCAATTGTGTATGGCTAAGAATGTGTCATTCACAGAGTCCATTAGCTTTATGTGGGATATATCGAAGAATGATGCGTGCCTGACACGTTAGGATCACAATCTGGGTCGATTGGGTTTGAAATCTGTAATCATCAATGGTGTATATGAGGAGTTTGAGCACAAGGAACTGACCGGCTTGGGTACTTGTGGCATCTTCTCCGGTTCCACCTCGCCATAGTTGACATAGAACAGCTGACACTTACAGCGGGAGATGATTCGCTGCAGCTGGATGCCGTCACTGGTAGAGCTCTGTTGTTGGAGAGGACATACTATGATACTATGATAGAGGAATAACTGCTGCATACAGACAACAGGACTGTCAAATAGGATGAGGAATTATTAGAAGCATCTCAACATGGTATATCCTGCCTGAAACAGTCATAGGCTCTCTAAAGAATCATTGTCTGCTGATAATCTCTCCTTAAACTGTATGCTAGGATGCCTGACAAATAAAGGCTACCCATCCCAGTTCTATGTTGGACCTACACAGCTAACCGTAACTCACCTCCTCTGAAGGCCCCACTGTATCACCAACCACTCCACCCACACTGTGACCACTGCCAACCATCTCAGGTACACCAGACAAATCTTCCTCAAACCGATCCTCAACGTTCTCTATGGTCAACCAGGGAATGTTCTCATCATCAAAGTCAGGGCCTGGGTCCACTGTGGCATAGTACTGAAATAACAATAATAATATAACATATAAATTTGAACTTTATTTCACATTATGGTGTACAAAGATGGGTAAGTGTCATGCTAATTTGACAAAATGACCGTCACAAGTTTTCTGTTTCCTGAGCAAGAGCAAGGGTAATACATGAATTCTTAAAAAAAACAACTATTTCTTAATCCTCTTAAGGTCTATCAAAAAAAATTTGGAACTTGTCACAATCATCAAATAGAATTGTTGAATGATGTCAACAATCTTGAGCAATGATGTTGTTTTTAGTGTGACGTAAATCTGACCTTACTCTGACCTTGACCTCCATGTATTGCCATGTCCATACAGTTACATGCATGCATTCAACACTGAAAAAAATATGTACATCCATGTATTCCAAAGTCCATACAGATACTTGACTGACCTGCATGCACTCCACGCTGCTGACCCAGGTGGTTTTGCTGCGCAGCTGACTCTCCTTCCAGATAGGGTGATGGTCACATGACAGCACCTGTGCCTTGGCCGCACTCACAATCACGTAGCCTGGCGTCTCAATCCCCTTCATCAACATCTGACTGTTGTGGAGTTCAACTAGAGAAATGAATAAAATCACTAGTTACATCTGAAAAATGGTAAGTGAATAGGTGAATGGGTGAATGCGTGCATAGGTCAGTGGGTGAGTGAGTGACTGAAGGAATGAGTGAAGGAGTGAGTGAGTTATTGTTAGTGAGTTTTCAGATGTAAAGTTTCTTTCAACGATTATATCACAGCATTTATTTTCCATGAGGTCGTCTTTGAAATTATGGAACAAAATCATTACTAATGCATAGAAGACATGAGTAACTGAGTGTGTTGGGTTAACTCAGGTAGGTTACAACACTGTTTTAACAGTGCTCTTAGTCACCTACCAAAATTACAATCAGAGCATGCAGGCAAAAACACTGCAGAGTGTGTCCCAGAGTTTCAGAGGACCTCAGTACCACACCAGGCCAGTGACTGATTAAGGTAGAATTTAACATGGATTGAGAAGTATTTCGGTTTTACACATATTCTCCAGGTGTGAGGAGAGACAACAGTTATGTTCGGAAACTGGCATCTACCATGTTTCCTTTAACCCATAGGAACAAATATGGAACAGACTGGGGTCACAATCTGTCACAAGCTGATCCTATTATGTCTAAGGGAGGCAACTCTTCAAAGTTATTCAGTTACTCGTGTTACCCTAAATGTTAATTTCATACAAGTTGATTGTACCAAGAATAAAGGGTGGCAACTCTGCAAAACCATTCAGTCACCTGTGTTGTTCTTGATAACAGGTCAAGATTTACCTGTGATTTACCACTGTCTTACGATACAGAAGGATGCCAACAACAATAATTAATGTAAAACTATAACAGAAAATTATCTTTTACATGTATTTGTATGAATATGACCAGGTATATTAATCTGGCGCAAGCTTTTTAGTCCTAGAACAATTCCAGTCAGTAAGCAATGACCTTGACCTTGCCTTATTCAAAAACATATGCTTTCAGGCTATATTTAGATCGTTTTTACCTTTGGAACTGCAGGTTGAACACAGTTATTTGCAATAAAAGCCATCTGGTGCATAGGTAGGATAACAAAATTAACATACTCAGAAAGACGTCATATTGCATTCTTACATGACTCATGTTGTAAATATAAACTGATATCTACCTTTGGGTATCTCTAGTTACTCACTGTGCCAGTTCTTGCGTAAGACGTCATCCGTCTGACAGGCTGCTACACCTCGAAGCTGTTCCACATTGTCACTTGATGGCTGCAGATGATACACATTGTCAATGAAGATAAACAGCACATTATTATCCAAAACACTGTTGTGATACACAATTACAGTCGGACCCCGTTTATCCGGACGTTTTGGTTTCACTCAAAAATCGTCCAGATGGCGAGACGTCCGGTTAACTGGATCAAACCAGCAAAACGTGAAAATTCAGTGAAAGCAAAAAAGTTTCATGTACGTATATCAATAAATCAACAGTCAATAGTAACAACAGCGAATCATCATAACATATATGTGTACCGATAATACATGGAAGGCGGAATGCAGGTTACCATTTGTCAGGTTGTCTGGGAAGTAATCATGTAGCGTGTGGAGCTTCAGATGGTAAGTTAGATGAAAAATGTAAATTGATGACAAAAAGTTTGTATTTTGCGAACCACATACTTCTTTTTTAAATTGTAAATGCCCTAAAAATGTATGACATCGCATCGAACATATGCTGTCTACAGACAGTAAACTTCCAGACTGGATCACATGACTTAGATCATGTAGGAGGCTATTTTTAACTTACATCACGACAGATAGCAGAGGTCGATTTATAAGTGTTATATACAGTACAATTACAGTGTAGTTTACCTTAATCATACTGAACATGTGTTTTTGTTACTGATGAGATGTTGTCTCACACGCCAAATCCTAATGAGTGACACGCGTCACGAGTGTTCTGATGGCTAACTAATCAATTCACACAAACTGTCTTCCGATAGATTAAGAATGAAATCACCTAGTCGTGCGGTAAACGGTATTGACGTGACACTTACTAATGCACGTTGCACACATCTCTCTGTCCGGATAACTGGATCATTTTTCAATGGAAATCTGTGGGAATGGTCAGAAAATTCCCCGGGTCCGGAAGTGCGGGGTCCAGTTAAGCGAGTAAAATTAATGAACATAAGATTCGTTTCACATAAAAATCATCAGGTAGGCGTGGTCTGAGTAAACGGGGTTCAACTGTAATTTGGACGAGGTCATGATGCAAATACAAGGACTTTAGGACAAAACAAGGAAACAAGGACCCTAAACTTGATCCCTGTCTCCTTGGTCAGGTTGGACCTCTTTGTGACTTGGGGCTGAATGTTATGTTTTTCACATATTGAACTCATCAACAATAATCATACATCAAAATTCATTTCAAAGTTTATGTAACCCTCTGTTTTGTTGAAGCAACACGTAAACTTCTACTGTCAGATGTTACCTTGCAACAGATGACGTTAATTTGCAACAGATAAGAGTCAAAATTCTTCACATGACATGTCAGTACTGATCATGTCACAAGGCTATATTTGAGGTCAGTTTTGGTCACATGTTTTGAACAGCAGTGTTTCATCAAAGGCCACAGATTTGTAAAAGTGGTGTAACAATCTTATTCAACATCTTTTACATCACAGGCCTTTAGAACTAAACAATAACCTGGATCGGTTAAACCGGGAACTGAACGCCTGTCATCCTTCAACAATATCTGGTGAACATAAAACACTACTAACCACCCCCCAGATCCTAACCAAATCCCCATTTTGACGTCTGCTACACCAATCATGATATAGTAGACACCTGAATCCTCACTGCTCACCTCCTCTGTGAAGGCAATGGACTTGCTGTCAGACTCAGAAACCAGCTTCATCAACATGGACAGGGCGTGGCCAGACTGCATCTTGGTCTGACTCGGGCCAAAGTCCGACGTAAAAGGTGAGTTCGGGCTGATACAGGATGAGGAACGACTCTTCTGAAAATAGAAACAATATACAACTTCCCTTTGAGCTACAAATTCATGTCATCCTTCACAAGGCATCACTGTATGCAAGGTATGTTGTATCTACCATGAGAAAGAGTGAGTGAGTTTAGTTTTACGCCGCACTCGGCAATATTCTAGCTATATGGTGGTGGCTGTAAGTATTCAACAGCATGAGCACCGATCTGCGCAATTGGGAACAGGTGACATGTGTCAACCAAGACAGCGAGCCTTACAACAAGCAAAGTCGCCTTTTATGGCACCCCAGACCTTCACGGATCACCATGAGAAAAGAAAGTGTCAGTGACTAAATACAGAAATATGGTAGAATACAGCTTCTGATATGTCATAGCATGAATAGGATTCTCGTAGCATTGTCTTCTAAATAAACTGAACATGTTTCCAATTCATTTAACTGGAAACCAAGAAAATTTTTCCGTGAGTACATCTGCATAAGAGACATGTGGATGCCAAAGCACAAAAAAACACTGAAAATTTAACCAAGGGCCTTAGGGGACACTCCTAAAAAGTTGAATTTGGCAACACTGGAGTAGGTTTTGAGACCTCTACTAGATTGTTTGATCCTTTGTAACGGAAAACTCTACGTAAGAGTTAACTTTGAACAACATAACTTGATCTCAAAAACATTCAAAATGAAACAAAAATCACAGAAATCCTCAGAACACTCTCATGTCTGCCCTACACTTAAAAGGACCATGAAAACACCTGGATTACAATATCCCTATAGGCTGGCAATATTATGGCAAGCACTGGTGCTGAACTTTTATCACTGATGTCTTACTGATTGCAGTTTTTGTGTCTGTGAAGTTATATTTCTAACATAATTGCGAGAATTGTCTTCAATATATTTGTGAGATATAAAACCTAGCATCCACATGACTTTTTGCTCCTCACCCTCTGACTGTCTTCCACCTTGAACCCCTTCAGGGCCTCAGATGACACGTTCCGCCTGAGAGTGCGGGCCTTCTGGATGCTGTCATACAAGTTGATGACCACATTCCGGTTCTTCTTGGTCCAGGCACCCTTCATGTCATATATCTGGACTCTCTGGTGGGGCTCATCCTGCAGGTAGCATATTTTATGTGTGAATTCATTGTTCTTCTTAGGAGTTTACTGATTCCTGACTGATTTCTCCCCATCCCCATCCCCATCCCCATCCCCATCCCCATCCCCATCCCCATCCCCAACCTCCACCCTCCCCACTATTATGATAGTATACCCTTTATCTGCACTGTTTTCTAACCATCACCACCACCATCACCACCACCACCAAGAGGCTCCATGTATTTGTTTTTTGTTATAAGGGTAACGCTATTTTTCAGGGCATTATCATTTGCAGAAGCCCAAGGTCTTTCGTTAACTGCTCGACGAAGGAGGGCACTTGAAAAGACCGAGGGTTTCTGCAAATGATAATGCTCTGAAAAATAGCTTTATCATTATTATAGCTAAAATGAATAGAATTTTTAATAAAATAAGAATAAAAACAGCGGCATCAGTTAAGAAACATTTACTGCCAACAACAAAACAACAGAGGTCACTGACACACATTTACAAATACAGACATGTCATAGAACAACACAGATGACGTCACTATTGAGAGTGAGGACATTAGACCTTGGCCTTTGCTCATACTACCAGCCACCATTGTTTTCAGTGATCAACAATGTTAGACTTCAAGTTGATATTTTCATTACTGTATCTTGTCATTTATGGTACAATTGTTATGGTTGGCACAGGCACCAAAGTGCATAATGGCACAGGCACATGTGACGAATGTGAGCCAGATATATGGTCAATAATGAACCTAAGTTCAAACGAGCCGTAGGTGATTGAACTTCAACAGCTGAGCTACTTATGACATCACCTAACAACAGGCTTGATAATGGCCCATCGTCTAGCATTTTGCGGGCATTATCAAGTTACAGTGGCCCACTCATTTCTGATAATGTGCGGTCGTTTTAATGACAATTCTATCCATTTCAGCTATAATATTATGTAATGCACTTGGGCCTGTAGTTTTATACTGAACAGACGTATTCTTTTAATTTCAAACCTAACACTGTTACAACCCATCACCATCCTCATCCTCATCCTCATCCTCATCATCACTTTCAGAATGTTCCAAGTATGTCAGTATCATCACTGTCCCTCATCTATCATCATCCTCCATCACCATCATCACCATAATCATCAACAACATCATCACCATCACGGTCAGAATGTCCAAAGAATGTCACGCTGTAAAGCAACAAACACAACTTACTGCTTCCATGCTGCCCAGTTTGGTCTCATTCTCCCAGCTCGAATCAGATCTCTGGTAAGACACTCTGGAATGGAGAGGAGCATAGCACAATATATTTCTTACACGTTCATTTGGGGAGTGTCTGAATGCATGTATGCATGTATACATGTGTGCTTGTGTTGGTCTGTTCAGTCAGGAATAGTTAACGTGAGCAATGGCCCAAATCATGGAGGTGCAACAGCAAACTGTCAATCAAGTAACTCAGGGTGACACCATACACCATATCCCTTGGGTCATCTCTTACAAACCAGCCTCATAGTGACCAGTTTCACTCACAATGCATGAAAAAGTCGTACATGGGGCAATGATTCCACAGACATACCATAAAAGACCCCTTTCACCTACCTTGCTATGCTCATGAAGAAACTCTTCTCCAAGGGATTTCTAATAGATACATTCATCTGAAATACACAGTCAGAACTGTATATGTAAAACATGCAGAGGAGAAATAGTAGAATCTCAAATACCTCTGTCATAATGTCATCATCCTACAGCACAGAATAAGATAGACCGATTCACAGGAATGATGTGAATTTTTCACACGAAATATCTTTTTTTAAATCGTAAATGACTTAAGAGGTGGATGAATGAGTAAGTATTAACTGGTACTCCAAGATATTGTGCTCCTCATAACAAAGAAGCTGACACCCATAAAATTCTCTTCTTTATGGATATCACTTCAAAGACCTCATATATGTTGGGTCAGATCAAGGATTAAGTTACCCCAGCCAAGATATACATGTTATTTGAGGCAGGACTACAAAGGGAGAACCTTCCAACAAACATACTTCTTCCTCATGGTCAGCTCGAGACTTGCATAACCAGAGTTTGGTGGTGCCCAGCTCACAGTTGAGGTAGCGGACACTCCAGTCTGCCCGGGGACGGTGACACAGCCCGTCCTCTATGGGGACCAGTGTCAGTTTGTTACACATGTGAAGAACAAAGGAGTCTGCCAGCAGCTCACCACCATGTTGGTTGGAGAAAGACATCTTGTAACAAATCTCAAAGCGATGAAAGTTGACGTGTAGTTTGATTTTTCTGGAAAATTAATATTAAGTTAGAATGTATTAGTTATCACTCCCTCATAAATTACTGCTTCAGCCTCGTATATATCAGAATGGCTTTGATCACTAATTTTACAAGGCATGTATTAGGTGTCTCACTCTTGGGGGTATGTTCAGAATCTGGGACTCAGTTGGAAAAAGGAAAAGAACTTGTAGCCATAGTGTACGATTTCGGTTTTCATCAGCACCTGCACAGGGTGTTACCTGACCTATAGGTTTGGCTGCACCATACAATAATGTCAGAGAACAATGACAGCTCTAACTGAGATGTCAACCCTTACTCAGTGGACATAATTAATATGATTTTGACCAACTAATTAGGCCATTACACTTAATATGCAAAAATTATGCTTTTCTAAGAAAATGAATGAAGTGGATAAAATTTTACAAGGAAGCGTTTCGCTACACACTAATGTAGGGGGTGAGAAATTGATAGAAATCGCTTATTCTTGGAATCATGCTCATTCCAATTAATTTGTACAGAAATAAAGCATCAATATTTTTTTAATCACAATGATTGGTGATGTGTATTTCCGTCGAGAATATTCCTTGTGCACTATATCAAAGCGACCGGAAGACAAGTATTACACTTTTAGGGTCTACATCACACTTTTTGACATCCTATATTGCACTTACGCCCCAAATAGGGTTGGCAACTCCGGTCTAAGATGTTGGAAGATTCACTGTTACCTGCACTGGGGGCAGCTTGTTACTAGAGGTAATCTGCACCAGCCATTTTGAACATGCATCAGAGCAGGTTGTAAATGACTAAATCAAACTCTGAGATAATGTAACCCTAAATATACATATGTTCTAATGTCTTGTGGTGTACCTGTAGTGTCTAGTCAGCTGCAGCTTCCTGGGTGTTGTGACACCAAACAGCTTCCCTCGTCTGACCGGCCGGGTGGTGCTGAACATACATTGCTGAAACAGCAGGTTCTTGTGTTACACAGGATCATCCTTTGAACATAATGAAACACTGCTGTAATCTAGAGTAGTATAAAAAACAACAGGTGCTTGTGTTACACAGGATCATCCTTGGAACATCCTGAAACACTGCTGTAATCTAGACTGGTATAAAAAAACAACAGGTGCTTGTGTTACACAAGATCATCTTTAGAACATCCTGACACATTCACGTTATCTGGACTAGTATAAGAAACAACAGGTACTTGTGTTACACAGGATCATCCTTTGAACATCCTGAAACGTTCCCATTATCAAAATTGCATAAAAATAACAGATGATTGTCTACACTCCTGCTACTTAGACTGGTATTAAAAGGTCATGTGCTTGTGTTACATGGGATCATCTTTGGAACATCCTGAAACACCCCTGTGGCCCAAATATGAAACCCAAGCACATGCAGAAGTTCAAAATAAGCAATGTTCAATGTGAGCTGCTCATGCTTGTGAAAGATTGTCTAGATTCTGTTCCACTGAGTATTTGAATATTGTGAGCCTATGTTAATGTATACGGGAGTTGGAAGCATGTTAGAGAAGGGTGGGTTGATGGGCATACTGTAGGGTATGTCGTGAAATCTTTCTTTATTTCAACACTGAAAGGCCACAAGCCTATAGTATAAAGACATATCACATTACACATCATATAAAAATCATATGAAAACTTGATCTCATATCATACCATGCCATATCGTGTCATTCCAGATCATATCATATCAAATGGTACCATATCACGTCATACTATATCATAATCTATACATTTTAACATGCGAAATCGTATCATACTATATTGTATCATACTATACCTATCATAGTACATTATACCATTCATATCTTGTCATATAATATATCATATCACATATTAAGTACCAAATCTTATAACATTTATCATGGCATATCAATCATATACATAGATCACACTAAGTATACTATAGTATCATGTCAAATTACTCACTTCAAAATATCATATATATGTATGTATACTCCCTATACATCTCATTTGTGGAATAGTTCTCTGGATAACATAGCTTTGTGAATAAAATTTGCAATATTTTGGATCACCTTTTCATTTCAGCAAGTCAACAGTGAGGAGAATTTATCAATCGACGGTTGCACAAAATAGAATTCTTTCATGTATTTTCTACAGAGAGTATCATATGCTGGACAGACAAGAAGGAAGTGATATTCGTCTTCTATAGTATTGCTAGTGCAATATTTACATACTCTGTCTCCTTATATATTCATAAATCTCCCTTTTTCAATGAATAAACGTGACAATGATATTCTGAATGTCATGATTTAAGATGGCCACCTTGATCTTGTCCAAGAAGCGTAGGGTGCTGGCGTAGCAGGTGCAGCTGGGTATCCGGGGGTCATCCTCTGACGTGTCCTTGGTGTCCAGGCTTATGTCCAGGTTCAAGTTCTCGGATCGGAAAGCTCGGAATGAGTCATGTTCCTGGATAGTAGAACAACAACAGTACATTTAACATGCATGTGACAGTTCGCACTTGATATACTGAACTACTGCATGATGAAAAATACAATTATTAAAAGAAACAGTAGTTCAGGGCCACCTTTGGTGTCATCCCAAATGTACCCATGTAGAAGAAAAGGAGGAGGCATTATCATGTCTGCGTAGAAGATCAAGTCTGGATCATCCCTAACCAGATCAGTAATTTGGTTTACTGGCGAATACATGGCAGAGATATGCATGCTAACATATTCTGTTAATATGAATTTTAAGCGGAAATTTGTGTACATTTAGAACTGCAAGTTATACAAGTTGACTGGTGATGTTGTACTCACCCCCATGGAGTAGTCCGGGACTTTATCCGGGGCACATGGCATGACAGAGTGATGATCATTAGCCCCGCCCAGACACAGCCACTCCAGGCGAACACTGCACAGTCATTGGTCAGATATCATGGCACGCTAAGAAACATTTTAACTTAAGGGACCAATCTTTTAATAATTTGGTGGGTCTGGAATATTTGTAAATAGTATAATTCCTTAGGCAAAAGGAGGAACTGTATAATTTATTTTGCTTGTCCACCTAACAATGTTTTGTTTGTGGTAAAACCTTTTTCAAATAATATAAAGTCCATTTCAATAGAAAAAAATTCAAACTTTATGAATATCGGGACTTCTGTGCTGCATTAAGAGTATTTGTGATTAAGTTCGAGTGAATAAAGGTTTAAATTTTAAAAACAGGTGCACTGACCAGAACCGCACGCTGGGCAGATGCAGAAGTCTGATATCATCGTACTTGGAGGCGGTGCGTGTGTACACGTCAAGGTCACCCTTCAACACCCACTTGCCTGGGAGATACAAACAGTCAGTATTTCAAAACATTTTAAACATATTGTAATAGAGTGAAACCTCTTCACAGTTACACCCTGTATACAGTTTGGTTGAGTTATTGTTTAATACCCACTCAATCAGCAGCAGATTAACAGAACTGGGATACGTTGACATATGACAAATAAGTCAGCGAGCCTGACCACCCGATTCCATCAGTCGCCTCTAACAACAAGCATGGGTTACTGAAGACAAATTCTAACCCAGATCTTCATGGGTCCTTTTCAATTCATGAAATTTTCCTTCAGACCTGTGCTAAACATTCGGGTAATAGATGATAATTTTGATACTTTATCCCAATATCAACAATCAGAGGTTCTGGGAATCTTAACTAAATCCCTGGGCCTAGATTTCGATGCTCTCTCAACACTAAGATAGTCGTAAGTCGTGCCATATATTAACACTGACTTGCGACTATCTTAGCCCTAAAAGAGCTTCCAAAATCTAAGCCCTGGATACTATAATAATATCAAGCCACATCAAAACTGACCGTTTGTCCAGTCAACAATGACCCCTGTCCATGTCCAGTCCATGAGTTCTGTAGTGTTGAAGGGGTCAAAGGAGGCATGATACTGCCAGCTCATCTTCTGGATGGACATGGTCAAGCGTCCATGCATCAGCAGACGAATTTTGTCCCAGAAGGGCAACGGGGCACTGGGGTCGATGGAGGGCTTGTTGATGAGATCCATGGACAGATTGAACAGAGCAACAGTGGGCTCCCAACATACTCCGTACGCTATAGTGAAGGAGGAAACATCTGCAGGACAGAAACAGCAGAATGTTTGACCATAAACAGGTAGGGAAGACCTCATAATCAAACATGAAAACGCCTTGCTCCAGATATCCTTAGCCTATGACTGGTGTTTTAGGCATTTTTGTTTACACTCAGCTTTATTTCAGCCAATGATCTTTGCTCATACATACAAATTTAGAATTTGAATACCATATATTGCTGTGTAAAAGTAAGTTCGTATATACCTAGCTCTAGAAATTTTGAGGAGGGGTCACCTTAAGCAGATGATTTCATATGTTTTTTACCTTCATCTGATGGTCACATTAAAGCTTCAAATGTCATTTAAAATAAATGTCCCAGCAGTAAATTTTACATATATATTTCATTTAAATCATCACTGCATTTCCTTACAAATTTGCCTACATACAGTATGTGAAAGTAAATATCAAAAAGCTAACATCTTTGAAAATACACTACCAAAGAATCGACTTCAATATCATATAAGTACGGTCCTTCACATTCAAACATAAACTATTTGTGCAGTGAACATGCAATCAATCCGAAACACACTTGTAAGAAGACTGACAGGATATCAAAGACATGTTCTCACCACAGCTGAGATCATAGAAGAATTTGAGAGGGGGCAGGCTTCTCTCTACCGACATGTTGCCCCATGGTTCATCCACCTCAACCACACATGACCGCCTGGCTGAATATCACAGAAAACAGGGCTACTCAACAGATAATGACCTACACTGAAGGCCAAAAGAAAGCTTTTGAAAGCATGACTACCTGGCTAAAAACAAAATTACTAGGAAATTACTTTCAGACTTTCTTTAAATCTATGTATTCTGCCTGGTGGTGAAAAAAACATCTGGGAAATAATTCATTTATAAGACAGTGGCTTGTAAATAATCCTGTTTATATCATTCATCCATGTGCAGTGACATGTTAAAATAAAGAAACTGGTGATCAATAAATTGGTGTCATCTCTATACCAGCAACTTCTTGAATGCCACTCAAACAAATAAGTGTGAATCTTTCATGAAATTGATTCAAGGTCTATATTCAAATAGAATCATACATTTGATAATTCCTATCAAAAGTTGAAAAGTATATAATAAGCATCAATTGACATCATCAAGGTAAGATATCCAATCAACCACTTCACACCTCGTCCACAAGATCCTCTAAGTCACTTCTTACAGTCAGTATTTGTAGCAGGGCTAATTCCATCAAGTGGATATAACATGAACACTATTTAGCTGCATACCTCTCTTGTTTCCTTCCTGCTCTGCAGCCATGAACAAGCCCCACATGTTCAGGTCATCCACGTCTATCATTGGCTGGGAGTAGTCTCTCAGTCTCACAACCCAGGATCTGATGCTGATGTTCACGTTTCGGCACCACAATGTGGAGAACTCTAGACCCTCATCAGGGTATGGGCTAGAACACCAATCGAGTCACATCACACACATCCATCCAATTCATCGTTCATAATTTACAGGTGATTTAAGGGTAACAAACACGAAACAGTTCACAGACGTATGTATACAACCAAATTGTATAAGGATTTATGATAACTATTTCCAATTCAGTTGTTTAACGAGATGTATATTAATATATGTGTTCAAAATCAGAAAGCATTTTAGAGACATTAGTTTCAGTATTACAGCCAAGGATCAGTACGCTTCTTCACAGGTAGTTCTAAAACATCATTACTTGAATCATAATTATAGAATCTACACTCAAGACAATAGAAACATCCATTGCACTAAACTCACTACGCAAGGCACACACTCAAAGCATTATTTTACCCAGGTCAAAGGATCAGCGTAGAATCAATTACTACTCTCAACTCCCGTGGGAGTACACAACTGAAGATCTACGTGAGGCCTTAGAAAGTTACCAGCCACAAAACCATCTCGTCTTACATTTACCCAGTCACTGCTTGGTGAGAGCAGAGGCACATTTTAAACAAACCCCCTTGCTGAAGGAGAATTATCTGAGGCGTCTTTTAGAACTTGGGAAGTATCATAATGATCATTTCTTACAATAAACATCTTGTTATTGCCTGGGCAACATGTGCTTTGGTGATGGACAGTGGAGAACCCCTAGAAACTCTCAGTAAACTCTTGAAATAAGTCATCCACCTATTCTTTGGTGAGATCGGTGTTTCAAATTTTCTCTAGACAGTTGGGCTAGATATGCCTTTAAGCTACTAGCCCACAAATAATTCACCGAACATTTGAACCCAGAAACGAAGAAAAAGATTACAAAATATCAACAAGGGTGTCAGTGTTCATGACTTCATGAAAATTCACTAGCAAGTCAGGTCAATGACTATGGAGATTTACTGGCCATACTGGATTTTTACAAGTCTCAGGCTTACAGTCCAGAGACTGTTTCACAAACTGGGTGGGATCTCAACATGAAGTGGAAAAGGATAAATGTGTCTGAGTGAAAATAACACAACACAAGACACATTTGTGTGTTTGGCCCACCTGTCAGGATCGACCTGCTGCATGTGCTTGACAACGTTCTCCTTGCCGTGGTAGGAGCGGTCAGCCAGTGCTGTTATCTCCAGGTCCTCGAAGGTCCAGGTGAACAGTTTGGTCCTCATGGGGGTGTTGCTGTACTGCTGCTGACATCGCTGGATGTACACCTCCGCACTCCGCTTGGCCAGGGACAGGTACAACTCCTCCTGCTTGTCCACTGACAGAAAACATGAACACCACCACATTAACATCAACACCATCACTAACAATGAGGGACACATGTGATCATGAACCAGCTTGTCTACTGACGCTGCATTTAGTGACCAGATACTTTGTTCATTTTGATGTCCCAGATTAATGATGCAAAAGCTCTACTTACAAGGAATCCTTCGTTTATTTCTCTGCAGTTCCAGAATCTTTTTGTCCATTAGCGTCCGCCGCGTCTCATTCTGTTCCCCTTCGTCCTTCAGCAGCTGGAAACACAGATACACCTTATCATGAAGATGCAGTTCATAAAGTTTATTGCATTGGCCATCATAAAAATGTGTAAGTTGTACCTGGAATAGTTAGATGTTACTACCCAGATGGTAAAAGATGGTATTTGTTGTTGTCCTGCCTCACTCTCAGCATAATGTGGAAAAACCAGGACTGACCTATTCAGAGTCAATATACTGTGTCCGAGTAATACAGCATGATAAATGACATGTACACATGTAAGCATGTATGTAGCTATTTAAGCACAATAAACTTGAATATAACATTTAAAACCTATTTCACTTCCCTTCACCTCACATCATAGTTTGCCTTGATCATAATTCCTACTTTGTTCATACTGTGGTGGTGGTTTTCACCAAGCAATCTAGATCCATCACAATGCAATCACCACACCAACGACAACGTCAATCGAATCCAATTTGACAGGATGACATAAGATCGAAACAAATCAAATGACATAAAAATTCTCCCGCAGTTCTGGACAACAGATTATAGCACAGCGAGCCAGTACTACAGCTTTCCTACATACCTCATAGTTGTCACCAAGTTTAACCTCAAAGGGGTCATCACAGATCTGTACACTGAACAACTGGAAAAGAGATAGTAAACATTCAGTTTCAGAATAGAAACAAAGGTTTAACCACAGAGCACCAAGTGTACCACAGTGTACCACAGAGCACTCACAACATAGTACATGTTTAAATACAACAGGCAGGACACAGCTCTTTCATTACACATTGTTCATGTACACATATCATCTTGATCACAGTCTAAGGAAAACTTAATCTAAGTTTTCTTATACTGACCTTGATCAGTAAAGGTCCAGTAAGACAAACAGGGTCCTGGGTTTTCGACAAACACAGACAACTAAAACCTTGAATCGTGGTGATGTTGATTTCACAGATTTGACACAAATACACACCTGAGTCCCGTTACTCAAAGCGATCACAGTACTAAGAAGATCCTAACTACCATACTTTAACATACACCTACCACTGACATGGCACTATGATCGTTTTGAGGAGCGGTGCCCTGATCGGAAGCTGTATACAATCATTGCTCACCTTGACTCTAATTTGAAGGTCCGGAGGGAGGGGACTGTCAACAGTGAAGGGTTTCTTCTTAATGTGGTGCACCAGCTTCAGCCATTTCACAAAGTTCACAACCTACGATGGAACAACTTCAAGGTTAGAATGCCTTTGCTTGGAAGAATTCATCTGTATCATTGGAAAAGCACATGTAGGCATCACAATGACTTTGGTTTATAAAAACCTACGGCACATCAGTACTGAAGCTTATCTGTATTCGGTTTTTGGTGTTGGTGTTTCAACTCATCCCTCATCAACATTCCAACAATATGATGGTGGTCTGTACATAATCCAGTTTGGACCAGACAATCCAGTGATCAACAGTTTGCAAATAATACTCAATAACTGGATACAATACATTTTTGTAAATCTTTACTGTTCCAGGAGAATCATTGTTAAATATTACTCGAAAGAGATTAAGGAGGCCAAAAGTATTACCATAGTAATAAGAAAACACAACTACAAAAGTAACTTATCAACAGAATAATGACAACAGAATAGTGACAGCTTTCATGATTTACATGATTCCAGAATATTCATGCAAGTGGACAATGTTTTCTTTTGACACTAATTTCAGTGAAGAATGATGACAATTTTCACGGACATACAGCTTCTTTTATTCTGTGAATTCAGATAACGACATTAGAATCTATGTCCAAATGTCACCTTAACAGAACAAATTGCGTATCCATAAAACTGTCACCATTCTTCATCAACTCAACATCTAAAATTCTCATCAAAGAACTAATGCTGGTTACTGACAATGACGGACACAGTATCTGCCACAGTCAACACAAATTGGTGCATCTTGCTGAAACATATAAGAGAAAGGGTGTGCTGTCTTACCTCCTCAAAGCAGGCAGCAAAGTTGTACTTGTAGGGAAACACAACCTCAAAACTGTTAAATGATATGCTCCTGAAACAGAAATCAAGGTTCAAATGCTCGTTGATTTCGCTCCTTCAATAACAATACTAAGTCACACTTAAACCACACTTATGAGTTTACATGCACAAATCAATTATTTTCATTTACCTTTGCAGCAGATTTTCTATCATAAATTTCTTGAGTAAAAAACGTTTTTCTTCCAAATACTCAACCTCTGTAAGTCAAGTTGTTTGTAAACTCTGTAATACACCTTACAGAGTTAAAGCATACTCATTGTTTTCATATGACTAATCTGAAATGACTTTTGTGGCAATACTGTGATCCAAGATCCATGACTTCAGCTAAGGTCAGGAGCCAGACAATCAGATGGTCATCTAGTACTTACCATGCTTTGTTTGTGGGGAGGGTGAGTTTCCGAATCCCTTGTCGGACAGCACTCAGTGTTGACGGTTGGAGAGTTTCCACTACCAGGTCCTGAAAAAACACACATGGCAAATTACTCGCCTTTTTCCTTCTTAAACACTGTTATGATGCAACTTGTTCTGAATATAAGACAACTTGTTACATGTTGTTGAGGTACATCTACTGCTGCAAAAAGCCTAAAGAGCACACACATTTTATTCATATGACCACAGTGAATCTGTCATGGCATGACTGGACCACCCATATCCACAAAAACAACAAAGAATGCTTGTCAAAGACCAAAGAATATGATTTGTTTGCTATGATGTTTTTGTAAAGATGCAGTGTGAGTTCCGTTGAGGACATGGCAGGCCTACCTTGATGGTGACTATCCGATGCTCGTCAAACTGCACAGTGAAGTTCTGTACTTCCATCAACATGTCAGGAAGAGTGGAGGTCAGCAGGATGCTGTCTGTCGTCATGGTGACACTGGAGGAAAATCATATAATTATAACATAGCCAAGGCATAAGCTCATGCTTGAGGACAAACGACATGCACACCTACCTGTTTCATCTCAACATACAATTGTGTCTCGTAGATAAATACCTTTGTTTTCGAGAGAACACCTATCTGATACATCTAGACACCTGTTTCTTCTAGACATACATTTGTGTCCTCACCAATCTGCTTCATCCGGACACCTACCTGTGTCCTCGAGACAGCTGCAGGGATAGCCTGGTCTCAGCATGTACCAGGACATTCACACAGACACTGGAAGACTTTTTAGTGGAAGACGTGGGGGGTGACAAAAGATTGTCTTCTTTTGCTGTCAAAAAACATGATGAGTCTTCAAAATCATTGTTGGAAGCTAAAAAGTAATCATTTATAGCTTGGACCTGAGTTACTCGGTAACGTGGATGTTTACTGACTACATGTCTAGCGATACTGGGAACAAAGAGTATATCATTGGGTAGTTCTTATAGAAAAAACAAAACAAAGTAAACAGTAGGTTTATACCAGGGGATATCAAAAAGTAGTGAACCTCACCAAGACAATGATATAAATGAAGCTGTTTTTGTGTTTTATTTTTCGATACATTATCTGTGAAAATCAAGCAAATTGATTTTGCTATTTTTCAGCCTCACAATCCCCTTGTTGTTTGACTTTTTATCTTGGTACCCCCCCAAAAATGCAAAATCTGCAATAAATGCATCATAAAGTTCAGGGAACAAAACATGCAAGAAACACATTGTGTGTTACATTGTGTGTTTTAGATTGGTAGAAGTCCGCTAGAATCAAACTTATATATTAAGTGCATAAAAGCAATTTGAAACTACAATTGCTTGCTAAAGTGACTCCCTCATCATGTTAATTGAAAGGGCTTGTTTTGGAGACACTTCTCACTCCCTTCCAGACGACATAATCATAGGGACATAACTGATTCTAATGTTTTTACTATTATTGCATGATGCTAAGGGTTCAATCTAAGTACTGAATCGTCACACAAGTGTCAGCTCCTAATATTTTGTAAACAGTGCCTGTTTGAATATCAGGACACAATGATTTTGTAAGATCAAAATGGGTGTGTCCTTACAAAACAGCCCCTGTCTACATCTAAATCAAGCAGTCCAAATCTGGCTGTTGATGACGGGAATTAATCCAAGGCCATTCTGAACAATACTTTAAATGATATTATCTGAGGACATGCCATTATCCAAGAGGTACCAAATAACATATCGTTTTCATTTTCTGCAATTATTTTACAAATATTATACCCCAATGTGTTGTGATTACTCATATCTTGTGATCCAAATTCCCCATATAAGTGAAACTCTATATCTGGATTTGCTAATGATCCCTTCAGAACAAAAAGGACACTTTACAAGCATTGGTCTTCAAGAATATAGTTAGGCTAAATACCTTTTGACATTCCCTCATAATGTGTTTATGATGGTTCCATTTGTCACTGAAATCTAATTTATTTACCCAACATTCTTTATTATTTTCAGTCTTTACCATTTAAACACCATTCACAGAAAGTTAAGAATTTTACCAGTTCTTGTTACTAAAACAAGCACTAAAAGATTATTGAAAGATTGTGCTCACATCTGTGCCCTGTCTAAATAGACTCTCTTGGCTATGAAGCAGTTTGTCTCTAGGCATAACATTACAAAAGAAACAACCTGATGCCCACCTCCACTGAAGTACTAGCTCCAGATAACAAGCAATAATTTCGTTGGGTAGTTACGCCACACAGTCAACCCATCTCAACACAACCCAACCAATAAGTGCACCTGCCTTTGAGTATTGCCTTCAGGTGGGTGAAGTCAAGGAGAGCTTGTTGCAGACACATATGACAGGATGTGGTCCACACCAGCCCTAGCTCCTTCAGGATGTGTACCTGGACCTCCTGAAACATGGAACAGGACACTGTACAGACACATGTGATAGGAGGCAGTCCACATCAGCCACACCAGCCCTAGCTCCTTCAGGATGTGTACCTGGATCTCCTGAAACATGGAACAGAAGGACACTGTACAGACACATGTGATAGGAGGCGGTCCACACAAGCCCTAGCTCCTTCAGGATGTGTACCTGGACCTCCTGAAACATGGAACAGAAGGACAGACACATGTGATAAGAGGCAGTCCACATCAGCCACACCAGCCCTAGCTCCTTCAGGATGTGTACCTGGACCTCCTGAAACATGGAACAGAAGGACACTGTACAGACACATGTGATAGGAGGTGGTCCACACAAGCCCTAGCTCCTTCAGGATGTGTACCTGGACCTCCTGAAACATGGAACAGAAGGACAGACACATGTGATAAGAGGCAGTCCACATCAGCCACACCAGCCCTAGCTCCTTCAGGATGTGTACCTGGACCTCCTGAAACATGGAACAGAAGGACACTGTACAGACACATGTGATAGGAGGCGGTCCACACAAGTCCTAGCTCCTTCAGGATGTGTACCTGGATCTCCTGAAACATGGAACAGAAGGACAGACACGTGTGATAAGAGGAAGTCCACACCAGCCACACCAGCCCTAGCTCCTTCAGGATGTGTACCTGGACCTCCTGAAACATGGAACAGAAGGACACTGTACAGACACGTGTGATAGGAGGCGGTCCACACCAGCCCTAGCTCCTTCAGGATGTGTACCTGGATCTCCTGAAACATGGAACAGAAGGACACTGTACAGACACATGTGATAGGAGGCGGTCCACACAAGTCCTAGCTCCTTCAGGATGTGTACCTGGATCTCCTGAAACATGGAACAGGACACTGTACAGACACGTGTGATGGGAGGTGGTCCACACCAGCCCTAGCTCCTTCAGGATGTGTACCTGGATCTCCTGAAACATGGAACTGGACACTGTACAGACACATGTGATAGGAGGTGGCCCACACAAGCCCTAGCTCCTTCATGATGCGTACCTGGATCTCCTGAAACATTTAACCAGAAAAGACTGTGGACACATGGTGAACACTGGGCTGCAGTAACACGGATACCAATTGTGTAGTGAATGAGGATGATAGGTAATGAATGAGGATGACAGTTAATTAATAAATACAGAACAAATCAACTGTTGTAAAAATAGCAGATGGAAGCTGTGTGCTAATGTAGACCATCTTTTGTCTTGAAGTATATGCATGGAATTTTGCTAAAACTGGAATGCTCATTTACTCTCACTCACTCACTCACTCAATCACACACTCACTCTACCCTCTATACTCGACACTCTATACACTACTGTGAAAGAAACACTACCTTTTCAGCAGACTTGACCTTGACTCGTATTTCCCTGATCTGAGCGGCTGGACTGGTCAACTCACAGGACCGGGTCAGTGTGTACTGCTGCAGAGTAAAACACAGGCTGAAACAACATCTACAACAGATGGGGAACAGTAACCAAGATGTCACATCCGTAGGGAATATTCTGGCACAGTAATAGAGTGATCTCCCCTTAACAGTGCTCCTTCTGGAATCTACCTTAGTGTTGTATGATGGGGTAGCCCAGTGGTTAAAGCATTTCTCATCAAGACCCCAGGGTCAATTCTCCCATCATTACAACTAAATCCATTTCTGTTGTCCAGTGTCATGATATTGCTAATCTCATTGCTAATACAAAGGTGGCTCCTTTCATAAAGCAACCACAGCCAAGGTTAACCTTAACTCCCATTCTTTAACACTGTTCTAAGGTTACCACAATGTCTTACAATAACCTTTGTGCTTTATGAAAGGAGGCCCAGGGCTTCAACCTACTCAAAAATTGCCCCTCCTTCCTGCTGAAAACAATTGCAAATGGGCCTAACAATGCCATACCAATCATCAGTGTCTCAAGGGTATACATTCCGATGGATATCCACCATATCCTGGATGCATCTACAGGTCAGTCTGATAATTTCGGCTAAGCCTCATTACAACCAAGCTTGCCAGTGTAACAAAGATAGTGCTGCAGCTGCCAAATTCACAGTGACTCAGATTTTGGGGAAATTATACAGACGAATTGATAGGTCTGAAACTTTGAAAAAAAAACATATGCAAGAGCCCCTTCTACCTCTTTCAGAGAACATCTGCATGAATTGTGTTGCCAAGTTTAACTGGTTAGATAATTTAAAAAGCAAAAAGAGAGCTGTGATTGGTTTGCTCAACTTCCCAGTGTAGACACCTGAAAAGACCGGTGAAGGGAGGTAATAAATTCCTCAGACTGAGCTGTAGATGCAACCAGGACATAGTGGAGGCTTATCGGAATGTATGCCCTGGAGATATCGAGGATGGGCATCCATTAAAGCAATGTTAGTGTTGGGGCAGTCATACCCACCAATATTGTTAACACTGATATAACACTGCAACAAACAGAAGAGGATATGCTTATCCCGTAGCAAACACCTCCTGTCATATCTGATTATCTGAGATCCATGAATTTAATTCTAGGACCAATTCCCTCTTTGCAGGCAATGTTGTTATTTGGCAGATAATAGAAACAGTGTATTTCATGGTCCAGATGTTCTGAACTCATATCATTTTGAGGACTATGTCTTTTGTGAGATCATACAACAAATGATAACTTAATATTTTTTCAAAAGTTATTTCTTTGCACCATGACTAATTAAAAAAGTTCATGAAAGTATAAGATTAGTCATAGCATCATAACTTGGCCTTCATTGCGGCTCTGTCTTATCTGTACTGATCAACATATAAAGCTACTTGTTTACAACTAGTTACCACTAGTTTCAACTTACATCGTCTTCTTGAGGCATGTAGACTATCTTGGCCCCATCCACAGCCAGTGTCGATAGAGATTGTCGATGGTCAACCGTGATGTTGTCAACTCGTAACATCAAGCACACTGAAGGAGAGGTAAACATACAGTCAGCAACCAAGAAACCATGAATATGGCCGTCAACACTAAATCATAGTAAATTCATATCATACGAAGGTGTGTTTAGAAGAGTGTCTATAGTCTGCAGTGAAAACATACCCTTGAATTTCACTTTAAACAAAAAAGGAAATTGAATAAAATGAAATTAAGATTGTGTAGCATCATAATATTACCGTGCCAACTGAATATTCAACTGAACATTTAGAATAAAAGTTGTTTAACAAACAATCAGTTTCAAATCATAATTATTGGTTTATAGAGCAAGGAGGTAAGCGCAGTAGTTCTAACAGTGAAACAAACGCATGTGCAGTAAGCGGTAAGAGTTAACGTACATGAACTCAACTTGTTCTCAATGTTTGACGTAACGTGCATACCCAATTGTAATACAAACCAATAACAGCGATTTGAAACAAGGATTCACTTTTTCTGACTTACTTGCTTGCTTAAAGAGAGATTCATCAGTACGTTTTCACAGCACACAGACTATAAATCAGCATTAAGCAATATATGACAGCAGCAGGTAAATAATGAAGTTATTTGAGTAAACCTGTGATAGATGTTATGAGTAACAGTCCATACAATCTTAACCAGTACAATGGCACCCCAACAACCAAGTCACTGAGCCTTGAGTCACTGTCTAATCTATGAAGCAATGTACTAGGATAGTTTGCTCGAGACCAGTTCTACCTCAAAAAACAAATGGCTGGTAACTAGCTGACAAATGTATCAATACCGGTAAATACAAACACACAAATGGACACATTAGGGAAATGTCACCCCCTTTTATATATACCGAGAATAAAAACATAAAGTGCCAGCCTATTTCAAAACTAAGATGTGAAGCTGTGGGAAAGTTAAGCTGAGCTAACTGGGCAGACCAATCCACAGTTAGAGAAGGTTCATCTGGTAACTGTTTTAGGGATATCATAATCATTTGTATTTACAAGTAAAGGAAATATTGTTACAGATATGATGACAATGCTTTTAAAGCAAAATAACTATTCCTGTTGTGCTTATACAAGACTATTAAATTTAGGCTTCACTTGTTAAAAGTGACACTCATGTGACCATGTAACAGTCATTTCTGATTTTCACTTTTCAAAAGAAGGTGATATTTTTGAGGAGGACAAAATGCATGTTTTCCAAAAGCGCATTCATCCTGTTGAAAGTAAAATATAATTTCCAATATGACTTTGTTTTTAAACTAAAAGTACTAAATCAGATTTTAATGATAGTTCTTTCTTTCTGACAGATTTCCTATGTGCCAACCTATATTTTCGCAAAATATACTCGCTGGCACTTAACTTTTTATTCACAGCATAGATAAAGTGCCATATTCCAACACCAGTCAATACAAACATACAAAAGAGGGCAAACTGGATAAATAATGGAAAATGCAACTAGCTGTTGTACAAGTTAAAAATGAATTCACATTATGGCTGGCAACCAGCAGAAGAATTGATCTGGTTGATAATCACCAAAAGATTACAAGTCTGCACTGACCTTTGAAATTATTGCACAGGAATATATTGAGGTCTGAAACGTCAAACTTGACAGAGACGAGGAACTGATTCAGCAAGGATGTCTTCATGTGGGTGGAGGCAAGGGGAGGAGTGGGTGGGGGAGACACAGCCTGGGGGGTGGGGACAGGTTTGATCTTGTTGAAGCTTGTTATGAGGCTCTGCAGAGAGGTCAGTGTGTTGGTGGACCACTCCAGCTGGACATTGTCCTTCATGCCCTCTATCTTTAACTCCCGGCCTAGTTTCTTCATCTGTGTACCAAACAGAGCACGCCTCAGTCACTGAAGTCAACAGTTTCCGCTGACTCAAACTTAGACAAAAACTTGTTAGAAACTGATGCAGCTAATTTTATCAATTACTTTGTCTATGACAGATAAATTATCAACTTATTCTGCTTTAATGTAAACAGCTTCTGAATGTCTGTAAAACTGTGTTGTCTCAGGATCCATAAATCCACTATTCTATCTGTACTATGGCACCTTTAAATATAGTTCTCAAAAAGGTTTAAACGCACCGGACTCTCTACTGACTAAGGGCAATCTGTCAGCCATGACAGTTTCACTATTGCCTGATCTTTGACTGTGGCACAATAGCAAGTAATATAGATATTACATTCTCAACTCTAACCTTGAGTATGAGGATACCCAGGTAGAACACCTGGTCCCAGTAATGTTTCTTCCTAGACAGGTTGTCAACCGCAACCTTCTTGTCGGCATGGCAACAGTAGATATTTTCCGTTTCCAACTCACAGGTCATGTCATGTGATTGAGTCCAGGATACATCTTCTGTCTGCTCTCCATGTCCTGTAACCATGGTCACAGCCAAGTGAATGTAAAGGCCTTTAAGAATTGGGCAGTGAAAGGGCGGTGTCAGACAAATAACAAAGACAAATTGACTATCTTCTTTACAAGAAACACTCGCGAAGGTCTGGGTTAGAACTGATCTTCAGTAACACAGAGGTAACTAACAGGATTGGGTGGTCAGGTTCGCCGACTTGGTTGACACATATCATATCCCAGTTGTGTAGATCGATACTGTTAATCACTGGATTGTCTGGTCGACACTTGCTTATTTACAGACCGCCACCATATAGCTGGAATATTGCTGAATGTGGCATAAAACTGAACTTACTCACTTTATAAGAAACAGTTACTATGCAAAACCCTGTGAAGGCCCGGGGTAGAATAGGCCTTCAGCAACCCATGCTTGCCTTAAAAGGTGACTATGCTTGTTGTAATAGATGACTAACAGGATCAGGTGGTCAGGCTCGCTGACTTGGTTGATGCATGTCATCGGTTCCCAATTGCACATATTGATGCTCATGCTGTTGACCACTGGATTGTCTGATACAGGCTCGATTATCTACAGACCGCTGACATATAGCTGAGATATTGCTGAGTGCGGTGTGAAACTAGATTAACTCACTACTATGCAAAAGCCTACAGAAATATGAACACATATCAATGAGAGGTGAAACTGTATCACTGTTGAGCCAACAGACATGATTCTGTCCCACTAGAGACAAGAAAAATGACGTGGACTTACCACTGAGTCAAAAGGTACAAGTTTGTCTCACCTTTGAGACCAGGTTTAAAGAACCAGGTGAGTTTGGACCTAGTGACGCCAAGCCTGAAGCCAGGGCAGGAGGCTGTGGAGAACATGGAGGAGAGGTCTGTCATCACAACCACGGCATTACATTTCTTCCCCAGAAACCATGACGTCAGGAACAACCTGCAATAGCCAACACCAGTCTTACTTACTTACACTTACTGGGGATCCTGTGAAGAAATAGCACCATTAGGAGTGAGTGATTACTGTTTCACACCGCTTTTAGCAATATTCAAGCAATATCACGGCAGGGGATACCAAAAATGGGCTTTACACATTGTACCCGTGTGGAAAATCGAACCCAGGTCTTCAGCGCAACGAGCAAACGCTTTAACCACAAGGCTCCTGCAACATTAGGAAAACTTCAAAGTGCAACTGCATGCTCACAATAACATCTTCGCACCTTAAACACTTGGACAGCATATATTTATTTTTGTATAAGTTTGGGTGCCCTGTCACCCACAGCTGAGCATTTGAAGGTAAACAGATTCCACTATCTATTCACAAAGCGGTAACTTGAGTGGCACTTTAGAAACTTCATGGATAACAACTTCTTTTCTTGCTTGAGTGTGATTCTAAGAAATGTTATGAGTCCTTGTGAAATAAGATCCACCTTCTACTGGCAAGTTCTTCAAAACACAAGAAGATATCCACTATTTCATTAATTAAGTTTTACTTCTTGAGGAGAATGTGTTAAGTGTTTCTTCATTTATTTTTCAGATATTTGAATTGTTTTAAAGCATCACAGAAAACTATCTCACTTTGTTGGTGACGGACGTGCAGGCCTTGGTGGTGGAGGTGGAGTTACCTCCCCCTGTGACATCTTGGACAGTACCAGGACCCAGTACTGGACCTCCTCGTGATGGTAGTGGAAGAAGCCGTTCAGGACGGAGATGTTCATGTTCACCAGGTCCCCCAGGAGCTAAACAGAGATCAACATACAGAACTGAAGGAGTCCTGCTGACACTGTCAAATAGCCATGAATACCATTACAGTGACAGTTGCTGCTTAGGGATGTGCTTAATGTGTACCTATTTCAGAGGTTTCAAATGTGGATTGAAAGAATGCATGCCAGGGAATGTGTGCCTGTCTTGGATGAGTGAATGAGTTTTATTTTCAGCCACCTTTTCCAATATTCCAGCAACGTCACAATGGGGGACACCAGAAATGGGCTTCACTGTTGAGTGGGGTCAATTACCACTGACAGAAACTTTAGGTCATCTGAATGTGGGAACTACGTTAGTGGCAAGTACAGATGAAGGCTTGACTGATCAATGAGTGGATAGTGTTTTCTTCATAGAGATAGAAGTGAGATTTTGTCCTAGAAAGATAGAATAGAATAAGAGGAATTATGCAGACCTGAGTTTTGACGTCAATCTTCTTCAAACCAGCAAACTGGTGCTGGGGGGAACTGGTATAAAAGTCTGAAAATTTAAAGAAGAAACACTGTAATTTTAGCATTAGCAAGCTACCTTTAATTACCCAAACATCCGGAACAACTAAATCAGACTTGCCAGGAGACTGAGAGCATACTGTTCTAATGAGGATATCACATGTCATGTGGCATGGTAAGCCTCACTTCACTGAGTTCAAGTTATGCCAAACTCAGTTCAAAATCTCTGGATAAATCATAGGAGATTCATAAATCCTATATCATATTCAGCATGGCTCCCCCTGCACATTCATGTCCAAGCAACTGTTTCAGAATTCAGTTATGATTCACATTCAATAAGCTTTGAAAGACAAAGGCATAATTCAAGCCTTTTCAAGACCATGTCTGCCTTGTCTAAGCTGTTGTGATTATAGAGTTAGAGTATACAGTGGAAGCTGTCTAAACCGGTACTCGTCAGGACTGAAGAAATAATTTGGTTTAGACACCATTCCAGATTGTAGAACTGACACAGTTTCCTATGACTGGAACTAAGATTATATTCACTTTTAATCACTTAATAATATTAACATGATAAGTAAAGACGTTTGTTTATGTTCCTTAAGCCTGAAGGGCAAGGGGAAGATAAACAAGCGTCAAGGGTACATCAACCCACAGCCCATGAGGGACCAGTGAACAACGTATTTATCTTACCGAACACCTCTATGTTAATTTTGAACTGTTTGAAGCATAAGTATAAATCTTTTTGTAGTAATCACTAGATTTTGCTGGCAAGAAAAACAGATTTAGAGTTATCTCAGTTCCATTGATTTGCTGGTGCTAAAAATACACACAATGGTGCATCTCACAACTAAAAACTGAGATATTATGCAGGTGTTGACATGCAGCTGTTGACAACTTGCTGGATGAGATAGCTGTCAGTTTGACAGCTTCCACTGTACTACAGTCTGTATATATTGTTCACATACACAAGGTAGAGAGGCAGTGTTGTGGTTTACTTGATGTGCCTTAAAGATACTGGTCAACAAGTGTCATGTCTTACCTTCCAGTAGAACACTGAGAGTCATGTCAGTGGCGCGCTCACGGCTCTGGTTATGGAAACCCACATGAAACAGCTTCAATGACACAGACAAGCTCCTGTAAGGTATTGGAAACACAAAAATGGAATTTGTGCTTATACGATTTTGCAAGATATGTCAGCCATTTTCAACTGAATACTTCACTGTTATATTTCAAGTACATATATTTCTTGATATATGAATAGTTTTTGGAAAATAAATGTCAAAACAAATCCAGTGATGCCTTTTAGCAGCCGTGAACTTTAAAAAAGTGAGAGAATCATTTGTGAAGAACCTTTACATGAAACAACTATACTAGTTTACTGATAAATATTCAAAGAAAATTCACATGAGTTTTCGTTTCAAGACATTTGTTTGTTTCTAAAAGTGAAAGAATTATATGTATAGAACTTTGTAAGAAAAGATATGTAAAGTTTACCTTTGCTTCTTTTCCCTGACAATCTTCACATCAAGTTCTGTGAAGTCTATACCAACTTCTTGCTGAAACATCATTGAACATTTCATTAGCCAAACTGGACTGAAAACAAACCACAAACTTGAAAAATATATCAGTTAGTTGCCACTGATAATGGTACATCATATGTTCCAAATACAATGTTATTTAGTCTTTAAACTACAAGTGTATCAGGGTGTGACTCTTTGAGGGACATTCAGAAGCTGGTATGATGCACAGGAGCCATTTCAGTGGATCGACTTGATAACTTAAGGTTCTTGAGAGGCATTTAGAAGTCTGTATTCTAATATACAACAAAATGTTATGGACCCGTGAAGGTCCCGGGGTAGAATAGGCCTTCAGCAACCCATGCTTGCCATAAAAGGTGACTATGCTTGTCGTAAGAGGCAACTAACGGGATCGGGTGGTCAGACTAGCTGACTTGGTTGACACATGTCATCGGTTCCCCATTGCCCAGATCGATGCTCATGTTGTTGATCACTGGATTGTCTGGTCCAGACTCAATTATTTACAGACCGTCGCCATATAGCTGGAATATTGCTAAGTGCGACGTAAAACTAAACTCACTCACTCACTCACTCAACAAAATGTTATGGATGTCAACTTCTTCTTTGTTGTTTACACAACATTTCTGGGATAGGCCAGAAACATAGTGTAAACAATAAAGAGGACTTTGATGTCCATAAGATTTTGTTATATATGATAGACAACTTCTTTATTGTAATGAGTGAGTGAGTGAGTGAGTGAGTGAGTTTGGTTTTACGGTACTTTTTTAGCATTATTCCAGCGATATCACGGCGGAGGACATGAGAAAATGGGCTTCACACATTGTACCGATGTGGGGAATCAAACCCGGGTTTTCAGTGTGACAAGCGAACGCTTTAACCACTAGGCTACCACACCGCTACCCTTTATTGTAATGAATGCGACACTACTGTGTAGATGCTGTTATCAAGCAAGTAATACACAACATTACAGATAAGGGGATAATACAGAACACAAATACCCTTCATATATAATCTCCTTCTCCTGTTTATCAGGATGTAGTGGAGCAGAGTATCAAGTTTTTCCTGACATATCCCTTGACTTACCACACTCGAATATTTCTGGAAGTCAATTGGCTTTGGCTGTTCCTCCACGTTTTCTGTTTCAGCTGGTGCTGAAAATACAATGCCTTTACAATGGTGTATCTCACAACTGAGGAACCCCACTCTAAAATACCCCTTAAATATGGGAGGTCACTGTAAAAAAATTGAACATTTATTAACAGAAACATCTCACTGATAGGAGGTGTTCTCTGTAAAGTGGCATTTACTGAAAGACTGATTTAGATTATTCCCAAGAGTTGTGTCATTCTGCAGATGAAATACTGTCAGTGAAATAGTCATCACATCAAGTAACAACCACATTTTTAAGGTGATAATCAACCACCAAAAGGTCTGTATGTGTCCTGCTTCACTGACCTATCTGTGCATCTGCTGGAGCGGCCATGTTGGACTCTATGCTCTGCAGGCTGGTCAGAAATCCTGGGGACGAAATACATATATCACACAGGGCAAAGTATGAGGAAAGTTTTGGCCCACTATCATAGAGGAATCTAAGAATCAAACAAAGTTTTTTTATCCACAGAATATATGTAAATGACCATGCTGAGTGTTAGATCGGTCCATTTTCAACTGACCACCTCTAAAGTTCCAAGCACTTATTAACAAACACAGGGCAATATCAAGACCTGGTATGCCTAAAACTGCTTAGGTAATACATCTTTGAAGAGTGTTCAACATCTTTAACATGATCAGTTTACTAACTGAGCAAAACTTTCTTCTTGGGTCACACACTTGACAATAGTTATATCAATCATTAAAGGAAGCTTCAGAAATAAGCCATTTTGAAAAAGCTGATCAGAAAAAAGTATCTATGTTATCTTGAAAGCTGTACAAGTTTGTCAGCTGGAGACGACGTGGGAGCTAACTCACCTTCTGTTATCATCATCTGCGGTTTGGATACCAGTACACGCAGAATCTGAAACATGTTACAAACATGATCATACATGTAGGACTCCTCAGCAGCTAGGGCTTGAATGTTAAACAGACCAAAACAACTGATAGAATGAAAACCAGAAATTCATAATCTTTTAATTTGTCTGAGAAGACAAATGTTAGAAAGTAAACCGCAGTAACGACAGGAGTTTTGTACATATTTTATGTGCACAGCAGTGTTATCTAATATTTTTAGAGGTATTCAAAATAGAAGAAAGAGATAATAACTCCCTTTGACTCTAGCAGAAGTGAATGTATGTGTACTTTAGTCTTCATTCAAAGTGTAACGGTCAACCTGAGATGTTAATAAAGTTTCAACCCCATTGGATCAAGTCAAGATGTCAACAATGAAGAATTGGATTTCTTGGATTTATTCATATTTATATGAACAAAAGAATTAATGGTTGGCATAAGCTGTTGCTACGGGGATGACAATCAATGACTCATCACAAAAGTCATATATTTAACCTGTGGATGGGATGTTTTTCAAAAGTGAAAACCATATTTTTTACTTACAAAGGCTTTATATTTTGTCAGAGAAAAACAAACATATCTCCTAGCTCACCTTCAATTTACGAGGGTCTTCCTTATTAGCTTTGATCTCCGTAAAGAGTGAAACAGACACCTCCCAGAGGCACGACGGGGCTGAAGAAGGTTCCTAAAACACACCTCAATATCATGTTTGAGGAAACTAAAGCGGCCTTCACATGGCTAACTAAAATTTGATAACACATGTTGTTAATATCTTAGAAGTTGTCAAACTTGAATTTTCACATGTCAAACACATGTTGTCAGACTTTCATGCCATTTGAACGCCATATCTCTATCGGTGCATCACATGCCAATTTTGTTGACTGCCATTGGTTGTTTCTCAACAACACGAGTTTGACAACCCTTCAAACATCAAACAAAAACTCAATCTTTTGGATGTACATAATTTAGATTTTTGTTATTACCATGGAAACCAATTAGTGATCTAAAGTTTTGAACTTACCTCTTCCACACTTCGATGAGCTTTACATGTGATCCCATTCAAATTCAAGGAAACAAGACAGCTGGAAACAAGTTATTCCATCTTTTACAATATTTTATCATCAAGGCAGAAAAATTCTTCCATAACAGAAAAACCATGATCATAAAAAACAAGAACTGGTACTTTAATGAGTTGATATCAGTTTAATATCGTAAAACACATCCTTGATGAAACAAACAACTAATACATCCACTGAAAAGTGTTCAGATTAAGGAATTTTCAAGAAGTTGTTTTTCGTTATGAACAATTTGCATGATGCAGTTTGATGAAACCACTAGAGTTTGACCCTACGCTGCTTTTAGCACTACTCCAGCAATATCACTACTTGGGACACCAGAAATAAGCCTATGGGGTGTACCCATTACAGAAAAACTGCCAAATGTGTACAAGTTACATAAAGTGAGTGGATCAAAATCTAAGAGTACCAGTCGTTTTCCACGCAGAGGTCTGCTGCAATCTCCTGGCCTGTGATGTGTATCAGGTAGTCTGGGACCATCGTCTTGAGCAGCAACACCGTCAGGTTCTGTACACGGACACCTAGAAACTGAAACATTGCTCAAGTTCAAGCAGTGATGTTCTGATGTTGTCAGATACATGGTACTTACTTACTATTTTACTTACTTACATATTCACATAAAATTTCCAAGCATCGTACTGGGATACAAACAACTGACAATCTGATTCAATGTCAACGCCCTGTCCACATGACCAAAGCACCTGATATTGCACCCACAACCTGTGTGAGAAGCACCTGTCTAATATGACAGCCACAAATTACCTGTGCAAGGGCAAGCACCTGTGTCATGAGTGTCCAAGCTTCCAATACTGCGGCCACAACTTACCTGTGTCCAAGCTTCCAATACTGCATCCACAACTTACCTGTGCCAGAACTAGCACCTATGTCCAAGCTTCTAATGCTGCAGCCACAACATACCTGTGCAAGCGCAAGAACTTGTGTCATGTCCCTGTGCCTCTGTGTCTGTGGATCTGCCTGTCTTTGTGTCTGCCTGCCTGGCGTCTGTCTGCCCTTGTTATCTCCATTGTCTCTCCCAACATCAGCTTGAACTCGGACATCTTGGATACACACCACAACCGGCTTCCTAATAACCATGGTCAGGAATTAAACAGAATTCAACAGATCATTCAGTTAAATTTGTCTCTTGCACCTACCCTTGTGACATAAACACCACAAACATTTGTTTCAAGACTGTTTGCTTGTTCTAAAAAGAACACAGGAAAATTCAAAGAAAATATTCAGATTTAACTGTTTTCACCATAAATCTCATTCAACTTGACTTAAACAGATCTCAAATCTAACGGCAGTTTTATTATTGAGGGGCATCTATATTAACAGGATACACTGTGAACCATTTCAAACACAACCGGAATGGAGTACAGTGTAAGGACTTCCTTCCTGTTGTCTTTGTACTTAACACATCATTACCAGTCAACATGGCATTCGTAAGTCTTCTGACTTCAATAAGTTAATACTACTAATAATAAACAAGTGTGACATTTTGAATGAGTGAGTGACTGTGTTTATTTTTACGCCTCGTTTAGCAATATTCCAGCAATATCATGGCTGTGGACACCAGAAATGGGCTTTGCTCCTTGTACCCAAGTGGGGAATCGAATCCGATTCTTCAGCTTGATGAGCAAATGCTTTAACCACTATTCCCAAAGTAGATCTACACCAGCATAACAGTGAGCACAGACTGATGGTTAAAGCATTCTCTTACAACACCAAGTCCATTAATTGCCATTTAAAATTATCAAAGCAGCAAGCAAGCTTTATCTTTCTTGATATAGACACAATCTGTTCAACATTCCATCACTTACTTCACTTCAGGATTTAAAAAGCAGCTAGATAGCCATATTCGATCAAGTTCCTGTAAATGAAGAAACATACTACATAAATAGCTTTTATACAAACAGTTGTGTAGTAGTAGACAGAGTCATATTTACAGTATTCATAGATGCCTAGATACTGTTAGATATACAGGGTACCTTGTCACTGCCAGAAATACACAGTACCTCAATACTGCTAGATATACAGGGTACCTTGATACTGCTAGATATACAGGGTACCTTGATACTGCTGGATATACAGGGTACCTTGATACTGCTGGATATACAGGGTACCTTGATACTGCCAGAAATACACAGTACCTCAATACTGCTAGATATACAGGGTACCTTGATACTGTTAGATATACAGGGTACCTTAATACTGCTGGATATACAGGGTACCTTGATACTGCTAGATATACAGGGTACCTTGATACTGCTGGATATACAGGGTACCTTGATAATGCTGGATATACAGGGTACCTTGATACTGCTATATATACAAGGTACCTTGATACTGCTAGATATACAGGGCACCTTGATACTGCTGCATATGTAGGGTACCTTGATACTGCTATATATAAAGGGTACTTTGATACTGCTAGATAAACAGGGTACCTTGAAGCTGCATATATCGGGTATCTTGATACTGCTAGATATACAGGGTACCTTGAAGCTGCATATATCGGGTATCTTGATACTGCTAGATATACAGGGTACCTTGATACTGCTGGATATACAGGGTACCTTGATACTGCCAGAAATACACAGTACCTCAATACTGCTAGATATACAGGGTACCTTGATACTGCTGCATATGTAGGGTACTTTGATACTGCTAGATATACAGGGTACTTTGATACTGCTGGATATACAGCGTACCTTGATACTGCTAGATATACAGGGTACCTTGATACTGCCAGAAATACACAGTACCTCAATACTGCTGGATATACAGGGTACCTTGATACTGCTAGATATACAGGGTACCTTGATACTGCTGGATATACAGGGTACCTTGATACTGCTTGATATACAGGGTACCTTGATACTGCTGGATATACAGGGTACCTTGATAATGCTGGATATACAGGGTACCTTGATACTGCTGGATATACAGGGTACCTTGATACTGCTAGATATACAGGGTACCTTGATACTGCTGCATATGTAGGGTACCTTGATACTGCTGGATATACAGGGTACCTTGTGACTGCCAGAAATACACAGTACCTCAATACTGCTAGATATACAGGGTACTTTGATACTGCTAGATATACAGGGTACCTTGATACTGCTGGATATACAGGGTACCTTGATACTGCTGGATATACAGGGTACCTTGATACTGCCAGAAATACACAGTACCTCAATACTGCTAGATATACAGGGTACTTTGATACTGCTAGATATACAGGGTACCTTGATACTGCTGGATATACAGGGTACCTTGATACTGCCAGAAATACACAGTACCTCAATACTGCTAGATATACAGGGTACCTTGATACTGCTGCATATGTAGGGTACTTTGATACTGCTAGATATACAGGGTACCTTGATACTGCTTGATATACAGGGTACCTTGATAGTGCTAGATATACAGGGTACCTTGATACTGCTGGATATACAGGGTACCTTGATACTGCTTGATATACAGGGTACCTTGATACTGCTGGATATACAGGGTACCTTGATAATGCTGGATATACAGGGTACCTTGATACTGCTATATATACAAGGTACCTTGATACTGCTTGATATACAGGGTACCTTGATACTGCTGCATATGTAGGGTACCTTGATAGTGCTATATATAAAGGGTACTTTGATACTGCTAGATAAACAGGGTACCTTGAAGCTACACATATCGGGTATCTTGATACTGCTAGATATACAGGGTACCTTGAAGCTGCATATATCGGGTATCTTGATACTGCTAGATATACAGGGTACCTTGAAGCTGCATATGTAGGGTATCTTGATACTGATAGATATACAGAGTGCAGTGATACTGCTAGATATACAGGGTACCCTGATACTGCTAGATATACACAGTACCTTAATACTGCTAGATATACAGAATACCTTGATACTGCTAGATATACAGGGTACCTTGATACTACTAGACCTACAGGCTACCATGACACTACTAGACATACAGGGTACCATGACACTACTAGACATACAGGGTACCTTGATACTGCCAGACATACAAGGTACCTTGATACTGCTAGACATACAGGGCACCTTGATTCTGCTAGATATACAGGGTACCTTGATCAGATGTAAAATCTAAACAGTGAAACAAGATGGAAACTGTCATAATATTTCCACCAATATAATAAGAATTATCTATAGGGAAAATACACTCACCACACTTAATCCTCTCTTAATGACGATCTGCACATTTCCAAAGTTGAACAGGCCAATCTTCCCAAACTTGACCTGGATGTCAAAGTACTTCTTCAGAATGAGAGAAATCACCCAGGCAATAACCCTGTAATGGAGAAATGTTTTTCTGTACAACTTCATCATGACCAAATACTCTGTCTTACCAGTGTCAACCTCGTTTAAAAAACACTTCACTTTAAAAGCCCAAACTTAAATTTTAGCAACATATTCAGTTGTTACTTGTCCTTGTATATGAACTGGTATAACTGTATCTTACTGTACCATGTGTAATTTTACTAGACACAGGCAATATTCTAGCTATACACCAGGATTAAATTCAAGTGTGAACCAGGCAGTCCAGTAATTGACATTTTGAACATCTGGCCACCAGTGTCCGAAATAGCCAGGGACCCGCTAATACATGGGTAGTAAAACTCCTATCGGGGAGTAACTGCTCACAGTCATTGGCCCAAATGGTGAGTGACCTTTCATGGTGTCACTTTGTACTTATACCACACTCTCTGACTTGTTAAGTTAAAAAACACTTTTAAATCATGCAAGATTTTTTTAAGGCCTAATAAATGACAGTATGTTACCTTTTTGTGATCTTTTTCATTGTCTCTACATTCAAATTTCGGGCTAGTGAAACATGTTGTGCGCTAGTAACACTGAGGTATAGCTAGCCTGACTGACTAACAAACCATGGAAACTATTTCACACACTGGTGACCACCGACTACTGTAAGTCTTACGACAAACATGGGTGGCTGAAGAGCAATTGTATTCAGTGTTCACAAGAATATTACCTGATCATCTAAAACATGGAATATGACTAACATGAAAGATGCTAAATAACAAACTGTAACTATTGCCATAGGAACACAAAAATGAAGCCAAGGGTATTTAAGTAACTTGCTCTCCAAATGTTCAACAGAAGACAGTCTTTTCCAGAAATTCTTTTTTATTTCAGAAGTTAGTTAACAGGCCTTGTGAAATTGTAACAGTCCCAAATAATTTCCAACTGTGATATCTAACAAAAATTGATATTTTACATTTTTCGTCCAAAAGAAAATATTTCAGCAGTTCAGTTACTTTAAAGAACTTGAATAAGTCGACATGGTTAAGAAAGTTTATAGCATTTAACTGACACAAAATTTGAAAAATATTCCAACAAATGCGCACCTAAAACATTTTTAAAGCCAAGTATTTTTCATAATCAAATTTCCTACACATCACAAAGTATATACTTTCTGGTTTGTTTGTGTAACATCCAAAACTCTTTGTCCAATTGTGTGAATTAAAACCTAGACAAGGAAATAGAAGTGAAACCTTTTCATTTGATGTTATCTGATATCTCCTAATCTGATGACAGAAGGAAATGTTACCACAGTAATCTCTTTCATTCAGTATGATAGGCAGCTAAATCTGTGGAATATTTCATTGTCAATGAAAGCTGTAACTCTTGCACAAATAACACGGAGTGGCAGTTTTTTCATCTGAGTGTATGTGTAAACAGGTCCTAATGTCATAAATGTAAGTTAATGTTGCAAAATTGTAATGTTATAATGTTGTTAATTTTCTCATAATTATCACAATGTCAGTCAGTATGGTTTCATGCTGCTTTCAGCAATATTATAGCGATATCACAGTGGGAGACACCAGCAATGAGCTTCACACATTGTACCCATGTTGAGAATCGAATCCGGGTCTTCAGCATGATGAGCGGACACTTTAACCACTGGGCTACCCACTACCCCTATCATAAAGTGACAGGGACGATCTATTAATGGTAATGTGTAGTAGTTATTAATCTATTTACAAATATTATGGGTTAACATATTAATTAAATTCTTATGGGACAGAATGTGTCACCCCATCGCTCATCATAACTGACGATTTAACTGGTAGCCAGAGGATATTGTGGGTCCAACTGCTCCTTACCGGACTCTGCTGGTTGTAATGAGCGATCAACTGGATTGGACCAGTTTGTGCTTTTGTTGACGATGTTAACTTACTACATTACATGGACTGTTGCTAATAACATCAATCACTTCACTATCTGGTCCAGGTTCAATTATACATAGACTACCATAGTACATTACTAAGTTCAGAATTAAACAACATACAAACACAAGCTAATTACAAGGAAGGTTGTTGTTGTTAAACACAACAATCAGGAATATTCCAGACACATGATGGCAGTCTAGAAGAAACAGTCACGACCTGACAACCATGTCATTCATTTCATAAGCATTCATTATTTCTTTTATTTAAAGAATATCAAATTTAGGGTGGGAATTGCAGAGAATTTACATACTGCGATATATTGCGACTCAAAAGCATATATTGCGATATGTATTGCAATATATTGCAATAATATGTTTTGCACAAAAAATACTTATACTTGAGTTAATGCTTGATTTAAAAAGCAAAAACACGACAAAATCACTATGCTGGATTACACTTTAACAAAATCTTTTAATCATGTCAAAATGAAGGAAACAAGGAAAAGGACAATGTAACATCAACACAGTGGTTACTAGTATCTCCACTCTCGAAAAAGCCCCGGGATTGTAGACAGCAACTTGACCTGGTCAGGACATATCAGAGATCACTAGTCATTCATGAATAAATATTTATAACATTCAGATCCAAAACATAGTGAAACACTTGAACAAAATATTAAGAACACAACTTCAAACCGAACTTAACTTGGTTTCTGACATGAAAAACGGAAATATCTGAAGATTTCCAAGTGTTGCGAAGTTTTCCTAATGTATGTCAACAGTCTAAGTAAACTTAGCTTCACTACTTCTCGTTACACTCCACTACTGAGTCTAACAAAACCTTATGGGAGGTCGCATCAGGCAACCTTTGAGATTGACCAATCAAAAAATAGCTTACATCATGAAAGTGGACATTCACACATACCTTATGAACTTTTTATCTAGAAGAGTTTCCGAATGCTATCTAGCGTACGCTCGCTTCTGGGTGACGCACACGGTGTACGTACAACCATGACAATGATGAGTAAACAGTCACTGAAAATAGTGTTTTTAGCAATATTCAAGGATGTCATCTTGCAGAAATATTAGCTAGTGGTAACCATGTCAACTGAAACCCCAAAGCGGATATACTGCAGGTCAAATAACTGTGTATATGCATATTTTTGTTTGTGAAGAGATCTGTGTCAGATCTTTGTAAGTCTCTCCGTTCCCTATGTGGTAGCCATTGTCTGATTGCTTAAATCTATTTAACCATCTTGCTATTGATTGGACGGTCATAGGTCACTCAAAGGTTACCTGATGCGACCTTCTACTAGGGTTTGTTAGACTCTGTTGTGGAGTGAAACGAATAACACTGAGTCAAAGTTTACTTCAACTGGCATGTAAAAACGCGTTTTCAACCAGGGTATCACAATACATATTGATTTCATGTCTGAACCGTTAAATACCGGTAAACTACTTTTATTGCACAGTCCTATTTTAAAAAGTAATCCCTACATAATTTTTACACATTTGTAGCCTAGAAACACAAAGTTCAATCACTATCTTTTCATACTATGCACTGCTGCTCAAAAACGGTGAAAAGGCATTTTACAAATGTAACTTGGTAACAAATTATTTTAAATGAAAAAAGAGGGAGTAGTACATTCAGTCATAGTGAATCACTATCAACATGTGATCACTTCCTGTCGATGATTAATAAACATCAGTAACCTGCTGGGAGAAATTTACTGTTTCCTTTTGAAGAAGGAATTATCATTGTGACAGTAACTTTTGCACACAGTGACTCAATGTTATCTTAAGCCATCAGCTGATCATTTGAATTACAGTATAGTACTTATCAGTGTTTGGTGCAAATATCTCTAGCAATTTCTGTGTCCCTTGCCGTGATGTTGGAATACTGTTAAAAGTGGCATTATGCCATATCCACTCACTAAGTCAAATATCTCTAGCTGGTACACTTACAACACAAAATATGCAGAGGAGGCCAAAGAAATGAGTGAGAGAGATAATATTCAACATCCCAAAGGCAATATTTCAGTCATACTGTGGTGAGAACATATTTGATATTGAAATGGAAGATGTGAATATTATTAAAACCTGTCGACAAAGGACAGTAAAACAACTGGTATACCACAAATACAAAAAAACTAGAGTTGAAAGTTGAAACTAATAGCACTATTTGGACAATACAATAAAAACAACTGGCTATAGATCACCAACAACTGAAAGTAGATCACCATACTAGGAACCAAGGGGACTTACAGTACTTTCACTACCTGCAAGGATACTAGCTGGACTTACACCATCTCTTCAGCTGCTGGTGATTGTGCTGAGCTTTAGCCAGTATTGAAATAACAAATTTACTACGATTAAAAGTATGGTAGTGCTAAACTGACCTTGAATTTTAGGGAGTTGAGTACCCTCTCAGGAGGACAACAATCTTACAACACTTCAGCCTCTTTTGAGGATACAGCCACTAACAACTGCAGGTGTTGATTTATAATACCATGGAGGCAAAGCAAATGTCTGTCATTTTTACAAATAGCTTGATTTTGCAAGGTGGGTATCAGTTCCTTATGGGTCAAGAACATGCAGGTGGCACAAAAAAAGAGAAATAAATCAAGTATTGATGAAGTAACTGCCAGTTCAATGTGCAATAAGAAGCACTAACATTCGAAATAAGGGCTCCTGGAAAACTACGATTATCTTGGGGTTCTTAAATTTGGTGTTACTTTTACATATTTTTCTATTCAACTATGTAAAACTTACCATTAATTCAATTACCCATTAACTAACCATAACATTAACCCTATTAAACAGAGAAGGGAATATTAATTGACCTTGCCATCCAGTCAATCAACAAACTAAATTCTCATTTCATCATAATCAGATGTGTTATTAGTGCATAGATGTCATCTGTTGTTCTTCTTTATGTTGGTTATTAGCAAAACATGAATCACCTTGGCAAAGTCCAACAGTTATAACAAAAACAGAATGAAATGAGAACCAAATCTATGTTAAAATCTACGACATGGCTGCATATTGTGGGACCATATGTGGCGCTAAGCTGTTTCAGTAGGAATTTATCCATGATTCTAACGTTGGTGCCCCTGGCAGCAATACTAGGGGAATATCCTTATTTTGCTCAATTAAGAAGAAGCCCTATTTATCATCAGTATAACAAGAAGTCAATATCCCCTCCTACGGTGTTCTGTTCCTAAGGTGGGGTTTCCAGATGGGTGGGGTCCGAGTAAACAGGGTTCAACATTCATGTAAAGGCTGGTTGTTGTGTTGACATACACACACAGACTTACACTCACAGTTATACTGAAGTTGTGTGATCATTCATCCTACCTACATCTGTCTGACTCTTCGTCAACACTTGCCGTACATTCAAGACTACTTGCTGTGAAATATTTAACTGTTTCTCACAGAAAAACAAGGCTTTGGTGAGTTGATATTATATATGTGACACATTACTTCAGATTTGACTCAATTGCATTGAACTAAAAACCTCTATTGTGAATCATTGTATCTTACTATTTGTCTGCTCAATACATATTATTGAATATTTTAGACTAGTCAATGTTATATTTTGCTGGTTCATAGGGGGTTTCTTATACCTTTTGTCAAGGCAAATTGTTAACCGTAATAAATATACATATTGGAATTACATAGACGAGTACAGAAAAAACAATAACTAAGCAATTACCGAGGGTGATGCACAGTACTGAAATGGTGTAGTGTATTGAAAATTCAGATAATCATTTCAGATCCTGGAATGAATCAGTAATCATGTGGACAGAGTGAGTGTGTTTTGTGCCACTTTTACCAATATTTCAGCAATATCAAGCTGCAGACATTAGAAATGGGCTTCATACATCATACCCATGTGGGGAATTGAACCCATGTATTCGGCATGACATACTAAGCAAACACTTTAACCACGAGGCTACCCCACCTCCCCTGATCATGTGAACAGTGGTCATGACTGATGGATGGAAAATGTGACACAGACAACTACTTTTGGTGCACTGTGGGTAGAATTCCCATATATTTGCGGATCTCTATGGATGTGGTATTTAGGGGTTTCGTTGTCAATTCTATACATTTGTGCATATTGGACACACATTTCTACGTCACATGAAATACTGCATTACAGTAAGAACACCCTTACTGTTAACTCAGAGCTTTATCCAGACACATCGAGACGCTGATATTGCTGTAATCCGTTTGATTTAAATAACCATTCTGACCATAGTTACTCGTAAATCCTGAATAACGGATTCATATAGGACCAGTAGAGAAGCTGTTCCACTGTCAAAAACGTAAGACATATAGGAGCAACATTATACACTGAGTAGTCTGACTTAGTAAATCGATTGATTGCATGCCATCGTATAACAACAAAGAATATTGCTTGAAATAACAATGATTTGTCTGGTACAAACTCATTGATACACTGTATAAGAACATATAGTTTGTATAATGCTGAGACAGATGTAAAACACAACCAAAGTAAATCTAATATTATTTCTTTTTCATTTTACATTTTGAATAACTGACACTCATGTTTGACATAAAGGTTGCCTACAACACATATGATCACATATATAAACACGTATATCAAAGGATAATTCTTGTGAAACATGTTACAAATTGGGCTGACAAAGCATATGAGATTAATTACTCTTTGCTAGAATAATTCATATAATTAAAACTTTCTAAAACATGAACTTCTTAATTAGTATCAGCAAATGATTGTGAAGCAGCGAGTGGAAAATCTCCACTTAATACACTATTATTGATCTATAGTTACACATCATGTAATTTCACAAATACATTCACATGACGAATGAGTAATTAACTGCATATTGTCAGCTGATTTCCAAGCTGAAAGTTTATTTTGATAAAACATTGCAGACGAATTTTTCTGCCTCTATCAAGACAAGTTACCTGCTCAGAAGCCAGAACAGAATACCAATGATAATCAGTGTCCACACAAAAGAAGGCATGGTTATAGCCAATGTTCAGCTATTCTTCCGAAATGTGTACATGTGTCACTCATTGTTGTAAACATATTTGATTTCCTCCCACCGAAACGGGCACCTGTCAGCTGCCATGTTGTTTAGAAATATGGGTCAGCGGAAGTACTACTTTACAAAAACTAATTACATAAGTCATTGTGAAAAACCCTGAAATGAACGTGGTGCCTCGTGAACATTAAACATACTTCTCGAAGTTCATGAAACGTGAAAACAATGTAGAATAATAATAGCAAATAATTGTATCTTTATATTAGTCATGATTCATGTAAATAAATCACAGGAGATTGACATAACGGTATATATGAGCTATAATACAATGACATGTTTACCGGTTGTTTTTATTTCATATAGAAATGCGTGAAGCCTATTTCTAGAGTCCCCCGCTGGTAAATTGCTACAAGCAATAAATAAAAATAAATTCAATCACTCCTAACAGAGGAAACGAGTCATTTAATGGCTTCACTGTTTGGGGGATTTAGGGATGATGATGATGATGATGATGATGATGATGAGTGAGTTTAGTTTTACGCTGCACTCAGCAATATTACAGCTATATGGCGGCGACCTGTAAATGATCAAGTCTGGACCAGACAATCCAGTGATCAACAACATGAGCATCGATCTGCGTAATTGGGAACCGATGACATATGCCAACCAAGTCAGCAAGTCTGACCACCCGATCCCGTTAGTCGCCTCTTGCGACAAGATGAGTAGCCTTTTATTGCAAGCATGGGTTGCTGAAGGCCTATTCTACCCCGAGACCTTCACGGGTATGATGATGATGATCAACAGACAATCCAGTGACCAACAGCATGAGCATCGAAGCGATATGGGTCAAGCAAGTCAGCAAGTCTAACCATCTTGAGACAAGCATGGGTTACTGAAGGACATTATTCTAACCCGGACCTTCACGGGTCCTTGGTAATACAAGCTTTACCTTGTCATCACCATCCCTACGTTCGTATGTTGTCTGTAATACGGCGTTCATCACATTCACAAAGTCAAAACAAATCATTAATAATCATGATTTATCGACGTGTAGTGACCAGTCGGGGCTCAAAGAATAAGGATTTTCAGACCTGACAAGGGATGGACCCTGACTGTAAGTCGTTGGCAGCGACGAGACTGTGAGAGGGATTAAGCAGGTTTCATCACAGCCGATGGAAGGCAGACAACAACTTCAACGTGTTATGAGACAAAAACAAACAAACAAAAACAGTAAATAAAAATCATCCAAGAACTCGCCATAAGGCGGCGGTCTGTAAATAATGGAGCCTGGACCAGGGAACCCAGTACTCAACAACATAAGATCTGAGCAGATACGCAGACATGCACCAACGATGTCTATGAGCCTGTCTACCCGATCCCGTTAGTGGCCTTTCATGACAAGCATGGTGAAGACCAATTCTAGCCCTGGTTATCAAAGGTTTTGAACGTTGGGAACCCATCGCCCCTATGCAGGCTCCTTTCACTTCCGTACTGGTTGTTTTATGGCTGACATTTAAAATGCATTACATTTTACAAAACATTTTAAATCTACCCTTTCTGGTTTTCAAACTAGACTGCGGACTAAGGTAACGTTTCTTTCGGTTTTTCGGTTTTAGACCTACGTTCATGAAGCTTTACTTTTATCTGCATTAAGCTGGCCATGAGCTTTTACCATTCCCGTAAAGACAGCATTTTTGTTGAGATGTTTTCCTTCTAAGACAGGACGTAAGCGTACTGTCTTAAGCTGTTTCAAAAAAGGATTTGAATCTGGCCTTTTTCAGACAGACAGACATGTTTTTTTCAGTAAAAGGTCATTGGGCAATAATACAGTCAGATTCATGTGCACGCATCACATGAATGTTACACTACAATTTATAAAAAAAAATGTACTGCTAGTAATTCTAATTTGAACACAATATAGAAGAGACATTCTTAATCATATTGACATTAGCAGGGTGCATTATATGCATAAAATTGTTACGGAAGGTGACTTAAATATTTCACAATATATACTATCAAAAAATAGAAACTCGTCACGTACTTTTCCCCTTCTCTGCATGCAACGCTGAAGCTCGAAATGAAAAAAAACAAACACAAAAAACAACCCAAACTGTTTCATATCTAGAAATTCAAATATTATGAATCTCCTATCTCGGTGGATCTTCAGGTCAATGTGAAAGGAATTATGAATGATTTATTTTACGGTTTTTTGAGCTCTCGGGTCATATATCAACATCTATTTAGATGATGCAATAAATCATATACCGAGGAAAGAGTCAGTTTCGTGTCTACATAAACGGCAATATACACATTCAAACAAATGTTCATAGTGAGATTGATATTGACTCCAAAGTTTCTACATATCAAAGTATGTAAAAAACAGGAACGTGAAAAGGAATTAAAATTTGGATTATTTCGTCACTGCTATAAATGTGAGCATAGGTAGAATGACACTAACTATCTTGTATCTTGTATCTTGTATCTTGTATCTTGTATCTTGTATCTTGTATCCGTATTGTCAGGAAGGTATCCCATGATCATATAAACATGACATGACTTATGTCGACATAAATGTTTAATCGGTACTCGCAGCACACCCATCCGTTTAGAGTCTTATTCACAACATGTGATTATTTCTCATTCCCCTCCCCACCCCCTTTTCACCACCACCACACATCCGACCCCATCCACCCCCATCCTCACGACCCCAACCCACAGTTCTGAGCAGTCATTTCCATATGTTTTCGGAAGGCCGAGTTTATTTCGCATTATGACGAAGGGATGTGGTGTATATGAGTTTTAAACGGCTGTTCATGCGACAGGCGAGAAAACTATCAATGTTTCTCAATGTCCCGTACTCGTCACGTATTTTTTCCTTCCACTGCAATGCTAAAGCTCGAAAAATGTTTTATGTCTAGATTTTCTGAGATTATGAATCCCTATCCAGCTGGGTCTTCGTGTCAGTGTGAAAGGATTTATTTTTTTCAATTGAAATTATGCATATCGATGTCTGAATGTAGAAGTGTGTGTGCGGGTATGCGTGCGTTCGAGTGTTGCATGCTGACTCTTCATATATGTATATATCGAGATTGATCAAGATATTATGCTGAAAATACTTGTTGTTTAATTTTTGGTGAGGTGTATATATTTGTATATAAACACGTAGACAAAGTCTACATCGACCGCAATATGACCCGAGCCATCCAATGTGTACTATAAGAGTTTCTAGGTCGCCACACATACGCAGTTGGTTTGACATATTCATTCACGCTATCTAAGATATCGATTAATCTCTGAAAACGTACTACTTTTTAGTACAAATATCCATTTAAATGGAAGGGAGACCCATATATTTCACAGATGTTCATGTAATTGAAGATTCCCGATACCATACTCGTCCCGCAATTAAGTAAATATTTTTACTTGCCACAGACTTAGACCCTAATTAATTCAATGACCGTAGGTAATTTTACCAGTCTACTTCAATCTGGCTTAGGCCACGGGCGTAGATCACGGGTATGTCTGTTTTGGCAGATTTAGACCACAAGTAATTTTACTGGCCACAAGCTTAGACCACACGTAATTTTACTTGTCACATACTCAGACCATCAGTACTTGTACTTGCCACAGACTTGGACCACACGTGATTTTACTTGCCACATGTTTAGACCATCGGTACTTTTACTTGCCACAGGCTTATACCACACGTGATTTTACCTGCCACATGCTCAGACCATCGGTACTTATACTTGCCACAGACTTAGACCATAAGTATTTTACTTACCACAGGCTTACACCATAAGTACTTGTAATTTACCTTGTCACTCACTTAGGCCATAAGTAATATTACTTACCACAGGCTTACACCATAAGTACTTGTAATTTACCTTGTCACTCACTTAGGCCATAAGTAATATTACTTGCCACGGGCTTAGACCATAAATATTTTAATCGACCATAAGTATTTTTACTTGCCTCAGGTTTAGGCCATGAGTAATTTTACTTGCCACTTGCGAAAAAGGATGAAGATGGCACAGCACAGGTTGTTGGCTCTTGTGCACGTGCTTCAGGAACACCGGGCTGTCCGTTTTTCTGCACTCCTCCCTCGTAACAAACAGTGAACTCAGTCTTGATGATAGTTTTTGAAGCAACATTTTTTTAATTTTTAGAACATAAATAAAACAAACACTCACAGGTTCCGTATGATGTTTTGATTGTGAACAGGGCTTCATTGAGTATTTTATATTTGTTGGTTTTCGAGTTTGACTGCAATTCATGGTCCCGCTTTTGAGACAAACGGACTATAGGTAACATCGATGCAATGTGACCCGGTGTGATCTCGTGTGTAGAACAGGATATTCGACGTCACCACATTCACAGCTGGTTTGACAATCATGCTCATTCACGCTACCTAAACTATCGATTACTCTCAGAAAACATATACTTTTGATGGAATGATAATCCATTTAGTTTGAAAATGAGTCCCAACGAGATGGGAGATTCCTAAACCGAGGAAAACCTGTAGACTTCTTTCATTTCAGGCTTTTGAATTGCAAACACACATAATGGAAGTAGGAAAACGGGTTTGGGGCTAAGGGACAAAATATTTCATTTGAATAAAAGTGCATAAGGATGTGCTATAGTGATACAACACATGGAAAGGACACCGTGTAATTTGCATTATTGAACATAAAGGTGAGATATTATAGCACGCGGATAATCACCTGTGTTGGCGTAGCATTCTTTTTTCAATACATTATAATGGGTACAGTTACAGAATACCGGATACCTTGTGTCACGTCACCGTGACGTAAACCCAATCTTACTCTAACCCTAACCTCAATGTAAACCTGCTTGCTTTCAAAGATAGCAGAAAGTGTCCGGTATTCTGTAATCAAGATCTTTCTTCGTGAGCGCCTGGCGTGTAACAACAGGTGGAGCTAAATTTCGCTTCTCTGTATTTATCAATCTAAACCAATCAATTTATTATTAGCGATCTGGGCCCAAAGTCATCGCCATTCATGGTAACAGCTGGCCAAGCTCGTCTGTCACAAACAACACCTTCCTGTGTATGTGATTGTTTGAGTGCATCGTTTCAAGTGCGAATAGATTTCTCTTATTTATGCACCCCAATCACCCAGATTTCACACATTTGAGTAACACTGAGTTTTGTGAAATACGCATGTTACATCAGATGAGTGAGTGAGTGAGTGAGTGAGTGAGTGAGTGGATAAGCGAAGGAGCGAGTGCGTCATTTCATACGTTACTCTCCTGTCAAGAAAACTGTCCCAGATTTAACCACTCTACCGTCGCATCATAAAACACAACTCACTCCTTACTTAGAACAATCAATCACACAACAGCCTATAAATAACACTGAGTTGTGTGAAATACGCATGTTACATCAGATGAGTAAGTGAGTGCGTGGATAAGCGAAGGAGCGAGTGCGCCATTTCATACGTTACTCTCCTGTCAAGAAAACTGTCCCAGATTTAACCACTCTACCGTCGCATCATAAAACAGGATAAGCGAAGGAGCGAGTGCGCCATTTCATACGTTACTCTCCTGTCAAGAAAACTGTCCCAGATTTAACCACTTAACGTCGCATCATAAAACACAACTCACTCCTTACTTAGAACAATCAATCACACAACAGCCTATAAATAACACTGAGTTGAGTGAAATACGCATGTTACATCAGATGAGTAAGTGAGTGCGTGGATAAGCGAAGGAGCGAGTGCGCCATTTCATACGTTACTCTCCTGTCAAAAAAACTGTCCCAGATTTAACCACTCTACCGTCGCATCATAAAACACAACTCACTCCTTACTTAGAACAATCAATCACACAACAGCCTATAAATAACACTGAGTTGTGTGAAATACGCATGTTACATCAGATGAGTAAGTGAGTGCGTGGATAAGCGAAGGAGCGAGTGCGCCATTTCATACGTTACTTTCCTGTCAAGAAAACTGTCCCAGATTTAACCACTATACCGTCGCATCATAAAACACAACTCACTCCTTACTTAGAACAATCAATCACACAACAGCCTATAAATAACACTGAGTTGAGTGAAATACGCATGTTACATCAGATGAGTAAGTGAGTGCGTGGATAAGCGAAGGAGCGAGTGCGCCATTTCATACGTTACTCTCCTGTCAAGAAAACTGTCCCAGATTTAACCACTCTACCGTCGCATCATAAAACACAACTCACTCATTACTTAGAACAATCAATCACACAACAGCCTATAAAGAGCACCTAATCGTTCAGGCAGATATGATAAATCCCGTATAATGAAACACGATACGATAATATTGGCGTTGGTTAACGGGACAACAGTGAAGCTACGGATGAGAACTATTCTTAGCAACTCATGCTTGTCGTTAAAGGCGATAACAGGGTTCGGTAGTTTATCCGCACTCAGCAATATACCAGCTCTGTGGCGGTGGTCTGTAAATAATGGCGTCAGACAATCTAGTGACTGACATCATGAGCATCGACCTATAAGGCTGGGATACGATGACATGGGTCAAGCAAGTCAGCGAGAATGACCACCCGTCAGAAGACTCTTACGACAGGTATGGGTGGCTGAAGGTCAGTTCTACCCTGTAACTTTGCGTGTCTTTGGCATCGCCCCAGTGATGCAACGTTAAGGCAAGGCGTCTCCTCGGAAAGCCGAAAATCCGTGCTTGATCCCCAGTAAGTTCATAATCACAGACAGACAGACACTTTATTTGAGTCTCACCTCTACATCGCACATATGTTCATAGAACAAAATAATATAACCTTGAACCTGTCTTTACAGACTCAAGAAAGACAACAAATACGAAAATAAACAAGGATAAGATACAAAATACATATTTCCAGAGAGTATGTGAAAAGGCATGTCGCCGCTATAGGGTAAGAAAGTCGCCGCTTTAAGATAAGAAAGCAGGTTTGGGCTTTATTAAGAGACGCTTGTGGATTGGACAGTAAAATCTAATCTTACCAAGGTCACTGAATGACATAAGACTAAAGGCAGGTTGCTCACGTGTACTAAACAAGGCAAATCTCTTAGTAACGTGGATGACAGTTCAACGAATGTAAAACATTCCCAAATCACCTGCATTGTGGGTTCCAAGGGGGATTATCCTCAATACACACCTCCTTCATAGTGCAGGAGACACTTCATCATTGCCTGGAGAGGAATGATAAAGTCCAAGTAGTCTTTCTCAAATGCACCAAAGCTTTCGGATACAGTGTGGCACGAGGGGCTTCTTTGGAAACTAGAAAAGCTTCATATACCTTGACCAGTCTTGGACAACACACGCAATGGCATGACGAGCAGTGTTGTGGTCAGCGGACCTATGTCAGAGTGGTTAACCCTTGAAAGGGGGTGAGGCAAGGGAGTGTGTTGAACGCAAAATTATATCTCGTTTACACCAATTATCTTTGGCAAGCCCTGGAGTCGACAAAGAAGGGATCAATGGTGTTTAGACCTCCACATTGCAGCACCGACACAAGCTGACGACATTACATCCTATGTTCAGGACCAGAGCCCCGTTTCACAAAACTCTCGTAAGCCTAAGGTCTCGTAACCTTTCTCGTAGCATTTCCACCTCCTATGTTACAGTATGCCAGGTACAAATGCTACGAGAAAAGTTACGATACCTTAGGCTTACGAGAGTTTTGTGAAACGGGGCTATGGTCGATCTTTGTGAGACATTTAGCAAACAATGGCGATTCACCTTCTCACCTGTCAAGAGCAATGTAATGCTATTTGGAAAATCGAAAAAGAAAGACTGCAACATAATCTTCTATGAAAAAGAAATACCAATCTCAGACTCACTCAAGCATGTCGGAGTGACTCTCGGTTCAACTCATGGGACAGGACGGTCAGTGCAAGCTCCAAAATGAAATCTTCCACAATGATACAGATGAAGTCTGGCTGCCATTGCAAAGGTTTAAATTCCATCGGCAGCGAAAACTTCGTAAACATGGGGCCCTATTCGGCTCAGAGCTGTGGCGTAACCTCACCAAAGGCGAGATATTACCTCTTGAACGAGCCCATGGTTTCTGTCTAAAATGTGTCAAGGCCTACCAAGACTAACAAAAAAACAGACATGTATGACTCTATGACTCGTGGATAGGAAGGCGTCCTTTGGGAGCAGCAATACAGAGTTGTTCTTCTTTGGTATCCTCTGCAATCCCCAGCATCATCACCTTGCACACAAGATTTTCCTCAACAAATTCCATGCCTTAAATAACAACTGACGCAGACATAGTATCTAGCATCCTGCCCTGCTTGCCTCCATCATCCTGTAGGAAGATGAACTCCAGTTGTACCAGTGTGTGTGCTGATCGAGGGCTCCTACGGCCTCTTCCAATCTTTTGACTCTTAGATCCTTGACCTTTTTTTCCTTATGACGTTCTTGTAATCTCCTATTGTGGAATGAAAAAGAGTACATGTATATAAACTCACGTATGAAAGAAACGTCACCAAAATTATGTTTTATCTTTTATTGTACCTTTGTACTCCTTTCAATAAAAAACGAGTTGGAACAACTTACCTGGCAACTAACAAATACTACGCATTGAATTACACGAAATTTATGTGATTTGTGCAAAAAATGGTGATTTTGCACGGAATTTTGGTAAATACCTTCGTAAAAAGCTGCATTGAATCCATCCAGGTATAAAATGTGTAGAGACATGAAGAGGTCAAGCACCATTCCACGATTGGGCCTACCTTTAGAATACAACACCACAAACTTTAAAGACACGTCATAATACTATTTTACGTAATTGCAAGTGATTTTGTTCAAAAGCAACAAGGTCCTCAAGCTCAGCGAGTGCGTATAAGCTCCGCTCACTGATGTTTCATCTCTACCATCCATGTCATTACAGAAACCCAACGATGTTGGGAGTTTCCAGTGGTAGTTCCCGGCGGATGCGCAATTTTTCGCAAGCACCAGTTTTAAATATTTCTTTTTTTCTTTTTTGACTAATATGCTCATATTTCTTTGTATTAAGAGGTGCTGAGATGTTATATTTTGTGTATTTATATATTTTGTATGTTCAAATTTAGTAAGAATGACTCACATTGGTCACATTGTTTTATTATTCGCAGTTTTGGTCAATTAAAATAATCTAAATATATTCTATATTTCGGTTTCAAACGTAACTATTTGGATCAAATGAATTATAACTGTAAACGAATATACATACATATCTTTGTCATTCAGTAGTTTGCACCATTGCAAGGACATATTTATTTTTCGAAGCGGTAAGAATTCATTACACTGGATACGTCAGCCATTTTCGTGCCGGTTCGGTGAGCGTATTCTATTTATTACAATTATTCCAAGGGTTAGGGTTAGGGTTAGGGTTTAGGGTTTAGGGTTAGGGTAAGGGACCTAATCCAGTATAGTAGGAAAATGCATGAGTACCCAATGTTTTCCTTTTCCATTTGTAATACTTTGTTCACAAAGAAAAACGGGAGACCAAAAACGTCAAAAGTTAAATAAACGATGAAATGGTTTAATGTCGAAATTTAGCGCTAATGGAAATCGGCCTCCAGCAACTTTCACCTCTAGATCTACATATTTTCAATAATGATTCGAAGTCTAACTCACCCTCGCGCCGTCACCAAACATGCCCATGTCTCACTCATTCCTTAGCGCGATCCACACTATCCTTACTGGGTTCCCTACAACACTTTTCTGTCACGAAAGCACAGAATGATTTTTATACAAGCACGACATTCACGCATGCACCTTGAAATCAACGTCTGACGCCTGACGTCAACAGCCGTTTTCAGTTCGAACTATATCGGCTCAATCAACACAGCATGGTAGATCTATCTTGTAGATTACGGAATAGGACGATCGTGCTAAATGATATCGGGACCACTTGGCAAACATCAGTAGAATGAAAGCATGAGGCACCAAGTCTACCCGTAACCTTCGTAATTGTCCGCAACCAATTCGACTCTTTCCGTTCATTTCCGTGACTAGCTAAAGTTGCACATTGTGCAACAATGTGGACGTAGCTCAGTCGGTTAGCTGTCGGGCTAACAATCCGAAGGTCGCGGGTTCGCGTCCGGCGGGTTCTCACAAACTGGTTGCCTGTCTCACTGACATGTGACCTACGGCTGGGAACGTCTTCACGGGAAATTGTGGTGCTGAATTCTAAAGGTGCTCCGTCGGAAAACATAAATATAATGTTTCCACCAGCGATGTTAGTTGCATGACGTAAATGCAAACCAAAACTCGGGATGCAACAGAGTAGTGTACTGTAACAGTCTGTACGAGGCAATGACAACTGACATGCATTGTGACGTAATGCAACAGTGTTCGATTACGAGGGGGCAAACTAGAATAGTACAATGACGCCACCACATTGTGACGTAATGATTAAGGTGCACATTATCGTCTGGTAAGGTACTGTTGGCGTTTCTGACCATTCACCGAAGCATCTTCGAATTGTTTAAATTTGTTGCACTGAGCAATGTCCCGGGAGCACGACCTCAGTCTGTAAACAATGGACCAGACAATCCAGTGGTTCACATTATGAGCATCGAGATACACGTGTCAGCGGAGCATGTGACAACCTTAAAATTCTCTCCCCTGATGACAAGCAGGGAGTAGGATAGCCTCGTGGTAAAAGCGTTCGCTAGTCACGCCGAACACCCAGGTTCGATTCCTAGCAAGGATGAGGATGAAGACTTTTGTGGACAGAAAACTTCTTTCTTTGCAATGGATGTGACGTTTTCGGTGTAAATTCCAACACCGTTGTCAAGCAACATCTTCAACATCTTCTTTTGCTTGATAATCTGCACCTAAACGTCGTATCGAGACGGGCGATCGCCTTCTCCACTAAGCTGTTCCGTCGGCCCTTTAGATCGCTGAGAATGCACTACATGACATAAAACAATTTTATCCATATTCCTGCTGAATGGGCAAAGGAAGCACTGATCAAAACTTCGTTACATAATACAAACTATCAAATATTTTAATGCTGAAAACTGCGGTGGTCCATAACGTATTGTTGTTGAATAAAAACAATACAATAATTCATAGACGGAAACAATTATTGCTGTCTTTCAAAACCTTTCTCTACCATTTCGAAATTTAAATAAACAATTACCGTTCACGTCAGGCTTTTACAAATACGTTGCTATGCAACTTCAGCGAAGCTATGCGTCCTTGCACTTAGAATATATACATGTCTTAATGCACTTGGTGACGTAAAGTGCCCATGTAAACAAACGGGTATGTCACCGTGTGTTCATTAGGCGTGAACAGCAAGCTGATAGGTGATAAATGTATGTACTGCGGGTATCAATCGTTGTAATCGGATCAGTGATTGGTGTGTTTATTTAGCCTGAGAGCGTTGGCGGTTCGGCTATATATGTGTAAGCAGTAATGGGTTGACATGGAATATATATGCGCTTTGTGACACCTTGAATGATATTTCGTGATTTCAACTGTAGTGACTATAAATCTATAGTCATCAAGACCATTACATCATCGTTCACAGGGTGATCACGGTAACATGTGGTGGCTATACCAGACTGAACAGCAAAAGAAACGCAACTGGGAGACATAAAATACGAAAGGTTACTTTTATGAGATTTCATTTTTTCGAATCTTGCGTTTCTTTTGCTGTTCAGTATACATATGTACAAGGACAGTGTACAAAATTATAACTTTACTTCTTAATTCCCAGGCTTTATAAGGTGATTCGTTTATGACAGATATAACTGGCAATGCACATGTATATCCCTTATTTTGATTTTAACAGAGAAGGCTTACTCCCAAAATAGGAAGTAATAAACTCGTTCTAGAATATGATGATACGTATCAGGTTACGAATATGTAAGTCGAAGGGGTTTTTCAACAAGAGACGTAGGCCATCGCCCCATGACTCAGCTGTTCTGCAACAGCCACAATACTTTTTGTTTACGTTGACAGATGTTTTCTCAGTTGCATAAACTTCTCAATATATAGAACCAACTTTCTTATAAGACCACTGTTATCACTTGACATTAAAGAAGTATAGTTAGCTAATGTTGGATATACGTAAATATACTGGACACAATAAGTTAGGGATATTGGTATTTTTATGATCGATATTTCATGAAGATGCCAATGGACAAATAGGACATTATTCACAATTTCAAAATTGACATATATCCCTAACTATTTTTGGCAAGTATATGCTCTGTCTTCATCTATGTGTATAGGGAGTTGTGGTGTAGCCAAGTCATTAAAGTGTTCGCTTGTTACGTCACATGAATCAGTGAGATTATTTTTACGCCGCACGGCGTAGGTAATCGGGTCTGGACCAGACAATCCAATGATCAACAACATGAGCATCTATCTGCGCAAATTGGGTATGATAACATGTGTCAACCAAGTAGCCAGCCTGACCACCTGGTCCCGTTAGTCGCCTCTTACGACAAGCATAGTCGCCTTTTATGGCAATAATGGTTGCTGAAGGCCTATCCACGGGTCTGATGAAACATGAATGAGTAAAGCCTATATCGTATTGGTGGAATATTGTTAAAAGTGGGTATAGTGCTTCACTCTCTCATCCATTAATTATGCATACAGAAAAGATCTTCTGCAAACTGCGCATATTACAAGGGAGTGAGAAAAAAATGGTTTTACTGTGGTATTGCTAAAAACAGCCAAAACTCCCATCAAAAGCCAACTCAGTCCAAAATATGTCCCCCCAATGACCAAACATGTCCCTAGCAAGACATCCGCCGTGATGTTTTTTTTTTCTGTTTTTTTTTTTAATAATAACGGGTATCATGTTTGGGTTTAAGACCTCAAGGCTGAAGTGTCTCGGTGACTGTTTTTTATCGTACTTATGTTGAAACTATCGTGTATTTTACTTTTTGGATCAGATCTGGTTTGCCCTTAAGTTTACTTGTAAATTGTAAATATATACTGTGTACATCAATCTCGACGATCGGATTAATGATTAGCGTGTTTACATAGCCAGGGACCAGGGAAAGCCGGCGGTTGGGTGTTGAATTGATGTACGTTTAAAGCAGCGGCTTAACGTGGAATGCGCGTGGGCTTGTCACACCTTGAATGATGGATTAAAACAACACTCACACATTACATTATGTACTGAATTGACATGCCCGACATGGAGCAGGTTGTTTTATGAATGTTTAACCATTTTGTGTTTTAACTATTTGGAAATATATCGTTGTGTTCTGTCCCTGTTATTCGCAAATATAACAAATATTACATAGCTATCTTTCCTTTGTATTTAACTCAAAAATAAAATCGATTCATCACCAAAGCTGGAGACTTAATAACATAATAACACAAATATGAATATTGATAGACTGGATCGAAATGTTTCAAACATGAAAACGGGTTAGTTCCAAGGTTTAACGAAATTGAAACATGTTTTCCAATGGCAATCTCTGATGGCAACATATGTTTTATCCAACGGCTCCTACGGCCTCTTCCAATCTTTTGACTCTTAGATCCTTGACCTTTTTTTCCTTATGACGTTCTTGTAATCTCCTATTGTGGAATGAAAAAGAGTACATGTATATAAACTCACGTATGAAAGAAACGTCACCAAAATTATGTTTTATCTTTTATTGTACCTTTGTACTCCTTTCAATAAAAAACGAGTTGGAACAACTTACCTGGCAACTAACAAATACTACGCATTGAATTACACGAAATTTATGTGATTTGTGCAAAAAATGGTGATTTTGCACGGAATTTTGGTAAATACCTTCGTAAAAAGCTGCATTGAATCCATCCAGGTATAAAATGTGTAGAGACATGAAGAGGTCAAGCACCATTCCACGATTGGGCCTACCTTTAGAATACAACACCACAAACTTTAAAGACACGTCATAATACTATTTTACGTAATTGCAAGTGATTTTGTTCAAAAGCAACAAGGTCCTCAAGCTCAGCGAGTGCGTATAAGCTCCGCTCACTGATGTTTCATCTCTACCATCCATGTCATTACAGAAACCCAACGATGTTGGGAGTTTCCAGTGGTAGTTCCCGGCGGATGCGCAATTTTTCGCAAGCACCAGTTTTAAATATTTCTTTTTTTCTTTTTTGACTAATATGCTCATATTTCTTTGTATTAAGAGGTGCTGAGATGTTATATTTTGTGTATTTATATATTTTGTATGTTCAAATTTAGTAAGAATGACTCACATTGGTCACATTGTTTTATTATTCGCAGTTTTGGTCAATTAAAATAATCTAAATATATTCTATATTTCGGTTTCAAACGTAACTATTTGGATCAAATGAATTATAACTGTAAACGAATATACATACATATCTTTGTCATTCAGTACTTTGCACCATTGCAAGGACATATTTATTTTTCGAAGCGGTAAGAATTCATTACACTGGATACGTCAGCCATTTTCGTGCCGGTTCGGTGAGCGTATTCTATTTATTACAATTATTCCAAGGGTTAGGGTTAGGGTTAGGGTTTAGGGTTTAGGGTTAGGGTAAGGGACCTAATCCAGTATAGTAGGAAAATGCATGAGTACCCAATGTTTTCCTTTTCCATTTGTAATACTTTGTTCACAAAGAAAAACGGGAGACCAAAAACGTCAAAAGTTAAATAAACGATGAAATGGTTTAATGTCGAAATTTAGCGCTAATGGAAATCGGCCTCCAGCAACTTTCACCTCTAGATCTACATATTTTCAATAATGATTCGAAGTCTAACTCACCCTCGCGCCGTCACCAAACATGCCCATGTCTCACTCATTCCTTAGCGCGATCCACACTATCCTTACTGGGTTCCCTACAACACTTTTCTGTCACGAAAGCACAGAATGATTTTTATACAAGCACGACATTCACGCATGCACCTTGAAATCAACGTCTGACGCCTGACGTCAACAGCCGTTTTCAGTTCGAACTATATCGGCTCAATCAACACAGCATGGTAGATCTATCTTGTAGATTACGGAATAGGACGATCGTGCTAAATGATATCGGGACCACTTGGCAAACATCAGTAGAATGAAAGCATGAGGCACCAAGTCTACCCGTAACCTTCGTAATTGTCCGCAACCAATTCGACTCTTTCCGTTCATTTCCGTGACTAGCTAAAGTTGCACATTGTGCAACAATGTGGACGTAGCTCAGTCGGTTAGCTGTCGGGCTAACAATCCGAAGGTCGCGGGTTCGCGTCCGGCGGGTTCTCACAAACTGGTTGCCTGTCTCACTGACATGTGACCTACGGCTGGGAACGTCTTCACGGGAAATTGTGGTGCTGAATTCTAAAGGTGCTCCGTCGGAAAACATAAATATAATGTTTCCACCAGCGATGTTAGTTGCATGACGTAAATGCAAACCAAAACTCGGGATGCAACAGAGTAGTGTACTGTAACAGTCTGTACGAGGCAATGACAACTGACATGCATTGTGACGTAATGCAACAGTGTTCGATTACGAGGGGGCAAACTAGAATAGTACAATGACGCCACCACATTGTGACGTAATGATTAAGGTGCACATTATCGTCTGGTAAGGTACTGTTGGCGTTTCTGACCATTCACCGAAGCATCTTCGAATTGTTTAAATTTGTTGCACTGAGCAATGTCCCGGGAGCACGACCTCAGTCTGTAAACAATGGACCAGACAATCCAGTGGTTCACATTATGAGCATCGAGATACACGTGTCAGCGGAGCATGTGACAACCTTAAAATTCTCTCCCCTGATGACAAGCAGGGAGTAGGATAGCCTCGTGGTAAAAGCGTTCGCTAGTCACGCCGAACACCCAGGTTCGATTCCTAGCAAGGATGAGGATGAAGACTTTTGTGGACAGAAAACTTCTTTCTTTGCAATGGATGTGACGTTTTCGGTGTAAATTCCAACACCGTTGTCAAGCAACATCTTCAACATCTTCTTTTGCTTGATAATCTGCACCTAAACGTCGTATCGAGACGGGCGATCGCCTTCTCCACTAAGCTGTTCCGTCGGCCCTTTAGATCGCTGAGAATGCACTACATGACATAAAACAATTTTATCCATATTCCTGCTGAATGGGCAAAGGAAGCACTGATCAAAACTTCGTTACATAATACAAACTATCAAATATTTTAATGCTGAAAACTGCGGTGGTCCATAACGTATTGTTGTTGAATAAAAACAATACAATAATTCATAGACGGAAACAATTATTGCTGTCTTTCAAAACCTTTCTCTACCATTTCGAAATTTAAATAAACAATTACCGTTCACGTCAGGCTTTTACAAATACGTTGCTATGCAACTTCAGCGAAGCTATGCGTCCTTGCACTTAGAATATATACATGTCTTAATGCACTTGGTGACGTAAAGTGCCCATGTAAACAAACGGGTATGTCACCGTGTGTTCATTAGGCGTGAACAGCAAGCTGATAGGTGATAAATGTATGTACTGCGGGTATCAATCGTTGTAATCGGATCAGTGATTGGTGTGTTTATTTAGCCTGAGAGCGTTGGCGGTTCGGCTATATATGTGTAAGCAGTAATGGGTTGACATGGAATATATATGCGCTTTGTGACACCTTGAATGATATTTCGTGATTTCAACTGTAGTGACTATAAATCTATAGTCATCAAGACCATTACATCATCGTTCACAGGGTGATCACGGTAACATGTGGTGGCTATACCAGACTGAACAGCAAAAGAAACGCAACTGGGAGACATAAAATACGAAAGGTTACTTTTATGAGATTTCATTTTTTCGAATCTTGCGTTTCTTTTGCTGTTCAGTATACATATGTACAAGGACAGTGTACAAAATTATAACTTTACTTCTTAATTCCCAGGCTTTATAAGGTGATTCGTTTATGACAGATATAACTGGCAATGCACATGTATATCCCTTATTTTGATTTTAACAGAGAAGGCTTACTCCCAAAATAGGAAGTAATAAACTCGTTCTAGAATATGATGATACGTATCAGGTTACGAATATGTAAGTCGAAGGGGTTTTTCAACAAGAGACGTAGGCCATCGCCCCATGACTCAGCTGTTCTGCAACAGCCACAATACTTTTTGTTTACGTTGACAGATGTTTTCTCAGTTGCATAAACTTCTCAATATATAGAACCAACTTTCTTATAAGACCACTGTTATCACTTGACATTAAAGAAGTATAGTTAGCTAATGTTGGATATACGTAAATATACTGGACACAATAAGTTAGGGATATTGGTATTTTTATGATCGATATTTCATGAAGATGCCAATGGACAAATAGGACATTATTCACAATTTCAAAATTGACATATATCCCTAACTATTTTTGGCAAGTATATGCTCTGTCTTCATCTATGTGTATAGGGAGTTGTGGTGTAGCCAAGTCATTAAAGTGTTCGCTTGTTACGTCACATGAATCAGTGAGATTATTTTTACGCCGCACGGCGTAGGTAATCGGGTCTGGACCAGACAATCCAATGATCAACAACATGAGCATCTATCTGCGCAAATTGGGTATGATAACATGTGTCAACCAAGTAGCCAGCCTGACCACCTGGTCCCGTTAGTCGCCTCTTACGACAAGCATAGTCGCCTTTTATGGCAATAATGGTTGCTGAAGGCCTATCCACGGGTCTGATGAAACATGAATGAGTAAAGCCTATATCGTATTGGTGGAATATTGTTAAAAGTGGGTATAGTGCTTCACTCTCTCATCCATTAATTATGCATACAGAAAAGATCTTCTGCAAACTGCGCATATTACAAGGGAGTGAGAAAAAAATGGTTTTACTGTGGTATTGCTAAAAACAGCCAAAACTCCCATCAAAAGCCAACTCAGTCCAAAATATGTCCCCCCAATGACCAAACATGTCCCTAGCAAGACATCCGCCGTGATGTTTTTTTTTTCTGTTTTTTTTTTTAATAATAACGGGTATCATGTTTGGGTTTAAGACCTCAAGGCTGAAGTGTCTCGGTGACTGTTTTTTATCGTACTTATGTTGAAACTATCGTGTATTTTACTTTTTGGATCAGATCTGGTTTGCCCTTAAGTTTACTTGTAAATTGTAAATATATACTGTGTACATCAATCTCGACGATCGGATTAATGATTAGCGTGTTTACATAGCCAGGGACCAGGGAAAGCCGGCGGTTGGGTGTTGAATTGATGTACGTTTAAAGCAGCGGCTTAACGTGGAATGCGCGTGGGCTTGTCACACCTTGAATGATGGATTAAAACAACACTCACACATTACATTATGTACTGAATTGACATGCCCGACATGGAGCAGGTTGTTTTATGAATGTTTAACCATTTTGTGTTTTAACTATTTGGAAATATATCGTTGTGTTCTGTCCCTGTTATTCGCAAATATAACAAATATTACATAGCTATCTTTCCTTTGTATTTAACTCAAAAATAAAATCGATTCATCACCAAAGCTGGAGACTTAATAACATAATAACACAAATATGAATATTGATAGACTGGATCGAAATGTTTCAAACATGAAAACGGGTTAGTTCCAAGGTTTAACGAAATTGAAACATGTTTTCCAATGGCAATCTCTGATGGCAACATATGTTTTATCCAATATGAATGGGCTGCTAAAAATATCATAAAATGAGTGACTGTCTTTCTGTGTTTGTGAATCAAAATATGCATCTCTGTGGGTAAATATTGTGCAACCGCATTGTGGTAAACCGTTGCAACAGCGTGAATCCTGCCGAACAACCATATAATATATATCCTAGAAATTAATTAAGCAAACTATATTCGCACGTAATTACACATGCTTACAAGAGGGTCGTGTTATTGTTAATGGCATTAATACCTGGACATCTCAAAAATGAAAAAAATCCTTTTGAAGATTTTTGCCATAACCCTAATTTGAATGACGAAAGGATATAGCATGCATTAATACTGGGGCAACTTGGATTTGTACAAATTGTGACATAAACTTGACACCCGTGGATTCACGTTTCCCGGCTAGGTCACCAGAGTACTACTCGCACGGCCTGAAGCTTATTTGAGTAGCTGTAAAGACAATAGTATTTCCGCTCGACCCGTGAGCATGTGACAGGAAGCAGCCAATGGCAGCGCGTTCTCCTTACCGCCTTGTTGTTCGCAGCAAGTCGCCATTACTGTCGCCATATTATGCGAAGTATCTGTTAATTGACAAATTTTTCTCGATTTGTGGCTAAGTGGATGTTTTAGCAGCAATTCAGGATATACGTGGTCTTTTTCAGAACATGGAGTGACCATGAGTCACCCTAGTCCAACGGGAAACGGCTGCTCTCTGGAGGATTGTTACACAAACTTGTTTGCCTTGGTAAGATATGATTTAAATGAGTATTATCCGGTGTCGGCTATTGTTTGCGTCTAATCGCGTGCTGCGTGACCTTCCTGCTTTAATGTTTCGGTATTTGCGAATGTTGGCCAATTCTCTACCCTCCACCTTACATTTTACATGCTTCGTTTCCCAATTTAGATACTCGGTAACATATTTACAAACGGTTCGAAGCGATGTCACCTGTCCGTGCTCATAGACAACCGATTAGCAAATCTCAATCAATCAGTGTTTAAATATTGAAATATATTTACATAACGCTACCGTTTGATGATATGCTCTGTGATATGCAAAAATTGTGATGGAGGTCACTGATTTGTTCTGTTTTGTTGTCTAGACGGATCTCGGTGGCATAAAATGGCGTAAATTGACTTCAAATCCGGACAATGTATCGGTGGAGCAACTAGAAGATCCAGTGCTTGTTTCCTATGCACGCTGTATTCAAAGTGGTTTACTATGTGTTTGGAGACGAGTAGTGAAAAATTCGGAAGCTCGATCCCCGGAGCAGTTGTCAGTTGGCAAAGAATTGTGGGTATTTTGGTATGGAGACGAGCCGACTGGCATGGACAACCTTCTCTCCCCTGACCTAAAGGGTAAGTGTTTACTCCCATGATTGACAGCATGTCAAGGTGGCTGTGCATTGCATCACATGTCAAGCACCTATACTGTTGCTCATTTCGCCAGTTTCATGCATCACTACACACAAGCATAATATATAACTAAACAATCATTAAAAACAAGTCAGTAGGCACCTAATTTGCTTATACACACTCGTGTGTTATTTAGGTCATGTTGACAGATCAGTTGATTGTCTTAAGTGGTGGATTTACGTCCAACTTTTTATTGCTGATAATAACCTAAATAGGTGGAAATGTTTTAAATTAAAAGGGTAAATTGTTATCATCATTTCAAGTATTTTCTCCCAGTAGTTTACTTAATGTGGAATATTTACTGATAAGGGCATTTAAAGACCACTTTTTATTTTTTTATTGGGTACAGATTAGGATACAGGTGATTGCTGATAAAGTTACATGAAATGGTTACATTATTTTGAGGTGAACACATCTAATAATATAAGTAAGCATTATTTTACATTTTTGAAAGGGATTATTAAGAAAAATCACAGTTATATTTATTAGGTACAGATGGTTGTTCCATGAAAGTTTGCTTAGTTGGATGAGCTTGTAGTCTCTAATAAGCCTAAGATACAGTCAGTACAAAAAAATTCTGAAGATACAACAATACATGTATCCATGTACAAAAATAAAGATAAGTAAACATGCATTATTTTAGCTATTTTTTGTTAATTAGGTAATCATGTTTAATGGAATATGCAGACTTGGAGTTATGTCCCTTTTAAGGATAGTCACATTTCATCTGTGTATCGATACACATTGATGATACAAGCACACTGTAAGGATCACATGCTCCCTTTGTTTGTTGTCTAACTTAGGTTAAACCTAGTTTTTGGCAAGCAATGCTTATTGTAAGAGGCAACTAATTAGATCAGGTGGTCAGGTTCGTTGACTTGGCTGACACATACCATAGAGTCTAAGTTACATCGATCAATGCTCATGCTATTGATCACTGGATATTCTGGCCAGCCTCAGTTATTTTTCTGGCTGCAACCATATAGTTAGAAAATTGTTGAGTGTGGTGTTGAACATCAACGAAACAAGAAACACTCTAACCAGATTTGTGAAGAGCTAAGAATCAGTCTTCAGCAAACCATGCTTGTCATCAGAAGTGACTGTCATCATGTCTCAATTGTTAAGACCAGTGCTCATGATGTCAATCACTGGATTATCAGGGCCTGACTTTAGTATTTACAGACAAATGTTCCTAAAGCTGAAGTATTGCTGAGTGTGACTTTAAAACAACTACCCAATTGTTGTCTTTACTCAAATGGGGATTGTATGGTCATGATTTGTGACTTGCTTGATCATGTGTCATCCAATTGTTATAGATCAAACCAGTAAACGTTTTGAAGGGATAGGGAATGAGCGCCGTTCACTTTGCTCAGACTGCTATCCTTGACGTTAAACTAGTAATGTTTCAAACATTTCCATGACATGTTCACAATCTATCCAGTAGACATTGACATAAAGCGCTGTGTCATACCAATAGTAGGATCAAAAGTGTTTTACAGAGAACACAAATTACATTAATAAATAATTTTTTTCTGAGGTGCTATGTAAATCAGATAGTTGCATTCCTTGTACACTATCTATATTTTCGTTCTGTGTAATAAAACATTGCACAAACATTCCATGATGTTTCAACATTTACCTGAGAATGCCTGCCTCCTGATTGTAATGGCTGCTGATAGTTTTCGGCATGCTGTAATAAAAGCTTGAAACGCTGCCCAACATTTAGCATTATCTGCATTCCTGCAAACAGAGAAGGCACCTGTGCCGAACAGTTGATTGTAATGAGCAGGAGTACACATGAAAATAGAAGCATCTGATAATATTTATACAGTGCACACTACTGGCAGTCACTGCTTGGCGAATCCTCTAAATGTCACAGATGGACATAGACACATCTGTCCAAGATGAGGGAATGAGTTTAGTTTAACGCCACATTCAGCAATATTCCAGGTATGTGGCGGTGGTCTGTAACCAATAGAGTCTGCACCAGACCGTCCAGTGATCAACAACATGAGCAACCATCTAGGCAATTGGGAACCAGTGATGTGTCAGTCAAATTAGAGAGCCTGACCATCAATCTCGTTAGTTGCCTCATACGATGAGTATGCATTGGCTACAGAAGATCAGTTCTAACCCAGATCTTCGTCCAAGTTGAGTGAAAATCATAAGACTAGTCATTTTAAGGACCTAGTTCAATATGAACTGTGAAAAGTTGGATATGACCAGTGGTGATTAAGGCTGTATTGGGTCGATTGAAGGGTTGGTTATTGTGATTTGAGGGTGCTGTTCAGAGTTCTGTCCCTTAGAGATACTGGAATACTGCTGGATCCTCTGTGTCTTAGAAGGGTTCCATGCAAGCTCAAATGCTTGAGAAGTCCATTTTAAGAAAATGCCTTTTAATTTTAACATAGTGGCGACATTTTTATAAAGCTTGCAGGAATTTTAAGCAGCCACATGGTAAGTTCAAACCCTGTTTGGCATCACACTTGTGCTTGAGGGTTTCACCATGGTGGTAAATATTTACAGCCAGCTTCAATTTGCGCTTTCTTTTCACACCAAGCTGACATGCTGTGGTATTACCAAAATCTGATCAAAGCTGTGTTAACCCCTACTTGCTCACCACTTTTTAGGGGTGAGGTCCATATGAAGTCTGTATGATTGTGTGTCATATTTCAGGAGACCTGTGAAAGTTCAAGTTAGAATTGCTCTTCAGACTCCCATGTCTGTCCTAAAAGCCAGCTATCAGGATTGGGTGGTTAGACTCTCTGACTTGGTTGACACATGGTTGATCAATGCTCATGATATTGATCACTGGATTTGCCTGGTTCACACTCTATTATTTACAGGGTGTCATCATATAGCTGCAATATTGCGATGGTAACCAACCAAAATATAAATCAGTCATATTTGAATATTGGCCACATCTGTGTTTACTTGTGAGACATTTGGGAAAATGCAAGTGGATACAATATGGAACTTGACTTAATGGCTGATGTTACCTGATGTATATTTTGTCAGGCCAGTGATAATTCTGATAATTATCAGCATGCTTTGGTTGACCTTCAGCTAGTACATAAAGGCATTTTCTTTCATAGTGCATTTAATGTCTATTTGGAGTCGACTTACGTAAACAGATACTTGAGAATTTATTTTCAATGAGATATCCCAGTGCCATATACACAATTATGGTTAAAACTTCTAGGAACCATTTCTTCTATTATGTTATAATGCACCATTGGAAGCCTCTTTGTTTAGTTTCTTGCAGACTCGTGAAGATCCGAGAACATAGGTCTTCAGCAACTGATGCATGCCACAATACGTGGCTATGCTTGTCCTAAGAGGCGACTAGCTTGGTTGACACAAGTCATCAGTTCTCATTTGTGCAGATGGATGGTTATGCTGTTGATCACTGGATTATCTGGTCCAGACTCAATTATTTACAGACCGCCACCATATAGCTGGAATGTTGCTGCGTGCGGTGTGGAGCTATGGTCACTCACTCACTCACTCACTCACTCACTCGATAGTTTCTTGCAAACTTAGTGAATTTTAAATTTGGGGATTTTGAGTGGATTTAGTTCTTGTTCGACTTGGCAGTATATGACTAAATTGGTTGGTTTGATTACTGTTAAACACCACACTCAGCAATATGCCATCTATGTCAGCTGTCTGTAAATAACTGAAGCTGGACCAGACAATGCAGTGATCAACATCATGAGCATCAATCTACACAATTGTTATACAGTGATGTGTCAAGGAAGTAAGCAATAACCACAATACCCATTGGTTGCTGAAATCCAGTTCTCACCCAGATCTTCACAGTTTAAGTGTGGAATGTTGGTATTTGAGTCTGGACCATACAGTCCAATGATTGATGTTATTACCATCATGCTGCACCATTAGGATATGATGACATCTACACGAGCAAGCATGACTACCTGATTGTGTTATTTGTCTCTTATCACAAGCGTTGGGATTTCAGTTGCATTTGGGAACAGCGTTAGGTATTAAAATGTGAATTTTCATACACTAAGTGTTCTGGGTTGAATGGCAATTAATAATTGCAGTGAAAATCAATTTCATCTTTCCCATAAAATCAGTTTGGTTTGAAATATCCTTGGTTTGATACTATCAAACTTTGTTTATTATGTGGTGATGCATCTCTGAGTACTGCAATATTTTATCCACTTATGAAGATTCCATGCATTGACTGCTACAAGTATGTGCACCAAGGCGTGAGTTAGATTATTTGATAATCTCTGTAGATAACATGCTTTGTGATTAATTGTGTCGCTGTGATCAGCGTTCAGTTGAGCATCATCTGTATGCCATGTTTGCAGATCAAAGCTGATGATTTACTTAGACTGGGAGGGGAAGAGGGGGGGGGGGGAGGGATTTAGAGATGGCATCTTCATCCAGTTCCAGCTAACAGGATTATTGGACTTCGATCAAGTCCTGTGTTTGTGATGTAATGTGTCTCCTCAAAAGCAGTTACTGCTAATGGAAATGAAGCTTTGAGTTATTCTTGTATGCACTGCAAGCATTCGGTACTAATTATTCCTAAGGGGAAGACAAGGAAAATAACTCGAGGGGATTATGTAAGTTGAATTAAGCTTTGGTTATAACAGTATACAGCTTTGGAAATTTTAGAGTGAAAATTGTGAAAGGTTAGTAATAAGAGAGCCCCTAGATTGAAATGTCCACAGCAGTCCTTAAAGACAGTAGGAAACCCTTAATTCGCATACCCGTGTAATTTCGAACAGTTAATTGAGTTGTGAACATCCATTATTTCAAATACAGCATAAGTAACTATGATGTGAAACAATGATATATTGATGTATTTGTAATTGAAATTGCTGTCCCCAAAAATTGATTTTGTATCAGTAGTAAATATTGCATCCATTTTTTTTTTTCTTTTATTGATATTCTAATGAAACCTGTTCTAACTTGATATGGGGAATGTTCTGTGTGTTCTGTTTTACATTGATTATTTAGATGAAACCTATCATTTGGTGTCCGTAGCACAACTGCCTATTGTATGGGCGTGAAATACACACATGTTGCCAGTGGAACAGCTGACAATAAATAAACCCTAGGCACTTGACATGGACACATAGTTAATGTATGAAATCAAAATTACAATACCTGCAGTGCAGTGTTTGGTGAAACATGATTGACAGTTGTGCATTGCAGCTGGTGTGATTATAACACCACTTAGGCTGTTGGTTGTATGTGGGTCAAGTGACATTCATGTGGCTCTTGCTGTTGATAGACGCTGTAAACAGTGGGGTTAGGGTTGGTAATAGTAGATTCCCATCAAGAATAACATCCTACCTTATTATTTTGTAAACCTTAGTATCAGAATCTTGTTGATTTGTGACTTTAGGAACATTCAGGATAGCTTTTTCCACATATTTGTGATGAGCTGCACATGTCCAACTATAATACATTTTGTAATTATTGAGGCATTTTGAAAGAGAAATTGATTTATTAGAGTTCAGTTTTTGTCACAGAATGTGTCATTTGAATACACCATATTTTATATTTCTGTCAATAATAGAATTTTGTTGAATATGTGTTGATTATTCAGTTCATTGAATTTGTGTGAAATTGCAACATAAATATGGAAGGCTATGGTAGAGTAATATATTTACATGATTATTGTTTTGAATTAATGAAGATATGGAATATATCTACCACAACTTTTGTGATAAATGATGGTTCAGGGTGGCACACATCTAAAGCATAACAATTCACAGTGCAGAGAACATGTAAGTGGGTTTTTTTAAACTTTTAGAGATGTAAATGTCCTTGAGCTTACCTTTTGAACATTCTGGTGCTCAGTAGAAACGTCAATGTCATAGACATCTTATGAGTCAAAGCTGTCTGTGGTAGTTGTCATGGAAATTTTTGTAGCTGATTTGTATAAAATCATAATGTACTGCAACATGTGCAGTGTGTTGCTAGAACAGTGCGGGTTAAATCAATAGATATGTCAGCTGGCATCCGGTCATACAAAGAAATGCAAGATGTCAGTTAAACCATAGCGTAAATGCGTTGATATGTAATGCAGTTACTTTGACCAAGCTGTGGTGCAAGCATCAACACGATTGAGCGTCATCCTAGTGCCCAAACACTTAAGGAAATCAATGCACATATTGTGGAATGAAGACTTGAGGCTTTTCATTTGTCGTCCTAGATGCCACTGGTTTATTGATTTTTTTTATGCTGAGCCAAGAACATTATCAAGGCATTAATAAACATAGCTGTTACAGCCGAGCTAGGAATCAGCACTTGTCACATAGTCCTCTGATACTTCGTCTTTCATCGGCAGGCGATTTTGTTTACCCATGATCTTGCCTCTAAGTTCAGGTGTGTAGTTGGTAGTGCTCAGGGAAATTTGGTCAGGCTCAGGGGAAAAAAAAAAAAGAATGGTGGTCTCATTGCAGCCAGCCTACAGCCTAGTATGAATAAATATAGTCAATTAGACTTGCCTAGTGTTACGCGGGTCACTGTCATCGACCAGTGGTGAGAATGTATTGGCCCTCAGTATTGGTACTAGCTGTGTGTTAGGCTGGGGAAATAATGTCTTGATTATATCGGGTCCACCGAAGGGATGAGAAGGATATTACTAATAGAGTTGCAGTGTTTGGTTATTGCGTGTATTTCTTTACATGAACTGGTTAGTGAATGTTCTATGTGTTTTTTAATTAAGAAATTTGTTTTTAGTGTATACTTTCTTTTTCAAATATGTTAGTTGTTTTTCATGGGGAAATTTATCAGCCATTCTAGCCTGTATTAAAAAGTTTCGGTGATTTATTAAATGTATTTTATATGAGTTTCTCTTCGGAACTATATGGTCAGTGATCTTGAGTAATGTGTGGTGTTATCAGATTGCAGTCAGTTTGAAAGATTAATTACATAAGATGAATTGAAAGTCATAGCATGTAGAGCTAATGCTTTTACCACAACACTACAGCGATAGCAATTAGCAAGCCATCTTAAGAGGGAGATTTCTCTGTTGAAGAAACTCAGGAAGCAGCTTAGCAGCAGACCCAACACCAGTGTTATTGGATTGTTTTGATTCTTATGTTGAGTTTTTCTCCTATGTTCACTGATCAATTGTTCAGAGAGACGGATGGAGCGACAGATGGATGGTAGCAATGATTTCAGAATTCCGATTGCCTTGGGGCAGTTCACTGATCACTTTCCTGAGTCAGACTAGCTGACTGATGAAGGTGGTGTGTATTTCACAAGGTAATTGAGAAATGTCTGCACTCTTGACTGCAGCCCCTCGCCTGGTTAGAATTCCTGTTGATTTCATCCAGCCTTCATGCTGCCTTGTGTGACCTAGATTACACCCTCATATTGGCTGGTAGGGTAATTCCGAGGTAGCGTGATTGATAAGGCCTTGTTGAACAGGTCCACACGATAGCTGTATTTTCTCTGCTGACATGTTCTTTTGCAGTGCCCTTGGCTCGTGTAACAAAACGCAAGTGTCATGGTGGCCTGTTGATGGGTGATGATTGGTGAAATGTATGATGTTTCTGTTAGCAGTAAGAGCGTGGAAGATCAGGGGAATGTTTATGGTGTTCTGGTTTTCTCTGCAGAAGTGTTGTGCATTTGATGGCGATAGTTCATGTGGAATGGGTCATGTTTTGGAAGCTACTTGAATCTGGAATGAATTATGAAAAATTGTTTATGCTGTTATGAAAGATTTTTTAATATTTTGGAAAATGGTATCTAATTTGTTGAACTTTAACAGCTGTCAAAAATGTGCCTGGAACTTAAGACTTCTGTTTCATATTTTCCAAATTAATGTTTTGTGTTTTTATGCTATTTTATCTCTGAACTGTGTTTAACTGACTGATTCCAGTAGGCTGTTTCTGTCATACCCAGTAACAAGTATTTCCAAAAGAGTTCATGTAAGTGTGTGACCTGTGAAGGTCCGGGTAGAATAGGCTGGCAGCAACCCATGCTTGGCTGACACCTGTCATTGCTTCCCAGTTGTGTAGTTCTTTGCTCATGTTGTTGATCACTGGATTTTCTGGTCTAGATTTGATTATTTACAGACGGACACAATTTAGCTGGATTATAACTGAGTGTGGCGTAAAACTAAACTCGCTCACTCATGTAAGTGTGTAATTCCATATTTTTATGTGTACATACCATGCACACTTTTTTCTAAAAACATGTCTATTGAAGGTGGTGTACACATTATACAACATAAGGAATTTTGACAGAATTGCACCACAAACTTCAGTCATTGTAATCTATAAATACCATGTCTACAAGTCTAAAATTTAATGTGCTATTTAATCATTCAATATCACTGGTTATGAAAAGTATTCATTGTATATCAGGGCTTATTTCTACTTAACTGTTAAATTTAAGGGGTTTTGTGAAGTTTGAAGTTACATTTGATATTTGCTGAAATTACATCTGTCAAGTCTTGATAACTCTTGTTTAAAAATGAAGAGAGTCTGTGTCAATTTTTTATTTTCTTAACATAGATTATCATCTCTAAACTATTTGTATTTCTGTGACTAAATGCGCACTAAATATTATAAATATGATTCTCCAAAATAAAAGTAAGAACATTTATAATTTAACCCCAAGCAAAACACAAGTACGTTTTAGAAACATGTCATAACTAGGTAGTATGATGAACATTTCTTCCCTATGTCTACACATGATCCGCTCATCTTTGAACATTTCCTCTACTATCAACATGCTTGTTTCATCAGACACCTGAATATTACCTCCGAGCACTGCTGCCTCCTGTACACAGGAAATGGCGCTGCACCTTGTACTCTCCCCCACTTCCCCCTCACCTGTCTGTCTGCTTGCAGGAATGTTTCTCCTCTGTTGATGAGTTGGCCACCTATAGACAATACACCAACACTCTCCTTGTGGGGTGCAATAGAGAGAAGAACTTGTTTATTGTATTCTCATCCAACATATATTACACATATACAATTTTGCCTTGACGAAATGCATTGGCCATCATAAAATGTTATGAGAGAATTGTAAAACGCACTTATCACACTAAATATGAAACAGTAGCATTTTTGTTTGAATCACTAACATACTTTTTATCCAGTTGGTATAAAAATATTGTTCTGCAGTAACACTTTGTCTTTTATTGAGGATGGTTGAGTACGGTTGAGTACTTAACACTATTGGTAATCTACCAACAAGATTGCAAATTTGAATTCGATTGTTGTGAGTCATTCTGCCACTGGTTTATTTTTGGAGTGATAGTTGGGGTGGCATAAAATGTTTTACTAATCCTCAAGAAAAAGAGGTTTGTCGTTTATTTATTTTTACTTTTTTACCTGCCTGTTATCACTATCACCATTTCGTTGTTGCAACATGGTATTTGATTATGTTAATTAACAGAGCATGCTTGTACATATCATTGTTGGCATGGTATTTGAATATCTTTATAAACAAAGTTTGCTGATTCTTTAATTGTAGGGACATGTTAATAAGCAAGGTATTCATGAACATTCCAGTGTTGGAGCTTGGTCTTTGAATATGTTAATAAACAAGGATACCTGTACATTTCAGAGTTGGAGCATGGGTCTTGGGACAAGGAGAAGGACAAGGACAGTAGGCTGACATATGAGTGCAGGACGCTGTTGTTCAAAGCTTTACACAACCTGATTGAAAGGTGAGACACACCATACATGTGTTTGATCAAACTTTCCAGTGTTTTAATTTGGATCCAGGGTGATCTAGAAACTGCATGTTTTCTTTTGATTGGTTAATGTCATAGACAAAGTTTTTTGTAGTGAAAGATAAGTTACTGGAAGATTGATCTGTGCATTGTCACCTGTAGCTGGCTCAGAACAGACTGGAAAATTGTCCTTTTGAAATAGTTTCGCATCATGTAATATTTGTTTAAGAGGTGGCCTGATATCATTGATGTATCAGTATTTGGCTTGACAATATTTTATGTGACTCAAGGTAGAAATATTTAGTTTTCATGGACAGTTGTGCAGTTGAATTTAACTTTCAGTGGATATAGCCCCAGTTTTCTGCGTGTTATTGAATAATAATGTTGATATGTATTTCTTATTTACTTAAGGTACAATTCATTGTAGGTGGATTTTTCCTGATTGCATTTACTTTTTCAGCAAGGATTTAAGGTTTCTCATAGTTTTTGAAGTTTTTATGCATATTTCAGAATTATTTTCTTCTGAGTGTCCGAGTATTTGCATCCAGAAAGAAACACGTTTCATATTTTCAAAAATTCTTTATAATGTGGTTTACATCGAGCTTTAGCCAATTTACTGTCACAGTGCTCAAATGTACAAGGATTCTTAAAGTGTTATGTAACATTAGGAGCTTGGGTAGCCTAATTTTTAAAGCATTTGCTACTTACGCTGAAGACCTGTGTTTGATTCCCCACATGGTGACCCCATCAATGAATGTGCTGGAATATTGTTCAAAGCATTGTAAGGCAATCCTCACTCGCTCATGTGTATAATGTTCTAATCTTAGAGGCCTCCTTATCTTGACATTGTGATCTTAACAACGTAAGTTAAAATGTAACAAAAGCTGCTAGTGTGACACCAGTAAAATTCAGGACAAACTTGTAGCATTTCTTTGTGGATGATTGCTTTTAGTTACATGGGAATTCTGTACCATAGAACTTGTACAGACACATTGAAACTATTTTCGAAACTCTGCAAGAACCTCTTCACTTTCAAGTTTTTGTAGTTCAGTAGACTTTGATAGCTTTGTGTCTACCACAGTTTTTGATTGACATTTAGAAGTTGTTGATAAGGAAGATGTGACTGCTTCTGGATGATAACTTATTTGTGATAGTTGTCATGTAAGTAGTCTCATGTCTTCACTATATATCAAGCCTTTAATCACTAGCCTGAAGCCCCAGTCTGCTAACATTTCTTTTAAGCCTGTTATGAAGCCCCAAGTGTTGAAAGAAAGAAGAATTGAATATGAATCCTTTGAATTACAAATATGATCTATTTTGATTCGAGACTGCTATGTCAGTTGTTTTTTCTGTTTGCGGTTAATATTTTTTTCTGGTTTTGTTAAACTGAAAGAATTGGGAAGCCGTGTCAAGCTGTTTCATGAAGTTGTCCTCTGTGCGTGTTGTTGAATACTGATTAATTACTGTGCACTTGGTACTTGCATTGTACTCAGTAAGTGTATTACCAGCCTTGTTTGTAACAGTTCATTAGATTGGTAGTGGGGTGGAAATCAGTTGCTTTGGTCTTTGTTTCTTTGGAACAGATGTGTTATTTACAGTGAACTTTTTTGCAAAATCTTTGCATGCAGGTGAAGTGGTAGTAAAGATATTGTTTTGTTCTTTACAATTTTATCGTAACAATTGGTTAAGATATTGCAGATGATTGCAGTGTTTAAAAAACTGGTTTGACCACCAAACCTTGTGATTGCTGGAATATTGCTGAGGACGACAGGTGTGGTGGGGTAGCCTAGTGATGAAAGCGTTTGCTCGTCACACTGAAGACTGGGGTTCAGTTCCCCAATGGGTACAGTGTATGAGGTCCATTGCTGGTGCCACTTGCTGTGGTATTGCTGTAATGTTGCTAAAAGCAGCTGAAAAAGTCACTCACTTTGAAGACATTTGCCTGGTCATTGATATGTGTTGTATTGTGGAAATTAATAGTTAATCTGGTTTCGTTGGCCTTTCTGTACTGAACACACAGGTTTGATGTGCTAGTGCGAGCAAAAATAGTATGAATGTTTCAGCAGTAAAATTTGTTGGGTGAGATGTACATAACTAACGTATTCAGTCGTTATTTATTTCTTAATTAATCAGACTAGTTGCCACTTATCCGTCTAATTTTGTTTGGTTCCTGAGACAATATGTATGAATGTTCAGTATTCTTTGTGACATAGATTTATAAATATGATGTAATATGGAACAAATACTAATAGAATGGGCAGATTCAGATCGTGGGTTAAAAAGGGAAGGAAACAGTGATGGACAAAGGAAGCATCATCCTTGATGTGTGCAGAACAGTACTGTCTAAATATAGAAACAACAACAAAATTCCCATGTCTTCTATCCTCTGTATGATGTAGCCAAGTGGTTTAAGCGTTCACTCCTCACAATGAGTCTCCACTAGTAGTGTTTTGATTTATTGAAAGAATAGAAAATTGGTCACAATGCCACAGCAATTGGTCATATTTTCTCATGATTGAACACAAATAATGTTGGAACTACTGTCATTGAAACATTTGACAATGGAGCATATCCTCATTGAAATGAATAAGGGAATGCACAAAGGTACAAGTGTTTCTTCAACATGGTGTTAATTGCACTGTAGGTGAAATTTTGGAAATAAATAAAGGAACACTTGTACTTATTCATTTCCATGAGTATATCTTGAAAGGTTTTCGGCACCTTAAAACATGTTTGATTCTTAGAAGACTCACTTGAATTACTGACTCTCTAACTTGAATTACTGACTCTGTATGTCTTCGAAATCCAGGAGGTTTGTGTGCATGACATATTAGTCATCACTTCAAAGTAGTAAGTTGCATCATTTTACATGTGAAATTTGCAAATGCAACTTGTTCAGTTTTTAAAGAAAACATAAATTCCATATAATTTATGGCATGTGGCTCTAAAATGTAATAGGGATATATGCACATTGTTTTGAGTAAGTTTAGTTTTACCCTGCTTTTAGCAAAATTTCAGCAATATCATGGCAGGGGACACCAGCAATTGGCATCACACAGTTTACTCATATGTTGAATGGAAGCCTGGTCTTCAGCATAATAACAAATGCCTTAACCAGCAATTTTGCATCACGCAATTCACCCATGGGGGAAATTGAACCTGAGTCGACCGTGTGACAAAGGTATGATTTAACCAGTAGACTATCTTGTTACCCCACACTGTCTTGAGGAACCCACTGTTTTCATGACATCAAGACATGAATATTCCAATTTTTCTAAATAGATTCCGCCATTACATATTAATTTATGTAGCTAAGTCAATCCCTAGTTGGACAAATAATTTTTGGGTCTTGTGAGTATAAATTTATTTTATCACAGGAACATACTCTAGGAGGGGAGAATGTGGCAATTCATTCACCATGTATTAAACGGTTTCCAGTATTCTCCATCAAAAGCATCTCTAAGTAATAATTCTTGTATTTGTTGACGATGGTGCAGTAATTTAGATGAAGCAATGATTTTTCTGACCCCTGAGCCTTCTAACAAACGCTTCTAATTGATTGAGCATTTCATGGCCATAAGCAGCACAAATGCTGTACACTTATTTGTAGACTACTCAATAAGAGCGATGGCTGTGAAGTAGCCAGCGTTCAACACCACATAACTGTCATTGTTGACAGTGTTTGCCTTCTGGAGTCCCCACAGCCAGTAGGCCAGACTCGATAACAGCTTAGCAGGACCGTTTCCTTGACTTGCTCACATAGGCTGGTGACGTTTCACCTGCCCAGCTCCGCCCTCCACTTGTCATGTAGTGTACACATAGTGCTCAGAGACAGACGCTTGGTTGTTAGTGAGGAATTTTGGGTAGATGATGCTTTCAAAGCCACCATTTGTCTGAGCATCGGTTCTGTCGACATTCATATGTTGTCACTTGCCCTGAGAGTATGCATTGATTTTGATTCCAGATTTTGAGAGGTTCTTGGTATGAAGCATTAATTTCTGATAAGTTTTAACTACCATTACTCCTCATGACTGAAAAGGTAAACACTGTGTACATATTTTAGCAGGGTTTTTATAGGTTGATATTCTGCTGAAAAACGTGACTAAACATGCAAAAAGTATGCAAGATTTGTGGATAAGATTGTTATGTCTGTGTGATGGTTTTACAGCATCACTTTAATTTCAAGGAGTACTTGACCACAAAGATATGAATATATCAATGACAAGCAAATAAATCAATTTCCCAGAATGTTTTCTCTTTGTTGGAAGCATCAGTTTTATTTCTTCATTATGTCAGGCCCAGTAATTATTGTTAGATCTGATGTTATTTTATTTCACTCTTTCAAAACAACTTCATCATTGAGATGACATTCAATTTCTGCAATGAGCTCAACCTTTTTGACCAGATTTATGAGATATTTTAACACAGTAACATTTATGGAAGTGTTTTATTAGGGAGTAGTAGACTAGTATCAGTTTCATCATTTTCATATATTTGCTGGTAATGTAGGAATGTAGGAATGAATGTTATTGTCCTTTCTGACAGCTTCCATGGCTTGTTGGGTGATTCACCGGTAGGTTGACAGTGTTAACTGCTGAATGTCATGTCCCTTTGGCAACAGTTGACAGCATGTAATCCCCAGGGGAGCTTGGGGCTAGTTTAGTTGTGGTCAGTAATTATGTCTCATCATTCAACCAACACAAGGAGCTCAAAATCTTGCCTACAAGATGTTTTACAAATAATTTTTAAAAGTTGTTTGAATGTGTTTATTATTTTATTTTTGTAATTAACAATGTCAAGAATACAGCTCTGTTCTTAAGTTTTTAACTTGCAATACAAGAGCATTGCTGTTTCCCTACGACAAATATAATTCTTTGATGAAATTTCAAAACTGTATTTTTACATGTCTTGACAGCCTTGAATTTTATGGGGCTGGGGGTTTTTTTTTGTTTTTTTTGCGGGGGGGGGGGGGGGGGGGGTTCCATCCCAAATTTATTTTTGTCAATTTTTCTTGCATTTCCTAATTGATTGGCATGTGAAGCCTCCTTTGTGATATAAACATATGTCATTTAAAATCCTTTACAAGGCACTGAATGAATGAAAATTAAATATGACATGAATTAATGAGGAAAAGCATCATGGAGAGGTTGGTGCTTAGTGATATAACAAGATTTTTAGACCAGTTTCCTTTGAAAATAGCTTTATGTCAGAACTTCTGCTACTTTGTGATGATAAAACTTCAATGATATTGTTGATTTTTTTTTTAGTTCAGAAACAGTTTGTCATATTTTTTTAGTTAAGCTCCAAGAAGAGCACACTGTTTTTATAGGAATGCTAGTATGAAAATGGGTACGACACATTGCATGACTGATAATGTCTTTGTGCCCTAGTGGTGTTGCTTGATGCTTGTGCTATCAGTCACTAGTCTCAGTGTCTCCTCTGTTATTAGGATATTACTTGAATTCCACTAGAATATGGAATTTCTTTGCTGCTGCAAATAACAACTTTCATGCATGTCATATGCTCTTGTTACCCAGCAAGTAAGCTCCAGTTGAAATTTGTGATGTGAATATTTTAGAAATTTGAAATATTTTTATCAAATGATTGTTGGATTTGAATTCTACATTAATGTTTTCATTGCAGATGTTTGCTGTCAAAGAACTTTGTGAGACTAGGGAAATGGTTTGTCCAACCCTACGACCAGGGGAGCGCTTTAGACCGAAGGTAAGCTCCAACACTATTGTAATGAGCTGAGAAAATGGTGTTTTTCCACTTCGGTGAAACACTTCTTTTCACAATCAACGGCAAAGTGGAAAGGGTTCTGGGAAATACTTCTTGTCTTCAGTGGCACTATTTGATAATGTTTTGTTCCTTTGTATGAGTAGCCTCAGTAACAGAAACTAGATACAATTCAAATGCCATTGCTAAGTGGATGGGAACTTAAATACAGGATTGATCCCCCAAATCCTATGCATGATCAAAGAGGTTCAAATGGGAGAGAGAGGACACAGTGTTAAGCACTAGCCTCATTTCTGAGTTTAGGCAATATCTGTTGGGATCGATTGTTATTCTTTTGTGTGAAGATATGAAATCATTCAAATGATCAGTTTCCTCTTTTATGACAAGCTGTGGTCAGAATTGTTGTCAGTTAATATTTTCATACAGCAATGGTCAGAGTATTCATTTTGAATTACTTTCCTGATGCTGACCTGTGAAGGTCTGGGGTAGAAGTCTTCAGCAACCCATTCTTCCCTTAAACGGCAAGTGTGCTTGTCATAAGAGGCAACTAATAGGATCCAGTGGTCAGGCTTGCTGACTTCATTGACATGACATTGGTTCCCAGTTGTGCAGATTGATGCTCGTGCTGTTGATCACTGGATTGTCTGGTCCAGACTTGATTATTTACAGACTACCGCCATATAGCTGGAATATTGCTGAGTGCGGAGTAAAACTCAACTCTGTCACACACTATCCTGCTGTCACTGATCAATACTCAGAATATCAACCACTGGTTTGTAACAGTTGAGCTTGATTCATTTACGATAAACACCAACACTGCGAAAGGTCATTAATTATAATGTTTTGAACAAAGAGTATAATTGTCTTGAAATGAGAATTATGTGAAATACATAAATATATAACCCAACAGAAGCTATTGCCGAACAGGTTTATTATAACTCCGCTATGAAGTAATGGGTATATAGTGTTCATTCTGTCCATCATTCTGTCAGTCCAGAAACTTTGTCCGGAGCATATCTTGTAAAGTTTACATGCTAGGTGCACCATACTAAACACACATGTTAATCATTACCCATAGATGTGCCTTTTGCTATTTTGAATTTTTTTTTTTTAATTTTATTTTTTGCAGTTTCCATGGAGACACTGTGTCTACATGGGTTGTTTTGTTCATGTCACAAGTATAAATATGGTTCTGATTGATTTTGAATAGTTAATTTCTTCATTTCATATATGCAATTAAAGGTGAAAATGGCAAAACTATTAAACTGTATATAAAGTTTAGTAGAATCAAGGAGAAAGTCTTGTGAGCTGGTGATCCTTGTCACATTATATATCCTAAAGTGGGAAGAGAGGGTATGTGAGCTGTGTTGACTTCTTCACTTGTTCATTATGTGTGTAAAATAAGGCAGTCTTCTATCAGTTATGATCCTATGTTCACTTAAAGTGGTATTTGAATTTTAAATTTGTTCATTTATTACTGGACTTTTACTTTGTGTGAGTTCTTCAGAGACTGTGAACCTTCATGATCACAGTGATCATTTGGCTAGCAGTAATGTCTGCTTTATCCTTGAGTTGCAGGTTCAGATATTCAAGTGATCAGTCCGAGACGTAACGTGTACGCGAGACGGCCTATCGTCTCTTGTCCGCGAGACGGTGCGCTCCGCGGTACTAACTGAAGCGCTTCCCCCTAATTAATTCAATCACCGTGGAACCACCTCGATTGGGTGCGAACACGATGCAGGGTAATTAAAGCGTCCCGTAAAATCCCCAAGGGTGGTGGGGTACTTGACAGTCGTGAATGAAAAGGTTTTCCGATCTCGGATGCCACGCTTTCGTCATTTGCACTGAACAGATTACAACCTGCAGAATACAAGTTGTTTGTCCGACAAAATATTTACAATCATCCTAGGTTGATGCATACTTGGCCTCTGTATTTTCGATTTTTTCGGCACGTGAAAACATCGGGAAAGCAGAATACCACGCCCAGGGTCGGCTGTTTACATATGCCAATTACACAAAAATCAATTCATCGCTCATGAAAAGGTGATTTATTTCATTTGAATGTATTACTGGTGGAAATGTCAACGTATTCATCTTGCAGAATGTTACAGAATATTTTGAAACTAATACGACCCCTACCGGATCTTGCATGAATCAAAACTTTGCCAATTTCGTCAAAAGTAATCCTGCGAAAACTGTTAAATCATTTGCATATTTTTCGGAAGTGACGTACGTCCATTGTGTAACTCCACACAGCACACTGAAAAAAGGGACTCGCGGAGCCAGCCAAAGCTGACATCTCGTACTGATCAAAATTAGTGTTATACTAAAATACCTGCTTCGATATTTCATTACAGCTCATGGTGTTGACATGTGGATATCGTATCTTCCAGAGTACATATCAGTTTATGCCCGCATTAGCCGTGCATGCTGTTTTACAGAACATACAGTCCCTGTAAACGTGCGCGACTGTTTCAGCCAATCAAATGAAGCGTGAACCCCTCGTATGTGAGGTGTTATCCGAAGGAAGTGAGCATGCAGTTTCAACGGGATACACACTATTTTGCAAACACATCTGAAAAAAAAATGTTATTGATGTATGAAAATTAGGCTATGATGCATATCTCTCTGAATATCCAAATAGATGTGCATTGTGTAAAATGACAGAAGTTGGGAAGAAAACAAACTAATTAGACGGTAATTGTTATAAGGTTTCTGGTGAGCCGCTCAAGCGGCTCACTGATCTCGTGTTTGCTTTTTTGCAAGGTGAGGATGGTGTTCCTCTGCACGGTCCAGCTTGCGAATGATGACTTGTTGATCATGAAAATGCATATAAGAAACTTGAACCTAATTTATGCCTTCGGAAATTGACATGATTTGATAAAGGCATTTAAAAATAGAAATCACACTTTGTGACATAATTTCGAAATGAAAAAAGTACGAAAATACAAATTTAAATAAGGAAACTTAACGCCCCCTGCAGGTTGTAATATCTTTCGCCCCCTCTTTCGATCAAACTCCATATGACCTGGCGGATACATTACGCATTCGGTAAGCTCATGTTAACTCTACAAATCATCATTTTCTGAAGAATTGTGCATCATGTCGGCGATTTGCTTAACATCCCTCATCCTGGAAGACATCATTCCTCCATCCCCTTCAGTGTGCACAGTATATTCAGGTAAGAATGTGTTGTTTCACTTACCCTGTACACATACAGGCAACTTCAATTAGATCGAATACATACGTATTTGCATACATACCTTTTCTACAACAAAACTAACAACACACATTACCAGATCTACTTCAGGTAAAAACTGGGACTTTCTTGTTTACACATATTCTATGTATATGCTTGAAACAGAAAAGGTTTTCGTTCCTGGAAGACAGCATGGCCAGTGGAAGACAACCAGCCCCGTGTATAATCCTGCATGCTGCGCTGGACTGGGAACGGCCAAATGCCCGTTTCCGCCAGGAGTCAGCAGAATGAGGGAACACTCACATTCCAGGGAACATTGCATTATTTGTTATAAGAACGAAAATGTATGAAGCTTTCACTGAATGTTTTAGATGTATGTAGTACAGCTATGGTTATGAAACACAGGTACATATTTCAAATACATCTTTTTGGCCGAATGCAACACAATTAACTTTCATTTGGATTACGCAATTTATTGTATCACACACGTGGCACTGGAGTGAAGACTGGGCCGAACGCGGCCAGGCATAGTTAATGACTGTAGTTGGGTGTCACTGAATATACAGGTGGAGACAGGCAACAGGTGTGATGCAGTACAGCACGTTACTTCAGGGTGTGTACATCTAATGAGTTTGCAGACAATTTACACGGCTATCTGGTGGACACGGGGGGGGGGGGGGGGGGGGGATTGTGTAATTTCCTGTTTACGGTGCCTTTGTCGTTCGAGGTATATTTTATGATAGCTTGAAAACACATAATTAAATGCTAATTACAAGTATTCCGTTTCCTGTTTGTGTTTGTTAATCTGTGAAAGGCCTTAGAAATGTTTATTTTGTGGTGACAAATATTCAAGTCGCATGGAGGTGGGCAAAATAGCGTTTTCTTACTTCATTCCGATTGAACTGATCACGTGATAACGATCTCGCACGTGATAATGAGATGACATATTTCTGAGGAAGAAAGGAGTAAAATTGTTCCAGATGATTACAAACTCAAACGCAAAATATTGTCCATAGCATTACTGATCGACGACTTATAAACAGATTTTCATTGCCTAATGTTATAATGTTTTTCAAAGTGTTATGTTTTGATATGAAGGCGTTATTCTTGTACTGATTATCTTCGAAGAGTACTTGAAAGTGCTGTGTGTCGTTGTCAACACTATCATCGGCTTTCCTCTCTTTTACTTTGGTAGATGGTTTAAATAGTATTCACAGATAAAAACAATACATTCAAAGCCAACACAGAAATATATATTCTATGTATATGCGTGAAATAGGAAGGGTTTTCCTTCCTGGACGACAGCATGGACAGGGGAAGACAACCAGACCCAGCTACAGTCCAGCATGTTGGTTTGGACAGCCTTTTCAGCCATCATCTGCAGAATGAAGAAATATGTGTATACCAGGGAGTTTTGCATTGTCATAATTACATAACCTTTCACTGAATGTTTTATATGTATTTAGTATAACTATGGAAATAGTTATATATTCTCGGACACAGGTGCATGTTCAAAATTCTTCAGTACGGCGAATTGTATTTGTCCCCAGACAGAATGAAACACAAATAAATTTCACACAGATTATGCAATATCACACACGACACTGTTTTCCAGCAATGATTAAGCCGGAATGAAGAGGATGCATTCAGGCATAGTTTATGACTGCAGTTGATTAGCCCTGAATATACAGGTAGGAGACTGGATACCCATTTATTGGGTTTGGAGACAGCATATTTGCAGACAGTTGACACGGCTGTCTTGTGGACACGGCCAGCCAATGTGCAGTTTCCTGCTTACGATGCCTTTATCGTCCGTGGTAAACTTAAAAACGCACAATTAAATGCTAACTATTTTGTTTGGTGTTGTTAAGCTGGTAAAAGACAGAATCATGTTAATTCAGTTGTGACATAAATTCAGTTGATATGTAGGTGAGCAAAATCTGCTCAGGGAAGAGCCATCTTCCGTGTGTAGCAGGGATGGCTCGACTGATTTTATTGCTGTAGTTGACTAATAATACAGCTTTGAAACAATGTCAGTCTAAGTAAACTCAGTCTCAATGTTATTCCTTAAACTCCACCACTGAGTTTAACAAACCCTAGCAGAAGGTCGCATCTGGCAACCTTTGAGCGACCTATGACCGTCCAATCAATAGCGAGACGGTTATATAGATTTAACCAATCAGACAACGGCTACTACTTAGGGGCACAGCTCTCTCCACAAACAACAATCCGCAGAAAATACAGATATTTGACCTGCGATATATACGCTTTGGGGTTTCTGTTGACATGGTTACCATTGGCTAATATTTCTGCAAGATGAGATCCCTTGAATATTGCCAAAACACTGTTTTCGGAGACAGTTTACTCTGTTGTCATGGTTGTAATGTGCGCCGTGTGAATCACCCAGAAGCGATCATACGCTAAATAACATTCGGAATCGTTCGGGTACGAACCTTTTCGAGTACGAACCTTTTCGAGATAAAAAGTTCAAAAGGTGTGTGCGAATGTCCACTTTCGCGATTTGGAACGCTGTGTTCTGATTGGTCAGTCCCAAAGGTTACCTGACGCGACCTCCCATAAGGTTTTGTTAGACTTTTGTTAGTGGAGCGTAAGGAAAAGTACTGAGGCTAGGTTTACTTAGACTGGAAACAATATATATGAATACATAAATCTCCGTCTAAATAACTTTTTTTTATCACATTCACGTCATCTGTTTAGAAGTGGAGAAATCGCATTTCTATAATATTACGTGTTGATGACAATGACATAAAACTTAAGTGAGTGGTAATTCCTGCATGCAGTGTGTTCAAGAATACATTTTGCTTAAACTATTAAAGATCATGCAGTCCTCCGAAGTTACTTACCACTTGATGCAAGTGAACATATTGAGCACCGGGTCTGCTCCCGTGGCAAAAGGCGTCTCTCGTAGTCGGAACGATCTAGTGAGTAAGGTTTGAGTGTCTGACGAGCAGTGGGAGGAAAGTAGATGTGTTTCAACGCGATGCCACACCTATGTGCGTTCGTGTACTTGAACAAGTACTTGTATGGTGTAAATCTGCATTGAATATGCTTTCAGAACATGTTAAGTTAATGTTTCTATGAAACTGGCACATATGTGAAAATCGTCGTCAAAACCGACTACTTTTGCCTCTCGAACGTCTGTTGATGTTGTGAGGGCGGTGTGTGTGTCTGTGGCCAGTAGCAGGAAAGTAGATGTGTTTGATCGCGATTGTACACCTATGTGCATTCGTGTACACGAACAAGTACTTATACGAGGTAAATATGCATGGAACAAGCTTTCAGAAATTATAAAGATCATGTTTGTGTGAAATGTGCACATAGGTGAAAACTGCCGTCAAAAACTGACTACTTGTGTTCGTGCTTCTGGGTAGCGTCTCTCGTACGCGTAACGAAATTGTTAGGACGCTGTGTGTGTCTGTGACGAGCGGTGGGTGGAAAGTAGATGTGTATGATCGCGATTGTACACCTATGTGCATTCGTGTACACGAACAAGTACTTATACGAGATAAATATGCATGGAATAAGCTTTCAGAAAATATAAAAATCATGTTTGTGTGAAATGTGCACATAGGTGAAAATTGTCGTCAAAGGCTGACTACTTTTGTTCGTGCTTTTTGGAAGCGTCTCACGTACGCGTAACGATATTGTGAGGACGCTGTGTGTGTCTGTGACGAGCGGTGGGTGGAAAGTAGATGTGTTTGATCGCGATTGTACACCTATGTGCATTCGTGTACACGAACAAGTACTTATACGAGATAAATCTGCATGGAATAAGCTTTCAGAAAATATAAAAATCATGTTTGTGTGAAATGTGCACATAGGTGAAAATTGCCGTCATAGGCTAACTACTTTTGTTCGTGCTTCTGGGAAGCGTCTCTCGTACGCGTAACGAAATTGTGAGGACGCTGTGTGTGTCTGTGACGAGCGATGGGTGGAAAGTAGATGTGTTTGATCGCGATTGTACACCTATGTGCATTCGTGTACACGAACAAGTACTTATACGAGATAAATCTGCATGGAATAAGCTTTCAGAAAATATAAAAATCATGTTTTATGTGAAATGTGCACATAGGTGAAAATTGCCGTCATAGGCTGACTACTTTTGTTCGTGCTTCTGGGAAGCGTCTCTCGTACGCGTAACGAAATTGTGAGGACGCTGTGTGTGTCTGTGACGAGCGGTGGGTGGAAAGTAGATGTGTTTGATCGCGATTGTACACCTATGTGCATTCGTGTACACGAACAAGTACTTATACGAGATAAATCTGCATGGAATAAGCTTTCAGAAAATATAAAAATCATGTTTGTGTGAAATGTGCACATAGGTGAAAATTGCCGTCAAAAACTGACTACTTTTGTTCGTGCTTCTGGGTAGCGTCTCTCGTACGCGTAACGAAATTGTGAGGCTGTTTGTCTATGACGAGCGGTGGGTGGAAAGTTGGTGTGTTTCATTGTGATTGTACACCTATGTGCATCCGTGTACACGAACAAGTACTTATACGAGATAAATCTGCATGGAATAAGCTTTCAGAAAATATAAAAATCATGTTTGTGTGAAGTGTGCACATAGGTGAAAATTGTCGTCAAAGGCTGACTACCTTTGTTCGTGCTTCTGGGAAGCGTCTCTCGTACGCGTAACGATATTGTGAGGACGCTGTGTGTGTCTGTGACGAGCGGTGGGAGGAAGATAGGTGTATTTCTACACGATGATACACCTATGTGCGTTAATGTACACGAACAAGTACATGTACGAGGTAAATCTGCGTTGAATAAGCTTTCAGAAAATATGAAAATCATGTTTTATGTGAAGTGTACACATAGGTGAAAATTGTCGTCTGAAGTCTAATATCTACTGGTATGGCAGCTAACATAAAACGTAAAACTGTTTTTACATCGGTAGAAGTGACCCCCACTCTTAATCGTGTTTTCCAACGATTATACTTCCAACACAAGAGTAGTCCGTATGAAAAAATGTTATTCGTGATTTTGTTTAAATTTATTATACCCCTTTGATGTAACGCAAGAAATATCGCCATGTACATTACGCACGCTTCACACAGTCTCAGACTCAAGACGGATGTTTTGACTGGGCAATTTAGTCAGGCATCAGTTACCTCCCATTAATGACACGCTAACCCGGTCACTTCTACGCGAGACGATTCGCGCGGTTTCGAAGAAAGTAAACATGTTTCAACACAATAACAAACAGGTGTGCGTTGGTGTGCATCGAAAGCTGCATATATATTATGAATCTACGATAAATGAGCTTTCAGAAAATACTAAATGTAAGTTTCTGAAAATTATGCACATAGGTGAAATTCGCTCTTGAATATCGCCAATTTTTGCTCAAATTTTGCACATTTTTGTCATTTTTTGACAATTTAATTTCCTCTTTTTATGTTTTCATTTACGTCATCCAATAACTTGACCATCTGTCAATGACTGTAGCAAATTTTGTTTAATTATTTGCACAAATAACAATTTTAGACATGTTTTTGTGTGACATGCAGAATTTCTCTCTCTGTGATCAGGGAGTCACGCGTATGAGTGACCCCCTCTCAGGTAGTCACTTGTGCGCGTAACGGGAGACCGTCTCGCGTACACGTTACGTCCTCTACTGGTGATGTGAAACATGTTCCTGTTTATACAACCTCGGGAATTCCCCTGGGGTTTCCCCAGGAATGTACTCTTTCACTTTCAAAACCATGGTCAAAAACATTAATATGGTTTTTGTGCGATTATGGATGTCATGAGATTTTCCTTTTGCTCCATGGAAAGGCATTGTGCCTGTGTGAAGCGGTGGGGTAGCTTAGTGATTAAACCATTTGCTCACCACGCTGAAGACCCGCGTTTTATTCTGCTCATGGGTGCTCTGGGTAAAGCTCATTTCAGGCATCTTGTAAAATTCACTCTCAGTCACTTAATACATAAAACTTAAAATATGCTTCATGAGGCTGTTGCAGAATAAGTTTGTGAAGGGCATGATGAATGTATACTAATGATCTATGAAACACACTGCCGTAGCTGATCTCAAGGTCATTTTAGATAAGTCGTTTGTTTAGAATCATTTTATTTGGTGGAAAACAACTAAAGTGCACTCTGTCCTATTTGGACTCTCGCTAATTGCTGTATAAACTGGACAACACTTACAGTCCGAGCCATCAATATAAGTTATTTCCATGTAACTCGGACTGCTGTCTAATTCTGACTTTTTTAGTCGGTCCTAATTCAGTCCAAATTAGATAGAGTGCACTGTAGTCTGTGGTGATTTTCACCAGCCTTGAACTTACAGATTTCTGGCCATGTCTACCGTTGATGTTAAAACCGCTTCCACCATGGAAAACGCTACAAGTTATCAAGCCCCATGTGTCATTTGTCAACTTGTGACTTGACATTTCCACTAATGACATCTCAGCCTCCTGTATCTGCAGGCTGAATTCTGTTGTGAAAGGTTTTACATTAGAATAGGTGTAAGATAATGGCAACAGGTGTCCTTTAAAGCTGGATGTGTGGAATGGCATAGCTGTCATGACATATCAAACGCTGTGTCTTTGCTCAAGAAGAATGTCGTATTGCAAGATATTAGCAAATACTGGTCTTTCTGTACGAATGTATATCAGTCAAGGTCTGAGAAAAGAGATGTCTCTGCTTATTATGTTTGTCTGAAAGAATTTGTAAATCAAATTGGCAGTTAATGCCTTTTTGAAGGTTTTGCTTGAAGCAGTGGGAGTGGGGAAGTCCAGAGGCTAAGACATTTACTCCCCATGCTAAGGACCTGGGTTCGAATCCCTACATAAGCACAAAGCTTGAAGCCCATTTCTGGTGTCCCTTGCTGTGATATTGCTGGAAAGTGGAATAAAAGCTATGTAAAACTAAACTCACTGACTCACAGGATTATGATCTTAAATGATTTTATCTTGTAGCTTGGTTTTGTTTTCATCAAATCAAAAAGCCTCAAAAAAAAGAAAGAAGTGATTAACATTGTTAAGACTGACTTTTTGATATATAGTGTTTGTTCAATAGCTTCAAAGCTGAACTGAATTTATATACTACAAGGCGCTAGTTCATTGCTTTTCACTAATTGTGTTAAGTGGGAATAGAGCTGCCATGTGTTTGTCTGTTGCTATCTGCCATTGATGGGCAAATCCATTGTATTGATTCACATAAGGCTTGACCCTGGTGTTATCAGCAATTATGAAGATGTATATTGATCGCAGGCTGACTCTGTCACTGACGACTTTGTTTGATGATGGATATCGTCACTATGAACTCAATGGGATTCATTACTGATTGAGAGCATCATTTCAGAGAGAAGGTGGGCGTGACGGGTGTGAGATGAAACATTTAGATGCATCAGATTTTAAATGTTGTTTAGATGTTGTAGAATATTTGTGAAATTATGAATTCTGACACTTTTGATGATAGTCAGATGTCTTTGAAAACGCACCATCAGAGACTCTGACGTCAAGTCATAAACCGTACAGAACAATGATGTCTTTGAATAAACCCCAACAAATGTCTGGAAATGCTGCACTGTGTGACTTGTGTAAGAAAATCACTTTCCACATTTTGAAGCCGTATGATTCAGTGAGATGATGAGAATGTTCTGAGGATAATGGGAAAATGTTGATTTGCATTGAGGAAAGAAATGATTAAGTATCCCCATGCGCACCTTAACAAACCATAACACAGAGACACAGGACTTCTTACAACTCATCCCACGTCTGTAACGACATCGTCATCATCAGTACCTGGCTGCGGTGGCAGCAGCAGACTCTTAAGTAATACGCACGGAGATAATGTACTTTACAGCGCTGCATATGTGAGTGTGGCAATCCAGCCATGGAATCCTACATTAATTATTTACTGGGCGGCAAAGAGAATGTCTCAGGGGTATTGGGATTAGCAGAGAAAAGTATTGAGATGACATGTTGAGATGCAGCTGTTTCGGCATTGATTTCATTACAAGTGCAGTCGAGCTGGTAGATTTCTTTTTTGTGTCAGGAAGAAGGAATGTTCAGTTAGGTACTTACATCTCTGCTTACTGGTTACAGTTGAAACAGCAATGTAATAAGTGGTAATGCTGGTGAGAAATTTCATAATTTGATGTATTCATTTAAGATTTTAAATTTATATATATACATACATACATATATATTTTTTCAGAAAAGCATTGGGTTACTTTCATGTCTTTTGTTTGTTTGTCAAACACCAGAATTCTGAATTCATAATTACCCATTAAAGTGTTTTAAGTGGTTTAATAGTAAATTTTCGTTCATTTTGAAATACCTGAATTAAATCTGTGGTCGATCATTTGCAATGGATACCTAAACTTTCTTTCAATAAGTTGGTTTTTGGTGTTTTGTTGTGGCATCTAAAGGCAGAGGCTGTAGTAGAAAGGCTTCAAGTCAAGTTGTGGGAATTTTTCCATGGAGAAGTGATTGTGTGTTATTTAGTTTTGAATTTTATTTGTTATTTTCAAAGATGTTTTAGAGGGATACACTTAATAAAATTTTTCTGTGCTCAACTGAGAAAACAGCTTTTATGATACGGCAACACATCAGCTTTTATGATACGGGTCTCCTTGTAGAGGTGAGACGATACAGAAATTTCATGTTGTCATGTTTCATATGTAGTGCAATATCTTGAAGTGATTCTATTCAATGCCTATCATGATATGCTGTCTTTAGAAATTTTGTTAGGAAAGCATGTTTTGATAACAAGTAACAATGTACATTTCTTCATAACTATCAGTTTCTAGTAAAAATTATCAATTTGAACAATGATATCACGATTCGAAACAGAATATTGATATATTGTCATCAAATGAAGTACAGTGATTATTGATACAATGATATAGCATCCCAGCCCTGTCTCTTTGGCATGTGTAAATGTGACCTTGTTGAGAAGACGCTGATGTCAGTGTGGCCACCAGACAGCTGAATGATCTGCATTCCTGAACCACTTGTTCAACCCATGTGTAGTCTTTATACTATGTTGTGACCTTAGTGGCAACACTGTACAGCCTATTGTAAGGGTGCTGCTTATTCAGTCACTTGGAAAGCCACTAGTATGTTGGCAGTTGTGCCATAAAAATAGTAACATTGCCAGCCTTAGCTCAGAAGTATTTGATGGTTTACTCTTTCATTCATTGAAGGTGGTATTGTTAGTCTGGCTCCCAGAGTACTAATCATGTTCAGGGCTACTGAACAAGAATACATGGCTCAGGAAAAGTATGTTGTTAAGTTTTTTTAAAGTGTCCATGAAGTTCAGATTCAGTCTGTCATATTAACACCAACTCATTTATCAGGTTTCATGAATGAATCTGTGTTGTCAAGGCAGAGAACATGGAATATTTAGACCAAGTGGTTAGCAAACTTGTGAATGTCAAGTACCGGTTGTAGTGATGGAAGGATTTGTCCAACCTGGTTGCAGATTGTAAAGGATCTGACTAGCCTGTTAGCCAGGTTAATATTTTGTTAGCTCTAGTGGCTAGTTGAGAAACAAGGCTACCTGATCATTGAGGAATGTCAGTCGGAGTGATGTGGGGAGGAAATAGGTGATGCTCATGAGGCATGCTAGATTGGGTGTAATGATGTCGGGTCAGGATAAACAACAACTCACAGGAAAACTTCATGACGGTATAAATGTCATGAACTCTCTGCAGAATTGCATATAAGCTGATTGTACTTACAACAAAAGGAAGTTGCTTATGATGGGGGAAAAGTAAATGTTTTGTCATCATTCATATTTTAGCTGTAGTCTTTACTAAGTATGTTTTATATGTACTAATTATCATTTTTAAATATGTTTATTTGAAAATATTTTAATTTAAACGTCACAGATGGTCATATGAACAAGTCCTTATACATGGAATATATTTGTTGAATGTAGAGATGATATTTCCAGGTGTCCAGTTGAGAACTTCTTTTGTTAAGTCCACTTACCTAATTCAGTGTATTTTGCCAACAAGCATGTAGTGTTTGCAGAAAGTATTTTAGAGAGAATCAATACCCATTTGCAGATTACATCAATATTGTCTGCGGGTATCACAGCATTAGCCTGTCATTGTACTTGACGTACTTCGCCCGATGTTGGAGAAGAAATGCAGTTATTATCTGAACATTTCACATCTAGAACTACTTCTGTTTACCTCTGCCAGTTAAATGAGCAAAGCGTGTATCTCTTTACGACAACTATTGATTGCAAGGTCATCTCAACCCCTATCAACATTTTGGATAAGCATTCAACTCTGTCGGAGGTTATCAAGTTAATGGATAACACTTTTAGACTATTCATCAGATAAGAGCTTTGCATTAATGGGATTTTAAGAAGGTTTGGTTTTAATAATCACTATGCCTTGGAGTCTCTAAAACAATTGAATTTGAGATTTGAAACGGCGAAGCAGTATGTGGTTTCCAAGGGAAATTGATGTGATGTTGATGAAAATAGTCAAACAAGCATGACTGCTCAAAATAAGTTCAACTAATCAGACTTTGGACCTGAGGGGGCTGTGGTAATAATCCTGTCTCAGAGCTATTTTTACCAGTATTTACTTTCTGTCATTATTCATATCAGTACAACCAATCTTTTGGAAAGGTAATTGGGTTTTGTTGGTAGTTCCACAGTTGCACATACATTTACATAGTCAGCCATAGTCGGTGATTGTTTGGTGATGAAAATTCAATCCCAAAATCTCAATTTGCTTTTCAAGGCCTGACCCACTGAAATGGGAACACTTAATTGAAATTCCATTTGTGTACACATGACCTTCTTGTCAGCTATGCAAGAGTCTAGAAGTATTTCCTGAAGTCCTGCTGAGCTTGCTTTCCATCGGCTATCATAGCAGGAAGTGTCTGTGTTTTGATGTGCCTGTCTATGTGATTTAATCTGATTACACGAAGCCACCCTTTCACATGTAACACTTTGCTAATGAAAGCCCAGGAACGCTGTCTTTTGGGATCAGTGTTCTTTCTGCATACATCTTGAGGCTTGGGATATGGGCTCTTTAGAAATGCAAGGGTTGTTCGCAGTATGGTCAAGATTAATACTTCCTGCTTGAGGCAGGATCATTTCCACTGTTATGCAATATTTTGCTTACAGCTCACTTGAGACTTGAAAACTGATGAGTTGGTTGTGCTCTATGAATAATTATCAAGTGTTCAACAATATGTGCAGATCATATGTGGTCACTCTCAGGATATCTGAACATTGCTTATAGTGGTATATGACCAAACTCGCTCTCATCAAGATCTTGCTGTTAGTTGGTTTGTAGTAGACAAAATTGAAATTAACACTGATCACAAGAAATTTGAGTGTATCAATCAAACATTCAATCTTTATCGTGGACGAAAAGACTTTGAGACTACCAGCTTCAGTAAATCACCATCAAGGAAAGCAGTTACTAGTCACTGGTTGGGAGCACAAGATATAAAATCTTAGCAGTTGCGACAAGCACTATTGTGAACCTTATCTGTTTGGAACCGTGAAACCAAGTGTAAGTTTCTTCGGCTTAAAAAAAACACAACGAAAAAAAGGTCAAACAAAACACCCAATGTTTTTGCTTAGGGTCTGTTTGTTGTTGACAGTTCTGTCCCAGAAAAAATTGTAATAGTGCACATACACCTGTCACTTGCAAGTCATTCTTAAAAGCAACTTAAATTTTTAGTATATATTTTATTCTTTGATAAACTTTCATGAAAGTTGCAAGTGTCTTTCTGTTTGCTCTATGAAATCATTTTGTGAAGGTTATCTGTTTCAGAATTATTGACGGTCCATGATGAACAAAGGATGTTTTAGCTGGTCTTGTTTGCCAGAAAGTGATTAACATTGTGTGTGTGTTGCATTTCAGTGCTCACCTGTCCTTCTGCTTCAACTTCTTCTTGCACGGTGAGAGCCAGGTGTGTGCCAGCATTGAGGTGAAGCAGCACCCTGCTGTTTGGCGCCTTACCCCACAACATGTACGTCTGGTACAGGAGAACCATGCTTCATTTCAAGGTGAGTACACACTGTAAGGCGTTGCAAGGCCGTTTCACCTGTCACTGATAGTGTTCTCTTGGGTCTCTGTCAAAATCTGGGTTAATATTTGGTGATTAGGTGCCCATGCTATCTCCTAAAGCATCTACACCTTCTAACGGGATTGGGTGGTCATGCCTGTTGACATGGTCTGATTATATTTTAATATCTTTACTTAAATTGTGCTTGCATTGTCAATCACGGGATTTTCTGGTCCCAAGACGATGTTGTGTTTTAGACTGGCATTAGATAGCTAAGTTAAACTCAAAACAAACACCATCTTAGGTTGGCAACTCGAAAACCCCAGTAATGGGTGACATATGTGTCATTAATCCTCTCAGTGCTACTGTCAAGTGTTTGACTCTCATCATTACAGTGGCATGGAACCTATTGGAGAGGTGGATAGCCTTATGCCCCAAATAAGGTCACGTAGTTACTTTCTACACAACTGTATTATTTGTGGATTGGTGAATCACGTTTTACTGGTGCCCTGTGTCATTTTTAGTGTCTGTATGTAGTATTTTGGTGAAAAACTCTAATAATAGATATCAATCATAAGTAATGTATCAGAATATTTGTCAAATTTTAAAGCTGTAAATAGTTTTAAATAGGTAAGCACTTATAAATGTGAACCATGGATTTTCATATATTTTTTGAGATGCAATATATGTTAACTGAAACTTGTGAAGCATGTGATATATATGCACCAGAGAGCCAAATTTAATAAACGTGAAACTATGATTGAAAATTTTATTAAGTGTGTTATTGACATATGCCTCATATGAATATCAAGCCAAATTCATGAAAGCGTGAATATTAATTTTGAAACACATCTTGTTGTTCCCATTTCATGCACCTGTTGTTGGGGCATGTCATTATCGATACCTGTAGATGCATTGTGTCATATGAAGTAATGAAATGATCAGTCTGCCTCGCAATTATTTGCATCATATCAATAAAAGTTCAAATAGAAATACTAAAAAATTGCATGCACTTTGTTGATAAAAATCATGCAGTGGGGCAAATTTGAAAGACCGGAACAAATCTAAGCTCAGTTAAATGAGATGATGGGATTATGGTTACTTAAATCACTTTGCGCAAATTTAAGAATTTATAAAAGTATCTGATATGAATCCTGTTCCACATTCAGTCATATAATTCTGATAAATTCAATAAACGTTTCATATTCTCTTTTGATTTTAACTTTGTATGTTTAAAAATATTAAGGGTATTTTTGATAACTCTGTGTTCTTACTGTCCAGAATTAATGTCCAAATTATTCATGCAGTTGTCCCTTTTTTTTTTTGATAAAGCGCCATCTGTTCTTAATGAGCTGTCTTCACTGTGGCTTCTACTGAAAATATATCCGTGAAGATTAAGGTTGGAGCTTATCTTCAGTAACCCATGCTTGTCTTAAGAGGTGACTAACAGGATCAGGACTGTGTAGGAAGGCTCGCTGACTTTGTTGACACATGTAGTCGATTCCCTATTGCATGGATCAGTGCTCATGATTTTGATCACTGGATTGTCTGGTCTAGATTTGATTATTTACAGACTACCGCCAAATAGCTGGAATATGGCTCGCTCGCTCACTCACTCTGCTGAAAATAATCCAGCGACCAAGTCTAAGAAAACAACAATTCAGCAGGCTAAATGTTAATGGCCGTTGTTTGCCAGACTTGTTAATAGTTGTTCAGATGTTATCTTACCAGATGGCAGTTCAAATTAGGTCAAAATCAAAATATATAACCAGAACTCTATATGACCCAAGAGGGTGCAATTCAGCTATTTAATACTTGCACCGATGCATGTTCAAAATGTTCAGTGCAGGTTGCTTTCAGTAACAGGTTGTACCCTTAGCAGATAACAGTGAATCCTCTAATTGGTTTTAAGTAACAAGACTTATTCCAAGCATAAACGAGTGTGTGGTCATTAATCTGTTTTGTAGCAGTAATCATACCACTAAGATTTATCAGTAAAGGTAATGCAAAATTGAAACGGAATCATTCATCATTATCATCAGGGGGTCAGATTCAGTTGAATGTATCAGAGACTTGTCATGAAAATTGGTGAAAAAGTAATTATGTTACATCTTAGAACCAACAACATTATTTTGTGGTGCAACCAAAATTTTGGCTGTGGAACCAAACCTGTAAGCCAGGATGCACATGGTGCAGCTATGGAACACATGAACACCCCACCCCACCCTTCTGAAATCCCACCTTGTCCAGCATCCCAATGATTTCACCTACAACAGTAGAATAGGATGCATGCACTCAATATATAGAAATGGGGCATTTCAAGGCGAGTTCTGAGAGAGAGCCTGCTGTCTGTTTCTTAGCAACTAATGATGTTTTCACCTGATCTGTCATTAGGAAAGGAGATCCATCAGTAGCATTTAATCAGTTGGTATTCATCATAATGGTTTCTCAAGAGGTGTGTCAAACAAAAATATTATTTTCCTGTAGTTGTCAAATGTCGTCTATCAATATGTGAATGATTGGGAACTGCTGCTTCTGCTGCTGATGCAGTATCTGGTCGTGTTGTTGAACTGGTCTGCAAACTCTCAAGTCTTTATCTCTTACCTGCTGCCTTGTACAGACGTTCTTTAAAATGTCCTCTTTTGCGTAATGACCCAAACATCAGAAAGACAAACTCCAGTCGTGGAAGCCCAGTTTGACCTTATAAGGCAGCTTGGCACGAGATCACCAGACTTAACTAGGACTGAAAATAGAGATGGTCCGAATCCTTCTGAGATGTATTAAATGGTGGAAGAATGCTAGAAGAATTGAATTCCAGGACTAAGCATGTTGGGAAGCCACTTCTTCTCGGTAGTGTCATCAAGTAATTGAATTGCTCCTGTCGTTGATCTGGTTGTGGTGGGGTCTCGTCAGTGGCAGCTTATGAAATTCACTCTGCTTTTATTAGATTCGAGTCCATGGCGCAAGTGATCAATATTTTTCTGGAGTTGAGTTTCACAAGTAAAAGTTTGCACTCGTTTGGAATTGACATGTTTAATAGACCCTCGTGTTTTGGAAGCGATTGGTAAGGAGTTGGGTGCAGTAGGCAGTTGCAGTAGGCATCTGCATAAATCAGATGGAAGGGGGATTGCTTTTGAGCTGCGAATTCCTGTGGCTGAGGAAGATTATGCTTGTGGTTGTTTGCAAGTTTTTAGATTCTGATTTAGTGTTTTCAGATGCTTTCTTGAACGTGTTGGTGGCAAGCTGTGTGTTCTCAGCTCATGAAATTGATGCCCTGTCTCCTGTCTGTCTTACTTTCAAACACCAGCACCAGTATTAATTTTGGAAAGTATGATCTGATCAGTACAATATGAAAAAATAGCAGTTTATGAAATTCTCTCAGGTGATACACCTGAGTCGTGGTTCACTGGCCACACAACACCATTTGTCAAGCATGACTGGAAATCACTTCAGTAAAGCTTTGTTAATGGTACCTCACTCACTCAACACTCTTACATTGACACATGAGCAGCCTTCAACAACCAAGACCTGATGAGATGGTGGTTTCAAGCTGATCAAATGAGAAAAAAATTAAGTGCAAACAATTACAAGTAAGGAAGAGCAGCTCGCAATGATTATTCTGTGAGGGTGCAGACGATGGAGATACGCTTGAGCAAGTGCACTGTCTTCAATCAATAGCTGATATTTGGAAGGACAAGATGAGGCTGCTCAGGGGCCATGATGTTGGCCTTTGGGAGACATAGAGTGGTGGATGGGGAGATTGACTTGCACACACACCACTGAACCCTCTACATCCCTTGCTGATAACCAGGTCATTGTTTGATCTTTGATTGCGGCAGGAGAGGTCAACATGTTTGACATGACCTGTATCAGTATGAAGTTTGAGGAGTGACTTTGAAATAGGTCATCAGCGGGCTGCTTCACTGGAAATATATTGATTATGCTTTTGTTTGTGTGCAGTGGAATTGATTGAGGTCAGCTCAGAGGATGGTTGTTTCTGCAGCTTGCTTGTCTTTACTTGACCAGCATCTGGTTCACCTTCAGCTGCTGCTAGCCCATTTCTAGTGTCTCCTTATTGCTGGAATATTGCTTAAAGAAGACTAAAACTAAACTCACTCACTCAGTTGCTGCTTGAAATATGCACAATATGTGTGTTCTTGTCTGGAACTGCCAGAGTAGGGCCCTGTTTGCCTTTTCTTTTGAGGAATTAAGGACATTTCATGAAACCTTGGGACAGGAATATTCGGCACAATTCAGTTCCTCTGCTTTCATTTCTCGGATGCTGTGACAAGTTGATAACCACTTGACAAGGATATGAGGTTGAAAATAGAAAAATGAAAACCAAAACAAAATAAATCCTAGAATTTCTTCTGTGGTCTGTTAGCTATCACTCGTGAAAATCTGAGAAAAACTTATACCTGTACAACCATTGTTGAATCTTGTCAAAACATCTGGGATTTGTGTGCAATTAGATTTCCCGTGTGCAGTGTTGGAGATACAACGGTGTATTTGTGAATGAGAAGTTTACATCTGATAATAGCATCATTCCAGCTGTATCACAGCAAGGGATGATAGAATGGGCCTTGAAGCAATTTACCCATGGATGAGATTGAACCAAGATCTGTGTCATGATCAGCTAACACTTAAACCTCTAGACAACTCATTGCTTCATTTATTTAAATCAAAGGTTTGTCATGGGAGATCACTTCGCCGAAAGAAAACAGAAATAGTTTGCATTTTCTGGATGAAAAAAATCATGTTTATTTAAAAAGTTTGAATTGAAATCATTACTTCTGTACACAAGTGCAAAGGTATATGGATTTCAAAGGCCCAATAGGTGTAACCTAGATATCTATAAATAAAACATTGCATTCCCCAGAAGAATTACAGGGAAATATTTATTCAGAAGAAAGATGCAATGAAAGCATGTCAGGAAGATAGTCTCTTTCAAAGAACAAATGTCAAACAAACACCATTGCTATTATTGTCATAATGTTTGGAGCTTTACAAAATGCAAGAAGATACAAATATTTGGATGCCGAGACACTTCTTTGTATCAGCAGTCTAACACCATGTTAATATTACAACATGCCCTAAATTTGAACAGCTTAAACTGCAGTTTTATGTGGACCTGTTGGTACTCAGTGTATGGATTTTCATTTGCCATTCCCGTCTCACTAATATCAAGTCCTCTGTTGGCATCTGACATTTCTGTCCAGCTCTTCAACATGCATAATACATAAACAACAATGGCAACTTTATTATGGCTTTTGTGAGAGACGCTTTTCAGAAACAACAAGCTGCCTGTTGCCCTGTGAACATGTACATTGCTTGTGATGTGGGTTTGGGGAGGTAAGTGTGTTAGGAAAGGAGAAAGTGCTATGCAAATATTTTCAGAGACTCTTTGCAACAGTGCTCGTTTTTGTCAACAGATTATATAGCATGCTTGGCTTATTGTATGACCTTTATTCAAGACAGTTTCATTAATCTTTTACAGTTGGTGAATTTGTCTCAGTTTAATTGGGTTGCCTTGCCAGTTCACATATAGTAATAAAACAAATTTCATATTACTACACAAAGTGATTGCAGTAATATTCAAGCATTTATAGCACATTACTAACAGTGTTTTAAACCTATTATCAACATAAAATACCACCCAAATACAATTTTGTCCTAGTTGCCTTAAATGTTTTGGGCACCTTCAGTATACAATGTGTCGCATGCACTAAAATGTATAGTACATGTGATATGCAGTATATAGCGCTTGGTATCTGTGTGTTGCACTTGATAAACTATACTGCATTGGATAATACCTTAAACGCCAATTATTGTTCTTGCTTGTGAACATGCCAAGCTTAGTTTTTGGGATGGGTGCCTCATAGTAGCATTATGCAGTGACTAATATATCTAGTGCCTATTTTTGAATAACATACATATCTTGTATTTCTATGAAGAATTTAGGTCAAAACCTGATTACTGCCCAAAAAATGTCATGTGAACACAATCTTCTGCGTTTAGTTTTGTAATGAATAAACATAGAGATATGAAAAAAATAAATGCTTGAATTACAGTTCAGGGCCCCGTTTCACAAAACTCTCGTAAGCCTAAGATCTTGTAACTTTCCTCGTAGCATTTGCACCTCCTATGTTACAGTATGCTAGGTACAAGACCTACGAGAAAAGTTACAAGATCTTAGGCTTACGAGAGTTTTGTGAAACAGGCCCCAGGGGTACCAAGTGACCTCAAGAAAGTAACTTGTCTTGACGAATTTTCCATTTGCCCTGATGTTTATGACTTAGTCATGAGGATGAAATTATGACAGAATACGTCAATTTGGTATTTGATGTAAATGTTTACTGGACTATTTATCAAGAAGTGATAATTAGCATAGAAAAATAACCATGCTTTATTATCTTTTCAAAATTTAATAGCTACATTTTGGGCAGATATGAAATGCAGTCCAAGTTTATTTGCAGTTTGAAACCACAAGTGGAAATTATCTAGTAGTCCAAGTAAGATACTAATTTGATTGCCCCAAATGACAACTGACTTGTCCCCGGCATCAGACGATGGGATTTTTGAACCCCTGCAATGGAAAATATGTCAGTAATTAGGAATACTTTCATTTGTGTAACTAAGTAATTTCAGAATTTTACTTGATTTGTGTCTTTGATCAGCCAATCCAAGCATCTTGCTAATCCTTATGAAATCTCTTTTGAAATTTGTACATTTATGAAAGGTTGGTGGTTTTATCTGCGGCTATATTCCACCAAAAGATATGAAAAAGAGCCCTTTAAACTTGCATCCTGCCGATCAGTGATGGGAAAAGCAGCATGGTCAGTTCAACGTCTGTATGCTGTGTCTGAGTTTGGTATCCAAGTTAACGCTCATTTTGTCCTCCAACCTACTAAATATTGAACATGTTACATCGCAGAGCCTAACCTGCTCTGATTCTTGCCTGTCGCAAGAAGCATGGTATCATCTGAAGTGAGAACTCGCACAAGGAACAGCTCCTCGCTACATTAACATGGATCTAGTCATCTGTCAGTGCCTGTGTTTTATTTAAAGCCTGCGGTAAATACTGCATGGAAAACAGGTATCCAACCATCAACATGATTATTCATTCTCACTGTTAATTATTCACGGCTGTCACAGTATTCACTCCGACAGTGATGCCATTTAGCCTGCTTTGCAGAAGGCGGAGTTTGAACTCGCAGAGGATAATATGCATGTGTCGGACTGACGCAGTTTGATACATCAGATTACAAATCAACTGAATGGATTCGTCTAATATGTTATCAATCTTCTAACTAGCCAGTATTTGACATAAGCCATGTCCCCGCTATACCATGGTTTCGTCCAGTGTTTTTGATGAAGCACTGTGGCCAAGCCAATTGATTGTCATCGTTGTGATTTTGGGGGTGTTTTACTGGCAGGCTGGGGATAAAGTTTAAGGGAATTGCATGTCGCTGGTGTCACCCACAGACCACGCTAAACCGAGCCGGTTTCGTATTGATTTGTTATTGCGGAGCCAGGCAATGTTTCAACTGAGATTATCTGGGCCACTGACAGCAAGACGAATGCTTTCTTCGGTGGAGAATAGGATGGAGGAAAAGAACAGTGATGTTTGATTAGAAAGATTTCTGTGCGAATTACTTGGTGGAGTTATTGTGGTGTATTGTCATTGAAGGAGTGTCTGTGAGGATAGCTAACTCGTCTGGCTGGTTTGTCTTGGGACTTGGTTTCAGTGGGTCTTACTGCTAATGGAAATATAGGCATTATTTGGCTGTTTTTTTCTCTCCATAGCTTCGGACATACTTAAGCTACAACAGACGTATTGATCTTATTTCGAAATTGATTTTGGGCAAGTGCATCAAGAAAATGCTGAGAATTTAGCATATGTGTTTTGTTGTAGCTAGCTGTCCTGAATTGGGTTGAGAGTTTTACACATTGGAATGTGGGTTTCATATGCTGGAATGTGAAAAGTCTGTTTCTTTTAGCAAATACTTCAGTCCTTTAATCAAACACAAATATTTGCTTAAGCAAATATTCACGATTATTCTGTTAAGATTTTAAGTGTCCATATGCTTTTAGTATGGTCTTTTTGTAATATGCAGTGGAAATGGGTAAAATTAATAAATTTCTTTTTAATGATGTGAAATAGAAAAGACTGATGGAACCTTTGAATATATGCATTCAATGTTTGTAGGGAATGAGTTTGTTGCTTCTGAAACTAACATTTGCATTTTTCTGTGAAAATGTATTTGAATTTTTAGGGTTTTTTTTTAAAGCCCCTGTTCTGAAGCAGAGTCCAATACAATGTTTTTCAGTATAATACACTTATCTAATAATAGGCTTTATGTCAACAAATAACTGAAAATGATGGAGAAAGGCAGTTGTATGCAAGTAGCATCAGAAGAGTTTTGCAGAAACAGTATTTGCTCAAAGATGGGATAATGCATTAAAACAAGGATGACAGTTTTTGCTGAGAAAAGGGAGAGAAAATGGTAGAATGCATTCAAAGGAGGATAGATCAGATACAGAGTCACCAAAGATTGGCAACTGTTACAGGTTGTTGGTATTTTATTGACATATTTTGGGATGATCTTTCTGAAAATAAATATCAAGGTCACATTGATGGAAAATTGTGCCAAGTCATTTTTGAATCTGTAACTAATACTGATAGCCTTTTGTCAATAACAACTGTGAACAAGGCATGTGGAAGATAGCATTCAAATCCCAATTACACACCGCACTCCATCCAACTCGCGTCTGAGATTCTTGCGCTTTGAGTGAGGTAATTGTTCTGAATTATTCAACATAGCCACTTTCCAGCCAGACGATCCACTTCAGGAAATATGAAAATCTGAAAGCAGGATTTTTACAGGCATGCGCACCTTACGGAAATGTTGTGTTCATTTTCCTTACAGTGTTGTTAACTCATTGAATGAAGAATTCATTTCTTGGAGAAAATTCCTTCACTGGCCAGATGTCGTCATGGCGATGATGGTAAATTTTCCTCAGTAATGACTGCCATATGTTTTGCTCTTGAGCCAAGTTGAATTTCTGACTGCTCTTGCAGGAGTTGCACTGTGGGGAGTTTGTTCCTCCATGTTGTTGTAGCCTGTTTCAATTTGGCAGTCTTTTTGGCTGGATGTCATTCTGGGAAATGAAACGTAGTTCTTTTACATTGTGACATTTGGGAGATTTGGTCGAGTAACAGTTGATGTTGACTGTGGTTCCACAAGACAGTTACATTATTGGGTTGTTATAAAGCTTGATGTTTGCATATTTTACACACTTCATTTGTCAGTCTTGCAGAAATTAGTATTGAAAGTTACCTTTTCGTAATTTAATAAATAAATGAACATGGGCTATTTTCAGATTATTTAAAAATATGCAAGAGGAGTCTTTTTGTTGCAAAATTTTTGTTTTCACAAACTGATGTTGATTGCTGCTGAAATTTCCTTTATTTCCACCAAGCTTCACACATGCTATTTTTCCCAACATCAAATGCATTCCGGAGAGTTTTATCCAACTTCGCTAGGTTGCCAACAATTGAGCAATATTATGGTCTGTCATTACAGGAGAGATCTGTCATTTATTTCTATGTAGGTTTTCTTATCTGTCCATTTAGGATTTTGATCTAGTAATTTGATATTGCAAATGCAGGCAAGATTTGCAGCCATTTACAGCAATGGACAGAGGTAGTAACCAGCCTGCCATGTGGAAGCCATGCTTTCTGATCTGCTTTGCTTGTAACGGTTAGGCCATTCAAGTTGTGGCATATAGGTCACAGCAGGGTCAGCGGCTACCTGACTGGCCAGTGGCTGTCTGGGAAATATAATGGAGTAGCAAAGATGAGAGGGAGGAAAGAGGGGGCGATTGTAATTTATGGCCTCAGGATGAGAGGGACTCCACTCAGTGGTCAAGCTTTGGTGTTGACCAACAGCCCTGGCCTTTATCTGCTCAACTGATAAACCCTGCTTTGGACCACTGCTTCTGGGGATAATGAGATCAGGATGCTTGTTATTTTAGGATGTCAGAGATTAGATGGTTGTCTGTGATATGTTTTTGTCATTAAGGCACTACTCTAGCTTTGATTTTTTTGTTGTTCAAGTGTTCAAAAGTAATATTGATGTAACTTCTGTGGTGGAATATTCAGCTGTTGTATGGAAAGTAGTATTGAGGGTTGTTCAATGAGTGTATTATTGAGGTTTAGAAGAATATTTGCCCACTAAGTCTTCTGCTGTAGCTTCTATTCGGAGGGTATGGCAGTTTTATTCCAAATCAACCCCTTGATCCTCAATCCGATAACACAATATTGTTGTATGCTTTGTAGCTGTTTTTAGTGCAATTGTGCAGATTATTGCTTGTTTTACTCGTAAGACAGAACAGACTTGAACTAGACTCAGGCTTAGGCTGAAGTCACAGCCCTTGGTGCTCAAGTGGGTTCGATGTCATCTTGCAGACAGGTTGTAAGCACCATGTAACAGACTCTACAACATATTTTGGTGTAGTTTTGACAGGCAGGCAGTAAGAAGTTGTCACTTAGCTCAGCTGTGCAAACCGTAAGGATATGTGAGGTGAGTTAGCGAAGAGAGTGTGTGTAGGTCTTGTGCCATCTACACTTACACAGCTAGCTCACTCCTCTGCTGGGAAAACAGCGAGGGAAAGGTTACCTTTGTTCTTCTACATTTGCTGGAGAGGTTGAGGAGGTTGAGAAAAAATGCTCAGCTTGTAACCAGAAGACTTGTTAATGTGAGGAGGTGCAGTGATATGTAGGAGGGTATTGTGCTGTGATGTGGAAATACTGCTTCACTTTATGTCATTGCAGTCAGATTTGTTTTCCAACATTTTTGAATCAATGATATTTAGACGATTGTCGCAATTTTTTATAAGAAGAAATGAGATGTTATTACAATTTGGACATTCCAAATTTTGGGCAGTGTGGTAGCCTAGTGGTTAAAGTGTTTCCGCGTCGCCCTTATTGTACATTGGTACAATGTGTCCCCCATCATGATATTGATGCATTATTGCTATAAGCAGCATAGAACTGAACTCACCCATTCATTCTAATTATTACAGATATGTTTCTTTTGATCTTTGACTGTCATTGTCATTTTTGTATAAAATGAACTGATGTTAAACAATGAAACATTGAAATGTTCCTGTTGCTATTTTTGGTGAACGATTATTCTTACAGCTTTACAGAAATTATATATTAAAGGTAATTCTTTCTTGCCAACATCAGTAGCCTTTACAATTTTTCAGAAAAGTACATGGGTCAAGACTCGATTATTTACTAACTTGCCATGTAGCTGGAGGAGTGCTGAGTGCTGCATTAGACAACAGGCACTCAAGCAAAACAATACAAACAAACAGTAAAGTACAGACTTAAGTTGAGTCCCATCCAGGATAGTAAGGCATTTATTCACATGTACACAAAGTCAGTGACCTGATCCACTCAGTCACCAGTGTTTCCACTAACAGCATATGTATATATACGTATATATTAGGTTTTGAGAAACTTGTGAAAACTCATCTTTCGGTACCTATTTGGTTGAACATGTTTTGTTTTTTTGCGTGAATTAGTTTCATATTTTGAACAGGGCTAGATTATAAGACTGAGCCGAATGTATCTAGATTACAGATCGAATGCATGACAAGAGACATTGACTCAATCGGTGTACGGATGTTCAACAGTCACTCAAGCACTGGAACCGTTGAAATTGTTGTCAAGCAGATTTGTTAACCTAATATCTATGATCACTTCTAAGTCAGGTGTTAAAACAGGACACTTCAGTCCAGCTAGCTGGTACACTATTGGCTGGATAAGCCAAGAGTGGGTATCTATCATCTATGTGAATCCACCTGTCAGGAGAGATTATGTGAACCCTTTACTGTAGATGCTGTGATTGCTTGGTGGCCATGTGAGTTGATGAGTCGGCTATGGTCAAGTTGTCTCATTTTCCCACTATGGAGGGAACTCTCATGTGTATCATGTGACTGGTTGGCAGCTAGTTAGTGAACTTCTGGTCTTGTTATCAAGTTTCCTTGACCTGTCTCCCCTCCAAGTCTCAGCTTGGATTCTTCTGGTCCTAGCTGTCACCTGCCTTCATGGTCTGTTGGTCATGGTGGACGGCCTTCACTCAAATCAGACATAAAGTATGTCTACCTTGTTTATCTCTGTGTGATAGATACACAAAGGGCACTTGACCTACATTATCGATTAATGGACACTTTCCTTCAGGCTACCATGTTTGTAGCTGCCATGAATTTTGAATGAATATTTGTGGCCTGTTCTGACTTTTCAAGTATTTAGTACTATCACTGACCTGATTGCTACTCTCTGCTGAAGATCAAGTCAAACAGTGCCTACATTGTTAGAGTCAATATCAGTTAGAATAAATTTGCCTTCAAAATATATTCTTGCTTTTATGTTTTTTACTTGACCTTTGTTTCAAAAGTTTTTTTGAACGTTTAATGTGAAAAGGAATTAACAGATTACTTTATATTCAAATAAAGTTGCATTGTAATCATTTTTACGACATGTAATTAATGCACATATGATTGAGTTTATCTCACATTCACTTAAGAATGCTGTAGTGAGAAGTAAAATTTTATGATAACCAGTCTATGTGGCCTTGACCTAATGGTGACCACATTGTGATAATCTGACTGATAGAAGACACACTGTATAATCTATTGCTTGAATTTGCTGTCTAATGCTGGCTGCAAACTGGAAAATTCCATTCCTGTACATCAGAATTAAGAATGTCAGCAATAAGTCTAATGGAAGATTTCATGAAATATTCAGCTGTTGTATGGAGAATAGTATGAAAGCTGGTTGTTCCAGGGAGGGCATTAGTCAGGCTGAGTAGAATGTTCCTCCACTAAGTCCTCCACAGTAGCAGGCAATATAGACAAATTGACTGGGGCCTCATGTGCAAGCTTTGAATCAAATTCTTCAAAAACGGTGGCAACGCAGGACATGTAATTATTTTGCAGTATTGATTCTGCCAGACCTGAGGTGCAATTTAGCAGGCCAATATGCATAATGTCAAACATTTGTCTGAGGTAAATTTATCCTGATCCAAGTTTGTGGAAAGTTTTTGTGGCAGGTTTTTGCCTAAATTTGATCCAGTTCATTAAATCTATTTTGGGAAGTATAAGTGAAAGCCAGCTCTGGAACACATGTTTGGGCTGTTTGAAATGGATGGATGGGGATAGACAAACTCATGGAAGTCATTAATCTGATGGAGAACAGCATACGCTGCTCATCGTTCTGACCTGTAATAAAGTTCCATCAGTGATTGTAACGTAAATCCTTTCCTCAATGCAGCAGCCATATTGGTTCGACTACATGTATTCAGAATCAGTAGCTTTTCTTTTGTTTTGGATGACTTTTTAGAAAATGTTTGTGTTTTTGTTTCTAAAGTGTGTGTGTCTTTGCAGTGATTTTGGCACCGTATGGACTGAATGGAACACTGACAGGGCACACATATCGAGACACGGACCAGATCAGTCGCAAGATGTTTGAGGAATGGAGCCAGTTTTACCCGTTTGAAAATAACACCAGTACTGATGATAAAGAAAAACTGCCAAACCTGGTTGAAGTCATTGTCTGTAAGTATTCATGATATTTTATTCTAAGTAATATTTGCATGTTGTCAATATTCATATTTTGTCTTTTAGTTATATATATATATTATTTTCGAGGCTGTGGATATATCCAGAATGGATTTTGTGTTGGTAGAAAGCGTTATGTGTATGAAAGAGTGCATGAAATATCCAAATAAGTGTTCAGGGGAAACTACTCTTGTGACAACTGATTTGTGCTCTTTTTTTCCCCCTTTGACTATAGTAATAATTAAAGGTCACGTGCAACGTAAAACATAACTTTGCAGATTCTGATACCTTTTGGTATGCACTTACCGAAACAAATCATCAAAAATGGCAATTCAACATATAAGTTGAAAAAAAAAAATGCGATGAAATTAAAGCCCGCGAAATCTGAGTTCAGACGATTCACTAAATATCCACCAGGGGGGAAACAGTGATTTCAACAGCATTGCTGCGCTGCGCACATAATGCACGCACAGTGAATAGGTTCGTGGAGCTTGAAACAATATGCATGCCCAGAGTATGAGGTCGTGAGCAGTAGTCTAATCTTGGTTGTGTATGCAAACAAGTAAATAATCTACACATTACATAAAATAAACCTTGTTGATTGTGGTAAGCAGACTCTGTCACAGAGAAAGCTCAGTGTCTGGTTTACTGACACCTATATGTCTGCCTGCCAGTCTGCTAAAGACAATAGACAATACACAGCTTCAATCATTGACCACATGCAATTTGAAATTAACACCTCTCAGGCAATACACCATAAACAAAATAAGTTGATTTATGGCTTGTGCACCCAGGTCCTGTCTCTACCACATTATGTAATTAGGCAGGTGTGATACTAGTACACATGGCATGTTTTTATGTCCATGGGTTACAAACAAAGTACATCTGTTTTTCTCAGATGACTGGATATGACGGAAACTGGTGCAAACTCTTTTCAATTTCAAGTCCTGCTTTGTACTTGGACGAATGACTGTTTCCAGCCACGCAGTAGTTCACCATCTCTACTGTGATGATTTTTTTATTGGATCAAACACAAATTCAGAGAAGATGTATTTACAAAACCCAACATCTCTATATACATTCTTTATGGATAACAACCTTTCTAGTGTATATGATTTTGTTTGACAACAGTATATGAATCCAGACTGAAACCACGCATCAATACAATAAAAGAAGTTGTTATCCAGAATCCTACCAAAGAATCCTACTTTCTTGTGGCTCGCCATACTTCTAAAATTCCCATCAAAGAGATCCATCTTTCTGTACACACAATGAACCCTCAGCATATCAGCAAATGAACCAGTGGGTCGGAAGCTGTCGTTACACTTCAGTGCACACCCACCCGCTATGGCTGGGTTCGGTCTCCCGAGGGCTTCATTTTGAGGGAAGTAAGCCCAAGTACAAAATATTGCACTTTTGAATCGCGATTGTACACTTGAAATTTTGTTTATTTGTTTTTGTACAAGCAGCAATGTATACTACATGTCATGAATGAGTGATAATTGTGTTTTAATTATGTTTGATGTTTTGATTGCACGTGACCTTTAAACAACTGAAGAAACTGCTCGCACATCACTGGTTGTTGGAAATAATAAGTGTTTTTACGCAGCAGAAAATGCATATTAATGGAAATAGTCAAATTTCTTGCACAACAGAAACTGCAATTGCTTCAAAACTGAGACAAGGACTAATCATACTACAATCTGGCCAGGATTTGGATCTAAAAGTGTAATAAGTGCACCATATATTAACATTTTAAACTCCATAGGGTCCTTCATTTTAGGTAGTTCTACAAATGCTTTAAGGTCTCCCTTTATTTTCTTTAATTCTCTCACTAGTCTCAGTATATGCTGTTGATATACTTCTAAGGAAACTGATTTACTCCTTGTGCAAGTTGGACTCCTAACTAGGTTGCATTTTGTAATATTGGGTTGCACCGGTGCAAGTAACAAAGCACTAAATTAAGCCCTGTAGTACGATCCTTTGGCAGCAGGTGCTTGTAATGATTCATGGATCTTTCGTTTACATCATGCTTTATCTTCCACAGGGATTGTGTGTGTCATATTGCTGGCCACTATTGATTTTGCTAGAGATATATGCTGGCAATTTGATTATCCATTTTATCCAGACTATGGAATGTCTAAATTATGAAAGGTTAGGCATGATTGATCTAACTTGCTGCCAAGGATGTTGATGGGTTGGTAGGATGGGTGTTGCTGTGTTATTGGTGTCAAGCTGGAAAACAGACACAAACACTTTAATTTTAATTCACAAGTGTTTGAAGTAAATATAATAAAAATGTCCAGTTGCCAGTATTACCCACAGACGTACAGAGGTGTAGACTTGACCAAACTCTTCAAGTCCTAAGTGCCTGAGGCCATTTAAAATAAGTAAATGGACATGAATGACTAAAGATTTGCTTGTCACAAACCAACAGACCGGCAGTGATCTTGTACACTGCAACTGGTATAGGGTACTAAAAATTAATGTTCCAAAATGTTACCCTTGCATTAGTTCTTATTTGTGTTTTTGTAAAACATGTGACATTGGAATGACCTGCTTTGGTTGCGTATGTGTTATAGCACCAGTATCTTTCTAAAAAGGTTATGTTTATACATGATCTTTTGCCTGTCAACTTAACAAATGTGTCTATAAATATCTTCTGAATACATTCTTATATCAATATCACATTCGTAGAGATAAGGTGAGATTAACCTTGTGAGCTGAGCTGTTTGCCTTCATAGAAGTAACAAGGAAGAATGTACAGTTTCACTCTTTTTTAAAGTAGTTGTGTCACAGATATAGGAATAACATTTGTTTGGTAATTTTATCTGATTTATAGTGAAGGTATGTCTCTTGTATGATTGTGCTGTTTAACTTTCACATCTCTAGGGCAATATTTAATGGTTTAAAAGATAATTTCTTAAACATATAAATAAAAATAAGACATTGTTCCTCTAACAAACCGTAGTAGACTTGCCTCTTTAAAGGACAGAGTTGCTGTACATTCATGGACGTAGCATTCAGTACACCCTTGGAGCAAGGCTATGACTACATGCAGGCCAAAATGCTGTGTTTGTAAACGTTAGGTTGATGTAGCTAGGTTGTGTTGACCTGAAGCACGATGATAAAATATTTGACATTTATTTTTAGGATGCATTCTGAAAATGTGTTTGGTTTGTATCAGTTGTCATTAAAGGATGATTATTTTATGTAACTTTAAATCCGTATGGAGATATGATCTAGTCAGAGTGATTTGTCCTTTCTGTGGCCTTGTAAAGTGCCTGTTTGAAGGAGTATACAGAAACTGTATTGAGAGGGGGAAAATCAATAAAAAAATGTTTTTGCTATGAGACAGCACTCTGTCAAATCACATCAATAGTGTTAGTTTTCTACCTGAACATTTTTTTAAGCTGTTATATAATGGTTAAAATGTTTCCTCATCATGAATAAGAAGTGTGTTTGATTCCCCACATGGGTACAATGAGTGGAGCCCATTTCAGATGTTCCCCATTGGGATGTTGCTGAAATATTGCTGAAAACAACGTAAAACTAAACCCACTCAGTCGTTCTTGAAGTGATCTTTGGCGACATAGATTTGATTAAGTCCTCAGCACTTCCTTGCTGTAAGAGATGACTCAGCTGCACTGAAGATTTTGCGGGGACTTAGCTGATTAAGGGACTTTGATCGCTTACCAGGCCCAGAGTTGTTTATTTACGAACAGAAGATAGGAATATTGCTCAGTCCTGAAATACAAACTGATCGAAGGAGGCTGTCCATTGTTCATGAGTTGGAGTAGTTTGAAGACTGATAGAACTATAAGATCTGTTACTACTGGATGGTCTGAATTTGAAAAAGGACATGAAACTAGAGCTTATACAGACTGGTATGTGAATTTGGAAATCTATGCTGGTCCTGCTCCAGTATGATTTAGTATTAATTCCCGTATGTTGTCTTGTATCTAAAATGCAGTACGTAGACAATGATTCATGTTCTTTGAGATGGTACATGCTGTTTGGATAATGATCATCTTACATCACTTGTGACTAGGAATTTTATTCAGTATATTCCTTCATTACCCCTGTTCTGTAATGTAGAATGTGTACTTTGTTTCCTTTGAACCTTCAAAATAAATAACCAGTAGATCCTGGATATGCTCTGTGGTTATCCCCTGCAACGCGATTTGTTATCCCCTGCAACGCGTTTTATTTTTATATTAAATGCACTCCGTCCACCCATCCGTACACATTTATCTTTTCTGAAGCAGGACTTTAAAACTGTTCTATATTTCTTCACCAAACTAGGCATATAGATAGGTCTTGTGGTGTACTGGTGCCTTTTGTAGATTTGGTATTCTGACTAAAACATGTTTTGAGTTTCTTTGGCAACAAGTTTGACTTTGACAAAAATTGGTGGTAGTGCTCTTCTCCGGAGCAGAACTCAAAAACTGTTCACTATTTCTTCACCAGACTTGGCACATATCTTGGTCTAGTGATGTTCTCATAATCAGTAGACATAATTTTATGCCATTGTGGAGTATTTTGTTGTCTTTGTCTTCTTGTACTTTTAGTCTGTATTTTGTAAGGAATGGAATTTGTTGAATCTTTCAGTTGACACCTTTTTTCTTGTGTCTTTCTGCAGCGGGTGTAAGGATGCGGTACCCGGCCTCCTTCGTGCTTATCTGTGACAATGAAGACTCTCCTGTGCGCCTTCAGCCCCTCACCGTTAATCCAAGTGTGGGGCCAAGGTCGCAGTTCAACCAGTCAATGATGAGCAATGGCCCACTGACACCACCCACCTCCCCAGCCGACAACTCCATGGCCGGTGACACTGGGGTGAAGATAGTGCCGATGACACCAATGAACATTGGTGTGACGGAAGGCAATGTGAATGTCAACTGTATGCCCAACGCTTCTGATGTTCTTGGTCATGCCATCACACAGAAGGTTCTAGAAGATTCCAGCATCACTACAAGCATGGCCAAGAGGTTAGTTCAGACTAAATATACCTAAAGTGTGCTTCTCACTATATATTAGGTCATCTCTTGTTTTCCCAGAATAACCGCATTTGAGGTTTCTGTTTTGGAGGGACAGGTTTTACTTTTCCCTAGAAAGACCTCTTCTCAGGTGTTACTTTTCCTAACTTTATGTGAACATCAACATTCAAATGATACATGAGTGTTTGAAATCAATTGAAATTTCGTTCAAGATTAAACTCAGAATACAAACGTTTTCCCAAGTGGGATTGGAACTACTAGTCTCAGATCAGTAGCCAGACGCTTATCGCACGGCCACTGGGCCAACAAAAGTGATAAGGTTAAATTATCTATTTATTGTTACTTTAATTAAATTGATTTTACACGTGTGCTTCGGTTATCGTTATGTAGCTTCATTAAATGATCACCTACATTGTAATTACCCATCACTGACGGTACATATGTTAGAGAAAACACTTCTCCTGTTTTTTGGTAGACATTGTAAAACTGAGAAGTGTTTTCTCCTATACAAAAAGCCTAACGCTGCTCGAGGGACTGTTGGGTAGCCTAGTGGATAAAGCATTAGTTTGTTAAAGACCCATTTTTAATTTCCCACATGGATACAGTGAGTGAAGCCTATTTATGGTATAACCGTGATATTGCTGGAATATTGCTAAAGGTCATGTAAAATCAAACACAGCCAGTGTTCATGTAAGTTACTGTGAGATGCCATTGAAACTGTTCAGTAATAAACAGTAATAAAATAAGCAAGACTGTGGTCTATTGCAACATTATGTTTACCTCCAATGGGTTGTAAGGGGTGGTGGTTAAAGCTTTCTCTAGTCATGCAGAAGACCAAGGTTCAATTCCCAGAATGGGTACAATGTGTGCAACCCAAGGCTGCTGTCCCCTGCAGTGATATAGCTGGAATATTTCTAAAAGCATCATAACACGAAAATATAGATTTGGCAACTCTGCCAGTTCCACACTGTACATTTTGCTCAGTACTGCACAGTCCTGATGTGGTTTTGGAATGTTCCAGTGTAGTAAAGAAAAGCATTCCATTACATTAGGTAAAAACATAACGTTACAGTTTTCATCTAATGTTTCTAAAAATTCTGTGTCCACAGAGGTCAGGAACTGAACATCCTGAGAAATATTTACTATTTAGAAAATATGACATAGGTGTATAATGTTAGTCACTGTGAAACAGACAGCTGTGAATTTGTCCCATATTGCAATTGACATGAAAACACAATGATGAAGTGTTTGACATTTATCTTGGGATGCATTCTGAATAGATAAAGCACATTATATTGCAATACAATCAAGCCCGAATTATGCTTGGAATATATTTAGCAGTACTACAAATACATGAAGCGGTTTTGTTAGTGGTTGTGTATTGCGTAGATATTCTCTTTAATCTTGTTTAGTAGTTGTGGAAACTTTAAACCTTAGATAGAAATCCATACTTAGTTTATGATACTTAGTCACTGTTAATGAAATGGTAAATAGAAAGTAGTACAGCTAATGTGAATAGTAATTACTTATGAATGCGAGTCATTAATCTGAACTCTGTAATACTGTGATTATGTGTAATTTGTAGGACGAGCGACACCAGTGAAGAGTTGGCTGCAGGACAGTGGCACTTTGCTGAACCCACTTCCAAAGTCAATTGTGCTTGTCCCAGGTGAGTAAGTCCAAATCACATTACAAGATGCCTCTCTCCTTGACATTATACTTCCTTATGATAAAACAACACGTTTGTGTGGTCACTAGGCAGTGGCACCACCCTGTGCTGTATGTAGTATGTGATACCCTGTAGATGCATAACTGTTTTGTATATTGGTGTTGTGTGGGATTTCATGTTTGGATTGGTCGATAGCATCCCATTCTTGTAACAGCCAGTTCTTTAAGTAGTGAAGCACAAGTAGAGAACAGTACCCTCTAGTTAAGACCTGGCTGATTTGGCCATTGCTTCAAAGCTTCCATTCAATCAACTTCTTTCTTTTTTTTCATTATGTAGCTGTTTCTTTGTAAAAAAAATACACTAATTTCATTCTGTCACTACATGAAGGTTGTGATAATTGTAAAATGTCCACAGTTTGGACTTAAGTCATCTTCACTGTTAGCTGTCCATAGTGAGTTGTGCTTGTGATGGTGTCTTGCCTGTCAAACCTCATGGGAAAAGATCCCTACTCTGTTCTTTCTTAAGACTGTTATAAATAAGAAATATTGCTGAAGAATATCTCTAAAGTTATTCATGAGGTTGTGTTTTTCTTTAGTGTGAAGTTATACCTCAACTTTTGTGACAAATTTAAGTTTGCCATTTTACATTATATTGTTGTTCACACACTGATTAAGATTTGATTATTCCCCAGGCAAAGGAAGATGAAAGGTGGAGGTGTGGGTCAGTCGAAGAGTTTCCCTAGTGGGAAACACAAAGGGGACAAGCAGGAAAAGCTGGAAAGGCAACAGTCACGGCATGGTCGGAGTTCTACACCTTTTCACAGGCGTTCCCCTGTCATGGATGATCTCATGCAGTTTGATATAGACCTCAGACTGCCTCCAAACCCTGCATTCTGTCCCACTGGTGGAACTACCATAGCTCCTCAGGGGCAGAGCACTCCAAATGAAACCAATGTTGATACACCCTCTGCTCCTTCACCCTTAGATGAACTTCAGCCCCTTGTCAACACTACTATGGACCCACCAATGCCGACATTAAGTCCGCATCCACCTCAAAAACTTATTGGAAATGAAAAGGAAGTGTGTGGGAAACAAACGGGCAGTGCTTCTGAAAACCAGAATGGGTTTATGTGTTCTGGTTTCCCAGACTATTATCCTAAGAATGAGGAAGGGGTATCCAAAACTGACGCAGCAGACTCCCCGTGCCACTGGGGCCAAGACTCCAAGCATGATAGTGTGAACAACTGGTTACAGTCGCAGCATCGCCAGATGGAGTTGACACGGGGTCTGAAGCGTCCCAGCCTCCCCACCAAAGATGCAGACGAGGAAGAGGAACTAGTCACAGATTCCCTCTACAATATGAACTCAGTGCAGCAGTGGTGAGTGAAGTACTTCATCTCTTAAGACTTCTTAACTTTGATCACAGTCATTGTGTTAAGGATGAGCTCAAGTTTGTAGGGCAACAAACATTTTGAGAATGCTTAACCATGTTTTTGTGACTGTATTCTTCTGTGCCATGTAGGGGTAACTTAGTGGTAAAGTGTTAGCTCATCATGCCGAATACCTGGGTTATATTCCCAACGTGCACAACGTACAATGTGTGAAGTCCATTTCTGATGTCTGCATGATATTGCTGAAATATTGCTTGAAGTGGTGTCAAATGAAACTCTATCACTCTGTGTTGTTGTGCTGAATGAGAATGCATTCGTATATATGTTAGTTCCATTACCAAGTCTTTAAATCCTTAACTTCAAGTCTGATACAAATATCATAAATGGTATGAATATGCTAACAAATATATTTCTGATTGCAAGATTGCAGAATGTGAACCTTTATACAATGTCAGTGGTGCACTCATGCCTAAAACCAAGGTTCAGCACCTAATAGGGTTCATATAGTGGGGGAACCTAATATTACTGTCCCCTGCCTAAACATTTACTAGATAGCTGCTAAAAGTGGAGGGGAGTACAGAAGTCTTCTTTCACTGAAAACCTGGGTGAAGCATCCCCACTTTGGTACAATATGTAAAATATATTGATTCACTTGCTTGAATATTGCTAAGTAGCTTAAATATAAATTTCACATAAGCCCACTCTATCTGGATCCAATTTGCAATTTATAAAAGTAGTTGTCTTGAATTGCAGCTTTGCAGTCATCTATTTCAGCAAAAGTTATTTATACATTTTTAGGATCGACCTTCCGATGAAGAAAGTTCGAATCGACACTACCCCTCCTGATGGTTCCAACATCCAACAACCCTCCCTCTCCGATTCCTCCTCCCCCTCCGGCCATTCCCAAAGACACACGCCTAAACCTCCTACCCCACCTCCAGCCCCAGACCCCTATGAGTTCTCCGATGAGGCATCTGTTAACCCTGGAACACTTACACGATGCTCACGGAAAAGTCGAGACGAACACTTTCCACGACCATCACCGAAACGGGTGAGTTAACTTTGACATAGACTCAGTGGGTGGAGACACAGTATGTGACCCAATATGTTATTTCTAAGAATCTTAATGGTTCTGTAAGCGTGTTTTCATGTTGATGTTTTTATCAACCGCTGTCTTCTGTCATTGTATTGATTCTTGTATAACTTCTACGGTAGTGGTCTTCATACATTAAAATACATATCTTTTATTTAATTCTCCCGGGTCCACTTGCACAAAGTTATCTTAGAGCTAAAATCATCCTACGGCTGTGTTAAACTCATCGTAGTGGTAAGATTGCTAGTGGGGAGCATATGTGTTGAGTAAGTGGACTCCTGAGAGTTTCTATAACTTCAGTCCTACCCCGCAATGAAAACATTTGATACATGTGTTCTCACCATAGGCAGGGAAAAAGGGAACAATGTTCCATCAGTGGGCATGACCGAGATTGTAATAATCTTATGAAGACTGAGATTGTCAGTGTAACAAAGTGTTTTTTGATTGTCAGGATGAAGATGCCAAAGACCCTAACAGACTTAATGACTCCAAAGATGAAAATCCTGTCAATGGTATGTTCATCCCTATGCTCATGATTTCTGTTGAGTTAATATGATTAGTGCTACTGCTCCGGTGATATTAGCTGTATTATCTCGACCAAATAGATGTGGTGGTTGATCTTGTCGTTGATATGTGACATTGGCCCCTATTGGTTTGGATTATCTTATGATGTAATGAATATGTGTACAGTATGATACAACTGATGCATTGTAATGTATCGGTATGTAGCTTGTAAGGTACAAGTTGTCAACATGGCACTTTTGCCATGATCTGTCATGTGAAAACAAAGTAACGAAATTGTGGCTGTGAAAGAATTTTTTGGTTGCATACAATGAGATCACTGATTATGGTTGTCAGAGAAAAACAGTTAACTGTTTTATGTTGAAATGGGATTTTGGATTGTTCTATTAACATAAGGTTGTTGAGGGTTGTCTGATTAACACATTGATGTATAAGATTGTAGTTTGAACACATTACTGTGTAACACATGACTGTTAGGATAGTGGTATTATTAGTATTGGTTTCTAGTAATATCCATACCTGTTGGTTTGTTGCATTTGTGTTCAGACTCACTGTATGTGTAGCAGCTTTAATATACAATAGCTCTAATATATGTGTCATTGCTGATTTGTGTTTAGTAACTGCTATATGTGTTGTTGCTGAATTTGTTAGAAGTAGTTGTAATGTGTGTTGTATGTGAATTTGTATTGAGTAGCTATATTTTGTTTCGGTAGCTGTCATGTGTGTTGCAGTTTAGTTGGTGATTTTAGCACCTGTAATTTCTGTCATCACTGAAATGTGTTGAGTTGCTGTAATGTTTCGTATATATTATTATTATAATGTATTCGGATATATTCGTATTTAGTAGCTGGAATGTTTTCTGTAACTAAATCATGTTTAGGAGCTTTAATGTATGTTGTAACTAAATTTGCAAGTCTATGCTGAAATGTTTGGTGCATCTAATATGTGTAGTAGTTTAATTCATGTTTAGTTTCTGTGTCATGTCTGAAATAGGTTCAACAGCTGATGTGTGTGTTGTAGATAAATTTGTGTGCAGTAGCTATGTTTGTCATAGCTGCACATGTCTCTGTGTTGTGTTGTTGCAGATGTAGTAAGCGCATGTATGTTGTAGAAGTAGCTGTAGCATGTAGCTGTGGTCACTAACTGTTTCAGATGTTTCTGCTACAGTGGGTTCCCCTCAGACACCAGGAGCTAGTCTGACCCGAGAGATTGATCTCAAACCAACCGAGCTGGACTTGGAACATATATTTGAGTCATCGGGTGATGACAGCGACGATGCTGGGGTCAGTTCATAAAGATTTTGTCATGTGTTTTGTTTTGATGGTTTGTAAAACAGGATTCAGTTCCTCAAGATCAGGTTTTCTTGAGTGCTGTTCTTCCTCATTTGATGATGTGCTTCAGAGCTAGATATTTATGATCAGATACAGGACAGTGGGGTATCCTAATGGTTAAGCATCAAAATGCTGAAGATCAAGGTTTTATTGCAATGTGTGAAGCCCATTTCTGGTGTCCCTGTTATGATATTGTTGGAATACTACCAAAAGCGGAGTAAAACCGTTCCCAAAAACCAGATATACAAGGGATGATCATGTTTTATAACAAAGCTTTTTGTGATTGCGAACAGGATGTTAAGTACATGTTAACTTATATACTTGTGGATGTATTTTCACGAAATGTTTGCTAATAATAAGTGCATTCTATTTCCTCTTTGTTATTTGTGTTAGGAAGGTGTGTGAAACGTATTATTTCCTTCTAGGGAATTGATGCAGGGTTGTCTGCCAGTAAGACAACAGAGGAACTGACTGCTGGCAAAATAACACCATCTGGTAAGTGTTATACCGTTTCTTGGGGAAGAAAAATGTGACAGTGAATTTTGGGATTGAAGTTTGGGTCTCAAAAAGTAAACTCGATGCCCATGGTTGTGTTTTGAATGCTGGAATGTATGAGATTGGAAAACTGAATGATTCTGGCTAAGAGCAAATTAACAGTGTTTCCAGAGAATAATTAACCCATTCAACACGGTAGGCTGGCAAACGAGCCAAGACATCATGAGTCCCCTGACATCATAGACCGGTATACAGGTCAGGCAGTAGTTGCATCAAAATGATATATAAATTTTGGAACCTAACTGTTATATGATTTTTTTATAAACTCTATCACTTTTCATATTGTCTTAAAACACGTATCATATTTTATGAAAACAATATTCTCAGACACATGGTTCGGCAGTGGGTCCATTTCAGATTTGTCAAAGAGAAAAATAACAATGTTTCAAGATAATGATTAAACAACTGGAAGAACCTGAAAAATAAAATCAATATCAGTACTCATAAAAGTTGTCAAACATACATTACAAGTTACTATTTCAATCTCACCTTTCGCTGCCTCGAACTTCAACTTCAGACACGATGTTTAGTGCTGAAATATATGCATTATGTATTTTTGTCTCTGGACATAGCCTAGCACAATATGTCCACCAAGTTAATGATAGAAGTATAGATGGTGATTTTCTGGTGTAAAATGCTGAGAATGGAGTGATTTTACCCAAAACTTTTGTCTGAATCCCAAATTTTTCATTTACAAGGGCAGTATCCATTGCAGCAATATGATTGGCTGTCTTAGGTCACATGCACGATTTTGACCAGTCATGCTCCTCATAGCAAAATGTGGCAGAAAAGCATCATAAACCAATTTTGTCCAGTAAAATTGCTTCTTACAACTGTGAAAATACTCTTGGCAAGGGTACAGTGATAATGTTGATACTGAGAGCTTTTGAATAATATATCTGCAATCAAGTGAATTGCCTCACAATTCATTCGAAGCTTCCAAAATTTAGGTATTTCCCGTTGTTGCATAATGTTAGAGAGCAGAAAGCCACTGACATGAGGAAATATATAACCATACATATGGCAGTAAATGCCTCTGGCTGGTGTTGAAAGAGTTAACCAAAGCAAATGAACTGAAGAATAAAATCAACAACAGTTCTCATAAAAATTGTCAAACAAACAATATGATTTATTATTTCCATCTGTATTGTGCGATTGTGTAATGTAATTCAAGTGGCAACTCTGCTTTTGTCGTCTAAAACTTTACGCTAGGACACAATGTTTAATGCTAAATTATATGCATAAAACTCTGGTCACAGGTTCTAACCTAGCCCAACACATCCACTATGTTCCACAATATACATATTGGCAGTGCTTTTTTACACAACACGTTCTGAATGCTGTGATTTTACCCAAAATGTTCGTCGGAATCTGCAGGTTTTCATTTATGAGCACAGTATCCGTTGCTGTAATGTGATTGGCTGGCTGCCTTAGGTCATGGTCAGATTTTGACCAGTCCTATCCTCATTGAAGACTGATTCAAATAAGTGTAATTAGGCAATACAACTGCTTCTTACAACTGTGAAAATACTCTTGGCACGGGTACAGTGATATTGCTGGTGTTCAGAGCTGTCAAACGATACCTGCTTTTTAACGAATTACTTCATGTTACTCATTAGAAGCTTCAATATTGGAGGCATTTCCAGCAGTTTGTATCACATTACTGAGTGGAAAGCCACTGATACCTGAAAAAAGACATCCGTGCATATATCAGAGGTCATTTTATAATCATTTTCTGATTATGAAAGATAAAATATTAAAGAAAACAGTGAAGGGATGTTATGACATGTTACAAATGAAAGAAAAATTCGTCATATTTTTTACTTCCTTCATGGTTATCAGGCCTTATGAAAATTTAAGCGTTTCAGTTCTAGTTGTATTAACTGAATAATATGATAGAAATTAACTTTCATATTTATAAAGGGTAGGATTTGACCTTTCTAATCCTGTATGATATGTAGTAGTAATGACGATTTACAAGCTATATTTTCCTTGATAAACATAGTCTTCATCTATGACCTCAGAGTCTCTGGGAGCTCAGTGTCATGGCAGTATATGCCTCTGGTTCACTCGTGTGGAAAGAGTTAAGCGTTGTGAACTGTGTGCAATGTTGCTTGTGTTTGAAGATTTAAGTATTTGAATGTATGACTGTTGACCATTTCTGTTTCAGTAGCACAAGACCTATCGAGGATGTACCCAACGCCACCATCACTTGAAAATACAAAGCTGCCGTCTCCCGAGACGATGACCGATGTCACACATGATGTAGTCGAAGTCAAAGTAGAGGCATATCCCATGCCCACTGCTGAGGAGTTGTGTAAGGTAAGAGGTGCTTGCACTATCGACCCCCTAAATATTGTTTTCTGGTGGAAATCTAGCTCTGTCTGAGAGTTAGTACATCTGATATTTTCCGTCATTAATGATAAGTGAATAAAGGTCGCACAATGTCACTGTGCAGATTTGTCATTTTGCAAGGCTTGCAAAGGTTATGTTGATGAGACAGTACAATAATATTAAGCAGTGTGGAACCTGTCTTCATTATGACATTTATCCATGTACCTTCTTTAATGTTCCAGCAAGGGGTATTCAAGCCGCCAGAGTTTGGCAAGTTTGTAGGTTGTGGGAAGTATTCCCAGGTGGAGTTACCCAGCAAGCAGCTCTCTCCAATCCCTGTTCTTCCTGACTACAAACCCCCATGGCAGTTCACCATGACCATTATGGACAAGTCACTCTCTCAACCACCCCCAAGGTTGGTAGTCACTCGTCAGTTTGGGCTTTGATATGTTGATACTGGTGCCTTTCTAGCCCATGCTTGTCACAAGAGATGACTAACCGGATCACCTGGACAGGTTCACTTACTTGGTTGATCACAGGTCATTGTATCCCAAAGGTTAAATTGAGGTTGGTGATGTTGATCACTGGATTGTCTGGTCCAGATTCAGTTGTTTACAGACCGTCACCATTTTGCTGAGTGACTTAAAAGTAGACTGACTGTCTTTAGTGGGTCTTCCTGACATACAGTTTTACAGAGAGTAGTAAGATAACCCATCCGTCATTTTTGTCAATGTTTGACACTGTTGCTGTTATGTGTGATGTGTAACCAGTGTTTTTTCCATTTGCAGTCAATACATTAACATCCCGTCCATAGAGAACATCCCCAGTCTGACTTCCCGACTGCCAACTGGCACTGTGGAGAGTTCCCCCGCCACATTTCACAACAGCAATCAGCAGCGAACTCCACGCACACCACGCACCCCAATGAGCTACGAGCTCCAGTCACCAGCATCCAATGCCTCGTCCATACTGAACAAAACCCTCAACTCAATAGACAATCATGGCACCAACAACCAGTTACCGGAGGTGCACAGCCTCATTGTCAATGTGCTCCTCTCCGATTCCATTCTCAATCTCTTCAAGGACCACAACTTCGATAGTTGCAATATTTGTGTATGTAATATGGACATTAAAGGTTCCGATGCCAGTCTGTATGTACCAGACAGTGGCACAAACTCTGAATCCCAGTCCTGCAGCTGTGGTTTTAGTGCTGCCATGAACCGAAAGTATGGTTACAATTCAGGGTTGTTTTATGAAGATGAAGTGGATATTACTGGAATGCGTGAGGACAGATTTGAACGGCGGAAGCCGAGTTTGCTAGCATTGGATGAGAACACGATTAAAGACAATGCACCCGAAGATATACCTCAGATAATATTGGAGTTACTCCTAGGACAGTTTACTCTGCCTCATCCCTCAATGGTGGCAGAGCACAGTTTGTCCTTGTTAGATATGTGTGCAGCTACGTCTTTCATGGGAAGTGTCGTGGATACTTTGCAGATTAGAGGTAAGACACATTTCCCTTAGTGTAGCAAGTGTTGATTTGTTGATGAGATTGCAGTCATATGACAAGAACAGTACTTACTGCAGGCAAGAAAATTCTTTTTGTGAAAGTGCTTGCAGAGTGTGTACACTTAGGTGACAAGACAGTGACAAGTGCAGAACTTAACCATTATGAGAGATAGATGTGTGAATGGATGAAAGGTCTAGGAGTACTTTTTTTTCTGAAACTTATTCAGAAGCTGGAAGTGCACACTCCATGTTCAGTAGTCAACCAGGTCAAATTCTAAGTGACAGATTTCATATAGTTTTTACCTTCTGCAGATGGGGGCTTGAAAAGCTACTAATAGAAATCGTCTTTTACAAATATGTTTTGTTTTAAAAAAAGTGGTATGGGGAAGTTTTTGTAGGTTTTTTGTGTAGTATGATTTTGTGCAACCATTGGGAGTTAATGTTGAAACACACTGCTGACAGAACTAGAAGGTTGAAACATACTGCTGACAGAACTAGAAGGTTAAAACACACTGCTGACAGAATATGGAAGGTTAATAGACGTGTTTGCAAACAGTGACAATATAATCAACAATTATGAAGTGTTGTGGTGACACATCTTATGGTGTCTTAAATACGATCCTGCTTATCTCTTTGCTGCAAAAACACGAGGCAGAAGTTGTAGTCTTACCTGATGCATTTGTTGACAGATGGAAATGAAGTTTCCTACAATGCTTTGGATCAGGGGAGACAAGCCATGGAGAACTGCTCACCAAACAAGCTTGATGACCCTGCCATGAAAAAGAACTGTCTCCATAAATGGCCGTTTCTTAAAGGTAAGGGATGTCTGGGAACATGAAAAATATACAGTCAAGCATTGTTAAACTGACATTGTCCCTTGCAAAGCAAATTGTTGGATTCACCAAATAAATGAGAGTAAGTTAAGTTCATTCAATTTGTTGCCAACAAAAATGTCGGATAAAGCTGACTGTCAGATAAATAGAGGTTGGATTAATGAGACTTGACTTTACTTGCACAAAAGTTTAAGAAAAGAAATTGCTATTAAGTAGTTTCCAAATTAACAAAATTGAAACTTTCTGTCACATTATTACAAATTCATGCCCTTGGATTTAATGTACATAAGCTGGTCTAGGATCGCTGCGAGGATCCAAATTAACAAAATCAAAACTTCCAGACACATTATAACAAAATAAGCCCTTGGATTCAATGTCGTTGGCATGGTCTAGGATCACTGCTTGTTGTTCCCATTGCACTTGTGCCTTTTTTATGCTTTGTTAAACATTTAAAAATGCTTTTTGATTTCACAAGAATGTCCATACTAAGCTGACATGCCAAGATATGGCTGAAACATTCATAGCTTGTTAGAAATGTCATGTAGTTTTTAGACTGCTTGAATGACCCAACACTCACAGTTAGGAGTTGTTACTATGTGGAAATATGTGAAAAATGAATGTTTTGTTTTCTACAGGTGCTAATCGAATCCCGCTGAACTCCCAGGACATTCTGCGCATGTTGAAGACACTGAACCCACTCCTGATGGATGCCATCATGAACAAGCGCATCATGCGGGTCTGGGAACACAGTCACAAGCTTACTGGACCCCTCAGCTGGAAGGACTTTCATCAGCTGGCAGACAGAGGTAACCAGCTTTCAGTTTCTCTTGGCTTAAGAAAACTTGTGATAATCAAATTTGTGCCAGTCAGTCTTTGAAACATGTTGCAAAGTGGACACTAAGAAAACTTGTGATGATCAAATTTGTGCCAGTCAGTCTTTGAAAAATGTTGCAAAGTGGACACTAAGAAAACTTGTGATAATCAAATTTGTGCCAGTCAGTCTTTGAAAAATGTTGCAAAGCAGACACTAATGGGGACAACGTAGCCAGATTACTTATTATTTGTAAGGATGCTGAAAGTGAGTTGTCTCTAAGGCAGTAAGGAATGCTATTTGTAGGACGTCTTATAACAACCAGTGACAATATCCCTGTTGAAAGCTGAGTAGAAGCTCAGTAATACATACTGTACAAGGCACAGAATTAAAGTAGTTTATGTAGATGCACACAATTTCTTCCCTAAATCTTCATCAGAAGTCGCTGTTAAAAATGAGAGAAGGCAATCGAAGTAGGATGGCTATTGAAGACTGTGGAACAAGACCAGGTCCCAATTTCTCGAAACAAACTGAAGTCTGAGTTTGACTTAACTTATGAGTTTTACTCAAATTTGAGAAAATGCATTTAGGAATCCTAGAATGAACTGAAATCGATACTCTACATAGAAGACAGTTTGAGTTTGGTGGATAGATTGCTTAAGTGCCTTTTTTTATGTTAGAAAAGCAGTGGAGGTAAAAGTTCAGCTGTTTCAAATTGTTAAACTCTGTTTGAAATTTTAGTGAAAACCTAATTTGTTTTCTGGAAAACAGTTCCAGGTTATCCGAAAGTGTTGATCAGTAGGAGCTTATACTAAAGTGTTAATGACCTTCAACATTTCAGTGTCTAGCTGGTGTGTTTTTGGGATGCCTCATTTATATTCCAGACATCCGGGCAGGTTTTGTTTGTTTTTTGTTGTTTGTATTGATGTTTTTCGACCTGGTGCAAGTGTGTACTTGATCCTGTGTCTGTCTGTTCAGGGTCCAATGAGAACAGCGAGCCACAGCCCATCCCACATTTCCTGGTGGGGTACGACCGAGACTGGCTCTCCGTCTCCCCCTTCAGTATACGATTCTGGGTAAGTAGATTACCAGATGCTGACATGAATAACTCGCCCTACTACGTTGACTTTTCTGGATTCAGATAAAATATCTGTAGAAGTGGAAATAGGTGTGATGTAGATAGACTATATTGTAACTGTGACTAAAAATGACCTGTGTGATGGGTTTTCTCGATTTGACATATTGACTACATGCACTTGACAAGTTATTCATTTGACATGTTGAATTTGTTTAAACAGTATAGTTGATTTTGGCTATTTTGCTAATGTGGTCAAAGGTTTGTCAGATCCAAACTTGCATATTTATTGGTAACACTGATAAAGAATATTGCTGAGTCTAATGTAGTTTCCCCACTGATTTGTATGTTGATTATTTGAATGGCAACTGAACTCACTAGTTCATTTTTGTGTTAAATTTACTCATTGAACAATCTCAATGCTTTCATGTTCATACTATTCCATTTGTCTTTCTCTGAATTCAGTTCATGTCTTTTCCAGGACAAAGAGTTCATGGAGCCATTTGGTCGTCAGCGTGACATTGCGTATGTGGTCGTGGCACCTGATAATGACTTCATCCTACAGAATGTGATCAGTTTCTTCAAGGAGCTTAGTACAGTGTACGAACTATGTCGGCTGGGTAGACATTGCCCTATATCTAAAGTGCTGAGAGATGGTATTATGCGGGTCGGGAAAAGTGCTGCTCAGAAAGTGCAAGATGAACAAGTGGATGAATGGTTCAAGTCAATAGGTCAGTCCTGTTAATATTGTTTACGAAATTACAAAAATTAAATAATTCATTCGAAGATTAAAATCTCAAGTCCCTCATTTTTGACATCAGTGAAATCGCTAGAATTTCAATAGAAGCTTGCTTCTGTGTCAATAAAACATAATATTTTTGTAAAGTTTGTGTCTTGCTTCTTTTGAATCCTGAGTATGCCAGTACCGCCTGGTTATCATGCGGATTGTTGCTCACAATATTTATCACCTGTCGGTCCTGCCCTGACCCAAGTATTTACACCTTCTGTTACAATGATTGAATATTGCTGAGTGTGGTGTTAAACAACAGCATAAACAAAGAGAGAAATCCTGGTTTCCTTGGTCTGGTTGACATTTCTGTATCTGTCTTGACATGTGTTACTTCCTGTCGATGCAGGGGAATCCCCACTGGCTGCTAAGTTGAAACTGTATGCGCAAGTGTGTCGACATCGATTAGGTCCGTTCCTGGCAAGACAGAGCCTGGACAAGTCCCTGTTTGACACACCATCTAGCTCCTCCCACAAAACTCCCTTCAAGGCCCCTGAGCCTGCTAAGCCACCTACACCGGACAGTCAGAACTCTTCAGGGATCACACCAGGCCAGGAAGATAACAAAGGTGAGTCGTAGATACAGTAGTTGGACTACATTATACAAGTCCTGTTCATTTGTCATGTAACTGATGCCATATAGCTAGAATATTGCTAACATCATTGAAATGTAAGTTTGATAAGATGACTAAAATTCCTTCATCATTTTGAAGATTGTGAAGAACATTTGGGTTTTTGGCATTTCCAGAGAGTGGGTTTAGTGAAGGAAGTTCGCAGAAGGATGGAGGTCAACATGACCTGGACACTGATGACAACAACCATTGTCCGGCTGTAGTGGTTTATCTCATTGACCCATTCACGTACGGCAATGCATGGGATGATGACAGCCGACTAGCAATGGTGGGGCTGCTTCGCTGCTATCACCAGATGGTCCAGTCCCTCCCTGAGAACCTTCAGAACAACATGTGCTTACAGGTACGTTGGCTCTCGTGGACTTAATGCTCATATCCAGTAAAAAATATGAAGATTTTATTACCTTAACTTCACACTATTAACTTATGTCCTGTGGTTGTATCACTTTCATGTGACTGGAGCTGGAAGCCCTGTGTCACAAATTTGCTCTGATTATGATCCATGTCCTGGCTAAGCCTTTGAAGAGCTTAAGAGTTTCACCAAACCACCTGTGGCATGTGCTGAATTCTTTCTATTTTTCTTGTGTTCATGTTGTATTGACCATATGACAGTTGTGTGATTTCCTTGTTTTCAGGTTGTGCCTCTGAAGACTATCCTGGGTTACAAAGAGAGCAACACCCAGTTTCAGGCCCTCAAGTCCATGGCCTTCTCAGTGTTCACAAACTGCAGGTGGAACCTCACACACAATATCATGGGTCGACCTCTCACAGGCTTTGGACCTGCGGCAGCTGCAGAACAGTTCCTCAAGAAGGAGGTCAGTTTATCTAGTGCATGTCTGCAGGACATATTATTCTTGTAACACCTTGAATATTGCAAAGCTGCTGTTCCTTTAATGTTACCTGTGAAGATCCAGATTTGTATTGGTCTTCAGCAGCCCTTGTTTGTCATAAAAGGATATTACCAGTGAAAGGTTATTTACAAGATCAGGTGGTCAGACTTAATGACATGCTTGACACTTGTTTTTGTATAGCTGTACATTTTTATCCAGGCCCCCATTTCACAGAGCAATTGTAATATTACTTTACCATACAGAATTTTAGAAGGTTTACATTCCAGGACTTGTGACAAAAATGTCAAACTGCTTTAGAACACTTTTGAAACATACTGGTATGAAATCAACCCGTGAAGGTCCCGGAGTAGAAAAGGCCTTCAGCAACCCATGCTTGCCATAAAAGGTAACTGAGCTTGTCGTAAGAGGCGACTAACGGGATCGGGTGGTCAGACTCGCTGACTTGGTTGACATATGTCATCGGTTCCCAATTGCACAGATCGATGTTCATGTAGTAGATCACTGGATTGTCTGGTCCAGACTTGATTATTTACAGACTGCCGCCATATAGCTGGAATATTGCTGAGTGCGGCGTAAAACTAAACTCACTCACTCACTCACTGACACCATTATTGAGAGTAATGTTTATGGTTATATTCTATATGTATTTTGGATTATCAAGTCCGTCTCTCCAACAGGAACATGGTGTCACACGCCTTTACAGTCCCCCGTTTGTGCTGGCGCCAGTGCGGGACAAGCAGAGCCAACTGGCAGAGTGTTGTGGGGAGAAGACAGAGAAGTCCAACGTGTTGTTCTGTGCCTACTGTCTGTCGGAGGACCAGCGCTGGCTGCTGGCCGCTTGTACAGATGAGAGGGGCGAACTCATGGAGACCTGCGTCATTAATATTGAAATACCAAACAGGTAGGAACACTTCCCAGATCTTTTTCTACAGTGACATGTAGAGGAGAGTCTATCAGCCATTATTATATTGGTGGAATGTTGCTTTAAGTGTCTTAAAACCTAACTCACTCAGTATTGTGTGGTATTTATATGTAACATTTGGCAATTGGATCTTTCAGGAGCCGGAGGAAAAAGGCATCAGCTCGGAAAGTAGGCTTGCAGAAGTTATTTGACTACATCCTTGGCATTGTTTCCATGACAACGCTTCCTGCCAGACTTGTGATAGGCAGATTTGGCCGTCTTGGTCATGGGGAACTGAAAGGTACAGACTTCAGTGTTCAGGTCTAAGGGAAGTAACTCTTCTAGCATATGGTGGAAAGAAGCAAAATATTTTGATATAAGTATATTTGGAAGTAGTTCAAAACTGAGTAGTTTCTGTGATTTGAGGTTTCTGTTTACTAGTAGTTTTGAAGTGGACAATTCAGTACCTAATGATCATCATTTTCTGATGGGATCAGCATGTATAAGGAACTATTTTTACTCCTTTTGAAGGCTGGGCTGGTATCATCAGCAAGAAGAACCTTGCGTACGTGAGCAAGCACATGCGAGATGTCTGCATCCAGTGTTCCTACCTGCCCAGTGACAACCACAGTATCCTCAGTGCATGTCTGGTGTCCCTGGAAGCTCAACCCAGCTTCCAGGTGATGGCCGACGCCCTCAAGATGGAGGAGAAGCCAAGCAGCAACTGCCCCCTTCAGACCCCACGGGATGCATCAACATCCCACATCCTCGTCTTTCCTACCTCGGCCACAGCACAGGTCAGTCAACATGTCAGGATGTTCTGCTAACAAAATTTTATTAAGAAGTGCAACCCATGAAGATTTGGGTTAGAATTGGATCTTCAGTAACACATGCTTGTCATAAAAGGTGACAAAGGGAATAGAGTTGTCAGGCTGACTGACTTGGTTGGCACATTGTATCCAGTTGTGCAGATTGATGCTCTTGCTGTTGATCACTCGATTGGTCCAGACCTGATTATTTACCCACCCCAACCATTTAACTGGAATATTGTTGAGTGTGGTGTGTAACTAACTTCACTCTGTATAAAGAAGAGCTGTACCATTATGATATTTAGTATTCCTGTGTCCTATCACAAAAGTACAAAATAGTCATTTACTTTGTATTATAGTATACAAACACAAATGAAGAAACCACATGCCATTAAACCTTGTAAGTTTGGAGGGAGGGGGGGGGGGGTAGCCTAGTGGTATAGGTGTTCACACTGGTTCAGTTCCCAACAACCCGTGAAGGTTCCGGGGTAGAATAGGCCTTCAGCAACCCATGCTTGCTATTAAAGGCGACTCAGCTTGTCGTAAGAGGCGACTAACGGGATCGGGTGGTCAGGCTAGCTGACTTGGTTGACACATGTCATCGGTTCCCAAGTACGCAGATCGATGCTCATGTTGTTGATCACTGGATTGTCTGGTCCAGACTCGATTATTTACAGACCGCCGCCATATAGCTGGAATATTGCTGAGTGTGGCGTAAAACTAAAACTCACTCACTCACTCAGTTCCCAACATGGGTGAAATGTGTTAAGCCCATTTCTGCTGTCTGTGGCCCTTATGAGGTACATATGAGCTTGTTGGTTGACAGGAAGCCTTTGTCCTCATATTAACTGACAGTGTTGTAAATGAAATAACAGTATAATAGCATGTCAAAGCACCAGTACTCCAGCTCAAGTTGAATTTTTCATGAGGTTTGTTGATTTTCTGGCAATTCAAATGACAAACTTGGCTGAAGGCATTTGGGACAGATTTCTTGCTGAGTATGCGAATGATTTTTGGAATATGTGGATTGTTATGGGTTTGCTGACCTATTCTGATTTGTTGACAGGTAAACAGTGCTGCGATGCCCATTGAAACTAGTCACTTAGAGCTGGATGACATCATGGGCTATGATGAAATTGGCACTATTGACAACGATTTCAACTTCAACGAGCTGTTCGATCCAGACCCAGGAGTTACCTCCCCTAACGGTTCTCCTCCACCAGGTGACAAGGGAAGGCTTCCAGATCAACGCTCTAATGGACAAAATCCCGTAAGTGGATTGTCATTGGAGTTGTCATCACTTCTTGTACAAACTGTGGGACCCATGAAGATCCTGGTTAGAAGTGGATCTTCAGTAACGCGTGTTTATCATAGAAGGTCACTGTCTAAGTAGACACAGGTCATTGTATCACAATCACATGGATCAATGCTCATGCTGTTGATCACTGGATTGTTAAACAAACCTGTTGCAAAAATGTGACTAGGAGGACAATTTATTTGTGGAAGATTGCTACTTATGATATTCAAAGTTGCTAGGCCTGCAGACTGCAGGCTTGTTGTATTTATATTACATATGTTACTTTATATTACATTATATACATTTTATTCCCGTTAAACTGCAGCATGGTACACAGGCCCAGATAAGCCCTGTAGCCAGGTAAAATATGAATTGAAAAATATTTGTTGAGTACAGATTTGGCATTTAGAGTGTTAGATAAGCAAAAAGTTTAAAACAAAAACATACAGAATATGTTTGTTATTATACTTAGTGTAAAAGACGCCAATTTGCTATCAAGTTGTACTGTTAGCATAGGACTGTTGTACTGACAGTATCTGATGAGTGATTTGTTATTAAATCTTTTCCATATAATTTTGAAGTTGGTTTTGATTAGGTATGAAATAATGCAGTACATACATGCATAGTTAACTTACTCAGTGACATATACTTAGGTGAGTAAAATCACTGAAATGCCCACATATTTGAAAGCAGTGGTTAACTGAAAATGAAATACTCATTATCTAGCCTCATGTAAGAATGTCGAGTTTTGATTGGTCCACGTGACTCTGATAAAACACCTTGCACATCCATCACGATCCGCCATCGGGAGTATAAAAGTCGTATACTCCCGCTGCGAAAGTCATATCACCCCGCTACGCCTTGGTGACGACGCGAGAAGTGAGAAAAGCGCGCTTCGACAAGCCTTTAGTAACGTGCGGTGCATTGAGGTCAAACGATCAGCTGGTGTCAACATGGCATCAAGTCGATTTGATATGTGTTGTTTTGTTTTGATTTAGTGAAAACATTCAGTTAGATAAATGTGTTATCACATCGTGTCTCGGGAAATACAGAGTTTTATCAGTCCCTCGTAAGGTTGTATACAACCTTACTGATAAAACCCCGTATTTCCCTCGACATGATGTGATGACGTATAATATTCACAATAATTACTCCAGAAATATACAGTGGCTACAGAACCCACATGAGGCATATCTTGTCTAGAGCCAGTTCTTTATTTGCTTGCTTTGTGTTAACAGCTAAACAGTGATACCTCCAACATCGATATTCAGGACGAAGCCCCCAATCTGCTCCAGCAGCCACTGGCCATGGGCTACATGTTGTCCACGGCAGGGGCAGGACCTCTGCCCAAGTGGTTTTGGTCTGCATCTCCAGAAAATGAATATGTCTCCCCAACAGTCTTCAAGGTGAGATTCAAACAGACTTCTCAGTTCTATATTTTGGAGAAACTACTCACCAAAGCATGTTAACATTCGCTTTCTACCTATTTAGTGCCCAGAGTTAGTTTTTCAGATGATGATGATGATGATGATGATAGGTGATCAGTAAGAAACATTCATCAGCAGGTAGATGTGTGGACACGTCTGCAGATCAGTGTGCATTCCTATTTCTGAGGATATATTCACCCCAAGTTGTCCAAGTTGTTTTCATAGTTGTTCACCTATTTACTGCCGGGGGAGGTGCAGAATAGGTCTTCAGCAACGCTGGCTTGCCATAAAAAGCGACTATGCTTGTCATATGAGGCAACTAATGTGATCAGGTGGTCAGGCTCGCTGACTTGGTTGACACATCATCGGTTCCCAATTGCACAGATCGATGCTCATGTTGTTGATCACTACATAGTCTGGTCCAGACTTGATTATTTACAGACCATCGCCATATAGCAGGAATGTTGCTGAGTGTAGCACAAAACTACACTGGCTCGCTCACTCACTGATAATCTAGTGTTGGTCTAGCTCATCCCGCTGAAGACCTGGGTTCAATTCCCCTCACAAGTATTGTGTATGAAGAAAATTTTTGATGTTTGAATATTGCTAAAAAGTGGCGTAAAACCCAATTCACTCTCTCATACAATCTCGAATTAGCCGATTCTAGACTTGAAGATTAATAGATTGCTTAAAGGTCACATGCAACCAAAAAATCAAACATAATTAAAACACATTTATCACTTATTCATGACATATAATATACATTGATGCTTTTAAAAAAACAAATAAACAAAACTGTAAGCGTACAATCGCGATTCAAATGTGCAATATTTTGTACTTGGGCTTACTTCCCCCGAAACGAAGCCCGGGGGAGACCGAACCCAGTCATAGCGTGTGGATGTGCACTCAAGTGTAACGGCGGCTTCCGATTGGCTGTTTCATTTGCTGACATGCTTAGGGTTCATTGTGTGTACAGAAAGATGATCTGTTTGATGGGCATTTCAGAAGTATAGTCAGTCACAAGAAAGTGAGATTCTTTATGGATAACAACTTCTTTTTGTGTACTTGATGCGTCGTTTCAGTATGGATTCATATACTGTTGTCAAACAAAATTATATACACTAAAAGAAGTCGTTATCCATGAAGAATGTATATAGAGATGTTGGGTTTGGAAAATATGTGTTCTCTGAATTTGCGCTCGATCCAATAAAAAAGTCATGTCAGTAGAGATGGTAAACCACTGCGTGGCTGGAATCTGTCTTTCGTCCAAGTACAAAGCAGGACTTGAATCTGACAAGAGTTTGCACTAGTTTCCGTCAGATCCAGTCATCCGAAAAAAATGAATGTAGTTTGTTTGCAACCCACAGACATAAAAACATGTCATGTGTATCACACGTGCCTAATTACATAATGTGGCACACACGGGACTCGGGTGCACGAGTCATAAATCAACTTATTTTCTTTATGTCGTATAGTCTGATAGGTGTTAAGTTCAAATTGCACGTGGTCAATGATTGAAGCTGTGTATTGCATGTTGTCTTTAGCAGACAGGCAGACAGACATATAGGTGTGAATAAACCAGACACTGAGCTTTCTCTGTGACAGAGACTGCTTACAACAATCAACAAGTTGTTTTACGTAACGAGTAGATTATTCACTTGTTTGTGTACACAACCAAGACTAGACTACTGCTCACGACCTCAGACGCTGGGCATGCATACTGTTTCAAGCTCCGCGAACCTATTCACTGCGCATGTGTTATGGACGCAGCGCAGCACAGCTGCTGAAACCAGTTTTCCCCCCAGCGCTGGGGGGAATTTAGTGAAACGTTTAAACTCCGATTTCGCGGGCTTTTTTTTCATCGCGTTTTTTTTTTCAACTTTATAGGTTGAATTGGCATTTTTTATGATTTGTTTCGGTTAGTGCCCACCGGAAGGTACCAGAATCTGCAAAGTTGTGTTTTACGTTGCATGTGACCTTTAATATAACCAGAGTATTACTTGCTGTTGAAGGGATTGGGACAGAGAACTTTGACAGTGGGCCATTTTCAGGATAAGCAACCATTTTCTGAATTTAGTATGGGATGCTGCCCTTGTATCAGTAGTAAAGTTCAAAATTTTTTGTGCCATGTTTTTCTAATGTGCAGTATGATCCATGGCCCCTGCTTTTCCAACTTATTTCACTCATTAAGAGTGCTTTGTGTATGGCAGTTCAATGGCTCCTACTTGTGTTTGTCCTCAGGCCGCTCTCCACATCAATTCATCCTCCAAACAAGATGAGTTAGTGTCTCACCCTCAGGATCGCAACTCTCATGCCCTGGACTCCCACCTCACATGTGATGTGCTAAGGTTTGTACCTTAAGTCTCCTGACATTGCATTTTGCAGTGTTTTAAGTGAATCTTATTGTTGTCAGACGGTACAACAGTCCAATGATCTGTACAGAACTTCGCACTCACATTGTAGCAGATATCATAGATTTAGATTTGTGGTTGAAATTGTAGACTTCCACATTTAGGTAAGACGTGGTAATTGCCCTCATGATATATATTAATACCCTTTCGCAGTGATGATATTATGAGACAGTAATTTCAGGGTAGGACAGCTCGTTGCAAACAGTATTGTCCTTCAGGATGAGATAATGTAAAAAGTCATAAACATAAATGTCAAATGAAATTGTGAAATTTTAAATTTTTGTTGAAGCCAGTAAGGAAACAATTTTTTCTTGTACAGCAACTTAATACATGGTTGTTGCTTTATGTACAGGGGATCTGTAGTGAAAGCATGACGTCTGAGACAAAATAACTGTAAACTTTAATCATAAACAGTTGCTGAATAAGACATGAAAGTATGGAAATATATATAGATAATCTGATTGATATTTTTGTTGAACATTGTCTTTTCAGTCTTGATACCATTATAACTGAAGTGAGAGTAATTCATTTCAAAGTTTGTTTCATTGTAATTTCTTTTAAAAATTTGAAACAAATATTAAAGTGTCTTCTGTGCAAATTAATGGACAGTTGTGTATTGTTTAATATGAGAAGCTTAATTTGCAGCCTTTCTGTAATTCTCTAGCAAGTTAAATTTTCTACAAATCTTTGTACAATCATTAAAATCACTGATTTTTCATGGATATTCACTCAAGAGTACTCATGCTTTGCTCTGTGTGTGTGTTACAGGTTTGTGCTGGAACACTACAATGCCCTGTCCTGGTTGACATATGACCCAGCCACCAATGATCGCCGCTCGTGTCTGCCCATTCATCTAGTCGTGTTAATGCAGATGTATCATGCCCTCAATGCCTTTGTGTGACCACTGCCAAGTCAAAATGGCATCCTGAAAAGTCTTGCCAGAATTGAGGGGAGCGTCATGTCCATATTTCCCCTTATCAAGCTGTGAGTTGCTGTGATGCTCCTTTAATGGAAATTCTCATGTCAGATCTAGCAAAGAAGGTGTTTTTGGTTGTCTGTATATTTGAATATTTTGCCAAAATACCCCCAAAGGTTATCCCAATACTTAAGATACCTCCCATGTGACTAAAATGGCCGCATATAATGGCAGCAACGGAAATCTATCTCTGAGAGGCAGCTATTGTGAACCAGTGTGGATATTCCTGAATTTTGAGGGCAGTGCTATGACCAGTGGCAGGCGCAACCTGGATTGGTCAAGGTCGTTAGGTCAAGGTCAGTCAAGACAATCTCGGCTTACTGTGTGGGGCTGATAGACGGAGCTGTACCTGGACATGCTCTAACAGAAATGTGATTCCTGAATTGTGATACTGAAGGTCATTGATGGACTGTGAAAGATTGGAAGAATACACTCGTGAATATTTCAAGCCGGTTTCTTATTTTTATAGATGCACTTCATTCCCACTATCTTCATAAATATATTTTGATGACCTACTTACAGACATATGGAAAAAGTAAGTTTGTGAACTTACAACATACAGTATCAAGCATGAATAGGTAATTTCAAATGTTCACCATGTCCTGATAGAATACAGCTGCCAATATCTTCTCATTCGTTGATATCTATACAGAAATGTATGTACATGTTAGTAAATGGTTTAGGTTGAGTATTTTGTGAACATGTCAGATAGGTCACTTTTTGGCCATTGTTTACAGAAATATGGTGTTAGCTATCTGGAATGATATTTTGAACAAATAAAGCAATTGATCGTCAGTACCTGTGATTGTTTAAATCAAAACCCATGGAATATTCAAATTGAAAATGTTCCTGTAGTGTGATAACCAATAATGTTTACCAAAACCACATATTGTGACAGGATTCAGGAAATCCTGTTCAACTCTGCTTGTAAAAGGCAGGTCCTATCTTCGCTTTTGAAGCAAGAGTACATTGTTTTAGAGACGTTTCTTTAAAAATGTAAAATATGAAAGCATTCTGAAATATTTTTGCAGGCAGTACTTTTTGAAATTCTTGGCATGAAACAAATTTTAGAGGACTTTTACAACAGTTTGAATATGCACATTTAATACATCATGTAACATGTGGCATTTGTTGACTGAAAATGTTGACTGTTGCTGTTGAGGGCTGTAGAATTGACAGCGCTGAACTCCGTACTGTGTGGGAAGATGACATTTTATAGAACTAATTTCAGTTTGCATAAACAATGATATTTGGATTGTGCATCACTGGCTTGCAAATTATCTGTACTCAACAAAAAAGGTAAGCACTACCCAATTTTTAAGTATTATATGGATCAAAATATGAACTATTTAATACTTTAATATTGAAAAATCGACAGGTCTTCATGTTTTTTGTTGAGTATATAATGCTGATATTTTGGTACTTCTTTGACTTCTCAACCCCTTTCCCTAAATTATTTTTTTTTTTGAAAAAAAACCATAGAGAATATATTTAAAATTAGAGGAGAACTTCCCAAGTGCACCAAAAATCTTTTCTAAAACAAAACCGATCATAAATTTCTTCAGTATATGACCAGCGACGTTTTGAGAATCCCTCATTCAGAGACAAAACATCTAGCAAACTATACTGTAGTGTCCATATCTTCATGTTAGTTGTTAGTTTTTGTGGGAGAATGAAATATGAAATGAATGGAATAGTATCTTAACAGTACCTAATATTTGCCTGATAGTTCAGTCAATTTGAATGTTTATTTCATGATACCATAGACAATGTAAGACTCTCTGAAACCTGACATGTATACAAATCTCAAGCAATAAAAAATCGCAGCAATTTACTTTAACCAACATGGTATGAAATAGTATGAATACTTAATTTTGTTTATCATTTGGAAAATGGAAAGTGATTTCTTGTTAATGTGATGGGAATTCTTTCACTTCCTTTCCTTTAAAACAAGTGATGCTAGTGCGTCTTTTATATTCATGTAAATATGGTAAATGACTAGTAAAATCTTTATAGAGTAAATCCTTGGTATGTTTTGTGGTCAATACTTATTCCATGTATCTGTCAGCAGCCCTGCTCTTTTGTATTGCGAACCAGCCCATGTTATTTTTATTACAAATGCATGACAAAAGAGAAAAACTGCATGAAGTTTTGAGAGACTTCACTGCTTTTCTGTGTGCAGTTATGTTGAAGTACTTACCAAAAGTGAACTAGTCCAGCTAAGGTGTCGACATGTTCCTGGTGTCCAGGGCCTGTGTCATTACACACACCCATGAAGCATTTTGTTTCAGCTAGGAACCAAAAATGGTAATTCTCACCCCAACCTGTTTAATTTCAATTTCAGGTCTTGAACACCAGTAAGTGTTTTTATCATTATGCTTATTTTAAAACAGACAAATGTCCCTTGCATTATTCTTGTATTGATACTTACTAATATAAGTAAAAACTAGTTGACAGGTGAACAGTATCTTATTAATAAGTGTCCAACTGGTGAGAATTATGTATACCTCATAGTATATGCGAACTAGATGGTGTTTATGGATGTTTCGTTTACTGTAGATACTAGAACATTAAAGGCGTGAGCATTACCTGAGTTGTCATCCTAATTCCAGTAAAGAGCGCTGTCCATCAATGTCGGTTTCATTGGAAGGGTAATTATATAAGGGTCAGCATTCTTATGTTACAGTCCATAGTAATGGCTAATGTGTGCAATGACTTGTTTGCATATGGGTGTATTTACGTATGATATGGTCTTGTATTGACAAAGGATTCCACACAAGTCATGCATTGCAATGCAAATTTCTTATCAAAATCATTTCTTCCTAGTCGAAGATGATAATTTCATCCCAACCTCAAACAAACTCTGGAAGGGGACGACAAAATGTTAATATTGACTTGGCGTCCATTTTCCGAGTCGATTTGAGGAAGCCTTCATTGTCTTTAACTCATGTCGGTTATTGGTTTTGTACATAGTTCATAGCATTGAGAAAAGCAATGATAGAGGATTATTTTGTCACAGTAGAATATCTTGTTATGTCATTTGTGTGTCATAGTGTACATTGTTCATGGATCATTGTTACCCTCTGACGCTGCACCTGCAGCCCGAGAAGAGATGACCGGCACAAACTGATCTGATTTCTGTAAATATTTTTGTTATTTGCAATTAAAGATGTAAAATTGAATCAAACTACATCAACATAACCCCAGTTCACCTTGTTAAGTTTATGGTTGAAAATCTCTGCTGAGTTAAAGGACAACTGTTATGTTATTTAACTACTCGGAGGGTAATAGGATGCTCAATATTATTCCCCTACAGCTAATGATGTACATGTGGCACCTATTTCACTAAGCTGGATGTACATATCGTGTGTCAGTACTGTTTGTTATTAGGTGGGGAGGGGGCGAGTGATGTACATTACTTGAACAAGTGCTAGTTATTTCACTTAGCACCAGTATTATAGCTCCAGCAGAGATTCCTCCATTGTTTATGTCCTCCAGAACGAGATTTTCTACTTTTGGCTGGATGTGACTGTTCACAGTTGTCATGTAAATAGTAGCCCACTATGACAAGCTGTGATGTACATCTCTATCATGTCAGTTTTCACAACTTTTCTCAGATTGTATGTATTTAAAATAAAATTTGATCATAACTTATTTTTCGTAGCTAGTACATATCGTACAAATACTAGCTCATGAAAATAAATTGAAGACAAACAAGAGTTTGGAGTATGTTGTGTGTTCCTTGGATGCAGTACATGGTACCATTACATCATGATCATTTCGTGTGGAAATGCACCTTAATGTGACAGGGAGGTCAAACTCTGCAGTCATGCTTGCAGAGTTGAGTTTCTTGGCAGTGAGAGGATGTTCAGGCCCCTACTTAACAAGCTTATGTCTGAGTTTTGACTGAAGTTATTATTTTGCTAAAATTATAGATAATGCAGGAAAATGCATTTTCCAGAATCAAATGAAATCCATATCAAACTCAAACGTAGTAACAATTTGAGTTTAGTGGATAGATAACTTGTTTTTGTTTTGTTTTTTGCTATGTTATTTTTAAAATGTTGATCACGAGTTAATAATTCGGCTGTTTCAATCTGTCAAACTCAGTTTGAAATTTGAGTAAAAAGTTTGTTTTGAGAAAACGGGGCCTGGTCTTTTATTAGAAAAATGCAGTGTTGAGCCTTAGTTTGTCACCATGAACTGTGGAAATTGAGTTCCATGGTTCACTTGCAGCTTAAGGCTTCCACAGGCGTGCCTTCAATACTGTTTTGGGTGGTATCAGGAACAATGCATTCACATGAAGCTTTAGTTTCCTTCTATTTATCACATGTACAGTGCTAGGATAGCATTGTGGGACATTCCTGGTACTGTCCGCTTCAATTAATAGGGTGCCTGAAGAGGTCAGCAAGAAATATCTTAGGATGTATGTAAAAGCCCAGGACAATTTATCAAAATTAAATTGAGATGCCACACGCACCGACTGTGTCTACCTGATACTGATCGGCAATCAGTATCATTAACATTTCTGATCAACAACTGCTCACTAAGGAGGGATGTCTAAATTTTCAACGAACAGTCTCCCAGAACTTCATACCGTATGTTGGCTGGATGCAGGCAGGCCTAGGGGGTTTGAACACAGCACATTCAAGCTCTACAAGGCGGCAAAGGACGTCTTTAGACAAAGTCTGAGAAAAGAGTCTTCACGTTATCAATCAGAATACTTCATGGACATAGACGATGCAGGTAATATAGACCAGAAACGTTTCTGGTCCTTCTTGTGTCAAGGAAAAAAAACAACAACAGATTCCGTGTCTTGAGGTAGATGGTAAAAGGCTATATGATCCACACTCTGTTTGCAATGCAATGGCAGATCATCTGAAGAGTGTATATAAGGACCAAGGAGAGAAACATTTTGATGAAAAGTATAAGAGGGACATAGAATCAGAAATAGAACAACTGAGAAACAAACTTCGCTCGCTAGAGTCTGACATAAGCAACATAACCACATCTGCAAAAGAAATCACCTCATTATGTAAAAGTCTAAAGAGCAACAAAGCTGCAGGAATAGACGGCATAAGTCATGAACATCTGAAATACGGTGGATCTTACCTGTACGTAGCCTTAGCGGAGCTGTTCAACGCCATCCTGATGTCTGGATACATTCCAAGAGAGTGGTCCAAGGGACACGTCATTCCCATATATAAGGGCGGCCAGAAATCGAAACTTCAACCAGACTCTTACCGTGGCGTCACGCTACTTCCTGTAATATTCAAGCTTTTCGAGTCTGTCCTCACTAAGAAGATTCCGGAATTTGCAGAATCTAAATCATTCCCGTCTAACCAACAGTATGGATTCCAGAAAGGACTGTCTTCGTGTCATACATCCTTTGTCATTCAAGAAACTGTTCACCACTACCTTGAGAGATCAGATAGTGTTAACGTCTGCTTCCTTGACAGCTCTAAAGCGTTTGACACCGTGTGGCATGCAGGCCTTCTCCTCAAACTGTACAATCTGGGCACACACAACGCCATATGGTTAGCCATTGACAGTATGTGTAAATCCATGACAAGTTGTGTTGCAGCCAACAACGAATTATCTTACTGGTTCCCACTATACAGAGGTGTGAGACAAGGAAGCGTCCTCTCCGCTAAACTATACTTACTCTACATAAATGGTCTACTACAACATCTCAGTCAAAGTAAGAAAGGTGCAATGATTCTTGACCTTCATGTTGCGGCACCAACACAGGCGGATGACATTGCCTTAATAAGCCCAGTGAACGCAAATCTACAGGACATGGTCAACATCTGTCAAGAATACAGTTCAACATGGAGATTCACCTTCTCACCATCAAAATCCCAAGTCGTTCGGTTTGGCAAAAAGGACAAGCTGATGGCACATATTCGTCTATACAAGGAAGTAGTTCCAGCAGTGTCAGAGATCAAGCATGTTGGGATTATCCTAAACTCCCAATTCAACTCCTGGGAGAGAACACTACAGAGCTGTTCCAAACTGAAATCGACCACAATGGCACTCTCTAGATCAGGTTCTCATCCACATGGGCTAAGTCCAGTGACTTCATCTAAGCTACTGCGATCAGTTGCTATACCGAAAGCACTATTCGGTTGTGAACTGTGGTCCAATATTACCAGTCATGAGATGCTAGCGTTAGAACGAGCACAACGATTTGCCCTAAAACTCATACAAGGCCTCCCGCGCCACAGTAGAACTGACATATGCAGTGCACTCATCGGCTGGACTCCACTAGAAGCACATATTGATATTAAGAAGCTCCTATTTCTTGGACAGTTGTGTAATAACAAGAAGTATCTTCTACCACGCCAAATCCTCAGGACCAGGCTGTATTTACATAGATACAACGGCGGAAGACCCAGTGCTGGTTTCATTCCAGACATATACAGAATCCTTGGAAAACATAGACTACTGGTGCATATGGAGAACTTTCTAAAGTCAGGCATATTCGAAACACAACAGAAATGGAAAAGAATTGTAAAGACAGCCGTTCACAACACAGAGGTCACCAACTGGAACACACGTCTCAACTCAGACCCTGATCTCCAACATTTTCAAGACCATCCACCCAACACTGCGTCCTCATACAGCTTGGCTGATCTCCAAGGACTACCCTGAACTGAAAAGAGCAGCTCTATCCATCATCAGAAAATGTGCGTCATGGAGACCAGGAAGAGACACAGGGGTGTGCAAACTCTGTGACAGAGTATGCGCAGACCTCCTGACTCATGGTGTATGTCAATGTGAGCAGGCTACATACCTAAGGGATATCCTGTTGTCTGACATCAGTGTTGGTCCCATTGAGATAAGCTTATGTCTTCACAGAAAGACAGATGTAGACATTGTTGCATGTCTGTTGTCCTGCAACCCACCATTACAAATCGACGAAGAAACCAGCCAGCTATACTCCAAGAGAGTCATAAAAGACTTTTCTATTTTCACCTCTATTTTTTGTAGTGCATAGCAAAGTATTCAAATCAATCTGTAAATCTATGTAAATAATGCTTCGCCATATCCTTGTACTCTCCTTTGGAGGAAATAAAAAGAATAATGACTTTCAACATCACCTGGTATGGCGAGTGGTTCGTTTGGAACATTTCAGACCATACCAACATTCAGAAAATGCACTGGGCACTACATCAAGTGTGGAAGCCAGATCTGGTTGTGGCAAATACTGTTGAGGATTTCCACTTTTGTCAGACACAGAAGGACTCGTGTCTGTCGCCAACACAGGATTTGTAACCTGGTACCGGACAGTTAGACAAATCACTAAATGCTCCATAGATGTGAGCAAGTTACCCATAGACAAACAGACATGTTGTCTGCGAGTTGCTCAGTGGACGTCCGATAGTGAGGACGTATTTATGCAAGGTGGGTGAGTGATGTCAGACTACACTTCACTTCAAAGTCCCGGAGAATGGATAGAAATGGAAAAAGGTACCCATACAAAACCCCTTTCCTTCGGGGAAACACCATACGACGTAATTTCGTTTACGTTTACCTTCCAATGGTAGCCCCTACACTTTGTGATCACCAGTGTCCTGCGTGTCCTCCTGCTCTCGTTCTCAATCTTGGTGTGTTTCTTCTTCCTCAAAAAATAGGGAGAGAGGATCTCACTGTGCACCCCAGTGTTCTTGTCCTATGCCCTGACAGATGACAGATATCAACGATGATCATTCGACTCACTTGTTATCTCCAAAGTCTATCTTCTCACGATTTTGTTATTCAAACGTATGACTGTTTTGGCGACCGTCGCCATCTTGAAAAGGTATCACGATGAGACGCGCTCTAACTAGGTGCCTTCTGCTTCATCCCTGGTAGCCTTGATGGCTTGATGGCGGAAATGCAATGCTTGATGAGCGTAAAGAAATATTTCATGAAAGTAAGATGCCAGCAGATACTTTGAATAGAGTATGAAACTGGTGCCGGAAAACGTGAAGTTCGACGATTGGTTAGCGTCAGTAATAGCAGTATCATTATATCATTAACTTGTGGGAAAGATATGAGACGTGCACGTCTGGCCTGAAACATGACGTCCCAACCGACACTACTTGCAACAAGAAATCGGTTTTCTTGGTGAGTCATAAACACATGCTCTGTCATAGTATGACATGGTGACAATGACTGGATTATCTAGTTCAGATTGTCACTAAATCACTGGATTGTGTGGTTTACAAAAAAAAAAAAAAAAAAAAAAAAAACCACACAAAAAAACAACAAAAAACCCCAAATAAACAAACCCCCCACCCCCCCAAAAAAAACCAAAACAAACCCGCCAGTCAGTTCGTGGATTTTCACTCAACAACTGAATCTACAAACGTGGATTCCAATCTCAACATCACTTATTTGAAAATATATAGAGCTACCATTGCACTTCAATTTGGCTTTGATGTATTTACACCTGTTTGTTTGACACTTGCTGTGTCCAGAGCAGCCACACATCACAAATCCCAGCCCACCACATATAAGATGAAATGAAATGTCATGAAATGATCGCACAAGAGCCAAAATGACTGACCCCCCTAGTCACTTCAGGTAAAAACTGGTCATTGGTTTCACAGTTTGACTAACACATATCTATGTACATCTATGTACATCTATGTACATCTATGTACAGGTCAAGGTAGCCGGGTCAGAATTGATCTTCAGTAAGTAAGACTCGCTCTCTTGGTTGACACATCATCGTATCCAAATTTTTCTTAAGTTCTTCGGTAGCCTATGCTTGTCGCAAGAGGCGACTAACAGGATCGGATGGTCGCATGACATCGCATCCCAAATGCACAGATCGATGCTCATGCTGTTGATCACAGGATTCTCTGTTCCAGACTCGATTATTTGCAGTCAGCCGCCACACAGGTGGCATATTGCTGAATGCGGCAACAAACCAACCAACAGGTTAAAGTCTGAATGTCCCAGTTGCTGCGGCCAGTTAACAATAATCTGATCTTATTTACTCCCGACTTAGTAGACTGAATGGCAGTCCCAGTCTCGTCTTTTTTAGGTCTAACAAAGTAGCCTAGTGGTTAAAAAGTTCGCTCGTCCCTGGGAAGACTCGGGTTCGATTCCCCATATGGGTATAGTGTGTGAAGCCCATTCTGGTGTCCCCCGATATTGCTGGAATACTGCAAAAGGGCGTAAACACTCACTTTCTCACGAAAGCCTAATGCTGCCACCTTTGTAGCATAACATATTTATTTTTTCAAAGACAATACTTGTATGTTTCACATTTTATGTTTTTGAGAAAAGAATAAAAATTCTGTTCTGTTCTGCTACCAGTCACTGCAGAGTATAGTAACAACACATTCCCGTCTGTCCTAGTTTACTAGTAATTAGAGTGAAAAGTAGTAGAGAACTGAGTTGTTTGTGAAGTTGAGAATGTTCTCCAGCACTTTATTTTGTATCTTTGAGGCAATAGATCTAATATAAAAATCATAATTCACTACAAGAATTAAAAACAACTATAGTTTATAAATAATGATTACATACCTGGGCACATGTTGTTATTATCAGCTTAATTAAGCCTTATGCAAACGACCATCTGTTTTAAGCTATCTGTCTTTTGTGAGGTCTGCCTTATGGGAAGATACCGTGGTTGCAAGGGTGCGCAACCTCCCTATTGAACTGAAATTTTGTTTTATAACCACTGAAACTCGGGTGGTGTAGGGTGTGTGTGACTATGAGGATGTCATCTGACTCGGAGCAGATCTCCTAAACTATACATGCTACTTTCATCAAACTTAGAAATTAAGAAAAAAAATGGAAGCAGCGAGTAAATACTCGAAATTTCAAGGTTTTGACTGAAACTTGAAGGAACGAGAAAATACTCGAACTTTGACAGAAACGAGAAAATATTTTAAATTTCAAGTTTTTGACAAACTCGAAGCGACGAGAAAATTCTGGAAGTAACGCGAAATTAATCGAAGGAACGAAAAGATAATTGCAATAACGAAAAAATACTCGAAATTTCAGGTTTTTGACTGAAACTTGAAGGAACGAGTAAATACTCGAACTTTAAAGTTTTTGACAGAAACGAGAAAACATTTTAAATTTCAAGTTTTTGACAAACCCGAAGCGACGAGAAAATACTGGAAGTAACGCGAAATTAATCGAAGGAACGAAAAAATAATTGCAATAACGAAAAAATACTCGAAATTTCAAGTCTTTGACTGAAACTTCAAGCGACGAGAGAATACTCGAAGCAACGAGAAATTTATCGAAGGAACGAAAAAATAATTGAAATAACGAGAAAGTGTTCGAAATTTCAAGTTTTTGAAAGAAATTTGAAGTAACGAGAAAATACTCGAAGCAACGAGTAAATAATCGAAGTAACGAGAATTGTCTTTGAAAAAAGTATTTTATGCTACAAAAGTGGCAGCATTAGGCTTTCGTACTCTCTCACTATCATACTTACTAATTAGAAATAACAAGTGGATTTAATGTTTTACTATTTAGGTTTGAGTACATAGTCTGCCGTCTTTACGTGGTACGGGGAATGCCAGGGAACAATAGTTACTAATGGGCTACTTCCATAACACCAAAGAACATCAAGAGCTAAATAACTCTGTTACACTGGTACTCTGATTACCATTATTTCTAATGTGGGGCCGTGGGGTAGCCTAGTGGTTAAAGCGTTCGCTCGTCACGCCGAAAACCCGGGTTCGATTCCCCACATTGGTACAATTGGTGAAGCCCATTTTCTGGTATCCACCGCCGTGATATTGCTGGAATATTGCTAAAAATCGACGTAAAACTAAACTCACCCACTCACTATTTTTAACGTGACAGCCAAGCAATACTGTGTCAACATGCACCGTAATCATACTTTTGGACAAAGATGGGAGTATCCCATTCTCTTCCCACAGAGGTTACTTGTCATATCTTCCTACGTAACCTCTGTTCTAATACGGCCCTTTCATGGTGCGAGTGTTCAAGACTCGTGATTTGAGGAAATCAGATTTAGCAGTGCAACCTACGACCTTGTTTCAAAAGTGATCGTTCGCAAGATCTCGGTAATTTCCGGATGCATCGTGAAAACTACAACCTCTTCCCGAGCACGATACTCAAATGTTTCTTCTAGACAGAACTCAGTCATGTCATATTTGTTTCTCCACCTTGCTTGCATTTGTCAAGTTGAATTTAGGTCGATGTAACACGTGTTCTGATTGGACAGAAAAATGGGAAAGAAATCTGCTGCCATTTTTTGCCGCTAGGGGATTTTATGAGAACCGCGAATTATGGCCGTATTAGAACAGAGGTTCGTAGGAAGATATGACAAGTAACCTCTGTGGGAAGAGAATGGCAGTCTCCATGTGCCCGTGTTACCGTTGTACCAAGGGTTTTCAATTTGAAAAGCCACCACTGATACCACATGAAATCGTACACCTGTACAATGTCTACACTCGACCAACCAGGCCGGAATGTCATTGGTCGTTCCCAGTGCAACCAAATGCCAATTTTGTCCTTTCACACGACCAACCACATTTCATTTTTAATATCACTTGCATTTGCTTCAAATAAAATGACAGAGGACAGTACGGAAGACCTCATCGCTCGGTCACTTTAACAGGTCAGAAAAATGTTTTAGACCATCTTTGTAATATAACTTGACTCCTACTTGGGTCCCACTGTCTACTTGTCTTTAGTAGCAGTAGCAATGAATGTGGCATAATACAGCTTTGAACCTGATTTAACTGATTTCGTGAGTGAAAGCCTAATACCATTTTGTTTCTCTGTCACATATTTTTCTTTAAATATTCTTTAAAAGGAACGATGTTAACAGAAATAAGGTCGCCAATTTGTGATATACCAAGGTCCAACCAATGCCTTCATTTAACTGTTTTGTTTCCAACATTGATATTATCATTATAAAAAGAGTGGTTGACAATGAAATCATTGAAGGATGTATTCTTTCGCGTCTTTTTGAGAATACAGGGTTTATACAAAATGGCAGACATCTTTAAGGCCAGACAAAGTTCAAATTGGTCAATGTTTCAGAGTTTGGATTTGTAAATCATCATATTTTTAATAAAAGAAAAACGTTGCAGCCTTTTATGGCTCAGTGATTTAGGTCGAAATGGACTGATGATATGTGGGTAGCTTTTGCAATCTGGAAAATATACATTTTGTAAGAAAAGTACTGATTCATGTTGAATCTTTTTTATAGGCATCTGGGTGAGTGAGTGAATGAATTAATATTAAACGTCACATCGGCAATATTTCAGCCATATCGTGACGAGAACAGATTTGACATTGTGTGTATATTATGAAAAAAAACCTGTCGTCAAAGGACAGTAAAACAACTAGAATATCACAGTTACGGTTGAAACTAGTGTGGAACGGTAAAAGCGGTAGCACTACTTGGACAAAACAAGATAAAACACGGGCTATATATCACCAACAGCTGAAGGTAGATCACCATGTCTTTTGCTATCTGCAGGGCCCCAGCTGGATTTACACCATCCCTTCAGACACTGGCGACTATAGGAAGATTTAGCCAGAATTTAAAAGAACAAAAATACTACGACTAAAAAGTATGGTTGAGCAAAATTGACTTTGAAAGTTTGTGGGAGTTCGTATGTACCCTCTCGGGAGGACAAGAATTTTACACAACTTCAACCCCCTTTGAGGGTACACCCACTAACGATCGCAGTTGCTAATTTACACTACCATGCTTAAAATACATATTATCTATGTAAAAAACATATTCAAAATTTATGTAGCAATTCTATTTCCTTTGAAAATTCAATTATTAAATGATGATTAACATAAAAAAGATCCTTTACAGTTTTCACATTGAAATATTTATCCCTTGTGATGGCAAAATATGTAAGGCAAGTGGAATGTACATCTCCTCCGGCACTCAACTGCCCTGTTTTCGGACACATCTTTAAATTATGTGTGCGTGGGTTAAGATTTACAGTCACATCGGCAATATGTCAGCCGCATCGTGACTAAAACAGGTTTTAAAGTTTTCACCAGAAATACATACAAATTTTAAAAATATGTCAACGGACAGTAAAACCTACAATATCACAGTATCACGGAATTAATTAGCATCTCTCTCTAAAATCGGTCTTCAAAATAGGAGAATACAGTATTAAGCTTTGCAAAATATTGCCAACAACTGAAGGTAGATCACCATATTTGGGGCCATGATGACGTACTGTGTCTTTGTTACGCGTTACGTTATATGCCCTAGATGGATTTACACCAGCCCTTCCGTAGCTGGCGATTGTAAGAACATTTGTGTCAAATTTGAAAAAAAACCCGAAAAAAACAAAAAATGCTGCTTTTGATTATGTGGTAAGGCTAAATTTACCTTTGAAAGTTTTGCCCCTCAGATCGTGACACGGATCACACTATTCCAATCACAAACGGTATGCTTTCTGTGCACTTAAGACCATTGTGCATTTAAGAGCACAACACTCGCATGGACGGTTCAGTCAGATAGACTATCCAGTCACCATGGAAACTAATAGTTCAATGTGTAATGTCTACTCCCAGGAGATAGCAATCGTAGATAAAATCAATAGATGTCAAGCATTCAACAAACACAAGCACCAATAAATGTAAATAGCTAAACTGCATTTGAATTTTGTTTTCAGGCACAAAGCATATGTTCAAACGATTCAGCAAATCAGTATAAATTATTTACCAAATATGTGATTACGCTAAAGATATTTAATTATATAACCAGTTAGGTGCGAGACAGACATCAGCGAGGAGGTGTGACGTTCTCTTCATTCGGTGGCAGATAGTAACTGCACACAGTTTGTATCTGTCATGCTCATGAACACCTTTGGTCTGCTGTATCGTCTTGGCGTGTTGTGTGGAGCTGAGACCTCGTCTATGTACAAGTCACACAAAACACACACAGAAGACTACGATCCACACATTCGACCAATCACAATTCCGAGAATGGCAACGGGTGTGACAGTGGACTTTTTGTTGTTTTCTGTAGACGGGGTTAATGAGGGCAGTGAAACTTTAACCATGTTTGGGAATTACAACATCACATGGTACGATGAATGGTTACGTTTACGTCTAGAATATCACAGTATCGAGAAATGAAACTAACCCCTCTCTCTACAACAGGATTTCAAATCAGGACGATACAGTATAAAGATGTAAATATTTATCGGAACATCGGCAATATTGTAGCCACGTCGTGACGAGAACACTTAATAACCACATTGTATATCAAGAGAATTAGAAACTAAAACCCTGCTGACGAAGAACAGTAACATCACAAATATCCATTTGAAACTAGTAATTAAATCTAAAACAGTTTAACCATAGATGAAAACACTATATAAAATGGGCTATAGTTTGCCAACAGGGTGAGTGAGTTTACTTTTACGCCTCACTCAGCAATATTCCTGCTATATGGCGGAGGTATGTAAATGGTCAAGTCTGGAACAGACAATCCAGTGATCAACAGCATGAGCATCGAGCTGCGCAATTGGGAACCGATGACATGTCAACCAAGTCAGTGAGCCTGTCCGTCCGATCCCGTCAGTCGCCTCTTACGACCATCCCCGATATCTCCAGGGTATACGTTCCGATAAGTCTCCAATTATACCCTCGATTCATCTGCGCGGCGCCCCGACAGTTATATTACCTCCCTTTGCAGGTTCATTCTCACTGTAGCCAATCAGTTACAACCGAGCTTGACGATGTCAACAAAAATAGCGGCCGCAGCTGCGAAGGTTTATGGCGCAGTGCGACTCATATTTTGGGGAAATCATACAGACAAACTGACAAAATTGAAACTTTAAAACAATACATGAGAGAACTTCCATCTCTGTCAGAGAACCCGTGCATGGCTTGTGTTGCCAAGTTTAATCGGTTAGATAATTAACTGAGCTGTGATTGCAAACGCTCAACCGATTGGATAAAAAAGCCAGCCAAAGGAGGTAATAAATTCATCGAGTCGTAGATGCGGCCAGGGTATAGTGGAAACTTATCGGGACGTATACCCCTGATTTACCGAGGAGTGAGAGAGCGAGTGAGTTTAGTTTTACGCCACACTCAGCACTATCCCAGCTATAAGGCGACGGTCTGTAAATAATCGAGTCTGGACCAGACAATCCAGTGATCATCAGCATTAACATCGATCTGCGCCATGGGGAACCGATGACATGAGTCAACCATAGTCAACCATACGGCAAGCATATATAGTCACCTTTTATGGCAAGCATGGGTTGCTGAAGACCTATTCTTCCCCGCACCTTCAAGGGTCAGTTATCGAGGATGCTTACGATAAGCATAGTCGCCTTTTATGGAAAACATGTGTTGCAGAAGGCCTGCTTTCTAGGTCCCGTGAATGTCCCGGACCATCACCATACTAGGGGCCATAGCGACCTGTCGTTCATTTGCGTACTATATAACCTGTAAAGGTGCATCGCCAAATAACGGCGACGTGATCGAAAACCGGACAATTACGCACTCGTCATTGACTATGTCGTATTTTAAAAGTCTCACGAGTATCAAAAGCTTCTGTCCACATTTCCCATGTTTGTGGGAGGCATATACACAGGCCGGGATGTCAAAAACCGAGTGTGCCGGCAGTATACAAAAGTAGGTCGTCAGCGACGGGCTTTACGACCTCCGGCAATCTGATTGGTTAATAATGCAAACTACAACTTCACGTGGGTGAAAAAAATGAAGTGTGTTCAGTACACAAACGTGTTAGCAATCATATAGCCGGAGGTCGTAAAGCCCGTCGTTGTATACTTCTGGTCCACCTTCGATTACGGCGACTTTACATTCCCTTTACTTGCCCCTAACAGTCTGACACAGGCAGGCCCGGAGAGAGAGGTGGACCAATGGCCGGTGGTCGCACGTTATGTTTAGCGACGAGTCAAGGTTCGCGTTGGACTTCAGTGACGGTTGTCATCGGATCTGCCGTCACTGTGGGGACCGATATGGACGTTTGCCAAGGGAGAGTCACTGGTCTCTACTACCGTGACATCATCACGACACACGTTCTGCCGTCTGCACGTCGCCACGGTCAAGGTTTTGTGTTGCTGGATAACGCCAGGGCTTACTGTGCTCGTTTTGTCCTTGATCATATCCAGTAACACCAAATCCAAACTCTTCCATCCCCCGCAATGTCCCCAGACCTTTCCCCATTGAGCATGTTTGGGAAATGCTCGGACGCCGAGTGCAGGGACGTCATCCCCCATGTCAAGACTTGGCGCAGATGGGCGTGGCACTCCAAGAGGAATGGCAGAGTATTCCCCCACCTGACACTAGTCGACTCATTAGGATTATGAGACGCAGGTGTCAAGCGTGCTTGGCTCCTAATGATGGGCCTACCCGCTATTAAACGAACTGTGACATTTTGGTTACCACCCCTTATGAACTTGACAGTGTCCACAAAGGTCATACGCATCATTACCAAAGCTGAATTGTTGAAAACAGTTCATAGACCTACTCATCTGTACATAGTTCGCCAAACGGTGATTAACCATTTATATGATTTTATTTGTCTTTAGTTTTCATAATCCCCTACTTTTTGTGAGCAGTATATGTCACTGTTGCAATATTTTCCTCCACATGTCTACCATAAAACGTCTTGAAAGCCATTCTAATATCTTGAATGTTGTAGCCTAGATCAAACAACTTTGAATCCTAATTATTAATATGATGATGATGTAGATGATAACATTTGTATATCGCGGATATCAAGTCCAGCTGCCTAAAGGCGCTTTGATTTTCCCTCGATCAATGGACGTCAAACACAAACGTGTTTTCAAGCTCAGCTCCCTGAGGATCATACAATTCTTGCAGCCTACTAAGCGCACCGACGTAATGTGGCTTTCCTATCCTTACGAAGTACCCATTCACAGCTGGGTGGACTGGGAAACATAGTACATAGTCCAAGTTTACAGCATGTTGCTGTACATGCAACTAGGCGTTTGCACGTATTCACGTGGCCACCGTCTGGTAATCTACCAACTGATTTTTGCGGGCTCTTTAAGAGCCCAGGATTGTGTAATGTACACCAAGGGTTGTGACAACACTGAAAGAGTGCGCACACAAAGTTGACTCCTACGTTTTTACACCTGGTCACAGGTGAGCTCGATCCTGTAACCTCCAAGCTCGCTTGATTACTGGTTTGGAGCCTTAGACAGCAAGCCCACCGCGTGATGTACCGTCAGCAAAATAAAAATTCAAAGAACACGCTCGACTGTATCTTAAAAGATGTGAAGGGATGGAGCTGTTGGCATATTGCTCGACATGAAATGGAAGTTGACTAAGTTTAAATCAACCCTTTTTTCATACAGCCAAACTCTAGTATCATTCTGTTTTATTCATATGCATAAACAAACACAACGCCTACTTCTTGGCAAAATGTTTTACCCCCAAGTTTCACCAAAAAATGTCAGTAGGAACGCCTGGAATTTCACCCATTGTTTTCCCGGTAAACTCTGTAGATGGACATGTAGGTATATCTTTGTTCACCACGTTTGCTTTCAAATGCCCCATGGATCAAGGAATGAAGTTTTTCATTGCGTTTCTCTCCGTGGTCTACAATGTCAAAAATGATTTTGTTTTTGCAGAACGGAAGTCTGAGACTCGTTTCTGAGATTGTAAAGACGTAAGCAAATCATTTGAGTTTAAGAGAAGCCATATTACTTTTGAATGTCTCAAAACCTTTCTGTGAATGTAGAGAAAATAACTATTTGTTCCACTTGTTCTGTCCCGTCACATACACTTGCCAGGGCAACAGATGATTTATCCCTTCACCTTGCAAACTAAACAACCCAGGAACGTCTACTACAAAGAAATATATCGAAAGGCATCGGATTTGAATTTAGTCACTGGTGCGTCATATTTGAAAATGTATACCTTTTGGAAATGATCAGTCGATGACAAACCAAAAAAAGGCAAACTTATGTGCATTTGGAACCATAATATTTCAACATTTTATGAAATTCTCCATGAGAATGATTTCGCAATCACGCATAGTCGAACAAAGCTAATTGTCTATTGTCCATATCTGACAGTGGTGACAAAATCAATAGTCCATTAGTGTTGAGCAAACTCAGCACTATAAATAGCTACAATGATATTGGTTTATTAATCATGATAGGAATTCACTGTTTCACTATCACACGGTCTCTGACAGTGCAGTTAAAACATCTTTCAGAAAGGGATCTCACCAAGTTATTTTGTGATTGTTCAAAGCACGGTTCAAATGTTCTATCCTTCCAGTGTAACTTTCCAGAGAAATTAGGTAAATCCATGCAACAGCGTGTATCTTCTGCAGGAGACAACACTCTGAATGAAGGTGAGATGTTATTTTAAAAAGATGCACGAACTGCTCACATAAAGGTATATTTATACTCCAGCGAAACAATACAGTAGACTAACACACAGGAAGCTGTAACAACCATGTTTTTTAATCTCTTCGTCCTGCTCTATCCCCTTGGCATGACACTTGGAAGTAAGGTTTCCACTTTGTACAAGTTACATGAAACAGTCACCGAAGGCTATAAGCCACACATTCGACCTATCAGAAACTCACGACGAGCTACAAATGTGACGGTAGACTTTTCGATGTTTTCTGTAGAGGACGTTCATGAAGCCAGTGAAAATTTAATCTCTTTTGGGACTTTCAACATCACATGGTACGATGAATGGCTCGTGTGGAATACCTCTGATCATGACGGAATTAAGGAAATCAAACTGCCACTACACCATATTTGGACTCCAGATCTGGTTGTGTCAAATAGCGTTGAGGAATACCATTTACTGTCAGACACAAAAGGAATCGTCTCTGTCAAAAATACAGGGTTCGTTACATGGTACCGTACAATGAGACAGATTACAAAATGTTCCATGGATATGAGCAAGTTTCCCATAGATTCGCAGACATGTAGCCTGCGCCTTATTCAATGGATATCTAGCAACAAGGAAGTATTTTTACAAGGTGGGGCAGTGATGTCAAACTACGGTCCGTTCAAAAGTCACGCAGAATGGAAAGAAACTGAAAAAAGCGTAACAACAAAGACTTATATCTTCGGAGAAATTTTGTCTCAAAATGAGATTTCGTTTACGTTTAGCTTCCAACGGAGGCCCCTACATTTTCTGATCACCAGCGCCCTGCCCGTCTTCCTGCTGTCGGTTCTCAATGTCGGTGTGTTTCTCCTACCTCCTGAATCAGGGGAGAAGATCTCACTGTGTATCTCCGTGTTCTTGTCCTATGTCGTCATCCTGACAGATATCAATGAGGATCTTCCAAACACACCCGATTCCCTTGGTATCTTTAAAGTCTATCTCCTCTCAATGTTGCTGGTCAAGGTCATTACCATTTGGTCAACTGTCGTCATCTTGAAAAGGTATCACACCGAGACGGGCACTCGTCAGAATAAGGAGGGGCGTGAAGTGACCAGTTTAATGCTTGATAAGCGAGATGGAAGATGGTACGAAAGGGTGCTGTCAGCAGATGCTTTGAACAGAGTCTGTTTTGCAGTCATCAGTTTCATAACGATTGCCACAACGTCAGTTTTTTTAGCTGTGTTACTATTTTAATCATCCGATTGCACATTATGTATGCCCTTTAATCCGGTAGCTCACCAATCCGACATGCGTGTCGGCAGTAGAATTTGGTCAATGCAGAAGCTAGTTAATTTGTGATCATTTACACGCCCTCTAATCCGGCGTCAGTCTGTTCTGTGCTTCGACGCACCAAAGATGTGTATGTATTCACTTTCAAAACTTATAAAAATGCAAGAAGTTTTGTTTCAGGGAGGAAAAATACTTTTAGGTTCTCTGGCGATCTGTTGAAAGTTGTACATAATGTACTTGTCAAAGGAATAAAGAATAGTCATTGCCTTTTGGGCCTGAAGGACCGTCATCATTATGAGTGAGTGAGTGAGTGAGTCAGTATTTAATGTCAGATCAGCAATATCTCTAAACTAAAACATTTTAATTAAAGCAGACAATACTATATAAACCACAGGCTATATATTGCCAACAACTGAAGGTAGGACATCATACTAAGAACCATTGGTTCTGGTTTTCGAGAAGCACGTGCACAAGTGCCGAGAAAGTTATATATTCATTAACCTTTGCTGTGCTGTCTCCATGCTTTCTCGCACACCTGGCTGTCCCTTTCTCTGCACTCCTCCCTCGTAACAAATAGTGAACTGTGTCACTATTTTGATGATAGTTTCTTAAACAACTCTTTATTATCAGGACAACAATTCTGCAAAAACCTCTCAGAGTTGGTATGATGTTTTGATTATGTACACAGTTTCACTGAGTAGGTTATACTTATTACTTTTCGAGTTACATTGCAATTCATCAGACCACTTTTGAGCCAAACGGACTATAAGTGTTTTTACGTATACGTTAGCACCCTCCTCAAGGGTGATATGGATATCAACGCTCGAGCCGTAACGCGAGAGCGTTGAATCCATATCACCCGCAGAGGGGGGTGCTAACCTACTTACACCACGTGGGCGCTGAATGGACTCGTCCATTGCTTGTCGCACGTGCCTTTCCTGCACCGCCAAGGTTATGTGTACACGTCGTTTGGGGAAATACAGTGTTCCCAGAAATTATTGAGAAAATCTTTGTTTTTTTTCTAATGATGCTAAGATTGGAAAAAGGGCTTTCACTATGCACTAAGCATACTAAATAAGGGAGACAACTCTTGAAGGCTTAGAAGGCAGCTCCTTACGTCAAGAGTTATCTCCCTTGTCTGAGCAGACGGCTTCCTGTGTTGACATGGCAGAATTTACAGCAAAAGAGAAAAGAAAGCTCATTCTAGATGATTTTGAAAGGGGTGAGGGTGATGCTAAAGTGTTAGCTTGTAGACATGGTATTCCTCTGTCTACAGTATACAGAACTTTGAAGAATATTCAAACAGGAACCGGGATAGAGCACAAAGCAGGGGCAGGTCGGCCTAGGAAATTCAGTGTTGTGGATCGCCGAAGACTTGGGCAGATTGTGAATAGGGGCAAATTGAAAAGTGTTGAGAACATCAGAAATGAAATGATTAGCAGAGGAAGTCCTCAGGTATGCAATGAAACAGTTAGACAGGAATTACAGAGACTTAATTGGGTGAAAAAACGTGGAATTCCCTCGCCGTTGATGAAAGATGCACAAAAGGAAAAACGTTTAAACTGGTGTCGGGCTCATGAAAATCAAGATTGGGATAATGTTTTCTTTTCGGATGAAAGTTCTGTTTGGCTTTTCCCTAATTGTGTGAAAATTTGGACCAAAGATACTGTCAAACCTATCTACCAGCGACCAAAACATAGCCCGAAGTTTCACATGTGGGGTGGCATATCGGCTCGCGGAGTGATGCCATTGTGTGTTTTCACGGGAAACTTGACAAAAGAAAGATACGTTGACATTCTAAATGGTCACCTTCTTCCGACAGCACAAACATTGTATGAAGATGATTGGATTTTCCCGCATGATAATGACCCAAAACACACTGCGCGCTACACAAAACAGTGGTTGTCGGGCGAAAATGTTCAAGTTTTAGACTGGCCCAGTTACAGCCCAGACCTAAACCCAATTGAGAATGTGTGGGGAGTCATGAAGGACAGAATAAACCAAAAGGGACTGAGAAATATTGAAGATATGAAGGCCGAGGTGGTCCAATATTGGGATACCCTGTCACACGATTACCTACAAACTTTGATGGGTAGTGTGCCTAGGCGTATTCAGGCATGCATTGCTGAGCGAGGAGGTCTAACAAAGTACTAAAACAAGACTGAGACTGTAAAAGGATGATGTTTTATGTTTATGTAAGTAAAACGCCAGAAGTTAATAAACGTAATGAGTTACATGACGCAACATGATTCTCAATAATTTCTGGGAATACTATAAGTCAATGTGCAAGATGATTTCTGATGATGAGCTTTTTCGGGCCTCGCAAGAAGCGGAGGCATGCCATATCAATAGCGATAGCGACTCAGAATTGTTGGAAGCATCTCAAATTAGTGAAAAAGAATTACAAGAAAAAGGTAAAACTGCTGAACGTTTTTATGAGGCTAATGATAGTGAAATTGGGAAGCGTGCGTTGGATGCTGTGCCTACTAACACCCAGCGGCGGGATAAATGGGCGTACAACACGTTTACTGTCTGGGCCATCGCCGTAAATAATCGGAGGGGGGGGGGGGGGTTGTACGAAAACCGATTACTCTTTTGGAAAATATGGGACTTGACGAGTTGGCGTATTTCATGTCAAAGTTTGTTCTGGAAGTCAGAAAAAAGATGGCTTGGAATACCCCCCGAATTCACTCTTTCAGATAGTTATGGGTATACAATCATTCATAAAGACTTTTTCTAAAGTAAATGTTGAATTTCTCCAGTCTGATGCGTTCGAAGAATTCCGCCAGGTTCTTGACGGAGAGATGAAAAGACTGACACGGAAGGGATTGGGACAATGCGTTAAGAAAGCTGAAGCTATCAGTGTTGATGAGGAGGAGCTGCTATGGAGGAGTGGTCAACTTGGAGACTGGAACCCGCGAGTACTGGTGAACACCTTGCTTTACCTGAATGGCAAACATTTTGGACTTCGTAGTGGCCACGAACACAGAAAGCTAAAACACAAAAACTCACAAATATCCCTTAAGATGGGTCCTGAAGGACACGAATACTTGTGTTACCGGGAAGATTACTCCAAAACTGTGCAAGGGGGGTTGAAGCACAGAAGAGTTACCCCTAAAGAGATCGAACATCACACCAGTAGTAATCCTGCCCGATGCCATGTTCGTCTGTTTAAGAAGTACTTATTACTGTGTCCTCCAGACGGCCATGATGACGCTTTCTACCTTCAAGCTCTTCAGTCTCCGACAGATAAGTGTTGGTAAGTATTTCGTGAGTTTACAACTTCCGGTTTTAATGTGACACTGTAAGGGATGCCAATAGTCATCAAGATATTAAACTAAATATTATGATCAACGAAATGAAACCTGTTTCACATTCAAACCAGACCACTCGTTCAAACCAGTGTATATACTTTATCCTATACAGGATAGTCAATGAATAGCAGATTTATTGTTAGAAATAAATGAAAATAAAATTAAAGATGATAATTATTGAATATATGCAGTACACCCAGCGTTCAGTATTGGATTGGTCAGTCTATAATTACCAGTTCTCCCATGTTCCAGGTACAGCCGACAGCCACTGGGTCACAACACGCTACAGAAGATTGTCCCTGAAATGTGTCGGAAGGCTGGTGTGCAGGGCTACAAGACGAACCACTCACTTAGGGTTACCACGGCAACTCGTCTGTACCAGGCTGGGGTTAGCGAACCATTGATAATGGAACGAACTGGACACAGGAGCGTTACAGGTGTGTATTATTTTTCACTAAAGCAATCATTTAAATGGTGAAAGTTCGTTTCTTTCAAATTTAAGTCGCATTGTTGAGCTTAACTACATATGCTTCATTACTAATTTGATCCAATTTTCTTTCAAACAGGTGTGCGCAGTTACACCAGAACCAGTGAGGACCAGAAAGCCATAGTAAACGCCATACTGAATGACGAACAGCTGGGAGATACTGGAGCGTCAAAGGAGACCGCATCATGGCCAGACCAGGAACATGGCAAGGCCACCTCTGCAACCTCTAGATCCACCGTCACGCTGTCGGCAGCACAAACCAGGCACCAGATTCTCATGGACAACTGCGTTGTAAATTTCACAATGAAATAAATCCAAACATCCTTGTTCATGTTATTATTTTAGATTGGCACCTGGACGGAATCGCTGTATTCACACCCTTTTGATACTTTTATAGAGGTAATTTTCAAATATTGTTTCCAGGCGAAGCCGAGAAACAATATTTGAAAATTACCGATATCCAAAATTCCGTGGGGAGATAAGTCAATGACCGAGGCGAAGCCGAGGTGTGACTTATCTACCCCAGGTTAGCCAGTCCAGCTACCAAATAACATACCCGGTTGTTAACATCATATCAACCTCTGCACGTGCAGATAGAAGGATGATACACAGAAAATCAACCTGCCAGAACAATGGACATAACACACCCTAGTGGTGTAAAATGAAATATATATCCCATAGTTAGCCATGGCTAGCGTAATATCCAAGCCTCCCCACCATCACGGAGTATCACAAGGACAATGCTAAAAACAAGTGGGTCTCCAGTTTGCAGCAATGAGGATACGCGGATGATATACCCCAGCAGAAAAATTAGAAACTAATAATTCTACCAGACTCAGCCACCTCCTTTTGGGTATAGGATTCTAGGCAAATTACAACAGTGAAATAATTTCAAATTTCAATACAAAATAATAAACCAACTCATCTCACAAAGCATTTTACTACGTGCCCGAAATTGTGTATCAAAATATACAGACACAGGGCTTGGTTGAACCAGGCCCATTCAACCTCCCGACTAGGTGAAGTCAGGGCCCAGGTGGTGTGTTGAGCAACAGAAACACCGTTGCAGGCTCCCATTGCCCTCGACCACCCTCTCTTCCTCCACCAACACAGGACTGCAACCCACGGCAAAGGGGTTGGTGAACCAAATATGCCTCTGGGTCCACAACGTGGGGTTGGCGAGCTCTTAGCGTTACCCAGCATCCACCACGGGTGCCACTATCCGCTTGAAATTCTGATAACGTCACCAACGATAAGCTTTTGTATTGCAAATTTTATAATGAAGTTTTGCTGTTGGAACTAGCAAAACGCAGTGTTTTCTCTTTGTCAATGACTTTTGGATTTTGTTGCAGTTCAAACGCATGGTTAATATGAATGTTGATCCGTTCCTGCATGAGCAGAACCATACACTAATTTGGTCACTATATGACCACGACACTGTTTACATATCCCAGGCAATTCCGTGTATTACTCAAGACGCATACAAAAATGAAATGATGGCCAATTACCTGCTGCACGGAACTGACAACTCTTGCCCAGATGGTTTGCCTCAGTGAACATACAAAAATAAACATGTTATAACATAGATTTATCAAGTACGTTTCTGTAACCACAAATGTGATGGATGGGATTCCTGTCGTTCAGTTATTTAGATAGCGTCACTATGGAAACTAATTGTTTGATGTGTCCTGGCCCAAAAATCAATAGATGTTAAGGATTTAACAAACACATATATCTTTCACTGCGGTTGTCAATAGCTTAGTCACATTCCTTTTATCGCGTTAGAATATTCACTCAACACATTCCCAAATCTTTGACGGGTGGTTGTAAGGGCTACCTCCTTCCTAACAAGAAGGCACTAACTCTCTTCTATATATCTATTAGAAATGTCTGCTGAAAGCAAAGTCGATTATACATTTAAGACCACATGATGAACGTACATGTTACCGTACAGCTGTAAGGTATTGTTTGTAAACAAATCTAGTGTGGACCAGACAATCCAATGATTGTCACTATTCGATACGATGGCACAGCGTGTGTTTGGGAATCACTGATATAGTGATGATACCAGGTGTTCACAAAAGGGTGAGCGTACCTTGCCTCACCTGTGTCACCCTTCATATACAAAGTCTAGTCAATTGTTCAACTCAAATAATTCGGAAATAATGAACTGAGTGAAAGTAGAGAATTGCATCGGACATCATAACTGTCACAGATGCATAATTATATTGTAACAAAAATTCATGTCTGATCTTGACTTCCAAGTACTGAGATAATCACGTTCTCTGTCATCACAGGACTCCAGCCAAGATACCAGCCTTACGCTGCATTTAAAGATCACATATACTCCAGGGGGTGCAAACGCATAAATCACTAATTGACATAGTTATAAATGAAACCCCATCGTTAAAACTGTTCAATTCGATCTTTAATTACCTTAAATCGACCTTTTTGACAACAGTGCACAATTCTCAGCCGCAAACGAAATTTCAACCAATTAGAGCGGCACGTCTCTGTAACGTAATCGTAGGTATAGATATGAGGGTCTATGCAGAATTCATCTACATTTCAGGGGGTAAACTATTTTGTTTACAGGTGTGTACAAACCTGAAGTTGCGACAGCTGTTATGAAAACTGAAAGCTCTATGTTCTCAAAATCTACTATCATTTAGTTTTGCCCCCTGCTTTGCCTAGTTTCCGAGTTACAACTCTTGTTTTCACAGACGATTTTGTCAAAATCACTTGGTGTCGTTAGGTTGTAATCCGTGTTAGGTGGCATAAACCTACACGTAATTGAAGAAAACTGAAAGCTCTATGTTCTCAAAATCTACTATCATTTAGTTTTGCCCCCTGCTTTGCCTAGTTTTCGAGTTACAACCCTTGTTTTCATAGACGATTTTGTCAAAATCACTTGGTGTCGCTAGGTTGTAATCCGTGTTAGGTGGCATAAACCTACACGTTATTTGTCATCATTCACTTGATGCTCAGTTAATGAATTTATAACAGGTATAATTCGTGGTAACGACAAAGGCCCCCATTTGGCATTTCTTTTGTCCGGATCGATCAAAGGATTAACCGATAACACGCTGATTCATTCATTAGTTTTATGGGGATTTAAATGGGGGATTTGTGAAGAGGTAGTGTTTATGTATGTACATTTACTAATTTACACTGAATACACTCTGTCGTATATGTGTCTATGTAAAAGCAACAGACTTCTTTCCTAGGATTAGCCGCCAATACATTGATTGATTGCTCATTATTGGCTGACTAAATTACTTTTCTAAAAGAATGACGCACATTATGCAGTTAGTTGCCAGGTGTGCTATCTTGGGTGACCAATGAGACTATACAGCAATGTGAAAAACCTGAAACGATACATTTCGTATATTAGATTGTTGAAAGACACATCACTTGGGAAATCTGCAGATGAATTATATATCACTCGTTTTGGGGAATATTGTTGGATACATTTCTCGAACAAGGTAGGAGCTTGACATTGCTCATATAACTTTAACTTATTTTAATTTTAATATTTGCATTTTGTTTTTATTAAGTTGTCGTAGCTTTCAACAGAATCATTGTTTTCGTCGTGAAGTTGTAATGACACAGACGACATACACTAGGGCGTGCGTGAGAATTATGATTCATATAGGCAAACTATAAAATGTCTAGATATTACATTCCTGTCATACATTCGCAGATCGCTTCTTTTTGTTAACTTTGCATACGGGTATGATTATAAAGTAATTAGGATTATGAGGCCAAATATAAAAACGTATATTGACAAGTGTCTACATACTGGTGAGTGAACGTTTACAAACCAAGTAAATTTAGCAAGTGTAGAAATTTATCGCGCAGTATTTTCACTTCGACCCCGACCTCGCTTATGTTACGTTACAAGTTATGTCATGCAAACTCCCTTTGATCATGATTCAAATACATATTTAACTACTAATAGAAAGTAGTTTCAATTTTCTAACTTGATGAAAACAATCCATAATCTCATTAATTCAAATGGACTTCAGTCCGTGACTTCACGATTTTCAAAACCTTTTTTTCACCGTTCAGACGTCTAGCAACAGAAGATTGTGACTCTCCGGCTTGCAGTCTTCCGATGGCGATGTTTCTGGTTGCAGCATCTAGACGTGGCATGTTGAAAGTTCTTCCAAAGTCTTCTAAACGAATGTCATTTTCCAAAAGCCTCTGTCGTTTTATATCCGTTTAATGCGTGATTTCCATGCTCAACATGCACGTGCAAAAACGCGCATGTTGCGTTGGGCCGATATTTTCCTGATTTTTCAAAAAACAGCTCATCAACGTCAACATTATTTACAGACGTCCTGTTCATGGATGTCAAATGTACACTAGATGTATCAGTAACAAATATTGAAGGATATTCTGTCAATATTATGATACCGACAGTACACACTTTCTTTTGAAATAAAACATGCGTTTCTTTTTTTTGAATAGTATATTACTTACGATAATATTGGCACTTCCTTCGACCACAACCTCGCGTCCGAGGAAAAAAGCGTTATATTCATGCAAAATCCTTTTGGTCAGCAATGTGCAGTAAGCAGTCTTTATTTTATAAACTCGATGAAACTTGAACTCCATTTTCTAACCAGGAAGCGTGGTAGGGGGCGAACCATCCGATTTAGTATATACCACAGGCTTCCACAACGCTCTCTTCGCACACAGAAAGAACCAATTTAAGCACAAACTACGGGGTCCGGTGGTGCATAGTGACACCATCACCCGACCCCAAGGAGCAATTGACGGCAACACAACAATTCGGCATGTCTTTGATGACGTCGAGAAATCAGCAAAATGACGAGTTTCCTACACATTTTCTGTACAACTAACTGAAAATCGTTCCTTCTATGACGTCACTGCAGGGCTCTGGCGACAGAGTTACGTAACATGTCTGTGGTTTCGTTTGCGGGCGACAGAGAAGCAGACGGCTTTTTAGCGTTTGGTATTAATTAACCACAAGTTTGTTGGTTTTTTTGGTGTTTTTTTTTTTTTTTTTAAGAAAAAGAATGGTGTTCCGTTTATGACTAACCAGACATCTTTCATATGCATTGGTAAAAAGAGTACCAAAAAATTGAGTTTAGTTGTTCTTTAATGGAGGTGACATACCTTTGTGCAGTCTGCTTCCAAGCTACAGTATCAATAACAACAGTAATGTCCAACGCAAGTAATGTCAGTCATGTTTACAGTCGTCATCTGACGTCACGTTTGTTATTAGCGTGGGTGCGGCAAATTTGACTTTCTCGAGCAAGGTAGGGTTCCAGGGCTACGCCACAGCTTAATTCTCATTTTCGCATTATGGGGACCCGTGAAGGTCCCGGGTAGAATAGGCCTTCAGCAACACATGCTTGCCATAAAAGTCGACTATGCTTGTCGTAAGAGACGACTAACGGGATCGGGTGGTCAGACTTGTTGACTTGGTTGGCACATGTCATCGGTTCCCAGTTGTGCAGATCGATGCTCATGTTGTTGATCACTGGATTGTCTGGTCCAGACTCGATTATTTGCAGACCGCCGCCATATAGCTGGAATATTGCTGAGTGTGGCGTAAAACTAAACTCACTCACTCACTCATTATGAGACATTGTGTAACTTTTAATTAACAAGGATATTATTAACATGTGGTCTGCTCTCATTCAAAATGGCGTCGTCCTATGCAAACACATCAGCGATACTAGCCACACTTTTGACACACGAAGCTGCAGAAGATGTTCCATGCACTGATTTTGAATTGTGTGCACAAGTCATGAGAAGACGCTCTACGCTACATTTCAACAGCTTTTTACCCATTTGTTACCAGAAAACTTACATTGCTGATGTCGTTAATAACTACGACGATATTGCCTTCAGATCACATTTCAGAATGGCTAGATCATCTGTAGAGGTATTAACAACCTACAATAAATAATAATTCATCGTAATACCTGTAAATAATTAGAGCGATCCCGCTGCCTAGTCATATTGCTGCTGCATAACATTATTGCATACGTTTCCGTTATAAATATATATGTTTTGAGTCAAATATACACTGTATACATACGGTACAGGTTCGTGCTAAAAGTATTCGGACACTTGACGTTTAACATAGACATACATGTTATTTTAGTGTAGCATAAAAATTTAATGAAGTGAGTTCAGGTTTGATCTTTGTAAAATTGGACGCAAAAATTTGAAATCATCTCAGCTCTGCGACAATACTTCCAGTAAAAGTCTCCGACCCCTATTGAAGTAATGACATCACTTTAATCAAATTACGTTTTGTTCCACAATCCAACCGGCCTCCATGTAAAGGGGTTCACTGTAAATATGTTGATCAAATCGTCATTCTATAAATAAGCTACGGAAAATTAAACAGAATTGATGTGATTGTACGCAAGAGGAATTGTGCAAAATTTGCATTGGATCTTACGGAAATTTAATTCAAGCAAATGATTTATGCTACACTAACATTTAAGGCCATAGAAATTACGTCAAATGTCCCAATACTTTTATGTACGGCGGTGTGTATGGTTGTGTGTCCCCTACATATAATTACGACAATGCATAGCCTCATTATGTGTGGGGTGAGTGAAAAAAATGATTTGTTTCATATAGCAGTCCACCCCACCCCCACCCCTTGAAACAATAAATATGTAGACAGCAAGCCCCCTACACACACACACACACACACACACACACACACACACACACACACACACACACACACACACACTCAACGAAGACTACTCCCTCAGTTCAATGTATTGATTGTCCACCTCACCACCTCCCTTCACCCAAAATAGCCATAAATGGTTCCTAATTCCAAAACTATTGTTTTAGGTGCACATATTGCTGACAAAACTCCATGGCGGACAGTGGCACTTCAAATGAAAACTTTTAGCTTCCTTGTGGACCATGGCAAATCAGGAATCTTTTCGAAGTGTTGGGGACCGGTTTGGCATAGAGAGAGGGCAACTGCAGAGGATATTCATAAGTTTCTGTGAGACGGTCCTGGAGATAAGAGGTGAACATATCACATGGCCATCTAAGGAGGGTGTGACTGTAAATATTCAAGAATTCGGAGAAAGGTGGAGCGTTCCTAATACTGTTGGTGCTATTGATTGTACAGAGGTACCTATCAAACCACCTAGTCAGAACAGAGACAGTTACATAAACAGGAATGGTGTAGCTTCCGTGAAGACTCAGGCAGTATGTGATCACAAAATTCGTTTTATGGACATTTACAGTGGCTGGGTTGGCTCTGTTCACGATGCCCGCATGTTCCGAAACAGTCCATTGGCTTTACATCTTGCTCGATTTCTTGCCACAGAATGCTCACATTATAGGTGATGGTGCTTATCCACTGCAAGGAAGTCTGATGACTCCATTTAGGGATAATGGTCATTTAAGCGACGTACAAAAAAGTACAACAGAATTCACAGTTCAGCTCGATCAGTGATTGAACGAAGCGTTGCTTTACTGAAGGGCAAATGGAGAAGACCCAAGTACTTGGACATGGACCTGATGGACAAGGTTCCCAGTGACATTGTAGCAGCTTGCGTTCTTCACAACTTGATTATCGACCTTGAACAGGTGGAAGAGAACGATACTGTTTCCTATACGGATAATGAGGATACATGCAGTTCTGGATGATGTAAGAAATCCTACGGCTGCTGTTAAACGTCAGATGATTACTAACATGTTGCGATAGATCATTATGACATGGAACTGCATCAGAACAAACACAGATACCTTGCATTCAGAGTGCTATGTGTATTATACAATGAGAAATTAGAGCTTTGCAGCTGAACGTATCAAATTAATTCATGGCTTAACAAGTTACTGCTGCCAAGACACTAACCAATCCACACGTTTTGTAAATTAGTGCAATCAATAACTATGATATATGTTATTGTAAATGCAATTTATTTCCTTAGTGGAAAATAAATAAACATAACACTGTCTTCAACAGTAACAGCTGTTATAGAATGAAGTAACATAATGGCCATTGTAATAAGCTTTCCGTTCATCACAAAAGTGTCCCTAATTTCTTTTTTCACTTTTAATAGTGATTTCAAACATATTTCTCACCATTAGTTCTAGAGGGGAAAATGTACTGACAATGAAAACTCTAGTTGAAATGATAACTGTAAATAAGCGTACCAAACCCCTGACACAGTTGAGGGCATGTATCTAAATCCTATGCAACACACCGTGAATCTGTCTACGCACAATTGCTTTTCCAATAAGAAATGAAGAGTAAGGAATGTATTCATTATTAAAGGTAAAAGAAGGATCTGCACAAGTATTTCCACTTGTGACATAAAAAAGCTACAATACTTGATCATAATTCCCGTGACCTGACATTCCAACTCGGAATAGGCTTACTATAAGCCACCTAGAATATTAACACCTTAACACCAGTAACAAATAACATGAAAATGACAACTTTATGCTATAGACAAACTGAATTGAACAGGTTATCAATATCTAACCAGGTTAGATAATTATCACTGGAATACCGAATTGAAGTCCCAGTGACTATATAACAGAAATATTAACTCTTATGGTGATATCAGGCTGGCCGGCTGGCACATCATGGACTAGTATCACCTCACCTAGTGAGAAAGAAAACTTACAACATCACACAGGTGCCAAAATCCACAAACACTGTTCACCAAAGAAAAATGTTGATCAATGGTGAAAAAGATGTGTTGTAAAAATATATGTCTGGAACACTGACCTTAACGCGTTTTGCTTGATTTTGCTTGAAAAACAAGAGTCATCAGGAGATGACCCCACCCCACCCCCAAACACACACACACACACACACACATATTCGAGAGGAAAAGTCTTTTTAGACAAATTTTGAATTGTTTCCATGGGATTCATGCAAACTATAAATGTCATATATCTGTAAACAGCAAAAGGCACCACTTCAAGATCTGTTTCACGTGCCCAGATCTGTTGAAAGAGCTGAAATGATTTTCGACTTGTGCTTCAGAAACGAAGCCCATCCATGCATCCATTTGAGAGTCCGAAGTCCAAAGTCTTTCAAACCACCAAAAATAAAAATGCCAAAACTTTATAAATAGCAAAAGGCACCGCTTTGTAGTCTGCCTCAAATAACTGCCAAGTTTTGCAGAAAAATATTGAACGGTTTTGAGTTCTGCTCCCGAAACGAAGCCGAGAAAGTAATAAATCAGAAAAACCTGTACATAGCAAATGGCACCACTTTAGGTTCTGATTGATACTGAGTTCTGCTCCGGAAACAAAGCCCACCCCACCATTAGACAAACACCAAAACGTTCCATGAATAAAAAGATGCCAAATATCTGTAAGTAGAAAGTAGAAGACACATATATAGCGAAGAAAGGTAGTTCTACTTTACTATCAATGCAAAAATGTAATATCTATAATATCAATCCACAAGTGGAAATTATCTAGTAGCCCATGAACAAGTAAGATACCATTGTTTGACTGCCCGAAATGACAATGAACTTGTCCCAGGCATCAGGCGAAGGGATTTTAACCCAGCGTTCACTTTTTGGATGAGTTTATCAAATCAAGCTACCCATATGTACTTTATGCTTGTAGCAGGTTACATGGACGGAGAAGGTAATGAAACACCCAGATCAATACTATATGTTCAAAACTCATATTCAATTCTTACAGTGTAATTTCAGATAATTTACTGACAGTTATTGAATTTATGACTACATAAATATATATATATGATCTGGACAGCGAATCCTTCCGGAGAGTTGCCAGGTCTCTAAGCACACTATTTCTCTCTTCTTGGACTCGTATCGACCTCAACTGGATTTCCTGCATTCTCTCCAATTGTTGATCCATATGTGCTCTGCCATTTTCCATGGCCCTTTCAAACCAGACTGGAGCTTCAGGAGGGGTGGAAACAGTTAAAGTACGCCTCTTCTTGGTCTTTGGTGTGTGCTCGTTGGCTGCTGAAGAATGAGAAGGAGAAGCCCGTTGTTTGCCAGATACCTGTGGGGGATTCAAACCAGTGGAATGTGGATCGTCCAGGCAGCTGACGGTTGACAATGGTACCACAGCTGGATCTCCAGCCATAATGGACTGCATTCGACTGTAATATGCCCAGTCAGTTCTGCCATTTCCGGACTTCTTGTTTCTATCGCATATCCTCGTGTAGGTCTGCTTCAGATTACGATTTTTTTTGGTCACACATGTCACCACTTACGTGGTATGCATATTGAAGCATTGCGTTTGAAATGCGTTTCCATACAGAGGACCTGCTTATGGATGGGCTCGAGAAACATACCCTCTGTAAAATCAAAACCAAACAATTTCAATATGTTATGTTTGGGATTACATTTTCCTCCTAAAATACACATTCTAGTACGTTTTGAGTTGAGATACATACAGGATGTAAACACATGCCCTCAGAGTCAGGCACACAAAATCAGACGCCTACCCATAACTCTATAGTTAAAATTCAAAGAGTAACTATTCATATTATTTAACATTTATGTTTACATGCATTTTAAAATCACAGAATTTGTGAGTACTGCACGTTATTATCAATGGAACTGAAAGAATTGTCAATGAAATTGGAACATGAAAGGTAGTTCCGTCAACATTTTGTCTCAACACTGAGTCACAACACTGAGAATCACTCAAACGCATGTGCCATTATGACAAAAATAATCACCTCAGTATCCTACCTAGCCTGCATGGGTAGTAACATGTGTCAAGTTACAAGCAACACATGGTGCTGAAGGAGAGGCATTAACTCTTGTACAAATAGTATTAAATCCATTTGGCTATATATGGACATGATGAAATCTTTATGATTTCAGTCAAAAGAGCATAGTGTTATTGAAGATTTTCCGAAAAATATATTCGCGGAAGTCGCGGAAGTCGCGGAAGTCGCGGTGGCTGAGCGGGCTAGGCGGCTGACTTTGTGTGCTGGCGATTAGGTGCCTGACTCTGAGGGTGCGGGTTCGAATCCCGGATGGGACTCGAATCCCGGATGGGACTCAACCGAAAAAAGTACTAGAATTTGTACTTTTCTAAGAAAGTGAAATCCCAAATATGACATATGTTGCATTTGACCACTTTCTAAATGGCATCGTGTAATCAAATATATTATTGATGACAGGTAATACCTGCATCATCCACTGCATCATTCTCTGTTGCCACTGAAGACGGACTTGAAGTTCTGATTGGTTCATTCTGTTGACTGACAGTTGAACCTCCACCTACTGTTGACTCCTCTTTTAAAGCAGGAGGCTGAGAGTTGTCTGGCCTTCCACCTGTCATGGGGACTGCATTATCATCATCTTTAAGTAAATATGTCTGTTCACTAGGGGCTAGAGTGTTGTACTCTCTGTTGAACATTTCTTGATCTAAATAGAAACAAAATTCACATCTTACATAGAAGAATGTGTTGAAATTCTTTAAGTACCTAATGTATAAATTATGAAGGATTAGAGCAACTAACAAGAAAGTAACGATACTTATATGTAAATATGAGTAAATGTGACTTTATAGAGTGAATGGAGAAAGCAGGTATGTATATACTTAGATTTCCCATGAAACAAACTTATGTTTGAAACCCTACTTTCATGACTTGATGAGAAACAATTAGTATAACCAGCTGATAACAGAAAGACTGAAAGAAACAAATACACCATGTAATACATCACACACACATACACACACACACACACACACATTGATCGAGCCGACAAAGATAAAATTTCTTTTAATTTAAATTAAGAATTCTTACTATTCATATACTTGTGCACTTTTCCTACCACCGGTTCCATTAATCTCAAGTGGACATTTCCAGTAGGTCTGTCTCCATGGCACAAGACATAGGAAATCATATACTGATCTAATAGTTTTGCTGAGCGAACATGTTCTGACGTGGCTGCACCAGCTGTCCGAGGTCCAGGTGTACAATTTTCTGTTGACGTTCTTGCATCATTAACCAACTGTTCAAGTTCGCCTCTATCTTTGACATCATCTAATACTGACTTTATGGCTTTGTGGAGATGTCCTGAATGTAAAAAAGAACCTAAGCTATTTTAAATATTTCATGCCATTTCAAAATTGATTATTTTTTCATTGGGCTGAAATTATGTTTCATGTATCTCTCAGCCAGATCTCACAACTTCATAAGCTCTTGCTCTGAAAAGAAACACATGGTCATGAAATACACACTAAAGCCTATTACATTGGGTGGAGCTCATCGGCATTATATTCCAGCCATACTGTGACAAGGTATTACATATGGTACTTATCAAGCCTCGCACAAGCCATCTGATTACAGATACCAACAAGAAATGAACGATTTAACACATGTTTTGACAGCAATAAACCTTTTTGTAAATAATATATTTTGGAGTGGTAAACAGGTACTGCAGAGTGCTGTAGGAATTGTTATAAACTGTTATCCTGAGGGATTGGGTTTTTGATCGGATAATGTCTTGAACAGAAAATAAATGCAACATCGTATAGTTAAATTTCATACTTTATTTCATAACTGTTGCATGCCATGCGTTTTCTGTAGGTTATTGCAGTGAGGCAGACTAAACCGGACGTGACGTCACACGATAGTATTTTAGCGATGCTGTACATGCCCGTTATTGAAACAAAGTTATAGAGCTACAATATAGCATGTAATTTCGTAGACACTAAAGAGTTTTCCCTTCTATGTCGTTTGAAAACAATATGTGAAACACAGATTAGAAGCACTGAATTTTCTTGCACAGATCTATGTGTACAAGTGAAAGATAACCCTTCTTAACGCCTTTGAGAGAGCAGAAGTAATCTACTGATTGTAAAATTGTCAGTGAGAGAGATGTTGAAGGTCCCGTTATTCATAAATTCCCAGCAAAGGAACCAAATCCATGCCTCGAAATCAAACTAACGTGATCACCCAAATGTCGTGGAAGTGTTTTCGTCGCTTTTTAATGAATAGGTGAGTAAAAATGCCTATCATGAGTATGTAACGAAGCAAAAAACCCCAAAGAAATGCACATAACTACCTCCTTGTAGACGTTTTGTCTGCTCTTCTGTGAGCGAAAGAGATAATTTTCCTCTGTCACCTTCGAGAATAACACGCTGTGACGCCATTTTGAATGCCGCTGGCTAAGGCGGGAAGCACCTCCTTCTGTCGCTGCGCGCCGCTGAGCAGCGCTGCATGTCGCGACGCGTTTTTTCAGCCAATAGAAGCGCAGCGCTGCTCAGCGGATTCGCTAAACAACCCGCCCCTGGATCCAGTTCCGGTTGCTGCAAGTTCATACACTTTCAAAAGTTTCAAAGTTCATTGCACAGTAATTCATTTAACATTCAGGAGTCTCAATCAAGACTGCCATACAGTATTGCAAGACTTCTACAGCCACGAAGACACGGTTTGGCGAGCAAGATATCCAGTCCTGATCTGTCCAGGTGACAGTTTCGAGACAGTGTATTTTCAGTTCAGTGCTTAATCGAGAGTGGGGTGTTTCACAACATTGTGCGCGTTTCCTTCTTTACATGTGTATGGATATCAGTGTAGGCTTGATGGACCCAGGATGTTTTATTTTGTGGTGGCAGCATCCATTATTTTTGTGTAGTTTGTCTACCAGTATTTTTTACTAGTCCTTGGTCGTTCCGTTTCCTCCACATAGCTACCATAAAGCTTTTCGGGGTCTTGAATGTTGTAACCGCGATAAAAAAAAAACTCCCGAGCAATCTTGAATGGCACAACTTCAAAACCAATAAAAAGAGCAAGCTTCATTATATCCTAAAAGTTGTGATACGTAAACACCAAAGGAGCTGTTTGAGCATTGCTCAACATGAAATGGAAGTTGACTATTGGGAAGTTTAAATCATTCATTTTGTCATACAGCCTTGTGGAGTTTTTTTTGGAGTTTTTTTATTCACCCTAAATCTATATGTATCGATTTAAATTGATCTGAATGTACATAAAACAGTTCAGGCAGTCTCACTTGTCTCCCTATTTCAAGGTACGGTGGAGAAAGAACTGGAAGGGAATTGGCTGTTTATTCACCACGTTTGCTTACAAAAGTTTCAATGCAGTTTTTCATTACGTTTCTCATGAATGAATGAATGAATGAATGAATGAATGAATGATTTGGCAGAACGGAACTCTGCCACAAAATCCAATCTTTTGAGTTCTTGGGAATCCATATTTTATTACTTCTGAATGTCTCAAAACTTTCTGTGAATATCTAGGAAGCGGGAATTTTCTGCACTACTTGTGTTGTCCGTCACATACACGTCAAGGCAACAGATGATTTATCCCTTCACCTTGCAAAAACAGACAACCCAGGAACGTCTGCTACAAAGAAATATATGGAAAGGGATCGGATTTGAATTTAGTCACTGGAGCGTCATATTTGAAAATATGCACCTTTAGGAAATGATCAGTCGATGGCGAACTTATGTGCATTTGGAACCATAATATTCAAAATATTTTATGAAATTCTCCATGAGAATGATTGCGCAATCACGAAACTGTCCATATCTAACAGTGGTGACAAAATCAATAGTCCATTAGTGTTGAGCAAAAGTTTCTGCGGGGTATTTGACTACTTAGCATTGTAAATAGCTACACTGACATTTGTTTATTGACCAGGATAGGAATTCACTGTTATGCTCTCACTTTGTCTCCGCCAGTGCAGTTTAAACTTTTTTCAGAAAGGGACCTCGCCAAGTTATTTTGTGATTGTTCAAAGCACGGATCAAATGTTCTATCCTTCCAGTGTAACTTTCCAGAGAAATTCAGTAAATCCATGCAACAGCGTGTATCTTCTGCAGGAGACAACAGTCTGAATGAAGGTGAGATGTTATTTTAAAAGGATGCACGAACTGCTCACATAAAGGTATATTATACTCCAGCGAATCAATACAGTAAACTAATACACAGGAAGGTGTAACAACCATGTTTTTGCATCTCTTCGTCCTGCTCTATCCCCTTGGCATGACACTTGGAAGTAAGGTTTCCACTTTGTACAAGTTACATGAAACAGTCACCGAAGGCTATAAGCCACACATTCGACCTATCAAAAACTCACGACGAGCTACAAATGTGACGGTAGGCTATTCGATGTTTTCTGTAGAGGACGTTCATGAAGCCAGTGAAAATTTAATCTCTTTTGGGACTTTCAACATCACATGGTATGATGAATGGCTCGTGTGGAATACCTCTGATCATGACGGAATTCAGGAAATCAAACTGCCTCTACACCATGTTTGGACTCCAGATCTGGTTGTGTCAAATAGCGTTGAGGAATACCATTTACTGTCAGACACAAAAGGAATCGTCTCTGTCAAAAACACAGGGTTCGTTACATGGTACCGTATAATGAGACATGTTACAAAATGTTCCATGGATATGAGCAAGTTTCCCATGGATTCGCAGACATGTAGCCTGCGCCTTATTCAATGGATATCTAGCAACAAGGAAGTGATTTTAGAAGGTGGGTCAGTGATGCCAAGCTACAGTCCGTTCAAAAGTCACGCAGAATGGAAAGAAACTGGAAAAAGCGTAACAACAAAGACTTATATCTTCGGAGAAACTTTGTCTCAGAATGAAATATCGTTTACGTTTAGCTTCCAGCGCAAACCCCTACACTTTCTGATCACCAGCGCCCTGCCCGTCTTCCTGCTGTCGGTTCTCAACCTCGGTGTGTTTCTTCTTCCTCCTGAATCAGGGGAGAAGATCTCACTGTGCATTTCCGTGTTCTTGTCCTATGTCGTCATCCTGACAGATATCAACGAGGATCTTCCAAACACCCCCGATTCCCTTGGTATCTTTAAAGTCTATCTCCTCTCAATGTTACTGGTCAAGGTAGTCACAATTTGGGCCACTGTCGTCATCTTGAAAAAGTATCACACCGAGACTGGCACTCGTCAGAATATGGAAGGGCGTGAAGTGAACAGTTTAATGCTTGATGAACGTGATGGAAGATGGTACGAAAGGATGCTGTCAGCAGATGCTTTGAACAGAGTTTGTTTTGCAGTCATCAGCTTGATAACGATTGCCTCATCGTCAGTTTGTTTAGCCGTCTTGCTTTTTTAATCATTTGATTGCACGTTATGCATGCTGATGCAATGGAAGCCCTCTAAACCGACAGGCCTTTAATCCAACATGCTCTCAATATCGGCCTTAGAATTTAGTCCAACAGAATTTAATTAATTTATGATCGTTTACACGTCCTCTAATCCGGTGTCAGTGTACAGTCGTGCCCCGTTTATCCGAACCTCAGATATCCGGAAAACTTCCGAACGAAAATTCCGTAAAACGAATTCACAACGTTGTAAACTTACCTATCCGGAAATCCGATTTCCTTAACCGTATGGTCATTTTCACATACAAAACATTAAATTATGTGCATTTTTGTCTCGTATATCCGGATGGTTGAGCAACTAAATGTTTACACACGCGATTACCGAGGGTTTCGCGTGACGTAAGGGTTTCGCGTGAGAAGATTATGTACATGTATTGAATTTCCGTATTTCGGCACAATAAAGATGTGTATGTATTGCTTTTTAAGACTTATGAAAATGCAAGAAGTTCAGTTTCAGTAAGGGAACATACTTTTAGTTTCCTATGGAAAGTCCCTTCTATAATGTACTTGTCAAAGAAAACAAGAACAATAAATGCCTTCTGGACCAGAAGGTTTGTCATCAAGTGATGAGGATCAATTTCGAGGTTTCCAGGAATCATTTTAGTCATCTTTTAGACAATTGAATATCTTTGTAAATACATCCATACCTGTACAGAGTAACGTTATTATGTTAGGCCATGTCCTGAACTCTGGGATTCATCTATTTGAGCACTACAACCATACATGGAATATTCAAATATTGGTGAATGAAGTGCCTCTGTCCTGTCTCGCCTGTTAAAACTTTTCAGTTTACTGTGGATTGTGGCGCACTGTACTGATGTACGACCAACATTGAGACGCATATCTAGCCCCTCCCAGTGTGTGAGTGAGTGAGTTGAATTTTATGACAGTTATAACGATATTCTAGAAATGTAGGGACGGGGAAACCAGAAATGTACACAATGTACCTGTGTGGGGAACCAAGCCCCGGCGTTTGCTGCGGCGAGTGAATGCTCTAACCATCAGCCAACCCCCCACCCTTCGTCCACTCGAACATCTCACATGTAATATCTGACCCGTGAAGGTCCCAGGGTATAACAGGCCTTCAGCAACACATGCTTTGTCATAAAAGGCGACCATGGTTGTCGTAAGAGGAGACTAACAGCATCGGGGGGTCTGGTTTGCTGACTTGGTTGACACATGTCATCGGTTCCCAATTGCACAGATCGATGCTCATGTTGTTGATAACTGGATTGTCTGGTCCAGACTCGATTATTTACAGACCACCGCCATTTAGCTGGAATATTGCTGAGTGCGGCGTTAAACTAAACTCCTATGTCAGCCAAGTCAGTGACCACCCCATTGTGTCACATGTTACGACATTCATAAGCTACTGAAGTATTGAAGGAAGATTCTATCCCTGATAATCACGGGTTAGAAGGTATTTAAAACACTTGTGTCCATACCGGAGGAACAAGGGAATCTTGGAACATTCAGTCGAAGGAACACAGACTGGGTGTATTCCTAAGACTCTTGCTGAATTCTTAGACCACTGAATGTTATCATATCGGACGATATTCCGTTCAGAAAAAAGACAACTAATGTTGTCATGTTTTTCTCACGATAGCGCTTGTCAGAATATCTCCTTAAGAAATGAATGAGAGTAATCACCATTATAGGATCATATCCAGGAACACCAAGTGGTGAATCAAACCTGGGTCTTTGCTGAGAAAATAGACATGAAGAGCTGTGTCACTTTATACATGGTTAAACAAGACAAGCATGTACCATTAAAATAGCTGATGTATACAACAAGCATGAAGAGCTGTACCATTTAAACAGCTGGCTGTATACAACAAGCATGCAGAATGGCTGAAAGAACATTTCGATCAGTTTGTGAAGATGGAGAGTTGCAAATGGTTAAAGAATATGTTTAGTTTGAGATCTTTTGAGATCTACTGAGAAGTTCTTTAAAATAGTGAGTGAGTGAGTGAGTTATTATTTAACGCCACATCTGCAATATTTCGGCCATATCTTGATGTTTCACACTGAAATGAAACATGTGCAAGAACAGTAAAACAACTAGAATATCACAGTTACAATTAAAAATACTGCAGCAAGCAGCAATATCGGGCTCCCTTGTAATTCATGCATGTTCCCCATACAACTCAATTAGCCATTAGAATTTGCTCAGTTTGCCTTTTTTCCTTCTTTGGAAGTTTTTCAATCAAATGGCTATAGTTTTAGATGATGAATGTCTGGTTCGGAAAATACAGGAAATCTGTGAGTAGAAACGAATATAAATATTTGTCTCACAGTAATTCCGACTAGAAAGTCCAAAGACTTGATATGATTTCAGAGGAAATAAGGATACCATGTGCCACATGATTCTGAAAGAATAGTCAGTGGGAATATTGTGTGGATCGTGTCACTTCCAGTAATAGGAAATGGAGAACTTTGAAATGGAACTAACATCGTTTTAGATACAAATGGTTATATACTCTAGGTTTGGATAATGACAATATTGACTCTTCATACAGTTGCTGACTTTACTGGAACTTTGAAGAACTGGTTGTATGTTCCTTTGTATCTGAGTCGTTTGTCAACTGACTGCTACTGACGTCCTGCGCAACTTCATCTACAGCAGTTTCACACCGGACATCACCCAAGATTTCATATATTAATGCTGCTGGTCAAAACCTTTTCAAATGGAAGCAGCTACTGGGTCCATTTTAGCTACTTTCAGGATGCTTTCTCATGTCAAATTTAGAACATCAGTGTTAAGAATACTCAATCTTGACTATGATAGGAAATCAATTCCCTTTGGTGTAAAGGGAAAACAGATGTAATAATAAACTGAAAGTAAGTGGTGAACGTGTCCTGTCCTACCGAGCCAGCCGCCATTCATCAAGTACTTGCTCCCTAACTCTAAATATATTATACTGCCTTTCAAAAGTTTATACTCATTAGTGTAAATATGGTCACTCACTTCAGGCAAATGTTTGCAAATTATTCCATACTGTCTGAAAGCTACTGTTTACACATGAACTGATGTATTGCAAAACCTATTCACAACGCTGAAAAGACTAATGTCATGAGTTCATAAAATGATAGAAATCAGTGGAAATTTCGCGAATTCTTAATAAATCTTTACACCGAAACGCAGCTGTTCAGGGACATCCATGGCAGTCAAACAATTTGCAGTTTGATGCAGGATACACGGCGCAATTCATCTGCATAAGGTTAGCAGTTGGTTTCCCCAAGTTATTGAAGAAATCAATCTTCGCTGTAACCAATATATATATATTCATGACATTTAGTGAGTGTTTTAAGCCCGTCTGAACTTTTAATAGGAGTGGGTGAGTTCAGATTTAACGTCACATCGGCAGTATTCTGCCATACTGTGATGAGAACGTCGATTTGATATTGAAATGAAACATGCCCATAATATAGAAACTCTGTCGTAGGAGAGTAAAACAGCTAGAGTATCATAATTAGAATTATAACTACGGTGGAAAATTAAAACTAATAGCACTATTTGGACAAAACAGTGTAAAACAGGCTATAGATAGAAACAGCAGATTACCATACTAGGGTTCATGGGGACTTACAGTACCGGTTGCTACCCGCATGGTCCGTTGTTGGATTTACACCATCCCTTCAGCTGTTGGCGATTGTAAGAGATGTCAGCCAAAATAACACGAAAACTACAATTAAAAACCTGATAGACTTAAATTTACATCAAATGTTTTGGGAATACCCTCTCGTGAGGACATTAATTCTACAATACTTCAAACCCCTTTGATGATACAGCCACCAAGAATCTCAGTTACTAATCTAAACTACCAATATTAAAATAGCTATATATTTTACTAATCATTTAACAAATCTAATTCTTTTCAAAATGGAGTAATTAACTGAGAATTGATATTGATAAAAAGATCCTTCTTAGTTCGTGATTTGAAAATAGTTGTCCCTTGTGGTGGAATACTGAAGCCGCGATTCTTCCACCACAAGGGATACACGACGGAGGATACATCCCGTATGGCCAATACATCGTCGCATAATGACCCTCTTCAAATCCGGACTGACAACCCAAGAAGGTGTAGCCGATATAGAGTTTCATTCACGTGTGTGTGTGTGTGTGTGATATGTAAACCATACCATGAGTACATTTGCATGCTACACACCAAAACAACATCTAAACTATTATCAGATCATTAATAAACAATGGAAGTTAATGCAAGATTAAACAAACCATACATACAATGGAGTGTGGTGTTTCGTGCTCACACACAGAGGCATGCACACAAACACATCCAAATCTCATAAAAATAATAACAAAATCCGATACAGTGTCTGTCTCCAAGTGCACACTTTTGTGCAAGTCAAAAAATGCATATGTGATAACAAAGGTGTAAAAAATTTACACAATTAAATGAAAGCCAGTCACTAATACGCCTGGGCTTCTACTTTGATAGCTTATCTCCCTTACACTGACGTTGATTTACTCAAGGGCAGTCTCTTTCAACTGTTGTCGTTAATCATGCTCTACAGCTTTGACACTCGAGTAAAAGAATATTTTTTGAAATATCGTCTCTCAAAGACTGCCACTTAGCTATTAAATGCGCGTCTACGCTTGGGACTTGAAATTTTTCCTCTAACTCCATAATGAACCGTAGGATGTCGGCAAAAATATTTTTCGCCTTTCTTTCCCCACTCTCTTGGGTATTTGTATGTATTATCCATGCTATCGTTATTTGGAGTTGGAGTTGACTGGAAGTATGAAACGTCATTTAATATAGATATACACACATTATTTTCTGATATAAATTCCTCAAGGATTTTCCTTTATATTTGTTTGTCAAGACAATGTGCAAGGACAGACAAAATGTACCCACTTTTTATTGTGAGATACGTGTCTATGTTCGATTCTTCGGTTGCTTTATCACCTGGAGAAAGAAAAGAATAATTTTGCATCGTCCTGTCTCAAATTAAAAGGTTTTGTATATATTCTTTTGATAGTTCTTTTGGGGGGTGATTGAGTTGAATGTAACGTCACCTCGCCAATATTTCAGCCATATATATTGAAGAGAAAACTTAAGTACAGTTCATAAGTGGCACAGAGGACAATAAAATATTAGCTTGATTTAATTTAGGTCTGAAAACTAACCATTTCAAATGTTAAAAGAGTCTATTTAACATAACCATCACGTTTAATACAAATAAACACTGGCTAAAGATCGCCAGATGCGTGAAGGTCCGGGGTAGAATAGGCCTTCAGCAACACATGCGTGCCGTAAATGCCGAGTATACTTGTCATAAGAGGCGACAAACGGGATCGGGTGGTCAGGCTTGCTGACTTGGTTGACACATGTCATCGGTTCCCAGTTGTGCAGATCGAAGCACATGTTGTTGATCACTGGATTGTCTGGTCCAGACTCGATTATTTACAGTCCGCCGCCATATAGCTGAAATATTGCTGAGTGCGGTGTAAAACTAAACGCACTCACTGGAGATCGCCAACAGTTGGCCTCAGCTACAAATTTTAAGCCACCATCAATCTCAACAGCTCCAATAAACTACCATTTTTTAAATAAATATTTATTTACAAACCATTCATGAAAATGTATGTTACAATTCCATTTCTTTTTAAAATTCAATAATTAAATGACAATTGACAGCTTTGACATTGTAATGTGAAAAATTAGGATATTACAACGCATATTTTTTAAAACGTCAAGTTAAACACTATCAAATATTGCTGATATACCTTTTCATCACGGTAGCTGTATCTCTTAATCATGGGGTATACTTTAAAATGATTGAAAGTATATGGTACCTTTGATTAAGATGGCTTTGAACAAGTATTGAGGACTCAATAATTAAAGCTTCTACTTGGTGTAAAATGTGTATACGTGACCTGTCCTTCATGTAACAGGAGAGTGGTGTAAACTCCGCAAGCATTTCACAATGCATATGTAAATTATTAAAACAGTGGAAACGCTAAACAAATTGGCGTTGTGGCGATCATGATCAAGCTGATGACAGCAAAACAAACTCTATTCGGAGCATCTGCGGACAGTTTCCTTTGGAAACACCGTTCTTGGCTTTCATAGAGCTCTGAACTTCTGCCTTCACGGCCTTCTTGGCATCAAGCAGACGACGGTTGCCGGGCGCCAATATCCGTGTGAGACCTTATCACGACAGCGATGACCTTCACCTTCACCTACAACACTGCGAGAAGATAGACACCGAAGACGGGTGTCAAATGAATCGGGTAGATCCCCGTTGATATATATCACGATGAGGACACAGGACCAGAACTCAGAGATACACAAAGAGATCTTCTCCCCTGGTTCTGGAGGAAGAAGAAATACGGCGACTGAGAACTGACAAGAAGAAGACAGGCAAGGCATTGGTGATCACAAAGTGTGGGGACTTCCGCTGAAAATTAAACGTAATCCAAATCGCATTCCGTTTAGTTTCTCCTGGAAAACAAGTAGTTTTTGTTTCGATACTCTTTTGAAAGTCTATCCATTCCCCGTGAATTTGAAACGCATTGTAGTTCGATCTCACCGATCCACCTTGTATGATCGCTTCATTCGCATCGGCCACTGATCAAGCCGAAGGGAACATGTCTGCTTGTCTATGGGAAACCTGCTCATGTCCATGGAGCAGTCTATAGTCTGTCTCAGCGCTAAGTGATGAATCCTCTTTCAGTCACAGAAACGAGTCCTTTTGTATGTGACAATATGCTGTGATTCTCAATGGACACGATCAAATCTGGCGTCCAAATATTGCGCCGATCCATGCACATTTTCTGGATGTTGGCATGATCTGAAATCTTCCGCACGAGTCATTCATTTGCCATGTAATGTTATATTTTCTAAAAGAGGTGAATGTTTCACTCACTTTATTTACCTTCTCTACAGAAAACTATATAAAGTCTGCTGTCACAATGGTGACCATTTTTGAATCTTTGATTGGTCGAATGTGTGGATCGTAGCCTTCTCTGACTGACTTTTGTAACCTAAACGACATCTCGGCCCCACATAACACACCAACCGGCAGGACGAAGATGTTGAGAAACATGGTACACTCAGGGCTCCCGATAATCTTTCAGCAGTACCTACGCCTTATTTTTTTCAATACAAGAGTACTGGGATATGTTAGAGTACTGAATGGAATTTAATGGAGTGTAAGGAATCTCGTGTTTCTTTCATATACTGAGTCAAAAAAAAGAAACTTCACATTCTTTCTTCAGGGCACTATAAACCAACAAGAGATGGTAAGATGGTTAAATTGTTATTATTTCATTGCTTAGATCTGTGTGATGTACTCGATACACTGAGTACAGTCAGTTCCATTAGGCTACTCCGCCGTTCGAAATATGGGTATACAGAATGTCAAGTCACAATATCGACGTCGAGAGTGGAGATAAGCAGCCCGCAAGCGATTTTGAATGGTCTGTGGGGACAGTCGACCTTTAAACATCTCAGCGCTGTTTCGTGTAGCCGGCAGAAATCTGTCGCGTAGGTGACCGTCTTCAACTCGTGACGTCACACGTGGATGACCCGACCTTGGGCGATTAGAGGTGGTGCCAGTTTGTTGCAGACGACCTCGCAAGTCATACACAACAGTACGACGGCTGCATCACTTGGTCTTGCGACGTCAATAACTGATCTTTCCGCTTGCAACGTGCCAAGTGCACGTTCACGTTGCACATTTGACAATCGTGGCATTTCAGTTAGAAATGTGGTTTAAAAGTGTGGGTTTTTTTTCAATTCTGTAGGCCAATGCAAATGGAGCAAGCTTCACGTGATGATCACGTGAACGACTGCACGTGAAAAACCTGATTTGGCACTAACGTCATTTGCACGACGAATGGGTGGGTTTTGCTAACATTTTTCTAGAGTTGAAAGATAGGGATAACATTTCGGATACATAGATGTATCATCCGAGAAAAAATATTCACTATTTTGAAAAATTACATTTCGTGAACTTTCTTTTTTGACTCAGTATATATGCACCGCAACATTGCTACTCTTGTGTAAACAACAAAGCAATACTATTTCAGATACATACGTAAATGATTCTAAGGCGTTTTCTGCCTTTTTTCCTACCGTTTTTGTACCGTATTTTGTATCCGTACGTACGCCGATACGGCTTTTTAGCAGAAGCCCTGACTACACATTGTGATTGGTGTTTCAAAGTGAGCGGTCAGTATACAGAAAATGAACCAAACGTTTCACCACCACGGTACATTGTCTAACAACAAACATGTGACATGCATTTGCGATACAAGTCGATATTACTTGATGCCATGTTTAGTAAAAAATCTCTCGTTTTTCTGTTTGTTTTGTGCTTGGAAACAACTTCGAATGCTGTGAGGCTGTTTGCTATGACAATTAGTCAATGGATGTGTTTGTTGAATGTCCATTGATTTGTCTTTGATTTCCATCTTCAGGAAGTAGATATTACCCATAGAACTATTAGTTTCTATAGCGACTCCACAATATGTCGATTTGTTCAGAACATAATTATGCATGCTTGAATGTTATTTAAGTCACGACATTATGGTAGAAGTTGTCTGCTGACTGCCTGAGGGTTTGTAAAAGTGGGAATGCTCATTTCACATTTGCTGAAGTTGTCTTGTGACTAACTAGAAATACGTTATAGCACTATGGTTGAACGATCAGATTCACTTTCATATTAGACCCGTGAAGGTCCGGGGTAGAATAAGCCTTCTGTAGCCCATGCTTGCAATAAAAGGCGACTATGCTTGTCATAAGACGCGATCAACGGGATCGGGTGGTCAGGCTCGCTGACTTGGTTGTTACATGTCATCGGTTCCCAATGGCTCGGATCGATGCTCATGTTGATCACTGGATTGTCTGGTCCAGACTCGATTATTTACAGACCGCTGCCATGTAGCTGGAATATTGCTGAGTGCGGCGTAAACCTAAACTCACTCCCTCACTTTAAAACTGTAGTAATAAACATGCAGTATTTGAATGTGAACATGCCCTAATCATGCAGAATAGTTCTTTCAAAACAACCATGCCAGTCTGCTCCATGTAGCGCCTAAGAGGCAGTTTTGGGTTATCCAGGGTAATAATAATCAGATTCTGATTACAGAGTCCAGTAAGCAACTGGATACTAGGGGCTGAATTATTATTACGTTGTTGGGGCTGAGTTTTGCTCTTTACTTGTGAACTGGAGTATCTGTCAAGCAAACCACTCTCTCAGACTTAGGGTGCTGATACAGCCAGATGGTTTCCTGGCAGACTACTTGTACAAGGAAAATACTGAGCATTTTTCTACCACCATTCTCAGTGGGTTAACTGCCTGTCTGTGTGAGCCTGGCCTTGACACCTTCTTTTGACAGTTTAAGCTGTAGACATTACACTCTCCAACCACTCATCCTCGTCTACTGGCGGCATAGGCCCACGAGTCATTGCGAGGATTAAAGACTTTTTAAAAATATATATATATATATATATATATATATAAATGTTGAGATGGTCCACGACTTGAAACGTTTTGCACTACAAGTCTATTGAAAGCCAATTTTGACCCTCAACTAAGGCAGGGCTTACATTACGTCCGTTTTTTTACGCATGCGTTATGCGTTGCGTTTTTGCTCTTACACTATATGCGTTAATATGCGTTTTGAACATGTGGTATAGGTAAAGATGTCGGCCATGGCTGTGATGAGTATGGTGTTGGAGGAACTTTAATTATAAGAAGTGAAATAAAGTTATTTTAAAGAAAAAAGAAGAAAGGTAAATGACGTTCGTCCATCTCTGATGTGCATTTAAAAAATGTCAGATAATTTTCAAAATATAACACATGTACATCTATCCCTGGTGTACATTTCAGAAACAACATTCAATCAATTTGTTCTTGAACAGGTTGTAAAATCAATCACTGGAAACTCCACATGGTGGCATTTGGCTGGTAGAGGGTGCCAAACCGGGTTTCATGAAAAACTTTGGGCAACTTTCAGTTAACTAGACTTTTGGCAGCATCTGACATCTGTTTTAAGTCATGAGCATATGACAACATGAACTGCTCATCACTATCCCTCACTCTGTTCATCAATGCTAATGCCTCTGTCCAGACCTTGTCTCGAATTTCCTGTCTGACTTGGTTTCTGTTCCTGGTATCCTCGAGAATACCAAGTAATTTGCCGCAAAGACTGGTACAGTTCTGAAGTGGATTTCTCGAAAGTGAAGTCGCAATGTTCCTCGAAATTCTGCAAAGGTGACGTTTACTCTTCCTTCTAGGTAGCTCCTCAAGTGAAGACCAGGTAAGATAGCCTTGATTACAGCGGTCACAATTTCATAATCATCAACTCCTTTCTTTGTCCCTGCATCTATTTGTTGAATTAAACTAGTGTAGGAAAGTTTATATTATCATTTTGTCCTGGCTCCCCAATCTGTCCTACGATTTTAAAATCCCTTTGAAGCGACTTTGTGATAACACTCATGTGATTGGCCTGAATGTTATGAATTTTCAATAGTTCTTGTTGGAACATGGTCCTCTCGGTCTCACGTTCCTGTTGCAGGATTAGGATCCGTCTGACCATCACTTCCAGACACGGCCATGTTGATTGATGGTCACAGGTTAGTTAATGATGATGTCGGCTATGAGGTGCTGTTATCAAAGATCACAACTGGCACAACAGCAAACTGCACTGGGACTGACATCGACTGCTACAGTGTACGTATCGCATGTAATCCTGCACATTATTGGCTGTTTTCGTCAGACATTCAGATTATCGACTTCATGATTGACATCCCGGACGAGCCCCCAGAATGTTGCACCCACGGAATGGGGTGACTGAAACAGCGAAATATAACAATAAGTTGTTCAGTCGATCATCAGCTTTTAATGATGTGCAAGATGGCGTAGATGACGAAGACATCTGACGTCTACCAGTAAACGGACAGGACAAGGTGTAGCTTCAATACAGAAGCCTCATGGAGTTACCTCCCTTGGTTTTAAAACTACAGTACATCGATACACAATAAAATTGTCTCCCTTCTTTCAATGAGCATAATGCATTCATCACAGAGTTTCAATCATAGGGTTGTCATAATACTTCCAATCTCTTTTCTAGAGTCTGCCACAGTAGCAAGATTTGCATCATACTGCTATTTGCTATTGTCTACTGATAGATGTGCTAACAATGATGTAACAGTAATGTAACAATAATATCAACTTACGAACTTAGATAACATTTATTAACGAATACATACACATTGGCCTGATACCTAAATTCAAAGTTAAGAAATTTCACTATTATCTATCACGACACAATTTTTCAGTAGACGTTAAGTAATTACCCCAAGGTTTTACCATGTTCATGTACACATCCTGTGACATTCATCCAAATCTGGCATGTCATCGGTTTGTCATTGTAACACAGCATGTAACATTACGCATAAGCGGTTCCGGTCATGTGTCTGTAACCTCTAACCTCTAACTTCTTGAGTATAGAGCAGTAATTAAGTTTCTAGTTCTTGTAGGAAACTCGGCGAAGAACATTGAAGAAAGGCTTTCAGCAGTTTATGGGAAGTCTTCCCCTTCATCTGCTACCTTCAAACGATGGGTCAATGAATTTAAGCATGGTAGAGAGAGTCTTGAAGATGACCCCTGTCCAGGTCGCCCAAGAACAAGCACTAGTCAGGAAAAAATGCATTGACAGAGTGCATAGACTAGTGCTGGAAAATCGTCGAATCACACTCCACGAGTCAGAGGAGACCACAGGCATTTCACACGGATCGCGTTGCAGCCGCTGCTGTCCAGGAATGCGGGTACGAAATCTTGCCGCATCCCCCCTACTCTCCAGACCTGGCACCAAGTGATTACCATCTGTTCCCAAATCTCAAGAAACACTTGCGTGGTCGTAGATTTCAGGATGATAATGAGCTTATTGCTGCTACTGAGGCTTGGGGACCAAAGTGGCGCCATTACTTGCAGTGCTGTGAAAAGACAAATTCCGTTCGTTCTTGTTTACAATTCCAATAATTCTTTAATGTTTTTTGGACATTAGAATATAATATATATATAATATATAACAATATAATTAGCTCAAGGTCTCAATTGTTTGAACTCATTGTCACCCAATAAATAATAATGGCATGTTTTTGTGTTTGTGTTATCAAAACATGTGGAGATACACGCTGTATGTCCTGAATGAATGAGTGAGTGAGTGAGTGAGTTTAGTTTTACGCCGCACTAAGCAATATTCCAGTTATATGGCGGTCTGTAAATATTCGAGTCTGGAGCAGACAATCCAGTGATCATCAACATGCGCAACTGGGAACCGATGACACGTGTCAACCAAGTCAGTGAGCCTGACCACCCGATCCCGTTAGTCGCCTCTTACGACAAGCATAGTTGGCTTTTATTGCAAGCATGAATTGCTGAAGGCCTATTCTACTCCGGGACCTTCACGGGTCTGTAAAGAAGTGCAAATATTGCTGAAATTTGGTAAAGTCCTATGAAGTCAACTCTATTGCTAGATAGAGGACGACACTTGTTTAATGAATACGTTGCATACATGAACTTGGATGCCAGTGTTGGATGCCAGTATTCATCCAGGAACCATGGCCACTGAGGTTCCTTGATGTCATCCCTGCCTGACCCACACTTCTTACATTCTTTATATTCTCTCCTTTTCTTGCTATAGCCATCTTTTAGACTCCTCCAACGAATCATGGCTGGAACAAAACCATTGTTTTAAAGCAATTTGGTGCATAGTCTTTCAATTTGATAATGCTCATCATCATCATCAAATAGGTATCATTAAACAGGGATTTCTCAATTTTTGATTCGTTGGTATTCCCTACCTTCAGATACGCTGACACCGAGTGTGTTTATCAAAATATCTTGTTAAAATGGCGTCATCAAGGGAATTCCCTCTGCGTTTCAATTTGCGTTGCGTCAAAAATACTGCAAGACCTATTTTCAAAGCAGTGCAGCGCAATGCACCAAAAACGGACATGGTGTCAGGTGTAAATGATAAAATTACTGACACTGACTTGCGGGTTTGTTTTATTTTGACGTAACGCACGACGCAACGCAACGTAAAATATGCCCTGCCTAAACGATCTTGACACAAAATCCGGACGATACGTTGGAGGATAATTTGACAGGTAATTATTTGGGATAAATGTTTTTTCTTAAATCAGCATATTGTGGGCATACAAAAGAGGAGTGAATGTTATCTTCTACATCCGTGTTACATAATGGACGTATGAAATTTCACTCGAGTTAAAATCGTCTATATTTACCTACTAGTGAGTGTAAGAGACCCAGTCGAAAATTGACAAATGTGCGTCTTATATTTCTAGATGTCAATACTGACAGATAAAATTCTGGTTGAACTATTGTCTAGACAGGAATGCCTTTATTGATAATACATGCTACCATATAGTTGACACTAATGCCTATTTCAACCAGGACTGGGACACACTGTAAATATTACTGCAGTCATATTCCTTTCCATAATGACGTACATGATGTGCACGAGCTTCGGACGCAGATTTGAACATTTTTTGTTTTTCTACTGCATTGTGATTGTTCAGTTAATATAGTGAACATATCTGTGTAAATGATTGGTTGGTTTGTTCATCAACAGCGCACTCAGCAATAATCCAGCTATGACCAGACAAACCAGTGGTCAGTATCATGAGCATCGATCTACGCAATTGGGAACCAATGACATGTAACCTGTAATATTAATTAATTTGCCATAGTAGTCTAATTCATGTTTTTCTATTTTTTACTACAAAACTAAAACATGCTTTCATAACGTGGTACAACGGAATTTTATTATTCTATTCGGTATCGGCAAAATTATATTTGAAAATACCAATGAAAATTTCACAAATGTAGTATGGAATATTTCAGCTTAAATGTACATAAAAGTGCAATGTTGATATGTGTTTACACACATATTACTACCCTATAGATTAGTAGTAGCAGATGGGACTTTAATTTCCCATTCTAGAAATCTGGTCGAAATAAATGGATTGCAGTTATGAAAAGAGATTTATGAAAACCAACGAAACACTTTGTTTGCTGCAGGTAGGTTGCTAAGCAGTAGGTGTATATGTATTGAAAATATTTGGTTAACATCTAAATAATGTAATAGATGCGTTAAATTTCTAACCCATGGTAAATGTTGGAATTTACCAACCAATCATTATATTTACAGAAACAGGAAATTGCTGACGACAGAGGGTAAAAGTCATCCTGCTATAATAATAAACAACACAATTTCAGAAAAGCAATATTGTTTTCTCACTCTTAGTACATGTCCACCTATGTCACGTTGTCGGGGCACCGCGATAGTTTTCAGACAGCTTCATTTGACATGCGTTGAATAGAATATTATCGATGTTTTACTGTAACATTAAGTCAAAGATGGACAGCATTATGACGTTATAAGGTACAGTGTATTACTTCTCAGTTTGATATATTCCCACTTTAAAGTTAGTATTTGACATATTGCACTTGTAAATATATTATTTTCCTTCAGTGAACACATAAATTAAGACTAATAATATCAGCTTTATTTGAAGAATCTGTTTCCTGACACCCAGGCGATACAATCACCGTTACTTTGTTGTGTAATCTGAAAAGTAGTTCAGATCATCAAATATTACAATAGTATTTTTTCCCAATATTGGCACAAACGTGAACAGAAGAAACCGCCAGCTGAAAAAGGATGCTGTACCAAGTATTTTCTCTTTGACTGTACGTACAGACACCGCTATATCCTGTGACAGAAATCGACGTCTTTGGTTTACCCTACCATTGATGGCATTGTCGGCTGATATTATCACTCCACAGAGCCAGTTTTTGTTGATGCTTGTTAAAATAAGGCAACGTCACAGTACTTTAAACACAGAAGAATGTTTGGTACATCGCAGTTTGCAGCTGAGAATGCTTTTATCACGCGGCTGAAGTTTTGTTCCAGATAGTGGGGTGAAGTTAATTTATGGCCAAGTGCAGATTTAAACAAGTACCACATGCCTTCTGATTTTAAGAAGAAATATCCCTCTACTCCAGTTATTATTTATGCAAACCGAGCTTCTGAAGACCTTCAAACCTCACATCCCAGAGAATCACTTACAGTAGGTATAAGAGAAAAGAAAACTGACAAAATTCTTCACTTCATGGTTTAATTTCCTATCTTTCATTCGATTATGGTGGGTCTGTTTAAGACAGGCAAATAGTGGAACGAGCTACTCTTCCTAGTTTGGGAGTGGTTGGCGATCTACCGCCCTTGTTTCATATTGTATTGTCTTCTGCAATACTGTTTTAGTTTTACATGCTGGTTTTATGTATATATGTGAGATACTCTGGTATTTTTACTGTCCATCGTCGACAGGTTTAACTCCTCACAATGTTTTCATATTTGTATTGTACAATTTTTTTTCGTCAGGATATGGTTGAGATATTACCGAAGTGACATTAGATACTAACTTACTCCTGCTTTGTGTGACCCAGATGATTCCATAATGTCCAGGAGCAGTTTGCTCCATGTGATATTCACACAAACATGCCAACACATTTGTTCGAAAAAAGAATAGAATGAGTGAGAGCAAGAGGGCACAGTTGTATTGGAGGTATGAAAACTTACGAACTCCTCAGTGAGAAACTCAATGCATGAAGTTACCCTCTCTTATCACCTTTACCTGTGCAATGCTATTTAATTACAGAAACAAACATGTCACTGACAAAGCTTGATTTCATCTTTATCACATATACTTGTTGGCGATCTATAGCCTGCTTTAAAAATATTGCATTGATCAAATAGTGCTATTGATTTTAACTTTACACCTTAGTTTTAAATTTTATTGTGATTTTCCAGTTGTTTTATTTTTACTGTCATTTGACGACAGCTTTTTATACTATACACATATTTTATTTCAATGTCACATGCTCTCGTGACGATATGGCTGAAATATTGCCGATGTGACATTATATCTTAGCTCACTCACTCACTCATACACTGAGCAGCTAGTGGAGCGAAACATATGAGATGTGTACTTATTGCAGTGTACATAGTTGAGTTATAGATAGCAATATCAAGAAACTCAGAAACTCTGAGTCATGAATTATGAAATCAAGTTCACTCTTCCACCACCTGAAGAGCAATCCGGTAGTGTTATTGTTAAAGCTCAAGAAAACATGCTTGACATCAATATCAATAGGTTTATGAATCATGAATTATAGACTAAAGTTCACTGGGTGCTGGGTGCGGCGTAAAACTGAACTCAGTCACTCACTATTAATCATGAATTATGAACTAAAGTTCACTGTAGCACCATCTCAAGTGGTAGTTTGTCATAGTTCAAGGAAGCATGATGTTCATAATGAAACCCGATACGATCGTACGGAATAAACTTCTTGAAATCTAATTAAATCATGTTTCCCATGCTGCTCAATGTTTGTATATAATATGGTTGAGTTTGTTTAATAATAACATAATTTTACCCCTCTTCGTAAGACATCATTGACAAGATCGGTGATTCAGTTACTGTCAGTGACGTCATCATAGTAAGTGCTCCAAGCTACTCATTATTCTCCTAGCTGAAAGCTTGATCGTTGAACAGGGAAATAATAACATGCACTAGGTGCAAGTTCTTATCTATAAAAGGTTGCACTAGGTGCAAGTTCTTATCTATAAAAGGTTGCATTTTGCAGTTTCAAGTTGTACTAGTGCAAGTTCTCAATGAGTGCAAGTTCTCAATGAGTAACACGAGCCCCGTGGACATAATCAATCGGCAAAGTTGTACGAAAAGGTCTCAATAAAGCCTCCTTGAACAAATTGTCATACAGTGTCTGATTACTTCATTATTAGTTCGATGAATGGATGCATCGTTCCTTTGAACGATAATCTTCTAATCTGTCTAAGTGTGAAATTGAACCATTGGTGCACCAGCACACAACATTTGACTTTTGTGCTTGATAATACATGGATGAGGCTGTTTAAGGGTTAATTCACCACTAACTGTGTCTACTATGTACTGTGAACTGCGGTAGTTATTAACTTGTCTTTAAATGTAATGGACATTTAACAAAAACCTACCATGACGACTATCAACATACTGTCCCTTGAGTGGTGATCTACCTTCAGTTGTTGGCAGTCTATAGCCTGTTTTCGCCTTGTATTGTCATGTGTAGTTCAACTGTTTCAGACCTCATGGTTAGTTTTAAATTCAGACCTGTGATAATCGTGTTAGTATACTGCCCTCCGCTGACAGGGTTTTACAATTAACTATTAATTACTCTCTATAAAACTAATTGTTCTCGTCACGATGTGGCTGAAATAATTCCGTTGTGATGATTATTTTAAACTCACACTCCCATCCACAAGTCTCATTGGCACGAAAGCCTATTAGGGTCTTATCCGTATCTGAAATTTGCGCTTTGAAAAGTCGTAATACGACATTAAAAGTCGTAAATACGAGATTTTTTAAAAAGGTCGTTATTACGAGATTTAAAAAAAAAATCTCGTAATTTCGACTTTTCAACACATATCTCGTAGTAACTTTTTTTAAAAAAAAATTCTCGTAGTTACATTTTATGAAAATCTCGTAATTACGACTTTTTAAACTCGTAATTGCGACTTTTCAAAACGCAAATTTCAGATACGGATTTGACCCTAATTGGCTTTCGTGCACTGGAACCTGCCAGGTACGGATACTCTTTGCCAACAAAGTGATCTCTCTTTGTAGTTTTGATATTTGACACTCCTTCATAATATTTAACTGCTCGAAATTCTTAATATTTACCATGTTCAACTGGTTTCAATGAAATGTCACTGAAATCTGTTAAACCATAAGCACGTGTTTTCAAATCTGTTCTGTCGGTGGCATTGATTATTCTTCACAAACATCGATGAACCATTTCAAACTTTGTTCTGGCCACATTGTACACTTGCACTGAAGCCGTGTTGCCAAATGGTGCACTTACACTGAAGCCGTGTTGACCATTCAGTTTCTGAATCATTATCAGATACTTATGAAACTTTTCAGCGCAAAGATGTTTACAGTGGCCCCCTGGGCCCATACCAGCAGTACATTCACACTGATTCATTATTGCTGAAATACCTGTACAAATATAATGAAACGGCCTTCCTATTATCTACAAATGCTATTGGACCGCTCAATCTTTGGGGGTAGGGGGTCACTATCAACCTCTATGGACCAAGGGCTGACGATACAAGGTTGCGTCAGTGCGAGAGATTGATCAAGCGCTTCATGAGTCTACCGATCCTCTTTGGGTCTGAAAATCGGACATCAATGAAACGGACAGCGTGTTAGAAGAAGACGAGCTTGATGAACCCCAAATGGAAGGGAAATTAAAACAAATTGCTGGTGTATCAAGGCATTCACTGCTGGGCTTTGACGCTAAGCTTAATTGTGTAGTACTTTCGTAATAGTATATCATGAGCCTGAAACTAAATCCGTTTTTGTTACAAATTTAATCGTTATTGTTTTTAAGATAGGGCATCTATAAGTAATTTGAACACTGATATAAAGTCAGTCGAAGCGGAAGAACTGGCAGAAATACTATGAAAATTTTAGAAGGCAGAGCTCGAGCTTTCGACCACTGCCAGCACATTGTGATCACCGAGACCTACAGCTGGTCGTACTGTGAAAGATCAACCTTTCTCGCGTAACATAAAACATAATTGCTGAAAAAGTATAAATGCAAACTGCATGTTCAAACTCCTTGTAAAGCGTAGTTTACAGAGGGTGGAAGATCTCTCGAACACAAACCATATATTGAGCGAGGCCATGTGGACAAACTGCGAGTACTGACAAAACCAAACTTCAAAAACTGGTTTGGTTCAGTCGGTGTTTCTCTCTGGGAAGACGGAGACGTTATGGTTGGAGAAGTTTCACCGAAACGACGCATCAAATGAAGCGTGACAACAATGACAAATTCTTTCCTAACCTTAATTTCGGCTGAGCAAACAAAGAACTGGGAATTTGTTTGCAGGGTCACACCTATGCAAATGTATCTGACTTCTAATGTAAATATTAAGTGCTTTACTTTTCACAAATCGATACCTAAAATAAGTGGTCTGCTTAGTTCGTGTAGCCCCCAAAATAGCACACAAGGGATGCCTATTTCAAATCACGGACTATGAAGGATCTTTTTATTAATGGACGTTCTCCTTTAATTTTTGCATTTTAGAAAGAATTAGTATTGCTAAATGATTTGTACATATTGTAAATATTTTACTATTGAAAGAGGGCTAAACATTACTATCTAAACGTTATCTACAAGCATGAAAAGGAATTGTCAGCAAATTACATCGGGTATTGGGCCATGCAAAGCATAATATTCACAATGACTTACAGAATGCTTCTTTACCTGTATTTGAGGAAAACCTATAGCTTATGTTCGTTATCTGAAACAGAGCTACAACTCTGAGTCTGCGATGGCTGTGAAATGTCCTGTCACGTTGACCTGAAATTCGTGTACAGAAGCCAAGCAAGCTTGAACACGCTAGACTCAGATCTGCCACTCGGCAATCTGTTGACAGTTATTTTTTCAGATCTTTCAGAGAAAATTATTACAAGATGCAGGACCGTTCCCAGGATATGCACACTGACAAGGGGTTAGACAAATACTACAGCACTCAAAGACCGGAACGCCTTTAATTTCAAACCTGTGACTGTTACGTCAGTGACATCCAGAACTGTAACTTACGAAAGCCTATTAGGGTCAAATCCGAATCTGAAATTTGCGCTATTAAAATTCTCGTAATTACGACTATCTATTAAAATCTCGTAATTACGAGTTTTTTTAAAAAAAAGTCTCGTAATTACGTTTTTTAAAAACTCCCAATTACGACTTTTCAAAACAAATCTCATAATTACGACTTTTTTTTAAAACAAATCTCATAATTACGACTTTTGAAAAAAAATCTCGTAATTACAAGAATGGGACCTGTTAATGTTATAAAAGACCCTTCATGGTTCGTGATTTGAAATAGTTGTCCCTTTGTGATGGAATGCTCAACACAATCAAGCAACACATGTTTGACCGTGCAAGACAAATTCTACCATGGCTATGTGAAATGCGTGAATTTGATTGGTCAATCAATAAAAGTAGACACTATCAATTTCGATTGAAAATGCGCCTGTTTTCATGGCGAACGTATACAACACTGCCGGACTACTTCCGCTTGACCACCAACATGGCGGATGTAAACATCGCAGACGCGCTTGATGTCGGTATATTTTCAGTCGGCAGTTTTGCAGACGTACATGGCCCAGACCTGGACGAATTTGATGATGATGATGATGATGAGTTTGACTCAATCCTGGCAAACCTAACCAATTCAGGTGAATTGACCCCCGAAACCTTATTATAACAACATTTTGGATATAAATCAGTTTGAAAAAGTCGTCTGCTAAGAGATCAGTCTGAGAAAAACATCTTTTTTTTTAAATATTTGTAAATATTTCTTTGCAACATAACATAAGTACGTAATCATTTTCAACCTCGTTTATTCTCAGAAATAACAGAAAGTGCCATACCAGGACAGAATAAATATGCACCTAAGGATGAAGAAACAACTGTTAGCGATGGGAACTTAAACACGGGTAGGAAGTAATGAAAAACATAACAGTCCGGAACTATTAAAAAAACGAAAACAACTTATAAGATTTTACGAGCTTTGTTTTCAATGTTAAAATGGGGCCTGCAAATTAGTGCAATGGGCCAGCTGATTAAGATATCCAACACAATAGATCTACACTTGTATCTCGTGAATGGATTGGGTTTTTTTTCTTTGTTATTTTTTTTTTCAAAATAAAAACCCAGTAAATTATTCCCACAGACACAAGAGATGAGAGACAAACAACTTTTGGGGAAAGCCGCTGCCGCTTCGCAACAATTGATGAAGCTAACTTGGACTTTTTTTTGGATGGCCGACCCAAATCAACCCTACGCCGGCTACGGACAACACACTGGGGTGTTAGGATTTTTCAACGTGAGCGCAAAAGTCATAATAAACATGCATTAAACCTTGTCTCGAAAACAGAATAATACGATTATTTCCTCCTTAATTGTGAGAGAACCTCCTACCATATAAGCTTCCATTATATCAATTTTTCAACACAATCACCCTTTATATGCCCAACCATAAACAAACAATATTTAACATTGCACAAAGTCTTGTAAATAGTCCTATTTATGGAAAAGATGACATCAAAATGTGAAATAAGTGCCTACCTGGTAAAGAGTATGTTTGTTTCCATTTAGAATGGCTAACACATCATGAGATATCCATCAAGTTTGAAGCACTTCCCAAAGAAAAACTGGCGTCACACCTCCGACACTTTTATGCAGAACTTTGCACTAAAGATGGCAAATTCTACTCGAAGTCTTCTTTCGTTGGAATCCGATCGGCGATTCACAGGCATCTGAGATCTCCACCGTTTGAAAGAAACATCAATATTTTGCAGGACATTGAGTTCCATAGTGCTAACAATGTTTTCACAGGAATGCTAAGAAAAATTAAAAACTTGGTCTAGACAATGCACAACACCACGAGCCCATCTCACAGGCAGATGTCGCAAAAATTAGAAGTTCTCTATCTGTTGACACACCAGTTCAGTTGCAGAAAAAGGTGTGGTTTGATTTGACTTTGGGCTTTGGTCGCAGGGGATATGAAAATCAGCGTGATTTGACGATTGATTCATTTGCTGTTGAATCCGACGATGTAGGTATGGAGTATATATCCTGCCGTCTCCTTTTTTCGACGTTCTCCTATTTTCGACGGTCGTATTTATCGCGCTATTGTACGAGAGCACGAGCGAGGTCAGAGGTCACCGGAGTTGTAAACATCAACATCGGACCTCCGCCGCTCTCACACCGACTGGCTTCAAATATGGAAATCCGTAAGGTACTTACAACAAAAACTACTCACCAAATAACATTTTTCACCAAGATCACTTATGTCCAAAAATTTCTAACTTCTAATGTAAAAATTGAAGGTTTCACTTTTCACATATTAGTATCAACACAAGTCGTCTGCATATCGCGTGTATTTCCAAAAATAGCAACACACTTTCTAATGACGTCATTCGCTGCTCAGAAAAAAAAAGTATGGAAGCTGAAAAGGGTCATCCCTTGCGGCAAAAATTACGATATTGGGTTAAAAGAGACGATGTAATTTTCTTTCCGACTCTTAAGAGGGTTAAATATGACGTTATAAACTTTATCTACAAGCAATAAACGGTACTTTTTCAGCAAATCACTTCATCTAGAGGGTCATACAGAAAGGGCTATACACAGGATGACTTACAGAACGCTTACACTCTTGTACTTGAAGAAAACATACCTGTCCAACAGGCTGCAATTCGCTGGGGTGTTCCCATCACAACGATCGTGTTAGAGGCAGGATTCACATTGATACAATAAAATCTGGAAATTCAACCTTTTTTTCACAAGAAGAAGAGTCATTGCTTGTATCCCACATCCGGGTAATGAGTGAGATTGGCTACGGCTACACTCGTCAGGAAACCATCAACTTGGCAACAGATTACGCCCACCACCTTGGCCACAGAAACAGAGCTACACCGCTGAGTTTGCGATGGCTGTATAGTTTTCTATCACGCTGGCCCGAGATACGTGTGCAAAAGCCAAGAAAGCTGGAATACGCTAGAGCCAGATCTGCCACTCGTCAGTCAGTGGACAATTACTTTTTAGAGCTGGAGAAAATTATGACAAGATACAGCTTCCAAGACCGTCCCCAGGATATCTTTAACATCGACGAGAAGGGGTTACAGACTGATATTACGCCACCTAAGGTTGTGTCTTCGTCCAATTTCAAACCCCAAGCAGTGACCTCGGGCAGATCAAAAACCGTAACCTTAATCGGCGCAATCAGTGCTACTGGAAACTCCATTCCTCCGTATTTCATCTTTCCCGGTCAGCTTATGAGAGAGGAGTTGTTGGCTTGAGCGTCCCCAGGTGTTGATGGGACTGTGTCTGAGACGGGATAGTCCAACACGGACATTTTCAAGACTTACATGGAGTCCCATTTTGTAAAACATGTGGCAGGCGGCAATGTAAATTCACCTCTACTTGTTTTATACGATGGACATAAGAGTCACGTCTCTCTCGGCCTTATCCTGTGGGCAAAAGCACACAACATTGTTCTGTTTGTTTTGCCGCCACACACCAGTCACCTATTACAGCCCCTTGATATTGGTTGTTACGGGCCCGTCGAAGCAGGATGGACGTCGGCATGTCACAGATTTCTGAGGGAGTCTGGTGGAAAGGCCATTACAAGATACGATGTTTGTGAGATTGCTTTGTGAGAAGTCTCCGAGGATTCGTCAGACATGACACATGCACGTGATTTCCTAGGCAAGAGGGGTGGCGAGATACTTGCTAACGTGGAAACAGCAAAAGTCAGAAAAACTGTCAATAAAATTGTCGGCGGAAAACCCATCACTGATGACGACGTCACTAGCAAACTCGTACAACATCACAAAGAACAAAACAAAAAGAAAACAAGCAAGGAAACTGGGGACAGTCTTCCATCAGAACAAGGCAAAATGACAGATCGGACACACAGCAACGAAAACAGGAAAGGTAACAGCAAGGCTAACAAACGTAAAGGGAAGAACATCGTACGTAATATTCCATCATTGGACGAAAGTGACACTGACCACTCAACCGACACTGAAGATGATAAGTGTTGTGTTTGTGGCAAATTCACGCCAAGCGATTTGAGGAACTGTGCCAGTTTGACATTTGTCAAATGGGCCGAGTGTGTTACATGTGGACACTGGGTGCACTTGAAGTTCTGCACGTCCGTTGCAAGTGTAAGAAGACATGCGGTTTTCTTTTGCCCGCATTGTCTGCCTGAAGTTGTAGCGATTACTTACCTACTGGACTGTATATATGTTGGAGTTTGCTACCGTTATCACCTTCATTGTTAATGAGTTCATGGAATCGCTGTTGGAATCATTTGTTGGATTTTCCGAATTATGGTAAGTAAAAATATTACGTCTCCATACATTTCTTTTCCCCATTTCCAGTGTATTACGTGACCGTCGAAAAATGGTGACGTCACCATTTGTATACACAATGATGGGTCCACCATTATCGATCGCCGTAGCGACATATCCAAAACAAATCAAAGAAAACCTGATGTAGCCAATAATAACATGATAGATAGGCTTTATTGCTCATATAAAAGGATACGCCTGTTTCTTCCGGATTTCCCGTATGTAGCCATTATTCTGTTAAACCGTCGAAAATAGGAGAAACCAGGGTAACATGACACACTCCGAATCCACCAAAAATCATCCCGGGGTGTTGCAAGATAAGTTCCAGACGAAACCCCGAATTTACGCCACTTACACTGCATCATGCCCAGTTGCTTCCTTCAAAAAGTACATTGCAAAATTGAACAAGCAGAATCCCGCTTTCTACCAACTTCGGTTCGGTTCCAAATGAAATTTAGAGACTATCAATTCTGCATAACATTCATCTAATTTCCCAACACAGTACGTTTATCTCCTAAATGATATATCGGAAAAACAGCAACGAAAACATGAAAGGTAGCAGCAAAGTAAACAAACGTAAACGGTAAACCATATATTCCCACATCGGATGATTGGCAATTGTAAAATGGACCGAGTGTGTGCCACGTGGGCACTGGGTACAAAATCGGTGGACTATGTACCGAGTAACATTGCTTGGAACTCGGGAAAAGAACTCTTTTTTCATATGCACGCCAAAACCTGCCTAAGAAAATCATCGGCCTCTCGGAGAAGAAATAGTAAACTATGTATTTCACTTAAAAACATGCGATCGGCGAAAAAATAACTAACCTTAACCTTTTAATCCCTAGATATTCGTTCTACAACCTTATATAACCACGACACATCGCGCCACGATTTTATTTTTGTCCAATCAGAGAGCTGCTCGTCCTTGGTGCGAGCCTATTGACGGTGAAGGACAAACATGGTGGAGTCGATACCGCTAATTTCCCAATAAAGTCGTGTACTGCAGGTAACATATTTCATTTCAGAGGTTGCAGATCGAATGCGGAATATCTAGCGATTACGGAAAGGTTAGTTTTTTTCGTCGATCGCGTGTTTTAAGTGAAATGCATACTATTTCCTAAGCCCATCATTACTGGTGCTCCGTCTGACGTGAAAGAGACAGCTTTGTCTTTCCAGTTAGATAAATCTCCAATATACAGCTTCATATATCCCTGTTGAAGCATGTACAAAATCGACTCCCCTCCAGTACCAAGCCAGTTCGTGCAATAATTGTAAATATTCAAAGACTGTTTTGTTTCGTTTCCCTGCAGATCCCAGTTTTAACAAACCCAACTGGTACACGCGACACTGTGACGTCACGAGGCAAATGGCGGCACGCGACTGTTGAAAACACGGGGTGACGATGGATATAATTTTGTTGAATTTTAAATAATGTCTTTCAAGGTAAGGCAGCAACCACATTTTGTACATAAAGGATAAATCTTTCGATGCGTGTACCAATTTACATGGCATGCTTCGTTTTTCATTGTTTCTGGAGTCAAAAACCTTTCCGACAAAAACCGCCGGGTTAGTGCTCCTCATAACTTAGGGTTGGGACGCTAAACGTCGGTGTATGCCTTGGCAGGAACACGACGTTTAACTAGTTGATCTGATATCCATGCTTCATCTGGGGTTTTTTCAAGCCTCAAACACACAAGAATTTCGTAACCGGTTTACATTCAACCTGCCCTAGTGTATCTCAAATCTTCAGTCATTGAAGTGTCAGTACCACCATCACACTAAATTGTAAAGCAACCTGATTTAACATCATTGAGAATTGTGTCTGTAATGTCTTGAGCAATAAACTTCACGAGATTTTTTAAAATCTCCTAATTACGACTTTTTCAAAACAAATCTCCTAATTACGACTTTGAATCTCAAAATTACGACTTTTCAAAATGCAAATGTCAGATACGGAATTGACCCTAATAGGTCTTCGTAGTTACGAACAGTTTGCCTAATTTTGCTGTCTCTCTTTCACTAAGATCCATCATCCCCTTTTTAATTTCTGTGCTTGTCGTAAGAGGCGACTAATGGGACTTGACACGTCATCGGTTCCCAGTTTCGCAGATTGATGCTCATGTTGTTGATCACTGATTGTCTGGTCCAGACTCTACTATTTACAGACCGCCGACTTATTGCTGGAATATTGCTGAGTGCGGCTTAAAACTAAACTCGCTCACTTTTCAATTTTTGACTGGCCTGGTTTAATTTCTGAAGCAAGTATGTGTTCATCATTTACCACATGGTTTTCAAGTGGCTTGTTCTAAATTCCCGTGAACCGGTCTCGAAGTGATTAGGCTTTCCATCTCTTCCAATCGGACGGCCAAACCCTGGACAAACTTTGCCAAATAACAGATTCCTTTCCCTCCTCTGTCACAAATAACACATTTACTGTATTTTGGTGGAGGTCAGCTCCGTGTCTGTTTCTTGTCATCTTCGGTCTTGCATGTTTGGACATATTTAGCATCGCGATCGGTAGTTTCAGTTTCATTAGTGGCAGATATGTTTTGTTTGTATTTCTTCTCGGACATATTAGCTAGTTCTATAGTCTGCTTCGTCGTATGGTGCAAACATCCTGTCCCAGAATGCAAAGAATGACATTATGTTGTAACATCCTGTCATGAGCACTTGAAACCAAAATGGCGGCGCCCGTGAGAATGGGAAATTACAGACGTTTCAAAATTCCATTTGGGGATTTGTTTTGAATGTCAGAATGTCAACAAAGTAAACAGTTTGTCAGTTGTATTTGTACGTTGAATTTTAAGTGTGGCTTTATGGCATTTTCATTATATCCGTGCCCTTGAATAAGGGGAATTTCGATCCCTGTATGTTTAAAGTCTGGTAGCTATTTGGCTAAACTAGAGACATTAAATTTGTTTCGGCTGTGCTGCCGACTTTTCACAACGTACTCTTTGAAAAGATTTGTAACCTTGATTTTTAAAAGTATGCTTTTCATAAGTCGCCGCGTTGAAATGTTCGTTTAAAGCCACATGTAACAACGTTCTACCGATACGACGGTCTACATAACTGAGCCATCAGGTTGGAGAGGTAAACGCCATAATCAACAGCTTCCAAATCAAATATCGACTATCTGCAAGTAAACGAGTCTGGACCAGACAATCCAGTGATCATCATGAGCAACGATTTCGGTTACGACATATACCGGGTTTGGATCAGACAATCCAATGATCACCATCATGATAAACGTTTTCGGTTACGATGACATTTCTCAACCTAGTCAGCCTGACCACTCGGCACCGTCTCCATGTGACAAGCTTGCTTTACTGCAGACCAATTCAAATTCCGAGATAAAGTCTCACATGAGAATTGCTAATAATAATAAAATAAATGTACACTTGTAAAGCACTGGTTTACAGTATACTTAACTGCTCCAAAACTGTGAGCAATGAACTGTCTTGGGAACACACATAGTCTATTAGTGGTAGACTTTAAAGAAGTGAGTTTTCAGTAGTGTTTTGAATGATTCAAACTCAGATTGAGTTCCATAACGGGGGGCTGAGATTTCAAAACTTCTCTGGCCAAATGATGTACGAGTTGATGAAAGCTTCAAAAGACACTGACTGCGGGAACGTATGGTTCTCTCAGGTTTGAATGAGTTCAGAAATGCATGAGGGAGCAACGTGGTGGATGGCACGGAATGTCAGAACTTTAAACTTGATTCTGTCCTCTAATTTGAGCCAGTGGAGATCTTTCAGGATTGGGGTGATACGTACGAAAGCCTAATGCTGCCACTTTTGTAGCACAAAATATTTTTTTCAAAGACAGTTCTCGTTACTTCAATTATTTACTCGTTGCTTCGAGTATTTTTTCGTTATTTCAATCATTTTCGCGTTATTTCAAATATTTTTCATTGCTTCGATTAATTTCTCGTTATTTCGAGAATTTTCTCGTTATTTCAAATTTCTTTCAAAAACTTGAAATTTTGAGTAATTTCTGGTTGTTTCAAATATGTTTTCGTTCCTTCGATTAATTTCTCGTTGCTTCGAGTATTTTCTCGTCGCTTTAAGTTTCTTTAAAAAAACATGACATTTCGAATATTTTCCCTTAGCTTCAAGTTTCAGTCAAAAACTTGAAATTTCGAATATTTTCTCGTTACTTCAAGTTTCTTTCAAAAACATGAAATTTTGAATATTTTCTCGTTGCTTCAAGTTTCAGTCAAAAACTTGAAATTTCGAATATTTTCTCGTTGCTTCAAGTTTCTTTCAAAAACATGAAATTTTGAATATTTTCTCGTTGCTTCAAGTTTCAGTCAAAAACTTGAAATTTCGAATATTTTCTCGTTGCTTCAAGTTTCTTTCAAAAACATGAAATTTCGAATATTTTCTCGTTGCTTCAAGTTTCTTTCAAAAACATGAAATTTCGAATATTTTCTCGTTGCTTCAAGTTTCAGTCAAAAACTTGAAATTTCGAATATTTTCTCGTTGCTTCAAGTTTCTTTCAAAAACATGAAATTTCGAATATTTTCTCGTTACTTCAAGTTTCAGCCAAAAACTTGAAATTTTGAATATTTTCTCGTTGCTTCAAGTTTCAGTCAAAAACTTGAAATTTTGAATATTTTCTCGTTGCTTCGATTTTATTTTTCTTAATTTCTAAGTTTGATGATGCTAGCATGTATATTTTAGGAGATCTGCCACGAGCAAGATGACATCCTCATAGTCACACACATTTCTCGTTGCTTCGAGTATTTTCTCGTCGCTTTAAGTTTCTTTAAAAAAACATGACATTTCGAATATTTTCCCTTAGCTTCAAGTTTCAGTCAAAAACTTGAAATTTCGAATATTTTCTCGTTACTTCAAGTTTCTTTCAAAAACATGAAATTTTGAATATTTTCTCGTTGCTTCAAGTTTCAGTCAAAAACTTGAAATTTCGAATATTTTCTCGTTGCGTCAAGTTTCTTTCAAAAACATGAAATTTCGAATATTTTCTCGTTACTTCAAGTTTCAGCCAAAAACTTGAAATTTTGAATATTTTCTCGTTGCTTCAAGTTTCAGTCAAAAACTTGAAATTTTGAATATTTTCTCGTTGCTTCGATTTTATTTTTCTTAATTTCTAAGTTTGATGATGCTAGCATGTATATTTTAGGAGATCTGCCACGAGCAAGATGACATCCTCATAGTCACACACATCCTACAAGCTACACCCTACACCACCCGAGTTTCAGTGGTCATAAAACAAACGTTAAGTTCAATAGGGAGGATGCGGACCCTTGCAACCACGGTATCTTCCCATAAAGCAGACCTCACAAAAGACAGACCGCTTAAAACAACACACTATAGGGTTAGTTGCATAAGATTTAATTAAATAATAATAACATGTGCCCAGATATGGAAACTATACTTTTTTTAATTCATGTAATGAAATATGATTTTTATATGTTGCATCAAAGATGTAAAATAAAGTGCTTGAGAACATTCTCAGCTTCTCAAACAACTCAGTTCCTGACTACTTTTCACTCCAATTACAAGTAAACTAAGAAAGATGGAAATGTGTTGTTACTGTACTCTGCAGTGACTGGTAGAACAAAACAGCATTTTCATTCTTTTCTCAAAAACACAAAAGGTGAAACATAGAACATACAAGTATATGTAAATATATTTAATATATTTACATGATATCATTTGAAAACGCACAGTGTTTCACATATTTGGATAATTTGAGAGTGAGTGGTGGATAATCACATTTCATGAGAAAAATACATGTACAGGTACAGGGATTCACACAGAAATATTTTGTTGAAAATGATATTCGTTGTTCGACAAGTGGTAGGCATATTAGTAAAACATGGAATTCGTCAGACATGGCATGACTAGAAAGATTACAAAGTCGGCTTTCTTTCAAACCATTCAGACAGCGCCCTGTTTCCATTGGTAACCTATGATTTGTTGTCTTAAATTTTGTCAGTGAAATCCTACTTTGTAAGGTTGATTTAAGATAAGGTTCTGGAATAAGTGCAATTTCATACATTGTGAAATGAAATCCTTTTGATGATTGAGTATTGCCTGAAATCCAAGATTGAACAGACTGGTCTAACTCACTGTACTCACTATACTATGTACTGACTCCGGGTGGACTCATTAATGGAACAGGGGTGGAGAGCATGGCTGAGCTAATTAGTGCACTCATTGAGTTTATGTAACAGGTCTGTCATTTGGGAGTGAACCGCAACTAAGAGTTAACTATGAAATGATACCGTACATTCGATAACTTTGCGGATTTGACTGAAGACAGTTTGCTCAAAAAGCATACCCTTTTGGTATGAATATCAGTATGAATTGATTTGCTTCCAGTCTCCACATACAACATGTAACGAAGCAGTTTTCTTGACAATATTAAATGAACAATTTCAATAAGACTTAAACTTTCATATGGGCAGATTTCGTATAACCATTTCTAAACCTAATGTTGTCTTTTTTTATCAGGACACATACCACAATTTTCAACGGTACAGCTTAATTAAGCCTTATGCAACCAACCATAAAATGTGTTGTTTTAAGTGGTCTGTTTTAAGTGGGGTGGGGTAGGGGTCGATACCGTCCGAAGCATATTTCCTAAACTATTCGTGATAACTTCATCAGACTTGCCATTTGGGGTTTAAACCCAGATATGAATATTTAGCGCTGTGGATATGAGGATGTCATGTTGTTCGGGGCAGATCTCCTAAAATATACATGCTAGCTTCATCAAACTTAGAAATTAAGATAAAGGAATCGAAGCAGCGAGTAAATACTCGAAATTTCAAGTTTTTGGCTGAAACTTGAAGCAACGAGAAAATACTCGAAATTTCAAATTTTTGGCTGAAACTTGAAGCAACGAGAAAATACTTGAAATTTCAAGTTTTTGAAAGAAACTTGAAGTAACGAGTAAATATTCGAAATTTCGAAAAGATACCCCTATTACGTGCCTGTAGCGTATTTATGAATCTTTCTTCCAAGCATCCATCCACTTTTAATAGAATTTATTGAATTGTGTAATTAACTTGCTACTGGCCAACACATGACGACCTAACTTGAAACGCATCTCAGTACAAATGGCGGATGATAAGGCCGCATAAAGTTGGTGTGGTCAAAGCAAGCCCCTCTCATTGGTCGACGCTTGCTATCGTCCGCCATTTGTGTCAAGATCGTTTAGTTGAGGGTCAAAATCGGCTTTCAGTCGACTTGTAGAAATAACAATAAAGAACTGGTAGGTGTCATGAGTGGTGGTCGGTAGACCAATCACCCATGATTATGTTAGTTGAAGTTTTAATTGATTGCATGCTGTGGTAGCGTAGCGATCAGCAAAGCAGGCGGGAGGGGGACACCGAGGATGTCCAGCGTTGTCTAGATATAGTGTACTGTGAAGCGTTTCAAGTCGGGGGTCATCTCAATTTTGTTTTAATCCTCGCAGCGACATGAGGGCCTGTGATTATTGTGTTTCGGGTGTATCAGGTTTTCCAGAACTGGTAAAAGTCATGGATTAGAATTCACAGCTGACACAATGACACAGTACGCGAAAGGTTTTGGGGATATTTCGTAACATTTTCATGGATCGGTGTTCCGGATTTGTTGACTGAGATAAGATTTCTTGTCAAATCGACTGTATTATTGACTAGAGCAAGGGACACATTCATAACACATAAACCGTTGACATACAAATATGTGCGCGGAGTGCTATATCCGAACTTTAACATTCGTGATGTTTGACAAATCTTCGTGTGGAAACCCCGACGCCTGTGTGAGTAGAATTCCGTTAGGTGACTATCAGGTTGATCTTTGTGTATCCCCAGGCGTGCTGTCACGCGATGTCGCGCCCTTGGGTACCTGTATTGTACTTGACACTGATACAGTTGTGATATTTACACCTGTTTAGGGAAACCTCTTCCTTGTACGTCACCAAGGATTGCGGATTGATCGAGCAACTGACAGGGGAATGACCTTTAACAACGAACAACCAGACAATCACGTGTTAAACAACATGAACATCGACCTACGCAATTGGGATACGATACCATGTGTCAACCAAGACTACGAGCCAGACGTGGAATGCTGAAACGTCAGTTCTAACACACATGTAATTTACAGAACTAAAGAACGAAATAGTTTCTTGGAACATATGAAGACACACTCGGGAGTATCACGAAGTTCTGGCCCAGGTTTCAGTATTTACTGAAATATCAAATGGAGTTTAACAATTTCACAGCCGTCCGGGGTAGACAAGACCTTCAGCAACCCATGCTTGCCATAAAAGGCGACTATGCTTGTCGCAAGAGGAAACTGGGCAACTAACTGATCGGGTGATCAGGCTCGCTGACTAAGTCGACACGTGAGACGGCTTCCAATTCCGCAGATAAATGCGGCGTTAAACTAAAGTCACTAAACCTTTGAAACAGCTGAAAACTTCAAACAAAATAAAATAAATAATTAGTGAAAAAAAACCCCGCAAACAAAATATCCACCAAGCTCAAATATTCTTCCATGTGTGAGGCTAATATCGATTAAAGTCAAAACTGAGAATTGCTTTTTCTGCGTTTTCACAAATTTGAGCAAAAACTGAGCAATATTAGTTATATTCGCATCGGCAGAATTGCAGCCGAATACATTGCGACTGAAACAAGTTCTAAAGACACGAATAAGATGTATAAAACAAAATATCGACCTGCCGACAACAGCTCGGTAATAATACTAGATCTTCCTACTATCTATGTATCTCCTTTCAGGACACAACCAAACAGGAAGTGTTTTCTTTTAATGTTTGTTGTCATGCTTACAGCCTTAAGAAAACCATGGTCTATAGAAGAGAAATATGCTATCAAGAATATGTAAGTTTTTTAGTCTGTGAGAATTGTGTGTTGAAAGGTTTACATACACATCCATGAAAATATCAACAAATACAAGTAATTAAGACTGCTTTACTATTTTGTTTCGAGCTCTGTAAATAAATGTGTATGGTCCAGAGAATTCAGTGATTGCTACATTATAGCGCTTTAGGGATACATTGTCGTGCACAGTCGCATAACCCTACTATATCCCGCCTAAATTGACAATCTTTATGGATATTCAGAATATTATGGATATCCGGAAGACGAGTTTAACCCCGAATTTTCACGTGCCGTGATGATCAAAATCGGCAGTAGTGGTTTTAAACATGGGAGTAAAACGCGGTATCACTAATCAACATAAAATAATAGCAGGCGTATCATATACGAAATATTCAAAGTCTTGGGAACATTTCCCGTATCCATTTCAAACGCATTCCTAGACCAACATACGTCTTCCTTCTAGGGTGTAGAGCAGGATGTGTTGTCATCAGCTACGTAAAGTTGGTCATGTATATAAATGAGTCGTTAGCTGTCATAAAGTTATGGAACCAGCACTCGGCACAGCGACAAACAGAAGAAGGAAAACTGTTCAAGAACAAGATGTTTAGCTTAACGGCGGTGAGTTTTTTTCATGCAGCACTTGGTAATAGTGAGTCAGAATTTATCGTTACATCGGCAATGTTTCAGCATATTGTGACAAGACTAGAACAATTCAGTGTAGACGTAGTATGATATATAGTAATTAATAGTATGTTGTAAAACCTGACAACGAAGGGCAGGAAACCCAACTAGTATATCACAATAAGAAGAAATAAAAGTAGCATAGATCTCTAAAATAGTTATTTTAGTTTTACGCCGCACTCAGCAATATTCCAGCTCTATGGCGGCGATCCGTAAATAATCGAGTCTGGACCAGATAATTCAGTGATCAACAGCATGAACATCGATCTGCGTAATTGGGAACAGATTTCATGTACAAAGTCAGCGAGCCTGACCACCCGATCCCGTTAGTCGCCTCTAACGACAAGCATAGTTACCATTCATGGCAAGCATGGGTCGCGGAAAGCCTATCTGGTCTGGACCTTCACGGATCTATCACTAAAAAGGATTACAAATAAGGACAATACAACATTAAAGAAGACTAAGCATTCCCGATACACTCCCGATGTGCGATAGTCACTATATAGCAATATTGCCGATGTCACTGGAAAGCTCATTATAGTACTCACCCCTGCTATGTAATGTAAATGAGGACTGCAAATTTGAATTCACTCATTTTTAGTTGGAAGGGCGATAAGTGTGGGATAATAAATAATTCCTGAGGTAAGTTGCTGTCTCTCAGTCTTGTGACTAATCAGGTTATGCATTCATGATACCTACACTCAAAAAGTATAAATGAGTAAATCTAGTTTCACGCCGAACTAAAGAAATAACCCGGTTATATTGCGGCGATCTATAAGTAAGCGAATTAAAATTTAAAGTCATATCATATTTTACGCACCATACGTCAGAAGAGAACAGGGGGGTTTGAGCCTGTTCATGTTTTTGAGACTTGGGTGAATGCAAGTGAGTAAGTTAACGTATGAAGTCCCAACGGCAGTATTCCTGCCATATCGTGACTAAAACAAGTCGTAAATTCACTATAAATTTATGTAAATTGTAAAAACCTCTCAACGAAGGACAGTAAAACCAACTAGAAAGTCACAGTATGTTATAAGTAAAACTAGCGTCTATCTCTAAACTTTGAGTTCAAATTCGGACAAGACAGTATAAAAATTGGATTACAGATCGCCAACAACTGAAGGTAGATCACCATATTAGGGATCACGCGGGCTTGCAGTACATTTACTTTCTGCATGGGCCCCAGCTGGTTATACACCATCCCTTCTGCAATTTTAGCATATCTACCCAGTCATTAAAATTACTCATATACTACGATTAAGAACAGTGGAATTTTTTTATTGTACTTTGAATGTTTTGGGATATACGTACACTCTCAGAAGGTCAGCACTTTAACCCCCTCGAGGATACAGCCACTAACCGTCGGAGTCGCTAATGACTCTGGGAACCTACACTGCTTTCCCTACTTGCATGAACCCTATCTAGATTTACACCAGCACTTCAGCAGTTGCGGAATTTATGTATTTATGTAACACATTAATCACAGTTTTTCAAACAAATCTACATCTGTTCAAAAACAATTGACAACAAATGAAAACTGATATAATTATTATAAAAAACCCGATTGTTTTCACATTAAAGTATTTTGTATCCATTGCGATGGAAAAGTAAACAAAGTCAAGCAGGACGTGCTTGACCGTTTTTTATTCTTTCATCACGTACTGGGGATAGAAAAGGGTGGATCCTCATCTCTCGAAAAAGTGCTCGTGTGTAGATTGGCCGCCTGTACGACAGTTTAAACATAATGACGATTTCTGGCTTTGTGCAAAATGAAAAATATGACAGAGCATAAAATACTTTCGACTGTTTTGTCATATGAAACATGGAAATCATTTTAAATACGTAGTCTACTTCAGCTGACTCGATGCTTACTCGTTTATCACTGGGTTGGCTTGTTCAGACGCGATTATACACTCATTGTTACACTTGACCCGCTAATATCACGAGGCGATACTGTTCGCGGTGATCAGGCACGCTGACTTCCTCTACACATTGTGTAAATCGATGATCATGCATTTGATCACTGGATTGGCTGGTTCAGATTCAAATATTTACAGAACGCCGGAATAGCTCTGAGTGCAGCATGAAAATAACCTCATTCACAATTAATTTTGTCATGTTTTAAGCTTTAGTGTAAGTGAGTAACAATCTTTTTCTGATGTTGTGAAAAGTCATAGATGGCGTTAAACTAAACTCATTCACTCATTTTTTTACACCTTTTACTGTAAATTCCTAGTCCACAAGACTATATGCATCGAGTGTGCCCTCTAATCTGTCGTCAAGTCTAACCCAAAATGACATTAAGCGTTAAGTCGAAATAGTTCCTTATTCCTACCTTGCTCCGTTAATTACAGGTACTGCTTTCGGCTCTAGTCTTCCACGGAGGATTGTTCACTACCGTCAGAACTCAATGCAGCGCCACTACTTGTCTGGAGTCACCAAGAATCCGAGCTCTTCGAAGTGCAAGCGAGCGAGGAAACAACGTGAGTGACCTCTGTAATGAGTCACGTACGATGGAGAGTCATGGGTCACTTTGGAGGACGCGTGCATGTGTCATTGATGAGAATCCTGATCGAATTCCAGAGAGAATTGAGAAATATCATTATGACTGTGATCGTTTAGTTGGCAATAACGCAGGCCAGTGCAATAGAATCTACCACAAGCAAGTAGTTTTTCAACGTATAAACAACACCTGTGATGATCAAGGCTATTACAGGTATGAGAAGCTGATCCTGGAACTGCAAACTGGATGCAGCTGTTTTGACTCCGAACGAGAGCCTGCTTTGTCCCAGCGACCGTTTTCTCGATGACTTACCCACCAATTATCTAAGTTGTGCTTGATAGGTATCAATTATGACTAGTATTGAATATAGTTATGTTGTATATGAATATGGAAATATTGGAACTTTAAATCTTCACGTCCGAAGGTTATCTTTTCATCTTTTGGAAGATTCCATGTCTGACAATATTGTCGGCCAACCCAACTCAATTAAATAGTACACACAAATCCTTATTTACAGATCGGTTCAAGGATGGGGGCGGAGTTGCTTGTGCCATAATATTTTCTCGATTGCTCAATAACAGCTCTATTTTCACAGCAGAAGCTAAAACCGTATTAATGGCTCTTAACTATATTAAAAAGCGTCGTAAATATAAACAATACATGATCTTTTCTGAATCAAGCCTTCAGGCTAATAATTATCTTTCTTGTAAACATCTACTTTCATTAGAATTTGTTGAATTGTATACACTGTAAATAAAACATTGTCATATTTTTGCGTTGTCATTCTTGCTTTGACAATTAGCAATTTTCAGTTTGAACACTGAAAGCTGTCAATTTCACAACCCGTGTTGTTACTATGACAACATCGAGAGTCTCACTGATTGCTGTAAAACAAACATTCATTAGATGTGATTTTTAGATAGTGCTGAGGGTCGTTTATAGTTTATAAACTATGTTTATAGTTTACACAGGATATATATGTTGACAATAGTTTATTGTCAAAGCATTGTCATATTGTTTGTTTTCTCAAATTTTGGCAATACAATGTTGTTAAACATGACGTATTGAGCGCATGTGCAGTTCTAATATACTTCATCGCGAAGGTCACTGTGTACGAAGTGCAAGACGTCAGGAGCGTCAAACGGTCAAAGTGAACGGGAAAACTTGTACAGTAGTACATGCAAAACATGTTTACAATTTCCTTTCATGAGCAAATACAGAGTCCGAATGCAGTGTTTATGCTACTCGCATTTCCATATTAACAGGAAACCACGAACAAATGTCTCAACTGGACACATCAATTTGCGCACGCATTCCGAAGAATAACTGGCCATATAGTGTAAGAGTAATAAGATATAATACACTCTTCAAAAAGGAAAGAAAGAAAAGAAACGGATGTTTTTTGGTGGAGAGATCTGTGTCAGTGACCTGAATCTTTTAGAAAGTCCCTCAGATCCCTTAATAGTAGCCGTTGTCTGATTGGTTAAATCTATTTAACCGTCTTGCGTTTGATTGGATGGTCATTGGTCGCTCAAAGGTTACCTGACGCGACCTTCTACTAGGTTTTGTTAGACTCAGTGGTGGAGTGTAACAAAATACACCAAGACTAAGTTTACTTAGACTGAATGAAATTCACAAATGATACTCACAATTTTGTACACATATGTAAACTCAAACATTTTTTAGAGTTGCACATTATTTCTGGAATGTTTCAGATCATGCTTGACCAAACGCAATCCGAACTGATTTTAAACGGTTTTATCTATCAGGATGTCATGCAGCACGAATATCAGGCACAATGATAGTTTCTCACATGCTAAACTTGAGTACAGCATGTGACCATGAAAGACCTAAATGAATCTCACAATGTCATCTACGATCTTTGCAAGTATGGTACACGAAAATGGGACGTCTCAACGCTGCCGATCGAAATCAGGCAACTGGGCGATTGCAAGCTTGAGAATCAAAGAGTGGGGTGGCAAGGGTCTTCAACGTTCATCCCACACAATAATTCGATTGTGGGATCGATTTGGTCAAACAAATGACCGTCCAAGATCAGGAATACCTAGAGTCAAGACACCAGTCCAAGATCGGTACATCCGGGTAACCCACCTACGTGACCGCCATTGTACCGCCCGGGACACAGCACAAGAACAGTTTGGAACCCGAGGAGTGTCCAATCAGACAACCAGGAACCATTTCCGAGAAATAGGAATACGTGAATAGTAGTCACGACTGCTGTCAACTATGTGGTGCTGAAGTCAGTACCTCGTATGACCACCTCCAGCTGCTATCACTGCCAGTCGTTGGATATTCTGCTGTGGAATCATCCAGTCTAAGTAAACTTAGTCTCAGTGTATTTCGTTACACTCCACCACTGAGTCTAACAAAAACCTAGTAGAAGGTCGCGTCAGGTAACCTTTGAGCGACCAATGACCATCCAATCAAACGCAAGACCGTTAAATAGATTTAACCAATCAGACAACGGCTACTATTAAGGGATCTGAGGGACTTTCTAAATATTCATGTCAATGACACAGATCTCTCCACAAACAAAACTCCGCATATAACACAATTATTTAACCTGCAGTATGTATGCTTTGGGGTTTCTGTTGACATGGTAACCATGAGCTAATATTTCCGCAAGATGACATCCTTGAATATTGCCAAAACACCATTTTCAGCGACTGTTTACTCACCATTCTCATGCTTGTACCCAAGTCGTGAATCACGAACCTTTTTGAGATAAAAAGCCCAAAAGCTGTGTTCTGACTGGTCAGTCTCAAAGGTTATCTGACGCGACTTCCAGTAAGGTTTTGTTAGACTCAGTAGGGGATTGTAACGAAAAGTACTAAGACTAAGCTTATACTGGAATTTCATTTTGCGTTTCTTTTCTTTGCTTTCTTTTCTTTTGAAGAGTGTATTATATGCTATTACACTTACGCTATATGGCCAGTTATTCTTCGGAATGTGTGCACAAATTGACATGGTGTCCAGTTGAGACATTTCTTCATGGTTTCATGTTGATATGGAAATATGGACAATGCGAGAATCATAAACACTGCATTCGGACTCGGACACTATATGGCCAGTTATTCTTCGGAATGCGTGCACAAATTGATGTGTCCAGTTGAGACATTTGTTCGTGGTTTCCTGTTAATATGGAAATGCGAGTAGCATAAACACTGCATTCGGACTCTGTATTTGCTCATGAAAGGAAATTATAAACATGCTTTGCATATACTACTGTACAAGTTTTCCAGTTCACTTTGACCGTTTGACGCTCCTGAAGTCTTGCACCTCGTTCATAGTGATCTTCGCGATGAAGTATATTAGAACTGCACATGCGCTCAATACGTCATGTTTAACAACATTGTATTGCCAAAATTTGAGAAACGAACAATATGACAATGCTTTGACAATAAACTGTTGCCAACATATATATCCTGTGTAAACTATAAACATAGTTTATAAACTATAAACATGACCCTCAGCACCATCTAAAAGTCACATCTAATGAATGTTTGTTTTATAGCAATCAGTGAGACTCTCGATGTTGTCATAGTAACAACACGTGTTGTGAAACTGACAGCTTTCAGTGTTCAAACTGAAAATTGCTAATTGGAAAATCAAGAATGACAACGCAAAAATATGACAATGTTTTATTTACAGTGTATACAATTCAACAAATTCTAATGAAAGTAGATGTTTACAAGAAAGATAATTATTAGCCTGAAGGCTTGATTCAGAAAAGATCATGTATCGTTTACATTTACGACGCTTTTTAATATAGTTAAGAGCCATTAATATGGTTTTAGCTTCTGCTGTGAAAATAGAGCTGTTATTGAGCAATCGAGAAAATATTATGGCACAAGCAACTCCGCCCCCATCCTTGAACCGATCTGTAAATAAGGATTTGTGTGTACTATATTTACTTTTTAATTGATTTGGGTTGGCCGACAATATTGTCAGACATGGAAATGATATTCCGCAGTGAAAAGCCTTCTTCCAAAAGATGAAAAGATAACCTTCGGACGTGAAGATTTAAAGTTCCAATATTTCCATATTCATATTCAACATAACTATATTCAATACTAGTCATAATTGATACCTATCAAGTACGACTTAGATAATTGGTGGGTAAGTCATCGAGAAAACGGTCGCTGGGACAAAGCAGGCTCTCGTTCGGAGTCAAAACAACTGCATCCAGTTTGCAGTTCCAGGATCAGCTTCTCATACCTGTAATAGCCTTGATCATCACAGGTGTTGTTTATACGTTGAAAAACTACTTGCTTGTGGTAGATTCTATTGCACCTGCCTGCGTTATTGCCAACTAAACGATCACAGTCATATTGATATTTCTCAATTCTCTCTGGAATTCGATCAGGATTCTCATCAATGACACATGCACGCTTCCTCCAAAGTGGCCTATCACTCTCCATCGTACGTGACTCATTACAGAGGTCACTCACGTTGTTTTCACGCTCGCTTGCACTTCGAAGAGCCCGGATTCTTGGTGACTCCAGACAAGTAGTGGCGCTGCATTGAGTTGTGACGGTTGTGAACAATCCCCCGTGGAAGACTAGAGCCGAAAGCAGCACCTGTAATTAACCGAGCAAGGCAAGAATAAGGAACTATTTCGACTTAACGCTTAATGACATTTTGGGTTAGACTTGACGACAGATTAGAGGGCACACTCGATGCATGTAGTCTTGTGGACTAGGAATTTACAGTAAAAGGTGTAAAAAAATGAGTGAATGAGTTTAGTTTAACGACATCTATGACTTTTCACAACATCGGAAAAAGATGATTACTTACTTACATTAAAGCTTAAACATGACAAAATTAATTGTGAATGAGGTTATTTTCACTCCGCACTCGGAGTTAAATATTCGAATCTGAACCAGCCAATCCAGTGATCAAATGCATGATCATCGATTTACACAATGTGTAGAGGAAGTCAGCGTGCCTGATCACCAGCTAACACATATTAGCGGGTCAATTGTAGCGATGTGTATATAATCGCGTCTGAACCAACCAACCCAGTGATAAACGAGTAGGCATCGAGTCAGCTGAAATAGACTAAAATGATTTCCATGTTTCATATGACAAAACCGTCGAATGTATTTTATGCTCTGTCATATTTTTCACTAACGGGATCGGGTGGTCAGGCTCGCTGACATGGCTGGCACATGTCATCGGTTCCCAATTGCGCAGATCGATGTTCATGTTGTTGATCACTGAATTATCTGGTCCAGACTCGATTATTTACGGATCGCCGCCATAGAGCTGGAATATTGCTGAGTGCGGCGTAAAACTAAAATAACTATTTTAGAGATCTATGCTACTTTTATTTCTTCTTATTGTGATATACTAGTTGGGTTTCCTGCCCTTCGTTGTCAGGTTTTACAACATACTATTAATTACTATATGTCATACTACGTCTACACTGAATTGTTCTAGTCTTGTCACAATATGGCTGAAACATTGCCGATGTAACGATGAATTCTGTCTGACTATTACTATTCCTTCTTCTGTTTGTCGCTGTGCCGAGTGCTGGTTCCATAACTTTATGACAGCTAACGACTCATTTATATACATGACCAACTTTACGTAGCTGATGACAACACATCCTGCTCTACACCCTAGAAGGAAGACGTATGTTGGTCTAGGAATGCGTTTGAAATGGATACGGGAAATGTTCACAAGATTTGGAATATTTCGTGTATGATACGCCTGACATAATTTTATGTTGATTAGTGATACCGCGTTTTACTCCCATGTTTAAAACCGCTACTGCCGATTTTGATCATCACGGCACGTGAAAATTCGGGGTTAAACTCGTCTTCCGGATATCCATAATATTCTGAATATCCATAAAGATTGTCAATTTAGTCTTCCGCAACCCATGCTTGTACTGACGTACTAGGCGGGATATAGTAGGGTTATGTGACTGTGCACGACAATGTATCCCTAAAGCGCTAAAACGATGCGTATAATTTCAATCACTGAATTCTCTGGACCATACACATTTATTTACAGAGCACGAAACAAAATAGTAAAGCAGTCTTGATTACTTATATTTGTTGATATTTTCATGGATGTTTATCTAAACCTTTTAACACACAATTCTCACAGACTAGAAAACTTACATATTCTTGATAGCATATTTCTCTTCTATAGACCATGGTTTTCTTAAGGCTGTAAGCATGACAACAAACATTAAAAGAAAACACTTCCTGTTTGGTTGTGTCCTGAAAGGAGATACATAGATAGTAAGAAGATCTAGTATTATTACCGAGCTGTTGTCGGCAGGTCTATATTTTGTTTTATACATCTTATTCGTGTCTTTAGAACTTGTTTCAGTCGCAATCGATTGGGCTGAAGTTCTGCCGATGTTAAGATAACTTACATTGCTCAGCTTTTGCTCAAATTTGTGAAAACGCAGAAAAAACAATTCTCACTTTCGACTTTAATTGATATTAGCCTCTAACATGGATGAAAATTTGATCTTGGTGGATATTTTGTTTGCGGGTTTTTTAATTAATTATTTTTTTTGTTTAAAGTTTTCAGCAGTTTCAAAGTTTTAGTGACTTTAGTTTAACGCCGCATTCAGCAATATTCCAGCTATATGTCGTCCGTCTGTAATTAATCGGGTCTAGACCAGACAATCCAGTGATCAACCGCATTTATCTGCGGAATTGGAAGCCGTCTCACGTGTCGACTTAGTGAGCGAGCCTGACCACCGGATCAGTTAGTTGCCCAGTTTCCTCTTGCGACAAGCATAGTCACCTTTTATGGCAAGCATTGCTTGCTGAAGGTCTATTCTACCCCGGACCTTCAAGGGTGTGAAATTGTTAAACTCCGTTTGATATTTCCGTAAATACTTTAGTTCGTTTCACGAAACCTGAGACTTGGTTGACACGTTAGACTTGGTCGACACGTTATCGTCTCCCAACTGCGTAGGTCGATGTTCGTGCTGTTTATCACCTGATTGTCTGGTCCGACGTCAAATAGTCTGAATATGGTGCTGAATGCGGCGCAAAACAAGAAATAATTTTTATAATTCATACATTGATGATGCACATTCACATTTGACTCCAGCGAGTTTAGTGGCAGTGTTAACTATTTTTGTATTTTGTGTATTATAAATTTGCTGATGGCAGTTTTATTAACAGCACAAGCTTAATGAAAGCCAGTTTCTATCATTATATTCCCGTCACCATATCGCTGATGTACTGACGATATTGCTGTGACTCTTAATTCATTATTTCCAATTGTATTGGTGAAACAGGAATTTACTGCGCTAAAATATATTCATTTCTGTTCCCGAAGGACTTTGAGTACTACTGAGAATGTCATGCACACAGTTAAGATTCTATTTTGGTGTTCGTCCTTAAAGGTCATTCCCCCGTCAGTTGCACGATCAATCCGCAATCCTTGGTGACGTACAAGGAAGAGGTTTCCCTAAGCAGGTATCACAACTGTATCAGTGTCAAGTACAATACTGGTACCCAAAGTTGCGACATCAGTTCTTTATTGCTATTTCTACAAGTCGACTGAAAGCCGATTTTGACCCTCAACTAAACGATCTTGACACAAATGGCGGACGATAGCAAGCGTCGACCAATGAGAGGGGCTTGCTTTGACCACACCAACTTTATGCGGCCTTATCATCCGCCATTTGTACTGAGATGCGTTTCAAGTTAGGTCGTCAAGTTTTGGCCAGTAGCAAGTTAATTACACAATTCAATAAATTCTGTTAAAAGTGGATGGATGCTTGGAGGAAAGGCACGTAATAGGGATATCTTGGCCAGTGATAGACGCGTGAATACAGTGCGTCCTTTTATCTTTATTAGTGAGAATATGAGTTGAGCATTGCCCATTTCAAGGCTTCTGTATCTGAAACTTTCTTCCGTAAACAGAAACCACAAAACCTAATTCCCACATCCATAGAAATCCATGCTTAATAAGAGTTTATTGTACAGTTGTGACTCTACCATGTGTATATTTGCTGTATCTATTCGTAGTTTAAGTATTCAGTAGTATCAATTTTTATCTGCTTTTGGCAGGATGCGGATGTTTTGTCGTTTCTGTTGACGAAATACGTAAATCAAGTTAACATGTGAGCGCTGTGCATTTAAATGTTACTTGGTTCATATTTATGATTTGATCAATTTTTAGTGTCTCTTTGGTTATGCCGTGTGGAGCACCTGGCAGGCTAGAAATCTTGGTGTCATGTTTGATTACATGCTGGATGCCATGTGAACCAGGTCTGCAAAAAGGCCTACATGAACGCTTTTTCTCGGGCTGCCAAACCATCTCATCTTCAAACTTCAGAAAGTACAGAAATCTGCCGCAAGACTGATGAAAAGAACCAGACGATCAGAACGTATCTCCCCAATCCTGAAAAGATCTCCACTGGCTCAAAGTAGAGGACAGAATCAAGTTTAAAGTTCTGACATTCCGTGCCATCCACCACGATGCTCACCCATACATTTCTGAACTCATTCAAGGATACAAACCTGAGAGAACTCTACGTTCCCGTAGTCAGTGTCTTTTGAAGCTTTCATCAACTCGTACATCATTTGGCCAGAGAAGTTTTGAAATCTCAGCCCCCCGTCATGGAACTCAATCTGAGTTTGAATCATTCAAAACACTACTGAAAACTCACTTGTTTAAAGTTTACCACTAATAGACTGTGTGTGTTCCCAGGACAGTTCATTGCTCACAAGCGTTTTGGGGCAGTTAAGTATACTGGAAACCTTTACAAGTGTACGTTTATTTTATTATTATTAGCAATTCTCATGTGAGACTTTATCTCAGAATTCGAATTGGTCTGCAGTAAGACAGTCTGCATGGAGGCAATTCGGTGCCGAGTGGTCAGGCTGACTAGGTTGAGAAATGTCATCGTAACCGAAAACGTTGATCATGATGGTGATCATTGGATTGTCTGATCCAAACCCAATATATGTCGTAACCGAAATCGTTGCTCATGATGATCACTGGATTGTCTGGTCCAGACTCGTTTACTTGCAGATAGTCGATATTTGATTTGGAAGTTTTTTTGACTGGCGTTTACAAACAACCACTCCAACCTGATGGTTCAGTTATGTAGACCCTCGTATCGGTAGAACGTTGTTGCATATGGCTTTAAACGAACATTTCAACACAGCGACTTATGAAAAGGATACTTTCGAAAATCGAAGTTACAAATATTTTCAAAGAGTACGTTGTGAAACGTCGACAACACAACCGAAACAAATTTAATGTCTCGATGGCGTTATTTCAGCCAAATAGCTACCAGATTTTAAACATACAGGGATCGAAATTCCCCTTATTCGAGGGCACGGGTATATTGAAAATGGCACGTATACAATCATTCAGATGTGCCGTAACGGCACGCTTAAAATTCAACGTACAAATACAACTGACAAAATGTTTACTTTGTTGACATTCAGACATTCAAAACAAATCCCAAAATGAAATTTTGAAACGTCTGTACTGCTTGACAAGTATTAGATGAGCCAGCGCATTGAACGCGTTTGTGACAAGCAGGCGGAGCAAGTAATCTGGACGAATACACTTGGTTGCAAGAAGCAGATTAATCACGTGCAGTACATGCTGATCGTGGCGTGAAATCAGTACCGCTATTGTTTAACACGTGTCTTGTAGAGGGATTTAGGTCAGCATAACACCATCATGACACGATATTCGCACGAGGAAATTGAACCTTTCAATATTTAGACGACAACCTTTTCCCTCTTGTTTCAAATGAAATGTTTCTGGGAGGCGTTCACATAAATGCAAATTGGGGTCACTTGTCAGGTCGTGGCTCACCTAATACGTGTCAAGCAGTAATTTCTCATTCTCACGGGCGCCGCCATTTTGGTTTCAAGTGCTCATGACAGGATATTACAACATGATGTCATTCTTTGCATTCTGGGACAGGATGTTTGCACCATACGACGAAGCAGACTATAGAACTAGCTAATATGTCCGAGAAGAAACACAAACCAATTTTAATTTCATCAAACCCAGGCAGGCCAAAATAAATGAAATCTCTGATAGTGTTAACAGAGCCGACAACCAGTGGTAGTAAGTGTTTCGTATCTGCCACTAATGAAACTGAAACTACCGATCGCGATGCCAAATATGTCCAAACATGCAAGACCGAAGATGACAAGAAACAGACACGAGGCATTTCCCAAAGCTGGCATCCACCAAAATACAGTAAATGTGTTATTTGTGACAGAGGAGGGAAAGGAATCTGATATTTGGCCAAGTTTGTCCAGAGTTTGGTCGTCCGGTTGGAAGAGATGGAAAGCCTAATCACTTCTCTACTTTTAAGGACTCTATGCCCTTATTAGATCAGCCTCACATATCTCGTGCACGGCCCAAGGTCCTTGCTACAGCGTAACCTTTGGCTCCAGCCAAGGAGTCTGCTAAATGATCTCAGCCATTACAGACATGCAAAGGCAAGGGAAAAGGCAGGGGCAACAGCAAGGCTGCAGCACCCCACCAGCTATTTCAGAGGAAGGGTAAGTAGGGCCCGGCTTCCCAGCAGTAATTCCTCCAGAGCCCTCGTTGCCCCAAGACCAAGCAGTCAGTGTACTGCCGCCGTCGGGGATTCATTGTCTTCTGCCACATATCCCTGTGGCTGGTTGACTTTCCCTTTTCCTTTCAGAATGGGAAAAAAGTCACTTCCAATCCGTGGGTCCTATCCACACTCAGGGATGGCCACTTTCCACAGTACAGCACACTTCCCTTTTTCGGGATCTGGTGCTGGCTGTTCTGGAGAAAGCGGAGATGCTCCACGACAAGGTCCTGTCATTACTGGTCAAGGCTGCTATCGAGGTGGTTCTAGCAGGACAGGAACAAGAGGGTATTAAATTCACTTATTTCCTGGTCACCAAAAAGGACGGAAGGTTTAGACCTATTCTAAATCTCAGGTCTGAACAGCATGTTGCAGGTACTGTCATTCAAGATGGAGATACTGCGATCAGTGATCTCATCTGTAGAAAATGGCGAATGGTTCACGTCCATCAACCCTCAAAGACCGCGCACCTGCATGTTCCGATGAACCCTGACTTCATGAAGTACACCTGGTTTTCCTGTGACGCTTCATGTTTACAGTTTCGGCAACGCTACAGCTCCGAGGGTGTTCACCAAACTCGTGCACAAGTGGCCAGGTATCAAAAAGAAAACTATTAATTTCAATTCTGATAACGGGGAAGATTATAATGAAACGTTTTCTATTCATGAACTCCATACTGCTCTTGATCAAGCTCATGACACTGCTACAGGAGCTGATAACATACATTATCAACTCCTGAAGCACTTACCAGAATCAAGTTTAGAGACGCTCTTATCAATATTTGATGATATTTGGACTTCCGGGAAATTTCCTTCTTCATGGCGTGATGCCATATTAGTACCAATACCTAAACCTGGACGTGACCATACGGATCCATCTAATTATCGTCCGATTCCATTAACTAGCTGTGTTTGCAAGACCATGGAACGCATGATAAATAATCGACTTGTTTGGTACTTGGAAACAGATAACCTTATAACAGATATACAGTGTGGTTTCTGGAAAAACAGAAGTACTGTCGATCACTTAGTGCGGTTAGAATCATTTGTGAAAAACGCGCTGATTAATAAACAACATGCTGTGTCTATCTGTTTTTATCCTGAGAAGGCATATGACAAAACCTGGAAATATGGCATTCTGAGAGATTTACATGACTTCTGGTTGCGAGGTCGTTTGCTTGAATTTATAGGCAAATATTTAAATAACAGACAATTCCAGGTCCGTGTGGGTTCTACCCTGTCTGATCATTACAATCAGGATCAGGGTGTTCCACAAGGCAGTGTTTTGTCTGTCACTCTTTTTAGCATCAAGATCAACAGTTTATCTAAAGTTTTAAACGATTCAAGTGATGGATCGTTATTTGTGGATGATTTTAATATTTCTTGTAGTGGTAAAAATATGCATAACATTGAACGGCAATTGCAGTTGTGTTTAAACAAAATAAATAAATGGTGTCTTGAAAACGGCTTTAAATGTTCTAAATCAAAAACTAACTGCATACATTTTTGTCGTAAATACAAACCACATAAAGACCCTGAACTGTCTCAAGATGGCACGCCGATTAAAGTTGTGAAGGAAGCCAAGTTCTTGGGTCTAATCTTTTATTCACACTTAACGTTTTTACCGCATATTAAATCACTTAAAACTAAATGCCTGAAAGCACTTGATTTTTTTAAAGTGGTGTCAAATTCTAAATGGGGAGGGGATCAAGCTACCCTTCTCCATCTATATCGATCACTCGTACGTTCTAAACTTGATTGTGGCTCCATCGTATATGGTTGAGCCTGCAAAAGCAACCTTAAACTTCTTGATTCTGTCCACCACCAAGGTTTAAGACTTTGTCTTGGGTCTTTCCGAACTTCACCTATTGACAGTCTTTACGTTGAGGCCGATGAGCCATCTCTTGCAGAACGCCGTATCAAATTATCTTTACAATATATCACAAAACTGTACTCTAAGGAATCTAACCCAGCCTATAACTGTGTCTTCAATCCTCTTTATGAGGATTTGTGTAGCAAAACGTCTTCTCTTGTTCCACCTCTTGGGCTTAGAATAAAGCCGTTTATTGCTGCTGCTGGTATTGAGCTGGACAATATAGCTCCTTCCCGTCTTCTTTCCTCTCCTCCTTGGCAGTTGGTTAGGCCACAAGTTGACCTAACATTAACTACATTTAAAAATCAGAAACAAATGAGTTACAGTATAAACAAGAATATAATCAATTGAAACATACATATAACAATTACAAATCCTTATTTACAGATGGGTTCAAGGACGGTGGTGCAGTGGCTTGTGCCACTGTCATTGGATCCAGAACAATATCTTCTAGATTACCCGATAATAGTTCTATTTTTACTGCAGAAGCTATGTTTTCTTATGTCTATTTTCATGTGCATCATCATAAAGAGGATGTTGTCAGCTTTATGCACATATATACTTTATATATACTCTGTTATCCTGTGGCACCCTATTCGGTAATTATCTTAATTTCAAAAGCACACTTCTCGCTTGTAAAGGGTCAATACCAAAAGACCGACGTCTCGCTAAGGTAGTTCCCCTCCGAGGTCCGCCAGCGGGCTATAAATAGGGTTAGTCAGAGGTCAGTAGAGGGAGGGGGAAAATCGACCGGAACCGGCAATGGACGACTGAGGTGGCTAGTGAAGGATGGACTCTCCAGGGGATATTTGCTAAGTCGGAGTTGGGGTTAGGATTTAGGATAATCCGGTGTTGTTGAGCTTAAGATAGCTTTTTGTGAGTACTGTGTGGTTGAAAACTCGCGAGCAAATCTCCGCAGCATATATATTTTTGTTACCCAGGTATTCCTTTATACTTTAAGGTATATCCTATAGTCCAGTCCTTCCTTGAGTTACTGTCGCTCCTCGTACTTTATAGCCTATTAGAAAATAGGGTGCCATATATGCTTGTTATCCATTGTAAGTAAAACTGTTTATCTATCTTAAGTATAATACAATTCTGAAACTTTTCTTGTTGTTCTTATTTTATCCTTCACTATTTCGGTTAACGTGAGGCAGGTTTGCCGGTAAAACGGGTTGGTTTGCCTCAATGTATTATTATCCCCTAGACTTTAATTTGGTTCGAGACGAGTCACAGTAGAGTGACTCTGTCAGTGTAGTTGTCAGGGAATATCGTGAAGGGATATGCAAATATTTCAGTCACGTCAAGTAATGTCATTGTAGAAAGAAACACAGGTTTAGATGTACTTCCTTACCTACTTCAGGAACACTGTAGTAAAGATTGATGTATGGACGTGAAATGATAATCTGTTAGTCTGTTGCCATGGTTACAGCTGAGTCCCTTCAACATGAGGCTACAGAACCTAGCTAACTTTCACGTCAACAACACAACGTACAGGTTTGCGTATCGAGCACAGTCGGTAGCTGTCCAGAGAGCCAAGTGAGTGCTGATTATGCAGGGCTGGATTTATGAAATGTTAACCTACTCGCACCAGGTGCAACCTAAGATTAAAACCTAGTTGCACAAGCTAAGTTCCAGTAGTACTGCTTTTATTGCAATGTAAAGAGTCAGTTATTTAGGTGGCTTATTCAAAAGTTTACCCATACAGAAACTGACTTGCACCTTGTTCAGGTTGAGACATATAACAATCTTGCACTTTGTAGTAATGGGTTGCACAAGTGCAAGTAGCAGAGCACTAAATCATGCCCTGTTAGAAGTTGCCGAACACTTGGTTTAGAGACCGCCCACTCACATGTATAATCTAATAAGAATTGGTGACAGTACTTGATTTTCTTCAGGGTAATTTTTTTTTATCTATACCTGCTTAAAGGCTGATACTTGCTTCCGAGTCTGCAGCAAATGGCAAGCAGTTTAGTTAACTCTAATTTTCTATCAGAACAGTAACAAAGTATACAACTTCCTGTTTCGAGCTTGATATTAGTGTGAGAATCTATGTTGCTCTATGCCATAAAAAAGAAATTGTTATCCATTAGTTCATATAATTTGTTTTTACTCACTAACTTCTAGGATTCTGGTCATACAATTTGCCCATATTAAAAACTTGTAATTGAAAAATAATCCTAGATAGGCCATTATGAAGTGAAGTATCCCTTCTAGTTCTACCTATCATTTCATTTGAAGTTTTTTCTCAACATTGGATATGTTATTTTCTGTCTCTTATCGTTAAGTATGTTTTAATCATTTTTGGAGATACATAATTGTTTTATGCATGACCATTTCAAATCTACTTATGATTTGGTTTGGGATAAATGTAAAGTATACCGTGGAAAAAAACAAAAAATCACAAAAAAGCAAAAGTGTTCCCTTATTTTTTTCAGGTTTCTTCACAAGCTATGCAATACAAACCTTGTGAAGAAACTTCGAAAAAAGTAAAGGAGCACTTGTCCATGAATGTGAACCTTTATTTTTCCCTCAGTATATATCCCGGTGGAAATTCATTGTTGAATATTTGGAAGTTCACCCTGATACGATACATGTTACAAAATCAAATTCAGAATTTGCCTACACAAATTTACATAAACATGTTCTTCATGGGAGACATGGTATTGTTCAGACTGTGAAGCTGTGGTTGAAAATATGTCCAGAAATATTCTTCTTCCCGTATTTAAATCCCCTAGCCGCTGGTTGATAGGGGAAGGGGCACAAACCTGACTCATGAATTTATGTGACTTGATAACCCAGGGCCCTGTTCCTCTAAATGATTGTAACTACATAGACTTACGACAGTCACAGCGCTACGATCGCTTACTTAGAGGAAAAGGGCCCTGGAGGGGTGAAGGAATAGCCCAGAGGTTAAGGCTCAGCTTCAGTTCCCCCATTGTTGGTGCCCTCTGCTGTGATATTGCATGGGAGATTCATAAAGTGGTGCAGAAGCCAATTCGCTCATTTATCCTCCAGCAGCGTCGAACCCAACCCTCCATTTTGTTTCAGGGCCTGCTCGATGACAAGTGCTGCTAAATCCCTCGACATTCTCCGACAGAACCTTCAGAGGAGCTTAAACGAGGAGCTAGATTTAGTTGTGCAGAATTACGTTGAGGTTAGACATATATGATGCATATTTATCCTGATGGTGATGTCAAGGGCCTCCTTTCACCTATTTTCCTTTTTAAGGTGTCCGAATATATCTGGTGGTCAGGACGAAGTGGTAGCCTTGTGGTTAAAACATTTGTAAGAAAAGGCCTTGGTTTGGTCCTCTACTAGGGCTGACAGTGTGAAACGTATATCCCCCCTTTGATATTTCTAAAGTGGCATAAGACCATGCTCACCCTGCCACATACTTAATCAAACATGTTGTTATTATAAATAAATAGCGAAAGTGTTTGACTTGGCTTTGAATGGTTGTCACAATACACTGGTAGTGTTGATAATAATGTCGACCATTGGATTGTCCGGTCTAGACTCAGTTTACAATCTGCCATCATACAGTTGAAATGTTGCTGAGTACACTATTCGTTAATAAACAAAACACATGTTCTCTTTGTGGGTTTTATGTCATCTATGTCAAGGTGTCCTGTAAATAATAGAAACATTGAAACGGTTGACACGGAAATTTGACAGTAAAGTAAATGATATTATGAGCAACAATCCGCATTCAGCGTGCCATGACATGCTGTCAACTTAGTCATCCACCCTGTTGCCTCAGAGAACCATGTGTTATACAGAGATGACAACTTCTACAATTTTATCGTAGTTCCTACAGATTTTATCCTGAAACAACGCTAGTACTAGTATACCAGATATATATATAGACAAGAACAGGCATTCGTCAAGTAAATACATTTCCACAAAAAAGAGGCAAGAAATGTAATGATGATAATTTGGAAATCTGCTGTTGGAGGTATGAGAAATTAAGTCGTCACTCTTGATTAGGGTCTTATTATCTTTCTCAGAATCCATCATGAACCTAAGTATTTAGCTGGCTACTACTTTTATGGTGAAACTATTAATTTTGATTCTTGAAACTACTATTTGAAACACATTTGGGGTAGGCATGTCTGCTTTATACAAGTTTAAATAAACTTCTCAGGCATGTTATAAACAGGATGACATCGAAACAATCTTGTTAGGCGACATGGAAAGAGTCATATAAAACAGTGCCAATGAATTATATGGATTTCTTGTACTGCAACTCATGTCAAGATAAATATCAGTATATCAGGTTGGCATATCATTGTATTTGTAATGAAATTGACTCAAAAACCAAGCAAGCATCAACAACAATTTAAAATGGTTTATTTTGTTTCAGTGGGATCCAGACAGAATTGTCTCAGACACTAAATTTGTGATGGGAGCCAGAGCTGACAAGTAAGTGAATAGATTTTCAGCAGTGAACATATGTCCTGTTTGTGGTACATGCTGCCTTTGTGTGCTCTACTGATACACAGTACAGCAACACGGTTGGCCAGCAGCCATTTGGCAACGTTTAAGATTCCTGCCTGTCTGACCGTCCGGAACGGTCTGTTTTCACCTCATGCGGTCAGATTTGAAGTGTAGTCTGTCCGGTGGATTCAGAAGTAAAACTGACGCATGGTAACCATAGTTTGTTATGAGATGTAACTGAAATACTTCCATAGTGTCTTTCATAGTGGTGAATAAATCAATCAATCAATCAATTGATCTCACCTCTGTCAGTGATTTTTATTGCGCTAAGGAGACATCACTTTTCTTAAGAAATGAAATATCATTAATAATCGCAATATTTTGAAACATGATTTCTCTGCTGAGGACTGTAGTCTAGAACAGACAGGGGAAAATGTCTGTCCGTGGCTAGATAACATGCTGTTTTATTGAAAACAGATCAGAAAGATTCACGTCCCTAACAACTCAACTGATTCCAAGAAATGTTTTTTATCAATTGCTAATGGGATTAATTTGTTGAACATTTTTAAATGACTGTTTCACTGTTTTATCCTCTTTGCTCAGTATTCGTAGTTAAGTGGCAACGAAGACTTATACAAGACAGACATATACTAGAGCGGTTTTTCTGAATCAGTGTACATTTTTGTTGTAAGTTCTTTTCTATGAAACTCTGTTATCTGTTTCTGGAAATTGTATTTGTTGTGTACCTGTTGTTGTAAGATATCTTCTTGTAAATACGGATCTGATTCACACTCGGTCATTTTGGTGATATCGTGGTTTAATTACTTACCTTGTACATTCTTATGCTGTTAATAGCACTAATATGACTTGTAGTGAAAAGAAAATATATTTATCTAAACACTTTGAATGATGATCCTGTGTATAGACATCAACTCCCCTTGGCCTTTTGCCTATTTGTATATAGCTAATGACTCCCAACAGGTAACTATAAATGTCACTACTAATTTGTCTATCATCAAATCATACATACTCATTCAACATTAGTTTACACAAATTAGGTTTCTCGATGAATTTTTCCTTCAGCAAATGCTGTCAAGAGCTGCAAAGTTGCTGATGGAGCATTCAGCATAGGTCAGTCTTGTTCATCTTTAGGCAAATGAGGCAGTGTTCAAGTATATTCAGTATATGTTTCCATTACTATAACAAGTGGTCATTATATAATTGCTTCTATTTTCTTTAGATTGCCCATAGTTGTGTATAATGTACCCATCAAACTACAGACATCATTCACGTTCACTAAACATTCTGACAAAATTTGATGATTTTTGATGTTCACGATCGTAAGCTACTATGGCCTTTGTTAACCTTTCTGAAATTTATTGTAACTCATGCAAAAAATAATCACAAATGCTAAATGAAGGTATTCATAAGGTAGGAATGTTCAATGGACATACATTCACCTGTATACAATTCACCTGAAAAAAAAAATTTCCCTTTTTTAGCTCTGTCCATTATAAATGCCCATGACAGTTAGCCTACTGTCAGTATGGTTGATTTATGCTCTTGTATTAGTGCAAGGCTGAATGTCTCATTGGTCACTAAACTGCAGTGGCAATAGATCCAGTTACAATGGTGTTGTAACATGTAAACAGTACTGTGGGGTTTCATTTACAGGCAGAAGATTTGAACGTTCCAAATCCCATACTTAAGACAATCTTAGTTCCAACATTACCGTATGGAAAATTGCATTGGTGCATTGGGAAAGTTGCGATTAATGCAATGTGATTTTGGCCCTACAACTATCATGGGTCAGTATTAAAGCACAGAATTTGAGATTATCAACCATCAAAGTTCATACTGTGGAATAGATAGGGATCAGTTACCGTAGACTAATTAAAGTTTCTCAAGGACATGCATGTGGTAGGCAATGGCCATTGCCAAACCATCTTGGCATTGGGGTGTTTCAAGTTAGTGTTTGGAATTGGTTGAAGTTGCATAATTGATGATTGTTCATTTCCAGTGAGCAATCATTGGTTAGCATCATTTTTTAGATTTTCCTAATCAGGTTGTTATTGCTGATAGGTATAAAGAAAAAACTCCAGGTTCTCTGTTGTAAATCACTAAAATAGTGGTTCCAAAATGGTCTGTGTTTGATTAGGAAAAAATGTGATTGATTGGCTGGGTCGTTTGGTCCCTGTGACCAATCTTTGATTATTTCAATAACTGGAGCACCACTAGTTTAGGTAATAAGGGTGCAGAAACCACAGTGTGGGGATGTCCCTTACTGATAAGTTGAAGAAGACTGAATGCCGTTTCAGTGCTGCAGATGTTCGAGGTTATTGTGTCTTTATTAATCAAGGTGTTTATCAAAGCTTAAGTGAACTTTATAAGATGACAGGAGGGTAGTTTGGGCCAAGTACATTAGACATTTCCGGACCAACTTTTAACATACCTATATTAGGACAAATCAACATTATTTCGGATTTTTTTTGTGTTTTAAGGATTTTAATTTGTATTTTATTCTTATATATCATGAAATACTACTGGCGATTCTGTGAAACACGAAATAAAATTGGTCTGGCTTTAGGTAAAATTGTATAAAGTTTATTTTTAAAAAAATATTTGGATTGGATATATGTGCTTGTTTCCCCAATGAAGTTGACGAGTTGACAAGAAGTGTACACGCTCTACCAGTTGGTGCTAGATATATATAGACTGGTACTAGCCTGAAACAGACTACGTCTTTGCTGAAACTGACAAGATGGTGCCGATATGTACATACGACCATCCTTTCCTGTGATACGCGAACTTCACACACATTGCCTATATCTGCCAATCAAGTCATAATACTGTTGTGTATTTCACCACTGTCAACAGTTGATATACATTTCACTGTGGGGCTTTTGTTGTTTGTTTCATTGTTTGTTTGATCTATCTCCACTCTCACGCTCTTCCCACGTCAATATTACTTGTTGTTTAGAGTATGGTAACTTAGTTACAATAAAGCGTCAATATCAAGTCGTCCTTCTTGTCTGTTGGGACCTGTAAAGGTCAAGGGTAGAATAGGCCTTCAGCAACCCATGCTTGCCATGATAGGCGACTGTGCTTGCCGTAAGAGGCGACTAACGGGATCGGATTGGTTGACATATGTCACCGGTTCCTCATTGCGTAGATCGATGCTCATGTTGTTGATCGTTGTTTTTGACTCGATTATTTACAGACACCCGCCATATAGCTGGAATATTGCTGAGTGCAGCGTAAAACTAAACTCACTCACTCACTCACTCACTCACTCAGAGAATACCATCATTCAGCATCCGAATAATCGTCGGCCCCAAGCCGCTTGGCATTGTATCGGACCGGCAGTTTTAACTATTTGCAGGCCCTTGCGACCCAGTAAATTCTCTGTCCTTTTTTCCAAATGTAATCTGCTCCTTATTTTTTGCATTATTAATGATTCTTCATGTTACGATAACTTACACTTTCACTTTTTGGTATTTCACCAGTCTTAAATAAATACAAACGTATATCTGCGCCATAAGATTCGCAAGTTGAGTCTAGTTTTGTGTTCATTGCTTTGACTTTAACAAAATAGCCCTGCAGATTTCATTCAGGGCCTGTAGATTCAAAAAGCCTGCTAGGGGCCCTAATGACCAACTGGGAAATTAAAGCATTGCAAACACTGTCATCATGTAGCTGGGATATTGCTGAGTGCGGCATGAAACAACAAACATAAGCAGTATCTGAAAACCATTACTGGCGTTCCTCGCCGTGATTTTGTATTAATAACGTTCGAAGTGAGGTAAAGCCATGCATACATAGATTCTTGTCTGTGCACTCACGGAAACAGTCAAGTATTGCCGAATTCTCAAGCGAAAATAACCGCCAACAGCTGAAAATCTCTATCGTACTAATGTCACAGAGCCTCCGCAAGTCTAAGTACACTCTCGACCCCCACCAACAATCTCCTATCCCTGACGAGATCAAACAAATAGTCGCTACTTGCATTACAAATTGAGACCAGGCTTACCTACCTACTTTTCTGCGTTTAAACATTACTGGGACTGTGGATAGTTCCAAGACTTTCCGTTTTGATTTACTGCAATTCCATCACTAACATCGAAGTTCTGTGATAAATCGAGCGTGTAGATAAAAATATATAGCCCGTGATCCCAAGCTGTACTGACTGTCGGGTAGAGGAATGTCGGGTAAGTGGCGGATGCCCAAACATTTCATCTGCAGTTGTGTACACCATCGAGCACTTACCCCAGGTTCCATTCTAGGTATCCGGATCTAGGTTTGTTGTTTAACCGGCAATATCAGCTCAAATACGGCTGAGTGTGGCGTTAATCAACAAACAAAACTGCCAAAGGTACATGTTGAAATATGTCATTGTGACCTTTGAGTGGATTGTGTAGTCCGGCTCGTTGACATGAAAGCTCCATGTCATCCGATGTCGTGGGGCGGTGCTTGTAATACCAATCATTGTTTTTCATTGATCATTAGAGAATCATTACAGAATCGATCATTTACAAAATGTGATATGATAACGGCGAAAGAGGAGGATGAAATTAAACATGTGGTACACTGAAATTGCTTTGTCCTCTGCAACGAACGTGATGCATTCGACGACACGTGACCTCTTTTTAGGTTCGATTCCCCAGATGTGAAGATCATTCCTGGTGTCCCCCACCGCGATATTGCTGGAATATTGCTAAAAGCGGCATAAATCTGAACTCACTTAATGTGTTTTATTTTTCTCTTTCCACTTCTCTATCGTTTATTTATTGTCCTCTCCTCATCCACCCCACCCCACCCCTCCCTCCAATTCACTCCCTCTCAGTTGTGTGATCACCCCAGAAAGAAACGTCGGTCCTAACACACGTTGACCTCGTCAACGTGACCTCCAGTCACACACAGGAAGTTCACCACTAACAATCAATCATAACTGACTTTATATATTTTTTCACCCGATTGTACGAGGGGGTTGTCAAGATGGCCTCTGATAATGAAGGTAAAGCTAAATCAGATTTACTTGGCTAAATAAAAAAGTGAAATGTTTCTCGGGCATCAGCACGTCACTTTTATTTGTGCACGTCATAATGTTTTTATGGCCATGTAAAAATAATGATGTTGAGTTGACCGCGTCCATTTGTCCACTATATCAATAATTGTCTGTAAGAACGAGTGTGACTTAATCTACAACCCATTAACACGTGCTAAACTTTCCAAGCTGTATTTTTGGGAGAAAAGATAAAAATGTGTTCCTTTCTCTTCACACTTTTTCTATATATTGTTTTTTTTAAAAAGTCCTACCGCCCTCGTCACATTGGAAAAAAATGCCCGAGAAACATTTGTTTATGCAGCCTTATACACAATACAAATATACGATAATACTGAGATGTGCTTGTCACACAACTTACAACAACCTTAAGAAGCTGGCATACAAACATTTGCCAGGTGCTAGAGAGGTGGTGTAAATCCTGCTGAGGTACCGTGCAGGTAGCAGAGGGATTGTAAAGTGGCTGGCGATTTATTGCCTGAGTTTATAATTGTGTCGTGGTCAGATTCGCTGACGTGGTTGTCACGGTAACTTCCCTCTGTGGCACTTCTCTCAGTCACACATCACTGATTTCATAGGACACAGAAGGAAACTGAATAGAGTGCCACAGAGGTACAGGTGACAGTTTCAATTAACGAGGTGTAAATGGCTCAAGTTTATTAGTGCTAAATTAAAAGGTGTTAACGGGGCATAATTAATTATTTGTGAAGTCGCTACTGATGGTATTGTTGTAAAATGTTCGATTGTTTCACTTTGGACCCCTGAAGATCCGGAGTAGAATTGGTCTTCAGCATGCCATACGTTGTCACATGTCGTAGTAGATCGATGCTCATGCTGTTGATCACTGGATGTCTGGTCCAGAATGTCGACCAATCAAACAAACAAATAACTATTTCAAGCTAGCTTCTAAAACGTCACCCCACGTGTGATGAGATGGGTTTCACGAAAAAAGCCTCCAAAACATGCGCGTATCTGGTCACAACTCGCCTGAAATATCGCCGTGACATAAAAAGTATGTTCCACATATTCACGTACAGGAATGCTATAGGTAATCTCGTGCAGAAGGAATGAGTGCACTATATGATGTAGCTATTGAAGTACAAACTATAGTTTGGTGTAATTTAACAAAGTTCAAATGGGCTTCAGCAACCCATGCTTGTAGTAAAAAGCGAATAACGGGATCGGGTGATCAGGCTCGCTGACTTGGTTGACACGTCATCGTATCTCAGTTGCATACATTTATGCTCATGCTGTTGATCACTGGATTGTGTGATTCAGATTTGAATATGTATAAACCTCCCTGGATTCTCTGAATTTTTTAGGATTTTACCGAATAATTATTGATGGTGGTGTGAACAGAGTTATCGCCCTTCGGTGATCCGTTAGATGAAAATCCCTAGTGATCAAACTGTCAGCTTAAATCTCAATGAATAAAGAGCTGCTATCCTTATCATATTTTACATTTCCAGGTTCTCTGAAAGGCCTCGTTGCTTTGGTAACGGGTGCAACAAGTGGCATTGGTCTGGGAATCGCCCACAGTCTGGCCAAGAGGGGGTGCAGTATTGTTGTGAATGGACTCGGGGATGCGAAAGTGTTCGAGAACCTCAAGGAAGACTTTGCAAGGTAGGAGTTGTCATGCGGAATATAAATTATCCTGTTGTCGAGTGTAATTATTTCTCCTTTGTAAACTGCAGGGCAAAACAAAATATACATTAGAAAATTGGATTTGACAAACAAATTATAAACGTTGGGGAAACGCTTCTTTACGATTGCACGCTTAATAATAATAGGGGCATTTATATTGCGCCACTCACGGGGTGAATGCTCATAGCGCTAACAGTCAAAGCAAGCATATTATCACCCCGGATAACCCAAGCTGCCTAACAGGCGCTAGAAGGTTACAGTCACATGACTTTTGCCACCGGGTACCCATTTTCTGCAGGGTGAACAGAGACAATTTTGAATAAACCCACATGTGTCATGTGCTTCGTTGTGGGGCACTCCCAGAACCATTGCACAACCTTTGAATGTTCCAGTATATGTATAAACAACTATCCGTATCTGATATCTGTATAACAATTGATATGTGATCTTGTTCTTGTTCTTGTTCTTGTTCTCTTTTGCAGCCTTAGTTACCTTTTTGGTTGAAATCTCGTTCAAAACCCCGTGGATAGATCGAAGCCTTGGGAAAATAGTCGACATACATGTAGTTCGACAATTAAAATAGATTAAAATAACGAGACATTCAACGGGAAAAATAATTTATGCTAGAAATATGGCAGCATTAGTCTTTCGAACTGATAACCTCATCATCTGTATAAATAGTGTGGATCATGTATGCTTGTTTTTCTTCGCACAATATGACCGTTGTATGAAAATAATCAGACATAACCAAGACGATTCACTGATCGATATTGTAATGCAGACTTGATAAGTCACAGATCTATATGTCACATGTGTAGATTATTAATCAATGAAGATGTTTTGTTCTATAATATGTTACAGGCAACACGGTGTAGACACACATTTTTCAGGCGAGGATCTCGCAAAGCTGAGCGATATACAAAAACTACACAACGATGTCCTTAAACTCTACCCTAGAGGACTGGATATTTTGGTAAATAATGCAGGTATGTGAATATTACTGAAGTATACTGAACACCAAAATAAACGTAGCTTAGGATTTTTTAGAAGTTTTTAAATAGAAGACATAAACATAAACGCTTATTTCTATGAGATCATTTTCTATTTAAATGGCGTTTCTTTTGCTGTTCAGTATATATCGGTGATACAGCAACATGCTGGATAATTGCTGGATATAATAATTTGTTCAACTGCCTACATAACGATGGTCAACTCTAGACACCATGGGAAAAGATACACAAACTAATGCAGTAATTATATAATGTTCGTGTCCTGTATGCATCGAGCGTGTTCCAAAGTCGTCATTCCTGTATGTGGTTGGCCAAATACGGATCATCCTTAATGTGGTTTATATACACAATCACGACATTTTGCTGTTTGACGTGTTTCACTAAGAATCCATTCATAGATTTTCATAAGTACAAAACGGGTATTTACACTTGTAAAGGGTAAGAATTTGGTTTTATGGCAGGATGATAAATAGTGTATTGATTTGGTGTATTAATGATTTCATACCAGACCTGACAAACACATCTAGGTTTGTGCTCATGTGTACAGAACACAACATGATATGAGAGACTGTAGCTGTACATACAGTTTCGTTTCCCTTGAGTATCGTTAAATTAATTACAATGGAAGCTGTCGAATCCGGCACGCATTGGGACTTACGAAACCGTCCGTTTTAGACAATGTGCCGGTTTGCATAGCTGATGATAAATGTACAAGCCATGGAAAGGACTTAGATTTCATGCCGGCGTTGACAACTAGCTGGATTACACAGGTGCCGGTTATGACAGCTTTCACTGAAGTATGGTATAAGATGTTACTGAACTGAACGCGCACAAAAGGTCACCCAAACCACTTTCTCCCATAACCCTTTACAAACAGACAGTTCATAAAGACACACAGTTCATTACAAGTCTCGACAGCTTCGCAGCTGACGATGTTTAATACATTCTCCTTGCAGGGTTCCAGCATGTGTGTCCTGTTGAGAGTTTCCCTACAGAGACATGGGACGCCATGATTGCTGTGATGTTGACGGCACCTTTTCATCTTACTCAGCGATTCCTACCGCGCATGAGGGTCAAAGGTCAGTACACAGAAAAGGTTAAAATACTACTGAAGGGACATGGCACTGATGAGATTAGACTAACCCCTAGTATAATAACCCCTCTGAATATATATCGATAGAAACAATTAATTCCTTTAAATTGCAAAGGATCTCCAGTGAGATTTGACATTTTTGACCCTGAGGAATCTAGACCTACTCCATGCAGGACTTTACCGCTGCAGAACGGGCTGGGTGGAAGGGGAGTACCAGAGAGACAGTTATGGCCAGTTATGTGACTAAACTCAGTTTATACGATGTTGATTAATGCATCATTCCTTACGCTATTTACACATCGTCGATGTCATGTTTCTATTTACGAAGTCTAAATCAAGGCTGAAAACATGACTGAGGTGCAGTATGCATAATAGCCAATAGCCCGCTAGCCCGTGGCTAGTAAAAAATACAGTCGGACCAGTTATCGAGGATGATATAAAACAAGGTACATAGTATTGTTTTAGGCATAAACTGTGCTTTCATGAAAACGTATAATCCCAAATGTAACGCATTCTTTATGCAAGCTGTTAAACTGTTCTATTCTTAGTTCCCCAGTCGGTTTTGTTTTGCAGTCAGCCATACTGGTGCTGGTCTCGAGTGAAGAATGCGATTACTTGTTAACATAAAATTTAGCAGAATTGAATATTATTCCTCAAACACCGTGAATATTTTTGTTGGAAAATGACCCTTGTTCCAGGATGGGGACGCATCATCAACATGTCCTCGACTCATGGTCACGTGGCCTCAGCCAACAAATCGGCATACATCTCGGCCAAACATGGCATCATTGGATTTACCAAGGTACTATATACAACTTGTCTGTGAGTCGACGCCCCTCCGTAAGATGTATTCCAGAGTGTTTTTATCAAGGCGCGTAATTCGACTAGAAGATTAAACTGTTTACTACTTCGCGGAGACCCGCGACGGCGAGAAAGGTGCGGATAAACTTAGAAACATAATCAGCGCGAACCCGGATTCGAAACTAATGTCAAAGAGACGTAACTCCGCACAGCGAATTGCTGCTCCTTAACCGAGTTATTCCCATAATTCTGTAAACTATACATGACACGAGTTTACTAGTAGTATATAAATCCTGTTATTCAGAATTTCAGTGCGGTTGAGCGAGCAATGGGCTTCACAAATTATGCCCATGGGTAGAATCGAACCCGGGTTTTCAGCTTTACGAGTGAACGCTTTAACCGCTAACCTACCCCTCCGTCCCGTCAGAAATGGATGGTACTTTTGACGTTACCCTATCTAATGCCCGGGATGAAAGGGATGAAAAAGGACTGGTCAGCTCTGTTCGAGTATCTTCGTACACTGCCACAACTCTTTTCATATCTCTGACTATGCTTGTCGTAAGAGGCGACTAATAGGATCGGGTGGTCAGGCTCGGTGACTTGGTTGACACCAAGTCGGTTCCCAATTACGCAGATCGATGTTCATGCTGTTGATCACTGGATTGTCTGGTCCAGACTCGATTATTTACAGACCGTCGCCATATAGCTGGAATATTGCTCAGTACAGCGTAAAACTAAACTCACTCACTCACTCATCACTCTGATAAAAACTAGCATCCTCAGACTCGAGAGACAGTAGCTCCTGTTGTGTATCCTCTCCTTTTAAGACGGACAGGAAATTTTGGAATTCACGCTGGGCATCCGACGAATATGCATAATGGCGGATGCTGAGAAATGATATTATTTATATATCCTCATTGTCCAGTGTTTAAGGCTAAGTAAAAAAACGGGGAAACGTTTCTCGGGCATCGGCGCGTCACTTTTAATAGTGCGCGTGACGATATTTTACTGCCATTTTGAAAAAGGTAAAATGGCCGCGTCCCGATCATCCATTTGTCCGCTATAACAATGAGTGTCTGTAAGAACGAGTGTAACTGAATCTGCTACTCATTAACGCGTGCTAAACTTCCCAAGCTGTATGTCTGAGAGAAAATAACAATAAAAATGTGTTAAATCTCTCTATCGAAATGTTATAAAAAGTCCAACCTCCCTCGTCACTTTTGAAAAAAATGTGTCATAGAAACATTCATGTTTTTATTGTGCAGCCTTATGTGTCCATACTATCATATTCTGTGACCACCACAGTGACGTAGAACTCTCGTGTGTTGTCGCAAACCTCAATACAGTTACGTGTTATTAAGTCTCTGGAGTTCGTGGAATGGTAGTGTGTGTCAATTCACAGCTCTAGTTTACTCACTGATATGTGACTTTTGTCTTTTGCACAGACGGTTGCCATCGAGACGGCTGGTTCCGGTGTCACGTGTAACGCCATTTGTCCTGGTTATGTTGAAACGCCATGTACGTTTGTTTGCTGTTCACCATAATTGTTGTAAGAGGGATAGGGTGGTCAACCTCACTGAATTGTTGATGCATGTCAGCGTATTTCAGTTTCGTAGATCGTTGCTCATGACGTCTGTCACTTCATTATCTTCTTCAGACTCAATTACTGGCAGACCTCCGACTGTGGTTCAGGGAAACACCCCCAACAACACAAAACAAAAAATACAAAATAAAAAAAAAATTAAGAAAAAACAAACAAACAAACAAACAAAAATAAAACGTGACAATATACTGGACTCAAACATGTAACCGCGAACCTTGGACACACCGAAATGTTGCGGCTGCTGAAAAAGTAACCCTAAAATATGAAAATCTTCAACCGTGTATAATTTTGTGAGGTCATTACTCCCACCAGTGTAATATTAATGTCCAGCGTTTAGATTTTCGAGACGTTCGTAGCCCTAAGAATTCTCAACTTTCACCGTAGCCCTTGTGTTAAGAATGGGCTAAATTTGTTTACTTATAGTTTTGTGACACGAAGCATTGACTAGGATGTTGGTATTTGTACTTTTGTGAAAACCATCTGGGAGAAAAGAGGATGTGACACACGCACGCACACGCACGCACGCACGCACAATGAAGGTCTCAGTAGCCTGGGCAGTATTCTAGCCATGTCTCGACTAAAATTAATGTAACACTCATGGCACATAAACACATCTTATAAAACCTATGGATGAAAACAACTATCACATATACAAATATAAATATAAAACTGAAGACAATGCAATATATAACATACGGTACATGTACAGCGGAAATTGGTTTTCCTGCGACATTTTTCAGCCTAGTGCAGCGTTCAATGTGTGTAAATTACATTGATGTCCTACATACCTACGTCTGTATACTTCCAGTGTCTATGAAGCAAGTCGAGGATAGATCTCGAGACCAGGGAATAACATTAGAAGAGGCAAAGGTATAACACATTACACCACTAAAACAGATCATTTAAAAATCATATTCTGGATGATCCAGTGTGTAAGGTCTCCATCCATGTTCTTATAATCGATGGATACTCTGAAAAGTTTCGTAAACATATACTATCAGCAGAAGGTATGAGATTTTGTATGTACAAGTTTGATGAAATGCAAATGCAGCAGGGTGGTGGATATAACCACTAGTTGTAACCACATAAATACCATCCTCTCATAATCCCATCCACATCATATCCATAAACTATATATACATATTGTCATACATATTGTCATTGTCATCATTTCATGGTATTTTATGTTGTCCTTGTCTACAGTTGAATGTCAGCCACTAACATCTTCAGTCTTCAATACCCTTAGCAGCCTCTCCAGCTTCACCTGGACTTCCCCTTCTGTATTTTTAGAAACTTCCACCACCTGACATAACTTTCTAGCATCTCACTTCCTTTCTCACCTGCCCTCCTCATGCAGTCTGCATGAACTCTTACAGGAGGGAGGTTCTCTTTTCAGCCTTCCTCCCAACTTTGGCACTGCAATAAATTCCATCACTCATTTAGAACTGTGCTTGTTGTGACTAGCAGTCCAGTGGCTGGACATTATACACCACACCCGGCTACACAAAGGATGAAGCCGAGTAGGAAACAGATTATGAAGAGAAATTCATTTCACTTCTTTGAAAATATTTAATCTTTCTGGATATATGCTACTTTTCTCATATCCATTGGCATTGGTCATGGCTAGCGGTATGCTCGCAAAATGGAACATCCCCCACTTTTTTTAATGGTACACTTATATTATCTGCTTCCCTTTCGACTAAACAGTTGTTTTTCTTGAAGTAGTAAACGAAAACATGCCATGTCGCTGCGAATATTGGAGAGCGGCTCACTACGACATTAGGGAAGATCTACGATAGTGAACAATTCTGGAGAAATATTGATAACTAAATCCCTAACCATTTCAGGCTCAAATTGTTGGCGTCCATGCTTCTAAACAGCCAGTCAAGCTGGAACATGTAAGCATACTTTCCATTGGTTTTGATAAATATTTACAACATTATTTTCGAGGATAAGTACATTTCAGTCATTTTACAAATTGGTTGAACTATCTATGTATTTATGTGACAGGTTAAGAGGTTCAGAAAAGCTTGATAACGTCACAGGAAATTAACATTATTGTCGGAATAGAGATCCAACAATGTGTAAATATATACACATTTGACTATCGTTGTCTTTTAATGCCATGTTTGGAAATTGTGATCTTTAAAGAACAGGAAGATAATTAGTTTATATCATGTTAACTATTGTAGATTCAGGTCCTCTATTTTCGGGTTTCCAAGTTTTCTGAAACCTTAATTTTGACAGATCGGCGAAATGGCAGCGTTCCTGTGTTCCCCCGCAGCTGACCAGATGACCGGAGCGTCCCTTGTTGTGGACGGTGGGTGGACAGCACAGTGAATGGTCCTTGCTATGGAAATTTCTCTGCGAGAAAATACTCCCTCTCAGTGGTGAATGCGGAAGTGACGTACATGGTTGTAGTGATGCAAGAAAAGTGTGTGGACTATAAGGACCTTTTTTGTTGGAAGGACGTTTCCATATTTATAGTTCTTGTGAGACTGAAAGAAGTCCAAAGTGATAACTCGGCAGCGCATGTACCGATATATTTATAGGATATTAAACGAGCTGCCCCTTTCATATCAAGTTTATGTCCCGAGTGAAATAATTTTGATTTGTCACGAGCTTTGACCCTGACCCTGACCTAACCCTGACCTAACCCTAACCCTGACCCTAACCGATATATTTATAGGATATTAAACGAGCTGCCCCTTTCATATCAAGTTTATGTCCCGAGTGAAATAATTTTGATTTGTCACGAGCTTTGACCCTGACCCTAGCCCTGACCTAACCCTGACCCAAACCTAACCCTGACCCTAACACGAGGGACATAAATTTGATATAAAAGGGGAACGAGTTTTGTATCCTATTTATTAACCATGTTCTAAAAAGTGAAAATATCGTTAAAATAAAGCAATGTTTTGCTTTCCTATATAGAACCGTGTAACGCGGATTAATACATCATATTGGTGATTGGAATGTCAACCGCTTCACTCCAGGAAAACGTCCGCTGCGTAGAGACAATGTATTTCCCATACGGCGCCAAATCACAAGAAAATAAACAAATTAAGACAGAATCAAGTCGTAATGAAAATGTAATTCTTTTCAGTTGATTTGTTTTTAAAAGCAATAACGTAATTCATCAAAACACTTGTGAGGTGTAAATATTTTGAACTTGACTACGTGACCTAAATCTTGCCCGAACGTCAGTCGGCCATCACTGTCGGCTAGTCGTCATGTTGAGAAGTGTTCCCTAAGAAGACTAGGACTAATGGTTTTTACCATTTCTACCACTGGCAGATGATTAACCTTCAAAGTGTTTCATTTGTTTTCATAATACATTTGTAATGAAGTACAAATGACTTCACCCCAGTTGATCTGTCTATAATTAAACTATCAATTGCGCTTACGGACTGCGCAGCAGAGGTCACGAACCAGTCACGAATTCTGGGATATCATCCGGGTACTCACGGGAGAAAAACAATAACAAAAGTTTACACCAGTCCACGGAAATTGCTCCGCATCAGTGCCCCTTTAATTATGAGGGGCAAACTCAACAGCAAAGATGAATGTGAATAACAGGGAACTGTCTGTCTCAAATAGTTGAACTTAATGTTCTTCATTGGAGGACGAGTTACTGTAAATAATTCGGCGACGCTTTGCGCAGCATGCCAGTGACGCCGTCTCATCTCGGCTTGAAATTCCCACTTGTCGAGATACGATGTTTATGTTGAAGACTCCACCGAACATTGGGTCTGAAAACACAGCTTACAACCTCAAACGAAGACGATTTCAAGCCTTTTCTGTTCAGATTCTGGGAAGTGCTTTTGACCCCTACATAAGAAAACACGTGAGGCATGGCAGTGACAATATGTTTGTGCGGGAGGACGCAAATGGATGCGGCTGACAGTGGCAGTGATAGAGATACAAGAGCGCCGCTCGTCTTTGATGTTGTGTGTTACTGTGCAGCCCTGATAACATACACGCAGAAGGTATTCAATCTGTTGATAACATTTACAACTCTTCCAACCAACTGTCCGTCAGTTTTGACGAAATCAATATAGCTTTTATGGGCGACGCCATATTTGTTTACACTCATGAGAGGCCATATAGACGTATTTGTTTACGTATTTTTATAGATTGTTTTATTTTCGTTTTTATTAGAGAAACTTGAGTTATCATAGAAATGAAATAATGCTAGTAACCACACTAAATGAAATAAATTTTATCTAATTCCATAGAAGTGTTTTCGTTTTACATGCTCACAGGTGTGGAAACTTGAATGAAAATCATGACTGGAATGAGTGATGAAAGTAGTACCAGTAATGTCAAAGTTCACGCATTAGCCAATCAAATCACTCGAAGGTATTATGACACACCTCTACGTGGTAATAATTAGTATTAACCGCCCATTTATAGTATACTTGTGCATTACTATATTACTGTTTACATAGCAGCCAGGGGCTCTTTTTAGAAAGCAATCTTTACTAAGGTTAACCTAACTCCCATTCTTTAATACTGCACTATGATTACCTTAGACTAAGGTAATCTTAGTGCTATGTTAAAGAATGGGAGTTAAGGAGCCACTGAGCTTGATGAGAGAATGTTTGGTTTATTGTTAGGTGAGTGAGTATGAATACTATGGGGAACACAAAACATCTCTTCATACAGAGTATCCACGTCGAGAACGGAAACGAGCAAATGCGGTAATCACTCGGCTATCCACCATGTTCAATGGAAATGGCAGTACTCAGTTGCATTTTCATTCTATTCCCATACAGGCTACTTGCTACGAACCTCAGTTCTCACACGGCGATATTTCCCGGTTCTCATAACTCCTTCCACCCCGCTAGCAGCACAAAATCGCAACAAGAACTATCTCCCTTTTTCTATCCAATCAGAACACGTGTTGCATCGACTTAAATTCAACATGACAAATTCGAGCAAATGTGGGGCAACAAATATCTCTCCCTGCCGGGGACTTCTGTTGACGTGACACACAAGAAATTCAATGGCCAGTTTGTCCGTTCTCAGCAAGGGCGTTGGAGACGCCATTCATCCGCCGTAACTTGACTCAGTTCTGACCAGAAGAAAACTTTGCTCATCGCGCTGGGGAAGTGGTTGTAGTTTTCTCGAAGCATGCGGAAATTACCGAAGCTTACGAATAATCACTATTGAAACAACGTCGCTGATTGCACAATTACGTCCGATTGCAACCAATCACGAATCCTGAACGTATTGGAACAGAGGTTCGTAGGAAGATATGTCAATTAACCTCTGTGGGAAGAAAATGTTGTATTTTATACGTTCTACTTAGTATTCACTACGTCCTAACCTGACAACCCCACATCACGTGGAAATTCCAACCATCTCAAATGGCTCTAAAAAGATCAACAAGAGGGGAGCAAAGCGAAAAGAGCATCTGATTCAGTGTCGACCGGAAACGACCTTGAACGAGTAAAGCAAATAAAACAAATGACTGTAGACATTTTCCTTCTATTTGTGTTTTTGGAGTTCACCCAGAATGAGGTACTTTAGGCGAACTCATTTGCATTACGTTGGTGTTGCATGGTTCCGTCAAAGGGACTCAGATGGGAAACAAAATGTGAGCAACGCTGTCGGACCCAATAGGACAGTGAAGTCAAATCGAAAGGTTATATCTCATTACCACAGAAGTATGTTGGTGTCACAAAGAAACTAAAATTGTCTGTTAATTAGGACTTAATATCTCCTAATTATAACTCAACATCTCCTAATTAGGGATCTCATGAATACGTTTGAAAAGTCAGTGAGTTGTCATTCACTTATGATAGGGTTTAGCGTCCTGGATGAGTGAGAGAGTGAGTTGATATTTCAGCCATATCGTGACGAGAACATATTTGATATTGAAATGAAATATGTATACATTATAAGAACCTGTCGTCAAAGGACAGTAAAACAACTAGAATATCACAGTTACAATTAAAAATAGCGTGGAAAGTTAAAACTAACATCACTAATTGGACTATACCACCGATTTACACCATCCCCTCAGCTGCTGGCATTTGCTTCCTGCATGGACATCATCCCCTCAGTTGTTAGCAGTTTAGATACATCTAACCCAAAATTAAAATTACACATATACCACGATTAAAACAGTGTAAGGTTTAAATGTACTTGGAATGTTTTGGGACTTACGTACCCTCTCAAGTGGTCAATAATTTTACGGTACTTTAATCCCCCTCGAGGAAACAGCCATTAACAATCTTAGTTACTAATTCAAACGTCCAATCATAAACTATATACCTATTTACAAATCAGTTAGTAAATCCAATTCTTTTTAAAATGGAACAGTTAAATGAGGACTGTTATTACTAAAAAGATCCTTCATAGTTCGCGATTTAAAATATTTATCCCTTGTGATGGAATATTCAGCACAGTCAAGCAAGACATGCTTGATCGTGATTCTTTCATCGCAAGGGATACAAAACGGAGGATCTTCGCCTTTCAATAAATATTCGTGAGTGTATCTCGTATGGTCAATACGACATCGTCGCATGATGACCTCTTCAAATCTGGACTTGCAACCCAAGTAGATGTCATGCCAGTTGCTACAACAATATCAGAGACACAGAAACAGTCACATCCAGTTGTTTCAATAACGGCAGGAAGGAAACATTTTAACATTCCAAGTCATTATGAAACTTCATCTTGTGTAGAAGATGTATTATGTCATCTAGATTGACCCTGGGACAGACATGCAGAATACATCATATGGTCTTCCAAACGTGAGCATATGAATATCAAATCAGAAGAAATATTCCAATAATGATTAAGTCATAAAAACTCTGAAAAACAGTCAGCATTTTGAGGTTATGCTGACATTCTGCATTTTTTCAGGTAATTATGTGAACTCAGTCGGAAATATATACATTGTTGACAATGAACCTAAGCGTGATACAAATACAAAGAAGAAATCATATCATCTATTAATACTTGCTGTACCATGTGAGGCTGGCATTAAGTGAACTGGGAGACAGTTCAAGGAAATCAGAGCACAGCACAACATTCACCACCATCACCTAGACATGCAGATACGAACTACACAACAATGATTCATATCATTCTGGTCATCCAGCGTATTTAACAGGCATCCTGAATTCCATTACTCCTCTTAAAGAAATCAATGAATAGGAGTTGGCGGTGTGGTAGATTTTGCAATAGAAAACTATATGTATCCAAGATGGAAAATTAAAGGTACTAAATGATAGTTATCCATGTTCCTTGTGGCACCACGCGGACGCTCTACCACTGTAGAGAAATATTAAACCTGAACTGTCCTTATGAAGTTTGATATTGACAAAGTTGATATGTTAATTACGTCAACTCACACATAAGACAGATTTAATCTGGGATTATGTGTCTCTACAGCAATGTAGGTCAGACTCTTTGAAAGTTAAACTTGACAAGATTCATGAAATCGCTCCGAATCACCACCACTACATATTCATTTCCGTTTCTTTGAAGTAAAAGACCTTTCATCTAAACAATTTGGTTCTGTTAAAATGCTACCATTTGCTGTTACTACTTGTCCAGAATAAATGTTACCACCCTTTAAAATCAAACAAATAAACAGTATCTCGCCTAAAGTGAATCTGGTGCTGAATGTATCTAGTAATCGATGAAACAGGAAAAAGTATAGTAGGTCACCCAAATCGACTGGGTCCTGCGTCTTCCCAATATGAAGCTTGGTGATGAATAAGAAAATCTAGTGACAAGCTTAACATGCAGGTAAACATGAAATCATCAAAGTGTGTCAGTGACCTTGAACATTATGTGAAGGTCACCAAAATCTACTAAACTCTGTTCCTTCCCTAGATAAAGCTTGATGTCCGATGCGAAGAAAATCCAGAGAACGGTTCTTGAGGTAACTTGCTGACAAACTTAACATGCAGCTTAACATGCTGAAATCTTCAAAGTGTCACTATAACCTTGAAAATTAACCGTAGGTCACCTAAGTCGACTGGGTCCTACATCTTCCCTGGGAATTCTGGGAATGGTTCCTGAGATATCTCGCTGACAAGGCTAAAAGGTTAAAAGTCCCCTTGTGACCCTGATATAAAGGTAAAGGTCACCAAACCTGACTGAGACCTGTCTTTTACTATGATAAACCTAGGTACCAAATATGGAATAAATCTAGAGAATGGTTCTTAACGTATTCCAGTTCGTACGTACGTACGGAGCTAATACCGTATCCCCCGCTTTCGCTAAACGCGCGGATATTCGTTTCTTGAGAAGTGCTACTACTCCATTTTTTTGAACCCAGTGTTCACTGAGGCATCGGCAGAACCAAACGCAACAACTTGTCAGAATTCAGGGAACATGATCAGCTCCTAAATTATGACTAGCCCGTGTCAGCGTCAGTGACTTTTCACAGGCCCGATCAAAGGTGAACTAGCATTTTGCTAGCGGGCAGGCAGATATTTCGAACATGGATCCAAACATATTGTCTATGATGATATGATTCTTCATCACGGGCCTAAACTACGCGTGACATTCTGTAGGGTCAGCAATTTGCAAGGAAACGTTGAAACAATTACACGACGAGTAATTTGATTAGATAACCGCCAGCCCAGAGGCCCATCATCGCTTGTTTTGTATCGGCCGGCAGTTTCAAATATGTGCAGGCTCCTATCGCCTTCAGCAAATTAGCTGTCAATTATGTTTCAGCGGGAATGTTTCATCCGTTTTGTTTATTAGTACGGAAATCATCCACGATCCTTCATCTTACGAACTTACAATTTCACTTCCTGTTTTTTTCTTTTCAGCGCTTTGGCGTAGGATTGTCAACAAATAAAACAAATAGTCTAACAAATAAAAACTCATCTTTGTACCATATTCTTGGCTTGATTCTGTAGAATTAGTGTGAAACTGTGCACAATGTAGTCTACTTTGTTTTTATTGACTTTAAGCAAACGGGCCTGCCGATTTCATCCAGGGCTTGTAGATTTTAAAGCCTGCAGGTTGCAATTGGCCCTGATGGTCAGCTGGTATATTAATGTATTGCAAACACTGGGTCCAAAGCATAAGAAAGATGCCCTTAAACAGTCATCTCAACCTTGCCTCAAATGGTTAAAGTTTACTGCAGCTAAAATGGACAGAATTATCATAAAACGCCCACATATTTTCAGAAATGAGCGATTCACGGTAACCTGATGATGCCCCCAAATTGCTTGAGGACTGGTCATTGTCATTCCCGTGGTTCAAATACTCAATAACAACCGGAAATTGGCCAACACATGATGTTTATCGACATTGTAAACACAAAAGTAAACCAAAGGGTTTTAGTGTCTGCACTCGTTTACATCGAATACGGATACAACAGTGAAGTGTCATCAGCTGGCCGTTTCAGCTGGTTCCCATAGTAGCATCGGGAGCTGCTCATTTGTCACGTCATTCTAACTTTAAGTCACAATATGATTTGAATGACGTAACCACTGTTGATGACACAACAAAACAATTGTTTACGTGTCAATACGCGGTGAATAGTCTTTCAGTTTCCGGGAATCTAATACCATTTAATCATGTTTTTCAACCAATCAGATTACAGAACACAGTAACTTTTGGTTTACAGTTGCAAATACAGTAAAGTGTATTATCAAAACCAGACAAAAAAAGAGGCTGAAAGCAAATTTGTCAAATTCAGCTATGGTCTGGAAAGCACTCAGAAACATTTCGTCCAGACGAGAATTAACGAACAGTATAAGTGAGGGAACTTGGTTTGATCATTTTCGTAATGTATTTAACTGTAAAACTGCGAGTGGTACAACTAATGATGATATTGTGGTTGATGACAATGACCATGACAATGATATGGCTTTAGATGACATTGATTATGTCGTGTTGGAATCACCCATCACGGATACAGAAATACACATAGCTCTTAACCATTTGAAGAATAACAAATCGCCCGGCAATGATGTTATCATATGTGAAATGTTGAAATGTTGTGAAAAACATATAATGTCCTTCTTAGTTACATTATTTAACAAGTTCTTCGATACGAGGTCGTTTCCTGAAGATCGGACAAAATCCACTATCACCCCTCTCCACAAACAAAAACAATCCTGATAACTACAGAGGTATCTCCTTATTGTATGTAGTTAGTAAAATATATACCTGTGTGCTAAATACCAAATTGACGAATTGGGCTAATCTAAAGGATAAGATAGCTGAGACTTAAACTGGTTTTAGACAGCGGTATTCCACTGTCGATCTATAAAAAATGAAAGACATTATACGTTGCATTCGTTGATTTAAAAAAACCCATTTGACTCTGTCAATTGTGTTTTATTATGGTCATGTCTAAGAAATACAGGCGTCTGTTGTAAAATGCTGGCAGCCCTTCGAGAAATATATAATATCAGTTAAAGCTTGTGTAAGAATTAGCAAGAACTGTTTACAAACTACTTCGACTGTCCAGTTGGTCTGAAACAAGGTTACATATGACGTCCAATCCTTTTTTCCCTTTTCATAAATGAATTGTCAGATGATATCATCTTAAATGGCAAATATGGTGTTTGCTGATGATGTCATTCTAGTATCCGATGCCATATCTGGATTACAGGGACAACTAAATGTTTTAGAAAGTTTTGCTGACACTTGGTGACTAAGTGTCAACCTAAATAAAACTAAGAATGTTGTATTTAGAAGGGGTGATCGTTTAGCAAAATGTGAAAAATAGTTCTATAAAAATAAAATGAAACATGATCTCAACTGTTAATACATACAGGTATCTATCTTGGTATTTTTTTTCTACCTCTAACATGACAATATGTGCATCTCCATAACCTGAATAGGCTGAAGACCGTCCACCCCGCTGTAAAAAGCTTTGAACCTATTATACGGCTCTGAGGTGTGGGGACTACATAGATTCGAAAAAAATCGAAAAAATTGAAAATGCATATATTACAGCTTGTGAAAGATTTCTAAATGTTGGTCGACACAGGCCAAATGTTATAGCGTACGGCGAATGTCGCCGATATCCACTATACACCAATGCATTATGTTGGGCTGAAAAATGTTGGTTAAAGTTAATTGAAATGTCCAATAAAATACCTAAGAAAGCACATGACATGTTGATTATTTTAGATAATCATTCATACACAAACTATGCTTCATCAATACGTCTTTTGTTGCTTAACCATGGATTTGGTTTTGTATTGATTAGCCAATCAGTTGGAAATAAGTTGATATTTCATCGACGCTTCAAAGATGTTGCTATAAACATGTTTTATTAATCTTGGAATGAAGTTCTTCAAAATAGCACAAGATATTGATTATATAAGGAGTGCAAAAGTCTTCTATCTAAAGAAAAATATTTAACTGCCATTACTATAAAGAAATATCGTACCCTATATACAAGATTAAGAGCTGGTTTACTAAAGTTAAACGTAAATGAAGGCAGATGATCGAATGTTGACTATTGTTTAAGAATATGTCCACTGTGTGAATTAGACGTGGAATCATTTTCTACTTATGTGCGAACATTATAATGACTTAAGAAAATTATATTTCCCATTGTATTTTTGTAGTAATCCAAATATCTTCAAGTGTAAGCTCCTTATGACGACAGACAATGATACACTAATGCTATAAGTATGTAAATATATGTTACATACCCTTAAAAGAAGGCAAACACCATTGAATGTGTGATTATTCTCAAAATTGAGCAAGAAGTATGCATTGCAATGTACTTGTAGATGGGCCAACGACCTAAAGGCAGGAATAAACATACTTGAACTTGAACTACTATTCTGCACGTGATGTTTCTATGTGGTTATAAATCAATGGCCTTTCATTCTCAGTGTTGAACAGCTCAGTTAGTGACTTTTGAAAACACACACACTTTAACACAAATCTAGTAAGTTTGTTTCAAGGAAGTGAGTTTGGTTTTACGCTGCCCTTAGCAATATTCCAGCAATATCACGACTGGGGAGACAGGAAATGAGCTTCATAGTAGCCATGTGGGGAATCGACCCTGTGGCTTCATTCTTGTTGGACGCATGGGACGGAGAGACACTGTGCTTACGTCCGTGTGAATGAAGGACGTCTGATAGGCAACCTCGAAGGGTTTAGATTTTGTGCATGTTAGTGACAGGCTTCTTCACTGATCCCCGAAGGCACCGTATGACCCCGAGAGAGCTAAATACATCATTCTTTGACAGAGCAAGTTCCAGGCGACTATGAATATTGTCAACCTCTTGGATATTACTGTGACCTGGCTCACAGCACTTCTGTGTTATCTTGATTAAATTGTGATTTCGCTGTAATTTCATCAGGGAAATGGAAATTCCAGAGTTCATGTTTTGTGCCACACAGCTGTCTGACCACAACGTCAGTTCTGTGATATTGTGGTCAGTCAGCACTTTCTCCAGGAAACTAAAGGCACTTGCAATTTCGCTTCCACCTCTTCCGGTCATCTTCTCATGTCACATAGCACAGAAGCCGCTCTTATCCACAGAACAGTGGGCTGTGAGATTGTAGACTGATAACTTACGTCTGTAAAAACACTCGAGATATTCGCCATTGGACCACTTACAACATTCTGTAAGTCAAAGCATACACCAGCCAAGCCATTCTCTCTGTCAATGTTTCTTTGAAGTCGGATTGCAACTTGCGAGGCCCTGTGCTGAAAATAATCTGATTTCATAGCCTCTGACAAGATTATGTGACTGGGCAATTCTATGTTCCTCGCACTTGTCACATCGATCCTTTTTTGGTTTCATAAAATCGAGGTTGAACTCTCTGTTGAAAATTGCCCCATACATATGACGTTTTCACTGGTTCATCCTCATTTTTTTCACAGTTGTCAAGATAATGGTAATACATCTTGCTCAGCATGAGATCCTGTTCTAGGTATTGTTTTTTTACTGCTGGTCCTGCAGTAATGGGACTTAATCTGTGGGAACGAATTAATGTGGTCCCGCACCTTTTACTTCGGTGCATCAGAGATCCTAGAGGATGACTTCCGACCTCTCCTATCACCCTCCTTTAGCGTTGATGCATTTTCAGAATGCTTGCATTCAAAGTAACAGACTTCAAATTCAACAGACCCTTCTTTGTGAACCGTGGAGAGTCATTAGGTAGTACCCCTTACACACCCGAACCTTTTCTCCTTTCACAAAAAATATTATGAGTAAGAGTACTTCATTCTGCTCTGCCCCTCAGTATGTGATCTGTTTGTCAAGTCTCTCAACTGTCAACTGTTAATAAAGAAGTGTTGCTTCTCTGTGTCCTTTAGATTCCAAAATGCTTTGTGAATTTCATTTCGTTCATCTGAACATTTTTTTGAAACTATACCAAAGTCCTCTGCAATTCCACATATTCGTAAGCCATGGTTTAATAATGAATGTACACAGGCCAGAAAGTGTAGGAAGAAAGCAGAAAAATATTTCCGCAAACATCCTACTGTTCATAATTTAGATAAAGATAAAATATCAAATGCCAAGGCTCGACGCGCCTTTAAACAGAATAAGCGTCAGTCTTGGAGGAATTATATTTCCAAAATAAACTCACGCACACCTATGTCCAAAGTGTGGAACATGGTCCAAAGAATGAAGGGCAAAGGATCAACATCTGCTGTTCATCATCTGAAGGATGGTGATAATCTTTTAACTGATAAAACTGACATTGCAAATAAACTTGGTGAAACTTTAGCCAAACACTCATCTTCATCAAATTATGTTCCTGAGTTTCAAAAGTATCAGACACAACAGGAAAAGAAAATAATCAATTTTACCTCAGACAATGGTGAAGATTATAATGAATTATTTTCACTACATGAGCTCCATACCGCCCTTGAGCAGGCTCATGATACAGCAACAGGAGATATCCACTATCAGCTCTTGAAGCATTTGCCCGAGTCGTGTTTGGAAACAATAAGTATAATTGATACCACATGGACTTCGGGGAATTTCCCAACTTCTTGGCGTAATGTCATTGTAGTGCCTATACCAAAACCTGGACGGGATCATACTGATCCGTCTAACTACAGACCAATCTCTTTAACTAGTTGTGTCTGTAAAACCATGGAACGTGTGGTGAATAATAGATTAACTTGGTATCTTGAAACCAATAACCTAAGAACAAATATTCAATGTGGTTTCAGGAAAAATCGCAGTACCATTGATCATTTGGTACGTTTGGAATCCTTCATTAAAAATGCTATAGTCAATAAACAACATGCTGTATCAATTTTCTTTGATCTTGAGAAAGCTTATGATACGACCTGGAAGCATGGCATTTTAAAGGATTTACATTAGTTTGGTTTGAGAGGCCGTTTGCCTCTTTTTATATCAGAGTTTTAAAAGACAGGCAATTTCAAGTCTGAGTGTGTTCAACCCTGTCTGATCATTACAATCAGGATCAGGGTGTCCCACAAGGCAGTATTTTGTCCGTCACTTTATTTAGTATTAAAATCAACAGTTTATCCAAGGTTTTAAATGATTCGTTTGATGGATCACTTTTTGTGGATGAATTTAACATTTCCTCTCGTGGTAAAAAATTGAATACTATTGAACGACAACTGCAGCTGTGTTTAAATAAAATAAATAAATGGTGTCTTGAGAATGGTTTTAAATTCTCAAAGTCGAAAACTAATTGTGTACACTTTTGTAGGAAATATAAACCGCATAATAACCCTGAACTATACTTAAATGGCACTCCTATCAAAGTGGTAAAGAGGCAAAATTCCTGGGTCTAATATTTGATTCTCACTTAACCTTCTGGCCTCATATTAAATCTCTTAAAGCTAAATGCCTGAAAGCACTGGATTTGTTAAAGGTTGAAATTCAAAGTGGGGAGGGGATCAGACTAGCCTCCTTCGCTTATACAGATCATTGATACGGTCTAAACTTGATTACGGTTCCATCGTTTATGGTGGAGCCTGCAAAAGCAACCTAAAACTTTTAGATACTGTCCACCACCAAGGTCTAAGACTTTGTCTTGGATCTTTCAGAACTTCACCTGTTGACAGCCTTTATGTCGAGGCTGATGAGCCATCTCTTGACCAACGCCGTATAAAATTATCTTTACAGTATGTCACAAAACTTTGTTCCAATGAGTCAAACCCTGCATATGACTGTGTCTTCAATCCTCTCTATGAGGATTTGTACTATAAGAAATCTTCCCTTCTTCCGCCTCTTGGTTTAAGAATAAAACCACTTATTTTTGCTGCCGGCATTGAGCTGGATGATATAGCTCCCCCCCCATCTTCTTTATTCTCCTCCTTGGCAGTTGGTTAGGCCACAGGTCGACCTAACATTAACTACATTTAAAAAATCAGAAACAAATGAATTACAATAAAAACAAGAATATAATCAATTAAAAAAAATATAGCAATTATAAATCCTTATTTATAGATGGGTCTAAGGATGGTGGCGCAGTTGCTTGTGCCACTGTCATTGGATCCAGAACAATATCTTCTCGATTACCGGATAAGAGCTCTATTTTTACAGCTGAAGCCAACGCCATATTAACAGCTCTTAAATATATTCAAAGACACCCTAAACTTAAACAGTATATAATCTATTCAGACTCTCTTTCTTGTCTTCAGGCAATTAAAAATCTTTCTTGCAGACATCCACTTTTAATTTAAATATATTGAATTGCATAATGATCTTGCTACTGGCCAATATGGCATCGTCTTTTGTTGGTTACCAAGCCATGTTGGTATCTCTGGCAACACTGTGGCTGACCTTGCGGCCAAGGCAGCCCTCAACAAATCTGTGACACCCTTCTTATTCCCTATACTGATTATAAAGCTACCATTAGATCTTACATCCGTGATCTGATGCAGAAGAAGTGGGACACTCAAGTAGGTATCAATACATTACATGCAATAAAACCAAACATCGGTTATACTTACTTGGAGTGTCAGTCCAGATTTGAGGAGGTCATTATGCGACGATGTCGCATTGGCCATACGAGGTATACTCACGAATATTTATTAAAAAGTGAAGATCCCGCGTTTTGTATCCATTGTGGTGAAAGAATCACAGTCAAGCATGTTTTGCTTGACTGCGTTGAATATTCCATTGACTGTGTTGAAAATGCCATCACAAGTCACAAGGGTTAAGTATTTTACATCATGAACCATGAGCAATCCTTTTGGTAATGACGTTTTCATCTAATTATTGCATTTGAAAAAGAATTAGATTTGTTATAGACTTATATATGTATGAGGGTGATCATGTTAAATGTCTCTATATCGCCTGAAACGGTATCCATGTTAGATCTCTCTCGTGTCTAAGAGGATGGCCATGTTAAATGTCTCTATATCGCCTGAAAGGGTATCCATGTTAGATCTCTCTCATGTCTAAGAGGATGGTCATGTTAAATGTCTCTATATCGCTTGAAAGGGTATCCATGTTAGATCTCTCTCGTGTCTAAGAGGGTGGTCATGTTAAATGTCTCTATATCGCCCGAAAGGCTATCCATATTAATTCTCTCTGTAGTGTCTAATAGGATATGCATGTTAAAACACTGTACGTCGTTTAAGTGGGTATCCGTGTTAAATCGCTCTGTCGTGTCTAAGAAGGTGACCATCTTAAATCTCTCTCTACGGTGTCTACCTTGGTGGTCATGTAAAATCTCTCTACCGTGCCTATCCATGTTAACTCTTTCTAAAGCGTATCTGTTTGAACTGCTCTACAATGATTAATAAGCTATTTTTCTTAAATCATTTTGCAGCGTCTGAGGTTATCCATGTTAAACTTTTCTGTAATGTCCACAGGGTTACTTAGTCTGTCCACGCTGGTCAGACTCACTCGTTCTCAACAACATAGTATCTTCCGGAAGGACGCCATCGACCCTTCAAGACTTGCATGCCGTGATTCTTAGGTTAGGTGACTGACAGTTTAAAATGTGCACGTCAAAAATTTTAACACTTATCTAAGGTTCAAGTCCTATTATCTAACAATAAAACATTAAAAACTTAAAATTCCGTGAGTCCACATGAAAAGTCTTACAATCGTATGGAAGGGCTCGTCCTACCAGAGGTCAGTCAACATATGTTATTTCACAAAGATATTCACAAACATGCGGATAGTGGTATCATGAGGTAGCTATGAGACGTCAACACTCGGCTGCGTGTGTTTAGCTATGTGGAGGCGGTCTGTTTGCAATTCAACGAGTCTGGACCAGATAATCCAGTGATTTGCAGCATAAGCATCGATTTAGGCTGCATAAAAAATAAATGCATCACGGGCACATTTCTTTCAAAAGTGACGAGGGCGGTCGGACTTCTTTTTTAATTTGTGGTAGAAAAAAGTTGGGGTACATTTTTTTCACCTGGAAATACAGCTTGGAATGTTTATCACATGATAATGAGTTGTAGATTCAGTCACGCTAGTTCTTACAGACATTCATTCTTATAGTGGACAGTGGATGATCGGGATGTGGCAAAGTCAAATATATTTCGTTTTAAATGGCAATGAAAAATTTTTACGCTCACAAATAAAAGTGTCACGCCGATGCCGAACAAACATTTCACTTTTTTATTTAGCCTTACGCATTTGGGATATGTAGACATGTGTCAGGGAGCCTGACCACCCGATCCCGTTAATCGTCAACAAAAAAAAAAAATAAAAATAAAATACCGATAAAAAACAAACAAAACCAGGGGCATGGCTCACAGATGAATCTACTTATATCGCCATGGTTACCTGAAAAATGTGCCTTAAATATGCGGATTTCAAACTGAGTTTGACAATTTGAAACCACTGAATTTTTATCTCAACTGCATCTTTCAAAATAGAAAATTCCCAAACACCTTAAGGTAAATATTCACAAAACTCAAACTGTCTACTATTTTTAGTTTAATATCAATATTCAGTACATTCGAGGAAATGTGTTTTTCTCAAATTTGAGTGAAAACTCGAACTTAAGTCAAACCTCAGACCTAAGATTGTTTCGAGAAATCGGGGCCGGATCTCTGATCTAGACAAAGTGTGACGAACGCACGCACGGATGGACGAACCCGTTCGTTGTTGCGGGGGATAAAAAACAACAATAGAGTATGATTATTCTTGCTCCAGTGGCATGTTTCAATTTGTAGTGAATTGTAGCATCTAGCCTGTCGCCGAACCGTATTTCTTTCTTGAAGTCCAACATCACCATAATACAAAAGCTGTCAGTGCTCAAGGTAGATTTTAGTTTCTGTATCTCAAATATCATTTAGGCTTCTTCTCAATTTTAACAAAGGTATCTGAACAAACACTAACATAATTCTTGAACTCTAAATACGTTGCACCAGAAGTGTTGCGTTCCTGCTTCGGTCAAAGTAAACTTAGCCCCAGTGTTACTCGTTTCACTCCTACAGTGGGTCTCACAAAACCTAGTACGAGGTCGCGTCAGGTAACCTTTAAGCGACCTATCTACGTCCAATCAAAAGCGAGGCGGCTAAACTGATTTAACCAAACAGACAACGGCTGCTGTTTCAGCCCTCGGTGTGACTTCCAAATTTCACCGGTCACGGACACTGATCTCTCAACAAACAAAAATTAACATATAACACTAATATTTGACCGGCAGTAAATACGCGATTTGGTTTCTGTTGACATGGTTACCATTTGCTAATATTTTCGCAAGTTGACATCCTAAAATATTGCCCAAAACGTTACTTTCAGCGACTGTCCTTTTCACTGTTGTGTCGTGCTCCATGTACATACCCGAACGATTCCGAATGCGATCGTAGGGAAAACAGCAATCGGAATTGTTCGGGTACAAACCTTTGTGTGGGTTAAAGTTCAAACAGTATGTGCGAATGTCCACTTTCGCCATGTGTTAAGCTGTGCTTTGATTGGTCAATCTCAAAGGTTACCTGACACGAGTTCCTATTCGGTTTTGTTAGACCCAGTGTAGGAGTGTAACGAATAACACTGGGGCTAAGTTTACTTAGACTGCGCTTCAGTAAACGTTTAATAATGTAAACACTTCAGACTGAGTGGACAGGGCTTGTGGTACAATTTTGCGCTGAAAGACATCACTGTTTTGTAACAGGCTGCTATTTTTGAGAAATAGAATATATTTAAACATGTTCTGCGTTTACTGAAGCCGAAAACATGTAAGTGTCTTTCCCCGAACCGGATACGCCTGACGTGAATTTTGGTTAGTATAGCGCTGAACTCTATAAATGGAAAATTTCATTTTTATTTCAGTTTCATCCCACGACTGTATTCAAACTTCCACATGGTGGCTTGACGTCATACTCCCAGTCGCAGTACTGCTTTTCTTCGTTGAACACCAGCACTGAAATCAGATCAACATTCACCCTCACCAAGCAGCTAATAGAGCAGTTCTAAGGCATGAGTTGGTCTTGCAACCTAATGCCATACCAGGATATGGTAGTCAAGCTGGCAGATTTAGCTGACACGTCATCGAATCCTTATTGCAAAGATCTATGCTCATGCTGTTATCACGGGATATCAAACGAATTATTTACAGACCGCTCATTAGCTGAAATATTACACTGACATTAAAGATTTACAAAACCATATGATCAGGCACTCACCCCCGGGGCAGTAGTTGTGTCCGTAGAAATAGCCATTGTGGCAGGTGTAGTATGTCTTGCACTTCTTATCAGGTTCCTTGTTGTCGACGTCAGTGTACCTCTTGTCGGGCAGAGTGCTACAGTCCACTACGTCCGCGCATGGCCAGTGGCCCTTCTGTGGACTGAAGTTGTAGAAAGGGTGTAGACTACAACACCAAAACGCCACATTCCCACGGACGCAGGAAACAAAACAGTTATTGGTGAGCTGAGTCTTAGTTTACGTCCCACTTCGCAATATTCAAACCGCATCAAGAGATGGGAAGACCAGAAATGGACTTGAAACATTTTACCCATGTAGGAAATCGAACCAGTGTACGCGGCTCCAGCGTGTTGGGCAACCCCAACGTCCCTGTCAGGCGATCGTGATAGGTGAACATAAACTGCCGCTCCGTCAAGTCAATTGTCAGCACGAAACAGTAGTATTGTATCATAACTCGAAATGCGATATGCGTCATTTCTATTGCTCAACGTGTTAAACACTTCCTGTATAAGTCCACACTAGAACCTGTTGAACGCTATGCTACGCACAACTCATTGACAAAGACAAGTCAATTGTTAAAAATAATTGTTAAAAACGTATAAATGGAAACAGTAACGTTACATATAGTAAAAGTCCAAATTGTTATTTTGTTGTCACCCAGTAAGTTAAATATTTCTCTCATGTCCGCAAAAGAAGCTACTGAAAGCTACGATGCGCTGGCGTTCGAGAAAGGCATTTCTTGGTTGTGTCGAGGTCTATGGTAAATCAGTAACACTCACGTAACACATGTATTAACGGCTGGGTCGAAGACTTCGGTGGAATTACATCTGATCTCCGCGATCACCCCATGCTCGTCAATAAGAGAGTAACTGAAGCACGTGTACTCGTAGATGGCTGTCTTGGCGCAAACACAAGACAGCAGCGCTGAAACATAGTCAAGCAAGTTCAGGTAAAGACCAAAGGGGCTTGTATCGCTTACGAACAGTGTTAGAAAGACATATAGGTGTATAGACCCTACCCTAACACTATGTAAAAGGAAAGGGATGTAACGATAAAACTGCACCGTCCTCAATCCGGTTCAACGCAGTGAAGGAACAGGTTATTATTCCGTGTGGAATACATAAAGAGTTTCCTCCCCTGTTTCAAACGTCCACTACGCCAGAGTGTTTTTATTGTTACAATAAATGTTACAAAAATCTGACAATAAGACGACAGTGAAGACAAATAAACTCCAATAGGATCATGATAAATTTACGCAATATGGTTTTTCGTTTTCATTTCTGCTTATTCTTGTTCCTTCACTCCGCTGAGTCGGAAGCTGGCAGGGGGGATGGAGGAGAAGACCGATCTGCATATCTCGAGTGGCGCTTAAAATGTTGAATAAAACATTTCACGTGAGGAAATATTAAATATGGGGTTGAAAATCTGCGGGCACAACCAAATGAGGAAATGGGAGCGTACCTTGGATGGTGGCAATATTTTATTGTGGTACGCAAAATACTTTTTGAACCGAAGGGAGGTAAATGCGTTGCCAAACTTTGTTCGCTTCGCTCGCACATAAGAAGACTGGTCGTATTCTCTACGTTGCGTAATGCCATTTGCGCGAACAGTTTGCCTGTGATCGGCCTCACTTTAGCTATACGACCGCAAACTGTAAAGCATGCTGTCTGGACCAGACAAGCCAGTGAGTCATAGTGTGAGAAACAATTGTTTATCGCCATAATAACTATACATCTGCTATACGACCGCAACCTGTAACGCATACTGTCTGGACCAAACATTCCAGTGATTTATGTTGTGTTAAATAATCTCCGCGATTTGGGGAGTGAGTGAGTGAGCGAGTTTAGTTTTACGTCGCACTTAGCAATATTCCAGCTATATGGCGATGGTCTGTAAATAATCGAGTCTGGACCAGACAATCCAGTGATCAACAACATGAGCATCGATCTGCGCAATGGGGAACCGATGACATGTGTCAACCAAGTCAGCTAGTCTGACCACCCGATCCCGTTAGTCGCCTCTTACGACAAGCATAGTCACCTTTTATGGCAAGCATGGGTTGCTGAAGGCCTATTCTACCCCGGGACCTTCACGGGTCCGCGATTTGGAAACGTTGAGAAAATATTATGTCTTCCAGAGTCCGAACAACATAATTCATCTAGTTTGGTTTGTTAAGACCTACATGTTCAGAGAAACAGTTACCATTGCTTGTACTGACATGTTTATATTTCACATCTGCTTGCATCAAAATCATATAGACGGTAGTGCAACTCTTATCGAAAAAATTATTCATTTGCACAATGGACATGCGGAAAAGACGAGGAAGAGATGGGATAATGCTTGATTTCATGAAATGAATTTTTAAACGTTTATTCATTGTAAACAAAATATATCCTTTCCCAAAAACATAAATATATTATATTCATGAAAACAAATAAGGAAAGACACAAAAGTAGAAGTGTTCCTTTGTAATTTTCCTTTGTACGTTTCCTCACAAGATATGTATTCCACTGTGAGTGAATGAACTAGTTTATTCGAAAGTAAATAAGACCACCGGCCCATTTTACATGTGGGGGTATAAAAACAATCATATTACCTTTAGAGCACCAGCTTAGTTGAGCACATATAGCTATAATGAATACATACATAAGTACTAACTTGACTTCAGTAAGTTAATTGAAGTGAAGTACGAGGGTTGGCTGAAAAGTTCTCAGCCTGAGTGGTTTTTCCCCACCAGGTAGAGACAGGTGTTTGCCACCAATGAGGACAATCATTTAGTGAATCATAGACACAAGAACTACAAACGTACTAATAGTTTTATCTCAACTACAGCTCTTTTGGTAAACCTACCCTCTGAAATCATCAGAAATGGACAAAACTGAATACAGGGCAGTCATCAAGTACTTGCAAAAGAAAGGGATGTCCCCAACACAGATACATGCTGACATGGTCTCCACTCTAGAGGATGATGCTCCTTCATTTTCCACAGTAAAGAAGTGGGCTGCAGAATTTAAGCGTGGCAGACAAAGCCTTGATGATGACCTACGCTCAGGAAGGCCTTCAACAGCAACCACTCCAGAAAATATCACGCGAGTGCTCGATATGTTGATGGATGATCGACGATTGACTACTCGACATATTGCTAGTGTAGCGGGCATCTCTCATGAGAGGGTTGAGCATATTATCACCAACGAATTAGGAATTACTAAAGTTTCTGCAAGATGGGTGCCAAAGCTCTTGACAGCACAACAGAAACGTGTCAGGTTCCAGACGTCCCTTGACAATTTGCGTCGTTTTGAAGCAGATCCCGATGATTTTGTGGCACGATTTGTAACCATGGATGAGACCTGGATACATCACTTTCAACCAGAAACAAAAGCACAGTCAAAACAGTGGAAGCATCCTGATTCACCAGCTCCGAAGAAAGCCAAGTCTGTTCCTTCAGCTGGAAAGATGGCATCAGTCTTTTGGGATTCCAGGAGTATTCTGCTCATTGATTATCTTGAAAAAGGTCAAACTATCAACGGCAGATACTATGCTGATCTACAGAACCAGTTGCGAGAAGCAATTAAAGCCAAACGACGAGGGATGATAGCTAAAGACAATGCGCCTGTTCACAAATCGGTGGTGGCCATGTCAACAATCCGCGATTGTGGCTTTGAACTCATTGACCATCCTCCTTATTCACCTGATTTGGCTCCTTCTGACTTCCATCTGTTCCCCAAAATGAAAAAAGGAACTCGCCGGTCGCCATTTTGCAAGTAATGATGACGTCATTTCCGCTGTGACTGATTTTTTTGGGGTGGCTGAAGAAGATTTCTTCCTGACCGGGATTCGGGCCTTGCAGCATCGCTGGTAAAAGTGTGTGAACTTGGAAGGGGACTATGTAGAAAAATAAATTACAAACGTGGACTTTGTAACTTTTTTTCACAGTGAGGCTTAGAACGTTTCAGCCAACCCTCGTATGAGGAAAAACATACTTAACGAGACAATCAGTGGTATAGTTAATGAAATTACAAAGTGGAAAAGTTTCTTGTAAGAACATTAAGGCACGGTGATTCATGGATGAATGCACGATAAAGCAATACAACAATAGCATTAATATGGAACACAACATGTAATGGATAAACAAAGTTATAATAATAACATATGAGTAAATGCATTATGTTAACTTTTGCTTTAAAGAGTTGCCGATTATTTAATACAAAAGTTATACTTTACAAGACAGTCTATGGTGTCCTTATCAATTTTGCTCAACAAATATATTTTTATACTGAAGGTACTAAAGATAATAGTACACAGATAGTGAGCATCTAGAGTCTAAGTATAAATAGCATTGAAACCAAAGATTTGCCATGGAATGTATCGCCAGACCATTTTGCATGTGCAAGAGGCAATATAACGATTATATTATGCATATAAATATAATGAGCTATTTTAGTCATATATATAAATAAATAAAAATATTCATACATATATATGCACGCCATTGTTGCATTTCCTTAAATGATTTTCACACCTGCGGAGAGTATTTTAGTCACAGTCAACATATCAGATTTGTATAGTAGATATATTATATAAGGACAAAGCAATTGCATTACCTTGCAGAGCACCATTATAGTAAATACATATAAGTATATTTGATGCTAGGCATTGATATATTTCTTTAATAGATTCTATAAGCTTTGTACTATAGGGGTACACACTTTACCAAGCAAACAATAACGTATTTTAATATCAGATTTATACAGCAGATATACGTTCACAAAGGCAACAGAACACTATAGTATAGGAGTGGAGGACATCCAAAGTCTAAGGAAAAGTGACACTGCAACAATCAGTACACCATGAGTGTACCATCTGACCGTTTTACGTGTATGAGCATTATTGCACTGAGTGAAATTCTGGAAATAGATAAAGGAACACTTGTACTTTCATGCTTTCCCATATTTTGTTCATGAATGGATTATAATAGATGCTTGGGTAGGCATGATAAAACTAAATTATGTAAAATATCAAAATATGAAAAGCTCACAGAAACGAGAATGGAATCTGCTACCCTGGAATCTGCTACCCAAAGTCACAAAAAGCTTAACTACAATATGTATTAAGAAAACTGTTCTAAGAGACGACAACAGGACCGGGTGATTAGACTCGATAACATGGTTCACATGTGTCATCCTATCTCAATGGCGTAGATCGATGTTAGCGATATCTAGCGCTGGATTGTTTGGTTCTAACTCGATCATTTACATATAACCATATTACAGAAGGCAACACTGTATCAAACAGCACACCAACGAAGCAGTCAGATATTATGAAACGTCTATATACCTACCAAGGAATGTCAATCCGTACGTCAGCATTGTACACTCTTCTGGAACTAATACCAGCCTAGCTGGTTATATCATTGTAAGTACCGGATGCAGTCTGTCAGTTCTCAAGCTTAACCTGCACACGACTATAATAACATATCAGATAAGACAAAAGTGGTATGTGGCTATAAGTAGAAACAGATTGAAAGGATTACAGACAGTGTTCACTGGTAGAACCAATGGGCTTCCAGTGCAAAATTACACCTGTAACACTGTACCGTCCTCCAGAAACTATGACATCCGGGTTTGCTGGTGCAGCACTGATAACACCGAGAAAAAAAAACATGGTTTGTACAGTGAATGAGTGAGTTTCTCGCCACACTTCGCAATATTCCATTCCTACGTGACAACGGTCTGTAAATAATGGAGTCTAGACCAGGCAATCCAGTGATCAGAAGCTTGGGCATCGATCTAAGCTACTGGAGTACGATGACATGCGTTCAGCGAATCTGACCACTCGAACCTGTAATGTGAAGTTATTGCTCACATTCGGGATTCGAATCCCGGATCTGAATACTTTCCATATTTGGTATTTTTGTAGATTCGACACTCGGAATTCGATATATGAGCTTATTTGGAATTTACACATTTGGAGTTCGGAACCTCAACGTCCTTGTAGGCATACTCTTTGCAACTTCACTTGTCAAAATTCGAAATTAATATCAACTATGTCTCCTCAAATTTTGTACGTGATGAGGGCAATTCCAATTATGCAGAAATAATCCCTCAAACCTTATTTCTTCATTCAGCTATAGCGAAAGCAAGTCTCCTGCGGAGGATTGGATGAAGACGATGCTTGCACGGGAAAGAAACGCTTGTCGCCAATTGAATTTATCAATGAGATGAGAGATGTTCTCCAGGGGAGACATCGAGAGTTTCAAGAACACAAGAAGAGTTAAAAAGAACCGTGCAAAGTCTCCATGAAAAGTTTTGAAAAATGAAACATTCACGGTGCTGAAGAAGATTGGGAGGAAAGAAACCATCTAAAAGCACATATGACCAAGGGCCTTAAATTTTCCAAGATGCAGACCATCAACAGAATCTGGTCAAAGCAGAATCCATTCTGAGCATTCTCTACACTTGAGAGAGACTCAAATTCGAGGGTGGACGAACAGGCAGATTCCAGGGAGATGAAAGCTGCTTTCATCAACGATCAAGAAATACTCATGTTTGCATAGTAGAAAGTTTACAGTCTCTCTACAGCTGAAAAGTGGTCAGAAGGTAGGCACTTGTGGATCAGTGAACACTGCTTAACACTACCAGAACATACCTGGAAAGTGTACTGAAGTGGAAGTGTACACTTAATCCAGCACTTTGGTGTTCTTCGGGTAACAATCACCACAGGAGAATGTTCTAAAAGGAGATGCTCAAAACAAGAAGGTAGGTGCAGCGAGACACTTTTGGGGTGAGAGTAACAGATTTACCAGAAATATGAAAACATAAACATACAGGAGGAACAGGCACACATTCACACACACGAAAGCATATACATGCACTTTCAAATGATTTTATTAACTTACTAATTCACACAAGTCGCTAAATAATTATATGTTTTTTTTAAAGAAATCTTGTTTTCGATTGTAGAGACTGATGTTCAGAAGCGGGCTATGTATCCCTAATACACAATGTATATGGTAAGGTCGATAAGTCATCACCAAGAGCTAATGTGGCTAAGATAATCTATTATTGAAGTAGTGGGGAAATTCACCTGCTGAACGTGTCCTGCTCTCTGTGCCTCCATGGAGGAACTGAAGAACTAAGTTGCACGGGACGACCATGGTGCTCAAGGGGTCCTCTTGGGTCAGGTGCGACGAAGGGCGAACACTTCGCCGAGCTTTGACATAAAACTGCATATTCAAACCGATTGCCGAGATGAGGCTATCGGTTGTATTTTGCTAACGGAAGCTCCAGCAGCGAATGCGAGGGAGCGTGTGGTACAGTAGTTGGATGATGGGAATTGTGATTCTCTCAGTGGGAAGCTGGCTGGAACATGTCTTTTCCCGAATAGGTGCTTTAACTGGATATACCAGCAACAGAACTTAACTTCGATGAGTCCTTTTGAGGTATATGACCCAGAAGCACCCAAGATTAAAAGCATCATCATCTGAATGTGGTGGAAGTAGTGAAAAGAACGCACAGTTCCAGGTTACTCCTACTACCTCTGTAGATAAGACAGCAGCTAGAGGCGAGAGCTGTGTACTCCCGGGGAGTTGAGAGTGACAATACGACGGGCCGTTGATATTGACATCCAGTGATCGAGGGAAGTATATGTCAGCGCCTTGAGCAAGCACTAGTTCCCTGGATATGTGCGCTATATGAATATCTTATGACACAACACAACACAACTCAAATCTTGAAAAAGCCAGAAATTTGAGCACTTAGCCTTAAAAAGCCTGGAAATTCTAATTTTGCCTTAAAAGCCTTAAATTGCAGGTTTCCACTGTTTTTTAATCATAGTATATGAGAAGTTCACAAAAACAACAAATGTACGCATCGATGGTTGTTGGTTTCTTCTCACACAATACCGCCTTGACAGTTGCAGCTATTGAAAGTTGATTCGTTCCCTTTTCTTTTATTGTAGGTGACTGTTACATATATTTCAACGAAGGGATATAGCTTTATAACATCTTCTCCTGTCAGGTTTAAGTGCTGATTTTATGCTACAAATATAAAGTCATAGATGTCTTTACGAAAGGTATTAAACAAATACTTTCGGACACTTTCATTTTTTTGCTACCCCCTCCCCCCCCCCCCCAACTTTTTACTAAACGATAATTAACTTAAGTAGAGAGACCCTACAAAGTTTTTACGCGGATATTCTCGTGCCTTGTGATGGAAAAATCAATAAGTCAAGCGAGACATGCTTTATCGTGATTTCATCTGTAAAGAGCATCAAATTTCAGTAAATATTTACGCATGATTAGCTCTTTAAATCTGAGTTGACAAACCGTGTGGGTGTAACAGATGATTGATTCAATGTCATGTGACTTATTGATACCTATTTGGGCGTCCCTCTTGCATGGCAGAACTGCTGCTTCCTCTGATGATGTATGTCCATACAAGATTTAACTTTCAGATTTGGAATAGCAAAACCACCAGCCTCCGGAATCTTCATTCAAGTAGCAGAACTTGCCAGAATGGCCTGAAGCAATAGGTTTCACCCCCTATGGAGCCGTCACCTCTCTATTCCCAGTGTGGGCTGGAAGAGTCAGTGACAAGGTACCTACTCTTTAGAAAGGGATCACCGAGAAGATTGTTCTTGGTAAAATCAATAACATCATAAAATTTATATTTTGAAGAAATTATACAATTACAGTACCAACCGTCATAGTTTGTTTTCACACTTTACCTCTTGACTCGACGAATAGCGAGGGGGGCATATTTGCTAAATTAATAACATGTTGGTGGGGTGGGGAGGGGTGCATGAATTCTGCACAAGTGTAGAGGGGGTGGTGGTCATTTGAATGTGAACATGACATGCAGGGCGATTGTGTCACTTTGTACAGTAGTTTCAATCTACTCATTTTCTATTATATTTTTGTTTTCAAATTGAAATATGAAGGGAAGGGGTTATTCACAGTGTACTTGCTGCTTTGTTAAAAATGTGAAAATCATCACACCCCTAGCCATAAATAATGATGAACGGCCCTTTAGTTAGATTTCTGTGGTCATCACGTTTATGTGAGCTACAGTATATGTACTAAATAGAAAACAGAATGTAGTATAAACCATGACAGTTTATGTTGAAGGTCTGCAGTGAATATTGTGTTAATAAGTCGTGGAAGACGGGGAGAAGAGAAAACGAAAGATAACTTAAAGTCAATCATGTAATATTTAAGGTCTTTCGGGCTTGTGGGAACTCTTGGGAAAACTTGAATCATGTAAGTTCTACATGGAGACTTTTAGTGTACCACTCCACAGTGTTTAAGATTACTAACATATTACTGCCCTTGAATTTGATAGTAGTGATAGTGAGAAAGCTTAACAGCCTTGCCACTGAGTGGTGTTTGACATAGTGTGGGGACTGCGGAAGAGCTGTTGGTATGCTAACCTACATGGCTCTTCATCTTTATGTTTATTATAAAGACATTTACCCTCCTCCTGTTATGAGTACATGAAACTCTTTAGTGAGTAACTAATGTTTCTAGCATTATCATTTGCAGAGGTCCGAGGTCTTTCGTTGATTGCTAAAGAATCCTAAAATGGATAGGATTTTTCATAAAACAAAAACAACAGTTTTGAAGCATTTACTGCTAACAACAAACGACGGAAGTCACTGACAAAATTGATATGGAAACATCACAGAACAGTATCGATATGGAAACATTATAGAACAAAACAGATGAGGTCACTTTCAGCGTGACGACATTTGACCTTGGCCTATACTACCATCCGCCATATTTTCAGTGCTCAACAATGTTAGAGTTTCAGTCCGTGTTCTTTGCTTCGTGTCGTAATTTATTGTACAATTGTTACGGTTGGCACCGGCAAGAAAGTACATTGTGGCATTCGGGGCTGGAAACAGGTACATGTGACGAAAGGGAGTCAGAAATAACTGAACTTTTACAAATCGTGAGGACCAAATGTTCTATCTCCACTTTTTGTCCAAAATGAGATATCACACATACATGGATATTTTTGGTCTTCCGTTTCCTCTTCTGGTGGTCTTGAACTCCAATACGCACATTTTGCTACATTTTCCAAAACACTAATTTGTTATATCTCCTGAAGCTATCTAGACAATAAGTCCTAAAATGTTCTCCGCATCCAATCAGGTAACAAGATTTTTTCATGTGACGTGGAGATCGAGCAATATGATACTGACTGTTTCCAGGGAATCACATCATTGCATGGTGAGTGTAAATAGTGAATAATTCTTGTAAATATTAAACCATTTGCTATGTTTCAGAATAATGTTCAAATTCCATTGTAGTTCACAATTGAGTGAAAATTAATTAAAACTATGATTAACCATTTTATGAACATAGAACAATATGGCACTGATCACGTCTTAATGGAAAGTAAAGAATAAATGATATAAAATCATGGTCAGATCTTTCGGTGATGGATCTTTAAAAGACACTGGCAGATGTTCTTGAAATGTTGGTATCAAATGAACATTATGAAGATGAACAAGTGCCAGTGGAAGTTAGTGTTGATCCAGTAATAAATGTATTACCAGGCGAGGACTTCAGTTTGGGAGAAAGCGTGGACATTGATACATTCAGTGAGGTGTCTGAGAAAAGTGAAGAAGATACAAATGATGAGGACTATAGTCCATCAGAAACGGAGGATGCAGAAGATGATGCAAATGAAGAAAGGGATGGAACTGTGTTTAGAATCAGAAAAAGAAAACGAAATTAAGAAATGTGGGGAAAAAACGTAGAAGACAGGAAAGAGCAATTTAAGTTGTTCTGGAAAGGAGATTTTAGAGCGAAGAGTAACATCAACAATAAACTGTCGAGGAAGGCGCGGATTTCGCTGTTCTCAAAACAATTGTTTAGGTGAACGAAATGAAATTCACAAAGCATTTTGGAATCTAAAGGACACAGAAAAGCAACACTTCTTGATTAAGACAGTTGAGAGACTTGACAAACAGATCACGTACTGAGGGGCAGAGCAGAAGGAAGTACTCTTACTCATATTATTTTTTGAGAAAGGAGAAAAGGTTCGGGTGTGTAAGGGGTACTACCTAATGACTCTCCACGGTTCACAAAGGAGGATCTGTTGAATTTGAAGTCTGTTACTTTGAATGCAAGCATTCTGAAAATGCATCAACGCTAAAGGAGGGTGATAGGAGAGGTCGGAAGTCATCCTCTAGGATCTCTGGTGCACGGATGTAAAGGGTTCGGGACCACATTAATTCGTTCCCACAGATTGAGTCCCATTACTACAGGGCCAGCAGTGAAAAACAGTACCTAGAACAGGATCTCATGCTGAGCAAGATTTATTACTTTTATCTTGAAAATTGTTAAAAAACTGAGGATGAACCTGTGAAACGCCATATGTATGGGGCAATTTTCAACAGTGAATTCAACCTGGATTTTATGAAACCAAAAAAGGATCGATGTGACAAGTGCGAGGAATACAGAATTGCCCGGTCACATAATCTTGTCACAGAGGCTATATAATCAGATTATTTTCAGCACAGGGACTCGCAAGTTGCAATACGACTTCAAAGAAACATTGACAGAGAGAATGGCATGGCTGGTGTATGCTTTGACTTACAGAATCTTGTAAGTGGTCTAAGGGCGAATATCTCAAGTGTTTTTACAGACTTAAGTTATCAGTCTACAATCTCAGTGTGCCTACTGTGCTATGTGACATGAGAAGATGACCGGAAGAGGTGGAAGCGAAGTTGCAAGTGCCTTAGTTTCAACCCTGGAGCAAGTGCTGACTGACCACAATATCACAGAATTGACGTTGTGATCAGACAGCTGTGTGGCACAAAACATGAACTCTGGAATTTCCATTGTCCAGATGAAATTACAGCGAAATCACAATTTAATCAAGATAGCACAGAAGTGCTGTGAGCCATAGTCGCCTGGAACTTGCTCTGTCAAAGAATGATGTATTTAGCCCTCTCGGGGTCGTAAGATGAAGGATCGTGGATGATTCCCATACTTTAATAAAGAAAACGGGGGAAACATTCCCGCTGAAAAATAATTGACAGCTAATTTACTGAAGGCGATAGGAGCCTGCACGTAGTTGAAACTGCCGGCCCGATACAAAACAAGCGATGATGGGCCTCTGGGCTGGCGGTTATCTAATCAAATTACTCGTCGTGTAATTGTTTCAACGTTTCCTTGCAAATGGCTGACCCTACAGAATGTCACGCGTAGTTTAGGCCCGTGATGAAGAATCATATCATCATAGACAAGATGTTTGGATCCATGTTCGAAATATCTGCCTGCCCGCTAGCAACATGCTAGTTCACCTTTGGTCGGGCCTGTGAAAAGTCACTGACGCTGACACGGGCTAGTCATAATTTAGGAGCTGATCATGTTCCCTGAATTCTGACTTGCTAACTTTTGCGACAACATCGACCTCAAAAACATAAACAAATAGTCAAATGCATATTGTTAAAAATAACTGAGTCGTAAGCTGTAACGTCATTGGTCAGATGAAAACTGCTCACAGAAATTAATAATAGTAATAATGCTCCGAAAACTGAATGAAAAACAATTTGCACGTTTGAAAGTACTTTTCAGTGACTGTCATGCCATTGCTGAAAATGCCAGGCCATTTACTGATTATGTGTGGTTGTGACAATTGGATTAAAAGGAATGAAGTTCAAATTGGAGATTCTTATTCTTGAAATAAATTTGCTGCTGACTTTATTTCTGCTGTCTCTGCTACAGAATCGCTGAAAGTAGAGCAACAGGTGGAAATTTGTTGCTGTTCTGTCAGATGGATCAACTAATATGTGTAAATAAATATGAAATTGTTTATGTCAGATCTGTTTACAAGGGCAAGTGCAAACCAATTTCATACACCTAGTGCATGTGAAAAAATCCAGTGCTGAAAGCATATACAATGCTTTTCAAACAGGACTTCGTATTTTTGATAACATTTCCTCTGCTGATCTACAGAAAAAAGTTGTTGCGTTTGGTTCTGCCGATGCCTCTGTGAACACTGGGCTCAAAAATGGAGTAGTAGCACTTCTCAAGAAACGAATATCCAACTCAAAGGCGGCGTCCAAATATTTGAAGATATATGCCAAAGTCATCACAATGCCGCATTCAGTTTAATTCTTTTGCAAGGGATGCTTTCAGAGGTAAAGCGTCTGTCTTAAAATAAAATTAAATTCTTTAATTCTAAATTAGACTTGCTGTCTTAATTGTCTTCATTATGTCCCACCGTGTGTTTAGCGAAAGCGGGGGATGCGGTATTAGCTCCGTCCGTCCGTCCGTCCGTACGAACTGGAATATTTTAAGAACCATTCTGTAGATTTTTTTCATATTTGGTACCTATTTGGTACCTAGGTTCGTCATAGTTAACGACAGGTCTCAGTCAGGTTTGGTGACCTTTACCTTTATTTGAAGGTCACAAGGGGACTTTTAACCTTTTAGCCTTGTCAGCGAGATATCTCAAGAACCATTCCCAGAATTCCCAGGGAATCTGTAGGACCCAGTCGACTTAGGTGACCTACTCTTAATTTTCAAGGTCATGGTGACACTGTGAAGATTTCAGCATGTTAAGCTGCATGTTAAGCTTGTCAGGTAGATACCTCAAGAACCGTTCTCTGGATTTTCTTCGCATCCGACATCAAGCTTTATCTAGGGAAGGCACAGAGTCTAGGTCACTGAGGCAGTTTGATGATTTCAGCATGTTTACCAGCATTTTAAGCTTGTCAACATACCTCAAGAACTGGTCACTAGAATTTCTTATTCATCACCAAGCTTCATCTTGGGAAGACGCAGGACCCAGTCGATTTGGGTGACCTGCTATACTTTTTCCTATTTCATCGATTACTAGATACATTCAGCACCAGATTCCAGAGAAGAATACTGTAGGTGAGAAACTGGGTGGTAGCATTTATTTTGGACAGGTAGTAACAGCAAATGGTAGTATTTTAACAGAACCAAATTGTTTATATGAAATGTCTTTTACTTCAAAGAAACGGAAATAAATATGGAGTGGTGGTAATTCGGAGAGATCTCATGAATCTTGTCAATTTTAACTTTCAAAGAGTGGAGTACATTGCTGTAGAGACATATTATCCCATATTAAGTCTGTCTTATGTGCAAGCTGACGTAATTAAAATATCAACTTTGTCAATATTAAACTTCATAAGGACAGTGCAGGTTTAATGTTTCTCTATAGTGGTAGAGCGTCCGCGTGGTACCTCAGGGAACGTGGATAACTATCATGTAATACCTTTTATTTTCCATCTTGGATACATATAGTTTTCTATGGCAAAATCTACCACACTGCCAACTCCTACTCATTGATTTCTTTAAGAGGAGTAATGGAATTCAGGATGCCTGTTAAATACGTTGGATGACCAGAATGGTATGAATAATTGTTGTGTATTTTGTATCTGCATGTTTAGGTGAAGGTGGTGAATGTTGTGCTGTTCTCTGATTTCCTTGAACTGTCTCCCAGTTCACTTAATGCCAGCCTCACATGGTATAGCAAGTATTAATAGATGATATGATTTCTTCTTTGTATCTTTGTATTTGTATCACGCGTAGGTTCATTGTCAATAATGTATATATTTCGGACTGAGTTCGCATAATTACCTGAAAAAAAATGCAGAATGTCAACATAATCTCAAAATGCTGACTGTTTTTCAGAGTTCTTATCACTTAATCATTATTGGAATATTTCTTCTGATTTGATGCATTAGTTTGTATGGACAAAGGTCACATTATTTACCACTTCTGTCTTTCTTAAGAAATAATGTTGAAGGCAACTCTTGTTCATATGCTCACGTTTGGAAGACCATATGATGTATTCTGCATGTCTGTCCCAGGGTCAGTCTAGATGACATAATACATCTTCTACACAAAATGGGATCCGTGAAGGTCCCGGGTAGAATAGGCCTTCTGCAACCCATGCTTGCCATAAAAGGCGACTCAGCTTGTAAGAGGCGACTAACGGGATCGGGTGGTCAGGCTCGCTGACTTGGTTGACACGTCATCGGTTCCCAATTGCGCAGATCGATATTCATTTCCTGTGCTCTTAGTATGTTTCTGTTTGAGCATATGTTTCATTTACTTCAGGTATAGTTATGAAACGTGCAGGCACTATGTCTAGTACGTTTGTTCTGACTAATAAACAGCTACATTTGTAATTTACGTCTGAGATCTATAAAATGTAAGTGCAAGTAAAGGCTAAGGACAGACAACACATTCACAAATGATGAACAGAGATGCTGGTTCATGATACAGACTTATGATTCTTTCCTATTTTTCAGCTTGGTAGTGTAGATTTGTCACTAAGTCACTAGGATTGTTAGTGGCTGTGCCCTTTAAGTAGGATGAAGTACTGTAAAATTATTGTCCTGAGAGAGTAGTCCAAAACGTCTATGTAAATTTGGTTCTGCCAAACCTTTTATCGTAGTATTTTTGGTTAAATGTCAGTATAATCGCCAACGCCTAGGGTTGATGCTGGTAGCAAAAGTAATGTAAGTCCCCATGGACTCTAGTGTGGTGATCTACCGTCAGCTGTTGGTGATCTATAGCCTGTGTTCTATATAGATTACTTGTCTGTTCGAACATTGATTTTGGCTCCATTCTATATGGTGGAGCATGCAAAAGCATCTTAAAACTATTAGATTCTGCTCATCATCAAGGTCTACGACTTTGTCTCGGATCATTTAGAACTTCACCTGTTGACAGCCTGCACGTCAAGACTGATGAACCATTTCTTGAGCAGCGCCGTATAAAATTAGCTTTACAGTATATAACAAAACTATATTCCAACGAGTCATACATTCGTATAACCTTGTTTTCAAACATCCACTTTAATTGAAATTATTGAATTATATAATGATCTTGCTACTGACCAATACGACATCGTCTTTTGTTGGTTACCAAGCCACGTAGGCATTTCTGGGAACACAATGACCGATCTTGCTGCCAAGGCAGCACTCAACAAATCTGTGACAACAAATCTTCTTATTCCCTATTATGATTATAAAACTGTCATCATATCTTATACCCGTGATCAAAACCCTACATTGGCTACATCTACTTGGGTTGCCAGTCCAGATTGGAAGAGGTCATCATGCGACGATGTCGTATTCAATTCAATTTAATTCAATGCTTTATTGTTTTCAAGGCCATATGACCCATAATACATCGTTACATGTTTTATACATTAATTGCTAACATGCGTATCAAAGATATTCTCCTCTTATGCGAAACACATTATATAGATATGAAACTGAAACAAGTGGTCACAATCAGTAGAAATCAATAATGATTTTAAATTATCAGTATTTTTGCTATGAGTGGAAATGTATGGAACATCCTTACGAAAATCTTTGTCCAAAGGACAATGATATATAATGTGACATTCCTCTTCGGTAACTTTGCAAAGAGAGCACATAAAATCATTATCTTCATAATTGCTTAAGCCTTTTCTAATACGCTGTATGCCTAATCGATTAAAACAGCATCTAAACAGGAGAAGCGCTTTTCTATATTTAATATTTTTAACATTGTATATGTACAATTCTGGAGAAAGTGAATGTTTAATTAAGGAATAAAATTGTAACGACGCTTTATCAGATAGCTCAGAATGCCAATCTTGCCTGGCGCAGTCAATCACTCTTACTTTAAAAGCATTCAAAAACATATCAATATCCCCTACCCCTTGTTGCATCCACACATGGCCAAACCCGTAAGTAAATAATAGTTGCATTATATTAGTTGCCCAATTTGACCGTTTTCTATTACAGGATTACGGGATTGTCGTATTGGCCATATGAGATACACTCACGAATATGTATTGAAAGGCGAAGATCCTCCGTTTTGTATCTCTTGTGATGAAAGAATCACGATCAAGCATGTCTTGCTTGACTGTGCTGAATATTCCATCACAAGGGATAAATATTTTAAATCGCGAACAATGAAGGATCTTTTAGTAATAACAGTCCTCATTTAATTATTGCATTTTTTAAAGAATTGGATTTGCTAACTGATTTGTAAATAGGTATATATTTTATGATTGATATTTTATATATTTTAAGTTTAAATTAGTAACTAAGATTGTTAATGGCTGTATCCTCGAGGGGGGTTAAAGTACCGTAAAATTGTTGTCCATGATACGCAAGTCCCACTCACTCCAAGTACATTTAAACCTGACACTGTTTTAATCGTGGTATATGTGTAATTTTAATTTTGGGCTAGGTGTGTCTAAGTTGCTAACAACGGAGGGGATGATTGATGTCCATGCAGGAAGCAAATGCCAGCAGCTGAGGGGATGGTGTAAATCCAACTAGAGTCCATGCAGGAAGCAAATGCCAGCAGCTGAGGGGATGGTGTAAATCCAACTAGAGTCCATGCAGGAAGCAAATGCCAGCAGCTGAGGGGATGGTGTAAATCCAACTAGAGTCCATGCAGGAAGCAAATGCCAGCAGCTGAGGGGATGGTGTAAATCCAACTAGAGTCCATGCAGGAAGCAAATGCCAGCAGCTGAGGGGATGGTGTAAATCCAACTTGGGTCCATGCAGGAAGCAAATGCCAGCAGCTGAGGGGATGGTGTAAATCCAACTAGAGTCCATGCAGGAAGCAAATGCCAGCAGCTGAGGGGATGGTGTAAATCCAACTAGAGTCCATGCAGGAAGCAAATGCCAGCAGCTGAGGGGATGGTGTAAATCCAACTTGGGTCCATGCAGGAAGCAAATGCCAGCAGCTGAGGGGATGGTGTAAATCGGTGGTATAGAAGCAAGTGTGCTGTAAGTCCCCATGATTCATAGTACGGTGATCTGTCTTCAGTTGTTGGTGATGTATAGCCCGTAGTTTATATTGTATTGTCCAAATAGTGATATTAGTTTTAACATCTCCACGCTATTTTTAATTGTAACTGTGATATTCTAGTTGTTTTACTGTCCTTTGACGACAGGTTTTTATAATGTATACACATTTCATTTCAATATCAAAAATGTTCTCGTCACAATATGGCTGAAATATTGCCGATGTGACGTGAATATCAACTCACTCACTCACTCACTCATCCAGGACGCTAAACCCTATCATAAGCGAATGACAACTCACTCTTTTCTAGCGTATTCATGAGATCCCTGAGTTCTAATTAGGAGCTATTAAGTCCTAATTAGGAGCTATTAAGTCCTAATTAACAGACAATTTTAGTTTCTTTGTGACACCAATATACTTCTATGGTAATGAGATATAACCTTTCGATGAGACTTCACTATATTATTGGCTCCGACAGCGTTGCTCACATTTTTTTCCCCATCTGAAACCCTTTGACGGAACCATGCAACACCAACGTAATGCAAATGTGTTCGCCTAAAGTACCTCATGTTGGGTGCACTCCAAAAACACAAATAGAAAGAAAATGTCTACAGTCATTTGTTTTATTTTCTCTACTGTTCATGGTCGTATTCGGTCGACACTGAATCTGATGCTCTTGTCGCTTTGCTCGCTCTTGTTGATCTTTTTAGAGCCATTTGAGATGGTTGGAATTTCCACGTGATGTGGGGTTGTCAGGTTAGGACGTAGAGAATACTAAGTAGAACATATAAAATACAACATTCTCTTCCCACAGAGGTTAATTGACATATCCTCCTACGAACCTCTGTTCAGGATTCGTGATTGGTTGCAATCAGACGTAACTGTGCAATCAGCGACGTTTTTTTTCAGTAATGATTATTCGTAAGGTCTCGGTAATTTCCGCATGCTTCGAGAAAACTACAACCACTTCCCCAGCGCGATGAGCAAAGTTTTCTTCTGGTCAGAACTGAGTCAAGTTACGGCGGATGAATGGCGTCTCCAACGCCCGTGCTGAGAACGGACAAACTGGCCATTGAATTTCTTGTGTGTCACGTCAACAGAAGTCCCCGGCAGGGAGAGATATTTGTTGCCCCACATTTGCTCGAATTAGTCATGTTGAATTTAAGTCGATGAAACACGTGTTCTGATTGGATAGAAAAAGGGAGATAGTTCGTGTTGCGATTTTTTTTGCTGCTAGAGGGGTGGAAGGAGTTATGACAGCCGGGAAATATGGCTGTGTGAGAACTGAGGCTCGTAGGATGATATGACAAGTAGCCTATATGGGAATAGAATGAAAATGCAAATGCGAACTGCCATTTCCATTAGACATGGTGGATAGCCCAGTGATTACGGCATTTGCTCGTTTCCGTTCTCAACGTGGAAACTCCTAACAATAAACCAAACACCCTCTCATCAAGCTCAGTGGCTCCTTAACTCCCATTCTTTAACATAGCACTAAGGTTACTTAAGTCTAAGGTAATCTTAGTGCAGTATTAAAGAATGGGAGTTAGGTTAACCTTAGTAAAGATTGCTTTCTAAAAGGAGCCCCTGGCTGCTATGTAAATATAGCAATACACAAGTATACAATAAATGGGCGGTTAATACTAAATATATCGGTACATGCGCTGTTGAGTTAACACTATGGACTTCTTTCAGTCTCACAAGAACTATAAATATGAAAACGTCCTTCCCAACAAAAAAAAGGTCCTTGTATTCCCCACACTTTTCTTGCATCACTACAACCATGTACGTCACTTCCGCATTCACCACTGAGTGGGAGTATTTTCTCGCAGAGAAAATTTCCATAGCAAGGATTATTCACTGTGCTGTCCACCCACCGTCCACAACAAGGGACGCTCCGGTCATCTGGTCAGCTGCGGGGGAACACAGGAACGCTGCCATTTCGCCGATCTGTCAAAATTAAGGTATCAGAAAACCCGTATAAAAAAACCCCGAAAATAGAGGATCTGTACCTGCCATACTTAACATACAAACTAATTTTCTTCCTGTTCTTTAATTATGATCACAATTTCCAAACATGGCATTTAAAGGAAACGGAAGTCAAAGCCTCTTCTATTTACACATTGTTGGATCTCTAATCCGAAAACATTTAATTTCCTGTGACGTTATCAAGCTTATCTGAACCTCTTGACCTGTCACATAAATACATAGATAGTTCAACCAATTCGTAAAATGACTGAAATGTTATTATCTTCGAAAATAATGTTCTAAATATTTATCAAAACCAATGAAAAGTATGCTTACATGTTCCAGCTTGACTGGCTGTTTAGAAGCATGGACGCCAACAATTTGAGCCTGAAATGGTTAGGGATTTAGTTATCAATGTTTCTCCAGAATTGTTCACTATCGTAGATCTTTCCCACATCCTAATGTCGTAGTGAGCCGCTCTCCAATATTCGGAGCGACAGGGCATGTTTTCGTTATCTACGTCAAGAAAAAATATTGTTTAGTCAAAAGGGAAGCAGCTGATATAAAAAAATAAGCTACAAAAAAGTAGGGGATGTTCCATTTTGCGAGCATACCTCTAGCCATGACCAATGCCAATGGATATGAGAAAAGTAGTATATATCCAGAAAGATTAAATATTTCCAAAGAAATGGAATGAATTGTCACGTTTTGTTTTAATTTCTGTTCATCATCTGTTTCCTACTCGGCTTCATCATTTGCATTTCATCAAACTTGTACATGTAAAACCCCACACCTTTTGTGGATAGTATCTGTTTATGAAACTTTTCAGAGTATCCATCGATTATAAGAAAATGGATGGAGACCTTACACACTGGATCATCCAGAATATGATTTTTGAGTGATCTGTTTCAGTGGTGTAATGTGTTATACCTTTGCCTCTTCTAATGTTATTCCCTGGTCTCGAGATCTATCCTCGGCTTGCTTCATAAACACTGGAAGTATACAGACGTAGGTATGTAGGGCATCAATGTAATTTACACACATCGAAAGCTGCACTAGGCTGAAAAATATCGCAGGAAAAACATTTTCCGCTGTACATGTATCGTATGTTATATATTGTATTCTCTTCAGTTTTGTATTAAATTTTACATTTGTACATGTGATAGTTGTTTTCATCCATAGGTTTATGTAAGATGTGTTTATGTGCCATGAGTGTTAAACTAATTTTAATGAAGATATGGCTAGAATACTGCCCAGGCGACTAGGACCTTCACTGTGCGTGCGCGTGTGCCAGTGTGACTTCTTTTTTTCTCAGATGGTTTTCAAATACCAACATCCTTGTCAATACTTCGTGTCACAAAGCTATAAGTAAACAAATTTAAAAGATCTTATTTCAAAGGATTTCGAAACGTTCGCAATCCTCCGAACTTCTTAAGCCCATTCTTAACACAAGGGCTACGGTGAAAGTTGAGAATTCTTAGGGCTACGAACGTCTCGAAAATCCAAACGCTGGACATTAATATTACACTGGTGGGAGTAATGACCTCACAAAATTATACACGGTTGAAGATTTTCATACTTTGGGGTTACATTTTCAGCAACCGCAACAGTTCGGTGTGTCCAAAGTTTCTCGATTATATGTTCGAGTCCAGTATATTGTCATGTTTTATTTCTTTTTGGTTGGTTGGTTGGTTGGTTGGTTGGAGGTCTGTCAGTTATTGGGTCTGATGAAGATAATAAAGTGACAGACGTTATGAGCAACGATCTACAAACTGAAATACGCTCACATGCATCAACAATTGCGACAATTATGGTGAAATAGCAAACAAACTTACATGGCGTTTCAACATAACCAGGACAAATGGCGTTACACGTGACACCGGAACCAGCCGTCTCTATGGCAACCGTCTGTGGAAAAAACAAAAGTCACATATCAGTGAGTGAGTAAACTAGAGCTGTGAATTGACACACACTACCATTCCACGAACTCCAGAGACATAATAACACGTAACTGTATTGAGGTTTGCGACAACACACGAGAGACAGAGAGTTCCATGTCACTGTGGTGGTCACAGAATATGATAGAATGGACACATAAGGCTGCACACAAACAATTAAATGTTTCTCGGGCACAATTTTTTCAAAAGTGACGAGGGAGGTTGGACTTTTAAAAACAGTTTGATACAGAAACCTGAGGCGGGAGGAACACATTGTTATTTTCTCTCAGAAATACAGATTGGGAAGTTTAGCACGCGTTAATGAGTAGTAGATTCAGTCACACTCGTTCTTATAGACAAATGGATGATCGGGACGCGGCCATTTTACCTTTTTAAAATGGCAGTAAAAAATCACGCGCACTAATAAAAGTGACGCGCCGATGCCCGAGAAACATTTCACCTTTTTATGTAGCCTTAAACACTGGACAATGAGGATATGTAAATAATATCATTTCTCAGCATCCGCCATTATACATATTCCTCGGATGCCCAGCGTGAATTCCAAAATTTCGGTTAGCGGTTAAAGCGTTCACTCGTAAAGCCGAAAACCCGGGTTCGATTCCACCCATGGGCATAATTTGTGAAGCCCATTGCTCGCTCAACCGCACTGAAATTCTGAATAACAGGTTTAGTATACTACTAGTAAACTCGTTTCATGTATAGTTTACATAATTATGGGACTAACTCGGTTTAAGGAGCAGCAATACGGAGTTACCTCTCTTTGACATTAGTTTCGAATCCGGGTTCGCGCTGATTATGTCTCTAAGTTTATCCGCACCTTTCTCGCCGTCGCGGGTCTCCGCAAAGTTGTAAACAGTGTATTCTCATGGTCGAATTACGTGCCTTGATAAAAACACTCTGGAATACATCTTACAGAGGGGCGACGACTCACAGACAAGTTGTATATAGTTACCTTGGTAAATCCAATGATGCCATGTTTTGCTGAGATGTATGCCGATTTGTTGGCTGAGGCCACGTGACCATGAGACGAGGACATGTTGATGATGCGTCCCCATCCTGGAACAAGGGTCATTTTTCAACAGAAATATTCACGATGTTTGAGGAATAATATTCAATTCTGCTAAATTTTACGTTAGCAAGTAATCGCATTCTTCACTCGAGACCAGCACCAGAATAGCTGACTGCCAAACAAAACCGACAGGGGAATTAAGAATAGAACAGTTTAACAGCTTGCATGAAGAATGCGTTACATTTGGGATTATACTTTTTCATGAAAGCACAGTTTATGCCTAAAAACAATACTATGTACCTTGTTTTATATCATCCTCGATAACTGGTCCGTCTGTATTTTTTACTAGCCACGGGGTAGCGGGCCATTGGCTATTATGCATACTGCACCTCAGTCATGTTTTCAGCCTTGATTTAGACTTCGTAAATGGAAACTTGACATCGACGATGTGTAAATAGTGTAATGAATGATGCATTAATCAACAGCGTATAAACTGAGTTTAGTCACATAACCCGTCTCTCTGGCACTCCCCTTCCACCCAGCCCGTTCTGCAGCGGTAAAGTCCTGCATGGAGTAGGTCTAGATTCCTCAGGGTCAAAAATGTCAAATCTCACTGGAGATCCTTTGCAATTTAAAGGAATTAATTGTTTCTATCGAAATGATATATATTCAGAGGGGTTATTATACTAGGGGTTAGTCTAATCTCATCAGTGCCATGTCCCTTCAGTAGTATTTTAACCTTTTCTGTGTACTGACCTTTGACCCTCATGCGCGGTAGGAATCGCTGAGTAAGATGAAAAGGTGCCGTCAACATCACCGCAATCATGGCGTCCCATGTCTCTGTAGGGAAACTCTCAACAGGGCACACATGCTGGAACCCTGCAAGGAGAATGTATTGAACATGGTCAGCTGAGAAGCTGTCGAGACTTGTAATAAACTGTGTGTCTTTAAGAACTGTTTGTAAAGAGTTATGGGAGAAAGTGGTTTGGGTGTCCTTTTGTGCGCGTTCAGTTCAGTAACATCTTATACCATACTTCAGTGGAAGCTGTCAAAACCGGTACCTGTCTAATCCAGCAAGTTGTCAACGCCAGCATGAAATCTAAGTCCCTTCCATGGCTTGTACATTTATCATCAGCTCTACAACCCGGCACATTGTCTAAAACGGATGATTTCCTCAGTCTCTATGTGTGGCGGATTAGACAGCTTCCACTGTAATTAATTTAACGATACTCAAGGGAAACGAAACTGTATGTACAGCTACAGTCACTCATATCATGTTGTTTTCTGTACACAAGAGCACAAACCTAGATGTGTTTGTCAGGTCTGGTATGAAATCATTAACACACCAAATCAATACACTATTTATCATCCAGCCATAAAACCACATTCTTACCCTTTGCAAGTTTAAATACCCGTTTTGTACTTAAGAAAATCTGTGAATCGATTCTTAGTGAAACACGTGAAACAGCAAATAACTTATAATGTCGTGATTGTGTATATAAACCACATTAAGGATGGGCCATATTTGGCCAACTACATACAGGAATGACTACTTTGGAACACGCTCGATGCATACAGGACACGAACATTACTGCAGTAGTTTGTGTATGTTTTCCAATGGTGTCTAGTGTGCACCATCGTTATGTAAGCAGTTAAACAATTATATCCAGCAATTATCCAGCATGCTGCTGTATCACCGATATATACTGAACAGCAAAAGAAACGTCATTTAGATAGAAAATGAAATCTCATAGAAAAAGGCGTTTATGTTTATGTCTTCTATTTAAAAACTTCACAAAAAAACTAAGCTGCGTTTCTTTTGCTGTTGAGTATACTTCAGTAATATTCAAATACCTGCATTATTTACCAAAATATCCAGTCCTCTAGGGTAGAGTTTAAGGACATCGTTGTGTAGTTTTTGTATATCGCTCAGCTTTGCGAGATCCTCGCCTGAAAAATGTGTATCTACACCGTGTTGCCTGTAACATATTATAGAATAAACATGTTTATTGATTAATAATCTACATGTGTGACTAACAGCTTGACAAATCAAGTCTGCATTACAATATCGATCAGTGAATCGTCATGGTTATTTCAGATTATTTTCATACAACGGTCATATTGTGCGAAGAAAAACAAGCATACATGATCCACAATATTTATACAGATGATGAGGTTATCAGTTCGAAAGACTAATGCTGCCATATTTCTAGCATACTTTTTTTCTTCTGTTGAATGTCTCTTTATTTTAATTTATTTCAATTGTCGAGCTGCACTATTTTCCCAAGGCTTCGATCTATCCACGGGGTTATGAACGAGATTTCAACCAAAAAGGTAACTACGGCTGCAAAAGAGAACAAGAACAAGAACAAGAACAAGATCACATATAAGTGGTTATACAGATATCAGACACGGATAGTTGTTTATACATATACTGGAACTTGCAAAGGTTCTAAAATGGTTCTGAGAGTGCCCCACAACGAAGCACATGACACATGTGGGTACCCGGTGGGAAAAGTCATGTGACTGTTACCTTCTAGCGCCTATTAGGCAGCTTGGGTTATCCGGGGTGATAATATGCCTGCTTTGACTGTTAGATCTATGAGCATTCACCCCGTGAGTGGCGCAATATAAATGCCCCTATTATTATTAAGCGTGCAATCGTAGAGAAGCGTTTCCCCAACGTTTATAATTTGTTGGTCAAATCCAATTTTCTAAAGTATATTTTATTTTGCCCTGCAGTTTACAAAGGAGAAATAATTACACTTGACAACAGGATATCTGGTATTCCGCATGACGACTCCTACCTTGCAAAGTCTTCCTTGAGTTGCTCGAACACTTTCGCATCCCCGAGTCCATTCACAACAATACTGCACCCCCTCTTGGCCAGACTGTGGGCGATTCCCAGACCAATGCCACTTGTTGCACCCGTTACCAAGGCAACGAGGCCTTTCAGAGAACCTGGAAATGTAAAATATAATAAGGATAGCAGCTCTTTATTCATTGAGATTTAAGCTGACAGTTTGATCACTAGGGATTTTCATCTAACGGATCACCGAAGGGCGATAACTCTGTACACACCACCATCAATAATTATTCGGTAAAATCCTAAAATTTTCAGAGAATTCTGGGGGGGGGGGGGGGGGGGGGTGTGTATAAATAATCAAATCTGAATCACACAATCCAGTGATCAACAGCATGAGCATAAATGTACGCAACTGAGATACGATGACGTGTCAACCAAGTCAGCGAGCCTGATCACCCGATCCCGTTAGTCGCCTTTTACGACAAGCATGGGTTGCTGAAGCCCATTTGAACTTTGTTAAATTACACCAAACTATAGTTTGTACTTCAATAGCTACATCATATAGTGCACTCATTCCTTCTGCGCGAGATTACCTATAGCATTCCTGTACGTGACTATGTGGAACATATTTTTTATGTCACGGCGATATTTCAGGCGAGTTGTGACCAGGCAAGCTCATGTTTTGGGGACTTTTTTTCGTGAAATCCATCTCATCACACCTGGTGTGACGTTTTAAAAACTAACTTGAAATAATTATTTGTTTGTTTGTTTGATTGTTGTTTAACTCTTTACTCAGCTATATGTCGACAGCCTGAAAATAATCCAGTCTGGACCAGACATCCAGTGATCAACAGCATGAGCATCGATCTACTACGACATGTGACGACATATGTCATGCTGAAGACCTATTCTACTCCGGATCTTCAGGGGTCCAAAGTGAAACAAGCGAACATTTTACAACAATACCATCAGTAGCGATTTCACAAATAATTAATTATGCCTCGTTAACACCTAGTTAATTTAGCACTAATAAACTTGAGCCATTTACATTTAATTGAAACTGTCACCTGTACCTCTGTGGCACTCTATTCAGTTTCCTTCTGTGTCCTATGAAATCAGTGATGTGTGACTGAGAGAAGTGCCACAGAGGGAAGTTACCGTCAGCGAATCTGACCACGACACAATTATAAACTCAGGCAATAAATCGCCAGCCACTTTACAATCCCTCTGCTACCTGCATGGTATCAGGATTTACACCACCTCTCTAGCACCTGGCAAATGTTTGTATGCCAGCTTCTTAAGGTTGTTGTAAGTTGTGTGACAAGCACATCTCAGTATTATCGTATATTTGTACTCTGTATAAGGCTGCATAAGAAAATGTTTCTCGGGCATTTTTTTCCAATGTGACGAGGGCGGTAGGACGTTTCGAAACAATTTTATAGAAAAAGAGTGAAGAGAAAGGAAACATTTTTATCTTTTCTCCCAAAAATACAGCTTGGAAAGTTTAGCACGTGTTGATGGGTTGTAGATTCAGTCACACTCGTTCTTACAGACAATTATTGATATAGTGGACAAATGGACGCGGTCAACTCAACATCATTATTTTTACATGACCATAAAAAACATTATGACGTGCACAAATAAAAGTCACGTGCTGATGCCCGAGAAACATTTCACTTTTTTATTTAGCCAAGTAAATCTGATTTAGCTTTACCTTCATTATCAGAGGCCATCTTGACAACTCCCTCGTACAATCGGGTGTAAAAATATATAAACAGTCAGTTATGATTGATTGTTAGTGGTGAACGTCATGTATGTGACTGTAGGTCACTTTGACGAGGTCAACATGCGTTAAGACCGAAGTTTTTTCTGGGGTGATCAGACCAACTGAGAGGGAGTGAAGTGGAGGGAGGGGTGGGGTGGATGAGGAGAGGACAATAAATAAACGATAGAGAAGTGGAAAGAGAAAAATAAAACACATTAAGTGAGTTCAGATTTATGCCGCTTTTAACAATATTCCGGCAATATCACGGTGGGGGACACCAGGAATGATCTTCACATCTGGGGAATGGAACCTAAAAAGAGGTCACGTGTCGTCGAATGCATCAGAGTCGGGCATCACGTTCGTTGCAGAGGACAAAGCAATTTCAGTGTACCACATGTTTAATTCCATCCTCCTCTTTCGCCGTTATCATATCACGTTTTGTAAATGATCGATGCTATACAAAATGAGAGGACAAACAATGATTGATATTACAAGCACTACCCCACGACATCGGATGACATGGAGCTTTCATGTCAACGAGCCGGACTACACAATCCACTCAGAGGTCACAATGACATATTTCAACATGTACCTCTGGCAGTTTTGTTTGTTTTTGTAACGCCACACTCAGCCGTATTTGAGCTGATATTGCCGGTTAAACAACAAACCTAGATCCGGATACCTAGAATGGAACCTGGGGTAAGTGCTCGATGTTGTACACAGCTGTAGATGAAATGTTTGGGCATCCGCCACTTACCCGACATGCCGCAGTCAGTACAGCTTGGGATCACGGGCTATATATTTTTATCTACACGCTCGATTCATCACAGAACTTCGATGTTGGTGATGGAACTGCAATAAACCAAAACGGAAAGTCTTGGAACTATCCACAGTCCCAGTAATGTTTATACGCAGAAAAGTAGGTCGTGTCGAGTAAGCCTGGTCTCAATTTGTAATGCAAGTAGCGACTATTTGTTTGACCTCGTCAGTGATAGGAGATTGTTGGTGGGGGTCGAAAGTGTATACTTAGACTTGCGGAGGCTCTGTGGCATTAGTACGATAGAGATTTTCAACTGTTGACGGTTATTTTCGTTTGAGAATTCGGCAATACTTGACTGTTTCCGTGAGTGCACAGACAAGAATCTAAGTACGCATGGCTGTACCTCACTTCGAACGTCATTAATACAAAATCACGGCGAGGAACGCCAGTAATGGTTTTCAGATACTGCTTAGGTTTGTTGTTTCATGCCGCACTCAGCAATATCCAAGCTACATGATGACAGTGTTTGCAATACCTTAATTTCCCAGTTGGTCATCAGGTAAGTTATCGTAACATGAAGAATCATGGATGAATCCCGAATACTAATAACGTAAAAAATAAGGAACAGATTACATTTGGAAAAAAGACAGAGAATGTATTGAGTCGCAAGGGCATGCAAACAGTTAAAACTGCCGGTCCGATACAATACCAAGCGGCGTTGGACCTTGGGGCCGACGATCATTCGGATGCTGAATGATGGTATTCTCTGAGTGAGTGAGTGAGTTTAGTTTTACGCGACACTTAGCAATATTCCAGCTATATGGCGGCGGTCTCTATATAATCTAGTCTGGACCAAACAATCCAGTGATCAACAACATGAACATCGACCTGCGAAATTGGGAACCGATGACATACGTCAACCTAGTCAGCGAACCTGATCACCCGATCCCATTAATCGCCTCTTACGACAAGCATAATCGCTTTTAATGGCAAGCATGGGTTGCTGAAGACTTATTCTACCCCGGGACCTTCACGGGTCGATGGTATTCTCTAAATAGTCGAGTTTGGACTATTCACATGATTGCCATTATGAGCATCGGTCTTTGCAATTGATATACGATGGCATGTGCAAACCAAATCAGCGAGTCGGACCACCCTATCCCGTTACTCGGCCCTTAGTTATTCTACACTCACTTACACTTACGACAAGCATGGTTTGCTAAAAATCAGTTCTAAACAGGATCTTCACGGTTTTACTCTAGGTATATCACGGCTTGTCGAATTAATGTGGGATAGAATGTTCCACCTTTCTGGTTCCTGGCGGACGTTAATCCACAACAAGGTGTTGTGCCTAGTGTCCATAACCACTGGACCGCTGGTCCGTGGCTAGTAAAATCCAATCAGGCCAGTAAATCTTCAGTCACTGGCCCGACTGACAAGTGAATGTTCGTGGGGTTATTTTGTAAATATATCCCTTTCTTCAACGTATAAAGTTATAACACACTTTTTGATTATGTAAGATTAATGGGGCGATACAATGTTCGTCATACTAGAAACTAAATTGTCATGCCGACAATATCAGGGTTAGATGGATGCCTGTGCTTGCGAGTTTGCGCCTTTCTTTGCGCGCGAGTTCGAATCTCTGAAGGAGAGGAACCTTGTAAAAGCACTAGAACCGATGCTTCAGTAATTATAATCCCAAAATGTATCATCTGTTACTTTGCAACATTTGGTAACAGCTGCAACCACCACAGACTGCTTGGGACTTGTTCTTGCCCCATATCCTCAATGATGCATCCTACAGACAAGAGGCGAGGTTTAGGGTTTAACGTCAACTCAGGAATATTTCGCTCATACGACGACGCACATGCGTGTGTAATTGGAGCTGTTCGTACTATCCCAAACTTAAGCTGGTTTCATAGTGCTAGCTCACTGAGATACTCCACTGAGCTCTCTGAGCCTAACGGTGAATGTTGTACCCATAGATGAGGAGCGCCAAGCAGGCACCAACAAGTACCATATTTCAACGTGTTTTGGATAAGAGGCCGCCGGGGCTTCAAGTGCTAAAAAAGTGCCATCAAGTCACAAACGGGGTCTCAGCACTATATAAATGGTATAGTTCTAAGACCCTGTTAGTGACAGTACACACCTTGAGGGCAGTTTTCAGCGTTACAAGCCCGCCTGTACGAGTCGACCAAGGCTGGAACCCGAGATTGGACGCTCCACTGAAAAAGGGAGGCGGTGCTAACAGACAAGAGTGAAAGAGTTGAGTTTTCCGCTGCACTCAGCAATATTCCAGCTATATGGCTGGGGTCTGTAAATAATCGAGTCTGGGCCAGGCAATCCAGTGATCAACAACATGAGCACCGATCTGCGCAATGAGGAACCGATGACATATGTCAACCAATCCGATCCTGTTAGTCGCCTCCTACGGCAAGCACAGTCGCCTTTCATGGCAAGCATGGGTTGCTGAAGGCCTATTCTACTCTTGAACTTCACAGGTCCCAACAGATAAGAAGAACGACTTGATATTGACGCTTTATTGTAACTAAGTTACCATACTCTAAACAACAAGTAATATTGACGTGGGAAGAGCGTGAGAGTGGAGATAGATCAAACAAACAATGAAACAAACAACAAAAGCCCCACAGTGAAATGTATGTCAACTGTTGACAGTGGTGAAATACACAACAGTATTATGACTTGATTGGCAGATATAGGCAATATGTGTGAAGTTCGCGTATCACAGGAAAGGATGGTCGTATGTACATATCGGCACCATCTTGTCAGTTTCAGCAAAGACGTAGTCTGTTTCAGGCTAGTACCAGTCTATATATATCTAGCACCAACTGGTAGAGCGTGTACACTTCTTGTCAACTCGTCAACTTCATTGGGGAAACAAGCACATATATCCAATCCAAATATTTTTTTAAAAATAAACTTTATACAATTTTACCTAAAGCCAGACCAATTTTATTTCGTGTTTCACAGATTCGCCAGTAGTATTTCATAATATATAAGAAAAAAAATACAAATTAAAATCCTTAAAAAAAAAAAAAATCCGAAATAATATTGATTTGTCCTAATATAACCATGTTAAAAATGTCTCATGTACATGGCCCAAACTACCCTCCTGTCATCTTATAAAGTTCACTTAAGCTTTGATAAACACCTTGATTAATAAAGACACAATAACCTCGAACATCTGCAGCACTGAAACGGCATTCAGTCGTCATCAACTTATCAGTAAGGGACATCCACACACAGTGGTTTCTGCATCCCCCTTATTACCTAAACTAGTGGTGCTCCAGTTATTGAAATAATCAAAGAATGGTCACAGGGACCAAACGACCCAGACAAGAATCACATTTTCTCCTAATCAAACACAGACCATTTTGGAACCACTATTTTAGTGATTTACAACAGAGAACCTGGAGTTTTTTCTTTATACCTATCAGCAATAACAACCTGATTAGGAAAATCTAAAATATGATGCTAACCAATGATTGCTCACTGGAAATGAACAATCATCAATTATGCAACGTCAACCAATTCCCACCACTAACTTGAAACACCCCAATGCCAAGATGGTTTGGCAATGCCCGTTGCCTACCACATGCATGTCTTTGAGAAACTTTAATTAGTCTACTGTAACTGATCCCTATCTATTCCACAGTATGAACTTTGATGGTTGATAATCTCAAATTCTGTGCTTTAACACTGACCCATGATAGTCGTTGGGCCAAAATCACATTGCATTAATCGCAATTTCCCCAATGCACCAATGCAATTTTCCATACAGTAATGTTGGAACTAAGATTGTCTTAAGTATGGGATTTGGAACGTTCAAATCTTCTGCCTGTAAATGAAACCCCACAGTACTGTTTAAATGTAATAACACCTTACTTTGCAATTGTTTGACAGCATTGTAACTGGATCTATTGCCACTGCAGTTTAGTGACCAATGAGAAATTCAACCTTGCACTAATACAAGAGCTTAAATCAACCATACTGACAGTAGGCTAACTGTCATGGGCATTTATAATGGATATAGCCAAAAAAGGGAAAAATAATTTTTTTAGGTGAATTGTATACAGGTGAACGTATGTGCATTGAACATTCCTACCTTATAAATACCTTCACTTAGCATTTGTGATTATTTTTTGCATGAGTTACAATAAATTTCAGAAAGGTTAACAAAGGCCATAGTAGCTTACGATCGTGAACATCAAAAATCATCAAATTTTGTCAGAATGTTTAGTGAACGTGAATGATGTCTGTTGTTTGATGGGTACATTATACACAACTATGGGCAATCTAAAGAAAATAGAAGCTACTATATAATGACCACTTGTTATAGTAATGGAAACATGGATAACATACATTTTCCCATGTCAATTATGAAAACGCCTCCCTGCCATTCCTTTTGTGATAATTATGCATACTGAAAACATCAACAACACATGAAAACACATGAAAACTCTCCATAAATAAGTTGTTCTGATGCCAATCTCGTTATTCCACATCCCCTGTCAAACAAATCCAAAATTTATGGAAACCAACAAGTACTTGCAAACACTTCATTACTATATGCTTCTGGTTTACTTTACACTCATTTAACATTGAGTAATTGGGGGCTGTTTTAGGTCAGTTTTAGTGATATCTCATATCTGCACAAATTTTAGTGATGTTCCCTTTCATGAACAATGTGAACATGTTTTAGACAGATAATTACATCTGTTTTAAATGTAAGTAAGCATTTAACAAATCAACTGTCTCATGAAGTCTTTAAGGTCTGTTTTTGATGAACAAGTTCCGGTCACAAAGTCTTATCTGTTTCAAGCACATTATAGTGAGTGAGAGGGTTTATTTTCACACCACTTTCAACAGTTTTCCCAGTAAAATCTTGACAGGGACACCAGAAAAGGGCTTCACATTTTATGCCCATGTGGGGAATCAAACCCAAATTTCAGCATGATGAGCGAAAGCCTCAACCACTAGGCTACAGCTATGCCTAAAGCCTACTAGAACAAAACTTAGATGATATCACATATCACTGGTATCACTGATATCACACCTAGCGATGAATATCCTGAAGATATATGAATGTTTACTGTTTGGGACTTTGTGAGGGCCACACTGGGTTCAAACCAGTAGAAAACATTTCATGACTTTACTTCTACAGGGCAGTGGGGTAGTAAGTGATTAACAGGTCCTCTCATCATACTGAAAACCAGGGCTCAATTCCCCACGTGGGTACAATGTGTGGAGCCCATTTCTGGTGTCCTCTGCCATGATATTGCTGGAATATTGCTGAAATAGGCATAGAACTATCTTCAATCAGTCTTCAAAATTACAATACAGGTACTTGATGATTTCAAAAGATTTGTTCAAACTTTCCCTTTGCAGGGGAGTCAATGTAATATGTGAGTGAGAGCAGCGTTTTTTGTAAATATAGTTTTGTGAATGTGGATATAAATAGAACACTTTCTACAAACAAAATATAGCACAAAATCATATAAATATATCTTCAGGAAATGATGGGTAATAGATGTGTATTTATGCAATAGATTCATTGAGTCAAATGTCATGATTCAGTCCATTACTTCAGCTAAATTACAGAGCAAAATCTTTTCCATCATAATTCAAAGTAGACAGCAAACTATTTCATGTAAGGCATTAACAAAATTTAATTCCCTGCACATTCATCAGTTAAAGAAACAATACTTGTGACAATTTCATTAGCTAATGAGATCATTAATAGATTAAATTTCATTCATTGTTGAAGGTACATGTACTTGTACAAGAACCACCTAAAAACTATCGATCTGGTTTACTATATACCCTGTCAGGACTTTCTAATATGTGATCAATATTTTTGGCACAATCAAGTACAAACACAAGCAAGTTGTCTCGCATTTGAAATTCCAAAATCCTGTTTTGTTTGTCAGACTCAGTTATCAAAAAAATACCCATGTCAACTGACAATAAAGATTTGAACTATGAGTAAAAAATCCATTTTAGGGATAAATCCTTCAAGACACGAAGATCTAATCTGCGTTAACACAGGAAATATGTATACATCACTTTTCCTTACACTGTGTTTACACTTTGTTGTTAAAAGAATAAATTTAATATATGTTTCATTTACTTGCGCATTGTTTTATGGAGTACAAGAGTCATAAACATGATTTACTCTATCGGCATTACTATTGGTTTGTATCTATAGCCTATTCTTTTCAGATCAATAACTGTGAGTAAATAATTGGGGGGCAATTGTTCCCCACCTATCAGGCCATGAAATTTTGATTTTGCTCCTTTATTCAAACTTTTCTATCTCAAATGCTGTAAATTACAGTTATAGTGAGTTGATTGTTAAGACACTTCTAGCAATATCCCAGCTACATCACTGCCCCAGAAATAATATTAGCTGCTTTCACAAATGACAACTCTAACCGTTTCATAAAAGAGACATCTAGTTTGCCTATAAACCTGGTAGGAGACCTATCAAAAATTCAAAGGTGAAACCTGTTTCTATTGCACTTTTCATTTATTCAAGCTTGAATATACTTGAACACTGCCTCATTTGCCTAAAGATGAACAAGACTGACCTATGCTGAATGCTGCATCAGCAACTTTGCAGCTCTTGACAGCATTTGCTGAAGGAAAAATTCATCGAGAAACCTAATTTGTGTAAACTAATGTTGAATGAGTATGTATGATTTGATGATAGACAAATTAGTAGTGACATTTATAGTTACCTGTTGGGAGTCATTAGCTATATACAAATAGGCAAAAGGCCAAGGGGAGTTGATGTCTATACACAGGAACATCATTCAAAGTGTTTAGATAAATATATTTTCTTTTCACTACAAGTCATATTAGTGCTATTAACAGCATAAGAATGTACAAGGTAAGTAATTAAACCACGATATCACCAAAATGACCGAGTGTGAATCAGATCCGTATTTACAAGAAGATATCTTACAACAATAGGTACACAACAAATACAATTTCCAGAAACAGATAACAGGGTTTCATAGAAAAGAACTTACAACAAACATGTACACTGATTCAGAAAAAACGCTCTAGTATATGTCTGTCTTGTACAAGCCTTCATTGCAACTTAACTACGAATACTGAGCAAAGAGGATAAAACAGTGAAACAGTCATTTAAAAATGTTCAACAAACTAATCCAGTTAACAATTGATAAAACATTTCTTGGAATCAGTTGAGTTGTTAGGGACGTGAATCTTTCTGATCTATTTTCAATAAAACAGCATGTTATCTAGCCATGGACAGACATTTCCCCCTGTCTGTTCTAGACTACAGTCCTCAGCAGAGAAATCATGTTACAAAATATTGCGATTATTAATGATCTTTCATTTCTTAAGAAAACTGATGTCTCCTAAACGCAATAAAAATCACTGACAGAGGTGAGATCAATTGATTGACTGATTTATTCACCACTATGAAAGACTTATCACATTAAACCCCATTATTATGAAAAAAAAGGAAATGACAAAAAATGTACCCATAATGGGAAATATAAATTTCATAAGCGATAAAAAATAACTTTTGAGTTTCAATAATGTTTTCCATTAGGTGACAGAGAGTGGTAATATTGATCAGAGGATAGACCTTAAAATACATCACAACAGCTTAAAATATATGCACTGTTATTTTTCCTCTCAGATCAGTTGGGTATTAAGATCTGTTTACAATGCATTCTGCTATCTTACAAACTAATAATAGCAATATTTTGTGACTGTTTCAAGCGGCAAGACCATCATGTGAAAATTAAGGAAACTATTGTGTCTTACCTGAAGTAGGACTTGTCGATGTCTACTCTTGCCCGGAGTAATTTTTAACGTCATTGTTTGAATGTTAGTAAATAATGTGGTGATCTGTTACATAAAAAGAATCCATTGGTTCTAGTTTCTTTTTTAATACTCAAAATTTACTCAGTATCAGTCAGTAAGATGTCTTTTCAAATTGTAGCTTGATGAATAATAACAACTCTGCTACTTAATTAAAACAGGTGTGGTACATCACGGAAATATGCTGTTCACTTCATTCATTCACTGAATTCATAAACACTTAACTGGAATAACCTCAGTTCAATTAAAAATGTGTACAATTTGTCATACCATTGAAAATTATCTCCATGTGCTTGACTGAACACGTATCTTGACAGTATCAATTAGAAACAACAAACCCATTGATTTTTCATAAGAAACAAACACATATACTTTCATGTAAGTCGGTTGGAAACACAACAAGTGTTAAAGATGAAAATATCTTAAAAAGACAGACAGACAGACAGACAAATATACCAATGAAAATGTATAATTTGACAATTTCAACAGTAACCAGAAAATTGTACAGAAATATGGCACACAAGAATATTTGTTCGAATTTGTACAACGAAAGTCAGAACACCGTAAATTTCTCCTCATGAAGACTTCACAACTTATTAAAGCATACGAAGCAAGGTACAATTGCACATGTTAACGCTATTGCAAAAATATAGGATAGAATGATTCAAGATAATTCTGTGGTAGATGATTACTTCAAGACGAAAGTCGGGTCATCTAAATTGTCGACTTCTGGGGATGGTGAGTTTGTGTCATCAAACCCACCCGTGACGTTGAAGGGGGAGAGATCGGGTGCGGCAGAGTCGTTATCAGCAGTTGACAGGAACTCCATATCGTCACCAGCTGATGGGGATATCTGCAGGATAACAGCATATCAGAGTGAGTGCATGAGTGAGCGAGTGCTCCACTTATGTAACATATCAAGTTCATGTGCGTGGAAGGCACAGAGTGCTTCATGTCCTTGGATAAAACCACAAGTGAGTATGGTTCTATGCCACTATATTCGAACAATATTCCAACAAGGGGCACAGAAACAGAAACGTCTTGCTGAGCAGTGTGACCAATGTTAGGTTAGATGACCAATAATAGACAAACATTCTACAAACCACCAGGATACACCTGAGGAAATAGGTGAGGTGAAACGGGCTTTAATATAGCACTTGAGAATATTTTGCTCATAAGACAATGTGCATGTGTGTGCATGTGTGGCTGCTTGTACTAGCCAAGACTTAAGCTGGTTTTATGGTGCTAAGTCACTGAGATACCCTGGCACATGAGAAGCCCACCCAGACATTACACGGACACCTAGCTACCCAGCCCTTGTTTTACCCATCAAAGCCACGCATCAGACAAGGACCATATTTTAATGGCTATGGTATGATGCGGGCAGTGAATGAGCCCACAACCTACTACTCTCCAGTGGATCCTTGAACCACTACCCATGGAGGTCGTCACTGGGGAAATAATATGTAGAAGTTTTTATTTTCACAAAACCAGAAAGGTAAGCTAAGCAGTCTGTATGTGTGTGCATTTAGTTTTAAGGTGGTTTTAGCAATATTCCAGCTATATCATTATGTCCACCAGGAATGGGCTTCACCCACTGTACCGATGTGGGAAGCACGTTCATATCACAATACAGTACACATTACAGTATAAGGCCTTTGGTTTGGTCCATTTTGGTTCGGTATATGAAAACTTACTCCTGGGAAAGTAACTTCTATCTAGTAAAGAAATGCATAGATTTTGACAAAATGATTCAATTTCTAGACTTTTTAGAACAGGTTAATAAAATGATGGTACGAAAACCAAAATACTGAAACTTTGGATTGCATTACGGGATACCAAACCAGTAATGAAGTATACCATTGCACCCTTAGTGGAGAGTGAAATCTGGGTCTTCAGCGTGATGAGCGAACACTTTCACCGCTAGGCCACCTCACCAACGGCAGGTTGAAACACTCAATAACATACAGACCAGCGGGATCATGCTTGATCATCACTGGCTGTGGTGTAAAACACTGACTTAGTCAACCTGCTGGATCATCACTGGCTGTGACATAAAACACTGACTTAGTCAACCAGCTGGATCATCACTGGCCATGGCATAACTCGCTGACTTAGTCAATCAGCTGGATCATCACTGGCTGTGGTGTAAAACAACAACTTAGTCAACCTGCTGGATCATCACTGGCTGTGGTGTAAAACAACGACTTAGTCAACCTGCTGGATCATCACTGGCTGTGGTGTAAAACACTGACTTAGTCAACCTGCTGGATCATCACTGGCTGTGGTGTAAAACAATGACTTAGTCAACCTGCTGGATCATCACTGGCTGTGGTGTAAAACAATGACTTAGTCAACCTGCTGGATCATCACTGGCTGTGGTGTAAAGCAATGACTTAGTCAACCTGCTGGATCATCACTGGCTGTGGTGTAAAACAACGACTTAGTCAACCTGCTGGATCATCACTGGCTGTGGTGTAAAACACTGACTTAGTCAACCTGCTGGATCATCACTGGCTGTGGTGTAAAACACTGACTTAGTCAACCTGCTGGATCATCACTGGCTGTGACATAAAACACTGACTTAGTCAACCAGCTGGATCATCACTGGCTGTGGTGTAAAACAACGACTTAGTCAACCTGCTGGATCATCACTGGCTGTGGTGTAAAACAACGACTTAGTCAACCTGCTGGATCATCACTGGCTGTGGTGTAAAACACTGACTTAGTCAACCTGCTGGATCATCACTGGCTATGGTGTAAAACAATGACTTAGTCAACCTGCTGGATCATCACTGACCGTGGTGTAAAACAACGACTTAGTCAACCTGCTGGATCATCACTGGCTATGGTGTAAAACACTGATTTAGTCAACCTGCTGGATCATCACTGGCTGTGGTGTAAAACACTGACTTAGTCAACCTGCTGGATCATCACTGACTGTGGTGTAAAACAATGACTTAGTCAACCTGCTGGATCATCACTGCTGTGGTGTAAAACACTGACTTAGTCAACCTGCTGGATCATCACTGGCTGTGGTGTAAAACAACGACTTAGTCAACCTGCTGGATCATCACTGACTGTGGTGTAAAACAACGACTTAGTCAACCTGCTGGATCATCACTGACTGTGGTGTAAAACAACGACTTAGTCAACCTGCTGGATCATCACTGGCTATGGTGTAAAACACTGACTTAGTCAACCTGCTGGATCATCACTGACTGTGGTGTAAAACAATGACTTAGTCAACCTGCTGGATCATCACTGGCTGTGGTGTAAAACACTGACTTAGTCAACCTGCTGGATCATCACTGGCTGTGGTGTAAAACACTGACTTAGTCAACCTGCTGGATCATCACTGGCTGTGGTGTAAAACAACGACTTAGTCAACCTGCTGGATCATCACTGGCTGTGGTGTAAAACACTGATTTAGTCAACCTGCTGGATCATCACTGGCTGTGGTGTAAAACAACGACTTAGTCAACCTGCTGGATCATCACTGGCTGTGGTGTAAAACACTGATTTAGTCAACCTGCTGGATCATCACTGGCTGTGGTGTAAAACAACGACTTAGTCAACCTGCTGGATCATCACTGGCTGTGGTGTAAAACAATGACTTAGTCAACCTGCTGGATCATCACTGGCTGTGGTGTAAAACACTGATTTAGTCAACCTGCTGGATCATCACTGGCTGTGGTGTAAAACAACGACTTAGTCAACCTGCTGGATCATCACTGGCTGTGGTGTAAAACAATGACTTAGTCAACCTGCTGGATCATCACTGGCTGTGGTGTAAAACACTGGCTAAGTCAACCTCCTGGATCATCACCTGCAGTCGTGTAAAACACTGACTTAGACAACCTGATGTATTACCTGAATATCCGACTTCGAAATGGGATATGTTGAGGTGGTATCACTGAAGTTTGAAAAGGGAAGCGACTTGGGAGGTTCCTCCTCAATTTCCTGCAAAGACAGAAATTAAGATTACAAAAAATGGTAGTGAATTTATATTGGTCTTTCAAAACTTGACTGTACTGGAACAGATAACAAGGAGCATTTGTTTCTTCAAACTATTTTCATTGGAGAGACTTTTATCTTCTGGAACAGTTTTTTATTTGTAAAACATTGACAGACATATTTATTTCAGATTTAATACTTTTGACCATTCTAAGCAATGTCTTTCAGTGAATCATAACTTAAACTTAACTTTGCCAGTTATGCCAGAACGACCTACCTTATTTGCCCTTTGACCTACCCTGAATGCAATCAAGTCTGAAAGACCTTGTCACCATGACCTACCCTGTATGAACTCATGTCGGTTGGAGTTCCTGAACGACTGCGGTGGAACTTGGAACGACTGACATCTGTCCTCATAGCATTCATCTGAATTTTCATCTTGGAGAGAATCCAGTCTGGCACAGTGAATCCGTACAGTTCATCCATCAACAGATTGGGGCTGTCCCTACACAGAAGCAGATCACACAGCCTTAGGAAAACCTTCTAGTGCAGATGACTATTTCGATAGTCCTTAAAGTGTGTATCTAGTTGAATTTTCAAATCAGTTTTGATTCCGTTGCATCTAGAGAAACAACAAAGCCTTGAGGTGGTTCAGTATGTTTGTTGTTTATGCTATGCTCAGTAACATTCCAGCAATATGGAGACAGTCTGTAAATAATTGAGTCTGGTTTGTGAATGTGTTGTGTGAATGTCTATGCCAAGTATTAATGCACAACCATGAGAAACATGAAAAAGAATGAGTGAGAGAGTTTATGGCTGCGTTCAGCAATATTCTAGCTATGTAGCAGCACATGAGTGAGATATCTAATATCTCTTGTGAAATATAGAATATTGTGGTAAGGAACAAGTGAGTGAGATGTATGATGATTTGTTTGTCTGGAGCGAGCAGGTGTTGTTGTACATTGTTTTTAGCAATATTCCAGCAATATCACTGCACACCACAAACAGTCTTCACACATTGCACTCATGTAGGGAATTGAATCCGGGTCTTCAATGAGCAACCACCTTAACCACTAGGCTACCCTACCATCATTGTGTATCCAGAACAAGGTTAAATCGCATGGTATCTAATACTGTATTAGTGGACATCGTACTTGTACTCGTCTGTCCTACTCAGCTCCTGTATGTCCTCCACCATCAACATGTAGGCCTTGCCCCCTGTGGCAGGCATCAAGTGATGCTCGTACAGCCACGCCTTGTCGTCCTGGTCACCAGAGTACTGAAGCACAAAACAAGGTTGCAATCAATCATACAGGTTATCCTTGATAAGCCTGAAGATACTTCAGACAAACATTTCAGTTCTTTTAAATATATCCTATGATTGTTGTTTTCAGGCACAGTGAGCACTATTCAATGCGTGAGTGAATTTAGTTTTACGTGGCAGTCAACAATATTTCAGCTATATGGCAGTAGTCTGTAAGTAAATGTGTCTGTACCAGATGATCCAGTGATCAACAGCATGAGCATCAATCTGTGCAACTGTGAACCGATGAAGTGTCAATCATGTCAGTGAGGCTGACCACCCAATCCTGTTAGTAGCCTCTTATGACAAGCCTCTTACGTGGGTTATATTCTCACATGGACCTTCACGGGGTACAGCACTATTCAGCTATATGGCAACCTCTAATGGTGTCACAACAGTGGTTTACAGAATCAGAAAATGTTCTACCAGTTTACTGTGTCCCCTTAATTCTCTCTAAAAGTCTTTTCTAGTCGGTGCCCACTCAATCCTCGTGTACAACAAGTGCCCACTCAATTCTCATGTCCAAAAGCAACTAATGGCAGATCCAGCGACAGAGTTCAATGTTTTGTGCTTTCATTTTCACAGACATCTATGCTAATATGCAAGGAAATACTGATCATAATCAAAACATCAGACCAATTCTGTGATTTTTTTCTAAGAATTAAGAGTTTGCTTAACAAGCTTTGTCACTAAGGTGACATAATCCCCCGCCGCATATTATCAAATCAACCTTATAAAGAAATTAAAGTGAAGGTCGTAGTTTAAGATGAAGTAAAATGTCAACAAAAACATTACTCTCAAACTCTCTGGATATCTTGACCTGTAGTTGTTCAAATGATGAAATATTTTGAAGAGTCACTCAGACCTTGACCAGTGTATGAAACTCCTAAAAAAAAACCAGTCGCTGTGACCTTCAAAAATATGTGAAGGTCACCAAAAACAGCTGGGTGACCTTCATCTTCCCTAGATAAAGTTTGGTGTTGAATATGAAGAAAATCCTGTGAACAGTTCTGGAGATATCTCGCTGACAAGATAAAACATTTAAGTCCCCTTGTGACCTTAAGATGAAGGTCCACATCACCAAAACTGAGGCCTTTCTTTCACTGTGATATACTTGGATACCAAATATGAAAAGAATCTAGTCAACAGTTCTTAAGATATTCCAATCTGTAAAGATGGACAGAGCCAAATACTATATCCCCCGCTTCACGATAAACATGCAACAGGGGATAACAAACTAGTAATAAAATATTTAATAAGTTTTAGCACAGGATTAGCGTTTCATTGAGTATTATTAATATTTTTGTAAGTTTTTTGGTTAGATTTTGTGCCAAGCGGACTCCACCATGTACCGTAACAGGACCTCAATCTTAGAGTGCTTTGAGTTATAGCACTATTCCAGATATTTTACGACAAGCTGTAAATAACAGTCAGGGTAAGTAACTCTGGACCTGACAGTTTGGGTTTGAATCCCAGATGGCCATTTATCTGCAAGAGGACCTGGGGCAAGGAACCTGAATTAGGTGCCTCCTGACAGGCATTAAGCAAAGAAATAACATAAAGTCAGTTTAGCTGCACATATATTTAGTGTGACAGGCGAATGCTTTAAGCACTGGCCGACTCAAACACATCACTTAGGCGAACTACATCTCGGTCATGTGGCAGCTGCCTAACACTGTAAATTGTAATTCCTACACACTTCGTCCTCCTTCACTCAATGTGGAACATACATACCTTGAATATTTCCGGGTGTTTGATGTATAAACGTCCTCGAGTTGCCCCAAGGCCAAGAGCTCTGAAATCACAAAAGAACATTGCTTTAACAAGTCACATCTGAGGCCTCTTTATTTCAGTTACGTCTCATAACAATGGTTACCATGCATCAGTTCTACTTCTGAATCCTAAAGGGTCATTCTGACAACTTTTCCAGACCACCGGACAGACTACACTTCAAATCTGAGGTGAAAACAGACCGTTCCAGATGGTCAGACAGGCAGGAATCTTAAACGCTGCCAAATGGCTACTGGCCAACCGTGTTGCTGTACTGTGTATCAGTAGAGCACATAAAGGCTGCATGTACCACAAACAGGACATTTGTTCACTGCTGAAAATCTATTCACTTACTTGTTAGCTCGCGCTCCCATCACAAATTTAGTGTCTGAGACAATTCTGTCTGGATCCCACTGAAACAAAATAAACCATTTTAAATTGTTAAACTTCATGCTCAGATATATTCCAGCTAGTGACCTCCTACGACAAACATGTGGTGCTGATGACCAGTTCTAAGCCAGACCTTTAAAGGTGTTTTTAGTAATCACATAGAGTGTTGCACAAATAGGATTATCAAAATTATTCATCCATATTTACAAGCAAGCAACTCAGAATGAACTAGGTTATATCAAAGTTTTCGATGGCATTTAGAAGTTGGACGAATGTAAATACATGACATATTTTATGGACAGCAACTTTTCTATTCTCCATTTTTAGCCCCTCTTGTTATTACAATACATTGCTACCTTCAATCCAATCTAACTGGCTGCGTAATTATATTGCACTGTGTAAACATGTTTTAATCTCTACATATATTCATTCGTTGTACTGATTCAGCATTCACTTGATGAAGGAGCAGGAATTAACTCTGCAATGTTGTGAAAATATCAAAATAGAAGTTGCTATCTATAAAACATCTCATGTATTTAGGCTGTATTGATCTGGATCCTAGTTGCTCAGTTCATGAATCCTGATAAAACAAGAATCAAGAATGTCACTTGTCCTGACTAACATTGCACTTGAACTCATTTTATGACACAATGGTTGATGTTAATTCTTACTAAACTATTTGTAGAAAAATGCTATATTTCAAAGAACAATAACTCTACTTTATTAGTAATCCAAAATTTAATAGCTACATCATCAGCAGTTATGAAATCCATTTATTTGCAGTTTGAAACCTTAAGTGGACATTATCCAGTAGCCTACAGACTGACTTGTCCCAGGCTGGCCTGACTTGTAGAAGTGACTTGTAGTAGTGTAGGATCCTGAAACGCCCCATTCCCCTGTTCCAACACTCCAGTATTCTATGTTTAACAGGCAATACAAGTGTGATTTAAAACCTACCTTTGGCCCCTCCCGCCGGACTGGTTCATTTGGTTTTATAGACTTCATTGGTGTGCCTCTCCTGCAGAAAAAAACATTGAACACTTTGACTTATGTAAATGAATGAAAAGTATACATACATGTGGGTACTTATCTTGTATCAGCTCTCATTAAATCATGTGTCACGTGCACCTTCCATTTGGCATTGGTATATTTTCAAATCTATTGACTCTAACTTAATCAGGGTGCAAAAAGACTTGATGCAGTACATGAGCTTTGATTTGTTTTATGTTGATAATTATCGTGATTACTGATCAAGTTGTCCATACTTGGTGCTGTCACATTATACACCAATACACATGCTATGAAAGAATCTGATCAGTTTTTGTGTGCCTTAGAAGAGGCTGTGAAAGTGTGTGCTAAATCCTGTTCCTTGTAAATAAAATATGTCTGTATCAAATTCTGTGTTTATACATCATGAGATACATACCCTGATTGGCTAAGAGGTGGCCGCCCTTTCCTCTGAAATTACAATAAAAAAACCAATTGCATCAATAAAGGTAAATTCCTTTTCTCACTGTTTACTGTTTACCAGCAGAACTGTGCAGTAAACAAAATTCAAACAAACTTGTAGAGGTTGCAGATTCTTTGAATATATTCCTCCTTGGGGTACATTTAAGCATTTCAATGTCCATTTAAAATCCGTACAACAGTTGTAACAATGTTCTAAATAAAATATTTACAAAGCAAAAACTACATTTTTGCCTTAAGAGCAGGTAACTCTATATTATAACCTCACATCTCACGTTCCATGTTGAAGAAAATCAGACGGAATGTGGGGAGGTGGGTGGCTGTACCCCAAGGAGGACTATATTCAAATGATCGGCAACCTACAGTAGCTGTTCCTGAAGCACTCATGTTACAGGGATTTCAACACAGCTCAGCTCTGAGTTGCCAGGTTACTGTTTACAGGTACCTGCTCTTGGCTGCAGAGGTTCATGGGGGGCCCTGTATGGGTGGTCTCAGAAGGCAAAAACATAGTTTTCGTTTTGTAAATATTTTATTCAAAGTCTTGTTAATGGGATTTTTGTAGATGAACATTACAATGCTTATATATGTACTCCAAAGAGGAATAAATGAAAAAGAATTAGAGTGTGTCCAAAATAAAAACTGACACAAGGATAGAAATTCAATAAACAAATAAGAACAATACATACATGTGCAAGATGTCAAAGTGAAAAATAAAAGATGGTACACAGATCAGGAGAACTGACATTATGACATTATGACTCAAAAAATGAACATACATTAATAACCATTACAGAATGCCAATTAAACTAAATTACCTCAAAAGCAGAAGCTTGATTTTCTGTTATTCATTTTCGACAGACAGACACAGAGAAGAATGAAATAATATTCAACTGACTTTCCTCACCTTCTTCTTGGGCTGGCTGATGTCACTTCCTGCCTCTGAGTTGCTGTCAGATGGGCGACGCCTTCGACCAATCCCCTGCAAACAGTAACATGTAATGAGTGAGTGAGTGAGTTTAGTTTTACGCCACACTCAGCAATATTACAGCTATATGGCGGCGGTCTGTAAATAATCGAGTCTGGACCAGACAATCCAGTGATCAGCAACATGAGCATCGATCTGCGCAATTGGGAACCGATGACATGTGCCAACCAAGTCAGCGAGCCTGACCACCCGATCCCGTTAGTCGCCTCTTACGACAAGCTGAGTCGCCTTTTATGGCAAGCATGGGTTGCTGAAGGCCTATTCTACCCCGGGACCAACATGTAATGAAAAGACATGAAATGTTAACTAAGGTTTCTGGGAAACATGTCTTGGCAATAAGGCTGACTGGGATATTTCAAGACTGATCACACTATTCATAAATGAAAAATATGTGCATGGTCACTTGCCCAGTTGTCAGTTGTCCTGTCCATATGTGGACCTAATGTGTGAGGTTTGTAGTCACATTCAGATTTTTCTGTGTTTGTTTTTGGAGGTGTTCGTACTTTGAATTCTGCTTCTTTCACAGTGCATTAGAGCACTATCATAACATGCCAGTCTTTAACATGCACATAGCATACAGGTACAGCGCAGAGAAGCCAACTCTGAATGTAAAGAAAACTGAGTCATGCCTGGAAGAAATCCAGGCCTGAACATCGAAGGTACAAGTTAGGGCTGAACGCAAAAGGGTTTCACCAATCTGCTTCACCTACGCACCAGCTTTGACATGCATTTGGAAAAACTTCATCAGTAACACACAGATTCAACATTGAGATCCAAATGATCCCACGCTCAGCTTCTGAATACTTTTACCAGTATCAACTCAAATAACCCACGATGACTTTCAAAATTGTTTATCTGAATACAACTTCACATTTTTCTCTCAAAGGAATACAGTTTTAAAGACAAATCAAACAGTGGATTTTGTGCTCGAAAATGGAAGTCATTGGCATCTCTGACAATGTCTCCTGACCACCCAAACCATGGGACCACCTCTTAAGTCCTGCATGGATAACTGGAGATGTCTTCTTCCTCGAGTCCCAGCTGGAGACAACACTCTGTGAGAAGTTGGTCACTTACCAAGGGTCTTCGCCCACTGTTGCTCCCATTCTCAGACACAGTATCAGTGTCGTCTCTGACTGGGGTAACACTTCGTCGAGGTTCACTCACATACATCTTCTTTGCCTGAACAGAAGTCAAATCACATATTTCTTTCGTGTAGATTTAAGCTATTGCATACAATGAATTTACCAGGCATTTCCCTGGATATGAACAGCTCACATACAAAAATTTTGAGTGATCGTTTCAGACTACCGCACTCCCGAGATGAATCGATGTATTTCATTGAAAGGGGACACAACTCTGCATGGAGTGAGTGAATGAGTTCAGTTTCAGCAATATTCAAATATCATGGTAGGGACATCAGAAATGTACTTCATACATTGCACCTATGTGGGAAATCAAACCAAGGTCCTAAGCGTAACAAGCAAACACCTTAACCACTTGACTACACACTTGCCACAAATGTTGCATGGAGAATCCTGACAGAACCTACCTCTTCCAGCATCTGTCTACAGACAGCGTGGATGTGGTCATCACTGACAGAGTTCTGACCGTTGTTCAAGCGAATGTTGGATATGGCAGGTTTGAAGAACTTCTGAAATGATAATACACAGTATGTAAGGAGTGGGACTTCACATGTTTTCTAAAAGATTTAACAAAAGCCATTCAAAATTTTGGTAGCCTGTATGCCCTGCAAGTTTTTTTATGTACACTGTGAAATATTCACAGATGAAAATCTGAATGCCATCTCATTATCTAAGAAGAAGAGCTCCACTTTTTGGAGGAAACAATTCCACTAGCCTTTGAGGCTTGCTTGGTTTTTGAGTCATTTTCATTATAAATACAATGATGTGCCAACCTTATATAATGATATTTATCTTGACATCAGTTGCAGCACAAGACAATCCATATAATTCATTTGCAGTGTTTTATATAACTCTTTCCATGTCGCCTAACAAGATTGTTTCGATGTCATCCTGTTCATAACATGCCTGAGAAGTTTATTTAAACTTGTATAAAGCAGACATGCCTACCCCAAATGTGTTTCAAATAGTAGTTTCAAGAATCAAAATTAATAGTTTCACCATAAAAGTGGTAGTCAGCTAAATACTTAAGATCATGATAGATTCTGAAAAAGATAATAAGACTCTAAGCAATAGTGACGACTTAATTTCACATACCTCCAACAGCAGATTTCCAAATTATCATCATTACATTTCTTGCCTCTTTATTATGAAAAAGTATTTCATTGACGAATATCTGTTCTTGTCTACATATCCGAATCTTTAAGACCTTTCTTCATTGAACTTCTAGTATACTAGTACTGGCATTATTTCAGGATAAAATCTGTAGCAACTACGATAAAATTGTAGAAGCTGGCATCTCTGTATAACACATGGTTCTCTGAGGCAACAGGGTGGATGACTATACTCACAGCATGTCATGGCACCCTGAATGTGGATTGTTGCTCATAATATCATTCACTTTCTTGTCAAATTTTTCTTGTCAAACCGTTTCAATGTTTCTATTATTTACAGGACACCTTGACATAGATGACATAAAGCCCACAAATAAAAGAGAACATCTTTTTTGTTTATTAACAAATATTGTACTCAGCAACATTTCAACTGTATGATGGCAGATTATAAATTGAGTCTAGACCAGACAATCCAATGGTCAACATTATGATCAACACTATCAGTGTATTCTGACAACCATTCAAAGCCAAGTCAAACACTTTCGCTATTTATTTATAATAACAACCTGTTTGATTAAGTATGTGGCAGGGTGAGCATGGTCTTATGCCACTTTAAAAGTATCAAAGGGGGGGATATAAGTTTGACACAGTCTGTCCTAGTAGAGGACCAAACCAAGGCCTTTTCTTACAAATGTTTTAACCACAAGGCTACCACTTCGTCCTGACCACCAGATCTATTCGGACACCTTTAAATGGAAAATAGGTGAAAGGAGCCTCTTGAAATCACCATCAGGATAAATATGCATCATATATGTCTAACCTCAACGTAATTCTGCACAACTACATCTAGCTCCTTGTTTAAGCTCCTCTGAAGGTTCTGTCGGAGAATGTCGAGGGATTTAGCAGCACTTGTGATTGAGCAGGCCCTGAAACAAAATGGAGAGTAGGGTTCAACACTGCTGGAGTATAAATGAGCGAATTGGCTTCTGCACCACTTTATCAATATCCCATGCAATATCACAGCAGAGGGCACCAACAATGGGGGAACTGAAGCAGTGCCACCAATGAATGCTTTAAGCTCGGGGCTATTCCTTCACCCCTCCAGGGCCCTTTTCCTCTAAGTAGGCGATCGCAGCGCTGTGACTGTCGTAGTGAGCGAGTGAGTTCAGTTTTACACCGCACTCAGCAATATTCCAACAAGCATAGTCGCCTTTTATGGCAAGCATGGGTTGCTGAAGGCCTAGTCTACCCCGGGACCTTCGCAGGTGTGACTGTCGTAAGTCTATTTAGTTACGATCACTTTGAGGAACAGAGCCCTGGGTTATCAAGTCACATAAATTCATGAGGCAGGTTTGTGCCCCTATCAACCAGCGGCTAGGAGATATAAATACAGGGAAGAAGAATATTTCTGGAAGTATTTTCACCACAGCTTCACAGTCTGAACAATACCATGTCTCCCATGAAGAATATGTTTATGTAAATATGTGTAGGCAAATTCTGAATTTGATTCTGTAACAGATATCGTGTCCGGGTGAACTTCCAAATATTCAACAATGAATTTCCATCAGGATATATGCTGAGGGAAATAATAAAGGAAGGACAAGTGTTCCTTTATTTGTTTTCCAGCAGGTTTCTTCACAAGCTTTGTATCGCATAACTTTTGAAGAAACCTGAAAAAAATAAGGGAACACTTTTTGTGATTTTTCGTTTTTTTCCCTCCGTATACTTTACATTTATCCCAAACCAAATGATCAGTAGATTTGAAATGGTCATGCATAAAACAATTATGTATCTCAAAAAATGATTAAAACATGCTTAACGATAAGAGACTAAAAATAACATATCCAATGTTGAGAAAAAACTTCAAATGAAATGATAGGTAGAACCAGAAGGGATACTTCACTTCATAATGGCCTATCTAGGATTATTTTTCAATTTTCACAAGTTTTTAATATGTACAAATTGTATGACCAGAATCCCAGAAGTTAGTGAGTAAAAACAAAATATATGAACTAATGGATAACAATTTCTTTTTTATGGCATAGAGCAACATAGATTCTCACACTAATATCAAGCTTGAAACAGGAAGTTGTATACTTTGTTACTGTTCTGATAGAAAATTAGAGTTAACTAAACTGCTTGCCATTTGCTGCAGACTCGGAACCAAGTATCAGCCTCTAAGCAGGTTTAGATAAAACCCCAAGAAAATCAAGTATTGTCACCAATTCTAATTAGATTATACATTTGAGTGAACTGAGTGGGCGGTCTCTAAACCAAGTGTTTGGCAACTTCTAACAGGGCATGATTTAGTGCTCTGTTACTTACAAAGTGCAAGCTAGTTATATGTCTAAACTTGAACCAGGTGCAAGTCAGTTTCTGAGTGGGTAAACGTTTGAATAAATCTAAATAACCGCCTGTTTACATTGCAATAAAAGCAGTACTACTGGAATTTAGCTTGTGCAACTAGGTTTTAATCTTAGGTTGCACCTAGTGCAAGTAGGTTAACATTTCATAAATCCAGCTCTGCCTAATCAGCACTCACTTGGCTCTCTGGACAGCTACCGACTGTGCTCGATACGCAGACCTGTACGTTGTGTTGTTGACGGGAAAGTTAGCTAGGTTCTGTAGCCTCATGTTGAAGGGACTCAGCTGTAACCATGGCAACAGACTAACAGATTATCATTTCATGTCCATACATCAATCTTTACTACAGTGTTCCTGAAATAGGTAAGGACGTACATCTAAACCTGTGTTTCTTTCTACAATGACACTACTCGACGTGACTGAAATAGTTGCATATCCCGTCACGAGGTTCCCTATCTTAAGCAGCCTTCCCAGGACAAATTAAATACCGACAACACATGTCGTAGAAATTCATTAAAGAATGTCCTCCTTGGGTTACATATAACATTAAAATGTCCATTTTCAAAATGCCTATGACAGTTGTATTTCAATAAATATTTTACAAAATAAAAAACTCGATTTTGTCTTGTGACAGCACCCCTACAGTGCCACCAACTGGGCCTCTTACAACCAAACCACTGATGTCAATCAGGCGGGGGCGTGGCAGGCAGGGCAAGCGTGTCTCCTTTGGTGAAATGACAAATGACGGATGTAAATCTCATCCAACCTGCTGGCCAGACATTACCACCACAAGAAAGGCAGCCTTCCAACTTAACAGCTGGAGTGAAAGAGATAACAGCTTGTAAAAAGGAGGACCATATAGTCAATCAAGATCCTATCCTTGCCAGCTAGACAGCGCTGCACAAGCAGGTGCTGCTCCAACAGAGCGCCACCACGAGAAATATGGAAGGCAGATACAGCCGTGGAGTAGTCTCGGATAGTAGACGCTGCTAAACCGGCTTCTAACCAAGACAGTAAAAATTACAGTTGAAGAAAAGGGATTGAGCATCCCCCTGTCAGCACACCAGCGCGCATAACAGGCCAATCTATCCTCATACTGAACGTTTGTCGAATACCTCTGCAAAGCCTGAATCGCTTGGAGGTGATTCAGACAGTGGCCAGGCCACTGATTGAATCCTGGGATTTGGGTGCGGCACTTTGTTCTGAGATAGTCGGTCCAGTTGAAAGTGTAATAGTACAGGAGCCTGAGCCAGAAACCTGAGTAGTAGGGGAAACCCGGTTTGAGCTGAACAAAGAGGTGCAAAGAGCACAAGCAGGTTGGGTGGCAAGCTGCGAGAGGACCTTCAGCATCAGGGGTAGAGATAGGAAAGTGTCCTGGGTGATAGCCCTTGGATCGGGTATCTGGTTCATCCCTCCTGAGGCAAACACTTCCACCTGGAACGACCCGAACCACTTGGAGATGGAGCATCCCCTCATGTGGGACCAGGACACGTTGAGAGAGCATGTCTGCTAAATCGCTGTCCACCCCTGGGAGATAAACGAGCATCACCCAAATGTTGCACAGGTCACACCACAGCAGAAACTGCCATGCCTCCAGCAGGAGAGAGGGAGACACCATGTCGCCCTGTTTCAGGATATACGTCAATGCCATTTCATTGTCCTTCTGTAGACGAACCACATGGAAGTGAACCCTCTCTTGAACTCTAGTAGGACAGCTCTCAATTCTCACACACTGATGTGCAGGCGTGCCTCGCTCTGTGACCACAGGTCTGAAACTGATAGATTGCCCAGAACGCCTCTCCCACCCCGTGAGGGAAGCATCCATCTGAATTGAGAGATGTGGCGAAGGGGCAGACTCTTGGATAATTCCATATCAGTGTCCACCACTGTAAATGAGGATGGCAGGGTGGCAGCACCTGCCCTGCAACCTGGCCACTTGTGCTGGAATTAGCACGAGTTTGGTGAACACCCTCGGAGCTGTAGAAATGCCGAAACTGAAAACATGAAGCGTCACAGGAAAACCAGGTGTACTCCATGAAGTCAGGGTTCATCAGAACATGTAGGTGCGCGTCTTTGAGGGTTGATGGACGTGAACCAGTCGCCATTTTCTACAGATGAGATCACTGATCGCAGTATCTCCATCTTGAATGACAGTACCTGCAACATGCTGTTCAGACCTGAGATTTAGAATAGGTCTAAACCCTCCGTCCTTTTTGGTGACCAGGAAATAAGTGGATTAAATACCCTCTTGTTCCTGTCCTTCTAGAACTACCTCGATAGCAGCCTTGATGAGCAATGACAGGACCTTGTTGCGGAGCATCTCCACTTTCTCCGGAACACCCAGCACTAGATCCTGGAAAAGGGATGTGGGTTCTACTGTGGAAAGTGGCCATCCCTGAGTGTGGATAGGACCAACAGATTGGAAGTGACTTTTTCCCATTCTGAAAGGAAAAGGGAAAGTCGACCAGCCACAGGGACATGTGGCAGAAGACAATGAATTGCTGACGGCAGCAGTACACTGACTGCTTGGTCTTGGGGCAACGAGGGATCTGGAGGAATTACTGCTGGGAAGCCGGGCCCCTACTTACCCTTCCTCTGAAAAAATCTGATGGGGTGCTGCAGGGATGCTGTTGCCCCTGCCTTTACCCTTGCCTTTGCACATCTGTAATGGCTAAGACCATTTAGCAGACTCCTTGGCTGGGGTCAAAGGTTACGCTGTAGCAAGGACCTTGGGCCGTGCACGATATATGTGAGGCTGAACTAATATGGGCATAGAGTCCTTAAAAGTAGAGATTGCCTCCATGGCTTCATTGACTACTGTCGTTGCCCCAGGAAAAAGGGTACACCCATCCTGTAAGGGAGCGCAAACAGTGCTGTTGTGCAGCTGTCGAATACTGAGCAAAAGAGAGCCAAAGACAATGAAGGTCCATGACCACCGATGTCATTTGGTAAGCGGAGGATCAAATGAAAGTCTTGAGTATTGAAGGGACTGAACCTCCGTCAGCTGCTATGTGAAGGTTGAGGAAGCGACGTCTTCCTCTGTCCCACCCACATTCACTAACTGGCGTTGCAGTACCAAAGTATAAGCAGAATGGATGGTGACCTTCAAACACTGGACAGCGTTGGGATACTGCTCTTCAAATGAGCGGTATGCAGACTTCAGTGCTGCAGCATTAAAAGTAAAAGGTGGCAACCTATGCCCTTGATTGGCAGAGGCTAAGAAGCTTCTTGAGGTGTCCCTCAGGGCGACTGATACACAGATACAGCCGTCCACTGATGGGGGTGTGGGGTGGGGGGTTGTACATGCCTGACTCGCCCATAAGGTAAAGCTGATCTAATTCAGGTTGATTGAATCCTGACCTGGTACCAGAAAGGAGAGGGTTGATGACCTCAGCCAAGACAGAAGGAACAATGTGCAACCGAGCATCCGCCACTTTGGATGGAGCAAATTCTTCCTCAGGGAGCCTCAACTCTGATGGGTCAGGGGCAGCAGAGCTAACTACCACCACAGGCAGTACTGAAGCAATGCCCACCCATTCCTGCCTCAACGATGCACCAAGAGAGGAAGGCGACTCACTTGTCCCTCCCCTGCCCTCCTCCTCCTCCATAAGCTCCTCGACCTGATCTCCCAGCAGTGAGGTCTCCGTACTGAGAGACAGCTCCGGGGATCGGTTGAGGGAACACCAGAGAGGGAAAGAAGCTCAAGCAGAGCCGAGTGGCCTGATACAAGTGACCCACAACCTGACATAGAGTCTGTGTGACGAACTGACAGTAACCCAAGCGGTGCCGACACCAAACGACCAGGCATGAGCAGTGGGACCGATTACGACCATGTAGAGCCAACAACTGGGACAGTACCTAAGAGACGCGAACTAGCCATCTGATCGGATATCGGGCCAGCAGTGGATATGGCAACAAAGGGGTGATCGGCCACCAAAGCAGCATTCAGCACAGAGTCACCCCCTGCGGATGTCCCCAATCCAGAGCAGAGGGCAAGGTTGGGGACTCCACTAGCTTCAGAACCTGAGCATATCTCACCATCTGGACGGACACCAATCTCATGATGAAGACTGAACATCATGTCCGAGATGAGGGTATGCATAGAAGCCATTTGTTGCTGTAACAATCTGGATGTTAGTGTGAATGTTAATGTTTGTGACACTGGAATATTTGAAGGGCAACACGGCATAGAAGTTGAAGCAATAGCAGGATGGGGAACAGATGAACCGTTTGCTCATTTAGCTGCACCCCTCCCCCCAACCAGACACAGAAGACAAAGAAGAACTCTTATTCTCCTTAGTGTCTTTGTTTGCTATTTATACCCCCACCTGAATTAAAGATGTGTAGAAGATCATAACGGCATGGCACATCTTGATCGTATGGGAAGAAAAGGCCTGACAAACTTTGCAGACTTGATTATCATGCGCTTTTCAGCTAAACAGTGCAAGCACACCAAGTGTCGATCCTGAGGCGGCAATATCGCACTACAGACCACACACCCTCAGAACTGTAAAGAACAGAACCACGCTATGACTTGTAGCAACGACTGTTTTGAAACACACAGTATGCACACATACATTTTTCAGTATGCATAGGTGTTACTTAACTGCAAAGCTACATTATTAACCCTACATAAGGTAAAGTCATGTCATGCTACATGTGTGCAAAACATACAAACATATGCAAGTAACCAACAACATTACTCTACATAGCTTACTAAAATGTCTTTCAATGGACATGCAACCATTCTTGCAAACAACAGCATCCAAATGCTGTGAGATGCAAGGTTGATGGTGAGAGTTATCTGCTCTTGGCTGTAAGGGGTCTTATAGGGCCCCCAAAGGGGTGGTCTCACAAGACAAAAAAGAGTTGCTTGTTTTCTAAAATATTTATTGAAATATTGTTACACCTGTCATAGGCATTTTAAAATGAACATTTTAATGCTATATATAACCCAAGGAGGAATGCTTCTGAAAAAGAATTTACAAGTTGTCAAACTTATGCTTTCACACGTGAAACATGTTGTCAAACTTTCCTGCTATCTGAGCACCATGTCTCTATCGATGCAGCGATATGACAATGTCGTTGGTTGTTTCTGAACTACACGAGCTGTACAACACTTCACACATCAACAACGGAAGGAAAAAGTTGGTGAGAATAGAGACTGATTCTATTTCTCAACAACAGTTTGACAACTATGATGTTGATGGTGAGTTGTTGGAACTTTAGTTTGCCATGTGAAGGCTGCTTTGAACATTACAATAGGTTATAAAACAAACTCATGGATATAACAAACTTTGTTTCTTGGTCCTGGCCATCTGCATTATGTTTGTCAAAACATATATGACAAATCAGAGAGATAATGAACCACAAAGGTAGTCCCTCTGAATTAGTTACAATCAAACTCTACCGTATTGGAAAAAAATTTGTATGTCACTGTCAGAGATGGAAATAACTTCAAAATTGCTTGTGCATTCCAGTACAATGGCACATGTAAATTTACTTCCCTCAAAATGTTTTCCTCTATACCATCCACTTTTCTTGCTGATTTTTAAAATAAACAATATAATTCACATTAGAAAGTCAACTGGACACCAATACAGCATGACATACAAATTTTCTTTCCCGACTATAAAACTGGTACGTCAGTCAATGGGTTATTTCCACTAACAAGTTAATTTAAGGTTTCTTTACTTGTTAAAAGTGACATTCATAAAAGAAAATACACTTGGATAGAATTCACTTTGCAAAAATCAGTTCTTAATGTTAAGAGAGTTGTTATTCAAATGTTCTTACCGAAGATTCGACACTACACTCCGTCTCACTGACATGGTTGAATCCTGTGAAACCCCCTGAGTCAGCCTCTTTTTTCACTAGTGGTACTTCTGGCACAAGACGGGGCATGTCATTCACATTATCTTTTTCTGTCTTTCGCTGAAGATCAGAAATGTCGGAGGAGGACCGTGGATAAAAGGGAGCTGTGGGCGGAGTCCGTTGGCCAGGCTGGTTCGAGTTACTGTTGATACTGTATGACATGACCGGGACGGGCGCGTGGGTGGTCATTTTGACTGGGAAGGTGAATGGGTTCACTTGACTTGGTGGCAAAGGCTTGGTTTGGTTTGTTGCTGATTGAGAGGCTACCTGCTTCTCCAAAGCAGTTGAATATGATTGGCCCTGGCTTGTAGATGGTAAAGTATGTTGTATGTCATGACGAATATCTGTTTTATGCCCTTTCTTCAATTCCTGCTGCCCTTCGTGTGGATGTCGACGAGGTGGAACACGGACTCCCTGCGCTTGTGAAAATAGTACATTTACTGGCCTGGCTTCTTGAGATGAACTGTGAGCAATGGATGATGGTAGCACTGTGGGCATATCGATTTGTCTTTGTAGTGGAGATGGGACACATTCATTGGCGTATCTGTGGTGTGTTTTGGTGAGATCGACAGCAGGTTGTCCTGACCGACATGTGGGAGGGAGTTCGGGGTGTTTGTGAGCTGGGGGAGGAGAGCTGCCCATTCTCTGCTGCTCCGGGGTTTGAACTGGGGACAAGTGACCCCGGTAAACTGATGTGGGTGAGGGTGAGAAGCGTCCAAGAGGTTGGGTCAGGACAGACCCTTTGTCCTGGCTGTGGGGACCTGGAGAGACATGGCCATGGATCTTGTGACCTGAGGACACAATGTTGCGAGCTGGCACTGGTGACACCTTACCCTGTGCAAGAGGCACAGGAGATATGTGTCCCTGTGTTCGATGCCCTGCATGGGAGGGTGAGGGCGTCCTGTGGATTGACTGTGGGGAAGAAGAGTGTCCGTGGGTTCGATGTCCTGCATGAGATGGGGATGGAGTTTTGTGGATTGTCAGAGGGGAAGAAGAAGGGTGTCTTGCATAGGGTGAAGGGTGTATGTGCTCTTTGGATGGTCTACCTGAAGACAGAGAAACAGGTGAGGGTGTGCGTCTGTGACTTGGATGATGACTTCGGAGCTCCGCTTCTAATCTTTCAGCCAGTTCACGAGACATCTGCCCTTGATTGTCTCCCAATGACACAATGACTTTCTGTGGACCCTCAGATGAATGAACAATTCTAACTCCCGGAGGTCCCTCTCGGACTGATGGAATTGACCCTGATAATGACACTGTGCCCACTGATGATATTGGTGGAGCACGACCAAAAGATTGCGAGTAGACAACAGTGTTGGGAACACTGTTCAAAACAGAGCTGGTATACAGCGGCATGTTTAAGTCAGTTTGCTGTGCAGCTGAACTATTAGCCGACAATGCTATATTATGACCTTCTATGACAAAACCCCTTGGTTCTTCCTTAATTGGTCTTCCAGGATGAGGCACATGGCTCCGGCGCGGGGATACAGAACGAAATGGAACTCCTTCAACAATATGAGATGACTGAACACTTTTAGGAGACCCAGACCTGAACGACACTGCTCCTCTTTCACTGTCTGGAACTTGAGATCTCAGGGTACTTTTAGGAGAAACTGACCTGAAAACTATTCTTTCCACGTGATGTTCATGAGATACTTGCCTACCTTTTGGTGATACAGATCTAAACGCAATATGCTCTGCTGGTCCTTCCCCTGGTTGGACACCAGGTGGTAGCCTGCTCTGTATGTGGACTTCCGGCTGTATAATGGTCTGGGGCTTTCGTTGCTTAGATTCTTGTAAGTGTCGTATTGTCTGACTGCTGAGACGACCATGAACCTCTTGTTCCCGAGATGGTGGAACATTTCTTACCACGGTTCTGTTTGGAGGGGATGGTGAACTGCCCGGAGACTGTGTCAGCTTGCCTGTGAGGGCAGAATGAAGCAGGGGTGGGGGATAACTTTCTGACAGGGCCGACACAACTTGCTGTGTGATTCGTGACGGTGATATATCTCTGCTTAAAGAGGCACTCTTTGTTTGTGGGGGTGATGGGACAAAGGATCCCACAGGGCTTGTTCGGCTAGAGATGGGGATCACTCGGTCTTGTGAGACAGGGCTCCGTGCCATTAAAGCTTCCAGTGTCGACTGACTGGCTTGTGACTTTGGCATTATGTCGCTTAAATCATGCCGGTGCACGTCTTGCTCTTTTGGTTTAGGAAGTGATGTTTTCGGACGCTTCTTATGATGTGCTGCTTCCAGCGATGAGGTAGCTGTTGAGTATTTCGTGGAATCAAAGGGTGAACTTTCATGAAAGGTATAAACCTGCGATTCTGAACCACTTGGTTGAAGTTTTGGCTGGGATTTTGAATGGTGAGATTTTTTCATCTCTTTATGCCTGTGTTTCTCTGTGTCTTTCACTCCATTTGAACCACTGTCAGTAAAGATATCATGGTGGTGACGTGGGGCAGACTGGATCACCATCCTGTGAACACAAGCAAGAGTGAGTGAGTATGGAGCTATGCCACTTCTAATTCTAGCAATATCATGGCTTGGGACACCAGAAATGGGCTTCACACATTTTAACCATGCAGCACATCTAACACAGTTCCTCGACGTAACAAATAAGCGCTGTAACTCTTAGGCTACTCCATTGCCCCACACAAGCAATTAAAATTAGGGGTGTATCGATGCACTGAACAATCGGTTGATCGTGATTTTGAGCCCTAAGAGAGAACTGAAGTGATAGGTGTATGAAATAATGATCAAATACATTGATAGTTGCATCAACCAACCATACTATCCCTTTAATTTTTTTGTTTTCTACATAATGTTAACTAGCAAACATGTTCTGTGCTACTAACTACAATTCAGATTAACCTCTATTTGCTGTAAGCTACATCATTTTGTAATGATATTAATCGGATGTAAAGTTACCCCCCTTTACCAAAATGGCAGCTAAAACTATTCTTAAAAAATTCTAAATTGTACACAATACAGCATATAAGTCAGCGGTATGGGAACACTTTGGATAAAAAGTGTTAAAGTGGACAAGCTGCATGTTAGAAAAGTAAGCTCATACTGAAGTTTTGTAGCAATAAAACAAATTCAACTGTTCATGTGACAACCCTGACTGTGCTAAATGACAACACTACTCTACTTTCATCATAAACAAGACATTTTGCATGCCATTCTTTAATAAACCTATCATCAGATGACTTAGTGACTCAGGTTGAAAGATGGGATAACATAAAAGGGGAAATGCTCTTAAATCTGCACATGTGGACTCTCATTTCTTCAGAAGAATGGTTAAGTTGGAGACCAAGATAAAAAAAAGAAAAAAAGAAGAAGAATTATCTGCCTTCACCTCACTATTTGAGTCATTTGAGAGCTAATGTGAAATACTGCCATTTGCCAATTATGTTAACCTGTCTTTCAACTTGAGACACTGAGATATCTGATGACAGGTTTACTTTGTGAGATTTCTTGATACTTGCAGTGTCATCATGTTCATAGTGACAAAAGATTATTTCCCTCTTTAAATCTACTGTGTCTGATAAGGTCTGATAAGGACAATTTGTTGATTGACAGACAAAGCTGGGGTGAATCGAAGAGTCTGCAAACCACAGTAATTAATAGTATCAAATCATGTGTGAATGTGTTGGCTTGTGGTCAAACTGTATTAATACTAATTCACATTCACCGAGAAGCTGTCATGACAACCTGACAGGTGCTGGCCTGAAAGTCACAAGGAATAAACTACTAACCACATTTTATGGATTAAGCAGAAAGAAATAGGCAGAAAATGGCAATTGATATGACATCTGAATTTTGTCTTAACTATCTGAATTAGTGAATAGTTACTGCAATAGTAGCTTACAATAGTCTGTTGACATCACAATAGTAACATGCAATAGCTTATTCAATAGTTCCTTTGATCCCATTTGTCACCCCTAAGCAAAATACAATGTAAAAGTATAAACACATGAGTTCAAAGCCATAAGATAAATTCCAATTAAATATTGAAACAATAATATTGAATTCATGTATGAGCTTTTCTTAAATCAGATACACATAACTCAACAAGTGTGAGTCTGATGCTCCTTGAAACGGCTTTTCATTTATAACATGGAGTGCCTGTCTAATGTATGAGGTAGGCCCAAAGTGATGCACTTTGATTAAACATAAAATCACAGGCATGATGCTGACAAACGTAAATAAATTGTGTGAGTAAGATTAGTTTTACATACAACAATCTTCCAGCTATGTGGCGGTGGTATAAATAATCAAGTCTGGACCAGACAACCCAGTGATCAAAAGCATAAGCATCACTCTACACAACTGGGAACTGATGACATGTGGTCTACCTAGTCAGCGAGCCTGACCACCTGATCCTGTCGGTGGCCTCTTATGACAAACATGGGTTACTGAAGATCACTTCTAACCCAGATCTTCAAAGGTAGACAAACTTAATACATAACTGGCACACCAAGCTGAAAACCCAGTTACAGCATATTGGTGTCCTCAAGGACTCAACTCTTGAACAGCTGTGCCCCTGCACGCCTTGCTTCAAGAAAACAATATTATTGCAGAGAAAAATACATGAAACAGAAAAAGAAATATACTTTAAGATTATGGTCCTAAAAAATGCATTTAGGTGAAAAGAGTTCACGCCAGAAATAGCCACTTCTTGTTATCGACGTTTTGTTCATGTAACCATGGCATCTAACTTTTTCACACAATTTTTGGAAAATGAAATATTAGAGTAACAATACTAACATCCCTTGCAGCACTTGTTATGTGAATTAATGTAACACTTTAATAGCCAATACCAATCCAGAATCATGAAACCTGTTCTATACTAGAAACAAACACTGAATGAACAGCATGTACAAAAAAGAGCATCAATATTTTCTGGCAAATAAGTATGTCATAGAAACAAGTATTTCAATTCTGCACACATCCTTCCTTACACAATCACAGTTCCTAAGTCTAAATCTCAGCTGTCTTATATAAAATGCCACCAGTGACCTGTTATAGATATTTTAAAGCAGTGCTAATGAATTTACTCTTTATGCACAGTCCCTAATTATTCATGTTAATTGTGCACCTGAACAATAGCAGATCATTACCACTACATGCTGTGGATGGTAGGCTTGACTGCTGGGTTCAATTACTTTGAATAACCCCAAGGTGGTTAAACCTGTGAGTACAAACATGTCAAATGCTTAATGAGTTGTATTTGATTTTCAAGGACATTAATGGCATTTTAGGATTTGGTATGATGAGGATGAAGACTTTTACAGATATATAACTTCTTTCTTGCAGTGGATGCGACATTTTGGTGTAAATTCTAACACCATTATCAAGCAAAAGATGCACAACATATGCAAAACAAGAAATATATACATCAGATGTGAGTTTATACAATAGAGGAGGTTGAAGTATAGTGTGTTGACATGAGGCTTGATTGTGATAAGAGATGACAAAGCCAGTGGGCAAGGGTGGGTTATTCTTGATTATTATCTTGAAGATATTAATCAAGGAACTAAAGCATAGTGTCCTTGTCAAGCCAGTTGTAATATGTTATTTCTTCATTTTGCACAAATTTGTAATCATTTGAAGTTCTTAGTCTGGGGGTATTTTAACACTTCACTGTTTTTGATGATCTGTTCCAAGCACAAAAGCTCCTGCTTGTTTTATGGCACTGCTAAGGGCAAATTTTAATTCATATCAACTAAGGCATAATATTAGCTATAAGTTATAAGGAACATGATTTGGAACATTCTTAATTTACATTTCAAAATTACTACCGACTTTACTGCAGAGTTTGGCAGTATAAAGTACTCTGGCCAAGTCCTTTTAATTCACTGCATTATTTAATATGTTTACAAAAATACAACTACAGCAATATCTAACAAACATATTTACTCTTTGGATATCATTTTCTACTGCATCTGTGATCAAGAAAAATAAGGTTAAAATCTTGACATGCTCTAAATCGAGGTATTGGTTTCACATGCTCAGTTGCTAGTGAATTAAATCTTTAGAACCATGAGAACAATGGTCTTTTTCTTTCCAGCAATATGAAATGTAAGTATAACCCATCTCACACATTTAAGTGTAATGACGTAAACCTAAACTTGCCCACTGCAATAATTTATACGCTTATATTTAAAAATGGTTAATGCTCTCATGTTCTCTTACTTTACTGTAGAAGATACAAGTATTAACATGATTAACTAAGCAGGAAACACATTTTCACAATACTGTAACACAAATAGCTCATGAATCACATGACCATGGTCAGATGTGATCATCACTTGAAACAATACATAACCATATGTTTATAACAGGTAGCAGATTTCTGTAATCACTGGTACCTCTATACCAGCTATCCTTCATTCGTGAGAACTTTGTACTAGCCAAAAAGTGTCATGTTTATTATTAGCACAACTTCCCAGATGTCAAATCTCCAACTAAATATAGACAGCGCATTCACCTACTAATATACAATGTAAACTTGGGAAATCGTGAACAACGTGTGCCATACCTTGTTAAGTAATGTGCAAGCATCGACCTAGGAAAGTGCATTCACTAACTTCCATATTTCACCTTAAAACGTTGTGTTACTGATGACAGCGGCGTGGATAGCAATACACGCTTCGCTGACCGACTTTCCTCTCATGCAAACAGCATACAAAACCATAATAATGCAAGAAGTAACAACTGCCTCGGCTGCATAAAGTACATAAAATTGCCATAGCATACAAATCAAGTAACGCTTACGGTCGCTTGTGATCTGAACCATCCTTAAGATTGTGGAAATGTTCTGATGTTTTTCTGTCCGCCATTTTGTAAACACCATTAAACTGCGGGATTGGAAAAGCAAGGTGCGCGTATTCCTGAGTGAGCCTAACAAAATTACTTGGCAATTTGTTTTCTCCTTAAAAGTTAATTGACAGGCAAAACCATGAATCCGAGTGGAATTTTCTTTTTATTAGGACTATCATTGATAAATAGGACCAATATACGTCATCTGCATTGTTACTGCAGATCGTAAACATGGCAGCTCGCAGTGACAGCATCGGACCTGACAGGTCAGCAATCTCAATTTAACAAGCGTGCAGAATAACCTACTCGTTAATTATATTGAAATAAGCATCCGGTTTATAGTGAAATATATCTGCGTGTTATATTTAGATCAGATGTTTTGAAATATGTGTAAATTAAGAAGGAGTCTGGTTTCAATTGAAGCAGGTTTCGAAGTATTATGCAATCTGGAGCTGAGTTGGCGTCACGTTGACTGTTCCTATGGCCTTTGCTTGATGATGATTGTGTAAAACTATATCATTCTGATTATGATGCATGCTGTTACTGTTGTTTACTCTACTGAACTTTCTGGCTTCTCACCACAATCTGGCTGAATCTGCGATGTTATTAAACTTGTTATAATAAAGAAAGTCAGTGAGATCTTCTCGTGACGGAACTTTACTGGTTAGCGACCAGTTATCGCTGCGTACCACTTCCTCGATATAGCACATGCACAGATCTGACCGCGCCAATTTCATTGTTTTTCCAAGAGGAATTTTCAGATAAATGCTGTATACCCTAAGACTTTTCCATGGTTAGTAAACAAATATTCAAACCAATAGATAGAAGTTTGTTTTTCTCTGTAATTGTAATAGCAGGGTCGGGGGATGTCACATGATCGATAGGGTGGGAGTGTAACTTGTAAAAAAGTCTTAAAAAGTTACACCAACATATAACTTGCATTTCTAGTTACAAAGCAACATTCTCCTGTATTGTTTTGTGTAAAATTTCACATAAAAGATACAAACAGGTCCACTTGAACATGTCCACTTTTTTGTCTGTCTTTTTCTTCTTCTTAATGACATCCGACATCTGCTAATCTGCCCAGATTTCAGTCCTTGTCAGTTGAATTTGTGATGTAGTGTGAACTTTAATAAAAAACACTTACCAGATTTGCATATTGTTTCAAAAGACTCAAACTAAAACAAACTCCATAACTGTCATCCAGTTATTTCATTCAAACTTTGGAATGACATCGACCACAACAAAACACAACGAACCACTTAAAATCTTTTATTTGTTTTAGTTTAAAAAAAACATCAAACAGATACAAATCTTATTAAAAAGTGATAATATCGACTGCATTTCTTTTATTTACTTTACAAATGTCTACCAATCTATTGGTATACATATATGTTTTGTCTACAAAATTCACCAACAGCCAGTACAAGTTAATATAAAGAGGAAATACATCTGTTGGTCCAAGATCGGAATATCAGTTAAGTTGCATGATTTACAGTTTGGATTCCTTTCACTAATACATATCCTCAAATAAAATTTCAGTTGAGTATGACAATTAGAAACAATGAGGTGAATAAAATGTCCACAAAAATCAGCTCATATCAGCATTCATGCACATTCAAAATGAGAGTAGGGTTTGCTCTTTCAAATTTCATATTTAAAATAGATTACCATTTATGAAATGTGCTCAGTATGTCAAGGTTAGGAAGACAATAATTTATTTACGAATTATATGTAATATTTGGTGAATAACATGAACTATTCGAAAGTTGCGATAACTGTTACTGTTACATGTTTGGAAAGCACAATATGTACTACTGCGCTTCCTGTTGGCCACGTAATAGAAAAACACCATTGGTGACTGTAAACAAGCAGAATACATCGGTGAATAGCTAATCTATCACCATGGAGACTTTTACTTCATTTGGTTGAGGTACTACTGGGGAAGCTGCGAAAGACCACTAAAGTATGGCGATAACTGGTCGCTAGCCAGTATATTTGGAAATTGAAGCTGAGGGCACTGAAGTAACACAATGAAAGCTGGTAATAACATAACACATGTAAAGAGGTTACAGGCATATCATTGAGCTGAGTAGCAGATAAGAGTTCCTCCTGTTCCCCCATCCAAAATAATATTCATAAATTAATATATACAAAAATTATGAACAAACAGAAATTATGACAGAACAATTACTACTGGCTAGCAACCAGTTATTGCCAATTTTTCATGGTTTTTAATGATTTGCTCCATTGTCTTTTAATATAATGAAACAAAATTTATCTTGATGATGGATTAGCTATTCACCAACGTTTCCAGATCATGTTTCACCGAAACGTAGTCAACAGGAAGCGTGGTAGTGTATGTTGTGCTTTCCCATCAACAAACAAGACCAGTTATCACGATTTCTGAATTTTTCATGTTATTCACCAAATGTGACATAAATTAGGTAATCAAACTATTATGTTTCAAATCTTGACATATTGAAGAAATTTGTTTTTAAAAAGAGATATTTAAACGAATCAAAACTCACTTTCATTGTGAATGTTGATGGATGCTGATGTAAGCTTCCAGGTAAGCTTGCACCTTCATTATTCGAATGGTAGGCAATATCAAGTATATATGTCCACTTGATACTGCCTGCTATTCACCTGATGAAGGAGCAAGCATACACTCCGAAACATCGTGTTCTTCTCAAGAAAGAAGTTGACATCCATAAATCTACTAGTCTAGCTTTTCTTATGCTTTCCACTTCTAAATGCCCTCTAATTATTTTTTTAGTCATTGTTTGCAATTTTGGTAATGAATGTGAAAGAGTTTTAGCATTATGGGTATGTTTAGACAAATGAAAATCTGCATTTTTCATGAACTGACCTATAATGTCATAGATTTGCAACATAGCAAGGATGATTTTCATTCAATTCTCATCATATATGAAATGTTGCCTTGACATGCCCCCGACGTATGTGGGTCTAGTCTTCCAAGGGAATTAATATTTGTAACGTCTAGAATGTAAAGTACGTGAGTGACTTTAATTCTCATAGCCTATTGCTTTTGTTACATGCCAATGTGTGAAATATGACGGAAGTACAAGTCAAGCTGTCTATGTAAGCGCTACAGACAGGTGTTGGTGATAGCTGGTACACACTGATAACTGGTCGCTAGCCAGCAGAAGACTCACAAAAATAACTAAAAATTAATTATAATATATAGTGTTGAAATCATTCTGTTACCTCTGTTAATTTACGGAAGAAAGAAGTGGGAGAAAAGAACATGGTGCTGAGCATAAGTCTCCTAATTGTACTATGCAGCCACCTAGGAAGTACTTTCTGTTCATGGGGCCTATGTACGAAGACATAGAATTTTCACACAAGACAAATGATACCCTTACCATCTTAGTTTGCTGACAGAGCTAACCTCTTTGGTCATGTGGACAAGGCATCTGACTTCAGGTCAGAAGCTCTGTGTTTTAAATCCCAGTTCAAAATCATTTATTGCTACAACATTTGCTTAATCCTTTGTTAAATAATGGGATTAAGACCATATCACCAAGATCCCTAAGAATCTGTGTGGACCTGGTGTCCCTGATGTCCTGCTTGGTTGATGTTTTTATGACTGAGTGAAACTCAGACATTGTGTTTAATTACTTTTACCATCTACTTTTGCATAGATATTTCAAACATCTACGCATTTTAATTTTTGTATTTGCAATCAAACACAAACAAATCTGTTTTGAAAGACATGAATCTGACCTGATGTCAGTGCCGATAAGCACAAATCTACTCTACAATGCACAACAAATGGTCTATTTGGAAATAGAATATAAGTTACAGTCTTACAAGCAGTCTGTCACAAACTGTTCATCTGGGTTTATTCATTTTTTATGACGCACATTTTATTTGCAGTGTCCTGCAGGAAGAACTTGATGTCCTCAGGGCAATCTACATCCATGAACTGACAGTTGATGATGGTGAAAGGTGAGATTTGACAGACATGAATTCATTAGTTTTTACTATTTGAATCCTTTTCTATCACACAAAACACAAAAAAAAACAGGTAATAAAATGTGATCCGTCTGTCTGTATGTCCGTGCACATTTATCTTTTCCAGAGCAAAACTTAAGTGTTCAATAATTCTTCACCAGACTTGGCTCATATATTGGTCTACTGGTGTACTGGTGTCTTTTGATAGTTTGGGAATTCCGACTAAAATAATATATTTTTGGTGTTTCCATGGCAACAAGCTTGACTTCGTCTGAAATTGGTGGTAGTGCTCTTTCCCGAAGTAAAACTCAACAACCATTCACTAATTCTTCACCAAACTTACACATAGAAAAATCTGATGGTGTACTGGTGCCTTTTGGTAGTTTTGGAATTCTGAATAAACTATTTTAGGCATTTCCATGGCAACAAGTCTGACTTTGACGTAAGTTGGTGATAGTGCTCTTTTCTGGAGTAGAACTATCAAACTGTTCACTATTTCTTCACCAAACTTTCTACATAGCTTGGCCTACTGGTGCCTTTCGGCAATTGTTGAATTCTGATTCAAATAGTTTTGCGTTTCCATGGCAACAATTTTGACTTAGACTGAAAACTGGTTTTTGTGCTCCTTTCAGGAGCAGAACTTTAAAATCTTTTGTTACTCTCCTTACTCTTTTCTGTATACACACCAAAACTTTGGCATAATCATAACTTGTAGGCATGTTCATGAAGGGTATTTTGATGTTGTGGGAAATAGTGATGACTTTCCTTCTTATTTTTTAAATTATCAAGTGAGAAAAACCCACAGTTATATGTCCATGTGACTAAGAACTATGGAGTCACAGAGCTAGATTTAATGCCCTGTTACTTGCACTGGTGCAGCCCATTGCTGCAATGTGCAACCTAGCTATTTGCAAAACGTGTATTTCAGTTTGTGAGTGGGTAAACTGGTGTTAGTAATTCAAAAGCATATTTCTTTCATTACACATTGCAATAAAAGCAATGTATCTGGAATTTGTCAGGTTCAACTAGGTTCTTAACTGAGGTTGCACTTGGTGCAAGTAGGTTAACATCTCTTAGATCGAGCCCTGAGTCATGATAAGTATTAAACAAAATATGACATATTTATGAGGCTGAAAACATGATATACAATAGGAAAATTGATTTGAAAGTCTAGTGTGAAGGAAGGAGACAGAAAGACATGTTTTGGAGACGAAAGCTGATATATATCATAAATATTATTATTTGTGAACACAGGAGAGAATTGTAAAGTAATTTATTATAATGACCTAAGTGAAAATACATTTTGTTATGTTTCATGGTGACTGTTGATCATTGCAATATGGTTTATATTATTTAAGTCTGAGGTTATATGTATATGGCAAAACAAATGTTCAAAAATATAATTAAGTGAAAAATGTGTCATCATGCATATTCATAAGCAGATACTAGCTAAATAGGAATGAGAAAATTTTATATTTAAGGTATGATTTATTGCCATAGTTAGTGACATGTATTGCAGATGTAATGATCGGTGATCCAGTACTTCAGGTTTGTTTATGTAAGTCATGATTCACAGCCTCTTGTTTCAGTGGGCCTTTATGTTCTGTATTTCAGTGGCCAACCATCTGTATTGCATCTCAATCTGCACCCAGCAACGGGGGACGATGTCACCAAGCAGTTTGTTTGTATGACCCTGGTGTTCAAGCTCTCAGAAGCTGTAAGAGTCTAATTTTATCGTTGTAACTCAAGAATGGGTTACTGAATCAGTTTAGTTTTATCGTTGTAACTCAAGAATGGGTTACTGAGTCAGTTTAATTTTATCGTTTCAACTCAACAATGGTTGCTGAGTCAGGAATCATGCACAGTGCATGCAGTCTAAGTAAACTTAGTCTCAGTATTATTCATTACACTCCTCTACTGAGTCTAACCAACCCAAGTAAGAGATAGCATCAGGTAACCTTTGAGACTGACCAACCAGAACACAGCTTACCAAATAGTGAAAGTGAACATTTGCACATACCTTTTGAACTTTTACCTTGAAAAGATTTGTACCAGAATGATTCCGAATGCTATTTTCCGTACGATCGCTTCTGGGTGATGCAGAAGAAGAACGCTACAATACTGCCAACAGTGAGTGAGCAGTCGCTGAAAATAGCATTTGGTTAACTATCTGTGATTTTTTTGTTGAGGGATTGGTGTCAGCGACTGGGGAAAATGGCGGACAATAGCAAGGACATAAGACTGCATAAAACAGGGTGTGATCAAAACACACCCTCTCATTGGTTGGCCCTTGCTATCCACCATTTGTGCCAAAATCGTTTATTTGAGGATCAAAATTGGCTTTCAGTCAACTTGTAGAAGTGACAATAAAGAACTGGTAGGTGTCAGTGTCATGAGTGGTTATCGATAGGCCAATCACCCATGATAGTGTTTAGATGGACCTTTAATCAGTTGCATGCGGGTGGGGTACACCAAAGTGTCCGGTTTTGCCTAGATATAGTGTACTGTGAAGCGTTACAAGTCGGGGGGCATCTAAAAATTTTCAAGTTTTAAAAAAAAATCTTTAATCCTCACAATGACCCGAGCGCTTGTGATTATGTTTGCAACATTTCATGCAGACCTTATTTGGATCTTTTACATTGGATCCTCAATATTTTCATTTAATTCTCAGAGTTGGTGTTTGAGTGTGAAATCCTTCTTCAACTTGGCTATGTCTGCGAACAACAATTCTCATTGGATAATAAGACCAGGGTCATTTCATCACTCAGACAGCTTAAGTTGGCGTCAGACTTTTATTCTAGCTGTATGGAACTGATATAAATAGGTATACAAATATCGAATCAGATAGTGATAATTGTTATCAAAAATCAAGATCTCAAATTTGATTTTTGATGAATTGAACTGAATTGTTCAGGCAAAGTGGGGACGTGTTAGAATTGGTCAACAGCAAGCATTGCTGGCCATATAAGGTGACTGAATGGGTCTGGTAGTCAGACTAAATTCAATGAAAAACCATGATGGGAAATGTACCTGCTACATTTATATGAGCTTTTGTTATGTGTAGATTGCTATAATTAGATATAAGCTTGTGTCTTGTTGTAATGGACTTGTGAAAGTCTGGCGGAGAAAAAGCCTTCAGCAACCCATGCTTGCCATAAGAGGCGACCCTGCTTGTCGTTTACAAGAGGATCAGATGGTCAGACTCGCTGATTTGGTTGACACATGTCATCGGTTCCCAACTGTGCAGATTGATGCTCATGCACTGGATTATTTACCGACTGCCAGCATATAGTTAGAATATTACTGAGTGCGACTTAAAACTAAACTCACTCACTTGTTGTAATGTAATGCTACATGCTGTGTTTTATTGTCTTTCAGTACCCAGATGAAATTCCTGAAATCATTATCAAGAACCCAAGAGGCCTTGCAGAAGAGGAAGTTCATAGGTGAGATGTTGCTTGTGATGTGAAGGTTCCTTCTGGCAATGAAGAGCTATCATAAGTGCAAGCTAGTATTATCCCCAGCATGAAGTGGGGATTTTGGTTTGACTTAATGTATCCCAGAGGGGACAGATTTTCTCAGAAATGTTATTGATAGGGACAACAAATTTAGTATGTGTTTTCTTGACATGAATGCCTTGTTGGAGTACAAAAATGGAAACCATGTTACAGTTGTTTACAGAGATATGGCCGTTGTTGTGTTTCCCCAACAGAGACAGATTTTCTCTGAAACTGTCATACTTAGGGAAACCAGATTTGGGATGTACTTTCAGGATTCAAATGCCTGGGTAGACTTTGAAAACAGAAACTGCTATGAATTTTTATTGAGTTATGGCCCTTGATATGCATTTCTTGACTTTGTGCATGTTATTCCCGATGGGAACAGATTTTCTCAGTAAATGTTATGGACAGGGAAATAAAATGTTGCGTCTGTTTTCAGGATATGAATGTCATGGTGGAGTTAACAAACAGGAACCAATTAAGAACAGATAACTATGACAGATGATATTGATGACCATGTCTTTTTGTTGAAAAATGTAACCAAATATTTATGACTACTTGCACCTTGCATGTTAAAAGAATCAGTTTGTGATTGACTAAACCTCATTTGTCCACACAAAATTGATGTTGAACACTCTTCTAATAGGTTTGCTATTCTGCAACATTGATCTCTGAATTTTGTGTAATTGGTTTTCACGATTTTCAAGAAATGCATCTGTCAGTGTATGTCACCTGCAACTTGGTTTTGTATAATGCAACCTGGTTTGGTATAGTGCAACCTGGTTTTGTATGGTGCAGTTGGGTTTTAAAGTGAAACCTGATTTTGTATAGTACAGTTTTGTTTTGTATAGTACAACTTGGTCTTGGGGATATATACTCCATCCCAGACATTTCTAGAAGATTGTTCCATATTTGCAGTAATGAGAGTCCATATTGCTTTGAAAACTGACAAAGAGTTGAACTTGAACTTACTGAGTGTTACAGGATTATAACTTTTGTATGCAAAGCCATTAGGAATTTCAGTATTTCCCAATATATTGATGCATCAAATAATATTCTCACGCAACATGATCTGTCATACACTTGTATAAATACATACAGTGATTGGTAAAGTCAGGGACCATGGACCATTCATTCTCTTCACACAGAAGTTACTTGCCATATCTTCCTATGAACCTTTATTCTGATACAGCCCTTTCATGTTGTTTGTGTTCAGGATTCATGACTGATTGCAATCAGATTTAGTTGTGCAGTCAGTGATGTTGTTTCCAAAGTGGTCATTTGTTTAGAATCGGTAATTCTCATATGCTTCGGAAAAACTAAAACTTCTTCACCAACGCGATGCGCAAATGTTTCTTCTAGACAGAACTCTGTAATGCAATGGCATCTTCATTGCTCTCTTTGACAACACACAAGTCAGCCATTAAACGTCTTGTGTGTCACATCCACACAAGTCCCCAGCAGAGGAGGGATGTTTGTGACTCCACATTTGCTTCTGTTAGTGAAGTTGGATCTTAGTCAATGCAATGCATGTTCTGATTGGATAGAAAGAAGGGAGATAATTCTTGTGATATTTTGCAGGTAGGGGGTTTACTGAGAACAGAGAAATATGGCTGTATGAGAACAGGGTTATGTAGGAAGGTATGACAAGTAACTTCTGTGGGAAGAGAATGCAGACCATTATGCGCATTAGAATACAAAATGGTCCATTAAAATTTTGAAGTTTACTACTGATACAAGTGCAGTGTCCCATTCTAAATTCCGAAAATGGCTTGAATTCCGTATCACAGTATATCCAAGGGACCGATCATAATTTACAGCAAGATGGTAAGATGATGATTTTTATGGAGGGGCATTTACAAGGTTATGACACCTCCACCCCCTACCCCCTAAAATTTATGTACAAGGTGCAGGGTAAAATGTTCAAATATAACTGATAGTCCCCTCCAACACCATCCTTCTAGTACATGTGCACAAACCTGATGACCCCACTACCTCCCCAGAACAAAATGGGTGACCCTCTTTAAAGACATTCATCACACCCCCATTCCTCCATCCCCTCATCTCCACCCATGAATTGTGAATGGTCGCTTAGCATACCCATTCATTAATTCTTTTATTAAGTAACGGTCCATGAAGATCCGGGATAGAATAGGTCTTCAGGAACCCATGCTTACCATAAAAGGTGACTCTGCTTGTTATATGAGGCGACTAATGGGATCGGGTGGTCAGACTCATTGACTTGCTTGACACATATCATCTTTTCCAAGTGGCACTGATTGATGCTCATGTTGTTGATCACTGGATTGCCTGGTCAAGACTGGATATACATACCACCGTCATATAGCAGTATATTGATGAGTGTGGCAAAAACTAAATTCACTCACTCACTTATTAGGAAACCTGTATTCTTTGTAATAGCTGAATGAAACAAACAACAGGGGTTCATTCAAGCACATAATTTAATCGCACTGTCTCATGAAATCAAGCAATGCTTCGATGTATTGTTTTACCCATTTACTGAAGTATTGCTGTCTACTTCAGACTACAGGAGGACATGCATGTCCTGGCTAAAGAGAGGAGTGGAGGACCAGTGCTGTTTGAACTTATTGAGGTGGGCAGTTACTTTAAATGTATAAATATTCCCTTATCAAGGCTTATACCAATTTCCTGCCTCTCCCTTTGCTAGAGGACGATCGAAAGATGTGACTAACAGGATGGGTGGTCAGGTTTGCTGACTTGGTTGACACATGTCATTGGTTCCCAATTGCTCAGATCGCTGTTCATGCTGTTGATCACTGGATTATCTGGTCCAGACTCCATTATTTATAGACTGCTGCCATGAACTCACTCACCCTTTGCTAGAGATATAGTGGCTATTTTCCATGTTGTATTCTCCAAGGAGAGAGGAAAATCTCATCTGTCTCAGCCCACAGGGTGGATGAGAAATTTGTTTTTCTGTGGCAATCCAAGTTATCCTAATAAAGTTTGTAACCTTTTTCACTAATTTTGGCTTGAGCTATTAACCCTTTGTTCATAACCATTTTTTATTTTTCCTAAATGTTGGGTAATTTGCGAAATGTTTCGATTAAAATAACACCCCCTGAACTTGTACATGATCTTTGGGATCCACTTCCAATTTGTTCATCTTGTGTCCATGAATGTCTGTCAGCGTAAAGTGACACCAACCAGCCTTAGATCAGGAGGTGTTGTAAGACACAATGTTGGTTTTGGGTTTCAGGCTCACATGTTTGATTTATTTTTTTTTTAAATTCTCATTTAATTACGTCAATGGAGAGATGCTTTTGATGTACTCGATTGATTGGCACCAAATCACATGTAAGTGTTGCAAGTTGTATGGATGTCAGATGAAAATATGTCTCAATTTGCAGATGGCGAAGGAGATCTTGACAGAAGGCAACATCCCACGGTGCCCATGTGTTGTGTGCTTGGAACACTTCCACGAGGGAGACCTGTTTACCCGCACCGACTGCTACCATTACTTCCACATGGCGTGTCTGGCCCGATACGTGGAACACGCTCTCGCACAGGAGCCAGAGGTCAAGGTCATGCATCTCAACAATGAGCACCAACAGCCCAAGGTAGGGGAAACCTTGAATCCAGATATTCATTTGATTTTTCAAGGGAACTCAGTATAATTGCATGCAAAATTAAGACATGGTGCATGTGTCCTAAAACATGATTAGAAAATGATCTAGTGAGAATCTAAAATGCTGATGTGGCAATCCATATGAAACAATGTTAGTGTCCATTTCTTAAGTCAGATGGCAAAGAGTCTCCTTTTATAATTGATGCTAGTTGGCCTCACCCAACCCTGTCCTGCCATGCCATGCCATGCCCCACAAAACTCTACCGTACCCTGCAAAACCCTACCCTTAACTTGCCCTATCCTTGAAAACCCTACCCTACAAATCCTTGCCCTACCATACCCTACAAAACTTTACCCAACAAAACCCTACCCTACCCTACAAAACCCCACCAAAAGAAATGGCCTCAAGACAAATTGCTTACTTTCTGGAAATCTACTTATGAAACATGCAACTCCTTTCCTCCTCTTTGTTCAGGTGGTGTGTCCTGTATGTCGAGATGAGATCACGTACGACCTTGACGAGTTGAAGGAAGCCCCAGCTGTGGATGCTGATGACATCCATTACACTCCATCATCTGCTGTGAAGCAGCTGCAGAGGGACATGGCTGTTCTGTATGAAAAACAGAAAGCGAAGGGTGGGATCATTGACCTGGAGGCGGAAAAAAACAGGTTTCTTGTCAATGAGGTAAGCGTTTGTGTCATGAGTACTTGAATTATATCTCCATTAAACTGATAAACATGAAATGCCTAACTGACTGTAGTGGTTGAACTGTTGGCTCGTCACACCAAAGGCTGAGGTTTGATTCTACATAGAGGTGCAATATGGGAAACCCATTTCTGGTGTTCCCCGCCATGATATTGCTGGAATATTGCTAAAAGCGGTGTAAAACCATACACACTCACTCATGGTGAGTCATGATTGGTATATTTTGAAAATTGTACTGACATCTTGGGGAATGGCTTGCAATAACAGCCTTCAAATTCTCTGCAACAGTCAGGACTATAAAGACTGGATTTTTCTTGCCCTGATCATAAGCTAGTCATCTCTGGTGAATTATGGAGGCAGGATTATGTATTTTCATTTGTGTAAAGCTTGTTTGCTGCAATGAGGCAGTGGGGTAGCCTAGTGGTTAAAGTGTCTACTAAAGTGTCACTGAAGACCCGTGTTCGATTCTCCACATGGATACAATGCCTAGGGTTGCTACATGTACTAAACAGGAGTAGACTTTAATAGACTGAAGTTGTGATCAGGATTACCTCCTTTGCACTGTTTCAATTTTCAAGCTGGACAATTTGTTAAATGTTAAATTCACTGATAAAGAGTATGGAGGTGCATTAAGGGGTGTCCCATGTTGTCATATTGCTGGAATATTGTCAGAAGAACCTAAACTAGGGCTGTGTATTAGTAAATAAATTGAATTGCAATATATTGCGATTCAGTAACCCTTCATGTGATGATACATATTGCATTATCTAGCCTCATGTAAGAATGTCGAGTTTTGACTCGTCCACATGACTCTGATAAAATACCATGTACATCCATCACGATCCACAAGCAGGAGTATAAAAGTCGTGTAATCCTGCTACAAAAGTCATATCACCCCGCTACGCATCGGTGATGATGCAAAGTGAGAAAAGTGTGCATCGACAAGCCTTTAGTAACATGTGGTTCAATGAGGTCAAACGATCAGCTGATGTCAACATGGCAGCAATGAAACGTTTTGCCACAACATCAGAAAAAGAAAATTGAAGCAAAACGTTTTAACGTGTTGTGTTGTTTTGTTTTGATTTAGGAAAAACATTCAGCTAGATGAATATGTTATCACATCGTGTTGAGGGAAATACGGGGTTTTATCAGTCACTCGTAAGGTTGTATACAACCTTACTCGGGACTGATAAAATCCTGTATTTCCCTCGACACGATGTGATAACTTATAATATATTGGAGTTGAGTTGAGTTGACTATGGTTTCTGCCACTTTTAGCGACATTACAGCAATATCAAAGCATGGGACACCTGAGATGGGCTTCGCTGTACACATGTAAGGAATCGAACGTGGATCTTGAGCATGACGCACGGGTGCTTTAGCCATTAGACTACCCCACTACAGCATGTGAACATTAGTGCAGCTTTGGATCCTAGTTCCTTGAAGAGACATAAAATATATGTATGATTATTTCATGAAGATGGCTGCAGTATCACTAATATACGTGAAGTTCATTGCTCCACAATATCAGGGATTGACTCGGGCCACGATATCGCAATTTTCTCACATCAGTTGCCATAAAATTGCACTTAGATTTTATCGTCAGTGATTTAAAAACGCATCCTCCTCACCTACACAAGGGGAAATAATAAAGTATTAAGATATATTTTACGGAGAAAATCTTTGTAGTTTTGTTGTTCTGTCAAAGATATTTCTGTTGCTTTATACCTATTTTGAAACTTCAAAACATAACTATCGGTATGGAACCACGAACATCGTTACTCAGTGCTGTACAAACGAACTGCGCTGCAAGGAGTATGGTGAACTCTCATCCTCTCAGTACTGTGTTACTTATGCACTGTACAACGCTGTACACAGTTTGTGTTCGGAAGTTATGTTCTGCAACATCATGCATTGAACATACTAATGATCAAGTAAACTTGTCTTCATGTGTGTTTACGTGTTTAGTCATTCAAGAGCGACATATATTTCTATAAAGTATAATTGTCAGTTCAATTTTATGACGTGTAATTTGTTGCAATTCATGATTAGTTGACTTGAAGTTGATTAAATACATAACAGTGTTCTATTTGTCATCAATTCCTTTTCGTGTGAATGATCATGAACAGTTAAATCTCAAAAGATTTTTAAAAAATCTCATGTTTTTGGTCCTATGAGCGATTTTATCTCATATCTTTTCTGAGATTTATCCCTGCAATATATTGGAAAATCAAGTGTTTGACAGTGAATGACCTTGTCAGTTGTGCATGTCAATCTTATTTTCTACATTATAAGCCCCTAAACCTTGTCAGTTGTGCATTTCAGTCTTATTTTCTACATTATAAGCCCTAAACATGTATATTATCGTTCTGAGAACAGCTCAAAATGAGGTTGCATAGGAGAGATATTCTATTTTCTCTCTAGGTACAAGATTTAGTGCTGCCGATTTGAATAACGGGCAAAAAGGGCAAGTTTTCTGAGAATATAGAAAGCTTGGTTTACAGTATTCTATAGGCCATATAGTCCCCAGATTTTTGTTTGTTTGTTTATCAATTCAATTTATTCTATTCCATGAATATGGATAAATAATCTTTTGAATAGAATGTTGACAAAGATAATGAATAGTTTCCATTTGTTTCCAGGAAACAGTCGTGAACCTTAAAGTAGAAAAAGAAAATACAGTTGACAATGAACCTGTGACATCTGCAGATGCAGATACCAAGTCGGAAAAGGCAGGTAATCGGCATCGTCACAATGATAGAATTGTTGCCAAATATAAAGGCTATCCCAGGAGAGACAGGCCAAACGGTGGCTATCAAGGCAGAAAGAGTCCCAGTGGTGAACATATAAACTCAGCAATGGAAAGCAAACAAAAAAGGGGAGACAACTCCCAGAAAGTGGAAAGAGTTACTTCCCTTGATTCTGAGAAGAAATCCCAAGATGGTTGGCGAAGAGAAAGAGACAACAATTTTGGTAGAGAGAGAAGAAAAGAATATGGTGGAGGAAGAGATAGAGATAACTGGAGAAGAAGAAATGATGGAGAAGAGAATCAGAGAGGTAGCTCGGGTAGAGATCAGAGAAATGGAAGGAGATTTGACGGTTATCATAGAAATGATCTTGGAGACAGAAAGGAAAAGGGGCGGAATGATCCCTTAGAGGGGGGAAAGGATACTTTTGATCACTCTGAGATGTCTATTGAAATAGTAAATGTTGAAAAAGATAATTCAAGACCAAAAGGAAAACAATTTATGAGGAATAAAAATTCAAATAATTCAAATGAAATGGATGATGTTGAGTGTAGTGTTGAGAAATCTGTAGGTAAAGACGATCCAAGTGAGGATAGAGTTGTATCCCCTGAATCAGAATCAGGGATAGGAACAAAAACCAAAACAGAAGGAAGAAGTCAAAACTACAACAACAGACCCAGGAGGGAAAATGAAAACTATGGGAAGAGTTCTAGTCAGAGAAACTGCCCAAGGGAGGGAGGACGAGGAAGAGGTCGGGGCAGGGGCAGACGACAGACTCAGGGCAGAGATACTGATCACAGTGAAAACTGGGATGGGGAAAGGACTGATGTTGTTCCTTCAGGTATTAATGGGAATCGAGAATCTGACAGTGGAGAATCCTTTAAGAATGACGGTCAAGAGAAAGGTCATAATAGGACAGATGAGAGGAAATTGACTTCTGATAGCAGGAACAGTGATGAGACAGTGGAGGAAAGTGATGTCAAGGCTGATAGGAGTCATCAGAGCCAGGAGCACAGAAGAGTTGGTCCAAGACATGACAGTCAGAGAAGAGAAGTGTTTGATGAAGGACAGACAAATAGTGACAGGAGGCATGGGAATAGCAACTGGAGAGGTGATAGATATTACAGTAGCAAACATTCTGGAGGAAGGAACAGAGGTCGAGGACGAGCTAGTTTGGTCAGGCAGGGTCAAGGACATCTGGAACCAGGGTCATCCACCACAGAAAACTGGGACAATGAACAAATACACGTTCCTAAATCACCAAACCATGATTACAGAGGCTCTAAAGCTGGTATTAGTTTTTCAAGAGGTCAAGGTCGAGGTCATTCAAGGTCAGGTCAAGGAAGAGCAAAAATTGAAGAAAATGTTTCTTACAAAGGAAAAGTAATGAAAGAATACAATGAATTTAAAAAAGACAAGAGATATGACAGTAGGTATGAAGGAAAAGAATATCATCGCACAAAGGATCATCATGAGAATTCTGAATTTTCAAGAGAAAACACTAACCCTTCAAATCTTGAAAAAAGGTCCAAAATACAGGGTCCTCCACCAGGCATTAATTCTCCACCAGGCATACATATAAAGGGCCCTCCACCCGGTTTCAATGCTAGTTCCGAGAAAACCAAAATATCCAACGAACAGACCACGCCTATCAACCCTCCACCTGGCTTTGATGTCAGATAACACACACTGTATGTATTTTCAGTCAGGAAATCGCTTAATGTTGCTTTTACTTGGTTCTTGTTTTTATGTAATTTATTTGAAAGATTTTTGGGTTTTGTTCTTAAACATAATCTCATTTATGTTACAGTTGTCTCTGGGGCATTCGCTGTACAACATATTATGCATAAATGGTGTCAGCAGTATGTATATTAGATTTGTTGTAACTTGAAATTAAATTATTTGAAATAAATGTTAATATAATTACTATATCATAGATTGGAGTCATCCTCCATATGTCCATGGTATATGTCCCGATAAGTCTCCATTATACCCTGGATGCTTCTAAGGCTAACCCTCCCTTGGCTGGCTTTTTATCCAGTCAGGTGTACACGCTGGAAAGTTGAGCAAACCAATCACAACTCACTTTCCCTTACATTATCGAACCAATCAAACTTGGCAACATCAACCATGCACAGGGTCTCTGAAAGAGGCAGAAGGAGTTCTTGCATATATATTTTTTTACATTTTCAGACCTATCAATGTGTCTGTATGATTTCCCAAAATCTGAGTTGCACTGAAAACAAACCTTTGTGGCTGTGACTGCTATCTTTATTGACACTGGCAAGTTCATTTGTAATGGTGGCTTAGCTGATTGGCTACTGTGAGAATGCAGAGCCAGCAAAGGGAAGTAGTAAAATTTTCGGGCCGAGCCGTATATGCATTCAGGGTATAGTGGAGATTCATCAGATTGATCGGAGTATGATTACAGCAAACTAAACCCATGCGTCTTTCATTTTAGTTTACATGGACAGTATTTTCATCCATATTTAATGATCTGGGCCTAGATTCATGAAGCTTTTGTAGAGCTAAGACAGCTGTTAGTGCCACACATAAGCATTACTTTACAGCTTTCTTAGCGCTAAGAAAGCTTAAGAAATCTACTTCGTGTCATCAGTTTAGAGATCAGTAATTTTAGTTCATGGTCACAGGTTTGAAGTTCATTGTATTTGGCATTACTACTTGAATATTGTGTCAAGTATTGTATTTGATATTAGCCTCAAGTTCTCATGGTTTTGTTTAGTTTATTTATGTCTGTATCAGCTGATTCAGGACGTGTATAAGTTGTACAACATGTACAAACTTATAGAAGTTTTATCATGAGTCACTGAAACCAGAATGCATTTACAGGGTGCGAGTTAAGTATACTTTAGACTCACTCAAAACATTCGCTATGTGTTTTGTGTATATATATGTATCGTTACCTTGAAGATTGAATTCTGTGCTAACGTACGAGAACCAACTGCAACCATATGCCGATGAAATGCATGGGAACACCTGCATTTTTGTTTAAAATTTTCTAAAGAATTTGGCAATTTTCACTGATTTTTATTATTTATCAAACTCATGACAGTAATAATTTCAATGCATTGAAGCTTTTTTTACACTACACCAGTTCATGTGTAAACAGTACTTTTAAACAGTATGGAATATTTTGTAAAATTTTGTGTAGAACATTTGCCTGAAGCAAGTGGCTATATTTAAAACTACAGTGTGTCTATTGGCTGGAAGTAACAAAGATTGTTACAAGCATAAGCAAGTGTGTACTCATTACTCAGTCATATTACTGAGATCTATAAACAACGGTAATGCAAAATTGAAACACAAGCTTTCATTCAACATTATCAATATTTTGAATTTAAGGAAACCCAAAATGTTTGTTAGTGTTTGTTGTTTTACGCTGCACTCAGCAGTATTCAAGCTATATCTGTAAATATCAAGTCAGGACAAGACAATCCAGTAATCAAGAGCATGACCATGAATTTAAATATGGGGTGTAATGTCATGTGTCAGCATGTGTTTGTCTGATCCCATGATCCCATTATTTGCCGCTTATGACAAGTATGCTTTTCTGAATTCAGTTCTAACCTGGATGTTGATGCAAGCAACCCTACAATGAAAATCAGATAAGGAATTTGCAGGGCAAGGGTTTTACTCCGAAGTTAGACATGTCAGTGTTAGACTGTGTTTTCACAATCCATCATGAGGTGAATGGACGCTAGGACGGTATATGTACTTGTTAGAACACTGTTAGTAAACACTGATTGTTGATTAGCAATAAGGACACGGAAGCTATTTGTTAAATTGGCACTTTATGTGTCTCAAAAGCTTAAATATAAAGTTGCTATTCTCAAAGAAAAAATCACTTTTATCCACCTAAATTCTACTGCTACACTGATATCATAAAGCGTGTTTTATGTAATGAATGTAGCAGTAAAAATATTCATTTCCTCACAGAATTTGTTCAAATTTGAAGTATATGCTAATCATAACATTTAAAAACAATAGATGATTGCAAAAATCTAGTTTTTAATTTTTGAAAAATAATGTCCAGAAAGTGAGTGTCTGTTAGAGTGAGTGAGTTTAATTTTATGCTGCACTCATCAATATCCCACCTTTATCCACTGATCAACAGCATGAGCACTGATCTGTGCAGTTTGGAACTGTTGACATGCGTCAACCACGTCTGACCACTCAATCCCGTTAGTCACCTCTTACACAGGCAAAGTGTAGCGCAAAGGGGGTTGGGCAGCATAAAGAATATGACAATTGTTCTTATATGCAAGCAAAACAAGCAAAAGTTGGCAATGTACTACCTTCGCTTCAGGTCGATAAATATTTTTCATGTCAAAATAAAATGTTGGCCATGGTCAAAGGTATGCTCCCATTTCCTCACTTGGTTGTTTTCTCAGATTACCCACCCCATGTTTAATAATTACTCATGTGTTTTATTCAACATTTTAATCACAACTCGTGGTATTCAGACCGTTCCTTGCCTCCATTACTCCTGCCAGCTTCCGGGTGAACAGAGAGACGGAACAAGAGAAAGCAGAAATTGAAAAGAAATACCATTTTGCCTAATTTTATCATAAACCTGTTGGAGTTTATTTGTCTTACATGTTGTCGCTATTGTTAGAATTTTCATAACATTTATTCTTCTGGCGTAATGGGCGAATGAAGCAGGGGAGGTAACTGTAAGCATTCCATATGGAATAATACCCTCCTCCGGAAGCTTGAAGGGGGAATGGACGTGAAGAACGGTCTGATATACCACGAGTTGCACTTAAAATGTTGAATAAAAAATATTTCACGTAAGTAATTGCTCAACATGGGGTTGGAAATGTGAAAGCACAACCCAGTGAAGTAATGGCCCATTCTACCCCGGACCTTCACTGGTTTCGAACTCCTGTGGATTGGATTGTTTAGTATCTATAAAAGAAAGAACAGTTGTAACAAACTCAAAGGGACGACTAAATTTAGTTCATTGTAATCATAGGTCACAATGCACGTTACAGCTACAGTGAACAGCAACTGAATGGGATATACAAACCAGGGCGCAGAATTTTTAAGCTCTCTTATCGCTAAGATAGTCATATGTTAATGTTAAGGTATATGGCACCATCTCAGGCACTGAGAAAACTTAAAAAATCTAGGCCCTGGGCTTCTTTTTACAAAGCACTAAGGTGACTGTAAGTCACTAAGGTAACATTGGTGCAGTGTTAAAGAATGGGAGCAAGGTTAACCTTAGTAAAAGTTGCTTCCTGACAGGAGCCCCAGTTTGTTATTCTGTTAATTCATTATAAGTGTACTTGTCATAAACATAGTTTACTGTATATCAGTTGCTGGGTTCAACTATATGCCCTGATTTAATGACACAATGCGAGATGTTAATGTTTACTGGACTAATTGTCAAAGAGTGATAATTTCACTCTTTACTAGTTCTACTTTATTGTTTTTGCAAACTTAAAAAGTTTCATTATGAGCAGATATAAAATTATATCCAAGATTATTTTCAGTTTGAAACTATAAGTGGAAATTATTTAGTAGTCACGGACAAGTAAGAAACCATTATTTGATTGCCCGAAAACTGACTTGTCTCGGGCATTGGGCAATGGGATTTTTTAACCCCTGAGTTCAAAGGGTTGAAGGTTACAAATATACTGATTAGTTCTTTTTATGTGAATAACTACTGGCTTTGATACAGAGAACTGTTCATTATGTCAGTTTGTCATAAACATAGTTGACTGTCAACTCGAAGATATTTCTAATACCGGAATTGGTTTTTCAGTTTTTTTATGTATAGATTATCAGGAATCCAATCAAGACCTGGCGTTAATCAGTTTCATATGAAATATACACACAGCTTAACCATAATATATGACAGGTTCAGGTTTTGACTGTTTACAACTGTTATCTTATCAAATGTGAACATTTCTGTGGCATTCAGTTATTATTTTATCATTTATATTTATGAACATGTGATGATTATGTTGAAGTATTGAAATGTGCAGATACATCAACATCCCTATGTACAATGACATCCTAACTTTTGTGTTGTCATTAACTTCATGTCACAATCATTAGCACTGCCATTAGCATGTCACAGTCATTTGTATTGCATGCCAGTCACAGATTTAGGAATGTTTTCTGTTTGAATAATGATCAAGAAATTTTAGTTTACCATGATCTTGAACAATAATATGATGCCCAATTTTGAAGGAAATCCCAAGTACAGATTGTACACAAGATTCACAGCTAGTGCCCTGTTTTCAGAAGCATCTTTGTTCAACATGTTGATCATTTTGTAAACAATCTGTGTAAAAGTGTTGCCTGATAAGAGCATAAATTTCCATGACGTCCCAAGTAGCATAGAAGGGTATACAGTTACCTATTTGTTAACTGTTATAATTGTGTCGGGTTCCATCAGTATTTGAACAAAGTAAATCCAGAGTTGTTCAGCCTCTGAAACATGTGTTTTATGTATAGTTTAAATTACTCCTGCTCTTTGTCCATTTAATAAGCACCCACAGTGCATTTCACGGTGAATATGATAAGCGGAAAGTGATTATTGGTCTGGTATTGAAGGGACACAACTCTGCACACTGCAGAACATAAGGGACACAACTCAGCAAGTCAAAGATGTTCTCTCAACTCTGACTTCAAGGATCAAAATTATTAGTGCCACCGTACATATGGCACAGCTAACATTGATATGGCACTGGTAAATTCTTTTCTGCTTGTGCTCTTCTGCTTCTTTTCTAAGTATGCCCTTACTACTGATCATTCACCTGATGAAGGAGTACTAAGTAATAACGTTTTATTTTGTGTCTAACTGTGCTTACTGCTTGACAAGTATTAAATGAGCCAGCGCAGTGAACATGTTTGTGACAAGCAGACGGGGCAAGTAATCTGGACTAATACATTTGGTTGCTATAGGTAAATTGGCGATTAAGCACATGCAATACATGCTAACCATGCCGTGAAATCAATACCGCTACTGTTTAACATGTGTCTCGTAGAGTGATTGAGTTCAGCATGACACCATCATGACACGATTCGCATAAGGAAATTGAACCTTTTCAACAATTTTCCCTCTCGTTTCAAATGGAATGTTCTGAAGGGCATTCACATGTATGCAAATTGGGGTCATTTGTCTGGCTGTGGCTCACCTAATACTTGTGAAGCAGTAGTCATGAGCAGAATGTGAACATCCTTCAGTTGAATTTGCATTGCTTAATACAGCTCAGTGTTTGGAAGGGATATTTTTCCATCCTATGTTGATACACTACAGAGTCATGTTTTCTTATTATGCGTTTGGAGAGATAAGAAATATATTTTCTGAACATCTGAGAACACTGTAAGAATATCACCATTTGTTACTATTTTTAGTTTTTCATAAATTCATTTTTCACATGCATGTTGTCTGAACCAAACTTTTAGGTGCATGCCTGTGACAGGCACCACAAATAAAGACGATTGACAGCAATCGGAAAACTATTTTGAAATTATCTCTGTGCTTTAAAGCTCAAACATGTCTGGATGTGGTGTCAAATTGCCTTTCACTGAGTTCCAACAAATTACTAACTAGACAGGCTGTATTATTGTTCAATTCAAATTTTGCCTATGCTTTGACTTCTTCAACCATGTAAAATAGACAAAGGTTCTTGTTCTTCAATTCCATTGTTATGCCATTTATTTGGCAGTACTTTTTGCCAACCTTTGAGTAACTTTGAATTCTTATGATGTGTTTGTTTTAGGAATTAATTTTTTTTCATGGGTCTTGACTTATTTGTCTAAGGCAGCACAATTCCCTGTACAGAGTTATGTACCTTGGGTATGCCAGGAAGCTGTGATTGGGCTTTGAATCCTGAATAGATCTGATTGTTTATAGGCATGTCAGCACCATACCCATTCTCAAAATTCTCGAATTCTAAGATGAGTTTCATATGGGTCTTTCCTTGAACATCAACCTCAGACGCATGGATATAACAGAATTACTTTTTTTAGAGGAACTTTAAACCAACTTTCACTGAATTGTTTCATCAGGATTGTGCAGATAGTTTTTGACACAATCTGTTTTGTGATATGTGTTGTGTTAATACATCTTTGATGTTGCTGTGCTGTTGCTGTCGTATCATTGCTGTAATATTAGCAATGTTAAGTCAAATTCACAGTCCTACATGCTTTAAACCATTCTGGTTACCTGGCCTTATCATAAATATACCTCATTACTGAATGCCTTTCAAATATGTGATGTCGATATGCAACGTTGACAGTTGATGAGTGTTAGTCATTGTTAGTTATTGTTGTCAGTTTCATTCTTCTATATGTTCATTTCAGTACCAGCTTATTAATTGAAATGGTAGTGGGCAGATGCTGTATTAATGTAATTGATGTTGTCATTGTTTATGATTACAAATGTGTCATTTGTCAGTTTGTCAGGCTGCTCACCACTTGATAAGGTGATCATTAAATCTCATCAAATTAGGGGCGATGGGGTAGCCAAGTGGTTAGAGCATTCGTTCTTTACGCCGAAGAACCAGGTTCGATTCCCCACATGGGTACAATATTTGGAGCCCATTTCTTGTGTCCCCCGCCGTGATATTGCTGGAATATTGCTAGAGGTGTAAAACTAAACTCACTCACTCATCAACATACAAGTTACGTGCAGTTGTATATTCTCTGAATCTTGAACTGGATTGGAACTTGGTTTATGTCTGTCAACTCCAAAAATTGAAATGTGAAGAAAACAATATGTATGAGTGGGTCAGTTTTGTTTCATGTCTCATTTTGCAATATTTCTGCAATATCATAGCAGGGGACACCAGAAATGGGCTTCACAGATTGTGCCCATGGGGGTATTGAACCCGGGTCTTTGGCATGACAGGTGCTTTAATCACTAAGTTACCCCTCTGCCATGAAAACAGCATATAAACATCGTTGCAGCCTTGGATTCTAGTTGCTTGAAGAAACATAAAATATATGCAAGATAACTTAATAAAGATGGCCACAGGAGTGCTAATATACATGAAGTTTAAAGAACCTTTCTGGAAATACACGGAATACTCTTGATTATCAAATACCAATATAAACTTATTTTGAGTTGAAAGCATCATATATTGAACCACAAAAGTTAGGGGTCTTGAATATCGTTGGGATATTTTCATGAAATTGTTTTTTCAGCCTTGACTTTAACAAAAATACGCTAAAAATAGTCACAATCCCTATCTGTTTGCTGTGTGGAAAAATGCTTTGGCACTTTTATTTCTATTCAGCTGGAAACTTTATGCCTCATTTCACTCCTTGGCACGAAACAATACCCGTTGCACAAGTGTGAGTTTTCACGCAACAAAACAAAACACGATACGTTTATTCTGTGTTGATACAAGATGATACTAAGACGAAATGCTTACAACTGTGAAGTAGGTGCGGTGAACATGAGTGGACAGTGCTATGAACTTTTTGTTGTGAAGCAGTTTCCATGAGATTTGGCGTAAATATTTGTATCACGTTACACATCTTCACATGGCTAATGTATTGTGAGACGTGTCATTATCTTAATGTATTGTTTCGTCCTTATACCCATTATATATATACGCCTTGGTATTGTCTCTGAGGGTATTTATGGACATTGAGGTCAAGGTCATGTAGCATGTACATTGTGTTTAAATAACTAGTTTACACAAGAAGTATTTGTAAATAGAACTTAATTAAATCTCGGTCATGTCAGTGTCTGGATAATGTCTAGTCATGATCAAACTGTCAGGACACTTCAGATTTATTCCTCAAAAATGAAAGATTTTAGGATGACCTCAAAGACCTATGTTACTTTGAAGGTCATTTAAGAAGTATTGTATGACTTCTAATTTGAAATCCAGTCGCAAAATATGATACAAGTAATGTTCCAACATTGAAGGTCAAGGCCACTTGGTCTGAAGATGGCAAAAGTTTCAGCGTTTGGAATTTGAAGAAATTTTATTGACCCTAAGGATTTTTTATCTGAGATTGAAGGTCAAGATTCTCTAAGCAAAGTATTTTATTGCTTTGTTGTTAAGATAAAGGCAGCCCACTGGTTCAAAGTTGTAGTTAAAGATGTTATTTAACTGAAATTGGTTGTCATTAGCACTTCATGAAGCATATTACTTTGTTTCATGGTACTTCATTACACAAGTGTTTTCTTGAACCAGAACTAATGATATTAGACAGGAATAACGTGTAACTTTGTTGATAATGTACCTGGAAGCATGTGACTTCATTCAGAGTTGTTGAAGTATTATGAGAAGTTATTTTGACTTAGAAACTGAGACAGCCATACGATATCACTGACATTGTCTATCTTGCTGTATGTGATATTTTAAGTGAATACAAACTTGCAAATGGAATCTGGACACAAAAGGCTGCCTTGGAGCTTAATTGGTGCTAGCTTGATATATGTGCTAAAACTGGATATGTGATGGTTTGCTGATATAACTCTGCATTATGTAGTTCAAAATGAGTTCTAAATTTTAAGTTAAATTGTGTGTATTTGTTTATCATATATGATTTACTTTGTGAAATGAATATATGAGAAGATGAAATAAATTTATTGAAAATTACTAGTTTTGTCCTTGTTTTGTGCCACACAGCTTATGCTTGAGATTTATATATGTAGTGTAGCTACTGCATCATTACTGCTCAGTGTTAAGGTCCTTATTTGTTCCAACGTTGTTGTCCCATGCTTGCCATAAAAGGTGACTCTGCTTGTTGTAAGAGGTGACCAACAGGATCAGTAGTCAGGCTTGCTGACTTTGTTGACTCATCATCGATTCCTAATTTGCATGGATCAATGCTCATGTTGTTGATCACTGGCTTGCCTGCTCCAGACTTGATTATTTAGCTGGAATATTGGTGAGTGTGGCATAAAACTAGACTCACTCAGTATTGTCTCATAGCTCACAGTTACATGCCTTTGAAGAATTGTTGCATGTTACATGAGAACCACTTTTCCTGAGGAATTGTTCAGTGTCCCGTTGGACTTTTCACATGATATAGGGGTATTGTTTAATGTCTCGTAGGGATTGTTACATGTTCTAGAGGTATTGTTTAATGTCCCATAGGAATTGTCACATGTTCTAGAGGTATTGTTTAATGTCCCATAGGGATTGTCACATGTTCTAGAGGTATTGTTTAGTGTCCCATAGGGATTGTCACATGTTCAAGAGGTATTGTTAATGTCCCATAGGGATTGTCACATGTTCTAGTGGTATTGTTTAATGCCCCATAGGAATTGTCAGGCATTTTGAGGCACTATTTAATACCCCGTAGGAACTGTCACACTTTCTAGAGGTATTATTTATTATTCCCCGTATGGGCGAGGAGATCCCATTCAGTACCTTTTTGATATTTGCACAGTGTGCAGTTTAGTGATTCTAGGTGTTCACTGGTCGGGTAAGCAGAGAAGAAATACGATTGGTTGACGGAACTACTTTTCATGAATCAAGTTCATGGACAACAAATTTACTGTTTTCCCACACTCCGACTCAGCGATCACTTAGCATGGTAGAGGTACTATGCTGGCTCGCATCATGGAACTCTGGGTGGGAGAGAGTTTTTTTACCGTTTCAAATAAAATTAATTCCGTTTATTGAAATGAATATCCTTAGAAAGAAAAAAATGGAAAGAAAACAATCGTATGCATATTGTTTGTAAACAAACATGGCCGTCATGATAATACTAACTCCGATCTCGAAAACGTTTCATTCAGACCCTCTCTGACAATTTGTACGGCATCAAATCATTTCCGGACACCGACGAATTCAATCAATAAACAGATATTCTTCAATATTAATGAGAAACTACATCAGGCCATCAAAAAATTGTTGTCAAATCCTTGTAACCCCACCACACTGCCCATTCATCCTCTGCCTCAGTCTGCCACCATGACGTCACAGTTTTTGTCGCGAGCCGTAAATCTTCATTCTGCTGATACAATGTTCTCAAGTCTAAAGCATCGTGCTGTATTCCACTAAACATCTCGAATGACTCCTCTGCCAGTCGACCTCCTGTTCCAAAGGCGTATTCTTCCCACTGACACGGAATCCGACTAGAGTTCTCCTTCTTGGATTGAGGTCACTGTGACACCCGTCCACAGAAAGATAGAAAACATTTTCTAGATGTATTGACAGTTTTTTTGCCAAAGTGTGTTTCAACACTACACCGTCACTAAACACACGTGCATTAGTCATGAATGAACTATGTTACAGCGCACACTTGATCAAATAACGTTTACTTGTTCTTAAGTTCAATGATGTAGCACTTAAAATATCATATTAAAAAAGTTAATCAATTATTCCCTAAAAGATATTTGTGTTGTACTTGAAATCGATTTTACGAGGTACTGAGTCAAAAAGAAACTTCACATTCTTTCATCAGGGCACTATAAAAGAACCAGAGATGGTAAGATGGTTAAATTGTTATTATTTCATTGCTGAGATCTGTGTGATGTACTCGATACATTGACAGTGCCACAATTAGTTCCATTAGGCTACACCGCCGTTCCAAAACATGGGTATACAGAATGTCAAGTCACAAGAATAAACATTCGAAATTCCTCAGTTCAATATTGTTTATGGCCGCCCCGCGCATTCACCTCTGCCAAACACCGTCTTCTCATCGACTGCCTGATGCGCGTGAACACGTTGTTGGGGATTCTGCTCCATTGCCCTTGCAAGGCAGCGCCAAGTTCCTTCAAATTCAGCTTGGTTCCCAAGACCACGAAGCCTTCTCCCAAGTGCATCCCACACGTACTCTATTGGATTAAGGTCAGGGGACCTCGATGGCCAGACCATGACGTTGATTCCAGCATTTTAAAGGAAATTTCGTGTCAACATCGCGGTATGCGGCCGAGCATTGTCATGCTGGAACTGTAGACCTGGACCATGAGCCCCCATGAAAGGATCGATTTCAGGGGTGAGCACCGTCGCAGCTGTGAGGTTTCCACGGACGACCGGAAGTCGGGAACGGTTGTTCCCACAGAAAGCACGCCACACAGTGCAACCTCCACCCCAGATTCTGTCGACTTCTGTACACAACATTGGGCATACCGTTCACGACGTCGTCTCCAGACTCTATGCTTGCCGCCCGCAAATCTGAGGGTAAACCTGGATTCATCGCTAAAGACTCGATTCCATTCTCTCTGGGTCCATCGGTTAGGACGTTGGGCCCACAGCAGACGTTGACGTTGATGAAACGGTGTCAATATTGGTCCACGATATGGACGTCGAGAATGGAGATTGGCCGCAACCGATTCCGAATGGTCTGTGGGGACAGTAGACTTCTAAACATCTCAGCCCTGGTTCATGTAGCCGGCAGAAATCTGTCACGTAGGACGATTTGAAGGTGTTCTGATTGTGACGTCACACGTGGACGACCCGATCTTGGGCAGTCAGAAGTGGTGCCAGTTTGTTGTAGACGACCTCACAAGTCATATACAGTACGACGGCTGCATCCTATTACACTTGCGACGTCAATAACTGATCTTCCCGCTTGCAACATGCCAACGGCACGTTCACGTTGCACATTAGAACTGTGGTTTAAAAGTGCTTTTTCCCAATTCTTGAGGCCAATGCAAACACGTGCAAATGAAGAAAACTTCGATGCGAAGATCACGTGATCGACTGCACTTGCAAAACCTGATTTGGCACTAACGTCATTTGCACGACAAATGGATGGGTTTGAGTGAGTTTTGCGAACGTTTTTCTAGGGTCGAAAGATAAGGATCCCATTTCGGATACATAGATGGATCATCAGAGAAAAATTATTCGTTATTTTTATAAATTACATTTTTTTGACTCGGTATATTTGCCATAACGTTGTTATGTTTTCACCGCTGGATACCTTAGGTTTAATACGCGCATAAATAGGAATCAGCTGTTTGAAGTCGCAAGTCCTGTCTGCGGGATTTTTTTTATTTCGTGGTTCTTCTTTTCGTATTACATTATCGGTAATGAATAGAATAGAGAATATGCCCTCGTTAAAATAATGTCCAGTGCCTCGGCAAGACTCGAGACTGTGAACGTTATTTCAAGTCTGGCATATTTCCCGTTATCACTTGTACCTCGTTGGTTATGTCCCCTGGGAACTGTCATATGTTCTTGAGGAAGATTCTATAACAGTAATTGTCAGGTGTTCGAGAAGTATTCTTAATGCCCCATAGGAATTGTTACATGTTCTAGAGGTGTTATTTAATCCCACAGTAATTGTTATATGTTCCTCGTGTCATGTCTGATTTTCTGTGGTCTATTCATACAGTTTTCGCATACAGTCTTGACATTTACACAATGTATATTCTCTGTCTTGGGCCAATCAAGACTGGTTAGTCATGTGCACTGACGGATACTATTTTTTCGACGGCTAGTTAGCTGATGTACCATAGAACCCTTTAAACCTTCTCTGATACCGTTAATGTTGCAACCTTGATCAATTGTACCTCAAACTTTGAGACCCGAGAAGATCCAGGGTTGAATAGGCCTTCAGCAACCCATGCTTGCCAGAAAAGGCGAATATGCTACTTGTAAGAGGCGACTAGCGAGATCGGGTGGTCAGGCTCGCTGAGGTGCTTGACCCATGAAATCTTACCCAAATTGTGTTGATCTACACGCATGCTGTTGACCAATGGATTGGCTGATCCAGCCTCGATTACTTACAGACCGATTCTATATTGCTGAAATATTGCTCAGTGTGGCGCTTAACAACAAACCAACCAACCTCAACTTTTGTCAGACGTAGACAGTAAGACTTGAGCTGTTAGAATATTGCTAAATATAACAGGTGTTGATTTTTGGAAGGTTTGAGTAATTTCCATTCAAATGCAGTCGTGTTGAGAGCGTTTCCACTCACGTCAAAACCATGACCCGTTAAAATTGCCGCCTGCAACCTGCTGTATTAGTGTCAAGGACAACCACCATATTTGCATACCTACCCTGCATTGTATGAACATATTGTCGACATTTTAGGTCGCAAAATACGTCAATGGCTCCATGTCACGTGTTCTTGAAAACTGCATAGTGTGCAGTAAGGATTAACCTGCGTTATTCACAACAGACACATGTAATAACAGATTGCATTGTGTGCAGAAAGTTTCGGGGTGTTATTATCTGTTTTGGTATCATATTCTATTACGTTCACGACAAGATGCCAAGTGACGCCTTTTGTGCAATGCTGTGGGCTGCATGTTGCGGGCTTTGGGGTCATTTTATCCTTTTAAACGCACTGGGGAGGAACTTGGCCTCAGACGTATGGTGCAGGGTACAACTGGTATCTGATGCTTAAATGCAGACTGAAATATGAGACATGATCACGCAGTTGCACTCACTTACCATGCACAAGACATTATCATAATCAAAATTATCAAGATATTGTCTTGAGCTATGACAACTGTAGTGCTATTAATATAAGACGCGGCACGACAGAATATGTCTATAATAAGCAGAGGATCATGAAATATGTATTTTAAACGGATTAAAACAATGATATTGTTGACAACAGACGTCTAGTTTAAAAACGTTTATGTCTGTGAAACAGTTTTGCATTGTTAGTTTGCTGTTTAAAGCCACACTCTGTGAATAAGAGGATCCAGACAATCCACTGATTTACATGAACATCGCTCTTCCCAAATCGGGTATTCGTGATATGTGTCAACCAAGTCAACGAGCCTGACCACCTGATCTCAAAACCCGTATTCTAACCCGGATCTTCATAGGTTCGATACACACACGGTCATAGCGGATTTGACACCTCCAAAAAGTCGATTAATCTTTGTAGACTATGACTTCTTTTAACCTTACAGACTCTGCAAGTCATACAGATGTTGCCTGATTTTATTCATTGTTTATCTGTGGTTGGTTTGTTTCTTATTTAACGCCACAGTCTGAATATTGGAAAGTAGGTCTTGGTTCTGGACATACATACCAATCGTACTTCTTTGATCTTGTCTGACCCGTCTGAAATCTGATTTATTGTTGCCATGGACTACTGACTGACCCTGAGGTGGATTTGAACAAAGAGGTGACCCATTTCCCAAATCGCTCACTTACTCACTTACGCAATAATCAGATCGTATCACCCCTCAAAATTAGTCTTTGTTAGAAAATACGCAAAGGTTAAATGAGACCTATATTTTACTCCAGGACCCCATCACGTAATGAACATTCTGGGAATAACAGCTCTTTCAAGTCCTTGAAACAGTTTTAATCTTAATGTTTATATGCTGAAAAAGTGTAGAAATGTGATACATGTCTGCTCTATTTTAAGGTAGCTTCGTACAAAACGGCCAAGGTCGAATCCCTACGTCTGCGTCTTAAGTGTAATTAAAGCGGAACATAACGCAGGATCAATTGTTAAACCAGTTGGTGCTACCTATGCTGCCAGTTTTTGCACTGCTTGTAGACAGATAACACATCGGGTGTTCATGTGAATGAGATCAGAGTGAAAAGGTTTGTAAGATGAAACAGCATGAATATATCTTTAGCACAAAACATTGACACTGAGACACCTGACCGTACGTGCAGAAACAAACGGTGCAGTGTTGATTACATGTACGTTGACATGCTGGGTGTGCGTCCTTCCTTGTTTCTGTTGTGTCATGCATTGTCGGCGAAACGTGTATTGTCAGTGAGGGGCGATGGGTAGCCCATTGGCTAAATCGTCCCTTATCCTGCTGAACACTCGGGTTCGAGTCTCTTTATGGTTACAATATGTGGAGCCTATTTCTGTTGTCTCCAGTCGTGATTGTGCTGGAATATATCTAACACAGGCGTAAAATCCAAATCATTGTCTAAATTGTTCCCATTAAAAAGTCACCATTGTTAAAACACAATGGATGCATTTTGGTTTGTTTAAAACCGTACAAAGATCCGCATCCACAAAAAACACGAATTTCTGTCTTTCACTATTCGGGGCGGTAGGGTAGTCTAGAGGTTAAAACGTTCATTCGTGAGGGTCGGGTTCGATTCCTATCACTTGTATGATGTGTGACGCCCATTTCCGGTTTTCCACATTGGTGGAGTATTGCTATAAGCAACATAAACCCATACTCATTGCTCCTGAAAGTCTTACACACCTCCCTTGAAGATAAAGTTGAAACGCGTTGGAGGGAAATTCGTTATCTTTACAAGTCTCTCTCTCCCCATCTCTCTCTGTAACTCTCTCCACGAAAGTATTCTAGCAAGCAAAAGAGTAGGACTAAACAAAACAATGTACATATACGCAACATATCTGCATTTCATCTTCTAAAAATGACTGCGTTTTCCTTTGAACCGGACATGCCATCATAAGAAAGAAATGTGACATCGTTGCTGGGCTGCATGAATTAAGTTTTTTGGACTGAAAAAAATATGAACGAATTTTCTTGCTTCCGAGTCTTGGGTTATATATAATCTAAATTCCTCACAGAAAACCAGGCCTCGCGCGTCAAAATGGACTCGTTCTCCTTGCTCTACTGGTGCTGTGGAAATCTCTTTCTGAAGATGTCATTTCCGGTTCAAAGGAAAACACGAGGTCCTAAAATTATACTCTTTTCTGAAACAAAATCATGAATTAAAAATGAATTATTACTTATTACTTGAATCTTGCAATACAGGAACATACGTGTCTAATGGCACTAACTACGATTAGGATTACCTATCAACCGCATGGAATGATAGTAAAGGTGAACGCCTATTCAATACTCGATACGTTTGCATTGAATCGATGCCTGGATGTTGTTAGAAAAACACAGCGCCGCATGAGGAGACCTTTAAAAAGGTGACGTGCAAAAATGTTTTCTTCAAATACCAACCCGTCGAACGCACTGACACAGGAGCACACGGAATGAAACGGTTTCGGTCGCTCAAAAAGGTGCCTGCTGCGTATTCGCCAATGAGATGGACCGACATCTACAATAAAGAGTCAGTTGGTCATTTCAGTCACATCGTGTAAAAGGACCCGTAAGAAGATCACGACTCTTCACGAGAAATACCGTTGTTTAAAACAACGTATCATACCTTTTCGAATGGTCTCATGGTTGTCAACTGACAGTACTGAACCGATAATACTTGCAGGAATAACGAATTTCCGAAATAAACATCTCCCATTACAACTCTCAACAGCTGCGACAACCAAACATGTCTGTACGCTTGGTCCGTCTAGTATAGTTATATTTGGCGGTCGCGCAATTTCGAACCAGAACTGGTTTTGAATTATACGCTGTCATCATTCGTAACTACTCACCTCTTTCTGTGACCGGAATGACACGAGTTACAAATATACTACCGACAGAAAATAAGGGAACCAAGAAATTGAATGTAGATGACTTTGACTGTGACAGAGTCCGTTATCGTGGCGTATCTCCCAAACGCAACATCCAATGACAATGGAATTTCGCATAATGCATGCCCAGCACGTGCTACACGTGCATACAGAAGTTAACTCCTGTAAATGTACTGGAGAAGTCGCAATCACTAATGCAATAGAGATTGACACTTACTGACAGAAATGCCTCCGAGACAGTATCTCTGTGAAGCAACAAAATGGAGAATTGTGGGGATGATAGGGGTGGGTGGGACGGGACATCATTATGTGAAGTTGCCCGGCAGATGGGTAAATCAAAAAGTGTAATTTCACGCCTGTGGGATAAGTACCGTCAAACGGGTGGGGTTGCAACGAGACCTGGGCGTGGTAGACCAAAATCAACGACACCACGACAGGATCGTCTCATTACGTTAATTGCTCTGCGCGATAGGTTTAAATCGGCCCCTGCCATCAATAGAGAATTCCGCACACTCACTGGAAGACGCATTTCAACCTCAACCGTTAAAAACCGACTCTATCAGGCTCGTCTGAAAGCAAGACGGCCTTTTAAGGGTGTCACCCTTTCAGCTCACCATAAGCGCCAAAGATTGGCATGGGCTAGGTAGCATCAGGGACGGGCTATGCGCCACTGGCGTTACACCATGTTCTCTGATGGGTCAAGGTTTTGCCTACGATTCACAGATGGCAGAAAACGTTGTTGGCGTCGGAATGGGGAGCGATATGCCAGAGCAGCAATTCTTGACCATGATCGATATGGAGGTGTTAGTGTCATGGTGTGGGGTGGGATTACACATGACAGACGATCAGATTTGGTCATCATTAACGGAGCCATGACTGGTCAGCGATACGTTGACCAAATATTGCGTCCTGTTGTGGATCCATTGGCTAGAGTTATCGGCCGAAATTTTATATTCCAAGATGATAATGCCAGACCACATCGGGCCCGAATTGTCTCCGCTTATCTCCGACAAGAAGGTATCCAGACATTGGACTGGCCCTCTAAGTCCCCAGACCTGTCCCCAATTGAACATCTCTGGGACGTTCTTGGTCGACGGGTGTACGCCAGGGACCCAGGACCCGCCAACCTGGCCCAGCTTGGTGCAGCTCTCCAAGAGGAATGGCGGGCAATACCACGGGCAACCATCCGGAAATTGATTAACAGCATGCCATCAAGGTGCCGTGAATGTGTTGCCCAACATGGTGGACACACAAGATATTGAACTTGACGCCTAGAATTGATTTAGTGGATATTTAAAGCAGTTTCAAATTCGCTATTACTTCATTAGTTCCCTTATTTCTTGTCGGTAGTATAGCTTGTCACTGGATATCTTGTATCGGAAGTAAGCTGGGTCCCGTCATGCATATCGCAAGTTGCCGCGCACCAAGAGAGCAAGGAACCAGATCAGCACTGTAAGTAGCGCCTCGCGAGACTTACAGGCACAATATTAAAAAGCAGAGGTAGTGTAGGCCTTGAACGTTTACTTTTTGGTCGAAACCCACCGTTGGTTGTTTAACGCCATATTGAACAGTATACCGGAAAGCGTTTGTTAATAAGTCTGGACCAGACAATCCAGTGATTGACATCATGAGCATCGATCAACGCAACTGGAATACGGGTACCCACCTGACAAACCTGGAAACATAATGGAAGCGACTACTGGCTAGCTATTCTCGAAACGTTCTTAGCCCCGTGAAGTTCTTAAGCCTATTCTTAACACACTGGCTACGATCAAAGTTAAGAATTCTTAGGGCTACGAACGTTATGAGAATAAGGGCCCAGGTTCCTTGAATATCTAATGGACACTTCTCTGCGATTCATGACGCCTCAGAGGACTGAGCCACCCATGCCCACCTCAAATAAAGTTACATCATTTAAGTTACTGTTTTCTGTCACACCTTTTCGTATCCATCACTCATAGCATGATAGTGTCAGTTGTAACTTGCAATCGAAGTTCACCACGTCGGATCGCGTCGCACTATGGACATTTCACGTTGTTACAAATCATTTTAATGTTGAACTATGGCTTGCAGGAATGATACACGTCTTTCCCTTCACCGCTGATATGACGAACCAATCTACGGATAATACGAATTCAAAGGACCAAATTTCAGCTCAGTATAACCGTAGTTCGTTACATGTAGTTTCAATACCATGTACAGCAAATAACTAGGACAAAAAGAAAAGGTATATCCGTTATTCGTGATAAAAGTAGTTTACTACATTTTTCAACCTCATATGAGAAAGGGGGTGGGGTTGGTGGGGGTCCCTGATCCAAACCGATCCCTGGTGTATCTGTGGAGTGTCTAGATATCTGATGTAAAACATTTACACTAAAATATATTAACAACCAGTCTCAATAAAAGCACCCACCATATGCTTTATCGTACCTCACACATAAACCTCATCGTTTTCTGGTCTAACCGCTCTTCTATTATGTTCAGTGTACCCTACTTACAAGCAAGGTACATTTCATTGTACTCGCTGCCAATGGCTGTCATTCTGTTCTTCGTAGTCCTACTTCTTTAATTGATGCACTGAAATTACCGGTGTTTTGCGAATGGAAGGGAGACAACTCTATATATTTTTTCTTTTTGTGTGTGTATGGTCTGCAATATATAGTGATGACTGCGAAAAGCTTTGACCCGCATTCCATTAAAAAAAATTGACTAAATGTTCAAACGTAGTTTCTGTGAATAGTGAGAAGGGGAATTACACCGCGACGACTTTACTAAGACAATGCCTGCGAGAAAAACAGCAAGATGCAATTTTCTAATCACACAGATTGGCTGACGTGTACGATGCGGTATCCATGCTTCAAACAGTTCAAAATTAACATTGCGGTGTTCGATAAGATAAATACGTTGTTTACTGGTCCGTCTGGGCCCATGTGTTGATGTGACTGGTGAACAATTTATTTTATCTTACCTCACACATAGATGTCGTTTTCTGATTGGCCGAGCGCTCTTCTGTTATTTTCAATGTACCCCGCTTAGAAGCGTGGTGTATTGCAATATACCCCGCTGCCAATAGCAACTCATTCGGTACTTCATAGTAGTTACTCTATTTTTTAACTCGAATAATACTAAATGACGCATGACATTATCGATGTTTTGCGAATGTAGATTGGTGAAAGGGAGATAACTCTAATTCTGTGCGGTAAGATAAATATGTTGTTTAGTGGTACCTCGGAGACCATGGGTTGTGGTACCCTCGATGTTTGTTTGTGTTCCCTTCCGGCTCAGGGAACATAAACAAACATAGGGGGTATTTCAACCCATGGTCCCCGAGGGACCAGTGAATAACTTATAATGCATATACAGATGGTTACATTGACGATGAATTTCTCCACTAACTCGGGGAAACTGCAAACGTTATGCAGATAAAATGCATCAAATTCCTAAAAGGCATTTGCAAATATTGTGACTGTGAACAGATGCGCTTTGATGTAAATTTGTGTTAATTATTTTCCATTTTTTACCGATTTTCATAATTTACTGAACTCACGACAATAATTTCTTCAACGATTCAAATTTGTTTTACAATTCATCAGTGTATAAAATATACACCAAATCGGGAAAAAATATACATAGTGCGTTATATAGGTCAGTTCGTAAAATGTGTGTTCGTTAGAAACATAGTTTATGTTATATGACTGACACTCTTCAGCGTACACTTGAAAAACAAGCACATCTATATATATTATCCGACAGACGTCACATATATCTTTGAGTGGGAAACAAACATGCAAAGAAGTAACACATTATCACGTGATGCGTCAGCGATACACTCGTGATTAACAGCTTGTCATTAACTTCATGAAATAGTTCTAATTGTTTGTCCGTTTGGGCTGGATTCTCCACGTGTGTTTTTCCTTTTTGTGTCACTACCTATACATTTGTATGGAGTTCTGTAAGGAACATCGACTCTATTTGTGAGAGTAAACGTTTAAAACAATAAATATACAAACAATTACACAAAATCTTCGACATTGTTCCATCTATGTGACGATAAATTGTACATAATCAAGTCTGGGCCATGTAACATGTGTTATATTTCGGATTACACTTTCTTAGTAAAGTACAAATTCTAGTACTATTTGTGAGTTGAGTCCCACCCGGGACTCATACCACACACTCAGAGTCAGGCACCTAATCGCCAGCACACAAAGTCAGCCGCCTAGCCCTGTCAGCCACCGCGACTTCCAAATGAAAGACAACTGCGGGCTTTGTGTACCCCCTCTGAATTAGCACGGCCCCCACGGCCTCAGGCTATGACTGTGTGATCAAAGTCTGGGTCAGACAAACCAGTGATTATGAACACATACTTCATCCAGCTTCGATGCTACATCGTGAACCAAGTCATCCCCTAGTCATTCCTAGAAACTAAACATCCTGGAACGTTTGGAAGATGGCACGTATTGCCAAAATTGATGACAACACCCTTTCTAGAAATAACGCGGGAAATTTTGCGTCATATACATCAGGATATCTTCAAGTTTGTAAATATTTTTTAGTCAAGTGGACTGAAATACAATCGCTTTTCTAATTTTCAAAGTTGTTTGTTCCTTGATTATCATTAGGTATTGCACAACATGCCTTCGGTTTTTAAATTCTCGTAAGAGACGACTAACAGGATCGGGTGGTCAGGCTCGCTGACTTGGTTGACACATGTCAACGGTTCCCAATTGCGCAGATCGATGCTCATGTTGTTGATCACTGGATTGTCTGGTCCAGACTCGATTATTTACAGACCGCCACCATATACCTGGAATATTGCTGAGTGCGCGTACAACTAAACTCACTCACTCAGTTCCTGAGCCTGTTCGTTTGATGAGGACATTGCTTACACTAAAATTGCATTCTTTCTTCATACCTTCGCCACACTGCGACATACCAAGCATTGCTAAGTGCGGCGTAAAACTCAACTCACTCACTCACTCAGTTTGCAAGGTTCCGAATAGTCTATGTCATTGTCGGGAATTCATTATTTTAATCTATTAATGGTTGTTGTAATCATGTATAATTAGGAGTATCGTTCTGGTACCGGACATCTTTACGTCATTAACTGAGATGTCGATTTCAGGACAGCTGCTCACTTTGTAGAGTGCATAGCAATACTTTGACGAACAAAACTAATCTCCATATTACTTTTGCTGATACTCGTGACCCCCTGACCCATATCATATGAACGGCCACATATCGTCGCAAATATCTTGAGTTGGTGGAATAAATTAAATTTCAGTGCATTTCTGTTATACTAATCTGTGAACGGTTCCCATGTGATATTATAGTCTTTTGGCTTAACACACAATGTACCGAGTTTGGAATAATCTCCCATCACGTCCCAAGGATTTCAACATAGCCATTGGTCGTGGGTTTTCTTTGTTTCCTCGTGTCTACCAATAGGGTGTAGTTTTGAGCTGCCATCAGGCGATGTTGGAAGGCACCGACACATTGCTGCCCAAGATCATGTTTATTGCATTCACAACAGTTCAAAAAGATAGAACTAATAGTGCTGACACAATGAGCTTCTAGCGTCAAGAAATGCAGTTTAAGCACTTGTCGGGTCATTGTAAGTTGTGATGATACCAATCTAGGGATATTACGGACAAACTACACCAATGGACTCCATGTCTTATAGAAGAATTGGCCAGATAAACAAACACACGAAGACGCGATGATATGTTCCAGGACGTCATGTCTTCGAAAGGCTATCTATCAATCATATTATAGGGTCTAGTTTTGGAATGCGTATGCTTCAAGAAACAAGAATGTCATGATGAAAATTTAATGCTCTATAGAGAAAACTATATGACAAACGAAATTTATCGTAAGTGCACTTTGGCTTTCTAACAAAGGCAGTTTTCGATGTGTATTTCAATGCGCACGTTTCGTTTACTCAGGCTTTGTTCTGTGTGAGTCTGTATGGAGGGGCCCATCGGTTGTGTATAATTAGTCAACCTTTTTGTATGTAACTTGGATGAGATTTATATCTATACGTGTTTTTTTCTCTTGGGTGCCCATCAGCGTCATGTTTCCTTGGGAGTCAAGCAAAAACAATATTTGGCTTCGTGTCGCATTGACTCGCCCTCCAGCCAGCTATTTTATCATAGCTGTCAGGTTCTTTATCCGTATCTTTATCTACATCTCCAGCTATAACGGTCAAATACTTCACATATGCCTGGGAGGAATTTCATGAAATGAGATATCAAAACCGATCCTTCAAGAGGGTAGCGATACTATGTCATGACATTGAAGCCAGATTAAACAAAATGTCATGACATTGAAGCCCGATTAAACACACAGTTAAGGAATACTTCTCGTACCACATGTGGCGATGTCATGTCATATGTAAAGCACGAGTGATTTATAACTGAAATTTGAACCAACAATGAAGCAATTGGATGAAATGAGGCACACAAAACTGTTTGTCTCGAATATCCACGAGTGTCTGTTAGGTTGCAAAAGGTTGTAGTATACAACACGTGAAATAATGTCTCATGGAAAACATTTAAGCGTTTTTGTCTTTCTGGCATTGTCCCAGTCACATCTGTTATTGAGATGAAATTTTGAAGAGCATTGCACAACAATGAAGGGCAATTACTCCACCATGCCATTTTAGTAGTCTTCTTGCGTGAAACTATATGCAATAAAAGCGTATCTGTAAAGGAAATCTCCAATTAGTTTTCAGTACTGTAATACTAAACACAGACGAGGGTGACTCGTGCCCTTCAAGAATAACAACAGAACTACACTCCTTAGAAACGTGGGGAAGGTGAACTTCCAATTTGGGTGGGACGTATGACGTTAACAAACATTTCAAAGACAGACATCTTTTGAACGCACCACCATTTCACCACCCCAATCGACGCAGTAGCCCCATACACGTCCATGGGAGGTCATTCTTCATTTTGGCGGGTTTAAGAAGGTCGATAAATTACTGTGGACCATTAATTTGGACAATCAGTTTACATCACACAGTGGTGAGTGTTTGTTTCTAGCCGTATTTTTTTTTAAAGTGCATGAAACACTCATGCAAACTTCATGTCATACATCTTTCAAGAGCGATTGCTGTACAAACAATTATGGTGATAAGGATATACGCTCAAAACATTCATTCTTACTATATCAGCATTGATTGATTACGATCTATCTCAGTTTTTTAATCTTAAGTTAAGAATGAGGTTTGCCTACTTTTTGAAAGAGCATATTGTAAACACGAACTGTATCTATGGTCATAAGGAAGTGCACGTGGTGATGCACTCACAAAACATTCATTATTATCATACCACTATTTATTGACTCCCATATATTATTATGATTATATTTCAATCGTAAACTAAAAATGCAATGTAAATTAAAGTTCCCCTACATATGTTTTGAAGAGCATATTTTAAGCACGAACTGTGTTTATGTCTCATGCTTACAATAAAGCACATGGGTATTGCCCTTTATTACAAGACCTGTTAATGTAACAACCACATGAACTGTATTTATGTCTCATTCTTCCAGTGACGCAATGGGTATTGCCCTTTATTACAAGACCTCTGAATGTAACAACAACACGAACTGTATTGGTCTCATGCAAGACCTCTTTATATTAAAACAAAATAACATCAACGACAACGACAACGACAACGACACCCTCGGTGAATCATGTCAGACAATAAATCCCTCCAAACTCTCTCGCAACCTCAGCCGTTACATTAATTTTATCAATGAGAGCTCATAGACAGAAGGCCCCTTCTATTTGGAACAAGGGTTTTCCAAAGAAGGCCCTGTCGACCGCTGAACCGAGTTTGTGAGTGTAGTTGACAAGAACAACCCTGCAGAATCCTTCGCCTTGATGAAGGTGGCCTGAAAAGTGAATGAGAAGGCCTTCTGTTTGTAGGTCAGGACCGATCACTTACTATTTACCATTTGTAGAGACTGAAAGGAATTTATCAAGACAGCCCAACACCTTGTAAACGAACGCGTTGGCACAAACACAGTATCTGATCGACATTATGGGCGTTTCGTCCACATAGAGGACCATTTCTGGAATGATCCAGAGAATGTAGAGGACCCAACGAAAACTGACTATTAGGAAATCTCAGGAATAGGCCCGAATAGGCGTGGGGCGTTTCCAAGCCAAATATCCTGATCTTGTCATTTTTGATAATGCGTATGAACTTATTCATACTTCCGAATTTTCAGTCCCGTTTGGTAGTACATGTAATATAAGTTTCAGGGCAAAAAGTAATTATGTTTAGACTTGGAAAGACCAAACAACCCACGTGCTTGATGAACGAGGAGATAGGCTCGGTGACTTGTGTGTCAATGCATCCTGCCGTTGACACTGCTAATACTATCAGTTTTTTTCGTTCAAATCCGATTACTTGCAAACCGTCCGTGAAGGCCAGGGTTAGAACTGATCATCGGCAACCCATGCTTGTCGTAAGAGACGACTAACAGGATCGGGTGGTTAGGCTCGTTGACTTGGATGACACATGTATTCGTATCCCAGTTGTGTAGGTCGATGCTCATGCTGCTGATCACTGGATTGTCTGGTTCAGACTCGAGTATTTACAGATCGCCAATATATAGCTGAAATATTGCAACAGCCAACCAACCAACTTGCAAATCACCGTTATTTACCTTGCGCATTGTTGAGAGCAACATCATACAAGAAACACATTTGTATCTTGTACCTAACAAGATAAAGTTAAACAGGTTAAACTGAAATCTCGTGAAGTTGCACAACATGAATGACATCTTAGCGGAAAGGGAAAGTGAAAGGAAATATGGCGCCCCAATCGTGCATTTGGTGTTTTGTAAGAAAGGTATTTGGTAGATACAAGGTTAACAAGATATTTCGTGCAGCTCCCTGAGGTTTCCTAGAGCAAACTGAGTGCCGTTGTACAATTTAACTTTAGTGCCAAGACTATGTTAAAGTATAAGATAAATAACTCCTCGGCGGTAAGGTTGTTATGTACAACAGCACTACGGTATACAGCAAACAGTGCTTCCAAGGCAACATCTATGGCGAGGTAAACCTTGATCTCTGACTTCGCTATACATGTTATGACTTATGACAGACCGTCGTCACTGACATAAAAGATTCCCGAGTGTTTCGTTAAATAGTAAACGCCAATACACGTACTTTCAAAGAAACCGAGGTTTTTTTTAGATACCCCCATGCCAACATGACATGTTCGTGACGTCTAACACAACGATCAGCCATCCTCCAGGCTATAAATAACCGCCAATGAAAAGCCGGGTTAGAAATGGTCTTCGGCAGCAAATCGTGTAAGTAAAAAGAAACTAATGGGACCGGGATGGTTGACTTGGGGTTAACACATGTCATCGTATCCCAAATAAGTAAATCCATGCCCATTATGTTGGTCATATGCTTGTCTGGATTTACAGACCGCCGTATTATACAAACATTTACAGACCGCCGTATTATACAAACATTTACAGACCGCCGTATTATACAAACATTTACAGACCGCCGTATTATACAAACATTTACAGACCGCCGTATTATACAAACATTTACAGACCGCCGTATTATACAAACATATATGTTATAGTTGTGTTTGACCGTACACGAAACCGTTGTATTCCTTAGAATAAAGCTGACATTAACAAACTCTGAAAATACAAGAGTGTTAACTAGCCAATCCAGTGATTAATATTTAAAGAAATATATAGAGCAACACCCATGTGCTTTGTACTTTACTATAAGCATGAGAAATAATACAGTGTAAGCATGTTTAAAATATGCTCTTTAAAAGTAGGGGAACTTCATTTTTAATGTACCGCTGACAAAATTGGGAGATACATGGGAGTAAGAAAAAATTGATGCGATAAAAATGTTTGTTTTGAGAGTGCATCACCACGTACACTTCATTATGATCATAGTTTTCTGTACAGTAGTCGCTCTTGAAAGATGATTGGTGTATGACTTGAAGTTTGCATGTGTACGACTTTCATTTCAGTGATAAGTCGCCTGGACCCAGAGCACAGGTGGTTTATCGGCCAGTTCGTTATAAACGTAGCGTACTGTATTGTTGACTGCGGCGATAAACATCATTCACTCACGGGATCTCCGTACAGGAAAAGCTGTATTGTCTCTTCTCGGACACTGTTTGGGGTGGTTTCCTTTAGGGCTGGGACAGGTCCAAACTTGCTATCTGGTTACCCCACCCCCTATGACCCTACCCTACCTGGATACCCGTTATGTTAATTCCTTACATCACATTTGGAAGAAATGGAAATATATTATTCAGATTGGAAGCTAAAATTTCGACTTTTTCAATATCTTAACCATGCACTGAATTCAAAAGGCCTGACTATAAATTATGTCTATATTTTCAAAGGCATTGCATCATTTTAAACGTGAAAGAATAACATATTACATTGTTTAATTTATTAACCACGTGATCATAATGTTACTAGGACGGACACCTGGGTACAATCATTAGCCCATCGGCCCCGGGTACCCGGGGTACCCGTCCCAGCCCTAGTTTCCTTGTAAGAACATGTTTACCATCAATACATTGTGTTTATGGTTTGCAGAACTACAAATAACTCCGGATAAAGACAACACCATTCAAATACATTTCGAAAGTTTATTGTGATTATTGGACATATAAACATGGCGAAATGTCACAGGACATAATGTTTTGTTAGGTTACCTGACAACTAACGAGTGAACTCGGAATGGAGAGATAGTACAGGGACACCGAGAGAAAGAAGAGAGCAAGCGAGAGATGGTCAATAATCTTTTATGACAACATAATGATAATAATAATCATAATATGTCAATGTTATGGAATGGTAACGAACGATTTCCATCAGTAAATCTTAAGGGTTTTTTTTCACGATCAAATAATTACTTTTAGATTTCATGAATTATTTTCTTGTTTATACACACAACAGACAAATATGTATATGATTTTACTACCACGCATCAAAACTGCATCGATTCATTTCTCATAATGATACAAATAGTTTCACATGTTATCTTTAGTGAAATGTGTTCACGACAAAAACGAAATAACAAATTTGGTATATAATTCCGAAGAAAAGACTTCCAACAGAACATGAGGCAGCTCTTTTACCTTACAAAAAGAATATCAGTCAAACTGAAACATGAACTCCCATAAATGATGATCACAAATAAATAAATAAATAAATAAATAAATAAATAAATAAATAAATAAATAAATAAATAAATAAATAAATAAATAAATAAATAAATAAATAAATAAATAAATAAACAAACAAATAAATAAACAAACAAAAAATGAAGAAATGAAACTAAACTGAAACATACTCTTTAATGATTCGGTATTATTTTTAAAATGTCGTTTCCATCTTTATTCTTTATTTACTTATATCTTAGATCCTTGTAGCAGCTTATTCAATGTCAACATTTATTATTATTATCATATCTCTCCCCAAAACAGCTTAAGAAAACAGGTTTTCAAACAGACCAGTCTATGAAATATAACTCGATAACTCGAACTCCTTTCAATGCGATTAATCCCCTTTGGTCCCGATAAAATTCAATCAGCATTTCGCCTATTTCGGAACTACCGATCCCTTTTTGGTTCCAGTGATTTCGAGTTAATGAGTGTTCGTCCTACAGGTAACGCATGCCTGTAAGCTTGCAGGTGAAAAATCAAACGCAACTAGTACGTATTAAGTCTGCCTCTTTATCCTGTTGGATGTAAGCTTACAAGAAAATTAAATCGTTACCCCGATGTTTTCATTAGAAAAACTAAATAGATGACACTCATCAATGCTCAACAAAAAATATTAACGACCATCCAAATTTCAGTATTAAAGCATTTCTGTGATGGACATTTAGAAGTTGAGAAGTTGATGATTCTGTGAAAGGTGACGTTTCGACATGGAATCTTATGTCGTTGTCGAGCAAGTGATATTAGAATCTATGTCGAGACGTCGCCTTTCACAGAATAAAAGAAGTTGTATATCGATAAATTTGTCATCATTCATAATATTGAAGAATTCAACAGTGAATATTTTGATGCACATTTAGATATTGAATATTTACGTGGTCCTTAACACAGGTCGCCAAGCAACAAAACACGAATATAGTATCACAGAAGACGAGCAAGCACTCACGGACCATTAATTAGTTGCAGCGAGAAGACTACACGTACACATAGAGAGTGTAATAGTATTTGTGTTATATATTACAAGCACAAATCTTTACCCTGATATTGGTCGAAAGAATGTCAAAATGTTCTTTATTAGACCTAGCAAGTCTTTATCCTCATCAACATTGATAAATTTGGCTAGGGTTTCAACACACCCCATAATTCTGGTCTATCGGGTTTCACCACCACAACACTAAACATCCACAACGATGCACAACACAGTATTATTTTTAGTAGGTCGACTGTCAGCTGAAGCCTCACATTCTGAACGAGATTGTTCAGAATGATCCAACACTATGTCTAAACTGGTGTCTACATGATTTGTCATTCTGTCTAAACAGATGTCTACACGACCCTGCACTCAGTCCAAACCGACCTCTACTCGATTTGGCACTGTGTAAATCCAAGTCTACATGATCAGGTCTTCTATCTAAACCGATCTATACTTAATCTGGCGCTGCCTAAACCCGATCTTTCTTTGACCAGGGACTGTCTAAACCAATCTCCACTTGATCTGACACTGTCTAAACCGATCTCTACTTGATCTGGCGCTGTCTAAAACCGACCTCTACTTGACCTGGCTCTGTTTAAATCAAGTCGACATGGTCGGGTCTTCTATCTAAACCGATCGCTACTTGACCTGGCACTGTCTTAAATCGATCTCTGTTTGATCTGGCACTGTCTAAAACTGATCTCTACTTGATCTGGCACTGTCTAAATTCAAGTCGACATGATGATCAGGTCTTCTGTCTAAACCGATCTCTACTTGATCTGGTTTTGTCTAAACCGACCTCTACTTGACCTGGCGCTGTCTAAATCAAGTCGACATGATCGGGTCTTCTGTCTAAACCGATCTCTACTTGATCTGGTTCTGTCTAAACCGATCGCTACTTGATCTGGCACTGTCTAAAATCAAGTCGACATGATCAGGTCTTCTGTCTAAACCGATCTTTACTTGATCTGGTTCTGTCTAAACCGACCTCTACTTGACCTGGCGCTGTCTAAATCAAGTCGACATGATCGGGTCTTCTATCTAAACCGATCGCTACTTGACCTGGCACTGTCTAAAATCGATCTCTGTTTGATCTGCCGCTGTCTAAAACTGATCTCTACTTGATCTGGCACTGTCTAAATTCAAGTCGACATGATGATCAGGTCTTCTGTCTAAACCGATCTCTACTTAATCTGGTTTTGTCTAAACCCACCTCTACTTGACCTGGCGCTGTCTAAATCAAGTCGACATGATCGGGCCTTCTATCTAAACCGATCGCTACTTGACCTGGCACTGTCTAAAATCGATCTCTGTTTGATCTGGCACTGTCTAAAACCGATCTCTGTTTGATCTGGCACTGTCTAAATTCAAGTCGACATGATGATCAGGTCTTCTGTCTAAACCGATCTCTACTTGATCTGGCACTGTCTAAACCGACCTCTACTTGACCTGGCACTGTCTAAAACCGATCTCTACCAGATCTGGAGCTGTCTAAAACCGATTGATCCGGCATTCTGTCCAAACCGATTTCAGCACGATCCTACATTCCGTCTTCTTGCTGTGGCAATGTCTAAACCCACGTCTACATGATCAGAATATCTATCTGAACCGATCTCTACATGATGAGATGTTTTCTGCTTGACAACAATATCCATCTATCTCTGTCTCAAACGATCTCTCAATGATCCGATATTTGGTAAAACCGATCTAAGATATGGATGAAACACTAGTGATGTGACAAATCTAAACTCAACCGATCTATACAAGATCAAACGCATTGCCTGAACATATCTGTAAAGGTCAAACGCATTGTTTAAACCGACCTGTACAAGATCCAACGCACTGTTTAAACCGACCTGTACAAGATCCAACGCACTGTCTAAACCGACCTGTACAAGATCCAACGCACTGTCTGAATGGACCTGTACAAGATCCAACGCACTGTCTAAACGGATCCGTACAAGATCCAGCGCACTGTCTAAACCGACCTGTACAAGATCCAACGCATTGTCTAAACCGACTTGTACAAGTTCCAACGCACTGTCTAAACCGGTCTGTACGAGATCTAACGCACTGTTTAAACCGACCTGTACAAGATCCAGTGCACTGTCTAAACCGACCTGTACAAGATCCAACGAACTCTCTAAACGGATCTGTACAAGATCCAGCGCACTGTCTAAACCGACCTGTACAAGATCTAACGCACTGTTTAAACCGACCTGTGCAAGATCCAACGCACTGTCTAAACCGACCTGTACAAGATCCAACGCACTGTCTGAACCGATCCACCCCATTATCGATGGCCCCTCTTCACTCAAATCAATTATCAAGATAAATGAACATCACATATAAAGACATTACTTCTTCATACTAGGCAAGTCCAGCCTAAGATAACCTACAGACTGTCACGGCAATTCAGTCTGTAACATTAAACACGTGTAGCCTGTAGACCGCCCTCGTGGTCGAAATTATGTTAGAACCGTACTCTTCAAAGGGTTTGAGTGAGTGAGTGAGTGAGTGAGTTTAGTTTTACGACAAAATTAGCACTAATCCATCTATACGGCAGCGGTCTATAAGGTAGGCAGGACTAGACAATCCAGTGCTCGAAAGAACTTCGACTTGTATGATTAAAAGAAGAATAATCCAAATTAAACGTGTGAAATAAATAAATAAATAAATAAATAAATAAATAAATAAATAAATAAATAAATAAATAAATAAATAAATAAATAAATAAATAAATAAATAAATAAATAAATAAATAAATGTGTGAAACAAACAAACAAATAAATAAATAAGCGGCTTTGCCTGAATAGTTCTTAACCCCGAATGACTTGTCCACGAGTGGTGCAATAACGGATCCACTAGAAGCGCAAGTATAATGTTCAACAAACAATGACACAATGGCACAGATCAAAGAGTTGTTTCAACAGAATAGATCGATATAACCAAAGAGATCGCAGATAATTTTTTTCCGACATACCGTGTTGAATTACGTGAGTGTAAATGAAACAGATCTTAGAAAAAAGACTTCAACCTTGATTATGCTTATTTCTTATTTCAGGCACAACGGGTTGTCCTAATTTTCCCATTAACTGAAATCACAGCTCCTTGCATCTTTGTCAGTTGTTTAACGCCGCAGCTTGCATTATTATTGCCACATCATATATTGTAGATAGCCAAGTGATTAATATCAGGAGCAATCGACCTAAGCAACTGGAATTACTTCATATGTGGCGGTGTGAAACTAAACTCACTCTTTCGCTTTATAAATGAACAGCGATCTGTCAACAACAACAAAAAATAAATAAAATTAAAACAAGAGGTGTTGTTATAAAATATTTTATTCATATACTGGCTCCAACGAATGTACACACCTAAGTATCTGTCACGTGTCAGAGCACATCAGGGAGAGGTCACTCCCTTCATCGCCCCGTTTATATGAACACGTGTCAGTTATCCAGACAGCCTTTCTGTGTACACCCATCGAGGTGAATGTTTGTCTCATCACCAGAAACATGTATTAATATTTGGAAAAAGATTTCAAATGAGCAAACGTAACAAAGAGATGCTTAATAAAACATGCGAGCTTTTAGCATCAATTATTATTGACGGTATAATGTTTTGTTGTCTTTCCTCATTTGCTTCGAGGAAAAATAAAACTCTAAAATCTTGCGTACAGTTTGCATGTGATTCATGAGGGTTTGAAAATATTAGGTCTATATATTGACGTGCTTGCTGCTAACTCACGTCGGATGAGCATACACAGTGTCTGTCCGAATCTTACACTATTCTACTTCGTATATTCCGTTTAAGTAATTAATTTGACACATGGCGAAGCATTGTAGTTAACACTGCCATGATAAATACACATGTAACGGCTGCACAGTGTCAGACAGTGTCGGGCAGAATAACACGTGGGTATCTTACTGCCGAATAACACGTGAGGACTGACTGATTGAGCTGACTTAACTCTGCTTAAAACTATATTTCAGTTACTGCAAATGTGTCAGCTCAGACAGATGTAACGTAATCCACAGATGTTCCATGGGTACGATTTAATAACTGGCCAACCACATGTTACAGCAGGTTGATCTGAGATTCGAACTCACAACCACCGGATCTAGAACTAACGCCCTGGTCCTTTTGAGTGTGCCACATGTAGTTGAAAACGAAATGAAGTACTTTCGAAAATGCCGAACTTAGGCTAAATTTCCGATTGTATACCACATTACTACTGGCTTTAAAAAATTGACACACGTCCTAATATGGCAGAGCACTTATTATTTATTCTTTGAGATTTATTCTTTGTCAACGTTGACTGATTGTCGTTTAGTCACGTAAACGTCTATGTATTATATACACCGTTGCATCAGTTCACAAAAAACATGACAAAACATCAAAACAAAGCAAAATAAAACCACCAAAGGGATTGAGCAAGATAATACAAACTTATAGATTAAACCTGACTAAGTCTTTAAAATAAATTATTGCACCGTAGAACCGTCCATAACTCCACCGTGTACACAGTTGTTTCTAAGCAACAGTAAATATGCCACTGATCACATTTCAAATATTTCCTCACAGCCAAATGGACCTAATGGATGTCATGGAACGGCCGAATATGTTCACTCTCATCAATGGGTCAGGCATACATGTTAAGTTCGTGTTTAAAATTTAATACAATTTCATTAAATTTTGATTGCAATTACTGTTTTACTCTTCACTGTCATAAAACGGCCAGGCATGCACATTCAGTTCGAAATTTTGAATTTAATACAATTTAATTAAATTTTGAATGCAATTACTGTTTTACAGCGCGTGGTTAACGTTTTGTCCACACTACAAACAAAACCAAAAAATGTGTTACATTTTTAGAATGCAAAGGAAACGAAGTACATATTTCAAAGTGTGATAGACGAACAATAATCAAATAACATATCAAAGATCACACAGAGAACAAAATTGTTAAAAAAAAGTACAAATCACATGTCATGTGACAAACTTGTGACCCAAGGCACGGGCGTAAGGCAATACAAGGCAACATGGAAAATAATGATTTGTTTACAAAATCCAATGCTTTACTCAGAAACCTGTAATGCTGCGTAATTCTAAACTTGTCGTTCAGAATATCTGGTGATTGGGATATATTTGATATAAATGCATCATACACGTTTCGAAGGGCTGTCCAGGAGTTACCATAATTAGTGGACAGTCTCCTCTGTTTACTGGTCAGTTTGTTATCATCACAGCAAGGCTATTGATGTCGTCTGAAAACGTTTTCGGGGCATTAAGTCCCGGCAATATTCTTGTGGTCCCTAAAACCCTTTTATTTTACTGGATGAACTTCATCTGTCCATATAATATATATTAGCCTCTGACTCAAATTCTACAACGGTCCATCGAATACGTAATCATTCTAGGCATCGTATGAAGATATAATGAATGTCTCAAATAGGACCAGTCACAACGATTTTGGTCAAGTAGCACATTTCATGTGCATCTTTTTTCAGAAATTATATCTTTTTTATTGGTGTTCACTAAGACCAGACAGAGAGAGTGATCTCCCTTGGAGATTAGCAATGGGAAGGGAGTTAACTCTCACGTTTTGGGGGGGTTTCTATAAATATAGAAATCCCTGAGAAATGGTACATGACATGCTTTTAGAACATGCGCGACAGAATGCATGAGAGGAGAGCGAGAAGGGAGAGGGACAAATGGACAGAGGGACGGGCACCAGCATTAGGGTTAAAGTTAGCATACAGCTTCCGGCTTCCCATTGCTTGCACGGGACGGTAGTTGTTGTACATGTTGTGGTTCCCATCGTCGTTCTGTTCTACAGATTGTAGTGTTCGGAAAACAGCCATCTACAAGAAATGCATCAGAAATTTTCATTTTTCTTAAATTAAATTTATGAACAAAAGATTATTTTTTTCCAAAGTTTTAGACATTCCGTGTATGTTACGTAGTTTCAGTCACGTGATTGTTGTCATGAGCATCACTCAAACACCCGGGCGGTGGGTATAGTGTGAGTTCGCTCGTTATGCCGAAGACCGGGGTTCGATTCCCCACATGGGTACAATGTGTGAAGCCCATTTCTGGTGTTCCCGCCGTGAGTTTGCTGAAATATTGCTAAAGGGGGCGCAAAAAGCAAATCACTCACTCACTCAACCATCACGTTCATGTTCGTTTTAGCGTCATTCTAATGACTCGACCCTAAGCCTGCAGTCAGTAATGGAAATACACACATTAATATCGAGGATGAGCTTCATTGATATATGTGGCACTAATATTACGTTGAAAATGCTGTTGGCCATTTGAACGTCTGATTTAATTTTCTTCGTGCCATCGGGTCTTTTGAAACAAATGTTTTCAGAACAAATGTAAATTGACAATAGTTCTACACGTTTGCATGTAGTGTTGATTTAGATAAAAACAATCGCAAATTACCTGTGAGGATGTGATTTTGATTGACTGGGGGAAGACGGACCATGTGACGACCTCGTTACAGTTGGGCGTGGTCAAACTGCCAGAGTAGCGGTAGAAGTTGTCGAGGGACGATGGAAGAAGTTCATTGAGCATGAATGGAGTCACAGTGGTATTGGTCCCTGTAAAATAGAAACATATTCATGAATAACATCACGATCACCACCACCACCACAACCACAACCACCACCACCATCATCGTCCATCATCATCATCATCATCATCATCATCATCATCATGTTCAGAAGCATCATAAGCATTGCAGCCCTGTGTTGGTACTGAGTGGTTGGTTCCGTGTCGTATCGAAGGTCCGGGTTCGAATTCCTTCTCTGGTACATTATGTACATCAAACTGGTCCCAATCAACCAATACAAAGACTATCGTTACCATCACAACAAAATCTTACAGTTTCAGCCACCCAGGCCGTTTGAATTCAGGCGCAAAGTCTGAGACGGCCAAGAGCGCAACTGGTTTAGGGCAAGCAATGGTTACTGTTTGCGAATACCCGGTGTCAACGGTGATACTCTATTGTATGCCAAGTGAAATCAGTTTTAGATTAGAACTGATCTTCAGTAACCCATGAAGATCCGGGTCAGAACTGATATTCAGTAACCCATGAAGATCCGGGTCAGAATTGATCTTCAGTAACCAATGTTTGTCGTAAGACGCGACTGACGGGATCGGATGGTCAGGCTCGCATGTCATCAGGTCCCAATTTCGTAAATTGATGCTCTTGCTGTTGATCAGACCGTATCCATATATAACTGGAATATTGCTGGGCTAATAATGGAGACGGAAAATCGATGATGCCTCATGTTCAAATTACCTGCGTCAGTGATGCTTGATAGGACATCGACGATCTTCTGGATGCCAGGGTGGCTGGTGTTACCGATCTGCAAACGGTGCAATAAAGTCTCAAATTACCTTCCGACTTCAAACATTGTAAAAATTGTTAATTATTGGTTCTTGCATCGTCAGCACAAAATATCGAACAAATTACACACGAGTGCCTTATACGAGGGAGAAAATGGTCGTCTTGAAACACTACACTACCAGTGATGAGGAATAATCGGTCATAACGAACTGTTGGTTGTAACGAAGCTGAAATATTAAAGAGTGATGATAAACGTATACATTTGTTCCCGTGTCGAACTTCGTATTTAACGAACTGTGGTGTATAGGAGTTCGACACATCAGGAGTAGACTACCTTTGCCGACCTGCTGGTATACTCGTCCTGCGCGTAGTTGTACAAAATAACCTTTGCGTTACCACAGTCGTACGTCTATATTAAGGCATGGGAGTTACGATCACCAAAGCCCATAGATCGCCTGGTCATTTAGCTCTCCTTCATTGGATACGTTAGCTGTGGAGTTGTTATGTCTGGACGATGGCGATGTATTTTATTGTAATATAGAAACAAACACGATATATTTTTTACCTCGAAAAAGAAGCCGAGGACGGCGAGGCCGTCTGAGTGGCCTGCAGCGTCGGAGACACTGGTGTAGGTGGCTCTGTAGTTAACGATGTGCATCTGCAGACGATCAAGAGTAATTATTAATACATATTCTTGATGATATGTGCTACGATGGTAATCTCAAGATTAGACGCATGTAATCATATATACCCCGCGTTCCATACATATAGCGATATTTGCTCTAATGTTCAATATACATGGCGCTATTTGCGCCATGTTCCATACACATGGCATAATTGGTCCCATGTCCCATACACATGGCGATATTTGCCCCAGTGTTCCATACATATGGTGATATTCGCCCAAATGTTCAATACACATGGCGATATTTGCTCTAATGTTCAATATACATTGCGAAATTTGCCCCAATGTTCAATACACATGGCGATATTTGCCCTAATGTTCAATACACATGGCGATATTTGCCCCAGTGTTCCATACACATGGCAATATTTGCCCCAATATTCAATACACATGGCGATATTTGCCCCAATGTTCAATACACATGGCGATATTTGCCCCAATGTTCAGTGCACATGGCGATATTTGCCCCAATGTTCAGTACATATGACCATATTTGCCCAAATCTTTACACATTCACGTTAGCTATTGTAACGTGGTTAGCCAGAAACCAACCTCCATTGGGAATCGCGTTCCATCAACTGTGTGTTCGGATCCTTCGGCATCGGTTTTGCCCCAGTGAAAGTGGAGCTGGGCAGTGTTATAATCGGCGGTCAGACCTCCTCCGGACACCTTGACGGCTGCCCCATCGATATTCAGCTGGGCTGGAAAAACGAGACAGTACGGGTGAAAATAAACCGACATTACTCTTGAAGGAAGTGAGCTTTCATAGTAAAAACAATAAATATATCACTTTAATAGAGAGTTTATACAAGGAAAAAACAACGAGTATTGTTCCAAATAGGTGGGTGTGTGAGTCAGTTTTACGCCGCAGTCGGCAATATTCCAGCTCTATGGAGGCTGTGTGTAAATAATCGAGACCAGACAATCCAGTAATCAACAACAAAACATTAACCTACACAAATGGGATACGGTGACATGTGTCAGTAACCGATCCAGTCAGTCGCCTCTAACGACAAGCATGGGTTGCTGAAGATCAATTGTAACCCGTATCTTCACGGACCTCAAAGTCTGATATACAGTTGAGCATGCTCTTTCTGTGGAAAGTATGTGTTACTGAAGATCAAGTCTAACAACCGGAATCTTCACGGATTCCAAACAGATAAGTCTTTGAAGGTATTTGTCAAAGGACAAACTGGTTTGTATTATCCCAGCATTGCATTACGTAATTTAACAGGAAGCAGGTAAAGGCAATCTCCTTACCTGTGTGTCCATTGTTGACCATGTTGAGAGACAGTCCTGTAGTGGTGTCAAATTTGCTCAGAGTGAAGGCGTCCATGGACGACATGATGGTGTCGATGGAGACGATGTTGATAGGGGACTGACTAGACATCCCGCATGTTGCACTGACGTCGCTCCAGTGACTGGGGCCTGGAGACAAGACGGATCATGGTGTGGAGTGAATACGACGCTTTATTTTTTTATATGTAGTCTGTTATACAGACCCTGAAGCAAATATTATAAAAAAAGCCCACGAAAGTCTATAAAGTCTGGATTTCCACAGATTCAGGCTTCTGAAATGGAAAGAAGTCTCAGGGATCCTCTTCATTATATCTTAGGTTCTTACTTTGAACTCTTTTTCTGTAAAATATGTTCATTTCAGAGACTAGTTGCAAGGCTAATTTACATGTGAAGCCCACAAACTCGGAATGGTTCACAAGCCTCGATAGAATCTGAACTTATCTAGAGATGGAAATCACGATCATTGCTTTCTGGTATATCTAAGGGACACAACTCGGCAAAGCAAGAGAACTGACCGGCCGTTAGCATTGAAATTAGTAGATAACTGAATTTGAAATAATTCTGAAGACAAGTACTTACCGTCAGATCCGAAATAACCCCAGGACGAAGCTCCTGCAAAGATGAAGGAGTGAATAAGTTCAATATCAATATTATATTTAAGAAATCAAAGAATATTACTCAGTCTCACGATTTTGAAATATGACCTATTCTACCCATCTCTCCGATTCTAATTCCAGTCACTTATCACGACGAGACAATGTATGAATCATTTGGGAAGTTTCGCTGCAATCTTGAGCTTTTAATTTGCTGTTTTTGTAGGGTAGTGTAATAGTTATGGCGTCCGCTGGTCACAAAGATGACTCGGGTTCGAATCCCTCATGGATACATTGTGTAAAGACAACATCTGTGATATTGAGAGAATATTGATAACAGCGATCTGAAACCATACTCATTTACTCGAGAAGTCAGCGTGATTTGCAACTTGCCATGTTTATGGGAAAACTGAACAATGGGGCATGTTACCTGCTCTGGTACAAATCCTTAAAAAATATTAGATTATAGATTATTTTCGGTGTTTCTAGCGCAACAGAGTTATTGTATCTTATGACGTGGAATCTGGTATCCCCCGCCGTGATGTTGCTGGCGTAAAGCCATACTCAGTCAATTAATAAGTGAAAAATATGTCCTTGACGGAGCTCCGTAATATTAAGCTCCGTACCTCTACAGCTGGGACTATTTCACGCGTTGCATAACATTAACGTTGCGCAATTGTTTGCCAAGTATTCTTTACTCCTTTTAAACGATTCCATCCTTCCTCCAATGTTAACCAACCTAGTCTTTCTCACGGCCCTTTAGACAAATGTTTAATCTCTGAATATATAAAAATTTAAAAGTAACAAATAAACCCATTTATAATGACAAAGTGGGGATATTCCATTTTGCGAGCATACGAGCACTAGCCAGTGCCAATGGATATAAGAAAACGTAATACATGTATGTCCATACAGATGAAACATGTCCATAGGAATGGAATAAATTGTCAATCTTGCCCTTATATTCTCTTCATCGTCTGTTTCCTCCTTGACTTCATCAACTACATTTGAACAATCTTGTGAATCCATTATTCCCTACTTTTAAAAATGGTGTAATATGGCCCCGGGACTGTGAAGCAGACAAACAGACACTTAACCGTAATATTTCCCAGTAAATCCAAACATGTAGCAATCTAGATTCACCCATGTCCCAGCTCTGATTCTCCTTTTACATTAGGGTTCCTTTTCAGCTGAAACGAAGATTCCTCTTTAAGCGCCATTTACAAGCTGGTGTGATGAAGAAGGGAACTTTTATGGGTCACCAACTTCTTCCTTGCAATAGATGTGCAGATCCTAACAACGTTAAACAAAGCTGTGTGTTTTATGGATATATGTATAATACGAGTATGAGACATACTTTCTTCAATGACGACACTATGAGGAAAGAAGGCGCCATTTTCGTGTCAAGTAATCGCATCATAAGCTGACCCCCGAGTATTTTCTGTAGCCATGATAACCCCGGCTGACAGGGGGCACGCTGCTGCTGAGAGATATCCCCTGTTAAATATACCCCCCACGGGACAAATGAACACGCTTGTTTCAAACACAGTCTCAACTGTTTGTCTTATGTAATCATGTGAAGTCTGACTTAACATCCTCTTGTCATACTGGCAGATGCTGACGTCATACTGAGGAGCCTAATGGGGGTGTAACATGTCACTAGGAATTAAATTTTCCACCCAGGCAGTACCCCCTCCCTCAAATCCATTCCTTAAACAAAATGAAAAAAATGAATAAACAAACATATATAAACCTATGAAAACAACAACAACAACAACAACAACAAAATAAAAGTAGACCATTAAATAAAATACCAAAAAAATATATTAAACAGTTGTTTTAGATAGATAGTTTCAGACTGTTTGAGATCTTCCATATTTGTTTAAGGTTGAAAAAATGGTGGTACATCATTTCTTTGCTTGATGGTTTATTATTTCTGAACAGCAGATTAATTTGGTCTGTGGCAGTAGGGTTTTAAAAGTTATTCATCTGAGAGGAAAGGACAGTATGCACCATCTTGACCCTCAAACGAATAGTATGTCTGTTTGTAAATGTGCAGCCACCGAATAACTTGCTGGCTGAAATCAGAGATATTCCGTTTAGGGAACGGAGCAAGTGATGTACAGATGCAGACACACACAGGTGAACCTTCATATAAACATCTGTGGGAGGGGGTGAGGGATTGGGGAACGGGGAGTTTGAGTGTATTACGCCTTGTGACCTTTACAGACGACTAGAGCATCTAGCATTGTGCCCCAGTAGTTAGGTCAAAGTGACATTGCGAAATAACCACCTTGGAATTGTATTAACGTATATACTATAAATTACGCTTACAAAGAACACTCTCATTACGAAATGGTGGATATAACGAACACATTTTCTTGTCCGGGTCAGTTCCTGTACATCTTAGTCGAAATCCGTATAACGTCCTACGATTATGTCGAAGTGAAATTAGCGGTACATTGAGTTCGTGTTCGTGTTAGCCATAGTTTCTGTTAGCCATAGTTTTTGCGCTATGCATATTACTGTGTCTGTTGTTGTTGGTGACTGCGGAATGTTTATTACATTTTGTGGACAGATTTGACTAGCTATGAGGAATACTCAAATTAGCAGTTTCTAGTCTATTAGTTGGTTTATTGTTTTACGCCGCACTCAGTAGTAGTACTGATATATAGCGGCGGTTTGTAAATAATCGAGTCCGGACCAGACCATTCAGTGATCAACAGCATGAACATCAATATACCCAATTGAAAAAAGGATATTAATTTATCCTGCTCTATAAGTAACTTTGAGGAAATATATTGTTTAAATCAGATTTATATGAAGGCGTGTCAATTACGAACCTGCCCTATGCATATTACTGTGTCTATCACTTTGAGCTTTAACGACACAGTCCACCATAAATAGCGCTAATTGTACTCCTATTAATAGATATTTTTCAAGATTAATTGTTCGTTTCAAGCCACAAAGCTCCAAACGGAAGCAGGTGTTTGTGTATATATCTTGTTTATAAACACATGCCAATTATTCGTCTTTAAATTTAAGAGTAATCAATTTTCATGAAGCATATGTTACTCGGCCACGTCAGTTAACACTAACAAATATCCGTCGTCAAGAGATCTTAAGAAAAAAATCTCTTCAACCAGTGTCGATTTCACAGACTTTGGAAATGGCTTTCTGTCATCAGTGAAACTGGCTAAATATATCTGATGAGTTTTTCAAGTAGTGCAGATAAGGTGACCGGCCATATTGGAGGCAACTGTCATCAATGATATATATAAGCTGTCCAAAATACGCTGGTGAATGTTCTTTAGATAGCAAAGATGTAGGTAGAATGCACCACATATTCTTGAGAAATATTCTTACATAGAAGCATACACGTGAATTAATATTTGAATAGATAGTGTTCAACATGAAATCTATTCATCAGTTAGGGTGCGGAGTTTAAATTGGCTTTGAACAGTATTCTGGGACACGATCCTTTAAGTGTTCGCAGTATTAGGTCATTCGTAAGCCCATGATAAACTCTATTTACGACAAACGTAACGTTACGAAGGTCTGGGACCTAGTTATATCACGTCGAGGCAGGTTAATGTGGGAGAAAAACTCGAAGTTACGAACATCTTTCATGACAAACCGATAAATATTTTGGGGGCGAACCGGGATCCGAACCTACGACCATAGTCCTGCGTCCGGATCCCCAAAGCGTTCGTAACATTACGCCATATCGTATATTTTTACTCTACCATTGGATTACGAATGACGTTGTGCTACAAACATTTAGAGCGTAAGGTCCCACCATGCCTATGGAACAGGGACGCTAACCAAAAAACTTTCGTCGCGTTGTGACCTGTCGTACCTCTATGCTATATCTTTGGATTACGAATGACGTAGCGCTGCGAACATTTTGAGCATTAGGATCCATCGTGTTTATGGAACAGGGACGCTACCCACGAATCGTTCGTAGCGATACGACCTGTCGTAGCTCTACACTTAATCATTGACCTACGGAACAGGACCTCCTTTCACAAAGCACTAAGCGCTAGCTGATCGTGAGGTAACCTTAGTCCATTGTTAAAGAATGGGAGTTAAGGTTAACTTTAGTAAAGGTTGCTTCGTGAAAGGAGTGAGTGAGTGAGTGAGTTTAGTTTTACGCCTCACTCAGCAATATTCCAGCTTTAAAGAGGCGGTCTGTAAATAATTGAGTCTGGACCCTTCGTGAAAGGAACCCCAGGACCAAATCCACAAACCGCTCATATCCTTACGACACTGCGTAACTCTTTATTGTATCATACTGAAGGCGTAGTGCAACGGACACTTTATGGATAGGGTCTCAGGACTCGATGAATTACGGATCTCTTGATTAGTGATTACCATTTCCTCTGTGTACATGACATCTTTGTTGGAGTTTAGTCCGTTGAACCGAACTCTATTTAATCTAAGCCTGTGACATGGAAGGGTCACCTTGGGATAAGTTGCTGACGGAGGTGTTTAAGATCTATACAGTCACACAATGACAAAACACAATAGCATGTGTTTTAACCCTCGGTCATCGCCAGTGAAGCTTGACGCAGGCTTGTTCAAGGTCAACGAGGAATGTGACATGTGAATAGAGCATGGGTACCCAAGTAGCTTTCTTGTCGCTAACTACAGCCTCATTGTGAGATTTAGGCTGTGGGTAGACGCATGAACGAGTACCGACATAGTCACTATCAGACAGTAAGCTCTCAGCTGGCTAGGTTAACAGAGGGCAACTGGCTGTCAATTCATGAGGCACTCTAAGCCTGGCCATTTATTCCTTTATCTTTTGTATACATTCTGAAAAGATTCTGGTGTCTTTTCGCATGTTTATAGAAAGCGGTGTCTTGTGTATCTTTCTGTATTGGTCAAGCTGAAATTATCATTGATCATGGTCACCCGATATTTCCATTCAAGAAATACCACCTTCTGGTTTTTAGGAGGGGGATGGAATGATGGCCAAATTATTTTCTCATAATTTATCACAGGGTATGCCACTCACTGACCCGCGTTGACCTCAGGTGGGCGTTATTACTGACCACACGAAAACATGATATAAGGGACGTTTGAGGTCAAGGTTCAAGCGCATGACCTCAAATTTGGACTAGTAGGACGATATGAATATAATGACCTTTGATTTGGAGTCAAGCAGTTGGACAACAACGAATCTCCTAGCGGTCCGCTTTCGTCGATTCCAGTTCCAGAGCAGGTTCCATAGTTTGGTTTCTGTGTATTTGTTTGTTTGCTTGTTTGTGACGGCGGGACTGAGAAATGACTGTAACTGACATCATGAACATCACCTACACAGCTGAGAAACGATGACTTGCATCAACCACCAAAGGCGGGGTTGGTGTAAGCTATATCAAGGAGACGTATATATTTTACATGAAATTAAGATATTTAAAAAAAATAAAATACGAATTGTCAAGAACTCAGGGACCAAAGGTCCAAATCTGTCAACTTGAACATCGTGAGAAAAGCTATGACGAACCTTGTGAATGTCACAGTGCTCCCCACAGATAATATTTACGCAGCGTGTGTTGGAACAGTTACTAAACTAACAAGGCGCAACTTATGTTGCGACCGTCTTAAAAAATGAAAAACAATATATACATTACAGCTAAATATATGTGACTTAAAGTGGCCCATCAAAACTGAATATGTGTAAATATGTATGTATATTTCGAAACCATTAAAGCTTTGCGTCGTAAATCGCTGTCTAAATGAGGTAGTAAATACTAGTATAACAGCAGAACGAATGTGGAGAATCGAACCCGGGTCTTCGGTGTGACGAGCCCAAAATCGATCTCACAAGTTACGTCCCTTACACTTGCTCGATTTGATAGAGAATCCTAAATTCCTAAATTGGTGACGTTCATGTTGAGCAGTTCCGTACCGTCACAACTGGGCATCAAGCAAGTGGCTACAAAGTTGTGTGTACTTCGTGTACATCAACATGTATCGAACAGCAAAAGAAACGCAACACTGGGTTTTTGTCAAGCTTTTTGTTACATAAACATGAACGTTTACTTTTATTGTATTTTTTGCGTTTCTTCTTTTCAGTATAGATTAGAAAATTAAGAGTAATCAACTTTATTCTAAATATTTCGCTCGTTCATTCCAATTTAAAACATATACCGGATACATCTTGATTTATTAATGCTGAGGTAATCAAGGGATTTAAGCGCACGCTTGAGGACAAGGGTTCGATTCCCCACGTGGGTGCAGTGTGTGAAGACAATTCCTTGTGTCCCCCGTCGTGATATCACTGGAATATAGCTAACAGCGGTGTAATACTACACTCATTCACTCACTCGCTATAAATATACAAATTTTTAGAGTTTATGAATTTCAGAGATAACCCCTTTAAAGCACTGCGAAAGGGATATGTTAGCAGCATTTCTTTAACTGGCGCACCTGATCAGAGTAAACTTAGCTCCACTGCTGCCCTTTGCAAATATTTAGATTTAGAAATGATATCTCTTTCAATCTCTTGGCTTTTATGACAGGTAGGGACAGTGTGTACACATTTCACAACACAATCGGTTCCAGGAGCCGATCACGCATGTTATTATTGTAGCAGATAGGGAAGGGGTAATACGTTATTTGTTTGACGGTTGAAAATATATGGCTTGCTAAAAACTGCAAGGCATCGTATTTCTCTTGCGATATCAACACAGATCACATGGACATGTGTTCGGCCCACGTCGGTCATTCACTCTGCATATCGGGTATACAATCAGCAAATACTGGGCATACATAGCACATCGTCAGCATAAATCGTACATTGCCAGATAGGAACTGACTAATAAGCAGTCTGTTGCAACATTTTGGATTGAATAATTGTTTGAACGATTGGGACTGCGTGCGCTATCATCTCATCTAAAGTTTTATTGCTCGGATTTCAATTAAGAATACTGTCACTTCTCATTACAGTGAGAGAGTGAGTTCAGTTGTACACCGCTTTTAGCAGTTGTTCAGCAATATCACTGCGATGGACACCGGAAATGGGCTTCACACATTGCACCCATGTCGGGAATCGAACCCAGATCGTCAGCGTGACAAAAATTTGGGCTACCCCAACGCTCCTGTTCACAGTGTGTTTGGACACTTGGTCACCACTCAGAACATCTTGACCATCCCGCCCTTTGTACCGGAAGTACTAAATGAACCGGAAGCCAACAGCTAGAAGTCAGTCGATAACAACGTAATCGGACGTTCTTAATATTCGGACACGTCACCGTTGCCCACTAACGGGAAAACAGGGGAGGACTATCTGCATAGGGCAGGGGTAACTTGACACTTCTTACTTCCTATCCTTCACTTGTAAGATATCCTTGAAGTGGGAACTCCGTGAAAAAGATGAGGGTCGCTAGATGACCTTCGTCTTGAGGATTTGTTCGTGTACCGTTACTGTTGCTCTGTCCAGTTCGACTGATTGAGTGAGCGAGTTAGTGAGGTTTTACGCCGCTTTTAGCAACATTCTAGCAATATCACGGTGGGGAACCCCAGAAATGCGCTCTAAACATGCTTGGAATCGAACCGGGTCCTTGTTGCGAACAAACGCTTTAACCGCAGGGATAGCCACCGTAAGAAAACCGCAATAAACAACCCGACCTTCATTTGACAGTCTTTGAACTAGATAGGTTGGCGGGATCTATTCTTCCTGCAGGCTTATGAGAATACAACTGAATACCTGACTACGTTCGGTTGGTTTCCAGCGAATATATGCAGCAATAGCTATCACCCGAAAAGTGATTCTGAAGCCCAAAGAAATGCTCGTTTTTGAAGGGCAAGGAGATGTTCATTTCTGGAGCTACTGCCGTCGGGTGTAACCAGAGATTTGTTTTTATTTAGCATTTTTTAAATCTCAGATGTAAAGGAAAGCGAGTTGATAAAACCTTTGCCTTGGGGTGAACACATCAGTCTCTGTTCAGTTGATATCATCTATTCCCAGGGGAAACAGACACATGAGCGTTGTGAGAATATATCTAGTATTCTAGTATTTAATCGTACATAATTAATATTAATCCCTACCTGTCACAAATAATATTGTTGAGATGAATTCTAGATTCGTATGATAAAATGATTGTCGTTCATTACACCCACACTTAAATATATATTTCCAACTACCTTTTGTTGAAGAATCAAGAACTGTACAATCAACTATTTCTTACTGCACCCCACCAAACTCTGACCTTTTACGGTCTGTCAGTTGTCAACTGCCCGTGCATGAAAACATGACAAGGCCGAACTACTCGGCACACCTCACTCCGCATTGTAGGTAACGGAATTAACCGACAGGAACCGAATGAACACCTGTGAATACTAATTAAGCTTGGACACAAATGGGACTGTTCCCGATCGGAAAGTAACCCATTTTAAGTGCCTCGACCTAGCTTAGGAAGTGGAAGTGGGGCTTCAAATATAAAGCGACGTAAAACCTGCACTCACAATAAAATACAAAAAGTGTGTAACAATAACAAATAAGAGGACAAAGAAAAATTACCTAATTTGTGGTGAGAGAAGACTCGTATTTTGGTTCAAGATGGCGTTGTTTTCAAACGTCAGAACGGTTTCAATGTTTAGGAGCTTAGAATTTTTTTAACATCACCAGGTGCTAATTTTTAACAACCAAACGTAAATAAATGTGTTTTTTAACCTATATAGTTCTTTCTACAGGATGGTCAGACCACATGTCTCTGAGGTTATACAAGTCACGTGTTCAGGTCATTGTTCTTGCATCACGTGCTTGCAGATACTTTTTTATATTGCTGTTGAATATGAACTGACACAGGCACGTACAAGGCTCGCGGGTATTTAAAAAAATTGTCTTTTCCTTTATCGATATCCAGACGCTATCTCCCACTATGTTGCTGTCAGCACTATAGGGCTAGACTGGTTTTGCCCTATCTTCATTAACACACGATAATCCTCACATTTACCGGGCCTACAAATAACATGCATCAGACTCCCTGGTAAAGGATTAATTAAACCGATAACTTCATCCCAAAACGAGTTCTTTCCTGTCTTCACTCATTTTTCCTATTTATGAATTTTAATTATCATTTATAGAACGACGAAATATTTCGGATTAACAAAGTGTGTGATTAATGAATCGTCATTATAACAATAGTTACAGGATTTCAGGAATTATATTGTCCGGATAAACGGGCTTGTCAACCATCAACACTGAAAGAATGTTAGTTTTACGCCGTATGTTAGCAATATCTCAGAAGTTTCACGGCGGGGAACACCAGATTTAGGTGATGAGCGAACGCTTTAACCTCTCGGGTAACAACTCAAAGAATATGGAAGGATGGGGCACGGTGAAATTGTTCCTTATACACGGTCTAACAATTGAGCCTGGAAATATTTTTCTCCTATTTTTCAGACACGTTCAGTCATTAAACTCTGGAAAGAAAATCTGACAGAAACCCAGGTAACATTCCTGAAATATCGTGAATTCTCGTAACCAAGACAAGAGGAGCCTGTGACTAGGACAGGCATGTTCAATCACTTGTATCTCGGGTAACAAAGGTAACCTTCCCCAGATCTCTCAAATTCCCGTCACATATGCCACAGAACAGACAGCTTTCCGCACAACTAACAAACTACAGCCGCTTTGTGATACCGCGATGGCAGACACTTAACATATACAGGAAACAGATGTGTAGGGGCTGTGTAAACCCTTTGTAAACAAATCTAGCTTTCCTTAATGAATAGTATTGACATATTATAACATGAACGTTCACGGTTTGCCTGAAATGTACAACAGCCCCTACCGAGCAGTTTTCGTCACTCCGATTAAGACTTCAAGCTATTCTGGTAAAAGTAGCAAGATGGGGATGTTTGAATAAACTTGAAGTCCTTGAAAACTTGAATGGTAATTAGAATGAATATTGCGAATTTTTGGGTTGTTACAGTTTTTGAAATAGGTAGAATATATTTAAAAAACGTTCTGATTTAATTTAGAGATATTAACAGAATTAACGTCTCTTGTGACAAGGTAATTCATATGTTTCCAATCAAACACTTCATAGTGCATGTTGTTTAACGTAACTATCAGCAATATTCGACTTAAATAACAGACTTATACATTACAGAGTGCAAACCAGTCAAACAGGTGACTGAAAACATGATTACATATTGGGTGAGTGAGTTGGTAAGTTTAGTTTACACAGCACTCGGCGTTATTTCTAGTTATATGGCGATGGTGTGTAAATAATCGAGCCAGGACAGGACAATCCTGTGATCAACAGCATGAACATCTGCGCAAGTAGGATACGATGGAATGTGCATCACTGACCACTCGATCCCGTCGGTCGCCTCTTACGACGAGCACGGTTTACTGAAGATCATTTGTAACCCCGATCTTCACGCGTCACATGTTTGGTATCAAACTTGGGACTGCAGTGGGATGAGCGATCGCTTTTACCACTGTGTGCACTGCAGCGGTATTGCTATTGTTCACCCAACTCACTCATTCACTCACTCACTCACTTAGACGCAGCAAAACTATATCTGGTCCGTTACGCGATATCCCTGACAGATTGTCTCCAAAACACAAACTTTTTTAATGGAAAAACACTTTGTTAGAAATCCCTTGATATCGAACACTAATATCGAAATTCCACCGCAGACCAGCTCGTTATCTTTACCACATGTGGACTTTCCGGTATTCTTTGATCTTAAAACAATTGTAACAGACTGAGAGAAAACAGATACTTCGCTTTGTCGAGAGCAGACAGGTGAGGTTATCAAGAGCAAACACGACCAAAGCGAGTTAATGCATTTTGTATGGGGCATTTTCATATCTGAGCAATCACGAAGGCCAATTTTGGTCGAACTCTTCATTTGTCAAAAGTCAGTGGTACGTCACTTGACTGTTCCTCTGGCAACAGTGCCACGGTTGACATAACAACAATAAAATGGCAGCAATGGCAACAGCGGCTAACGTTTGTCCAAGATAAGAGTTCTGGAGATGAAAGTGTTAAGGGTTGCCATACCTCGCAATTAAGAGATTGCTTTGCTGTGTTCCCATACCATATGGTCTAATCCCGTCTGTCTACCATAAGCCCGAAACAGTTACCGAAGTATTTCCGACAATTGCCAAACATAAAAATACATGTGGTGTTTCTTCTGAGATATTGAGTCCAGAGCTTCGCCCTACTTGACTTCAATCCACGATGACTATTTCTGTCGGCAACCGAAGTGATATTGCCGGAATATTGCTGTAAGATGGGACAGAGCCATAATCACAATTCGATACGTGTTTGGGCATTTCAAGGGCATAGGTTGCTCTGATAATATTATTACACTGTAATACTTAGAATTTCAAAATTACAGTGTCAGTATCACTGAAGAATAAAATGTACAGGTGGTTGATGTTTGTTGGGTGACTCGAGCAAACAACAATTATTTACATTTATAATTAAATGTCTCACTATTTGTTACAAGTCCATATATGAAACACGTACAATAGTTGCTCTTCTGTAGACTACAAGATCCTTCGTCTGACACTTCCGTACGGAATGACGAGACTTAACCTGGATAATCACGCATGTAGCGACAAAGTTCGGAAGAAAACCAAATACACTTATGCTGATTCCCTGTATATATAACGTTGGTAGTAAACCTATTTAGATCGAAAAGACGCCCCACTGACATGGACGAGTTAGTCTGGACCTGGACCTGTGAGGGACTGAGAGACAGGCTACCAGCTACGAAACAATATATTGGAACTCAGGTGTGAGTAAAGCCCAAAGTAACGCACATTTGGAGGAGAGGGAGATTTGAGGATGGGTAGGGGGGTCCTGGAATGTATCTTTTTCTCATGTCCACTAACGAGGGACACTTTTGAGCATGTCATCATGTGATCTTGTATGACTTTGGAAGACACCGTTACGCACTTTCTGCTAGTAGGTTGTGTCAGGGACCATACAACAAGCATGACCTCTGGTTGTATTCGCATCAGTACAATGAACAACTACTCCGGAGTCAAGAACTGGTGACTCCCTACTTGAGTCCGAAAATGGAATTACCCATGTCTAACATCCTTGATACAAGAGTGAGTGAGCGAATCTCATCATACGCCTCACTCCAGTATTCCAGAAGCGGTATGTAAATAATGGGGTCTGGACCAGACAATCCACTGATCAACAACGCTGACACGATCTGTGCAAGTGGGATACGATAAAATATGTCAACTAAGTCAGCGAGCCTGACCACCCGATCGACGACGTGTGTCAACCAAGTCAGCGAGCCTGACCACCCGATCGACGACGTATGTCAACCAAGTCAGCGAGCCTGACCACCCGATCGACATGTGCCAACCAAGTCAGCGAGCCTGACCACCCGATCGACATGTGCCAACCAAGTCAGCGAGCCTGACCACCCGATCGACATGTGCCAACCAAGTCAGCGAGCCTGACCACCCGATCGACATGTGCCAACCAAGTCAGCGAGCCTGACCACCCGATCGACATGTGCCAACCAAGTCAGCGAGTCTGACCACCCGGTCCCGTCAGTCTCCTCTTACGACATGCATAGGTTGCTGAAAACCGATTCTAACGCGGAGATTTCTAACGCTGGCATTCGAAATTAGAAAGAGACACATGACACATGAACGGAATAGATAAATATTCCCTCCATATCAAACACCAGTTAGTTAGCAAAACTATGTACGTGAAGAGTGGGATAGAATCAAGATATAATTTGTAAAATGGAATTTGGGGAATAATTAACGTACAGACCCATGTTAGACCCGCCCCTGATATAATTGGAAAATGGCGCCATGGGTGCTTCAAGGCACGCTGGTAAACAGTTTATTTGCAATGTAAACGTTGATTTCGTTTGGCAGAAATACGATTTGTAGCAGACGTAATGGGGTCAGCAATTGACCTGCCTTACAAGGGCCCTTTTTTACGTACAACTGACAAGACCACATAGGTGTACATCCAACACGCTCGCGGTTTCTAGTCACGAATTTCGGAGGGGGGATATGGAAAGGCGGTTACTTTCCACTGACGACGTGAAATCTTTTAGAGCTATCGGCGGGCATGTTCGTCACAGTGGGAACCGACTTTGTCAGATGGCTGTGGTAAATATCACTGCGGCTGAAACATGTGTAGTTTGTTTTTGTAGCATAAAAAATGATGGCATTAGGTGCACACGAGACATGTAAGACGTAATTCGATCATGGATCTATTTGTAAGGACATGAAAATTGGTATATATGTTTCTCAATTTTGTGGGATAGATGACAAAAAATATGAAAGGTTCTCGTTTAGATCAATTTTAAAACGCCCGAGATCAGCAATATTCCACTTATACCATACGACCAGTAAACGTCGGATTCTGCGTCCCAAATCCGGTGTTAGATATCATGAGCACCGATGACACGTCATCAGCCTAGTTAACGGGCCGGACCATCCTGTTCATTTAGTTGTCTCATACGACCAGCGCAAGAACCTTGTCTGTGTTTCAAACGGGATTTTCCCGGAGTGCACCTGGTTATGAATTTGATGAATTTCAGATTGTCCGAATTTTATTGAAAGGTCCAATTCCCTTCCACACACTATCCGTTATGGTTTTGACGAATGTGAGTTGATTTTCGGCATATGTGACCTGATTATTTTGTAAATAAATTTCTGTTAAGAAACCATTTCTGAATAAATATACGAGCATGTGGTCACATGCTTTTCCCATCCGTATCATCCGTATCTGATTCGTATCACAGAAGGACATTTGTATCCTAGCAACTGGAAAAACGACAAAACGTATTATCGTAGTTCTACTCCACCATACAGTCCGATGAAAGTAGACATGGATTAAAGACATTTCCTACACTCTACCATGCATAATATAAATACGTACAGGTTACATGCTGAACCAGATAGCTGTGCCAGATTTGGTCAGTCCTTAGTATCGGGTCTAGCTGGTGTCCATGGTAACCCATGTCTACACGTGAATTTAAGCCAGACCAACCCATTTCCCTCCTCCCATAAGCCAACGGTCGGTTAATGAAACAGAAAACGTCTTTCTTTCATCTTTAACTTGGAACTGATATCTTTACTAGTTGGATAAATGAACACTGGTTAAGTGGGTGACAGAATGGCGATTGATGGAGAGATACGCGGAGGTCATTGACGTTTTCAACATGTACAGGCGCCCGGGATCGAGGATTCTAGAATCTGATTGGCATCTAAAACAGCATGTGGTAAAACACCGCAGAAATTGATGGGCCCTTGAAACATTATCAAGGTTCCTTTTCACTGAACCTTTTATTTTTTTACATATGACTTGCACTGTGGAAAGATAACGCTTTTTATTGATAGAATGAAAAACTAAGTGAACTCCGAAACATTCAAAAGTGCTGGCATAAAACCGAAATGTGACTCTTACCCGTGACCGTGCAATCTGTACCAAATATTGGAATTCGTTTCGTTTTTCAAATGTTTAAAACGCCGGTATATTGTGGAAAGTGTCATCAAACCCCTAAACAAAGTTTTACGCAAATACCAGGCCTTGCTTCGAGGCTTAACTGAAAGTTGAGTTCATGGATATATGATAATTGTATCATTTAAAGAGACAAGACTATACACGGGGTCCCCAGTATGCTATTTACTTTTTTTTTTATAGAAACCTGTGTAAGTCTAGCACACACCCTCTCACCAATTCCCTCAGCACCCTGCCACCTTCATCCCCATTTGAAAATCAACTCACTCACCTCCCATACGAAAAGCATGTGTTTGTTCTTTAATGTGTAGAAGCATAGAAACCAGTCCTATGCGGCACTATGGTGGGATTATCATGGCAGTTACCAGTTAACAGAACCAGACGTTTTATTATCAAAGACTGGTCAAGAATATGAAAAACGGTAAATATGCACTATAACCGACGTTTGTGAATGCCAAGGTTGGGGTTTGAAAAACACAAGACCATTGTCTTGTTGAACTTGTCTTGTAACTACACTCCCTACGGAAGGAACCGACGGGAGGTTATCTGTCCAGATAGCGGAAAGACATCTGGAGCTGGGACTGTGCTTATTGTATCAGACGTGCGTGGAATCTGGGTGGCTTGGAATTCCCGAGACTCTCAAATAATGCGTGCTGTGGCCTCTGGTTCCCCTTGTATGTTAATGTGAAGCATGTAGTACTGCCATAACCAGCAGCAGGAATAGTATTAGTCGTCGGCGTCGGCGTCGGCGTCGTCGTCGTCGTCGTCGTAGTAGTAGTAGTAGTAGCAGCAACAAAAGCAGCAGTGGTGGTGGCAGTGTTGGTATTTTCTGTTTTGGGCTTTTTTTTGCACCGAGCAACATTTCATTTGTGTGACGGCAGTTTATACATAATCTAGTCTGGATCAGACAACCCAGTGATCAACAGCATGAACATCAATCTACGCAAATGGAGTACAATGCCACGTGTCAACCAAGTCAGCGAAACTGACAAGCCGATCCCTTTAATCGCCTCTTGCGAAAAGCATGTGTTACTGAAGATCAAGTGTAATCCGGATCGGCAGTAGCAGTAGTATTGATAATAAAGGCGGATTTTTGTACATTTACAGCATCCAAACAGCTAAAGTCATTGCTAACACCACAGATCTTAACATTTTCGGTAGTACGTCGTGGAAGTCGGCAGGTTTGAATCAAATTTTAATTTTATAACACATTTCAATCCATAAAAGTTTATGATTACCCTGAGTGGTACCGACGGCCACACACCTATTGATACTTGTCCTTATAATGCCATTATCGCGAAAACCTCCTCAAACTCCCACTTAGCCTCAATAACAGGAGTCTTTCCAAGAGAACTTATGCGATAAGACGGGCAAATATATCCCGTTATAAACAAAGGAGATAATATGAAACAAAACTGTATTCTATTTGCTGATATAGAGGTTGCGTGCCTCTGTCGATGACCCGGTAACACGCGTGAAACCTTAGATGACAACATCACGATATCGTCATGATATCCCCCTTAAGCGATATCTTTACCAGTTGTGTAAATATTCGTTGTAATTAGTTAAGGCACAGACTCCCTATTATGTGCACAGCTTTCGATGAAGGAAGGAACTAATTCGTGCCCGCTCGTGCCCTTCCGTCAGTCACGGAAACTGACGAATGGGGATACGGATATCGAACACTTTCTTTCGTAACTACTCCAGTCATTTCGGCAAGCCGGGTATCTTTTCGTAGGTCACGGAAAGATGCAAGTAGTTACGAATGAAGACACTTTGAGAACATTGAACTGTGGGAAATTATCCCAAGCATAAGCTTAACCAGAAAAGGTATATGTTTATTTCCACAGGAAACAAGTAAACAAATACCAAAGCCCTACGAAGATAAATGATGACAGGAAAGCATTGATATTTTCATATTTACGTTCTTCGCCAGAAAGAGGTCATTGGTTAAGTAAACATGGGATGTCTTAACTCACCCAGTTTTTATATTACCCTGTGTACGATTTTATTAACGAAAGGGTGCCTGCGAACAAAACTTCAAAAGATAAGGCATGACTCCATCACGAGGAGGGATATTGTTATTTGTTAACTCAGTACTTAGGCGAAGGTATTTACATCTCTGTCTGTGTAAATTTGCATTGAGGCTGTTGCACTCCTTGTCACGAAAACGACATTTGAACCTCATCAAACTTGCACAAAATGTATGGTACATTATCTGGGGCATACGTGACGTTATGCGGTTTGAAAGTTTTAGCAAATACATGTCATATGAAATGTCCTGAGAACGACTGTAAAGCTACCTAAGGCTATGGTGTTGGACCTGTTGGTCACGCGGATCTTAGAACTGATCTCAGTAAACCGTGCTTGTCGTAAGAAGCGACTGACGGATCAGGTGGTCATTGACTTGGCTGACATATGTAATCATATGCCAATTGCGTAGATCGATGCTCATGCTGTTGATCACTGGATTGTCTACTCCAGACTCGATTATTTAGAGACCGCCGTCATTTAGCTGGAATATTACTGACTGCCGCGTAAAAACCAAACCCACTCACTCACAATAGTGATGATTGTGACGATGAAGACGACGATCACGACAATGATGACGATATATTCATCGTATGCATTGTAGCCTTGTTCGTTTCTTAACATCATGTAAGGCGAGGTAGATTAGAAGACCCGGGTTCGATGCCCCATGTGGGTACAATGAATGAAGCCAATTTGTTCCCCCGTCGTGACAGTGCTGGAATATTCCTAAAACGGCGTAAAACCACATTCAGTCACATATTCTTAACATTTGGTGATTAGTGCCACAAGGTGGAGGTTGGGTTTGTGGCTCCTTGGTCGGCGTCGCTTTTAACGTTAAAAACAAGTAAAACCTCACGAGAACTCGCACTTTAACTAATGCACAAACTATCACGTACGCGCTGGGGGAGTTTGACGCAAAACACAGCTCAACCACGGCATCGTAATGTCCATACCGATAGTCAGGACACCAGACAGATCAGCCCAGAACATGGATGAAATCTTTAATGTTTTCAGATCCAACTACGCGTGCAGCAAGCACGTATGCTTTCATAATAACGGACGGCAGCGGCTTTTGGGTGGTGAATTATTACCTTACTACACGTAGCGGCTATTTACATTATGAATTATACAATCACATTAATAACAATATATAGGTTTTTAATCAAAGGTCTGACACTCTAAGTATTATCTACCATTATAATGGCCGACCATTAAACATCATTACCAAACAATAGCAATACGTTCCAAAATTCAAAGCCACAGAGAGGCTTTTAAACGTTAAACGTTAGATCAAGGCCACAGAGAGGCTTTTAAACCTTAAACGTTAGATCAAGGCCACAGAGAGGCTTTTAAACCTTAAACGTTAGATCAAGGTCACAGAGAGGCTTTTAAACCTTAAACGTTAGATCAAGGCCACAGAGAGGCTTTTAAACGTTAAACGTTAGATCAAGGCCACAGAGAGGCTTTTAAACCTTAAACGTTAGATCAAGGCCACAGAGAGGCTTTTAAACCTTAAACGTTAGATCAAGGCCACAGAGAGGCTTTTAAACCTTAAACGTTAGATCAAGGTCACAGAGAGGCTTTTAAACCTTAAACGTTAGATCAAGGCCACAGAGAGGCTTTTAAACGTTAAACGTTAGATCAAGGCCACAGGAAGGCTTTTAAACGTAAAAGTTAAACCAAGGCCACAGAGAGGCTTTTAAACTTTAAACGTTAGATCAAGGCCACAGAGAGGCTTTTAAACGTTAAACGTTAGATCAAGGTCACAGAGAGGCTTTTAAACGTTAAACGTTAGATCAAGGCCACAGAGAGGCTTTTAAACCTTAAACGTTAGATCAAGGCCACAGAGAGGCTTTTAAACCTTAAACGTTAGATCAAGGCCACAGGAAGACTTTTAAACCTTAAACGTTAGATCAAGGCCACAGGAAGGTTTTTAAACGTAAAAGTTAAACCAAGGCCACAGGAAGGCTTTTAAACCTTAAACGTTAGATCAAGGCCACAGGAAGGCTTTTAAACCTTAAACGTTAGATCAAGGCCACAGAGAGGCTTTTACACGTTAAACGTTAGATCAAGGCCACAGAGAGGCTTTTAAACCTTAAACGTTAGATCAAGGCCACAGGAAGGCTTTTAAACGTTAAAAGTTAAACCAAGGCCACAGATTGGCTTTTAATCGTTAAAGTGCAGGCATGTATAAATGAAGTATAATCATTACCGTACTATTCCTTGTTTTGTCTTGACCATACATTTCCATACTTTTCTCAGGTGAGTAATTAACGTGTGTTTGTGGCGGATGTCGGCAGTAAGGAATGTAATCAACATGGTGATTTTCTACATTATATGATTAGACGCATAAAACAGTTTATATTCTTTAAGGACACAAATAATTTCGACCTGGTCGTAGGCCACCCTTGATTTCGTTACTGTGTTCTAACTCAGTTTTGTTTTCGCTTTTTGCAATATTCTAGCAATATCACAGTGGGGAACACCAGAAATGGGCTTCGCACATCGAACCCGGATCTTCGGCGTGACGAGCGAACGCTTTAACCACGAGGCACCTCACCGCACCTTACAATTCTCAACTCTATAAACGTATGACACAAGATATCCGACTATTCACTACATTGCTCTTTCATGTTTATAACGGATGGGACAATACAGCATTTTATGTGGTAATGAGATATTTAATATTATAAGGGTGTGCGATAATGAGGTAGGATTAATTTCCCCATCTCCTTTGTGTTTTAAAAAAGAACATGCGTAGAGGGCAGTAGCAGGCTGCACGTCTTAACGCTTCATAAACTACCAGTCGTATGTTCTATGGAGTTTGCATGTCGTATAGAACAAGCAGAACATGCACTGAAAGCAATTACCGACCACCAAACAATATAGACACGTGGGTCCTATTGTTACATTCATAAGTCTAGACATTTTCCAGCATACGACTGAAAGAAATAGCACGATAAATCCTGTTATTCTAAATACAGTGCTAAATTACACCGCCGTTTGTCATGGTGACAGGAAACAAATTTTTGTTCAAATCCAAGTTTTAAACCTCGGCCGCGTAGGAACAAATATGGACGGGGTTTTCACAACAGACAATGTACTTTTTAAGGAGATATGTTGTTATTTACGACACTCTCCATTACATCTCCGTCAATATCTATCTATGTATCTATCTATGTATCTATCTATGTATCTATCTATCTGTCTATCTGTCTATCTATCTATCCTAAAACTAGTCCAGACTATTTGGATTATACCCATTTTAAGCTGGCCTGTTTCAATTAAATTGGTGTAATCATTAAACACTTGATTGCAATGCATCTCAGAAGCGCACCAATACGGGAGTGGGGGTGGGGGGACAGCAGAAAATGAATGTCACATATATGGGGTATCGAGGCTACCCCACCGCCCCTATAAGCAAGGACTGTCCGTTAGCCCTACACATTTACCACGTCTGCCCATACCAAACTGCCCTATAATACTACGGAATCAACATGTGCTAGTCCAATACTAAACTTTCCATTTGGCTGTGTGGAAATGCAATACTATTAATAAAGAAAATAGATATATATCAAGTATACCAATAAATCAGCTTGACTGTGACAACTGAAATGTTCCATGTTTATCATATTACCAATCGCAGTGTTTGACAAACAGACAACGCCCATATTTGGTTATGATCCTTGCGGCTTTACGACTAAAATTTCGTTTTTATGTGAGTCAGTTTACTCTTCATATTTGTAGAACGCCCCTTGTTTTATTATATGACACTAGAATTATAATACAGATATATCTATTGATCTCACGTGCCCCACTTCAAGCTCACTATCACGCATGTGTATATAGACACACGGAGTTTTACAATCAGATAAATCCAATACATATTGCTATACATTTAGTCAGTCATACAGACCCGGAAGCAAATATATGCAAGAACGCCCATGTCTAGAAAAGGTGGCAAGTCTAAATTCCCACGGCTCCTGCAAGGAGATTCTTTGACCATTTTTCTTCAGATATACGTCAAATATTTTCGTTCGTTCTATCATATAGGTTCCTTCATTGCTTCATTAGCCTGTTCCAGCTGGCCCCGATTTCTCGAAACAAACTTAAGTCTGAGTTTTGACTTAAGTTCAAGTTTTTGCTCAAATCTGAGAAAATGCAAGAACACCCATTTTCCAGAATGAAAGGAAATTGGTATCCAGCTCAAACATAGTAGACAATCTGAATTTGGTGGACAGATTTCTTTAGTTGTTTGAACTTTTTTAGTCTAAAAAATGCAATTGAGTTAAAATTTCAGCTGTTTCATATTGTCAAACTCAGTTTGAGATTTGAGTTAAAACTTAAGTTTGTTACGAGAAATTGGGCCCTGGTGTGGCGGTAAATAGAAGAAATACCGGAGAAAAAATCTTCAAGTCAAATTCAAAGGCAGTTTTGTCACTAGACACGGACATTATGTACAATTAACTTAGAAAGCATTAAGTCAGAGGTTGATGGCCCGCATCAGGGTGGTTTTGTTTACCCATGATCATGTTCGTAACCTTGAACTGAAACGCTTAGAAATACACGAAGGACATAAATAGCGTTGCTGAAAACAGACAAGAAAACAATCCAGTAAGTGATCTGAGCACCCTACTCGGGTGCATGGACGAACCCTCAAGGCCACGGTAAGTATTTCATTCTTGATTGTTGGGGGTCAGTTGTAAGGTTTCCAAGCTGGAAAACATGTCAATTGTGAAGGGTATCTAGACACCTGACCTGTTAACGTTCACTGTTTGTGTCAACCTGTGATAAAGATCTTTGGACAAAAGCCACAGAGTGTATGAGGTGAGAGTGTGAATATTGAGGTTTACGGAGGTTTGAACAATACTTCCGTTATATCACAGCACGCAGGCTTTTGTTAAAGGAACGCCCACAGTCATGCGTTTCATTTTTTACTTTTGGCTGAAACATCTTTATGGTGCTGCAAAACCTAGAAACATAATTAGAACCGGAATTCGAAACCGCGATCATAGGTTACTGGTGATCCAAGGGACGCAACTCTGCAAATCGAATTACAGCACTTGGACGAATGCACTACTCATGTCGCACATAGCGAGTTGTGTTGAACGCTAGTGATTTAGCATCAAAGTGATTTTGAGAGTATTTAAAAAATGACGGGCCAGCTTGATGACCAAAACTGGACCACGTGGCCTGCGGAGCGAAACCAGAAATGTTGCGTGTTCCGTGTTAAGCGCTGATCTGGGATTCAAACACCAGATTCTGGGTTCAACAGATGGTTCTCAGACTACTGAGCCACCAATTCCCGCCCTATAACGAAAGCCATCGTTCATCTACCAGTCCACATAGGTACAGACGTGTTACCCATCTACACACCGCCTGAACTGGTTTCAAGGACGAGGCGATGAGCCCGCATACGCCTTGGTTCGCTGCGTACAGCGTTTCACAAATACGACAGTGAAACACCATGCAATGAATGTATACAATGCTTGAGCTGTTAAACGATATGAAAAACATGTGCGATTTACAGTATTTTCATAACTCGGATGACGGAAACAAACGTAGGGTTTGTGCTGACGACATGCACGTACACTAACGGTGTGCAAACATCTTAACCACATGCACGAAAGGCATTTGCAGTGGAGCTTATGTTTCAAGCCCGGCGGAAAGACGAGCACTGAAAGAGCAAACTAAACATATGAAATACTTTGTGAGAAATTATTGTAGAATGAGGGGAAGGTGTAGGCTAATGCTTAGTCTCTGAATATTTATAATTTTGACAGTAGCAGACTAACATATACAGGCGAAGGAGCCCCAGGAGGCCAGACATTCAGAACCTGTGGAAATCTGGACTTGCTTAATTTCAGGCCTTACCATTGCAGAGAGCGCTTGGATGTGATGACAGTATAATGTGGTTCAGGGACTGTGAGACAGGTTATGGATTTATCTTAGCAGCAGAGTTACCTCCGCTAGGCGTGCCAGAATCCGATAACTGTTAGCCCGAGATTCTTGTTTCGAGCATTGTCAGCGCGTCTGTTTCTGAGGACCGCATCTTAGCATTGCATTTACCGTAATTCAGGATTTGCTCGCATCTTAGAACTAAGATTGCTTTGTGGAACCAAGTCCTGGACTGAAGTTATAAACACAATTGTTCCAGAGGCGGTCGAGTAGCCAAGCGGCTAAAGTGTTCGCTCGAAGACCCGGGTTCGATTCCCCAGATGGTTACAATGTGCTAAGCCCATTCTTTGTGTCCCACCATTGCTAGAATATTGCTGAAAGCGGCGTAAAACCTTACTCACTCATATTTGTTTTACATTTGTCTGCTGCATGAACAGGGTCACTTCTAGCTATAGAACTGCGAATGAAGTGCAATTATGGCCCGACGGACCACCCCGTACTGCCGCGTTCACCGGTAGTCGTACAAGCTGCCACAATATATACTTTTTTGATAGCATTAACACATGGCAACTGATTGTTTTACTCCTTGTCTGAAAATAGCTGAGGATACAGAGAACTCCTGGTGACAACGAGAACCACGTGACTGAACTTTTTCGGATGATTCATATGGACGTAAAGCTTTCTGTGAGTATTCTTGTTTCTAACAGATTTTGAGGTATTCACTAAGTGAGTAGGTTTCCTTTTGTATGTTATTTGCAAGAATTGAGACTCTTGGGCTTCTTTGAAGGCTTTTTATAACAACGGGGTGACACATTTCGCATTTATTATTTTTTTTATTTCAAAAGAGAACCCAAAGTCGTACGTGTCTGAGAGTTTTAAGTGCTTAGGAACAAATGCCTGGGACGTATCTTTAAGGTGAATTCATAGTCATCGGATCCTTACTAGGAAAGGGAGGCGATTCTACACCTTGGACAATCAATGTCCATAACCATAAATTTAAAAAATATAGTCCTATCCCTGTTTTGAAAAAGTAATATTTGAAATTTCGAACAGGCCAAAACTTCGTTGATGTTCTTGTGTATTAAGTACACCGGTTTATAGTTATTGGCTACAGTAGAATTCCTCATTTCTGCATATAACAGTCTGTCTCTCGGTCCCCGAATCATATTATTTCCCTACAGCGTACCCTCCCTGGAATTCTAACGCTGTAAACGAAGCAAGGCTAGAATTGGTGCTTATTTTCAATTCAAATGGACACATTTACCGCAAACAAAATTATAAATATTGAGAGACTTAGTACCAGTCTACATATATCATAGAAATATCACGGGAATACTCCCGAAATCTTGGCATCAATTAAGCCCAGGTCACTTATCTAGTGATCAATAGCATGAGCAACGTCCGTGACGATCAGGTTACGGTGTTTGCAACCAGCAAACAGGCTGAAGACTGGTTTTCCGGCTGACACTTACAATTACAGCCTATAGTATCTGTGAACGTGCGCGGTCAAACGAACACCCCAGCATTCATAAAATTGTACCACGTCCGTGATCAGCCATATATTGTCAGTCAGCTCTGTTTCACCTATTTCACATCCTCGCCGATGACGTACATGCATGTCTCGCTCTTAATCATGGAGGGTGGAGGATATGTCTCCGGTCACTGTCGAAGAAAACCGACTGCAGCGCACGGAGTGCATGCCACCTAAGTGCAAAATTATGGAAACCTGTTCCAGTAATCTACCGCGATCGCAGAAAACTTTCTTTCACCAGTGGAATCAATTTGACTCTCGGTAAGAATATGGGGGTTATAGTCAGGAAAGGTGCATTTTCATGACTAATAATGAATTTATTGTCAGAATAAATATGACCTATACAGCCTGTAGTAATTCGAATACAGTCCACTCCCGTTTCACTCAATGACACAGTACACCAAACCGACACGACCCCCTGTGTATTAATCTCAACGCTGTTGGTATAAATACAATGTTTATTACTCTTGTTCCGGGTTTAATTCATTTTAGAGAAAACAGTACACGGTCCTGCCTATTCAACTAATATTAAATCCACATGTGAACCATTTACCCTCTCGTTTCATTAATGATAAGAAATAAAAATTGTAACAAGAAATCGAATTCATATTTGAAATTCGGTAGTAGAACATTTTAACAGAGAAATGGAATTGATATTTCAAAAGTTAATTCATCTATCCAATTGTCTGAACTATCAATCCCACATTTCCCACCCTTCGTGACAAAATGAACTCGCCCGATCCTAACCTGACTCTCAAACTTGCAATGTCACAAATCAAGAAGGAGTCGACAAACAAGAGGAAATGATTTCTCACTTAGAAATGAGTTTATCTCTGATAAGTCGTTACTGAGCTGTATTAGGATGTGGTAACGTGATGTAAGAGAAAGCGTTCATTAGCACTGATTGTAGATGCCCGTTCAACCATGACAAAGGAGTAATACTCGCAAACCGGACGATTATTGGATCGAACGGGGTTAAGCGCATCCTGCAGTTAAGTAACAGAAAATAAACCCAAATCTTACCGTATTTCTTCAATATATCAATCCGCTGATTTTAAATTTATTATCCTATTCAGCTCATGTGCTATGCATAAATGTATTTTCTGGTGAATATATTTAAGTCTCTATTTAGCACAGTAGTGCGTTATGCTGTGGTTGTGCTTTACCTAGTGTAAAACGTGCACAGGCAAACTTACAGACTGGTGACGTTAGTGTAGTGCGTGCGCTCGTAATCAGTACTGAATAAACGATCTACTGCAGTGGAGGCACCCTTTACCACACACGATTTGTAACCGAATCCACGTCGCTTGAAAAACGCAACAGGCAAACACCAGTCCACCTGCTGTCTCATGTTGTCTTTTAATACAATTATCATTTCATCTGAGTCTTAGCACAAATGCTTTTAAACACACATTATAATTTAAATTTGAAAAAAAAACGAAAGGAAAACGTATTCTGATTGTACATTTTTTTAAACAAGAAATATCACACACATTACACACACGAAACACATTTACGAGTCATAGAGTCAATAATATACACAAATGATTCATTGCACAAGTCACGGACATGATGTAAATACGATTCTATTCTACACTATATTCCTTTTTCATGAATTAGTTTTTTTTGTAGAAATATTAAGTCCACTTATACTTGATTTTTCATTTCGAATTATACCAGCCCTAATTGAATAACAAGGTAATATTTTAAAAAACCAAACTACCCTTGTCAAGAATACGGGAATGTGTTAGTTACAAAGCAGCCGTAAAGTTTGGGTATAACCGCTTCCTACAACCAGTTACCACAGGCTTAACCATGCACATTTTCTTACTACAGGACCTTGCTACAGCCTCTGTACATTCATACAGTCAGTGTAAGAGGATATCACACTTGTATGTTGTCACGACAAATTCGTCTCTAAACCAACAGAAAAACTACCGTCATGTATATGCCCCGTCTCTCTGGATTAGAAAACATTTTTTTTCAACTTGTATTTTCCTAGCGGCTGGGTAAAATGCTAAAACGTTTACTATCGCACAATGATCAAGAATGCTATATGTCCCTTATCCTATTTAATCGTTTACGGGAGTTTAATTTGAAAATTATATTATCATTAAGTAACAATTGACTTTATATTCTTCTTTTTTCTACAAAGTATATGCTTTTTCTTTATAAGTAATAAAAATGTTCTTACGGTGATAAAAATAGTAACGAAAGTGGGTATATATGTTTAATATATGCTAATATTTATTCATTAAAGAAATAATTGAATACTTTAATTCAATTACAACGCTGGTGTTGACAGTAGAGGACCCTTCGCGCGTATTTGCCATTAAAGAAAATCAAATAATATAAAATACTCAAATTCATAAGCGTTTGAAATATTAAATGAACTTTGAAATACAGTAACAATTGTTCAGAACAAAATATAAAATTTGAAAAGCAACTTACCAACGGCATATGGAAACAACTGGACGAATGCCACAAAGGCACCGGTGAAAACTTTAAGAAAATCCATTTTTGACTTGGAGCTTTCGAACTACTATTTGAGGACTGTCACACCATTTTGGCCGAGTTTGGGGTACTTATAGTACGACCATATTTTGCACACGGCCTTCAGTCATCCAATTATCCTGAAGATCTTCAATGAGGATTCGTCCCGGTCACGTGATCAGCGTAATATTCCCCGGAGCAAACCTGTTCGATAGCGGTGAGGAAAGTACGGTAGCTGGACCCAGACATAATTTTCGCATGTACGCCGACTCAAGAAAGGGAGGTTAACAATTACATAACAGCCATGCAATTGTCATTAAGACCATTTACACGTTAATATCCGGCTACAGAATAGATAAACAATAGTTACGTCAGCTTACAGACGTAAAACATGTTTATAAAGGATTAGCAATCGTTTGTAAGATAACAAATTGAAAGTTGTTTTTTCTTTCAATAGCATGTTCGGGGATTAAATGAAAGCAAGAACCAGTTTTTCCATAAAACAATGAAATGATATCATTACGGTTTTTTTATTTTACTCGCGCTGTCGTCTAGTGTTTTTGTCACCATGAATAAAATATTTAAAGATGAAGAAATTGTATGTGCAGAAAACGTCTTTTGGGGCAATTGCAACCTTTTTTATTGTCTTGAAGAACTTGCCTATCCACAAATGTTACTGCTCTTCATCTTTCTAGCTTCTAAATGCCACTGCATTAAAGAAATAGAAATGACTTAGCAGGAAACACATAAATCATGTCAGAATATTGCTATAAATCACAGAGTGATATTTGTTAGTTAGAGAGTGAAAGATTATGCACCCATCATAAAGAAATATAAAGTGATAAAAAAATGAAGAAAGCAAAGAAGATGAGTTTCTCTAAACCGTCACACCTGATATTAACACCTGTTCGTATGTAAATATGAAACACCACAGTTATTGTCATGTAAATCAGATGTCACTATATTGCGTGTGTATACATATGCTTGACAAGCAAAATGTTTCTGTGAAGTATATACATGTAAATATATACCACACGTTTCGTGACTGAAGCACGTGGGCTGTTAAACATTACCAACGGAGGTATTTCATTGCGGACTTTGAAACAATGGCCGGAATTTAATGTTTGCCCTTCGAACCACGTGTCAACTGGTGCGGGAAACAAGTTAATTGCAAGGATGTCGATATCACAGGTAGCCAATTTCAGCTCGTGTCACTCGTGGTTTTAGCAAACTTACAGATATCGCGGATCTGCGAGTGATATCACAGGTAGTCAATTTCAGCTCATTTCATTCATGGTTTGAGCAAACTTACAACTATCATGGATGAGTTATTGAGTGATATCATAGGTAGTAAATGTCAGGTCATTTCATTTATAGTTTTAGCAAAAATACAACCGTGAGTGAGTAAGCATATTTCATCTTTACGTAAGTAATTAAGTCTGCATCAGTGATTGACACCACCAGCATCAATGTTGATATGAAGCAATGCACCAAACAAGGGAATCCAGTGATCAATAGCATGGACATCTATCTATCAGTTATGTTTCTTTTTTGCATTGCTTCGCTTGAGTATATAATTTGTTGTTTATGTGCATGTCTATAAAACTTTATTTTTTTAAAATTGGTTTGACGGTATTGGTTCACTTGCTCATTCTTTAATTGGGGACTTCGGCATGGGACGAGGAATGTTGATGTTGTATACAGGGACCGCCTCTTCAGGTTTCGGTTAACGGACACACAGGCTATTTGCATGTGCAGGAAAAGTCAAATATAAAAAGTAGGCAGCGATTCGTTTGTTACTATTGTTATTTAGTAAACATTTGACTGACCTATTTCTGTAACACGTCGGGGATGAATCTATGTTTCTCGCATACTATCTCTCCCCCTCCATCTCTTTCTTTCCCTCCCCTCTCTCTCCGCTCTCTCTCCAGTCTCTCTCTCTCCCCCTCCTTCTCTTTCTTTCCCTCACCTCTCTCTCCACTCTCTCTCTCCAGTCTCTCTCCCTCCCCCCTCCATCTCTTTCTTTCCCTCCCCTCTCTCTCCGCTCTCTCTCACGTCTATTTCTCCCTGCCTCTCTCTCCCTGTCTCCCTCCCCCCCTCACACTCTCGCTATGTGTCTTTCTACCTCTCCCATCTTTCTCTCTTTTACCCCTCCTCCCCCCACCTTGGCGTCTCTCTGTCTGTGATTCTACCCGAGCTCTTTCTCTGCATCCCTCTCCCCTCTCACTATGTGTATCGTTATCATTCTGTGTCTCCCTCTCTCTCCGTTCCTTTCCCTCGCTCAATATTAAAATGCAACCCTTGACACTGTTTCCACGCATTGCTTTTTTCCGAACCTTGTCCCGTCCCCGCTCTCTCACCTCTACATCTCTGATGCACACATCGTAATTAGATATACCAGCTACGTCTCACGTTTTGTTATTTTCGCTTGAACATCAGAACACCGCCAACAGACGCACACACTCATGCTTGTAAGTTTCTATACCTTGATCATACAGCTCTGTTTCACCTCGCTGAGGTATCGAGGTGTCAGTCTATGTTTGGGTTAGCTTTACCTGCGATCCCGCCTGTCGTTTCAATAACGTGGATCTATCATGTACATCTACCTCGTATATCACCCCTCTTTTGTCTGCCTCCAGAGTGAACCTAGGTTTCCTTTCACGAAAAAACTACACACTACTCTACACTACCGTACACTACTCAAAGCTTCATAGGATAGTTACTCATTACATGCTCTTGAAATATTGTTCTATATGAATTGTTCATATAGGAAGCAGATTTGGTGTTTTTTGTTACCCTGGAGATTATATGCTTACATGTCCTATATTATCACTGCTTTCACTCTGATCACCCTGATATATTTTATGATATAGTTGCAACAAAACCGCATGAATATCTTATGCTCCAAATTGTACTACTATTGCTGCTACTACTACTAAGACTACTACTACTGCTGCTGCTGCTGCTGCTACTACTACTACTACTACTTCTACTACTACTCATTTATATTCGGACCGCAGCCAAAGACCTGGAAGACTGCAGAGAGAGGCGTGAAACTAAACCCAAGCACTACCCAACCCTACCTCTGCTATTAATTATCATAATAATATTTCTTCCTTCCAACCCCATCTGCTGCATTATATTTTAATCTGTAAACACAATAATTCTTCCAGCAACTAAGATCTTTCACATGTACAATAACACTCACTCTGAGTGTTTTTGTTGGTTGCTAACCATTGTTTTCTGTCTACCCTGTTGACTTATGAAGTTGTAGCTTGCAGCTATCATGAGCACCCCGTGGAGGTGATAAGAGCTGGTATTACATAATTGGTTATTAGAGGTCTAGCAGGTGATATGCTTCCTCGGCGGTCCCCGATAATTGAGACACATGTGTAACAAAGCAAAGGAGACGAGGAACAATTGGACTTTCAAGGATGAATGATCAATGGCGTCCTGTGGCTTGTTGGTCACTGGCCATGTTTTGTAACTCCGACCTCACTGAACTGTTGTTGACGACACTAATCAAGCTATGGACTGGGCTATCAAGCTGATGATGCCTGATTAGATTTATTCGCTTTTATTTGACGTAAGAGTGATATCAGTCTTGGGTTATATCAGTCCTGTGTGAAGGGGAAATTCTCAACATTCAATATCATCACCTGTCGCTGATATCGTCATCATATGACAACATTAACGCCTTTTATTTTTTATTATGATCATCGTCGTCGTCGACGTCGCCGGCGTCGGCGTCATAAATGACCTGGCGTAAAGTTGACACGACATGCATCGTTTGCGTTTTCAGTTAAGCATGGATTAAGGCAAGCTGTTGTACTGTCCCCCAATGTTTTCCACCCGTAAATCACATGTTACCCATACGTGGTGACCTGCTCACCCCCGAGCACTGGGGTCGAAATATGAACAAAAGATCGTTCAGTAGTCAACAATGGTACCTGCCTTGTCACTTTCTTTCCAACGGCAGCGTAAGGGGCGGTGTCTTCACCAGTAAAGGGGGCCCAAGTATGGCAGGGTGTTTAATGCGTCACAACCCACCGTGAACTTTGAATCCCGAAAACAATGCTTATTTTACTTGATTTGTCCTAACCTTTGGTCTTTATAGTTATTGTTTCCGAGAAATGGGTTAGCTTAGTGGTTAAAGCGTTCGCTCGGCACGCCGAGGATCCGTGTTCGATTCCCCATATGGGCACAATACGTGAAGCCAATTTCAGGTGTCCCACGCCAAGATATTGCTGGAGTATTATCAAAACCGGCGTAAAGAAATACAAACTCACTCCGATCCCTTCTTTCTTTAATAAGTTTGTGGTTAAACTGTTCGCTCGTCAAGCGGAGCATTAGAATTCGATTCCCCCCATGAATACAATATGTGAAGCTCATTTCTGGTTGTTCGTGATAACACTAGAATATTGTGGAGACCCGCTCTTCCGTGTACATCAGCCAATTAAATGATGAAGCATTTACTACCATTGGGGTTTTCCATGGTATCCATCTGTCGGTCTGTCCACTGTAAAATTAGTTTTATCTGTGTTCACGGCAGCCGTGGTAATGCCGGCCTCATATTTCACTCTGTCATATATCAATGTGACGGGGAGGTGGCCTCGTGGTTAAAGCGTACGTCGTCACGCCGAACACCCGTGTTCGATTTACCACTTAACTACGTGTGAAGGCGATTTCAGGTGTCGCCGGTGATATTGCTTGAATATTGCTAAAATCGGCGTAAAACCATTCTCGCTCACTCACTCACTCATATTTCAACGTATATTGGGGGCGGTGGGATAGCCTAATGGTTAAAGCGTTCGCTCGTCACGCCGAAGACCCGGGTTCGATTCCCCATATGGGTACAATGTGTGAAGCCCATTTTCTGGTGTCCCCCGCCGTGATATTGCTGGAATATTGCTAAAAAGCGGCATAAAACTAAACTCACGCACTCACTAACTCAACGTATTTTGAAAGTCTCCTTAAAAGTCCAATTGTTCCTCGTCTCCTTCGCTGTTACATGTATCTCAAATATTTTCCTGTATATACATCCCGAATAAACCTAGTAATGTTCTCCTTTCTCGAAATGCCACCCTCACTATGATAGTAACGCATTCCACTTCTTAAGTTGTATTAATGATCCAAGGCACAAAATACCGGTGGTATCTTTTACGTTCGTATTTGTATCTTATCGCTATTTTTCGCAATGAGTCTATGCGGACCGTCCTTTAATTACAGGATTTTATGGTTCGATCTTTTACTTCGACTCGATTACTGTCATTTCCATTTCATGTTTGTATTGTATGCCTGTGTATAGAAAGAGAGAATTATAAAATTTTTCTCTCTCTCTTTCTCTGTCTCTCTTTATCTCTCCCTTCTTCCTCAATCTCTAACTTTCGTTCTCTCTGTCTCTCTGTGTCGCTCCTCTGTCTCTCTCTGTCTGTCTCTCTCTCTGTATGCGCAAGTGTATGCGTGTGTATCGCTTACATACTTTGAAAATTCACAGTTTACCTATAGTAAAGATGATTCAGGGAAAGACGCCCGTGTTGACAACAGTCCGTCTAAACCTATATTTACTCAAACTAAACCAAATATTATATAGCACATGACATACATGCATCATATCCAGAATGACTGCTCTTAGAACAGTGTTTATTTTGAAAACGCTACCTTGATTTGTATAGTAATGGTAATATGACAGTGAATCATGCTATATTAGCTGAGCCCCACCGAGAACCTGAAACGCTCCACCCAACGTTAGCTGAGGACAATAGAGCCACCCATAGGATACATACATCTGTCAGAGATAAGGTCAGAACATACATCACAACAACAAGGGATCCAGGTTTCAAAACATGTTTTATGACAGTCGGATTTAGATATAAGTGTCATTACTTTCGATACATTACCATACTGTCCATATGTACATGTGTATAAATCAGGCTGTGGGTTAAGACAGAAACTAAACGTTCCTCATATGAAGCTCATTTCAGCATGATATGGCTCCCAGACATGTTTTCCTTACTTTGATTGGTGACGTAAAATTAGCATTTATCTCCTACGAACCATATAGCCACACAGCAAATGAAGACACCTGTTCAATACAATATATACTGATATTCAAAGAAAAATATTGAAACAAAATCTACCAGAGGAACAAGCTTTTACCACTAACATGGCAAAAGAAACATGCCGCTAAAGAAGAATGAAATATAACATATATATTTATAGGACGGGTCCAAATGTTTTACTAGGGTACCCCACCCCTAATGCCCTACGCTGACCGATACCCGTTATGTAATTTCTGACATCAAATTTATACGAAACTACAATGTATTCTTCAAATTAGGTGAAACGTTTATAAGATATCGCCTTGACATAGTTTTGAAAAGTGGTCAAAGAGTCAATGTGACCTTGAAGATAAGGTCAAGGCATTGGGTGCAGGTTCATGAGATATCAACTAGAATCGCAGAGTACGGATGGTTCTGAATACGGAGTTCCCTTTCGCCTTAAGACGGGGCACAAAAATCGTAAAATAGTTCAGCACCCTCAAATATAGTTCATCCTCATATTTGGTAGAAAGATTCCTATGTTTGTACTTGGTTACTCATTGAAAGTGATTTATATGCATCGGAAGGGTCTGATGTTGTCTCATACATCATGCTGAAGGTCTGATGTTGTCTCATACATCATGCTGAAGGTCTGATGTTGTCTCATACATCATGCTGAAGGTGCGAATGATAACTATAGGAGCTGATGCATCTCACGCGGATGTCTTCTGTTTGCAGTTGGACCTGTAGTGACTACATGTAAATGAAACAGTGATACCCAGTGGTAAAACATAGTGAGTAATATGTGCCTTTTCCTCTGAACTGATGTGGCCATGATCATGTACTTCATTATTATCCCCAGGATAATCCCCGCCATTATAGGGCGGTGCGGTAGCCCAGTGGTCAACGCGTTCTGTCGTCACGCCGAAGACCCGGGTTCGACTCCGCACATGAATACAACGTGTGAAGTCCCGTTTTGGTGTCCTTCGCGTTGATATTGCTGGATTATTGCTAAAAGCGACGTAAAACCCAACTCACTCATCACTATTTACACATAATTGCTCCCCTTAGCCGTTCAAGGATCCACTGTTCTTCCCAGTTCAGCCGCATCATGATCATTATCATCGATTATGACACCATGACAAGGCTAGCCCCCGTGCAAAGTTGCGGCCCATAGGCGTCTAAAGATCCGCTGGCCGTTAGCTCGTATACCTAATTGTCATCGTAAATATCACCCTTAACGACATCTCAGCGGTGGTATGGTGTGGGTGTGTGATCCGATGACTCAGGACTGGTTGTGAGGAGCTGCGTCCCTTCATCGTACGAGGCTCTGCTGGTCGTTGGTTCATTCATCTCCTTTATTAGCATAGATACTATTAACAGTATTATCGCCGCAAAGGCGAGGAGGGTTTGGTGTACGATGGAACGTAAGTTTCAGGTGGTAGTGCAGGATCTATTGCAGATTATCCCGTGAAGATCTGGGTAAGAATTTGTCTTCAGTAACCCATGCCTGTCGAAATAGGCGACGAACGAGAGCCGGTGGTCAGGCTCGCTGACTTGTTTGATCCATGGTATCGTATCCCCACTGCATTGACCGATGCTCTTGTTGTTGACCACTAGGTTGTCTGGTCCCATATCGAGTATTTACCGACCGCCGTCATATACATTTTAACTTGAATATTGTTGAGTGCGGCGTATACCTAAATTCACTCACTCACGTGCTGAGGTGGGGACTGTGCTCGCTCATTTCACATGTGAAGCAACGTGATTTCAACACGAACTTGCTTCCAGCACTGCTGGTGTTTGTTTGAAGTATTTACGTACGCCCATACTGCAAGCCTTTACACATTGTGTGCTGGAGTATTGGGTTGCCCGTATAGTGCTCGGTGCTGAGTAAGAGCCTTGTGTCCACACTAGTCCATAGAGTGAATGCACCATTTCAAGTGATTCCCACGGGTGTACCAGTCGTCAGAGACGCCTTTCGTTAACTAACTGGCAGGATTTGTTCGCTCTGGGTTGACTTTCTGATCCAGCTGTGATCAAACGGTGCGGTAAAGTGGTTCAAGCATTTGTCACCACGACGAAGATTTGGGTTCAAATACCAATGTGAAAGCAGTAAGTGGAGCTGTGGCCGTCACCTCATGCCGTGATTCTAAGAACCGTGCACGCACGCACGCACGCACTCACGCTCTCACTCACTCACTCACTCACTCGGTGCGGAAAGTTGACTCCACATTGAGGTTTCGCATCGCCCCGATGACGCTTCGAGGATTGTCCGCTTCATACCGTGTTGGAAACAGGGCCGTGTGTCGTTGCTTAACTATTCATGAAAATCACGAGTGTCCGAAATGGACGAGCTTAACACGGGTTCTGACGGAGTTTATGTGCAACATTGCCAACGTCTCAACCAAAGTAAACGGATAAATCAAGCACACAAATGTGCTCCCGTGAGTTAGTGAGTGAGCGTGTTTTACGCCATGTTCAACAGTGGTGACTCATATCCTGGTCGGTTAACTCACGTATCCTGTGGACGGAAAACACAAAGGGAGAGAAATGTAGAACATTTTAACCCACGAACACGAATTGGGGGCTGCCCAAGCTAGAAGCATCACTGGGGAGTACCGGGATGCGGGCCCACGACCATAGGGTAGCCTGTGCAGCTACTCTCAAAGCGATTTACTGAGCTTGGGCGACTGAACTTTAAGCATTTCACTTATAAATTGCTCAAAACTTTAAGGGCTTTGTGTTATCTTATCAATGGTTAGGCCTCGCATGTCACAATCGCAGTATTTAGAACAGCAGTGTATCCTAATGGTTAAAACTTTCGCTCGTCACGTCAAAAAAATGGTTTCGATTCCCTACATTGGTGGCAAGCCCGCACATTTCAGATGTCCCCCGCTGCCATATATCTTTAGAATGCCAAAAGCGGCGGAAAAACCTCGTCACACATACCAATCCTATTTAATCCATGTTGGTGCCTTTTTGTGTTTTCGCTTTATTCAAATGGCATAACGTTTGTAATTCACAAAAGAAGGAACGCAATATGAAACAATGTAAAACCTAATGATTGATCAGGCTTGCTGATGTGATTGTTGTATGCCACTGGTACAGATGCCGTTATAAGAGACTCATATAGCTGGCAAGAGAGACGTTAACCCCCCCCCCCCCCCCAAAAAAAAAAATAATAATAAAAAATAAAATAAAATAAAATAAAATAAATAAATAAATAAATAAATAAATAAATAAATAAATAAATAAATAAATAAATAAATAAATAAATAAATAAATAAATAAATAAATAAATAAAATAAAATAAATAAATAATAAATAATAATAATAATACAATGAAAATAACGCAGGGGATAAGCCTCAACAATCTAATTACTGAACAATGAAAATAAGACAGGAAATAAAATTTGTGCAAGTAATATAAGCACAACATTATGATAAAATCAAGCCCCGCACTCAGACAAAAGACCCGTGAAGGTTCGGATTAGAATATTGGCTGTCACTGCTTGTCGTAAGAGGCGACCAACGGGATCGGGTCTCGCTGACTTGGTTAACACATGTCATCGTATCCCAGTTGTCTAGATCGCTGCCCATGCTCTTGATCACTGGTTTGTCGGGTCCAGACTCGATTATTTACAGACCGTCGCCATATAGCAGGAATATTGCTGAGTTTGGCGTAAAACTAAACAAACTCACTCTTAAACACAATTTGAGGCCTTGTTACTGTTGAACGATCGCTGTAACGAACCCACATGACACTGTGCCCAGGGCCCTTTTTGTTCACATAATTAAGGGTTTTCGGATAATCTATGAATGTGAACACAATACAGCTGAAATCCTTCCTGGAGTCAACCAGTCTATGGGCGACATACATGGTGTTTATATAGTACTATTTCTGAACCTGGCTTATTCCCTTTTATACGTAACTACATTTATACTGTACATGTCACGGTCAGTGGGCACACGTTAGGACAAGAAGAAAAGATTATTTTTACCACGCATAGAAGACAATGTCGATAATTCGTATTTTAACTTGAACCACTATAGATAATAAAATAAATATTCTATTCATACCGCGCACAGCCGACTATGTCGATAATTCTCATTTTCACATGAATAACAATAAATAAATAAATAAATAAATAAATAAATAAATAAATAAATAAATAAATAAATAAATAAATAAATAAATAAATAAATAAATAAAATGTAATAATTAATAAAAAATAAATAAAGATATTATAAAAATAAATAAAATATAATAAAAATATAATAAAAAATAAATAAAAATATAATAGTAACATAAATGTGATCATTTAAAAAGATATACACAGAAACATATTAAAACTCGAAAATAACTATTACTAAGCTCACTCTGACTTCATACATAGAAACAGCCAGTAAACACTAAGAAAAGAACTGATACTATCTATATCACACCTCGGTCAGCAATAATGGCCAGAGTCCTCTCCTACGTCCAGTCATCCGTAGGATTACGTTATCAGTAGAACCAAAATACTACCGGTGAATAGTCGGCGTGACGTAATTCTGTTTTTACTATCATCCACACAGACATTGATGCAACTGATATGGAGACTAATAGATCCTGAAGCAATAAGTGTAGCTCGGGTCCGGTTGGATCACAGCAGCTGATTTGGATCCTGTTCGGGACTTTGATCTTATGCTCGAGGTGGGGTAGGGTGGGTGTGGTGTGGGGGTGGGGGTGGTGGGTGGCATTGTACATGACAAGGGGGGGGGGGGGGGTGCGATTTTACGCCGCTGTTTACAATAAGAAATGTCACCGTAGGTAACATGAGAAATGAGCTTCGTAAACAGCTGGTGTCATCACTGACTTTAACACGCTCTGCGCATGTGTGGAATCGAACCCCGACCCGGCCTTTGGGAGTGACCCACAATGATGTCTTGCATTGTCAATGTTATTACGTTCTTGCTGAAACTTTTTCCACCACGGGATGTTTGTGTAAAGCTTGAAAGGCAATGTTTTTGCATAATATTCGACAAATTAGTTCTTGTTCAATAACCCATCAGCCGACCACTCTAGGCTCTAAGGGATAATGGCATTATAGAAAAACGGATTTAGATTATGGATTAAAAGTGGCATGTATCTAAACACGTGTCACGCTTATAAACCTCGTCATATAACGTCAGATCGTGTTTGTTGGTTAGCCAATAAAACAGATTGATCCTGGTGGTCGAGTTGACTAAGTGGTATCACTGGACTCAATACTGCTTTTGATGAATTATTGAATAACTCGTCAATGAATGAGTCAATTACTACTTATGATTTCACATAACTTGTACGAAGACGTGATGATGTGCTCAAATCGACACAAATCGAAAGCACGTATCTGTACAAACGTGGCGATAGAAGCGTTCAGTATTTGTGTTCATAACGCCGTTGATATGTTGAACCACACGATTTTACAAGACATTTGCTTTCCTAATTAAAGGTTAGGTGGTGAAATGGCGCTTGACTTGTCGCGTTAGTGATAATAACGTTTATATAATGATGTGCACGTGAGCGTGTGATTGTATGTGTACGTGTGTTTGAACATGTCCGGACCATTGCCGGTTTTATGATGCGAGCTAAGTTGAACGATACCATGCTGCTTGATACGCTCCCACTAAGACGCTCCAGTCCACACCCCAGTCCACTCTCCAGTCCACGCTCCAGTCCACATTCCAGTCCACCCTCCAGTCCACCCTCCAGTCCCCTCTCCAGTTCACACTGCAGTCCACACTCTAGTCCACACTCCAGTCCACTCTCCAGTCCACTCTACAGTCTACCCTCCAGTCCACGCTCCAGTCCACTCTCCAGTCCACCCTCCAGTCCCCTCTCCAGTCCACTCTCCAGTCCACACTCCAGTCCACGCTCCAGTCCACTCTCCAGTCCACTCTCCAGTCTACCCTCCAGTCCACCCTCCAGTCCCCTCTCCAGTCCACTCTCCAGTCCACGCTCCAGTCCACGCTCCAGTCCACTCTCCAGTCCACTCTCCAGTCTACCCTCCAGTCCACTCTCCAGTCCACGCTCCAGTCCACATTCCAGTCCACCCTCCAGTCCACCCTCCAGTCCCCTCTCCAGTTCACACTGCAGTCCACACTCCAGTCCACTCTCCAGTCCACTCTCCAGTCCACTCTCCAGTCTACCCTCCAGTCCACCCTCCAGTCCACTCTCCAGTCCACTCTCCAGTCCACTCTCCAGTCCACGCTCCAGTCCACACTGCAGTCCACACTGCAGTCCACGCTCCAGTTCACACTGCAGTCCACACTGCAGTCCACGCTCCAGTTCCTATTCTATCCCCTTTACTTTTCAATTCCGCGCAAAAGGAATGGAAATTAACCTGACCAGTTCAGGAATCAAACCTTGACTTTCCACGAAATGAGTGAATGAAGGTCCAACATATCCTCATATATAACAGTGAGTGAGTATGATCATACTATATTCCAGCAATGTGACAGCGAGAGACACAGAAATGGACTTCAAGCAGAGTTCTCATGTTGGGAATCAAACCCGGGCCTCCGACGTTACGAACGAACGCTTTAACCACTAGACTACCCCGCCGCCCTCTCATGATTGTTAGAAAGCGTAAAGTAGTCTCAAATAAAGGTATGCGTGCGTATGTGCGTGCATATGTGCGTGCGTGTATCTGTGCGTGTATCCTGGAGGGAGGGGGCATCCAAACTTTGAAATCTTTATCCCACATGAACGTGTCAGCAGACCCGGTGTCCTCCCGTAACCTGCGGTCATGATGACTGTGCACGAAGGCAAAGGTAGAACTGCCGCATGTTTACTTTGTCAAAGAGAGTCACTGCGCACTCACTTTCTTTATTTGACTTGACCACCCGAGCCTTCCCGGTACCAAGGACTTTATCTGCGCATTTAACTAGTCAGATCTACAGGGAAACCACATCCAGGTACGGTGTTCACCGTTTATTGACTGTTGCAAGATCAAAACGCCTTAGATTATCGTACAGGTGATCACTGTTCAACAAGTAGGCTGTAGTAAAGTGTTTTGGTTTGTGTTTTGTTTATAGTTTATAGAGTACTTTGAGATGAAAGTGCTTCGGATTAATATAAGCACGATTTAAAAACTTGACGTTGGTATTACAACGTCTTTTGAATCTCAACAAGGACATCCAGGTATTCACATCGCATATTGTACGTATGTGTGTAATTAAAAGTGGGCGTGGTTCAGGAGTTGACTCACGCTAGGTAGTGAGTGACGGAGTATGCTTTAATTCCTCCTTAGCAATATTAGCAATGTCACTTTATTGGGGAATCGATTTCAATATGACGAGCGAGCGCTTTTTTCACTAGACTACCCGAACCGGTCTTAAACAAATACTAGAGATCATTAAATTTGGTGAGGAAGGTTTTGGAAGTGATTATTAAAAAACCAAAACATATACCCTAAACCAGCTGTAATATTATATGATAAGTGGTCTGTAAGTAATCGGCCCCGTGAAGGTCACGGGGTAGAATAAGCCTTCAGCAACCCATGCTTGCCATAAAAGGAGACTCTGCTTGTCGTAAGAGGCGACTAACGGAATCGGTTGGTCAGACTCGCTGATTTGTTTGACACATGCATCGGATCCCAATGGCGCAGATCGATGGTCATGCTGTTGATCACTGGATTGACTGGTTCAGACTCGTTTATTTACAGACCGCCGCCATATAAACTAGAATATTGCTGAGTGAGGTGTTAAACAAACTAACAAGCAACATACCGGAGCTCTAAATTGTAATTGACGTACTTGTGCTCGTCAACATGCACGGTTCTTCTTACACGCTTCGTAGACTACCACGATGTATACAGCTACCGTTGGTAACAAAGTCATGGTGCAAATATTGTGCACAAAGAGTCAATCATAGCAAATGTTTTTGATAAATTTTAAACGCCAAATTTCATTCTTTGATGTGTGGAGTTACCAGTGTTATGTCGTACATGCATTGGGAACATTTCGATTAGCGTACTTTGAAAAGTTTAAGAGAGTGCAATCTTTGACATGAAGGGAGTAGTTCAAGTTTGTGTAACCGTTTGCAAACAAATATAATTGATACGTCTGTAAAGCGAACAATCAGCTGCGTTAGTACTTTCACCTGGCGTGTGAAAAAACAATCGAGCCTAAAAAAACAGCAGTAGTCAAAGAGCCATTCGAATTTCCTCTCTCTAAACCGACTTCGTATATTTTGTTAACTTTCGGCAATTAAGTGGCGAACAAACAATTTTTATACACTGAGGCATGGAATTTCTTACTGTCAAGGCTGAAATATTTGTCTTCTAATAGTGTACCCGATAAATTACATGCTGCGAAATTGTGTACCACATCACAGCTACTTCTTAAAACAAGACAAAACCCATAGGATGACAAAAACAACAAAAACAACAACAAAAAACAAACAAACAAACAAAAAACAAAACAGAAACAAAACATAAACAAAACAGAACAAAGCTAAACAACAATAAACTAAACAAGACTAGGAACAGAAGATATGCATGAAAGATGACAGTTACCTACAGAAAATCATCGTAATTCAGTCTATGTAACCTGTGAAATACACGCTCATCAGAGTGGATTTTTGGATTGAGTGTTCAATCCGTAGTCTGTTGACACATATATTTTGACTCTTGTTTTGACCGCATTCTTTATATGCATCTTGGATTCAAAGTCTTGGTCAAAGTGAAGGTCCGTGTTGAATATTTTTTATCTTCAGCAATTCATGCTTGTCGGAAGAGGCAACCAATGGGATCGGGTGGTCAGACTTCGATGACACGGGTCTGCGTATCCAGATAGCGTTAATCGATGCTTATGATGTCAGTCACTGGATTGTCTGGTCCACACAAGAGTGTTTACAGACCTTCGCCACATAGCTGGAATATTGCAGGCAGCGACGTTAAACGAACGAACGAACGAACGCATGCACGAACTAACGATCGAGCGAACAAGCAAGCAAACAAGCAAGCATACAAACAGCGGTGTGCATTGTGTTTTGATTCATGTCTGACTTTGCGACTTGAAAGCCATCTCAAGCTTCCATAATTTTTTGTGGAAGTCGTGGTTCCTGAGTGGGTTAGATGGCTGATATTGTGTGCTGGCGAGTAGGTGCCTCACTCTGAAGGCTGGTTTCGAATCCTGATTGATACTCAACATTATAAACGCACTAGAACTTGTACCTTACTAAAGTGTAATCCCAAATACTTTTGATCACTTTTTAAATGTTATTGTGTCCATAAGAGGTAGCCTAGACCATGTGATGTGTAGTGTAATACACTATGCGGGAAAATGGCTCATTGCCCTTTACAGGTCGATATGCAATCAGTTCATCCCATTAACCTTCACAGATCAGTTCACAAACGATATATCAAGATCGACTTAGACAACCTTGTGGGTCATTGGTGACCCTAGGCAATGTTGGTTGGATGGTTATCAGTGTTGTGTGTTTGCTTTGATCTGCTACCGATTCTCACTTTTCAGAGTGAGTGAGTTAAAGCTGACGGTATCCCAGCCACTCACCGATAGCGAACGATTGAAAATCTACAAACAAAACAACATACAATCAAAGATAAAGTCTAGTTCTGTCACCCTTTCTGTCCATATTTCATGGTGTCGGCAAACATGTATAGAAAGGTTTCACAATAATGCAATGGTACATGTATTGATATGTAAAAAATACAATCAACTGAAAATGTACTATAGGCAGGATTTCCAAGTAATAAATATAAAGGTAACCATGATTGAACATAAAACGGTTGATAGGCAAACATATCTTGACATTTCATACTGACGGGGTGTTCTATTTTGAAGTATTCTTAATTTTCAAATAACTTTGTTCTGAAACCATTTATGCTGCTGTTTGACTATTTGACTGTTTGATTATTGAAATGATTTCATTAATAGTGTTATTGTTCTTTATTTAACAATAATACGATTTATTTGTTATTTCAAGTTGTAAGTGTACAGCTCTTTGATCACATATAACAAACAAACATCGTTTAATTTAGATGTGTTAAACATTTAGAGAGTACAAGTTTCAGAGAGATGTGAATAATAACAATGTTTTACCTCTTTGATTGGCATTTTAGAAACTGGTGAGTAAAATGAAGGGGTATTTCGACAATGTTTTGCTTGTTTACCAATCCAGAGGGTATTCTCAGAATACTTTTAAATCTTTTTTCCATGCCGGATCGGTATTTAATGAACACTCTTTTGCTTGCTTACCCATCAGAAGTGGACTTTGTAGGGGAAATGTTTTGCTTGTTTACCAATTCGAATCAGTAATATGTCAACAATGTTTTGCTTGTTTACCTATCAGAAGCGGGGGTTATACAACAAACGTTTTTTGGGTTAGCAGTCCAGAGCGGTATTATATCAACCAGGTTTTGCTTGTTTAATTATCAGAAGCGGGGGGTTATATAAGAAACGTATTTATTGGTTACCAATCCAGATATTTGTAAGAGTCATTGTTTGTTTGCTTGCCAATCAAGATTTCATTTTGAAATCCCAATATGTTTAAACCCGATTTTTATCTGCGCTGCACGTGCAGGACATATGTAATTTTTCAAGAGAGAAACAGGCAAACCAATCAACCAATGGGCCATTTCTTCATATACACGGCTGGCGCTTATTTTGTTAAAAATAACGTATCTGAATTTAAACAATTTACGCTGATATGTTTCACTTCTGATATATGAGTGTCCCACTAAGGCTGGCCCTTCCAGGATGTTCATATGTAAAATACAATGTCGAAAACCAGCAGATATCAGCAGGTTTTGTCACCACCATTCGATCAGTGACCGACTTCGAAAGAAAAAGATTTGTGATGATTTAGCTTTAACCTTAAAGAACGGAAAACTGCTTTATTTAATATTTTATTTCACAAACACCACCTTAATATAAGTGTGCCACTCCTTGCAAAAACTAATTCGGTTTCATTTTTGGATACATTTAATGTAACGGCATAAGGACGTCATTCGTTTTAGATATTGATAATTTTGGGGAACACGCAGACACTATTTTATCGATGACCCATATCTTAACGATTTACTGAATACTGTATAATATCTGCACCTGACCTTTTCACTTCCCACAACACTCCACATACCCATAGTCTGTCTCACAGTCCCAAACCATATTATTGTCAGTACAGTCTAACTCTCCCTGCCATGCCAAAACGCAGAAAGTCTAGGTTCTCAATCTCTGGTCTACCTGGGTGTTTTTCATTTTAAATGGGTTTACTAATTTTGTTACAATTAAAATTATAAATAATCAACGACTAAACGTTAGTCTATACATATCCCGTACATCACTGTATATACTGGATTGAATACTCCCTTGAATGTCCATTGTCTTTTAATCAGAGTAAACTGTTACAATCTTTAACATCTGCCTAATCCTTTTCTTTAATGAATAAAATGTGTTTCAGTCAATAACAACAATCAAACCTCTCAGTGACAAACTTGTTTTTATCTCCGATAATAATTGATAGCCAAACAAATTGAGAAAAGAAGAAAAATTATTATTTGATCACAACAAAGCTCTATTTACACAGTGTCAAACGTTTAAGTAACGGACATGTTTCAGGCTCGCCCTTCACCGCTCCCTAGACTGTGGGCTGTTCCATTATACTCGTAGGTGGTACCCTAATTAACGGACATGTTTCAGGCTCGCCCTTCACTGCTCCTTAGACTGTGAACTGTTCCATTATACTCGTAGGTGGACAAATGCCACCTAAGCCAAATGCAACCTAGGACAAATGCCACCAAGGACAAATGCAACTTAGGACAAATGCCACCATGGACAAATGCCACCAAGGACAAATGCAACCTAGGACAAATGCAACCTGGACAAATGCAACCTTGGACAAATGCAACCTAGGACAAATGCAACCTAGGACAAATGCCACCAAGGATAAATGCAACTTAGGACAAATGCAACCTAGGACAAATGCCATCAAGGACAAACGCAACCTAGGTCAAATGCCATCCAAATAAAAATAAACAACACCAACGCAATATCGTGTATCCAGATGTATTATCTTGCATCATCTTAATCATAACACTATCATCTTGTTTTCAGTTTTCAAGTCATTTTCATTTATATGCGTTTATTACTGGTTTCATTATCATCATTTTCATTCAAAGTCTGCTATTATAACCTACACTCCTCAAGAATTCCATTTGGTGTCTGTTTCTGAAATCTGCAGTAATGACCTGGAGACGCTGCAGACAATCCTGGTATTGCCTGCAGTGGTCTGTGATGGCCTGCCCTGACAACATATGGGCTACCGGAGCTGCCCAACTCCCCCCCCCCCCCCCCCCCCAACACATCCGAGACACGCCAGATGTTTGGACGACAACCAACTACCCACTGCTCTCCCCCAGACTTAGCCTCATTTTCAAGACAACGCCGTTATAACAGACTTCTCACCAAATTCAAGGTCAAGCAATTTCTTAAATCAAATATTTTACATCCATTTACATTAACATCTTTATAAAGTCAGCATTATTATGAAACATCAATAATTAATCAAAGTCTACATAATTCTACAAAAAGATCCGCAGTATTATCAAAGTGATTTTTTTAAAAAAAGAAAATTGTTCCTTAAAGTCTACATAAGGTTACAACAAAATCTACATTAAAGTCAACAATGATGTTAATTGTCCTCTCTGTAAATTTAAAATAGCTGAGTGGCTTTAAATTTTGTCCTATATGACATTTGGCCCAGGTGCTATTTGTCCGGGTGGCTTTTATCCTGCTCCCATTTAAAACAGTCACGGCTGACTTCAATATATTCTCTTGATGTATTTCATCGTATAGGAGCCGCTGTTAACTTATGACTTGAAGAGATATTTACATAAGCAAGTCTGGTTTGTTTACCAATCCAGATTTATTAAGATCTATTCGTGCAGGACACATATGGGACGAACACTCATGAAAATTCACAACTTAGTAACATGGTAAATGTTCTCACGAGAGCGACCTTTCGCAGTTTACCCTCAAGTCGCATTTTTCTGTGGGGCTCAACACAACTGTGCATCCTTTGATGGACTTAATGTTTTGAAATTAGGAGGGGTCTTCTCGTGAACAAAATACAGGAGGGGGAGGGTATGTCACGGTCGCTGGTGACACCATGTTCCCCCTTTTCTTATCCTGACCTGACCCCGACCTCGGGATACCCTGGGTAGAAAACATCGGTCAACATGACTGGCAGTCACACCAGACCGACCTCATTTACCATGGATCCTGGACCAGCAGAAATCGCGCTTGCGACACTTTCCTATTGAGCACACCACACAAATGTTCACATTCCCAGAACACTTTCAACTGGACAGCCGTATTCAGAGGCTGTACTGAATGTCCATGAACGTACTGTGAGTGAGTGCTTGAGTTAGGTTTTCATTTTTAGCAATATTTCAGCAATATCACAACCAGGAACGCTAGAAAAGGACTTATTACATTGAACCAATGCACTGAATCGACCGCGAGCCTTCGGCATGACAAGCAAATGCTTTTAGGAGATGAACATCATGTGTTGGCCATTTTCCGGGTGTTATTGAGTATTTAAAGCACGGGAATGCATTTGGAACCGACGGCGTCAGCAAAACAATTGTTTACGTGTCAATACGCGGTGAATAGTCTTTCAGTTTCCGGGAATCTAATACCATTTAATCATGTTTTTCAACCAATCAGATTACAGAACACACACAGTAACTTTTGGTTTACAATATACAATTAACCTTTAGGCGACTGTACCCGGTCGTACAGTAATTATGTACATGCACTTATAATAGATAAGACCCAATTGGCGGAGCCCGTCTCCTAAAGACTCAAATTATTCTCATTAATTATATAATCTAGAAATTATGATATACACAAATAAGTAATACATTAGAAACTAGTACAAGTCTACTTATGGAACATTAAATGAACCGGGTGTTCATTCAGTGACAGAGTGAATAATGTTTTAGGCTATCTTACATATATATTACATCAATATCTGATGTATATATAAATATTAAATATTACATCAATATCTGAGCCGAGGACATGTAGTTCAGTGGTGAGTAGGTGTGAAAAGCGAACGGTTTTAGCACTAGGCTACCAAACCGCCCCTATTCAGACATTACGAAACAGGATTTCTTCTTGGTCGCGCCGGTTGTCAAACGATTCAATCCGTTTAAACCTATTTTAATAAGTCCTACTAAGACAGACATTAACAGTTCGTTTCGCTGTATGGATTAGGGTCATATTGACATAAAGTGTGGACCGGTACAGAAGTAAAAGGGAATTGAGTAGTTTACATTTGTATTTTAGTGAGGGAGTGAGTATGGAGTTAACACCGATTTTAACAATATTCCAGAAATGTCACGGAGGTGGACACCAGAATTGGGCTTCACACATTGTACTTATGTGGAACCTTGGTCATCGGCGTCACGAGCGAACGCTTCAACCACTAGGCTACCTCACCGCCTATTAGCGAGGGACAACACCTTAATTAAGTGTACACACAGGTTAGGCTGTTTATCAAGAAAAACGTTCGGGTAATACTGATAATTATTTTTGGTTAAACATACTATTTACTGATACCTAGATCTGAAGAGTTTTATTTTGCTTGGATAATTATAAGTAGTGTCTTTGTCATAATATACTGAATTACAGAATTTGAACTTTTCAGATATGACCTGTCAAATGTATGGATGCTAGTATGCCAAAGCGGGCTTTTCACAAACTAAAGTCTTTCCTGAAAAAAATATTGTTCTCCAGTTGTCAACAATTTGTGACAGAATTTTCCCCATTTTTTTATTTTCACCAATCCTGGAAAGATCTCAATAATTTCACCATCGACATCGGATTTAAATATTCCGTACAGAAAGCACGGAGCTGAATGAGGTGAAAGTACGATTGTTTATACACCCCACTACATTTCTAAATGGATAAACTCTTACCTATTTATTTTGTGACGCTACCTTTACATTCACCGGAAGTCACGCAGATCTAACACTATCGTCATTGATTCGGCACTGCATCGATGTCAACATCAGAATGTTAATAGGCGCATTACCACAAACACGTGTACACTGTTTGATTTGGTTATACAAATACACATATTGAAAGAGTGTATGCAACTCTGTCGTTTTAACTCAAAGGCATATTATATGGAGTTTAAAATGAGGTGATATTTGCCCCTCCTTACACACAAATAACTTACATGCTCAACTTGGTAAAGTTGTGGGAAACCAAATATTGGATGGAAAAAATGTTTTCACGAAGAAAATAGCCAAAGGACATATCTTAGCAAACACTCTCTTTCTGTTTTTTTATTATTAAATTTTGACATCAGCAAATCGTGACATACGTTCATCAATGAATGAGCTCTTTTGTCGAAAGTGTTAGTAAGACACAATAACCTCGTTGTCAGTAATATTCCGTTGATACATCAGGGTGTAGTGCGTACGTTCCATTATTAAGGACTGAAGTGTAAGTTTTATGCAAATAAAGGCGAAAAACTCTTCCATGCGTAGCTAGGTAAACCAAGTTCGATTCCCCACAAGGGCACAATGCGTGAAGACCATTTCCGGTGTCCCCTGCAGTGACATTGCTGGAATACTGTTAAAAGCGGTGTAAAATCTCACTCACTGTCTCGCGCAATCTTTCACTCACTCAAATGTAATATAAAGAGCGCCCCACAACCAAGCGCATAGTATTTGAATATGGGCGCTTGACTTCTTCGTATAAATATAATTTGTGTGCGTCCTTTAAAACGCATTTCATATACTAAGCTCAAAATCCGTAAAATATATTCACAACTGAAAATTCAGCTTTAGCTCTTAACGCTCTACACACATAAATGCGTGCGGGTGCATAATATTGTCTATCACTGGGTAGAGTTAGCGCAGACTATCATGCACGATAATTATCAACGTATGCCATCTTGTGTACATATTGGTTCATAATTGAGTTCGGTGGACGTGCAAATATTAAACTGCATTCAGTTACGCACATGTCTCACTGACGTCCTTGAAGACATAGTTTGATATTAAACATAACTGAATGGCAAGTTATGGCAACTGTACAGTGTTACATTTTGGTTTGTTTGCATGGGGAAAAGGTGTGTGACGTCATGGAGACACTACCACCGGAATCCACGTCACCTGACACAGATGCAGGGAAACATCCACCTATTTTACGCCTCGAGTACTCCGGTATTTGGAACCCAGATACAGGACACCCTTTTTATACTGCTGTGTGCCAAACACGAGCCTCGAAACTAGAGCACCAGTGCATGTGTAAATTTGGGGGTTAGCCGGGGTAATCTTCTCAGACCTGTGTTTATTTACCTAGTTGGCGCGGTCAGAGACCATCACTTCACACAAATACTGAGGACACTCTGGATTTTTTTACTTACTTAAACAAACGTTGACAATGCCCTGTGAATCAATTGGAGGATAAACATGCCGTGTTTTCAACTATGAGCTAGGTTACCTAAGGTTTAGCTGCGTTGTACTGAATGTGGAACTGAATCTGCTGCATGAGGTTTTAAATGTTAAATCCGGACCTTTTAAACCTACAGGTAAAATTATCCACAGTGAATCACTGTATTCCTGACTACATTCTAACCCGAAATGTTTTTTGACGCTTTAGCAAATAGCCCATCAGGGTACGCCGGAAATAGGCTTCACACCATATGCGCATGTGGTAAATCGAACCTGAGTCTTCGGTGTGAACGTTAACCCTTAACCACAGCACTCTATCCACTAGGTTATCTCGGATACCAGTTATTTTAGTACAGTTATTTGGTATGCGGGACTTGATTGTTTACTGATCGCCACAATAGCTGGAATATTGCTGAGTGCGGCGTAAAACTAAACTCACTCACTCGCTACTAGTATGCGGAAATTTGGCATGTCATTGAAGGCTGTTGCAAGAGATTGGTTGTCATCCATCGACTATCAGCTGAATAGACAGAAAGCATTCAGAAAACAGATGTTTCACAGAGACATAAGACTACATCTGTTCATATCACCCGTGAAAATCCGGGATAGAACTGGTCTTCAGTAACGCATGCTTGTCGTGAGAGGCGATTAACGGAGGCGGGTGGTCAGGCTCTCTGACTTGGTAGACACATGTCATCGTACTCCAGTTACGTACACCGACGGTCATGATATTCATCATGGTCCCTAGCGTGGTGATCTGCCTTTAGTTGTTGGCGATCCATTGCCAGTTTATACAGTGTTCTGTCCAAATAGTGCTGTTGGTTGTAAATTTACAAACTAGTCTTAGTTGTAATTGTGATGTCCTAGTTGTTTTACTGTCGTTTGACTACAGGCTTTTATATTATGTTTAAGGCTAATAAAAAAAAAAACGCGCATCGGCGCGTCACTTATATTTATGCGCGGAACATTTTTTACTGACATTAATGTCCCCTATAAGAAAGAGTGTCTACAATAACAATTGAATCGATTTTTTCGTTTCCTTTGAAAAAGAACACGTGACCGAGAAACAGATATTTTTTTGTTCTCGTCACGATAGGGCTGAAATACTGCTGGTGTGACGTTAAATCTTAACTCACTCACTCACTCACTCACTCACTCACTCACTCACTCACTCACTCACTCATGACGTTGACCACTCGGTTGTCTGGTCCAGACTCGATACGACAAACAAGGGTTATTGAAGATCGATGTGAACGGATGAAATCTTATGATTCTGAGAAACTTCTGTCTAGTTGTCAATTACAATGAAACAACTACTGGTAAACACATATAAGATGATCCATGACCTGACAAATGACCCCAGTTTGCATACTTGGGAACGCCCCACAGAACGATCCACTTGAAACAAGAGGGAGACAGGTTGTCTGATAAATATCCCCGTGCGTTTCACGCATGAATTGTTATAGCACACTCCATTTGGGAACAGGTACAACCCCAACGAATTGAATCAACACAATATACTGAGCAAATATGTTTCGGACCACGGATCCATTTCACGAAGCAAATGACATTTTCCTGTTTTTTTTTAAACAAAATTGTTGAATATCTAAAATGCTTGTCAATGCCCAAATCATCTATTTGTCTTCGTCTTAACTAAAGGTTAGCGTGGAATATCAGTATCTTATGCCTGAAATTGCAGTCTTATCATTCGAAGGAATATGCGGTGTTATTTTAATTTGTAAAGTTAACTTTTCGTCTTCTAATTATTAAATAGATAACTACATGTAGTTAATTGTGTTTCATTTAATTTCTTAATATGTTAAAAGTTATCTGTTACTGAATGGTGGTGGCTAAATCAGAGTAGCAAGGGGGAAATATTTTTATCCCATAATTTTGTTCCTATTTCTCTGTACGGGCTGATTTTCGTCCATAATTCCGCTGGTGATCGACCGGGAATACATGTCTTGGAAATTTATATAACTCGTTCCAGAGAAATGGTTAGTATTCAAACAATATTTCCAAATTTCTGTCATATTTTTATTATGGTCACCAAAAGTGTGTACAGAAAACTGAAAATACCTTTTGACATTGATAAGTCAGTGAGAAATATCTTTGTACACAAATTTGTCGGTTTGGGGATTACTCAGTACCAGACTCAGTAGATTTATCAGTGACTAAAAAAATATAAAATACAGACAACTCACCAAAGATTACTCTTTTTTATGACAAAGTATGGGAACAGTAAAAACCTGACATAGTATGTGTCAATTATTATACAAGACACAACAATGCTGGGAAATTAGGCGGACTTACTGATTTATGCTTTAATTATCACTCTCTGAATCAGTCTCGGTGTCTGAATCACTTGCAAGTCCTAAATCAATCACTAGTCTGTCAATTTCCCTTTCTACTGCGATTTCGCATTGCCAGTAACCATCTTGAGTCAATTGTTTTAACATGTTTACAACATTCCGACCATTCTTTTGCACCGACTGCAGACATCCTTTCATTTATGGCAACTTTTAAGGAACTTTTTGTGAACTGCAAGTTTTGTGAAGCGACATAATTTAATTTTCACATTTGCCCAAATTAACTCAATCGGGTTAAGCCGAGGTCCGGTGCCAAACGGAGGTTGAACCCCATTTATTACGACTTCACCCTCAAGTTGCCTACACTTTGGGACAATGTGGGGTACATGCAACCATGTTTCATCGATAAAGATGAGTGTTCGATTTTCTTCTCTGCATTTCTTTATTGCACGCAAGTATTGCAAACGCTTGGAAACAATGTCTTTACGTTCCATTAAAAGTTTACGGTTTGACTGCGTTTTTCGCCACCTAAACCCCATGTCTTTGAGATTTTTTCGAAAACTTTCCTTAGAACCCTTGTAGTTCAACTGGCACTTTGCTATATCATACATCGTATCCAGAGCGGGTAGTTGTTTTTTTTACGCCATATAAACTTTGTACAAATCGACGGACTGCGCACCGGTCGAAATCATCAAGTTTGTAACTGCAAGTTTTGGGTTTGCGCAACTTGGTGGTACTGGTAAATGTTGGTCCACTCGCACTCCTACAACCTTCTGCCTTAATGCGCTTTAAAGTTGCCGCTGAGAGTCCAGTAGCACGGCTACTTTGTAAAAGAGAATCTGCTTTGGTTGCACAATTTTTGTCCATATACATGATAACATTTTATGCTATATCCCTTGCCTGAGAATGAAATATTTGCCCATGTTTTCCTAACTTGGACATTTTTTACTACAACTGAAATCCGTTTAACAGTATTGAGACAGGTGTAGAACAGCAGCGAGACAGATGTTAATCAGTAGCGGTGTTGATTTCATGTCACGGTTAGCATATATTGCACGTGCATAATCGTCAAGGTACCTGTAGCAGCCAAGTGTACTCGCCCAATTCGTTGTACCGCCTCTCTTGTTTAGTGCGCAGGATCGTATAATATGTGTCTAGCAGTAAATAGATAGGCAGTGCAAATTCAACGACGGTGAAATACAAAACCAGTGACTACTGTAATAGACAGTGTTGATGATATTTATTTCTCTGCAACAGTAGTCAAACCTACCAAAATAGGCCAAGGCTGGGGATCTAGGATGAAAGTGATTTTCACATAGCTGCTCGTCTTCTTGTAACGTGACCTGTAAAGTGAGATGCTTGAGGTGCATTATCACACGCTTTCATATATGAACAAAAGTTTCCTGAACTATCTCTTGTCAGACTGCAGTGATATAATCCGGAAATCCGCGATTCCTGTCTCCCCGTCTAATATAGTGACTACCCCTGCTCTCTACCAAGTCACCCGTGAAGATTCTGGTTAGAATTGCTCTTCAGTAACAAATGTTTGTTGTAAGAGGCGACTAACAGGCCAGGCTCTCAGATTTGGTTGACACATGTCATGGTATCCAAATTGCATACATCGATCTTCATACCATTGATCACTGGATTGTCTGGTCCAGGCTCAAGTATTCACACAACGCCACTCTCGCCTGAATCTTAACAGGAACAATTGAACATTTCTGAAAGTCTGTCACAGAAGAAACAAAACTGCCACAAAGACTTTCCGCACCTTCGCAAATTCGTCGAGGGGATTTTCCTGAAAAACAAAAATATTAAATGATAAGTATGAATATTGCTCACATAAACGCAACATCCTCGATCAGCTCCTGACAGAGCATCAGCGATGATAATGTCTTTGCCTTTCATAATAAGCTCCTTGCAAAGACAAGCTCCAGCGCATTTGGTATTTGAGTTTGTTTTTGGTTGTAACAACACGATGTCATGTCAGTGGACTGTGGTCATTGTGCAGTCAGATGGGAAACAGTTATATAGTCGTACCCAGTTAAAATTCAAAATATTAGAGATAACAACAAGGGATGATTGTTTTAGGGATGGGCACGTGCCTTTGATTGTACAATGTCATTTAGTAAGTGGTCACATGTAACATATGTCATATCTGGGATTACACTTTCTTGTAAAGTACAAATTCTATTACTTTTCCACCTTGGAACTCGCGGTGGCTGAGCGGGTTAGGCGGCTGACTTTGTGTGCTGGCGATTAGGTGCCTGACGGTGCGGGTTCGAATCTCGGATGGGGCTCAGCTCAAAACGTTACTAGTGTTTTTTGAACTTCAACTGACTTGTGACCGTGGCTGTATGTGCAGCACCAGTTTGAAAGTGTTTTCTCAATTAGAAAGTATTTTCCTCTCAGAAACCCTGGGAAGCTTCGTGAGAATAGCCTTATTTTCTCCCCAAACAGCCTGACAATCGCTCTCCCAAAAACAAATTAAAGTCTTTCGCCGAGCCAATTAGTGAGAGGGCTGTCACAAGTGAGAAAGCCTGACACAACTGACACATTGTGCTCGCTCATCCATCACCCAGTCGTTCCAGTCCTAAAATCAGATTGTAATGTCACCTTCACATCTGCATATGAAATAGGGTCCACGAAAAGAGAAAGATAAACTCAAAAAGTAAATCTTTATGTCTGGTGATAATTCATGTCAAATGTCACAGTAGCCATCAGTGGCCATGTTTGTTATCATCTGTTCCTTTACCGAAGTATCAGAAGGGGTTTTGTCTATATTTTTTGACAGTGCAAAACAGAAAAGTAGAACTCGTATGGTAAATAATTTTGTCTTGTGATAAATTATGTCAAGTTTCACATTTTCAATGAGGCAGTGGGGAACCTTAGTGGTAGACGCGTTCGCTCGTTACGCCGGGTTCGATTCCCCTCATAGGTACAATGTGTGAAGCCCATTTCTGGTGTCCCCCGAAGCGATATTGCTGGAATATTGCTAACAGTGGCGTAAACTAAACTCACTCACTCACACTTTCACAGACTATGTGTCTTATTAGCTGTTCTATAACCGAAGTCTCTGAAGGGATACAGTCGTTCAAAGCGGAGTAAAACCATATTCACTCACTTTTTCCGCAACGATACAAGTGATCCATATTTCGACGAGTCCCAAAGTTGGAGTTCTATTTCCTTTTAATCTCTGAGGGTATACTGTGTAGTTTGTTACCGCGGTAGCCTAGTGGTTAAAGCGTTCGCTCGTCACGCTGACGACTCGGGTTCGATTCTCCACATGAGCACAGTGTTGGTTTGTCTGTAGATTTTTATAGTGTTTGTTTTGTTATGACTTACGCCTTCTCATTCTTCGATCCTCCGACAGGTGCCATTTCACCGATATCCTCGTTATTCAGGGATATATCCTCTTCAACGTCACAAAGGCTATACTATTTCACAGTAGGATATTAACAAACGCTACAACTAACAGGATCCTCCTGCTTGATGAAACCAGAACAAGTGCTAAGTGTTTGGCGGTATAAATTCGGAACGCACTTAAAGAACACTATTATAAAACATGCAACTTACATATTTGCCCAGAAGCGAAAGGAGTTCCTGTTTAAAAATAGCGGTTGGGTTACCATTTATGTTTAGGAAGTGTTTTAATTACATATTGTGCATGACAGGCATCTGCTGTTGAGACCAATTGCTAACATGTAGCTCACACACTGCTGCTCTGCATAACTGCAAATACTAACATCCACTGAAGTTAAAAACAGCTCAGTGGCCTTTTAAAGTGACATAACACCACGTCAACGGGATTAAAGTCATTTTCAATAAATTTTAGTTTTCAATAAATTTTAATTTATTTAGAAATTAATTTAGTATTCACCATAAAATAACCCGTGAAGATCCGGGTTTGAATGGGTCTTCAGTAACCCATACTTGTCGGAAGAGGCGACTGGCAGAATCGGAAGTTTGGACTCGCTGACGTTGTTGATACATGTCATTGTATCCCAGCTGCGTAGATTGATGCCCATGGCGTTGATCACTGGTTTGTCTTGTCCAGGCTCTTATTTACAGATCGCCGCCACATAGATGGAATAGAGCACAGTGCGATGTTAAACAACAAACAAAACAAACATTATTAAATAATACAAGGCAATTCGTTGTTCCACAGTAATTTGACGGGCAACGGATGCTTGCTAGTCCACGCAACTGAGATGTATTGCGTTGTTACCCAGTACCGAGTCAGGGGTCGAATCCCAAATTCATGTGAACCTGTAGGAGGTAGATGTCCCGGGCTTTGGCTTTGACACAAACCGATGTACTTCATCTAGTGCCTATATTCAGCACTAGATGTCGTTCTGCTCATGAAAAAAATTGAAATGTCTGCTCATGAAAAGACTGAAATGTCTTATGTAGCCGTAACCATTAGTCCAGACCTAAACGCTGTCTGACTACAATGTCTTAGAGTTTAAGGGTAATTGTTAAAGAAAGAGACCGACACCACCCCTCTCCAAAACCGCAAAAAACAAAACAAAGCTAAAAACAAGCAAACAAGGAGCCCCCAAACAAAGATAACAAAATCCCATCCACTCGGACTCAAACATAATGGGACTTGACACGCACGGATGTCGGTAAGCATTTTTCTGGTCTCGATGTAAATTTACGTTCTACTTTTTAAAATTTTTATAGATAAGATAACTTTAATTTCTGACAATAACTTTAGTCCTCAACATGTCCACCTCTGAAAGTCTTGATCGTTGTATACGCCTGATCAAACAACCTCTGAGTCAGGGGTAAATAAATGCTTTGAAAACAGTCTGTTGGCTAGTATGAGCCTATATACGTCAGCTGCAGCTTTATGCTCAGTTATGTCGTTACCACACCTGCATTCCAATTGTCTTCAAGAACAAGATACCCCCTTGCCAATGCTCCATGCACACCCCTATCCCCTTACCCTTTGTCCGCGAAGATGCGATAAATTCCTGGTAGATGACCTCTGACGTGAAATCCTGAACAAATATTCTTTTTCATATTATTTTAGATTCGTTTATGTCTCATGACAGACAATGGGGAAATGTGATACGATCGAAAATACACATACTGACTGACCGCGTTACGTCATCCGTGGGTTTAATGGCCGATATGTTGAGCAGGATGACGTCAATCCGTGATGCTCGATCCAGTGATCAGCTTCACATTACTATGTCTGTCCATGTATGACAAAGTATGAGAAGTGAGCATGGTAAAAGAGATAGTAACAATTGCAGTGATATGACCTCTCCTTGTCACACACCGTTTTCTACATCAGTGCCGCATACCATGAAAGCAAAGTGCGATATTTCAAGAAGCATGACTTAAAACAATTTATCAAATACAAACACCAGAACAAAACACCACTTTGAAAACTGTGGATCGTGGACTGTGGCCTATATTTCTAAAGTTTGATAGTATGATAGCTTAGTGGTTAAAGCGTTCGCTCGTCACGCCGAAGATCCAGATTCGATTCCCTACATGGGTCCAATGTGTAAACCGCCTTTCTAGTGGCCGTGCCGAAATATTGGTCGAATATAATTACAAAAAACGTGAATCTTACTCACTCACTTCTAACGTATGGTGTGTTAGCAATGGGGGTTTTTCAGCTTTTCACATTTAAAGACAGTACGTAGTCTGTCCGAGAGTCACTGAAAATACATTATTCTCCTTACTGCTTAGCCCTCACTGCCATGCTAAAGACCAAAGTGAAGCAAGTCAGGAGTTCCGCAGGTTGAGGATGTCCCTGTCAAACGGTGGCTCCTGTTCAATCTAAAAGTGATTATTTCTTACTTTCAAACTTATGTTTATTCAGGCACTCATCTTCGTCTCGTTTAAACGTTCCTTGTGTTGAAACGATGTATGGTGTTAAGGGCATCGTTGCAACGTGGTCATTGCTATAGTACGTGCAGTGAGGACCGCGCCATGAATTCGGTATCACGTACGTGCAACCGGGGCGTGTGGGTTATCCATATCTTATGTGAAAACCTGCAAACAGCGACATTGTGTGTTATCATGCTGTATCCTTCATGGCAGTATGTTTAAAGAGAAGGGGGCGGAATGCCAAAAAATCACCCCCCTTTGTAACAAATAACCCCTGACAAGTACGGCGGTATAAAAAATTAAATGTTTCTCGAGCACATATTTTTTCAAAGGTAACGAGGGCGGTAGGACTTTTTAAAACTTTGTGCCGTTTTCATCTTGTTTCTAGATGGGTGCCATTCCGGAATTCACAAAATTTGGTATTATTACACCTATGCTTAACATAGCATGCACGGTAATAAAGTGATAGTAATGTACCGCAAAGGTTGCAATTACTACGTTTTTCTTGGGCGGTGGGGTAGCCAAGGAGGTAAAACATTCGCTTTTCACCCCGGGTTCGATTCCCCACATGGATACAGTGTGTTAAGCCAATTAAACCTGACACTATCGAAATCTTAATAAGATTTGCGTAAAACTAAACTCACATGCGTAGAACTAAACTCACTCAATCACTATGGTACCTATGATATCATGAAAAAGCTATACGCAGATATTTCGCGAAGATCGAATACTTGTTTAACCTTGAGACTGGAAATACAAATGTGCACGTCGCCCCTTTCATGGGCTTCTGGAAGGACACAGTATCCTTGAACATATTTAGAGCCTAATTCTGCTGTAAATGATAGCCAACAGTTAAAAAAAACATACATTTGTTTGCTTTTATTGGTGCGGAAGAAGCCTCTGATAACGACACCCATGACAATCCAGCCTTAGTAGGTCCTAAGACTGTATTGTGCGTCTGTAATTGCATACCCAACACGACCGTTAAATTCAAGCTTTGGTGTAATACCAGGATGTACATTGTCGCCAACACTTTTTTTATCAAATGGCTGGTTATCATGCGGTATGAGAACGAAAGGTGAAAATGTGTTGAGATATGAAAAGGATGAATGATGAAACATTAATTGCTTTGAAGAACAGTCAAAGCAGGGATTGTCAGATTTTGCCCTATCTTTCATGTAAGAGATGGACAGCAGTCACAACTGTCTATTTTAGGAATTAAAATTGTGACGACGTAGCACGACCCCGACGACGGGTTTCCTGGCTCTCAGACCAATCTCTTTCAACCTGTTCTGTACAGTTTGACCCGATATCCATTGAAGTCCAGGCACCCTGGCTGCTGTGCTCTCACCCGTGGCAGTACGATCACGCAACTGTAGTACCCAGATGTACCTATCTTGGGCTGCAGTGGTAACTTTAGGTCTGCTGGTATGGGGACGGTCATTTGTTTCACCTGTTTGGTTGCAACGAACTGCAAGCTATATCTTGCTCAGGCTAACATTCAGAGGCCTGGCAACAGAAGATTGGTAATCTCCTGCACACATTCTTTCATTGGCGATGTTCCGTGTCGCAGAGTGAAAACGTGACGTAGTGATTTGGGTATATCTATATTGATTCATGATTACAACTGCCCAGTACAACTATTTTGTCATTTACATACACTTGGTCTCCAAGGTGTGAGGAATCAGGTCTGTTAGCTGCCAGACAGGTGACGTTTACCTGGTCGAATCCCGTACCTGCGATGGACGGGCCCTTACCCGAACTACGGTATACCCCCGTACTTCGGTCCTGACGATAGGGGATGTGCGAGAGGTACAATGTCAGTACCCGGGGGCCCTTGGAGCTTTACCGTAGTTCCTCCAGCAACCACAAGACGATTTTGCACCCGATGCACAGCACTTTACGCCTCTCAACTGTTTAAGCAGCCAAACGTCACTCTGCTTGATGTGATTTGCCCTGTGTGCACCCGCTGCACCGCACTTTACGCCTCTCAACAGTTTAAGCAGCCAAACGTCACTCTGCTTAATGCAAATTGCCGTGTGTGCACCCGCTGCACAGCACTTTTTCTCTGAATGTCTATACTCACAATACTGGGAAGTTACCCCGCATCTCCACCACGTCTCCAAGGTGTAAGGAATCAGGTCTGTTAGCTGCCAGATAGGTGACGTTTACCTGGTCGAATCCCGCACCTGCGATGGACGGGCCCTTACCCGAACTACGGTATACCCCCGTACTTCGGTCCTGACGATAGGGGATGTGCGAGAGGTACAATGTCAGTACCCGGGGCCCCTTGGAGCTTTACCGTAGTTCCTCCAGCAACCACAAGACGATGATCTTCGTTCAATAGTTTATTTGGAACAGTGATGCTGGACAACCCACTCTATGGTCACTCTATAAGACTTCAGCCGCAAAGCTTCCGTCTTAAGCCAAATGCTGGTGCCTTTTAAGATAGTTGTTCCGACGATTCCTTGTGACCAAACACCAAGAGTGGGAGCGCACCAGACTCCCGACCCTGGGCTTTGCTACCGCTTAAAGCTGGGTCCCTACGTCACAGCCAACACCCTCTTCTTTTTCGCCCATTGGTCAAAAACCCTTAACCCTGCATACTTTTTCACTCCCCCATCCTTATTCCGTACCCCCAATACCATATTTGTAAAGCTGTGAGGTGGATTCCAAGAAACCCAAAGTGTCTACCTCCTAACCATACATATATGTCCCGTGGAATACTACGAACTGCTGCCGAGGTCCCCGGACAAGTTGCTCCATCTTGATAGCACCGTCCCTATCCTTTTTCCTAACCTATGAGTCATCTCGCCTTGCCCCCACTAAGTTCTAACGACCTACTTTCATGCTTATTTCCTCCGCAGCCGATTACCTACCTCTCCTACATTGTATATGTTTTCTACCTCACAGGCCTTTATCTATTATTTCCCATTCTAAATATACTATTAGTACCCCTTGATCACTTACACTGACCCAAAAAAGAAACGCATAGCTGAAATCTCATTTTTAAAGTAGATTTTTTCGGAAAATATGGAATGGAATGACAATTAATGTAAATATTAAGTGTTTTTTATAGTCAATACAACCAAAACAGACAAACAAACACAACCTCTGGTGATTATTCGCCACACCACAGCACCTTGAAAACGCTTTGTATAATCTGCACGTGGGAAAATCTGAAAGCATTATGCACGTGCAAATGCAGGATCTCAATCTTGATTATGATGGCTATAAAAGGGGACAGGTCCTGTTGCGATTCAATCTTCGAATTTCTTTCTATGCGACGCGAAAAATACCAAGGTTAAATGAAGAAAACAGAAATAGAGCCATTGGAAGTCTGGAAGCTGGGGAAAGTCAGTCATCAGTTGCCAGACGTCTGAATGTGAGGCAGAGCACGATTTCCCGTCTCTGGCAACGATACACGCAACACAACTCGACCAGAGACCGTCCAAGGAGTGGGAGACCAAGGGTGACAACTCCAGCACAAGACCGCTACATCCGGGTGCTTCATCTGCGTAATCGGGCCGTCACTGCTACGTATACCGCTGATCACGTTCCTGGGCTGCGTAGAGTCTCTCCACAAACCATCAGGAATCGCCTAAGAGAGCATGGAATTCGACCTATGCGACCTCATACAAGACCTGTTCTGCATCCCCATCACCGCCGTGCACGTCTTCAGTGGTGGAGGAACGTTCGGGCATGGAACCTCTTGAATTGGAGGAGGATCTGGTTCAGCGATGAGTCTCGTTTTCTGCTGTACAGACATGATGGAAGGATGCGTGTTTACAGACGTCGAAATGAGAGATATGCTCGACAGTGCGTTCGTGAGGTCAACAGACACGGTGGTAGAGGTGTAATGATGTGGGGAGGCATATCTATGAACGGCAGGACACAGTTGGTGCATGTGCAAGGGAATCTCATTGCTGTACGCTACCGGGATGAAATTCTGAACCGTCATGTTGTTCCTACAATTGACGCTAGAAGGGAAATTTTCCAGCACGACAATGCAAGACCGCACACAGCACGCATTACCACGGATTTCCTTGCCAACAACAACATTACAGTTCTTCCATGGCCCTCAAAATCGCCGGATTTGAACCCAATTGAACATTTATGGGACCAATTGGGTAAACGGTTACGACGTCGACAGCCGCAGCCACAGACACGTCTACAGTTGGTGAATGCGTTGCGAGATGAGTGGAGAAGAATCCCACAAAGGCGGATACGACGTCTTATACAGTCAATGCCCAGGCGATGCAGAGCAGTGATTGATGCCCGTGGTGGTCACACCAGATACTGACTTTCTCACTATGCCATGGAAAATAGAGACGCTTAATACCACTGTGAATGATTGTATATGTCTTGACACACATTTGTTAATACCCGTGTGAATTATCATTGCTCAAGTTCCATTACTTTTTGTGCAATTTAAGTTAATAAATCATCTCTCATAACATTGGATTTTCACCTATGCGTTTCTTTTTTGGGCCAGTGTATTATTAATAACATCATTCCTAGATCTAAATATTATAACCACAATAATAATTCCTCGCCCATGATTCGCTATTATCATAATAATCATAATTCCATGCCTCTGATATTTGTTCCTTTTAGGGTTACAGAGAGTATCACTGCATTAATACTGAGTGCAGATTTTATGTAGGCATTTACGACAAGTATTTTAACTTACTTGCTACAGACGAAACTGGACTGGACCTAGTGCCTTTTGAAACCACATGCTTCTGGTTAACTTCAGCCGCTTCTGGCCGAGAGTGTGAGCAGGTGAGCTTAGTTCCTGAATATATATAATTTTGTTTGTAACGGATAAACCCATTTAAAATGAAAAGATGCTCCAGTGAGTTGGACGACTTCCCTGAACATGGGAACTCTTCATTAATGACTTTAGCATTGCAGGGAGGTCTAGGCAGTAGGGGAAATATTGTAGTTCAGGGACTGTGAGACAGACTAGGAGGGCTAGGCAGCAGGGAAAACATTGTTGTTCGGGGACTGTGAGACAGACTAGGAGGGCTAGGCAGCAGGGAAAATATTGTTGTTCGGGGACTGTGAGACAGACTAGGAGGTCTAGGCAGTAGGGGAAATATTGTAGTTCAGGGACTGTGAGACAGACTAGGAGGGCTAGGCAGCAGGGAAAACATTGTTGTTCAGGAACTGTGAGACAGACTAGGAGGGCTAGGCAGCAGGGAAAATATTGTTGTTCAGGAACTGTGAGACAGACTAGGCGGGCTAGGCAGCAGGGAAAATATTGTTGTTCGGGGACTGTGAGACAGACTAGGAGGGCTAGGCAGCAGGGAAAATATTGTTGTTCAGGAACTGTGAGACAGACTAGGAGGGCTAGACAGCAGGGAAAACATTGTTGTTCAGGAACTGTGAGACAGACTAGGAGGGCTAGGCAGCAGGGAAAACATTGTTGTTCGGGGACTGTGAGACAGACTAGGAGGGCTAGGCAGCAGGGAAAGCATTGTTGTTCAGGAACTGTGAGACAGACTAGGAGGGCTAGGCAGCAGGGAAAACATTGTTGTTCAGGAACTGTGAGACAGACTAGGAGGGCTAGGCAGCAGGGAAAGCATTGTTGTTCTGGAACTGTGAGACAGACTAGGAGGGCTAGGCAGCAGGGAAAACATTGTTGTTCAGGGACTGTGAAACAGATTAGGAGGGCTAGGCAGCAGGGAAAACATTGTTGTTCAGGGACTGTGAAACAGATTAGGAGGGCTAGGCAGCAGGGAAAACATTGTTGTTCATGAACTGTGAGACAGACTAGGAGGGCTAGGCAGCAGGGAAAACATTGTTGTTCAGGAACTGTCAGACAGACTAGGCGGGCTAGGCAGCAGGGAAAACATTGTTGTTCAGGAACTGTGAGACAGACTAGGCGGGCTAGGCAGCAGGGAAAATATTGTTGTTCTGGAACTGTGAGACAGACTAGGAGGGCTAGGCAGCAGGGAAAACATTGTTGTTCAGGGACTGTGAGACAGACTAGGAGGGCTAGGCAGCAGGGAAAACATTGTTGTTCAGGAACTGTGAGACAGACTAGGAGGGCTAGGCAGCAGGGAAAACATTGTTGTTCAGGGACTGTGAGACAGACTAGGAGGGCTAGGCAGCAGGGAAAACATTGTTGTTCAGGGACTGTGAAACAGATTAGGAGGGCTAGGCAGCAGGGAAAACATTGTTGTTCAGGAACTGTGAGACAGACTAGGAGGCCTAGGCAGCAGGGAAAACATTGTTGTTCTGGAACTGTGAGACAGACTAGGAGGGCTAGGCAGCAGGGAAAACATTGTTGTTCGGGAACTGTGAGACAGACTAGGAGGGCTAGGCAGCAGGGAAAACATTGTTGTTCAGGAACTGTGAGACAGACTAGGAGGGCTAGGCAGCAGGGAAAGCATTGTCGTTCTGGAACTGTGAGACAGACTAGGAGGGCTAGGCAGCAGGGAAAACATTGTTGTTCAGGAACTGTGAGACAGACTAGGCGGGCTAGGCAGCAGGGAAAACATTGTTGTTCAGGAACTGTGAGACAGACTAGGCGGGCTAGGCAGCAGGGAAAATATTGTTGTTCTGGAACTGTGAGACAGACTAGGAGGGCTAGGCAGCAGGGAAAACATTGTTGTTCAGGGACTGTGAGACAGACTAGGAGGGCTAGGCAGCAGGGAAAATATTGTTGTTCAGGAACTGTGAGACAGACTAGGAGGGCTAGGCAGCAGGGAAAATATTGTTGTTCAGGAACTGTGAGACAGACTAGGAGGGCTAGGCAGCAGGGAAAACATTGTTGTTCAGGAACTGTGAGACAGACTAGGAGGGCTAGGCAGCAGGGAAAACATTGTTGTTCGGGGACTGTGAGACAGACTAGGAGGGCTAGGCAGCAGGGAAAACATTGTTGTTCGGGGACTGTGAGACAGACTAGGAGGGCTAGGCAGCAGGGAAAATATTGTTGTTCAGGAACTGTGAGACAGACTAGGAGGGCTAGGCAGCAGGGAAAATATTGTTGTTCTGGAACTGTGAGACAGACTAGGAGGGCTAGGCAGCAGGGAAAACATTGTTTTTCAGGAACTGTGAGACAGACTAGGAGGGCTAGGCAGCAGGGAAAACATTGTTGTTCAGGAACTGTGAGACAGACTAGGAGGGCTAGGCAGCAGGGAAAGCACTGTCGTTCTGGAACTGTGAGACAGACTAGGAGGGCTAGGCAGCAGGGAAAACATTGTTGTTCAGGAACTGTGAGACAGACTAGGAGGGCTAGGCAGCAGGGAAAACATTGTTGTTCAGGAACTGTGAGACAGACTAGGCGGGCTAGGCAGCAGGGAAAACATTGTTGTTCAGGAACTGTGAGACAGACTAGGCGGGCAAGGCAGCAGGGAAAATATTGTTGTTCTGGAACTGTGAGACAGACTAGGAGGGCTAGGCAGCAGGGAAAACATTGTTGTTCAGGGACTGTGAGACAGACTAGGAGGGCTAGGCAGCAGGGAAAACATTGTTGTTCAGGGACTGTGAAACAGATTAGGAGGGCTAGGCAGCAGGGAAAACATTGTTGTTCAGGAACTGTGAGACAGACTAGGAGGGCTAGGCAGCAGGGAAAGCATTGTTGTTCTGGAACTGTGAGACAGACTAGGAGGGCTAGGCAGCAGGGAAAACATTGTTGTTCGGGGACTGTGAGACAGACTAGGAGGGCTAGGCAGCAGGGAAAACATTGTTGTTCTGGAACTGTGAGACAGACTAGGAGGGCTAGGCAGCAGGGAAAACATTGTTGTTCAGGGACTGTGAGACAGACTAGGAGGGCTAGGCAGCAGGGAAAACATTGTTGTTCAGGGACTGTGAAACAGATTAGGAGGGCTAGGCAGCAGGGAAAACATTGTTGTTCAGGAACTGTGAGACAGACTAGGAGGGCTAGGCAGCAGGGAAAGCATTGTTGTTCTGGAACTGTGAGACAGACTAGGAGGGCTAGGCAGCAGGGAAAACATTGTTGTTCAGGAACTGTGAGACAGACTAGGAGGGCTAGGCAGCAGGGAAAGCATTGTTGTTCTGGAACTGTGAGACAGACTAGGAGGGCTAGGCAGCAGGGAAAACATTGTTGTTCGGGAACTGTGAGACAGACTAGGAGGGCTAGGCAGCAGGGAAAACATTGTTGTTCTGGAACTGTGAGACAGACTAGGAGGGCTAGGCAGCAGGGAAAATATTGTTGTTCTGGAACTGTGAGACAGACTAGGAGGGCTAGGCAGCAGGGAAAACATTGTTGTTCAGGGACTGTGAGACAGACTAGGAGGGCTAGGCAGCAGGGAAAATATTGTTGTTCAGGAACTGTGAGACAGACTAGGAGGGCTAGGCAGCAGGGAAAATATTGTTGTTCAGGAACTGTGAGACAGACTAGGAGGGCTAGGCAGCAGGGAAAACATTGTTGTTCAGGAACTGTGAGACAGACTAGGAGGGCTAGGCAGCAGGGAAAACATTGTTGTTCGGGGACTGTGAGACAGACTAGGAGGGCTAGGAAGCAGGGAAAACATTGTTGTTCGGGGACTGTGAGACAGACTAGGAGGGCTAGGCAGCAGGGAAAATATTGTTGTTCAGGAACTGTGAGACAGACTAGGCGGGCTAGGCAGCAGGGAAAATATTGTTCTTCTGGAACTGTGAGACAGACTAGGAGGGCTAGGCAGCAGGGAAAACATTGTTGTTCAGGAACTGTGAGACAGACTAGGAGGGCTAGGCAGCAGGGAAAATATTGTTGTTCGGGGACTGTGAGACAGACTAGGAGGGCTAGGCAGCAGGGAAAACATTGTTGTTCAGGAACTGTGAGACAGACTAGGAGGGCTAGGCAGCAGGGAAAACATTGTTGTTCAGGAACTGTGAGACAGACTAGGGGGGCTAGGCAGCAGGGAAAACATTGTTGTTCGGGAACTGTGAGACAGACTAGGAGGGCTAGGCAGCAGGGAAAACATTGTTGTTCTGGAACTGTGAGACAGACTAGGAGGGCTAGGCAGCAGGGAAAACATTGTTGTTCAGGAACTGTGAGACAGACTAGGCGGGCTAGGCAGCAGGGAAAATATTGTTGTTCTGGAACTGTGAGACAGACTAGGAGGGCTAGGCAGCAGGGAAAACATTGTTGTTCAGGGACTGTGAGACAGACTAGGAGGGCTAGGCAGCAGGGAAAATATTGTTGTTCAGGAACTGTGAGACAGACTAGGAGGGCTAGGCAGCAGGGAAAATATTGTTGTTCAGGAACTGTGAGACAGACTAGGAGGGCTAGGCAGCAGGGAAAACATTGTTGTTCGGGAACTGTGAGACAGACTAGGAGGGCTAGGCAGCAGGGAAAACATTGTTGTTCTGGAACTGTGAGACAGACTAGGAGGGCTAGGCAGCAGGGAAAACATTGTTGTTCAGGAACTGTGAGACAGACTAGGAGGGCTAGGCAGCAGGGAAAACATTGTTGTTCAGGAACTGTGAGACAGACTAGGAGGGCTAGGCAGCAGGGAAAGCATTGTTGTTCTGGAACTGTGAGACAGACTAGGAGGGCTAGGCAGCAGGGAAAACATTGTTGTTCGGGAACTGTGAGACAGACTAGGAGGGCTAGGCAGCAGGGAAAACATTGTTGTTCTGGAACTGTGAGACAGACTAGGAGGGCTAGGCAGCAGGGAAAATATTGTTGTTCTGGAACTGTGAGACAGACTAGGAGGGCTAGGCAGCAGGGAAAACATTGTTGTTCAGGGACTGTGAGACAGACTAGGAGGGCTAGGCAGCAGGGAAAATATTGTTGTTCAGGAACTGTGAGACAGACTAGGAGGGCTAGGCAGCAGGGAAAATATTGTTGTTCAGGAACTGTGAGACAGACTAGGAGGGCTAGGCAGCAGGGAAAACATTGTTGTTCAGGAACTGTGAGACAGACTAGGAGGGCTAGGCAGCAGGGAAAACATTGTTGTTCGGGGACTGTGAGACAGACTAGGAGGGCTAGGAAGCAGGGAAAACATTGTTGTTCGGGGACTGTGAGACAGACTAGGAGGGCTAGGCAGCAGGGAAAATATTGTTGTTCAGGAACTGTGAGACAGACTAGGCGGGCTAGGCAGCAGGGAAAATATTGTTATTCTGGAACTGTGAGACAGACTAGGAGGGCTAGGCAGCAGGGAAAACATTGTTGTTCAGGAACTGTGAGACAGACTAGGAGGGCTAGGCAGCAGGGAAAATATTGTTGTTCGGGGACTGTGAGACAGACTAGGAGGGCTAGGCAGCAGGGAAAACATTGTTGTTCAGGAACTGTGAGACAGACTAGGAGGGCTAGGCAGCAGGGAAAACATTGTTGTTCAGGAACTGTGAGACAGACTAGGGGGGCTAGGCAGCAGGGAAAACATTGTTGTTCAGGAACTGTGAGACAGACTAGGAGGGCTAGACAGCAGGGAAAACATTGTTGTTCAGGAACTGTGAGACAGACTAGGAGGGCTAGACAGCAGGGAAAACATTGTTGTTCAGGAAGTGTGAGACAGACTAGGAGGGCTAGGCAGCAGGGAAAATATTGTTGTTCTGGAACTGTGAGACAGACTAGGGGGGCTAGGCAGCAGGGAAAGCATTGTTGTTCAGGAACTGTGAGACAGACTAGGAGGGCTAGGCAGCAGGGAAAACATTGTTGTTCGGGGACTGTGAGACAGACTAGGAGGGCTAGGCAGCAGGGAAAACATTGTTGTTCAGGAACTGTGAGACAGACTAGGGGGGCTAAGCAGCAGGGAAAACATTGTTGTTCGGGAACTGTGAGACAGACTAGGAGGGCTAGGCAGCAGGGAAAACATTGTTGTTCTGGAACTGTGAGACAGACTAGGAGGGCTAGGCAGCAGGGAAAACATTGTTGTTCAGGAACTGTGAGACAGACTAGGCGGGCTAGGCAGCAGGGAAAATATTGTTGTTCTGGAACTGTGAGACAGACTAGGAGGGCTAGGCAGCAGGGAAAACATTGTTGTTCAGGGACTGTGAGACAGACTAGGAGGGCTAGGCAGCAGGGAAAACATTGTTGTTCGGGAACTGTGAGACAGACTAGGAGGGCTAGGCAGCAGGGAAAATATTGTTGTTCAGGAACTGTGAGACAGACTAGGAGGGCTAGGCAGCAGGGAAAACATTGTTGTTCGGGAACTGTGAGACAGACTAGGAGGGCTAGGCAGCAGGGAAAACATTGTTGTTCTGGAACTGTGAGACAGACTAGGAGGGCTAGGCAGCAGGGAAAACATTGTTGTTCTGGAACTGTGAGACAGACTAGGAGGGCTAGGCAGCAGGGAAAACATTGTTGTTCAGGAACTGTGAGACAGACTAGGCGGGCTAGGCAGCAGGGAAAATATTGTTGTTCTGGAACTGTGAGACAGACTAGGAGGGCTAGGCAGCAGGGAAAACATTGTTGTTCAGGGACTGGGAGACAGACTAGGAGGGCTAGGCAGCAGGGAAAATATTGTTGTTCAGGAACTGTGAGACAGACTAGGAAGGCTAGGCAGCAGGGAAAATATTGTTGTTCAGGAACTGTGAGACAGACTAGGAGGGCTAGGCAGCAGGGAAAACATTGTTGTTCAGGAACTGTGAGACAGACTAGGAGGGCTAGGCAGCAGGGAAAACATTGTTGTTCGGGGACTGTGAGACAGACTAGGAGGGCTAGGCAGCAGGGAAAACATTGTTGTTCGGGGACTGTGAGACAGACTAGGAGGGCTAGGCAGCAGGGAAAATATTGTTGTTCAGGAACTGTGAGACAGACTAGGCGGGCTAGGCAGCAGGGAAAATATTGTTGTTCTGGAACTGTGAGACAGACTAGGAGGGCTAGGCAGCAGGGAAAACATTGTTTTTCAGGAACTGTGAGACAGACTAGGAGGGCTAGGCAGCAGGGAAAATATTGTTGTTCGGGGACTGTGAGACAGACTAGGAGGGCTAGGCAGCAGGGAAAACATTGTTGTTCAGGAACTGTGAGACAGACTAGGAGGGCTAGGCAGCAGGGAAAACATTGTTGTTCAGGAACTGTGAGACAGACTAGGGGGGCTAGGCAGCAGGGAAAACATTGTTGTTCAGGAACTGTGAGACAGACTAGGAGGGCTAGACAGCAGGGAAAACATTGTTGTTCAGGAACTGTGAGACAGACTAGGAGGGCTAGACAGCAGGGAAAACATTGTTCTTCAGGAACTTTGAGACAGACTAGGAGGGCTAGGCAGCAGGGAAAATATTGTTGTTCTGGAACTGTGAGACAGACTAGGGGGGCTAGGCAGCAGGGAAAGCATTGTTGTTCAGGAACTGTGAAGACAGACTAGGAGGGCTAGGCAGCAGGGAAAACATTGTTGTTCGGGGACTGTGAGACAGACTAGGAGGGCTAGGCAGCAGGGAAAACATTGTTGTTCAGGAACTGTGAGACAGACTAGGAGGGCTAGGCAGCAGGGAAAACATTGTTGTTCAGGAACTGTGAGACAGACTAGGGGGGCTAGGCAGCAGGGAAAACATTGTTGTTCAGGAACTGTGAGACAGACTAGGAGGGCTAGACAGCAGGGAAAACATTGTTGTTCAGGAACTGTGAGACAGACTAGGAGGGCTAGACAGCAGGGAAAACATTGTTGTTCAGGAACTTTGAGACAGACTAGGATGGCTAGGCAGCAGGGAAAATATTGTTGTTCAGGAACTGTGAGACAGACTAGGAGGGCTAGGCAGCAGGGAACGCATTGTTGTTCAGGAACTGTGAAGACAGACTAGGAGGGCTAGGCAGCAGGGAAAACATTGTTGTTCGGGGACTGTGAGACAGACTAGGAGGGCTAGGCAGCAGGGAAAACATTGTTGTTCAGGAACTGTAAGACAGACTAGGGGGGCTAGGCAGCAGGGAAAACATTGTTGTTTGGGGACTGTGAGACAGACTAGGAGGAAGAGGCAGCAGGGAAAACATTGTTGTTCAGGAACTGTGAGACAGACTAGGAGGGCTAGACAGCAGGGAAAACATTGTTGTTCAGGAACTGTGAGACAGACTAGGAGGGCTAGGCAGCAGGGAAAATATTGTTGTTCAGGAAGTGTGAGACAGACTAGGAGGGCTAGGCAGCAGGGAAAACATTGTTGTTCGGGGACTGTGAGACAGACTAGGAGGGCTAGGCAGCAGGGAAAACATTGTTGTTCGTGGACTGTGAGACAGACTAGGAGGGCTAGGCAGCAGGGAAAACATTGTTGTTCAGGGACTGTGAGACAGACTAGGAGGGCTAGGCAGCAGGGAAAACATTGTTGTTCAGGAACTGTGAGACAGACTAGGAGGGCTAGGCAGCAGGGAAAACATTGTTGTTCGGGGACTGTGAGACAGACTAGGAGGGCTAGGCAGCAGGGAAAACATTGTTGTTCAGGGACTGTGAGACAGACTAGGAGGGCTAGGCAGCAGGGAAAATGTTGTTGTTCGGGGACTGTGAGACAGACTAGGATGGCTAGGCAGCAGGGAAAATATTGTTGTTCAGGAACTGTGAGACAGACTAGGAGGGCTAGGCAGCAGGGAAAACATTGTTGTTCGGGGACAGTGAGACAGACTAGGAGGAAGAGGCAGCAGGGAAAACATTGTTGTTCAGGAACTGTGAGACAGACTAGGAGGGCTAGACAGCAGGGAAAACATTGTTGTTCAGGAACTGTGAGACAGACTAGGAGGGCTAGGCAGCAGGGAAAATATTGTTGTTCAGGAACTGTGAGACAGACTAGGAGGGCTAGGCAGCAGGGAAAATATTGTTGTTCGGGGACTGTGAGACAGACTAGGAGGGCTAGACAGCAGGGAAAGCATTGTTGTTCAGGGACTGTGAAACAGATTAGGAGGGCTAGGCAGCAGGGAAAATATTGTTGTTCGGGGGCTGTGAGACAGACTAGGAGGGCTAGGCAGCAGGGAAAATATTGTTGTTCGGGGACTGTGAAACAGATTAGGAGGGCTAGGCAGCAGGGAAAATATTGTTGTTCGGGGACTGTGAGACAGACTAGGAGGCTAGGCAGCAGGGAAAACATTGTTGTTCAGGGACTGTGAAACAGATTAGGAGGGCTAGGCAGCAGGGAAAATATTGCTGTTCGGGGACTGTGAGACAGACTAGGAGGGCTAGGCAGCAGGGAAAACATTGTTGTTCAGGGACTGTGAGACAGACTAGGAGGGCTAGGCAGCAGGGAAAACATTGTTGTTCAGGAACTGTGAGACAGACTAGGGGGGCTAGGCAGCAGGGAAAACATTGTTGTTTGGGAACTGTGAGACAGACTAGGAGGGCTAGGCAGCAGGGAAAACATTGTTGTTCAGGAACTGTGAGACAGACTAGGAGGGCTAGACAGCAGGGAAAACATTGTTCTTCAGGAACTTTGAGACAGACTAGGAGGGCTAGGCAGCAGGGAAAATATTGTTGTTCTGGAACTGTGAGACAGACTAGGGGGGCTAGGCAGCAGGGAAAGCATTGTTGTTCAGGAACTGTGAAGACAGACTAGGAGGGCTAGGCAGCAGGGAAAACATTGTTGTTCGGGGACTGTGAGACAGACTAGGAGGGCTAGGCAGCAGGGAAAACATTGTTGTTCAGGAACTGTGAGACAGACTAGGAGGGCTAGGCAGCAGGGAAAACATTGTTGTTCAGGAACTGTGAGACAGACTAGGGGGGCTAGGCAGCAGGGAAAACATTGTTGTTCAGGAACTGTGAGACAGACTAGGAGGGCTAGACAGCAGGGAAAACATTGTTGTTCAGGAACTGTGAGACAGACTAGGAGGGCTAGACAGCAGGGAAAACATTGTTGTTCAGGAACTTTGAGACAGACTAGGAGGGCTAGGCAGCAGGGAAAATATTGTTGTTCAGGAACTGTGAGACAGACTAGGAGGGCTAGGCAGCAGGGAACGCATTGTTGTTCAGGAACTGTGAAGACAGACTAGGAGGGCTAGGCAGCAGGGAAAACATTGTTGTTCGGGGACTGTGAGACAGACTAGGAGGGCTAGGCAGCAGGGAAAACATTGTTGTTCAGGAACTGTAAGACAGACTAGGGGGGCTAGGCAGCAGGGAAAACATTGTTGTTTGGGGACTGTGAGACAGACTAGGAGGAAGAGGCAGCAGGGAAAACATTGTTGTTCAGGAACTGTGAGACAGACTAGGAGGGCTAGACAGCAGGGAAAACATTGTTGTTCAGGAACTGTGAGACAGACTAGGAGGGCTAGGCAGCAGGGAAAATATTGTTGTTCAGGAAGTGTGAGACAGACTAGGAGGGCTAGGCAGCAGGGAAAACATTGTTGTTCGGGGACTGTGAGACAGACTAGGAGGGCTAGGCAGCAGGGAAAACATTGTTGTTCGTGGACTGTGAGACAGACTAGGAGGGCTAGGCAGCAGGGAAAACATTGTTGTTCAGGGACTGTGAGACAGACTAGGAGGGCTAGGCAGCAGGGAAAACATTGTTGTTCAGGAACTGTGAGACAGTCTAGGAGGGCTAGGCAGCAGGGAAAACATTGTTGTTCGGGGACTGTGAGACAGACTAGGAGGGCTAGGCAGCAGGGAAAACATTGTTGTTCAGGGACTGTGAGACAGACTAGGAGGGCTAGGCAGCAGGGAAAATATTGTTGTTCGGGGACTGTGAGACAGACTAGGATGGCTAGGCAGCAGGGAAAACATTGTTGTTCAGGAACTGTGAGACAGACTAGGAGGGCTAGGCAGCAGGGAAAACATTGTTGTTCGGGGACAGTGAGACAGACTAGGAGGAAGAGGCAGCAGGGAAAACATTGTTGTTCAGGAACTGTGAGACAGACTAGGAGGGCTAGACAGCAGGGAAAACATTGTTGTTCAGGAACTGTGAGACAGACTAGGAGGGCTAGGCAGCAGGGAAAATATTGTTGTTCAGGAACTGTGAGACAGACTAGGAGGGCTAGGCAGCAGGGAAAATATTGTTGTTCGGGGACTGTGAGACAGACTAGGAGGGCTAGACAGCAGGGAAAGCATTGTTGTTCAGGGACTGTGAAACAGATTAGGAGGGCTAGGCAGCAGGGAAAATATTGTTGTTCGGGGGCTGTGAGACAGACTAGGAGGGCTAGGCAGCAGGGAAAATATTGTTGTTCGGGGACTGTGAAACAGATTAGGAGGGCTAGGCAGCAGGGAAAATATTGTTGTTCGGGGACTGTGAGACAGACTAGGAGGCTAGGCAGCAGGGAAAACATTGTTGTTCAGGGACTGTGAAACAGATTAGGAGGGCTAGGCAGCATGGAAAATATTGCTGTTCGGGGACTGTGAGACAGACTAGGAGGGCTAGGCAGCAGGGAAAACATTGTTGTTCAGGGACTGTGAGACAGACTAGGAGGGCTAGGCAGCAGGGAAAACATTGTTGTTCAGGAACTGTGAGACAGACTAGGGGGGCTAGGCAGCAGGGAAAACATTGTTGTTTGGGAACTGTGAGACAGACTAGGAGGGCTAGGCAGCAGGGAAAACATTGTTGTTCAGGAACTGTGAGACAGACTAGGAGGGCTAGGCAGCAGGGAAAGCATTGTCGTTCTGGAACTGTGAGACAGACTAGGAGGGCTAGGCAGCAGGGAAAACATTGTTGTTCAGGAACTGTGAGACAGACTAGGCGGGCTAGGCAGCAGGGAAAACATTGTTGTTCAGGAACTGTGAGACAGACTAGGCGGGCTAGGCAGCAGGGAAAATATTGTTGTTCTGGAACTGTGAGACAGACTAGGAGGGCTAGGCAGCAGGGAAAACATTGTTGTTCAGGGACTGGGAGACAGACTAGGAGGGCTAGGCAGCAGGGAAAATATTGTTGTTCAGGAACTGTGAGACAGACTAGGAGGGCTAGGCAGCAGGGAAAATATTGTTGTTCAGGAACTGTGAGACAGACTAGGAGGGCTAGGCAGCAGGGAAAACATTGTTGTTCAGGAACTGTGAGACAGACTAGGAGGGCTAGGCAGCAGGGAAAACATTGTTGTTCGGGGACTGTGAGACAGACTAGGAGGGCTAGGCAGCAGGGAAAACATTGTTGTTCGGGGACTGTGAGACAGACTAGGAGGGCTAGGCAGCAGGGAAAATATTGTTGTTCAGGAACTGTGAGACAGACTAGGCGGGCTAGGCAGCAGGGAAAATATTGTTGTTCTGGAACTGTGAGACAGACTAGGAGGGCTAGGCAGCAGGGAAAACATTGTTTTTCAGGAACTGTGAGACAGACTAGGAGGGCTAGGCAACAGGGAAAATATTGTTGTTCGGGGACTGTGAGACAGACTAGGAGGGCTAGGCAGCAGGGAAAACATTGTTGTTCAGGAACTGTGAGACAGACTAGGAGGGCTAGGCAGCAGGGAAAACATTGTTGTTCAGGAACTGTGAGACAGACTAGGGGGGCTAGGCAGCAGGGAAAATGTTGTTGTTCAGGAACTGTGAGACAGACTAGGAGGGCTAGACAGCAGGGAAAACATTGTTGTTCAGGAACTGTGAGACAGACTAGGAGGGCTAGACAGCAGGGAAAACATTGTTGTTCAGGAACTTTGAGACAGACTAGGAGGGCTAGGCAGCAGGGAAAGTATTGTTGTTCTGGAACTGTGAGACAGACTAGGGGGGCTAGGCAGCAGGGAAAGCATTGTTGTTCAGGAACTGTGAAGACAGACTAGGAGGGCTAGGCAGCAGGGAAAACATTGTTGTTCGGGGACTGTGAGACAGACTAGGAGGGCTAGGCAGCAGGGAAAACATTGTTGTTCAGGAACTGTGAGACAGACTAGGAGGGCTAGGCAGCAGGGAAAGCATTGTTGTTCAGGAACTGTGAGACAGACTAGGAGGGCTAGGCAGCAGGGAAAACATTGTTGTTTGGGGACTGTGAGACAGACTAGGAGGAAGAGGCAGCAGGGAAAACATTGTTGTTCAGGAACTGTGAGACAGACTAGGAGGGCTAGACAGCAGGGAAAACATTGTTGTTCAGGAACTGTGAGACAGACTAGGAGGGCTAGGCAGCAGGGAAAATATTGTTGTTCAGGAACTGTGAGACAGACTAGGAGGGCTAGGCAGCAGGGAAAACATTGTTGTTCGGGGACTGTGAGACAGACTAGGAGGGCTAGGCAGCAGGGAAAACATTGTTGTTCGGGGACTGTGAGACAGACTAGGAGGGCTAGGCAGCAGGGAAAATATTGTTGTTCAGGAACTGTGAGACAGACTAGGCGGGCTAGGGAGCAGGGAAAATATTGTTGTTCTGGAACTGTGAGACAGACTAGGAGGGCTAGGCAGCAGGGAAAACATTGTTGTTCAGGAACTGTGAGACAGACTAGGAGGGCTAGGCAGCAGGGAAAACATTGTTGTTCGGGGACTGTGAGACAGACTAGGAGGGCTAGGCAGCAGGGAAAACATTGTTGTTCGGGGACTGTGAGACAGACTAGGAGGGCTAGGCAGCAGGGAAAATATTGTTGTTCAGGAACTGTGAGACAGACTAGGCGGGCTAGGCAGCAGGGAAAATATTGTTGTTCTGGAACTGTGAGACAGACTAGGAGGGCTAGGCAGCAGGGAAAACATTGTTTTTCAGGAACTGTGAGACAGACTAGGAGGGCTAGGCAGCAGGGAAAATATTGTTGTTCGGGGACTGTGAGACAGACTAGGAGGGCTAGGCAGCAGGGAAAACATTGTTGTTCAGGAACTGTGAGACAGACTAGGAGGGCTAGGCAGCAGGGAAAACATTGTTGTTCAGGAACTGTGAGACAGACTAGGGGGGCTAGGCAGCAGGGAAAATATTGTTGTTCAGGAACTGTGAGACAGACTAGGAGGGCTAGACAGCAGGGAAAACATTGTTGTTCAGGAACTGTGAGACAGACTAGGAGGGCTAGACAGCAGGGAAAACATTGTTGTTCAGGAACTTTGAGACAGACTAGGAGGGCTAGGCAGCAGGGAAAGTATTGTTGTTCTGGAACTGTGAGACAGACTAGGGGGGCTAGGCAGCAGGGAAAGCATTGTTGTTCAGGAACTGTGAGACAGACTAGGAGGGCTAGGCAGCAGGGAAAACATTGTTGTTCGGGGACTGTGAGACAGACTAGGAGGGCTAGGCAGCAGGGAAAACATTGTTGTTCAGGGACTGTGAGACAGACTAGGAGGGCTAGGCAGCAGGGAAAATATTGTTGTTCGGGGACTGTGAGACAGACTAGGATGGCTAGGCAGCAGGGAAAACATTGTTGTTCAGGAACTGTGAGACAGACTAGGAGGGCTAGGCAGCAGGGAAAACATTGTTGTTCGGGGACAGTGAGACAGACTAGGAGGAAGAGGCAGCAGGGAAAACATTGTTGTTCAGGAACTGTGAGACAGACTAGGAGGGCTAGACAGCAGGGAAAACATTGTTGTTCAGGAACTGTGAGACAGACTAGGAGGGCTAGGCAGCAGGGAAAACATTGTTGTTCAGGAACTGTGAGACAGACTAGGGGGGCTAGGCAGCAGGGAAAATATTGTTGTTCAGGAACTGTGAGACAGACTAGGAGGGCTAGACAGCAGGGAAAACATTGTTGTTCAGGAACTGTGAGACAGACTAGGAGGGCTAGACAGCAGGGAAAACATTGTTGTTCAGGAACTTTGAGACAGACTAGGAGGGCTAGGCAGCAGGGAAAGTATTGTTGTTCTGGAACTGTGAGACAGACTAGGGGGGCTAGGCAGCAGGGAAAGCATTGTTGTTCAGGAACTGTGAAGACAGACTAGGAGGGCTAGGCAGCAGGGAAAACATTGTTGTTCGGGGACTGTGAGACAGACTAGGAGGGCTAGGCAGCAGGGAAAACATTGTTGTTCAGGAACTGTGAGACAGACTAGGAGGGCTAGGCAGCAGGGAAAGCATTGTTGTTCAGGAACTGTGAGACAGACTAGGAGGGCTAGGCAGCAGGGAAAACATTGTTGTTTGGGGACTGTGAGACAGACTAGGAGGAAGAGGCAGCAGGGAAAACATTGTTGTTCAGGAACTGTGAGACAGACTAGGAGGGCTAGACAGCAGGGAAAACATTGTTGTTCAGGAACTGTGAGACAGACTAGGAGGGCTAGGCAGCAGGGAAAATATTGTTGTTCAGGAACTGTGAGACAGACTAGGAGGGCTAGGCAGCAGGGAAAACATTGTTGTTCGGGGACTGTGAGACAGACTAGGAGGGCTAGGCAGCAGGGAAAACATTGTTGTTCGGGGACTGTGAGACAGACTAGGAGGGCTAGGCAGCAGGGAAAATATTGTTGTTCAGGAACTGTGAGACAGACTAGGCGGGCTAGGGAGCAGGGAAAATATTGTTGTTCTGGAACTGTGAGACAGACTAGGAGGGCTAGGCAGCAGGGAAAACATTGTTGTTCAGGAACTGTGAGACAGACTAGGAGGGCTAGGCAGCAGGGAAAACATTGTTGTTCGGGGACTGTGAGACAGACTAGGAGGGCTAGGCAGCAGGGAAAACATTGTTGTTCGGGGACTGTGAGACAGACTAGGAGGGCTAGGCAGCAGGGAAAATATTGTTGTTCAGGAACTGTGAGACAGACTAGGCGGGCTAGGCAGCAGGGAAAATATTGTTGTTCTGGAACTGTGAGACAGACTAGGAGGGCTAGGCAGCAGGGAAAACATTGTTTTTCAGGAACTGTGAGACAGACTAGGAGGGCTAGGCAGCAGGGAAAATATTGTTGTTCGGGGACTGTGAGACAGACTAGGAGGGCTAGGCAGCAGGGAAAACATTGTTGTTCAGGAACTGTGAGACAGACTAGGAGGGCTAGGCAGCAGGGAAAACATTGTTGTTCAGGAACTGTGAGACAGACTAGGGGGGCTAGGCAGCAGGGAAAATATTGTTGTTCAGGAACTGTGAGACAGACTAGGAGGGCTAGACAGCAGGGAAAACATTGTTGTTCAGGAACTGTGAGACAGACTAGGAGGGCTAGACAGCAGGGAAAACATTGTTGTTCAGGAACTTTGAGACAGACTAGGAGGGCTAGGCAGCAGGGAAAGTATTGTTGTTCTGGAACTGTGAGACAGACTAGGGGGGCTAGGCAGCAGGGAAAGCATTGTTGTTCAGGAACTGTGAGACAGACTAGGAGGGCTAGGCAGCAGGGAAAACATTGTTGTTCGGGGACTGTGAGACAGACTAGGAGGGCTAGGCAGCAGGGAAAACATTGTTGTTCAGGGACTGTGAGACAGACTAGGAGGGCTAGGCAGCAGGGAAAATATTGTTGTTCGGGGACTGTGAGACAGACTAGGATGGCTAGGCAGCAGGGAAAACATTGTTGTTCAGGAACTGTGAGACAGACTAGGAGGGCTAGGCAGCAGGGAAAACATTGTTGTTCGGGGACAGTGAGACAGACTAGGAGGAAGAGGCAGCAGGGAAAACATTGTTGTTCAGGAACTGTGAGACAGACTAGGAGGGCTAGACAGCAGGGAAAACATTGTTGTTCAGGAACTGTGAGACAGACTAGGAGGGCTAGGCAGCAGGGAAAATATTGTTGTTCAGGAACTGTGAGACAGACTAGGAGGGCTAGGCAGCAGGGAAAATATTGTTGTTCGGGGACTGTGAGACAGACTAGGAGGGCTAGACAGCAGGGAAAGCATTGTTGTTCAGGGACTGTGAAACAGATTAGGAGGGCTAGGCAGCAGGGAAAATATTGTTGTTCGGGGGCTGTGAGACAGACTAGGAGGGCTAGGCAGCAGGGAAAATATTGTTGTTCGGGGACTGTGAAACAGATTAGGAGGGCTAGGCAGCAGGGAAAATATTGTTGTTCGGGGACTGTGAGACAGACTAGGAGGCTAGGCAGCAGGGAAAACATTGTTGTTCAGGGACTGTGAAACAGATTAGGAGGGCTAGGCAGCAGGGAAAATATTGCTGTTCGGGGACTGTGAGACAGACTAGGAGGGCTAGGCAGCAGGGAAAACATTGTTGTTCAGGGACTGTGAGACAGACTAGGAGGGCTAGGCAGCAGGGAAAACATTGTTGTTCAGGAACTGTGAGACAGACTAGGGGGGCTAGGCAGCAGGGAAAACATTGTTGTTTGGGAACTGTGAGACAGACTAGGAGGGCTAGGCAGCAGGGAAAACATTGTTGTTCAGGAACTGTGAGACAGACTAGGAGGGCTAGGCAGCAGGGAAAGCATTGTCGTTCTGGAACTGTGAGACAGACTAGGAGGGCTAGGCAGCAGGGAAAACATTGTTGTTCAGGAACTGTGAGACAGACTAGGCGGGCTAGGCAGCAGGGAAAACATTGTTGTTCAGGAACTGTGAGACAGACTAGGCGGGCTAGGCAGCAGGGAAAATATTGTTGTTCTGGAACTGTGAGACAGACTAGGAGGGCTAGGCAGCAGGGAAAACATTGTTGTTCAGGGACTGTGAGACAGACTAGGAGGGCTAGGCAGCAGGGAAAATATTGTTGTTCAGGAACTGTGAGACAGACTAGGAGGGCTAGGCAGCAGGGAAAATATTGTTGTTCAGGAACTGTGAGACAGACTAGGAGGGCTAGGCAGCAGGGAAAACATTGTTGTTCAGGAACTGTGAGACAGACTAGGAGGGCTAGGCAGCAGGGAAAACATTGTTGTTCGGGGACTGTGAGACAGACTAGGAGGGCTAGGCAGCAGGGAAAACATTGTTGTTCGGGGACTGTGAGACAGACTAGGAGGGCTAGGCAGCAGGGAAAATATTGTTGTTCAGGAACTGTGAGACAGACTAGGCGGGCTAGGCAGCAGGGAAAATATTGTTGTTCTGGAACTGTGAGACAGACTAGGAGGGCTAGGCAGCAGGGAAAACATTGTTTTTCAGGAACTGTGAGACAGACTAGGAGGGCTAGGCAGCAGGGAAAATATTGTTGTTCGGGGACTGTGAGACAGACTAGGAGGGCTAGGCAGCAGGGAAAACATTGTTGTTCAGGAACTGTGAGACAGACTAGGAGGGCTAGGCAGCAGGGAAAACATTGTTGTTCAGGAACTGTGAGACAGACTAGGGGGGCTAGGCAGCAGGGAAAATATTGTTGTTCAGGAACTGTGAGACAGACTAGGAGGGCTAGACAGCAGGGAAAACATTGTTGTTCAGGAACTGTGAGACAGACTAGGAGGGCTAGACAGCAGGGAAAACATTGTTGTTCAGGAACTTTGAGACAGACTAGGAGGGCTAGGCAGCAGGGAAAGTATTGTTGTTCTGGAACTGTGAGACAGACTAGGGGGGCTAGGCAGCAGGGAAAGCATTGTTGTTCAGGAACTGTGAAGACAGACTAGGAGGGCTAGGCAGCGGGGAAAACATTGTTGTTCGGGGACTGTGAGACAGACTAGGAGGGCTAGGCAGCAGGGAAAACATTGTTGTTCAGGAACTGTGAGACAGACTAGGAGGGCTAGGCAGCAGGGAAAGCATTGTTGTTCAGGAACTGTGAGACAGACTAGGAGGGCTAGGCAGCAGGGAAAACATTGTTGTTTGGGGACTGTGAGACAGACTAGGAGGAAGAGGCAGCAGGGAAAACATTGTTGTTCAGGAACTGTGAGACAGACTAGGAGGGCTAGACAGCAGGGAAAACATTGTTGTTCAGGAACTGTGAGACAGACTAGGAGGGCTAGGCAGCAGGGAAAATATTGTTGTTCAGGAACTGTGAGACAGACTAGGAGGGCTAGGCAGCAGGGAAAACATTGTTGTTCGGGGACTGTGAGACAGACTAGGAGGGCTAGGCAGCAGGGAAAACATTGTTGTTCGGGGACTGTGAGACAGACTAGGAGGGCTAGGCAGCAGGGAAAATATTGTTGTTCAGGAACTGTGAGACAGACTAGGCGGGCTAGGGAGCAGGGAAAATATTGTTGTTCTGGAACTGTGAGACAGACTAGGAGGGCTAGGCAGCAGGGAAAACATTGTTGTTCAGGAACTGTGAGACAGACTAGGAGGGCTAGGCAGCAGGGAAAACATTGTTGTTCGGGGACTGTGAGACAGACTAGGAGGGCTAGGCAGCAGGGAAAACATTGTTGTTCGGGGACTGTGAGACAGACTAGGAGGGCTAGGCAGCAGGGAAAATATTGTTGTTCAGGAACTGTGAAGACAGACTAGGAGGGCTAGGCAGCAGGGAAAACATTGTTGTTCGGGGACTGTGAGACAGACTAGGAGGGCTAGGCAGCAGGGAAAACATTGTTGTTCAGGAACTGTGAGACAGACTAGGAGGGCTAGGCAGCAGGGAAAGCATTGTTGTTCAGGAACTGTGAGACAGACTAGGAGGGCTAGGCAGCAGGGAAAACATTGTTGTTTGGGGACTGTGAGACAGACTAGGAGGAAGAGGCAGCAGGGAAAACATTGTTGTTCAGGAACTGTGAGACAGACTAGGAGGGCTAGACAGCAGGGAAAACATTGTTGTTCAGGAACTGTGAGACAGACTAGGAGGGCTAGGCAGCAGGGAAAATATTGTTGTTCAGGAACTGTGAGACAGACTAGGAGGGCTAGGCAGCAGGGAAAACATTGTTGTTCGGGGACTGTGAGACAGACTAGGAGGGCTAGGCAGCAAGGAAAACATTGTTGTTCGGGGACTGTGAGACAGACTAGGAGGGCTAGGCAGCAGGGAAAACATTGTTGTTCAGGGACTGTGAGACAGACTAGGAGGGCTAGGCAGGAGGGAAAACATTGTTGTTCAGGGACTGTGAAACAGATTAGGAGGGCTAGGCAGCAGGGAAAATATTGCTGTTCGGGGACTGTGAGACAGACTAGGAGGGCTAGGCAGCAGGGAAAACATTGTTGTTCAGGGACTGTGAGACAGACTAGGAGGGCTAGGCAGCAGGGAAAACATTGTTGTTCAGGAACTGTGAGACAGACTAGGGGGGCTAGGCAGCAGGGAAAACATTGTTGTTTGGGAACTGTGAGACAGACTAGGAGGGCTAGACAGCAGGGAAAACATTGTTGTTCAGGAACTGTGAGACAGACTAGGAGGGCTAGGCAGCAGGGAAAGCATTGTCGTTCTGGAACTGTGAGACAGACTAGGAGGGCTAGGCAGCAGGGAAAACATTGTTGTTCAGGAACTGTGAGACAGACTAGGAGGGCTAGACAGCAGGGAAAACATTGTTGTTCAGGGACTGTGAGACAGACTAGGAGGGCTAGGCAGGAGGGAAAACATTGTTGTTCAGGGACTGTGAAACAGATTAGGAGGGCTAGGCAGCAGGGAAAATATTGCTGTTCGGGGACTGTGAGACAGACTAGGAGGGCTAGGCAGCAGGGAAAACATTGTTGTTCAGGGACTGTGAGACAGACTAGGAGGGCTAGGCAGCAGGGAAAACATTGTTGTTCAGGAACTGTGAGACAGACTAGGGGGGCTAGGCAGCAGGGAAAACATTGTTGTTTGGGAACTGTGAGACAGACTAGGAGGGCTAGGCAGCAGGGAAAACATTGTTGTTCAGGAACTGTGAGACAGACTAGGAGGGCTAGGCAGCAGGGAAAGCATTGTCGTTCTGGAACTGTGAGACAGACTAGGAGGGCTAGGCAGCAGGGAAAACATTGTTGTTCAGGAACTGTGAGACAGACTAGGCGGGCTAGGCAGCAGGGAAAACATTGTTGTTCAGGAACTGTGAGACAGACTAGGCGGGCTAGGCAGCAGGGAAAATATTGTTGTTCTGGAACTGTGAGACAGACTAGGAGGGCTAGGCAGCAGGGAAAACATTGTTGTTCAGGGACTGTGAGACAGACTAGGAGGGCTAGGCAGCAGGGAAAATATTGTTGTTCAGGAACTGTGAGACAGACTAGGAGGGCTAGGCAGCAGGGAAAATATTGTTGTTCAGGAACTGTGAGACAGACTAGGAGGGCTAGGCAGCAGGGAAAACATTGTTGTTCAGGAACTGTGAGACAGACTAGGAGGGCTAGGCAGCAGGGAAAACATTGTTGTTCGGGGACTGTGAGACAGACTAGGAGGGCTAGGCAGCAGGGAAAACATTGTTGTTCGGGGACTGTGAGACAGACTAGGAGGGCTAGGCAGCAGGGAAAACATTGTTGTTCAGGAACTGTGAGACAGACTAGGCGGGCTAGGCAGCAGGGAAAATATTGTTGTTCTGGAACTGTGAGACAGACTAGGAGGGCTAGGCAGCAGGGAAAACATTTTTTTTCAGGAACTGTGAGACAGACTAGGAGGGCTAGGCAGCAGGGAAAATATTGTTGTTCGGGGACTGTGAGACAGACTAGGAGGGCTAGGCAGCAGGGAAAACATTGTTGTTCAGGAACTGTGAGACAGACTAGGAGGGCTAGGCAGCAGGGAAAACATTGTTGTTCAGGAACTGTGAGACAGACTAGGGGGGCTAGGCAGCAGGGAAAATATTGTTGTTCAGGAACTGTGAGACAGACTAGGAGGGCTAGACAGCAGGGAAAACATTGTTGTTCAGGAACTGTGAGACAGACTAGGAGGGCTAGACAGCAGGGAAAACATTGTTGTTCAGGAACTGTGAGACAGACTAGGAGGGCTAGGCAGCAGGGAAAGTATTGTTGTTCTGGAACTGTGAGACAGACTAGGGGGGCTAGGCAGCAGGGAAAGCATTGTTGTTCAGGAACTGTGAAGACAGACTAGGAGGGCTAGGCAGCAGGGAAAACATTGTTGTTCGGGGACTGTGAGACAGACTAGGAGGGCTAGGCAGCAGGGAAAACATTGTTGTTCAGGAACTGTGAGACAGACTAGGAGGGCTAGGCAGCAGGGAAAGCATTGTTGTTCAGGAACTGTGAGACAGACTAGGAGGGCTAGGCAGCAGGGAAAACATTGTTGTTTGGGGACTGTGAGACAGACTAGGAGGAAGAGGCAGCAGGGAAAACATTGTTGTTCAGGAACTGTGAGACAGACTAGGAGGGCTAGACAGCAGGGAAAACATTGTTGTTCAGGAACTGTGAGACAGACTAGGAGGGCTAGGCAGCAGGGAAAATATTGTTGTTCAGGAACTGTGAGACAGACTAGGAGGGCTAGGCAGCAGGGAAAACATTGTTGTTCGGGGACTGTGAGACAGACTAGGAGGGCTAGGCAGCAGGGAAAACATTGTTGTTCGGGGACTGTGAGACAGACTAGGAGGGCTAGGCAGCAGGGAAAACATTGTTGTTCAGGGACTGTGAGACAGACTAGGAGGGCTAGGCAGGAGGGAAAACATTGTTGTTCAGGAACTGTGAGACAGACTAGGAGGGCTAGGCAGCAGGGAAAACATTGTTGTTCGGGGACTGTGAGACAGACTAGGAGGGCTAGGCAGCAGGGAAAACATTGTTGTTCAGGGACTGTGATACAGACTAGGAGGGCTAGGCAGCAGGGAAAATATTGTTGTTCGGGGACTGTGAGACAGACTAGGATGGCTAGGCAGCAGGGAAAATATTGTTGTTCAGGAACTGTGAGACAGACTAGGAGGGCTAGGCAGCAGGGAAAACATTGTTGTTCGGGGACTGTGAGACAGACTAGGAGGAAGAGGCAGCAGGGAAAACATTGTTGTTCAGGAACTGTGAGACAGACTAGGAGGGCTAGACAGCAGGGAAAACATTGTTGTTCAGGAACTGTGAGACAGACTAGGAGGGCTAGGCAGCAGGGAAAATATTGTTGTTCAGGAACTGTGAGACAGACTAGGAGGGCTAGGCAGCAGGGAAAATATTGTTGTTCGGGGACTGTGAGACAGACTAGGAGGGCTAGGCAGCAGGGAAAGCATTGTTGTTCAGGGACTGTGAAACAGATTAGGAGGGCTAGGCAGCAGGGAAAATATTGTTGTTCGGGGGCTGTGAGACAGACTAGGAGGGCTAGGCAGCAGGGAAAATATTGTTGTTCGGGGACTGTGAAACAGATTAGGAGGGCTAGGCAGCAGGGAAAATATTGTTGTTCGGGGACTGTGAGACAGACTAGGAGGGCTAGGCAGCAGGGAAAACATTGTTGTTCAGGGACTGTGAAACAGATTAGGAGGGCTAGGCAGCAGGGAAAATATTGTTGTTCGGGGACTGTGAGACAGACTGGGAGGGCTAGGCAGCAGGGAAAACATTGTTGTTCGGGGACTGTGAAACAGATTAGGAGGGCTAGGCAGCAGGGAAAATGTTGTTGTTCAGGAACTGTGAGACAGACTAGGAGGACTAGGCAGCAGGGAAAAATAATGTGGTTCAGGGACTGTGAGACAGACTGGGAGGGCTAGGCAGCAGAGAAAGTTATGTGGTTAAGGGACTGTGAGACAGACTGGGAGGGCTAGGCAGCAGTGAAAATTTGTGGTTAAGGGACTGTGAGCCAGACTAGGAGGGCTAGGCAGCAGAGAAAATAGTGTGGTTAAGGGACTGTGAGACAGACTGGTCTGGAGACTGTGTTCCTGGCACTAGGCCTGGGTACCCTCCTAATGTCAGTCTGCAGTTTGGCACCGAGTCGTACAGTTTGGTTTGGGAATGCAAGAGAAACATTCTGTAAGCATGTCCGCACATTTGCCATGTTATTCGTGTATCGTGTTCACCACACATGTGTGAGAAGAAAGAGAAATATTGAATTTTGTATAAAATAAACAATTTTTGTTCTTAACAAGTTGATTGTTAAAAAAAGGTCAAGGGTAGGTATATGGGTCCGGTACGTCTGAAGCTCTATACAGGCTAGTCCAAAGAATATTTATCATATTCCATGACAACCTTTACATATTCTGGAACATATCCCGTTTATCAATCCTAGAAAGATCGAGTGACGTTAGTTTTACGCCGCTTTTTCTTCAGCAATATCACGGTGGAGAACACCCGGAGTGGAGTTTTACGCCGCTTTTTCTTCAGCAATATCACGGTGGAGAACACCCGGAGTGGAGTTTTACGCCGCTTTTTCTTCAGCAATATCACGGTGGAGAACACCCGGAGTGAGCTTAACACACCATGTTGGGAATCGAACCTATGTCTTCAGCGTTCTCCTTGTAGAGTGATCTATTGGATAACACTGCTCTTTTCAAATTTCTTGTCTCGTCCAATCAACATCACTAAATGTGAAAGAAAGCACATATTTATGGCGTCGATTTGCAAACATTCTTTATTCTTAACACCCAAAGATTGTGGCTGCATTTAAATGCCTGTTAAATTGCTTTTATCAATGCTGAATAGTTTATTTGATTTGTGTTTCAAATTTGCTGTTGCATTAAATGTTGTTTTATCACACAATGGATAGTGTTCTCGGCAGGATAAAGCCGTTGGGGTCATAAACGTATATGCCAAGTTTAGGGACTACTTTCACACTTTAAAGAAAACACGGCGCCGAGGATCGGTCTGTTCGGATTGACGACCGTTCTGTCAGTGCTTTGATCTCAGAAAAGTCAGACCTAGTTTATGATAGGTGGAGTAGATTACAAAGCGAAGATAGAAACGAAGATAGAAATGCAAATAGGCTTATCAAGATACCGAATGTCAGTGTTAGCGCGAGAACGGAACTGGAATCCAGGTGCACAAAATCACACGAACATTAAATTGTATTTGTTGTTCAAAGGGTTGCTTGAAGGTTTCTGAAGTTCCACTCGAGTTTATGGTTATTTTTCAAACGTAAGCTAAAATTTCTGGGAACTAGGTGACTTCATGCATTCCACTGAGTGATCAGGAGAAAATTGCGTCAGTGAGGTTGTGACGTCAGGTATTACTACGCACATATTTGTGACGTCATAGATATGAAGGCACATTCCACGAAGTTTAGTTTCATGATCTGTGGCAAATGAAACCGCATTTTAAAAAAAGTATTGAGTAAGAATGACATTGTATAATAAATAGGTTATCACATTCGTGTGTTTTGGGATGGTTAGTACATTGAATTAGGAATAAACACTATGTATTTAGGTCGCCAATCCTCGCTAAACACAATGTATAGTCCTGACACGCGTGATAACCTATATGTATTTTTCTCCAGGTTCAGTTGTCATTCTGTGCCTTTAGGAACACACAACCAACGTTCTGACCAGACTATAACTTTCAACTGTTAATAGTTGTATAACTGTTTGGTTGGTCTTCTTGCTGTAATCTGTAAGAGAATTTGTTAAACAATAACGTGGGCAAAATGGATGTTAACTCCAAATCTTCGCTGTCAACGTCAGAGATTTTATCAAGTGAGGTCATGTGTGGACCGTCATAGTGACAACTGCCTTAGGTAAGATCAGAAGGATAATGTAATGTTTTGTTTACAATTTTCAATTTTGTGTTTTTTGCTGTTGGAACTAAAGGTATCATGCTAAGGTGTCTGGCGAATTCTTTCTTATTTCGACTTCGCTAGTTTAACTTGTAACCTTATCACGATCTTATTCACTGTAAACCGCAAAGAGTGATTCATTGACACCTTCTATCCTTAATGACAGGTAATGATGATGGAAAGCGTAGAGATGTTGACCACTTCGGTGAAATCCATGGGCACTGGACAGAGCAGACCTAGAAACATGAAAAATGCAAACCAGGAGTGTATGTGCGAGTGAGTGAGTAGAGTAGATGGAAAGTAAGCCACATCGACAATATTTCAGCCATATCGTGGTTTAAAAGGTTGAATTAAGAACGAAAAACGGTCAACGAAGGAAAATAAGGCACTAGAATGTCAAATATATGGCTGTAAAACTAGTTTGTAAATCTATAACTATCTTACTATTAATACAGTAAAATACAATACAATACAATACAATACAATACAATTCAAACAACAGACTATAGATCGCCAACAACTGTAGATCATCATACTAGTTACCACGGTGCGGTGCGGTGCGGTGCGGTGCGGTGCGGTGCGGTGCGGTGCGGTGCGGTGCGGTGCGGTGCGGTGCGGTGCGGTGCGGTGCAGTGTTGTCTGGTGTTGTGTGGGCGTTTCAGTGCGTATGTGCGTGGTGGGCGAATGTACTTATGTTGTGTGGTCTGCTGTGTGTGGTGTGTATGCATGTATGTGTTTTGTCCGTGTGTAAAGTGTGTACAAATGATTCAGCGAACGCGCCCTATAAATTCTGCACACTGTTTTCCATTCATATCGGACGATATAATAATATCCAAGCATACATTTAACGAGTGCTCATATCACTGTATCACGACCTCTAAATTGTTGTCTACTCAACACTATCAAATGGGAAACTGTTTCAAATTACGGTGGCGTCTGTGCGATCGTGAAGAGAATCTCTCCCTGGTGTGTCAGTCAGAAAATACACCACCGACAGTCATCGTATAGAGAACATCTTTCACCCATACCCGGTGACCCTACAATGATACCATCAGGGCATCAAAATGTCAACATAACGATGTTCCGGCATGTGAACATAAAACCGTCACTGGGCCATGATGCTCTTCATGTCTGCAAGTTGAGATCTGCAGTCTGAATGCTGCCTTTACAAATGCCGGAACATACCTTATCAAATGTGTTATACGCGAGAAAGAGCACTTAAAATTACGAAATGAGAGAGAGATAGAGAGAGAGAGAGAGAGAAAGAAAGAAAGAAAGAGAGAGAGAGAGAGCATTAAAACATGCATTACTTTTGGATGCTACTATCACCCCTACTTTATCAATCTTTGTCTTTACTTATGGGCATGTCAGTGAGGGTGTCGTGGTTGCAGTGACCTGTTTTTTCTTCAGATAAACATATATCTGTGACCTCATCTCACACATAAAGTCACTATGATGTTATATGCTAGTGGGCATATAGTTTTTATTTCCCTGTATCAAACGTGGCGTGGCATTTCACTCCCTGAAAGAGAGTGCATATCGCCAGTACCTAAGGCCCGCTACTTTGAGCAAATTAGAAACACAAGAATACTAGGAAATACAAGTTACAAGGTCTTGTTACATCTTTGTCCTAAATGAACTCTTTCGTCACAGGTTTCATTGATGCAGTTTGATAAAGTACACCTCTACCTGAATCTCTTTTCAAAAATAAAATACAAGAAATGTCCAACCTACTTATGTGAATCGCCCCATCGAGCTTCCTTTCTAATGTAAAATGAGTTATTTGCCTGTCAAAAATATATATCTCAGAGACAAAACCTGTGCTCACTATCCAACTTCATGTGAAGGTCACTCTCATGGAGTTTTTAACTTTGCCTAATATGAAGCAGGGTGAACCATCATTTCCAGAACCCGCTGAGATGAATATAATACCTGTTGACCCACGCAGAATGCAGAATTCTGAATTCCCATGTAAAAAATGAGACAGTTTTCGATACAACCAACTCATCTTTCCTCTGCAGAGACACTCGTTGTATCTGTGCCCAATGAACCCATAAACCATTTGAGGAAAGGATTATTTTAAGACGATATTGCATAATACTTAGTTTTAAATGTATATAACATTATCGCATTCTAAATTGTATGGAATGCATTGTTTGTTTTCCTCAAAATTTCAAATCTGAAACTGGCAAGATGATTTTCTTGGAGTGTTTAAAGGGCAGTAGATTTATGTGTAATTTCCTTTCATTGGTGTCAAAGGGCTTTCTTCTACTTCATTGGTCATTTCCCTTAGCAGATTTAACATGCAGTCCGATTCACTGGTCAATGTTTGTGTCGTTGGCCGAAATCCAAGCCTTACTTAATACATTCTTGTGAAAACCATGTGGGCTAAATGAAAGCACTCACATGGGATTGACAGGCCGTGAGTTTTTATTATGTAAACAATTAAAAGGTTTAAGTTCGAGCAATGTGACTCTCAATCGCATCACGCCATGTGTGTCAAAACCATATTCCAAGAATGTTGCTGATACTATGTGATGATGTCACCAGAGGGACGCCAAGCAGATTACCATTTCATGAATTTGACTGAGTGAATGGGTTAAAATTTAACGTCACATCGGCAATACTTCAGACATATCGTGACGAGAACATATTTGACATTGAAACAGAATATGTGTAGAATAGAAAACCTGTCGTCAAAGGACAGTAAAACAACTAGAATATCACAATGACAACTAAAACATGTATGGAAAGGTAAAACCAATAGCACTATTTAGACAGCATAACATAAAAACTGGCTATGGATCGCCAACATATGAATTTGAAATATGGAATGTGACTCGTTTGGGATTTACATATTTGTCAATGTTTCTTCCGTTGAAAAAATACTAATATGACCAAAACTGCCTCAACCACACCTTCTTGCATGAATATGAATCAACTGCCATGACCTATATATGATAATAGGAACTTCTCCATTATTGACACCCCTGAAGATCCGGGTTAGAATTGATCTTCAACAACCCATGATTGTCGTAACAGGTAAGGAACGGGATTGTGAGGTTTGTTTCTTGAGCGTCTTCAACAATTTGCTGACAGCAGAAACGTAGCTTGCATATTGCACCTATTTGGGGAATAGAGTCAGACTGAATAGCACTTATACGAACACACTAAGTCATCGCTCTACATGTATCTCATGGGTGTTGCAGTCAAGGTGTCTTGCCCAGTTGTAACAGCACGGAGAAGGACGTCAGGAGTTATAAATGGTTCATCTGATTTACCATGTGTAATCTACACTGGCAGACATTTTTATCAATATAAGTTCAAACATCACGAACAACACGTGCAGCAACATCCAGTGTTTTCATCACTTTGATGCTATGAGCTGCACAGTGCTGTTGCTCGACATTTGCAAGTCATCTTTAACATCATTTGGCTTCCTTTCCCGACTTAGCTCGGCTGCAGAGTGTCGAAATGTTACAGCTGCTTTCCTGACTCATAAAACAACGTTCTAGTGTTAAATGCAAGAAGAGAAAATTTGTCTTGACAATCTCCAACATGAACAAATTGGTCATAGTGTCTTGAAAAGCTATTGCTATTTATGTCCCTTCAATGTCCTGATTTTTTACCAATCAGATTTCATTTATCATAATTTGTATTAAAATTTTGCTTCAAACAAATATGGCAGCACATAGTCAATACAGTCTAACCGATGAAAAAAATCTACACTGTGATTATACGGGTATTACCTCTTGGTAATAATTACTTAATTGTTTAAAACTACTTTCGGACTTTAATTCTAAATATCTGCTGACTCCAGTAGAAGATACACACGTTTCGAAAGCTGCAAGTGTGCAGATTTTGTATTGCAGTGTTGGACTATGCACAAAGTCGTTAAGTATATAGTCCAAACTCCAAAGGTTCATCTGAGTCCAACAAGGGCACAAATTGGACTTTTAAATCAGTCAGATCAACACTTGCATCGGGGACATGCGTTGTTTTATTCGCTTTGCACAATGCGGTGCAATTATTCATTAGCAACTAGTCGATATGGTTTAACTGTTCATGTATGTATTTAAGGCGTCTCAAAATGCTGTGCGATCTGCGTCCCGTGGGTATGTTTCTGTTTCACCTTCCTTGTCTGTCATATCACTGAAGATAGCAACGAAGGGAAATAATTTGTCTGAGGCCAGTTCCCTATTGGTTCCACTACACTATATCAACATCACATGCTCCCCGAGCGAGGACTCAAACGGACAGAGGCCTGTGACCGCTGTGATTGGATGAAATAGTGTAAGATGTTCATGTATTTTAAAAGCACGTTTACCCTGTTATTAAAACTGACCACAATTTTAAGCATTTAACTCTGTCATTTTTATCACCATGGGTTGTGCTTTTGTGTGTACATATATTTTGAAGTAGGTGACATTTGATGCGGAGCTGGGGGTGTATGTGTTCCGCTTCCTGTGCTTGGAAAATGTGCCGAACAAGTTGGCCACAACTAGTGTTTTATTGTAGCTTAGAGGCCAGAGTGTGCCCATGTGTACATGGAAATGGCTGTTGATAGCCTGTATGATTTTACAAAAAATATAAGGTTACTATAGAAGTCTGTGGGAAAACATTTGGTGTTGTGTAACCTATAGCGATCGCGACGCCCGCCATGTTGTGTCATGTGATACCACTGCTATTCACGTGACACCTACAAGTAACAATGACTGGATGACAGCTTTGTAGTCCGAAATAAGCAATAGCATTTTGGTAAGCTTGACCTCGACTATGGGGATTTGACTTGACCTTGACCTGACTATGGGGATTAGAGGTCACTGAAGCATTAACGCTTGCTCAGGTAACAAGCATTATTGAAATCCGCTGTAATGGATTTTTTTCCACCTGCTTAAACCGTGTTGTTGGGTGAAATTCAATTCCATCCAGGATCCACGCCTAAATCAGTCACAATAAACACATCATTTACGCTTTAAACAGAATCATTACATGCGCGATCGTGTGACTGAATGTTTTTGTTCTTCCTTGATCGTTTGTTTATTTATCCACCTCGTCAGTCTTCTTTATATAAATTGTGTTAATGTCTGTATTTATCAAGGACTAGGACGCTGATTGCAGATTTCGAAGAAAACCAGGAATGTTCAAGAACAAACTTTGTAAGAATTTTTGAATAAATATTGATACCCTTATCGATGACGGTTCTTCCTGACTTCCCGAATTTCATGAACATCCTATTGGGAACACGTATTCTAGAGGGACAGTGGGACAATGGTTAAAACGTTCCTCGTTAAGCTGTAAAATCGGTCTCGTTTTTCCCCGTGGGTAATTATAATATGTGTACTTATTTTGGGGTTATGTTTAGCTGAACTGCCGATGATGTGCGAAATGTTGTTTTCGCACAGGTCCACAAACCACCACAAAGTTTACAACCCCGTATGATATCGCTAAAACCATAAACACTCACTTACTTCACATCAATCCTGACAGCCTGGGATAAGACAGGCGGCCACCGTCAACGTCGGCCACCGACAACGTTTGGTGGACTTCCCAGACGCCATTGCGAGCATCGTACGCAGTGTCCCTTGTCGAGGGATTCACTATTCTTTTTGCCCAAGACCGATCCAAAAGGGTCAGCCTTGTATTTTCCCATCCGAGTCTTTGACGGGTACCCCGTATTTTATTTTAAGAGTATAAAAGTGTAAGTCGGAACGTTCATGTAGGTATTAGATAGATAGTATCCAGTGACACGGCGCTGACACATGTAGAAACATGACACTGGTGAACCTTGGTTTGAACCCTGCAGTCACGGACAAACGATCGACTGACAATGCAAGCGGCCAGGTTTCACCCCACCCCCACCCATGCAATCACACACACACACACACACACACACACACACACACACACACACACACACACACACACACACACACACACACACACACACACACACACACACACACACACACACACACACACACATTTACAAGATTGATAAAATACAAATGATGAAGCCAAGGAGGAAGCAGATGATGAAGAGAAAATAAGGGAAAATGTCACAATTTATGTTTCATATGCATGGACATATACTGTATATATATATTTTCCCCCATAGTGGTATGCTCGCAAAATGGAATATTCCCTACTTTTCTTTAGTGGTATGGCCACCATGGTCACAATGGTATAGTCAAAATGGAATATGCCCTACTTTTCTTTAGTGGTATGGCCACCATGGTCACAATGGTATAGTCAAAATGGAATATGCCCTACTTTTCTTGGATGGTATAGTCATCATGGCTCCTGTTTTTAAGGTCCAAGTATAACGCCATCATGCGCCCATCTTCCCACGCTACTCTGTGTATGTACCCACTGGCTGCTCTCACTGCACTCCGTCACCTTGTAGACACACATATGTACATGTACTTCCTCATCCTATTCTCTAACCCATACACACATATCCACAATGTTTTCCAACTCCACGTACGCTAACTTCCAGGTGCCGTTCCGTTGTGTCGTACTGGTCTCCTTCCCGTAGCTCAACCCTCCTTCACTTTACACTTCTACATTTCAAGTGGACGAGTGTTTTAACAGAGCGATTATAGACCAGTATATAGTTTGGAACTGCAAACGTAAACGGTCATTTCCTGTCTGTGGCGACTTGCTTCGTGTCCGTCTCTTAATCTGGCTAACCCAGGTCATTCACTCAAGAGTTATATTAAACTTCAAACGTATTATTAATATCTTCAGTTTTATTTTAGTGCGCAAAACGGTCTGTGTTCTTTGGTGCACAAAGGGCGGGCGACTGGCTCTTCCACACTGCTGTAGGTCATGACATGTCGCCAGCGGGTAGCCACGTGATACCGCTCGTCACGCTGAAAACCCGGGTTCGATTGCCTACATGTGTAGAATGTGTGAAGCCCATTTCTGGTGTCCCCCGCCATGATATTGCTGGAAAATTGCTAAAAACAGCGTAAAATCATACTCCCACATTCGCGACATCTCTCCTTGGGGGACACCACGAGTGAGTACAGTTTTACGCCGTTTTAAGACAAATTCCAGGTGGGTTGGTGGGTGTTAAACGCCGCATCCAAACAATATTCCTGCTATATGAGGAGGGTCAGGAAATAATCTGGACCGGTCAATCCAGTGATCAACAACAGGGTACGCAAGTAGGATATGATGACCTGTGGCAACCATACCAGCGAGTCCCGTTAGTTGCCTCTTACGACAAGCATGGGTTACTGAAAATCTTCATGGGTTCATATTCCAGAAGTATGGGGTGGGGAGGTGGAGTGTTGACGTCACATACTATACCAATGTTGGAAATCAACCCGGTTGAGCACTCTCTACGTTGATAAGACGCTTACCGCCGGAACCGGCAAGGGTGCAATGTATCATCACATTTCATAAATTTGATTCATTTATATAGTAATTCATACATCCCCAGGCGGTTGCAATAAAACAGAATAATCAGTTTCAGTTTTCTGCGGAAACAGATTACAGACAGACAGACAGACAGACAGACAGACAGACAGACAGACAGACAGACAGACAGACAGACAGACAGACAGACAAACAAATTTATTCTGTAACCATAATAACCAATTATATCGTCCAGCATGCATTAGGTTTCAGTTTTTGAGGATGATTTATGGCGAATACTTTAGACAGATAAAGATACAGTCCAAGTTTGTATAACACATCTTTATCAGCAGATTCCATCAAGTGTATGAGGTCAGTAATTGTCGGGTTGTCTGTAAAGCAAGCTGGCAGATATTTTTTTATCGATTAGAGAATTTTTCACACATCAAACTACATAGTATTCATTTTCCACAGTCTTCATATATTTCTCCGAGCAGTAATAGATTACATTGGTCTTGACAGACTAAACGGTTTCTCCCTTTCTGTTTTATCACGATTTGTCAGCTTAATGCGTGGTGGGAGAGGGGATAATGGTCCACCGACGTAACAAACCTAATCTTATGAATCACGGTGGAAGGTTTTGTCCTGGAGCATGACCTGGTGAATGGGTGAGTGAGTGTTTGTTGTTTAACTCAGCAACAGTCCAGCTGTGAGTGAGCATTGGATTACGCCGCTTGTAGCAATATTCCAGCAATATCACGACAGGGGACACCATGTGGCTAACCAACCAACCAACCAACCAAACAAACAAACAAACAACCAACCAAACAACCAACCAACCAGTCTATCAACCAGTCTATGAATCAAACAGCCAATAAATCAAACAGCCAATAAATCAATCAATCAATCAATCAATCAGTCAGTCAATCAGTCAGTCAGTCAGTCAGTCAGGGTAAGTAAGACGTATGAAACTTGGGCTTAACATCATCGTTACTGTATGTTTGTTTGTTTTAAAAGATACATGGATACTGTTATCTTTAAGATATAATTATCAATAACGACACTGAATACACTGAATAAATGTTATGATATCTGCGATGCCCTTGTAGTTTTACTATACTTTACCAAAAGGCTTAACACTCTAAGTTTATTGATCGGGTGATATAATAATTTCATTGGTCTCGTCAAGGTATGGCTGAAATATTAACTCACTCGCGCACTAAATAAAAAACAGTTTTGCTAATAATGTTTTCTACTTGTACTTCAAGGCAATGATGTATACCATTTCGAGAAGATCCAGGTTAGAATTGATATTCAGCAACTAATTTGCAATGAAAGTCGTAAAAGCCGACTAACAGGATCAGGCGATCGGGCTTGCTAAAATCAGAATCAAAGTTGCGATGACATATGCTCATGCTGTTGATCACAGCGCCGACTTACTGTTGGGAGTGCGGCGTTAACCAACCAACCAGCCAACCAGCCAACCAACCAACCAACCAGCCAACCAATAACGCATATACGACTGGCAATTGGTCGCAGTGAAATTGCTGAGAATAACAGCATTCCGAAATAGCAAATGATGGTCACGTAGATGAGTCCCATTATCTAAGTGCCACGTCCCAGAGAAATTTCAGCCGGTAGTAGCCTCTGACACAAACCAGGAACTTTCGGCTTGACAGTTAGCGGGGAAAGTTCAATTTCAATATGGAGGTTGTATCAGTGCAATTCACACTGTACATCTAAAAGAGTTCATTGGCCGAGAGGGAAATACCACCAGCTATGACTGTAGCTTTATGTGCTAAAATGTGCTTTGCCTTATCACCATGTAATTCTACCTAAGTCATGTTTCAGAAAACGTTTATAGACAAGAGCACTCAGTGAACCTATATTCGTTATCCATAAAGTTACCAAAACAAACTGAGCTTCCGGCATTTGAATCGTGAGAACGCCTTCAAGGAATGAGCGCTGTAGCAACATATTCGCTCCAGGTTTACGTTGTTTAACATGGGTTCCTTGACCGATGATGATGATGATGGTGATGATGAGGATGATGATGACCAGCAGCAGCAACAGAACAGTAGCAGCTCAACCATCGTTGTCGTAATCTTTATTAGTGTTATCATTGTCGAGTGCTACCGTGGGCTTTAATCCATTGTTACAAACATAATAATTTATGCAAGCAACGTATAAGTTCTTTATTCGCATATTTTTCGTTTTAGATGGAATAAGCACCCCTGTGTTTTTGCAGTGATGCGTTTTCAATCTGTACATAAAACCTTTCCTGGTGACTGCGATCAAAAGCATGGTTTTTTCTGACCCGTATGACCCTTTGACTCACAAAAACACCAAATTGTTTGGAACCTAAGTTGATTTCATGATGATAATGGCGCATTTAAAAACACAAACTGATTTTCAAAAAATCCCAAAAACAAACAAACGAACAAACCAAAAACGTGTCGAAAAGAATGTAGCCCTGGAATGTTTGATTTATTGGTGAACGTGAACATTCAAATGTCATTGAGCGTGTCTTACACGATTCACAGTCAATACCGAGTGTAAGCTCCATGTATGACAGCCAACACTCTTCTCCTCGTACCCCGTCCTGATCCTCTGAAAGGGTAGTCTACGCCATTCCTCGTGAAAAGCAGCTTCCAGTTTGGCCAGGTTCTGTACAGGAGGATCCCTTTGGTGCATACGACAAAACAATATACTAAAGAAAATTTTAAACAAGATATTAAGCAAAATTGTTCCTCTTCGACAGTTATAGGGCAAAGCATGCCTGCCTTACTCTGGGGGATGTTAGCTGCGAGCTTCATTTGGTTAGATCAGAAGGGCTGTTTGCCGCTTAACCTAACAACTGTTTGGGTCACTGGTATGTCGTTCCGGTAATAGAGCTTAAATTTGGCGCTCGGAATATTTCCACAGGTTTATTCTCAATTAGCCACCACCCTGAAGGGGATTAACGATAATGTTGTTTTAACAAGCAAAGGGAGCATGCCACATGCTAAGAGGAGCTTAAATGAACAATCTGCTTGAGCTATCTGAATTTGTATGAAGAGAAAAATTGTTTTATGTCTGCATCATATGGTTTTGATATCTTCTGAAACTTGTCGCTAAATTATGTCTTCTTCAAACAAAATGATTGGCACGCTGCATTAATGGGTACAACAAGGACTGGTCGACTCGGAGTCTGTATAACGTGTGTGCGTGTGGTATTCATGCGTGGTATCACATTGAGCTAGCAAATTCTCAAGTCTGGGTCAGTACAAGCAGCCTTAACGCTATGAAATGTTCCAGCTATATGACGGCGTTCTGAATAAAATCGAATCAGGACCAGACAATCCAGTGATCAACAGGGATACGATGACACAGCAGGATTACAAGCTGATTGTGCAAGCAGAGTCCATGGATTTATGTACGTGAATAGGGAGTGAGAGAGTATTGTTTCTCTTCCGCTTTTAGCAATATTATCATGGCGTGATGCACCGGAAACTGGCTTCGCCCAGATTCCTAACGATACGAGCGAACGCTTTGACCCTGGGCTTTCCCACCTGGCATGCCAGGGTTGTCTGACAAATGGGAAGATACCACCCCACCGCCCTGTGCGTGAACAGCTTTGTAATTAAGCAAAACTACGTGAACTCGAACCAATTCTTCAAACATCCTCGTAATGTTATTGTTATTATTCAAGAATTAGTATATGTTCCTAAGTGTTTGTGACCTCTATAGGAAAAACGAATGCATCATGGTCAAGGTTTCTTGTATATCACTTTCTTAGGTACGACGTCATTAACACATATTTACACAGCCTATTTGTCCAAGAGCATCAGCATACGGGAGGATTACTATTTTCTATTCAAGTATTTTAGCACAAAGCACTGCTGACAGGACCGGATATTCCCCGAGGTCATGTAGCTTAACTATCTCAGATAGGTATGCAACTAAACATTCCGAATCTGTTTATTAAGTAAACAAAGATCTGTTCTCTGCAAAACAGAACGCATGCTGATCGCAGCAGGTAAGTTCCCAAACTGATGGAATAATGGGTGTTAGGTCTATTGACGAATTAGTACCTGTGTGGCTGTACAGCTTTGCGATCCTGTTGTATCTTCTGTGGTCGACTTCTTTAATCACAAGTTAATTGTATTGAAACCCATTAACTCCTTAATGGATCTTTGGGCTCCTCTTCGTCTGTATTGCCTGGGGCGGATTGTGGTAATGGTCACACGTACAATAAGAACAGGTTATTTATGATATCCGATATATACTTTTTAATGACGCATAATACGATAAAAAAATGTTGTTTTTGTCCTTGACAAAACAAGCACGCTGTTCTGATTGGTTCGGAGGGATATCAGGTGTCTAAATGACATTTACCTCCCCGGTAGAGGTACTGATATATACATTACAGAAAACTCAGATTAATCTGCTTCCAGTTATCTGGGACAAGCTACGTGAAATTAACCTGCGTGAGCAAAAAATTACTCCAATGGTTCGTGCCTGCTCTAGACTTAATGCTTAAGGCAGGGGCAGTTTCAGGATTTTTGAGAAGAGGAGGTGCACATAATCAAGCCCAAAGGTTAGGGGGGAAATGCACCCTCGTGAAATTGTTTTCAGGAGAGACAATTCAAGGATAAAAAAAATCCAGTGCTTATAAGATGCAAGTAATGAGATCGGGTGGTCAGGTTCGCTGATTTGGTTGACACATGTCAAGGTATGTCAATTTCATTGATCGATGCTCATGCTGTTGATCACTGGATTGTCTGGTCCAGACTCAAATAATTACAGACCGCCGCCATATAGCTGAATATTGCTGAATGAGGCGTAAACCTCACTCACTTACCCCTACCATGTATGACATATATAATGTCTAGTTTTCATTTGATTTGCGCATTACGTTCTATCACACCTACCAGTGTGTGTTTGTGTGCGCGCACGTGTATGTATGTGCTGCTGTAGGAAGAGTTCCCTACACTGAGTGTGCTCTGGTGATTAATTTCTTCTAAACAAGTTCATTAAACAGCTATTCAACTGTGACATGCATACCTGTCGAGTCACAATGAAACGCCTGGATAAACTTAATCAATTCTTTCGAACAGTTTTTGTGTAGAAGTGGACAGACTTAATCCCCTATTTCACTATCATCAGAGAGAAATTCCACCAAATTTACTTAAGTTCTAATGTCTCTAAACATACAAACAACTATAATATATGAAAACAAAATATATGAGACGAAAACCTTTAATAGGCTTTATAGACTCGATAAAAGACATATGTAAACTAAATGAAAGTAGTTTTTGAGGTGAAGTGGATAAAGAACATCCCCTGTTGTATGGGACGAAAAGGATGAATAGATCTAAATTCAACTACGTTCAAACATCTTTAAAAAGTGGTAAAATTAGGAAATTAGATGAACAAGGCATGAGATGCTCACATCTTAGAGTCCCAACGATGCACACGTAGAAGCCCAATCAATCTTGTTGAGTGGGTTTTGTGAAGAAGTGTTTAGACGTCATCCACTGTAACACCGCATTCACAGAGAAATTCAACAAGAGGTATGTAAGTACAAACGGCATTAAAATTAGAAAAATAAATGAAATAGAAAATTAAAACATGAGAGTCCGTATAAAGCACACGCGTAATCTAAAAGAGTTCCATGAAGCAGTTTTTGGGGAGAAGTGGATAACGTACATCCCCCGTTGGATGGAAAAAACGGGCTTGAATAGAACAAAACTAAGTAAAAACATCTGCTAACGTGACAAAATTAAGAAATTAATTCCATTCTTTTGAGCAGTTTTATGTGGAGAACTGGATAGACTTCATCCCCTTTTACACTATCATCATAAAAAAATTCAGAAAAAAACTGTACGTTCAAGTGTCTCTAACCCCCCCCCCCACACACACACACACACGCACACCAGTCCCCGCTAACAAAATACAATAACAAAAAATGAGATGCACACCCATTTGAAGCCCATTTATATGTTCAATAGTTCAATGAATTCCATAAAGCAGTTTTTGAGATGTGGATGTCAAATGTCTCTAAACAACAACAACAACAACAACAACAACAACATACTCAAAGAATTAAATATGAGATGCACACCATTAGAGTCCCTAGAAAGCCCTTGTATAAGTTCAGCCATATATGGTGGGACCTAAAAACAGATACGTTATTCTTCATGCATTTTAAGCGATGTGTGATTATTTTAAACTGTGCAGTGTTTAGAGAGGAATAGTTGAAGCGCCGTATAATACTGCCTTGGAAAACTGTCTTTGCATGGATTTCAGAAATGATTCACTTGTAAGGTGCATTTTGTGCACTACCACCTACCGTAATTTGAGTTTGTGAGTAATTTTTTGCTCTTTCGTCAGGTTGAAAGCTAGGACGCTGATAGCTCTCCATGTAAACCATTTGGTGTAACAAACGTGGTGGACGCTTTGATTGAATGACTTGTGTTTTAATGCCGTACTCAGCAGTATAGAGCCACATGGCGGCGGCCTGAAATTAATCGAGTCTGGACCAGTAGTATATAATTAATCACTTACAGCCACACAATGGAAAATATGCGCTACACAATAGCATTCCAAGCTAAACAATAACATTCCTGAACTTAACAATACACATTCCATCTCCCAAACAATAGCATAACTGTGGAGCAGTGCGGAGCAACAGCTTAAACAATGTAAATACTTTGTATAACTGTGGAGCAGTGTGGAGCAACAGCTTAAACAATGGAAATACTTTGCATAACTGTGGAGCAGTGTGGAGCAACAGCTTAAACAATGGAAATACTTTGCATAACTGTGGAGCAACTGCTTAAACATGGAAATACTTAGCATAACTGCGGTGTGATGCAATAACATTCCTTTACAATATACATTCAACAATTAAATGAAGGTATTCCAACTGGGTAAGCTTGTGAACCAATCAAATGGTAGTAGTTCTACTCCATGTCCAATCATACAACTCATGTTTTACACAATCCCATGTTGCACCTTCTACTTAAAACTTTTTGCTTGGAGGCTACACTGCTATCTTAACTGCATTTCATAACTTTTCAACACTGCTGCTTTAGCTTCAAAATGTAAGGCAAATCCGTTTCCGTTTCAGAGAAAAGGTGAAAACCAATGCTTTATATAACTGCATTCACTATTGCTAACTGAAGCAGCCCTGTTCATAATCCAACTGACATACCTTTTGTTTGGTTTTGTTAAAAATAGACACATGTCTACGACCGTCAGGCGGTGTGTACTGGAAGCGAATGTGTCTATACATTCGTTTTAATTGGCGAAGAATAAATGAAAATTCCTTGTAAACAAGCAACAATGGAAGCAACACGTGTGTTACTATTTTAAGAAGGGAATCCTCGTTGTGTCCTTGTTTACCAGATTCAAAATGGTGTCGCGATGTGAGCGATCCACTGAGATGTTTAATGGCTTGCAAATATTTACTTTTTCATATTTTGATAACGAAAATATGTCACACATGTAGGTACAAGTACAAGTAAGTCCTGCATATAAGTATTAAGTGAGCAAAAATCGTAATAAGTGCGCGAAAGTGTGACAAAGGATTTCCTCCATTGAGGCCTATGGTAATGCTGCATAGCGTTCTTGTCCTCATTGAACGCTATATGTACCTTAGGTATATTATATTTAAAATCGTTGCCTCCAAGCTTGCCTTTCTAAAGGTCTTTCTTGTTTTAAGTTCATGTGTTGCTTCTCAACCACTTTCAGCGTTGCGTTCCAGTGAATGTCCTCCTCTCCCCTACTTTTCTAACTGTTTCTGTTTTCTTTCATGATACTATTTGTTCATTTTCAAGAATGTCTATTTGTCCGTTTCACAAAATGTTCTCAGTTTTCAAACATTTCACTTTCTCCACTGTCTACTGATTAACTATAGCAAAGTTCACCAGAGAACCACACGAACTCTATGTCTATCGAACTGGAATATCATTGTCAATGTCTCACAATATGATTGCTTTTTATGTTAAATTCTATGCTCAGATCTCTGGTTTTATTTCTCGTTACTTTAATAAAACTCCATTTCACTCATATGAAAGTATATTGCTGAATCATACAAGTGCACACCTCCTAATCAAAGCTATCGTTAGGTTATCACTTGATATCTATAACATCATCTAGCACGTACTCTACACGCTCTTTCCACAGATACAAATTCACGTATCGCTTTAGTGGTTGTATTCATCCTTGCATTATTGCTAAAACGACGTAAAACCAAGCTCGCTTAGTCAGTCAGTCAGTGGATTTTGCTGAATCATATACTCTCATTAATCCACCATTCCATTAACAACCTATAAAAAATGGAAACACACACTCTTGGACTCAGAACTTCAACATGAATGCATATCTTAGTTATTCGCCTCTGACTGAAAAATTCCAAATTTTCAAATCTGGTGTTTCGATTACATTTTGTTCAGACGTTAAAGCCCAAGCGATAAAACAAATATTCAATTATTTAGTTCAAACCATTACAAACTTTGACTACACAACTTTGGCTTTTTCTGCTCATTTTGATCTTATCACCTGTGAACATTTCCCTTGTGAAATTATTTTTTCATTTTCTTCAAAACATTATCTGTTGTACTAAAACAGTTGCATTCAGGCAAAATCATCGTCTTAACCAAATTTGAAGTATTTCAAATTCTTATGACAGCGAACACTTTTTGTGTTTGAAGACACAGTTGCTCTGGGTGAGTATCGCTATTCATGTCTGTTAATTCAGTCAGTTTTATCATATTTGACATATCCGTGTCTGTTCATTGTGATAGTGTATCTTATCTGACAATATCAGTCTGAAAGATGCAAATAATTTCATACCTTTCAGCTTATATTGTCTGTTTTCGTTATGATTCGACTTAGGAATTTCAATTGTTTAGTGTAGACTGTTCACACTTGACGAAAACTATTTTCACTACTTTTGTCAGGTTTTCGTCACAATTTGTGTGAGATCGTCGGTGATTAAATCACGTGCATTTTGATCTTTGACCCAAGCGGCTTCACATGTAACACATTGTTTCATTGGTTCCCACCAATTATACACAACCGTTTTAGCGGCAAACGGTCATTCGAAAAGACATCATGTTAAGGTTAAGTTGTATGTTGAGCATTCTGACCATAGCGTTTGCTGCAAACTCATTGTTCACCCAGAAATGTGCGACTAAAGGACTGCGAATGCTGAAATGTTCACCCGAACATGGGGAAGTATTAGTACATATTTCTGGGGCTAGGTATCCAAATACTTATGTAATTGACGTACAAGGTATGTGCGACAACCTGTTCATCGATTTGGACCTGTTCCCCAACTTGAAGGTTAGTGTGTTGTTATATTTTATACGTTACCCTTCGTTTAGTTTCGCCAAAGTCTATATATCTGTACGTGGAATATCAGTAAATCTGCAAGTGGATTTACCACTCATAATTGGTTCACTAACAGGTATCATTATTATTATTTTCATTATATCTCTTACAATATTTCTTCGAATAAGGAAAAAGAAAAAAGTAACAGTGACGAAAAAAATAAATACACCCATAGTGTTAAATAATCCAGTCTACAAACCTACTGTTGAGTAATCATATTGTTTTGTAACAAATAACCTATCTAGCCTATTATCATTATCCGCTTGCACAGTACCCACTCAACACCCACATCCCGATCCCGATCCCATACTCCGCCATAACCACAACCACCACAGCGATGATGTTGATGCTGATGACGACGAGCATGATGATGATGATGATGATGATGATGATGATGAAATTGACTCTGACTTTCAATCTCTTGAACTTATGCTTGACTGGTTTATGTAAAGTATATGCATCTTGATTATTGACAAATAGTTTCACCTTCCTCAGTTTGATCTTGTGTGGTTTGTTTTTCGCTAATTCATCACGAAGTTTTGATGGACCAAAATATGCTCCTGGATTTTGAGCATTGAAATAATACTTTTCCAATGCTTTCTGTTGCTTAGTGCTGTTCTTCTTTCCCAGAATTTTCCTTACCGAGACCCATTAGTTCATCCCCGCACCGCACACCACCCCCTCATGTGCCATCAGGTCCTGAACCGTCTGCTCAAGGTGCTGACAGTCCCGCCGGCTGGCTGGCTGAGGCAGAGGAGCGTGTCATTAAAGCTAAACAGCCGGTTCAGGAAAGGGAGACGAGCCAGGGGAAACGTTCACAGCCAGACAGGGGGAGGATACAGACTAGAAGTCAAAGCAGGGAGGACACAGCTGAGACAATGTTTCGCAAGTCCTCTAACGCTTTGACCCCGCTCTAGATCTGTCTTGTTCCATCTTATCATAACAGTTTTAAATTAAATTCTTGTGTATTTTAAAATAAAGTAGCTGTGTGTTTCTTTAAATATTATATCTGTGTTTTATGCAATCCTTTGTATTCATTCATGATTGTTCCAGTCAGCAATCACACATGAAATGTGGATCTAGCAAACCATGGGTGATACATTCACTCTATAGCAGCTCACATGTACTGTGAATGTGGAACTAGCAAACCATGGGCGATACATTACACTAACTCTTAGTCTCTGAATGCATAACTTTGAGAATAACAAACAAGCTCCAGCAGAGACCAGAGTAGTCTGTGGTACAGACTCTGAATCTACTATATCCAAGAAAGCTCTTGTAAGTCTGGAATATGTGGCAAGTCTAGATTCTGAAAATGAAGAAAGTCTTAGCTCTCCTTTTGATTTATATTATATAGTAGTAAAATATATTAATTATTGTTAGCCTAAGACCAGGGATGTTGAACCTGAGCAAATCTACACTTGCTTCATCTAGGGCTTCAGCATTGCAGCTAGGACCACGGTGTTTGGGAAATAATATGGTTCAAGGTCTGCGATACACACTTGTGATATATCACTATCACTCATTGAAGTCCACACAATAATATGTAGGAATATTTCAACTTCGTATAAACAACACCAACCATATTTTCAGCATTATCTTTTTATTCGGGTTTCAAAGCAAGAACAACATTTAACCATTGAAAGGTCCGTTATTTGTTGTTGCCTTGAATGAGCTGTTAGTCCACGGCTTACTTTGCACCTACAATTAATAAATGAAATCATAAATTATTTTATATAATAATAATATATACGCTTTATTGTTAGTTAATAGCAATTGTTAGTATACAAATCTGCGTTGTGATATGAGTAAGATGGAAACATTCGCTCCAACACAACCTGTAAGTACTCATAGGCAAAACGAAAACCTGACCTCTCCTCCATGTTGCGTTTTGGCGTACAATCACATGTAGGAGTACGGAAACAGTTTCTCATGAACGTATGAAAGAAACTATTTACAAAACATAGCACACAACACAACTTAGAAATATTAAACATAAATCATCATTGATACATTTACTATGGGTCATATCTTCACATGAACAACTACAAACTAACGTCATAGCAGAATCAGTTGAATTTGTATCCACCAATCAGAAGCCATACAGACTGTAAGCTCAGTGTGTGAGCATGGTACTTTCAAATGAGGAAGTGAGTACGATGCAACGCTGGAGAATTTTAATCCTGAATAATATTTTGGTATTTTACATATGGTAATGTCAGCTTTAGCTGAACTGAAGTAGGGAAACTAGTGTTATTTTGTAAGACTTCACCAACTGGGTGTTAAGTATCTCAAAATGAAAAAAGCGTTCGTGCAACCATTGTTATTGTTCAGTTTTCGGTCAGTGTATTCTTGTGAAGAAATTAACACCTACATAATTAAACAACAAGGAATTGAAATATTTGCAGATTTGCACTGCGAAGAACACATGTTTTCTCAATGATGTAACGCTAAAGCTTCACAAATTATCACTACATATCATTCGGTAACTGCATCACTCCTATCTCTGAATAGTTAATCTGTGTTACGTCGCGTTTTGTAATGTTGCAAAGCATTTACGTATTTGTCTTACCTCTGGAATAAGGTGTAGGTCTACTGCTTCCAGAGTAAGGCTGCGACTGTGTCACTGGAACTGTTCCGGGGTAAGGTGGGGGTTGATTCACAGGTGTTGCAGCTCTCATCGGTCCGGGTGGAGGAAGAGTTGGTGCAGGCATCACAGGTTTTCCATGTCCAGCCGGTGGGAGCGGAGTCTGTGGCTGTTGGATACTGTTGGAGTTTCCCACCACAGCCGGTTGAGTCAACACAGCAGGCTCAATGTCCGGTTCTGGAACTTCATCTGGTAGGTCAACTAGATGGTGCAATTCAAACTCTTCCACCTTTGCAACATATTCAGTTGCAGAAGCCATAAGTTGCTTGAAGACATCAGAGGTGAATGAAATACTCTTTTTCACCCCCCGGCTATTCCAGTTGGTGAGATGGGTATATATCACCCCATTGAATGAATTTATAGACAAGTAATGTCTTTCAGCGAACAGGAAGCTGGTGTGGTTGCTGTTAGCCATCTTCAATGCAGAGGAAGCAATGATGACAGGAAAGGAGTTGGTGCTAGTAGTTATACTGATTTCTCAACCGTATCATTTCACACATCAGAGTGCGCACCTTTTCCATGCACCCCTATCCTTTGAAATCCATATTTTTAAGGAAAGTAATCAATAGAACAGTTTTTACAAACTGCAATGTCATCATCATCATCATCATCAATATATAACACTTGATTTGTTCTTTACATTCCCAAAACTGCAATGTCACTGGTATGTTTCACCTGGTTACTTCTCTTTCATCTCAAACACCTGTACATTAAAGATATCATGTGATCTATTCAGTTCACGCTGTAATAACACTGACAAGTTTGAAAGAATGCTTTTCATCTACACCTGTTCAAAACTTCATCACATTATAAGTAATATTTTTTACCATGTCATCTTTGCCTTTTACAAATTTTGTTCAAAACCTTAGATCAAAGTCATGTATGATGAATAAGTTTCTCAGAGTTCTATACAATAATAGCTTTATGAATCATTACCACTTTACTTTGTAACCGAACCAGTAGTTTCAGTAGCACACAGAGAGGTTGCAGATAGGGTTTATGTATTTAACTTTGAAGATTTGCATTTTTCTTCACTCACAAATTGCAATCAAACACACTTGGTCGCATGTTTAGCTATCCTCGGGCTCTACTCACACCATCACCAGCAGAAAGGTAAGTTGAATTTTTTTATTTATTTATTTTTTTTTATGATATCATTAGTTGAAATATGAATCATTCACAATATTTATTTAAAACAGTTGTTCTTTAAATGTAAAATTTCTATTTTTTATTACCATGATGGAGTAACACAAGATTCTATAAATAAGTATAATACATGTTTCTTTTCTTTATACAGGTGCTTGGTCATTGTCAACCATAAACATTTAAATGGTGAATAACCTTTAGGTAAAATGTCTACTCATAGCACTTGTTTAGTGTTTACTTGTGAACTCTGTAATCAAACTTTTAAATATAAACGTAATTTAGTACGCCATGAGCAGTATTGTGCTCGAGAAGATGCTTTGTATACCTGTCAATATTGTCAAAACAAATTCAACAGAAAAGACAGTTTGAAACGTCATACCAAGTCCTGTAAACAAAAAGTTGTCTATTGTCGCCAGTGTCCACATTGCTTTCAATATTTCCTCAATGAATCAGACTACCAAAACCATATAACATACTGTTTGTCAAACAAAACTAGTCATCATAAGTGTCAAACATGTCAACATTCCTTTCGCACTAGTAAAGCCTTGAGAATGCACAAGAATGAAACTGGGCATGATATGATAGGTAGAGGTAAGGCTAAGAAAAGGACTAAAACAGCTACTGCATCTGTAGCTCCACCTGATTCTGACACTGACAACACAGCTACATTTCAACCACCACAGTCTCCTCAACCTACTACTTCTGACAGTGATGCTTCCAAACCATGTACTAGTCAAGCTTTAAATGGTGATGTCAGAGATTATGATTTTCATGATAAAACTGCTACTGATGCATTAGAATTTCTCGTGCGGGAACAGATTAATGTTATTTCAGCTCTTGAATCAGAAATACAGGAAAAAAGATCAATCAAATGGTCACTATGTCTACATATCAAAATGGAGAAACCAAATGAGGATGCTAATTCAAATTTTCATGAAGCCTATTTCAGAAGTGAAATGCAGATAGCCACACAAAGCACAGATTTGATTGATCAATACCTTGAAGCTGTAAACAAAATGTTGCAAACTTTAGATGACTATGAAGGAGTGCATTCAGGGTTAAATGTGTCTGCTATTGTTATGCTGAAACTCACTGTTGTGAAGTTTAATCCATTTAAAGGCGGAAGCTACATACCATTGCCTGCAAGTTTGGCAAAACATACTAGATGTATTACAAATATCAAAAATGAAAACAATGATTTATGTTTCCCTTTATCCATTGTGTCCAAATTTTATCCAGCTCCACAACACAAAGACCGAGAAAGTCATTACCTTCCATATTTGAATACACTTAACTTAGCGGGTTTTACTTTTCCCATGACTTTAACACAAATTCCTCGTTTTGAACAACTCAATTGTTTGAGCATCAATGTGTATGGTTTTGAAGATGATATCTTGTATCCCTTGTACATCTCTAATCAGTTCAATGTACAAGAACATTGTCAGGTGGATTTGTTGTTATTGACTCAAGAAAGTGAACCAGATGATTTTGAGGGAGTGCTAGGGTTAGAAAATAATGAACAAGCCATGGATGTAGACAAAAAGCCTAACACACATTACTGTCTCATTGAAAATTTAAATGGGTTAGTCAGAAGCAGAAATGGTAATTGAAACCAGTGTTTTTTGTGTAGGAAATGTTTGTGGCAATTCACTTCTTCAGATAGACTAGAGGCTCATAAAGCCTACTGTTACAAAAAGGCTCAAAGAGTGGTTTTACCTAAACCAGAAGAAGCAGTGTATCAGTTTGGGTTAAGATCACAAAGCAAGACTGAGAGGGCTAAATTTTTGATTGTAGCTGATTTTGAAAGTTTATTAGTAGCAGAGAGAAACAATACTTCACGCGTGAACCGTCATGTACCCTGTGCTTATGCTTACAAGGTGGTGTGTACTGATGAACAATACTCCAAACCTATTCAAACTTATGTGGGGGAAAATGCTGCAGAACATTTCTTTGAAAATATATTAAAAGAATATGATGAGATTATGAACTTGTTTGCTTCAGTTAAACCAATGCAGCTTACCAATGAAGATAAAATAACTATTGCAAATTCAACTCACTGCGGTTTATGTAAACAGCTGCTTGGATCAGATAGAGTATTAGATCATGACCACTTGTCTGGTAAATTTAGACAAGTCTTGCATAAGAAATGCAATCTTAACTTTCAGTTAAGAAAAAAGGTAATCGTGATGTTTCATAATTTGGAACATTATGACGCACATCTTTTGTTCGAAGTAGCACACAATTTTGGTGATCGAGAGATTTCTGTCATACCTCATACCACAGAACAATTTCTATCGTTTACTGTTGACAATAAGTTGGTCTTCTTGGATTCCTACAAATTTTTACAAAGTTCTTTGGATGCACTGACACAAAATCAGTTAAATAAAGGACTTGATTCTTTCATTAATCTGAAAGAAGAATATCCACAACATGTAGACTTATTAACGCGAAAACTTCCATTTCCATATGAATACATGGATTCATGGCAGAAATTGCAGGAGAAGAAATTACCACCAAAAGAAGCTTTTCACAGTTCATTGACTGATCAGGACATTAGCGATGATGACTATGCATTCGCTCAACAGTTGTGGTATACATTTGTATGTCAGTCTATGTCAGATTTCATGAGATTGTATGTGACAGTAGATGTCTTGTTACTAACTGATATTATTGAAACCTTCAGAACTGGTTGTTTAACTGACTATGGACTAGACATTTGCCATTACTATTCCATGCCAGGTTTCTGTTTAGATGCTGCTATGAAAATCACAGGAGCAAAATTGGACTTATTTACAGATGTAGACACTTATAATTTCATTGAAAATTCTATTCGTGGTGGAGTAAGTGTCATTGGTAAAAAGTATGCAGAAGGCAACAATGAACACATGGATAATTTTGCTCCTGAGAAAGACACTTCCACACTTCTCTATTTTGATGTGAATTCATTGTATGCCACTGTAATGTTACAACCTCTTCCTATAGGAAATTATCATTTCCTTGAACCTGCTGAGTTCAATAGCATAGACTGGATAAACATAGACACACAAGGAGACCATGGTTACATCTTAGAAGTTGATTTGAAATACCCTAATCATTTACATAATGCCCATGCTGCTTTCCCTATGGCTCCCACCCATGATGATATCCCTTTTGAAGAGTTATCACCCACACTGAAAAATCTTCTTGCTCATTTTAACAAATGTCCCATCGAAAAACTTCCAAAGCAATCTTCAGGTAGAAAACTTTTTTGTACCTTGAAAGACCGCAACCATTATGTCGTTCATTTCAAAACTTTACAGCTGTATTTGAAACATGGTTTGGTTTTGGATCACATACATAGAGTGCTTAAGTTTAGCCAGGGCCCATGGTTGAAACCCTATGTTGAACGAAACCTGAGTCATCGTAAAAATGCCAAAGATGATTGTGACAAAGACCGTTACAAATTAATGAACAACTGTGTTTTTGGCCGCTTCTGCATGAATAAACGCAAGCACAAATCGGTGCAAGTGATAACACAAAGATCTAAACTTCAAAAACTAACGGCCAAAACTAACTTCAAACAGGTCAAAATTTATTCAGACGAGGTGGTTGCAGTGGAAATGGAAAACACAAAAGTTGTTTTAGATCAACCCATTGCTGTTGGTTTCACCATTTTGGATCTGGCCAAATATGAAATTTATGACTTTTACTACAATGTCATGCAGAAACAGTATGGACATGAACATTTGGATTTGCTCATGACAGACACAGACAGTCTTTTCATGCAAGTACATGCAGCTCCACATGAACATATCCTTGATCCTTATGTTTTCATGAAGCAAAATCTCCATTTGTTTGACACTTCCAATTATATGCCTGATGACTACAAGAGGTTGTATTCTGACAAAAACAGAAAAGTCACAGGTAAGATGAAGGATGAAGCAGGTGGAAACATTATCTTTGAGTTTTGTGGGTTAAAATCAAAGATGTATTCTTTTTTGATGAAAACAAATAAAGAAATTATTGAAAAGAAAACCGCTAAAGGTATTAAAAAATGTGTTATCAAGAAATTTCTCAGACATCAGATGTTTAAAGAGTGTCTATTTGACAACAGAGCTGTCACCTGTTCCTTCCACCTGATTAGATCTTTCAATAATACCTTGTACACAAATAAGGAAAGCAAAGTGGCTCTGACATCCGTAGACAACAAACGCTTTATTTTGGATGATGGTATTCACAGTGTACCTTATGGTTATTCACCATCAGATTGAGTCCAGAGGAAAGAAAGAAAACTGAAGTCTTTAGTCAGGTATATGCTTTTTAACACATATCTTATCCTGCTAAGTGTATCTATCATTCCTTTTTTTATTTTTTTTTTTTTTATTTTTTTTTTTATGGTTAATATTAATCATACTTATTAAACTTGTAAGATAATTTGATTTGGTGATCATTGATGTTAATTGCAGTTTTATTTTTCTTCAACAGGATGGCAGACACTCGGGATACATATAGAATAATGCAACATTTGTCAAGGACTTTTCCTGGTTGATGCTCATCGAGAAGATCACCAAAGACTATTTACTGTGACAATTATGTTTGTGTTGCAAACAGTGCTAATTGCTAGCAGTTGACATTTGTGTGCAATCTAAAGAGATGGGGAAAACATTCACATCAAACTTATATACACCTACCAGAGGTTTATCATACGTGCTGTTCAGTAAGGAATGCTGTATGGAAGAATAAGAAACTGTGCACATGACACAGTATATACCATAAGAACTGACAACTATGTGTTTGTGTAGCAAACAGTGGTAATTGCTAGCAGCAGTCATTAGATGTTGTGTGCAATATCAAAAGAGATGTGAAGAACATTTGATCCTCAAACACAAAGAACTCATAATAAAGTTCCATCTTTTATTCCTTGTTGTACATACCATAACAATCAATATGATTTCAGTAATACGATTCCAATGTTTTGGATTTGTTCATCCCAGGCACACCTTGTGATGCTTTTCTTTTCATGTATAAAGAATTTTTAACAGTCTCTGTTTTCTTTTTCTTATGTATTTTAGTGATCAGACGATTGGGTACATGTAAACGTTTTAAGAGTTTAAGAAACCGTTTATAGGCTACAGGTGAGTGTTTACCTCGTGGTGACAGAATAAAAAAACGAATCATATCTACAATGTTTGAATTTTTCACAACATCTCCATTTGACAAAACTAGTTGTAAATTTGAATCTACATCTAGTTGTCCATTTTCTATGCTCTTTTTCACTAAGAGCCACATTGACATCAATTTCCCAATAGTCTTGGTAGAAGTAATATCTTTTATTAATCGTACAGGAACTTGAAACAGGTGTTCTGGTTTCTTGCTGCATACTGGTTGATCCATGTTGTGAACCTGTTGTGAAGTGTCATCATTATGTGGTTCACTCACTTTCTGAGGCTGAGCTGTCTGTTGTGTCTGTTGAGCTGTCTGATGAGCTTTCTCTTCTTCTTGTTTTGTAATGAATCTCTGGTAATTGTCTCTTGTCAAAAGAATCATTGGCTTGGACATCTTGTATAGTGGTTAGATAGGTTAGATAACTCCTTATGCAAATAGGAAGAATTGAATGGTGTAAGATGAGGAGCTCACGTTTTCTGTGTCTACTGACACCCTTGTTGGCTAGCATGCGAATGGTCTTTTTGCGACGAGACAACCAAGTTTTATCTTCTTCCGACACCTCAATGTTACCCATGAGAATATTATACACAAGTGTAATAATTGATAGGAATTGATCTGATGAAGCATGAGACAGCATAGCCTTTCTCTGTATAGGATTAGCATCTGCCAACACTGTTAAGAAACTTACATGATTTTTTATCAATCCACTCATGATGATGGTGTAGTAGGGTGGCTATTCCGCTTTCAAATGAAGAAACACATGTTTAGTTATTGTTATTTATCCCCACACAAAAATCTTCTTTGCACTGGTTACAATCATGCGGTGGGTCACTTTGCCAACTTTCCAGCAAATCTTCACCCTTAACACACACAGAGCTAGTGTGTTTTGTGACTTCGTAATCTTGTAAAGACATAGCCTTTTGAAATATATTATTAGCTACCGCTCTGTCATTTTCAGTACTGAAACATTCATATCCTACCCTTCCATCTATCCATATATCTTCAGCCAATATGTTGTGACACAGTCTGTTATTCCACAACAAGTCTTTAATGACTTCAGTCCATGAGTCATAGTGATGTTCTATTTGTAAAGCAGCATAATCGTCTCCCCACACTGACACTGTAAACAACATTCGAGAAGCTGTTTCTTTCAATGTTGTACCATTCTTTCTGTGTTTTTCAATAATGTTGATGGCACAGTTCCTTTCTTTCACTGCATACATTTTGTTTGCTGAAGGAGAGGTGGCTGTAGTAGAATGAGTGAAGTGAAGTGAATTGACTGTTATATAAGGTTGATAGTTGTTGAAAAAACATGATGATTTAGCATTTATTCACAGTTGTATGTTTCGGAGCTGCTATCATGTTGATATAGTTACAATGAGGAGACAGTCTGAAATGTTCAGCCATTGGGTCATCTTCTGATAGCCACTGTGATGCATAAAGTTTACACTTGAAGCAGTAGACTTTATCATATTGTCCAGTGTAAATAAATCCAGCTTCAGCCATGGCTTTAGGCGATTGTTTGATCTGAATTGGCCATGTCTTGAATGAAGCCAGTCTATCATTAAACTTTTCTCCATAAGGAGAATTATGTGTCAAACCAACACAATCTGCTTCTGCATGAGGAAAACATTCAAATGGCCCACATGTATCCATAGTTCTGTTCAGTTCAGTGGTTGTAAATGAAATGGTGTATCAAATGCATCTATGAGCATATTTAAATCATGCTAAGTTATTTCTGTGGTAGGTAGACTGTACACATTCCATCATCAGTAAATATGTTGGTCCTTAAACGTCCATACTGTTCATCAGCATAAGGTGACACATCTAAGACAAGATAACCATATTTCTTTCCTCCTACTGCATCTTGAAACGATTCAGCAAAATACTTAGCTTGACCTGGAAATACTTGCGATGCTAAAATCTTGTATTCATGTGCTGAACGTGGATTGGACAACAAGACAAAGTAATGTGTGTTCAGTGACATTGTTCTTGCATATTCGCCTTTAGGGTAGACACTTTGCATAATGTTGATCACTGTAATCCCTAAATGATGTGATAGTGTGGTATACAGATCTAAAATCAAAGGACTTTTACAAATTTGTTGCATGTAATCATCCAGGACAAGTAAACATTGTTTGTCTGATTCATGAGAATAAGCTTTCAGTTCCTCTTCAGTAGGCAAGTGATCTTGAAATCTAATATTGGAAACACTTTTTTCAAGCTCTGAATAAATGTCTTGCCACACAACATAACAGTAAATAATCAAGTGAGGTGGTGGATCAAACATGGTATCTGCTTGTTTTATAAGACGAGCAGTCCAAACACTTTTACCACTAGAGGATCCTCCAGCTACAGAAATTGTAGTAGGTGTATGAAAGGGTAACAGACATTCTTCCATGGTGAGTTGCACACTTTGCCTGTGTATTGTACTAGTGAGTTAAAACCTCACATGACTTCTTTTTTATACAAAGAACAACCACAGGATTTAAACTAAGCTACTTTTTATTGTGTTTTTACTTGCCATGCAAATATGATACATAATTTCATTGACAAACAAAACAGGATGGAGTGCAATATTTAAAATAGCGACAAATATATTGTGATACAAACATATCATTCCAATTAAAGTTTTGTACATCAAACTGATGATAGAAATGATGAAAAGTCCAGTTGGCACTGAATTTACATAGCAGATAATACAAACAATACATTCCACATACATTTGAATCTACTGATTGTAAACGTATGCTACTGTAGGTGTAGGAATGAACATAAGACTTTAGATAACTATGAAATACATCATCTACAGGTTCAGCTAAACTATCAAACAGTTCTACTTTATTTCCTTTAAGATAGATAGCAATCCAGTGTCGACCTTTCTTGCTTGTAAAGTCAGTATTTACAATAAGTCCAACTCCTTTCCTTATCATAGAAACTGACAGTATAGGTAGGGTGTCTTTGGCAAACACACCCAAAACATGATTGTGTAAAACAGGGTCACATTGTAGTGCACATGACAGTTCAGTTGCTTTCATCTTCTTTACTTGATGTAAACATTTCTGGCTCTATCCACTTCTACAATAGAGTTTCTTTCACTCATGATGATACAGCTCAATGTGTTTGTAAGAGCAGATTTAAATTCTATTTCTAGTCTAACATTTCCTGATTTGACAAGATTAAGATAGTCAGTACCTATTTCATCAAGATGATAAACAAACAGAGCACTTCCAAGCAAGAAGTTCTTTCTTGAAATGAAGTTTCCTTTGTCTTGACTCCAGTATTTGAAGTTATCAAATAGGTTGAGATAGGTGTCTGCATCATCTGAGGGAGCAGCTCTTCCAGGGACACTTACTCCATTGACATACAGGTTAACAGTTTTAATCATGCTAGATTGAAAGTTAAAAGGATTCTTAGTATACTTCCCATTGAAACTGTCACTGTCTACAAACCCAATGGTATACTGGTTAGCAATAGGGTTTGAGATATTGTCTATGGTATGAGTTAACTGTGAGACCGGAATGCTGGTGACCTTGACCTCAGACTTAATGAAAGGATAGAGAGCATTAGAGTTGTTTTCAAACAAGGTGTTGTGAGCCAGGATGAGTGCAGGGTTGACTTTCAATCTACAAATTTTGAGATAAACATCCAACAGTTTAATACTGTACTCTTTATCAGCTACCCCACTCATCAGACAGAAGTCAGGAGATGATCTGAAGAATTTCAAACTCAGGTCTACACCATTAATCATGTGTCTGTTCATGTCAAACACATCTTCAAAAAGATTGCCAGACATGGTCATTTCTTTGCTCAATGCAATAAAGTTTGCTCGTGTTGACAACCCACTGTTAGAGCCTGTGACTGGATCAGTGGATTCAATATCATCATTATCATCTCCTTCATCTTTATAAAACAACTGTGAGCACAGTTGAGTTGATTTTGCATCAGCTCCATACTTCAGCAATGCTTTCATCATGCTCTTGTAAGCATAATGGTTGTTTGTGGAAGAAACCAATTGTCCATTGAAATAAACTGACAGTGAACTGAAGATGGATTGAAGGAACAGGTTCACACAGGAACAATGTTCATCTTTTGCTAATGGTGTTCCATCTACATGAGTAACCTTCAGTTTCACATGTAGTCTTGTTCTCTTCAAATCAATGTAATCACTACCTGAATTGGAAACATGGAATTCCAAAGGTGCCGAATCATTGATTTGACTAAGTGGACGAACATTTTCATAGTAATGTTGTTGAATACATGTCTGAAAGGGTGGCAGGGTAAATAAGTTCAAAGAGTCCGGAACTACTTCCTGAAAACTTTTACTTGTCAGCAATGCCATAATGTTAACTGAAGATATCGTTTTCTTTCACAGGACTGCACTTCAGCACATGAGCTGTCTTTGAAGGGATGGTACATGTGCGACGTATCTTCTTGGTTGTGACCACTTGTTCTCCTGCAGCTCTTTTTAAGGACTTGTGACGTTTCTCTTTGGCATCTGCTCTTTCCACCACACTTTGAGGTTCAGAAGTCATCTGCAGTTTGACATTAGTCTTGACTTTTGATGAGTCTGGTGAGTGTGATGTAATGATTTTAGGTTGAATTTTTCCATTTACAAGAGGGGAACTGCTTGTCATGTGTGTTTTAAAGTAATTCTGCCATTTGTTATAATCAGGGACATAAAGTGGTAAAGACTCCATATCAGTTGGTAATGGGGTAACGTTGAAGGTGAAGTGTGAGGTGTGTCTCCTCTTTTAAGAATGAGAGAGGTGTTCCATCACTTGCTTTTATACATACTTCAATGTCTGGAGATTCTTTAACCATGACATGAATATTGTATTCATTGGCAAATTTGAAATTAGGTCCCTCTCTCAAATCAATTTGTCTCAACAAAGGAGCTTGAGTATCACCTACTAATGAACTGTCGCATAAGTTACACAGCACATCTACATAAGGGTTGTTCATGTGTGTGAGATCAGTCTTTCCAAAACTCAGTTCAGTGAGAGAAACAACCCAAAAACCATCAAACACTAATCTTTGATTCAGTTTCACTCGAAAATGATAAGGAGAGTTTTCTTTAAAATATTTACTTTTAGAGTCTGAAGACTTCAGAAACACATATTTCTCCATTACAAGACTTTCAGTTGACTTTCTTCCACATAAGAATCGAAGGAACTAGGCCAACCTAGCCAGTGAACCAAAAAATATGTCTTTCCATTCATCCGCTTCTTTTTTAAAACCTTTTCCACCTGCCACTCAATATCTTCTGCTTTATCAACCTTCTGCAGTTCATTAGTGTAAAATGTGCCTTTGATCATTTCATCATGAAAATCTTGGATTTTGTAGAGAGGAATTTCCTGTCTCTTGTAACGGTGAGCTACTTTAAACAATTCCTGTGTCCACTTCAAATCAAGTTCCTTGCTGAATGCTCTCTTCAGATATGGAATGCGAACAATGTCACCTACTTTATATTTGAATTTCTTCCTTTTGTGGAGACTTTTCAGTTGGTTCATGTAAGGTTTGACATATACATGTTCCCAAACTTTCAGTTCATTAGCTTTACTGACTTGAGCTGGAGATACACCAGGTAGAGAGGAATGTAATGTATGATTGTAGTTGTGTACTAGTTTAGGTAGAACATCTAGGTAGTGTTTGGTGTTGTTGTGAGTCATGTACCGAGTGATCAAAGATTTCAATGTCCTGTTAAAACGTTCCACATAATTACTTTTAATGTTTTCATTGTGTGCAATGATATGAGTTATGTTTTTCCTTTTTAAGAATGAGCGAAACTCTGCTTTGAATTCTGATCCATCATCTGTACGTACCTTCTTAGGTTGTCTAGTATTCAGTATTTCCTTGAAGGCTTTCAACACTGTTTCAGGTTTTTTATTGGTTAAAGGTAGAACAAAAGCATATCTGCTTAAGATATCAATAGCTACCAGCAAATATCTTATACCATCATTGTGTTTGCTAAATCGTGAGAGATCCGTTAGATCCACATCAAACATTTCATTGATGAAATTGACTCTGACTTTCAATCTCTTGAACTTATGCTTGACTGGTTTATGTAAAGTATATGCATCTTGATTATTGACAAATAGTTTCACCTTCCTCAATTTGATCTTGTGTGGTTTGTTTTTCGCTAATTCATCACGAAGTTTTGATGGACCAAAATATGCTCCTGGATTTTGAGCATTGAAATAATACTTTTCCAATGCTTTCTGTTGCTTAGTGCTGTTCTTCTTTCCAGAATTCATGATGAATTGAAAAAAAACATGTTTTACAATGAATATATAACATAATGGAAACATACATTTACTGCTTTATTTGTACTATATATACATACATAATGATATGATACATGTTTTAAGAATTGTTTGTGCACACTGTTTAACATTGAGCAATAATAAAGCGGTTCATCGCACCAACTTTCATAAAGTTCTAGAGCTGAGAAATATAATCATGTGAAAGTGATTACCAATATAATTTCATGTATGATACATAATATACACTGTGACATGTGTGCAACATGACAGCTGCTTTACATTATTGAGGTGACAGACAGTTATTCCATAATAAGTTCTTAGTCATGTGCACTGTTCTCAAGTACTGTACCTCTTCTAGTGTGTAGATAAAGAAATAATGTGATGATAACATTGGGATGACAGCTTGAAAGTGACACCATGTTTCTTCTTTTATGATGATCTAATTCTGTGTTTACCACATACACAAGGATGATGTTTGATAAAAACCACTATTGACAAATGTGAATGTTTAGAATTCAGACAGTAAGGATATGACCCTCAAAGTCTTGAGATACCATGTGTTCCATCATACCGTCAGGATCATGATAACACAGACAGTTCATAAGATCCATACAACACACATGACACCGAACCTGACCACTATTACAACTCATATGTCTTAACATATTATTGTGGAGACATATACTACAACCTTTTTGCAGAGGTGTGAGTTTTTCTTCTTCAAATGGATCATCCAACAAAGAATTGTCTAACCATTTACCATCAAAGTAAAACATATTTGGATTCCAGTCATCCAGTGAAGGAAATGTTGTGGATTCTATGATAGGTGGTGTTGTGGATTCTGTGATAGGTGGTGAAGTTGACAGAGTTGACATTAAATTGTTGGGAGGAGTATTTATATCATCCACACTGTAAAGAGAAACAAAAACAAGATAATATAGTTTGTGGAACATACAAGAACATTATGTGAATGAATAGAAATGACAACTTACAAAGAAAGACATAACCTTGAAGGAGACGAAATACCACTTACTTTGGAGGAAAAGCGATTGTTGCAGCAGGAGTTGATTTCTGTTTTAGTGTGCTGTGCTTCTGTTTAACCTTCTTTGGTTTACAATTCATTGATTCCTTGGTAGTGCATTGCTTCTTCACTTTTCCACTCTTCTTAGCTTTAGGAAGAGAACTGTTAGAAGATTTAGCATTAGTACACGCACCGACAAGTTTAGTGTAATCCATCATCAAATTCAGAAGAGCAGGGGATACTAAGGGAAGCTTCTGTTGTACAGTTTTCATCTTCTCTGTGATGTGAGTGTATGTGGATTTGTACAATACACTTGTCCTCATCATGGTTTCATGCAAATGTACTTGAACATTTATGATGTCCCTGACTTCTTGAAACACAGTAGTAAGTAACTGATCTGTGGAAAAGTCCACATGTGGAATGTCCAATATATTCTCTGCCATACTGACTATGTACACAGATGCTTTTCTCAATGTTGTCTGGTTGATAGTGACAGGGAAAGTGATTATGAAATAAGTTTTAAGTAGAAGGTGCAACATGGGATTGTGTAAAACATGAGTTGTATGATTGGACATGGAGTAGAACTACTACCATTTGATTGGTTCACAAGCTTACCCAGTTGGAATACCTTCATTTAATTGTTGAATGTATATTGTAAAGGAATGTTATTGCATCACACCGCAGTTATGCTAAGTATTTCCATGTTTAAGCAGTTGCTCCACAGTTATGCAAAGTATTTCCATTGTTTAAGCTGTTGCTCCACACTGCTCCACAGTTATGCAAAGTATTTCCATTGTTTAAGCTGTTGCTCCACACTGCTCCACAGTTATACAAAGTATTTACATTGTTTAAGCTGTTGCTCCACAGTTATGCTATTGTTTGGGAGATGGAATGTGTATTGTTAAGTTCAGGAATGTTATTGTTTAGCTTGGAATGCTATTGTGTAGCGCATATTTTCCATTGTGTGGCTGTAAGTGATTAATTATATACTACTTGGACCAGACAATCCAGTGATCAACAACACGAGCATCGATCTATGTAACTGGGATTCGATGACATGAGGTTGGACACCATCCAACATATGCAAAGAGGCCAACGCTGCCACGACCTAGCGTTACCCGCTTCTGGGTGGAAGGTGATCTCAACAGGTCGCGGTAGAACCACCATGACGACGATGGATGAAGAACCAAGATCCACCTGGAAACTTGGCTTTCGGAAATGTACTATCGACAAGGCTCATTCCAACAGTTTTGAAGACCTCACGTTCCTGTCTAGTGGGACACTGAGTACAAGTTGGAGCGACATACCGAAGGCCAAAGACAATCCCATCCTCGATATCTCCATGGTATAGGTTCCGATAGATCTGCACTGTACCCTGGATGCATCTACGGCTCGGCCCGACAATCTTATTACCTCCCTTTGCTGGCTCCGCACTCCGCAGTAGCCAATCAGCTATGCCGCCGTTACAACCGAGCTTGCCAGTGTCAACAAAGATGGCGGTTGCTACTGCGAAGTTTATTCGCAGTGCGATTCAGATTTGGGGGAAATCATGCAGACAAACTGACAGGTCCGAAACTTAAAAAAATCACATGCACAACTCCTACCTCTTACAGAGTACCTTTTCATCATTTGTACTGCCAACTGTAATCCTTTAGATAATATAATAATAGGAAGTGAGTTGTGATTGGTTCGCTCAACTTCACAGCGTAGATACCTGATTGGGTAAAAAGCGAGCCAAGGGAGGTGATACATTCATCGGGCTGGGCCGTAGATGCATCCAGGGTATAGTGGAGAGCTATCGGAACGTATACCCTGGGGATATCGAGGCTGAAAGCAATCCATGCGTAAGGAGATATAGCGAGACCCGGAACGTCATCTGAGAAGAACAAAGACACCAGCTTCAACAAGGATTGTTAACTGTCGGGTAGTTTGCTGCGTCCGCGTCTCATCATTTACATCTTTCATAAATTCATAATGTACATGTATAAATGTGTAAAATTATTGTATGTGTTTTGAAAAATATTGAAATATTTTGTAATATGACTATTTATAACTGTGTCATTTATAAACGTGTCATGCTGTAATGTCAGATGAGTTGTCTTATATCTGAACCTAACACCCTTTCCGGAGCAAAGGCCCTCGTTTCATTGCGAGGATTAAAGATTTTTTGTAAATATAAAAATTTTGAGATGACCCCCGACTTGAAACGTTTTCCAGTACAGTATATCCAGACAAGGCCGGACACTTCGGTGTACCCCACTAGCCTACTTTGCCGATCGCTACGCTACCATCGCATGCAATCGATTAAAACTTCATCGAGACATATTAACCAATAGTGATTGACTATCGATCACCGCTCATGACACCTACCAGTTGTTTATTGTTATTCCTACAAGTCGATCACTGATTTTAATCCTACAACTGTTTCATGGTCCGTATACATTTCTTGTCATTACAGTGAGTGAGTGAGTGAGTTAATATTTAACGTCACATCGATCGGAAATCAGTCTCAGGAAAAGTAGCCCTAGTGTTATTCGTTACACTACTACTCTGGGTCTAACAAAACCTTGTAGGAGGTCACATCAGGTAACCTTTGAGCGACCTTTGACCGTCCAGTCAAATGCGAGACGGCTAAGCGGATTTAACCAATCGGACAACGGCTACTGCTTAGGTTTGGTGGGGCTTACAAAATACACTGGTCACTGACAATGGTCTCTCAACGAAGTAAAATCTAACACCATCTAAATCTAATATAACACTGACATTTGACCTGCAGTATATACGCGTTTTAGTTTTTGTTGACATGGTTACCATTAAGTAATATTTCCGCCAGCTGACATGCTTGAATATTGCCCCAAATGCTATACCTATAACGGTTTCTGAGAATATCTCTCTTGGGAGATTAAGAGCTCAAAGTCAAGAAACACACGTAACACATTGTAACACAGTTTCCGTTTTCAAACAAATTAAGGCATGCATGCATGTCCTAAATCAAGTACCAAATTTGTTTTCCCTAACTGTGACGGTTTTTCAGTCCATCTGTCCGCATCTTCTCCGGAGGAAGGAGCTCAAATCTATAATCTATGCATGCATGTCCTAAATCAAGTACCAAATTTGGTTTCCCTGACTGTAACGGTTTTTCAGTCCACCTATCCCCATCTTCTCAGAAGGACGGGGTTCAAATCGACATCCCCTTCCACTTCGTGGCGGGGAATCATAGACTGAAAATATTTTTAAAAAGAAATAGTGCAGCATTCAGAAGCGTTTTGTTTACACATGTTATTGCTAGCTGTGGTAGTTATTGCAATATGTCAGAAACGTGAGTAATGACATCGACTAGAAAAGACCAAACCAAAATCCTCATGTACTTCGAAATTTACGAGGTAAACGAAGATGTGAAACAAGATTGAATGCTTCTGACAGCTATTGGGCATTTGGAAGCAGTGGTGACCCAGTCTGTCGTTCCAAGGCTCTTCAACGTCCACCACCGTATCTCGATTATGGCATCGACATACCCGCTTCAGTTCGACCCACGATCGTCCAGAAGTGGATGATCAAGAGTGACCGCTCCTTCACACGGAGAGTTTCTGCCTGTAACGACTGGATGGGAGACAACGTGTCTATTGACGTCGACACGAAAGTTTTGCTCCGAACTGCGCGCGACAGGTGGACAGATTTGGAGAAGAAAGCGCCATGGTACGGGGTGACATATCCTACACAGGTGGATCAAAATTAGAGGTGGTTCACCAAATTGCTTCCTCACCCCCTCCCACTGCCTATCTTAAATGTGCGGCCATAAAATCTGAACGTAGTTGCCACACAGATATATATTTTCACAGCTTCACCCATGCCTCTTCGCTTACCAGTCCCGCCTTGTGTTCTAATGGGAATGCTATTTGAATATTCTAACGATCGTATTCTTTGACAGATAGAACGATGCTTAGCAGCTATCAAGATATGACAAGACGCGACTTTAGTTTCAAAATTTCAACGCTCGACTCTAAACAGCTCGTGTAACAGGTGTCTATCACGCCAATGCCAAACGTCAGTGCCCTTCCAAATAAACCGTAAACGTCAACATCGTCCTCAGACACTTGCAGAACTTGCAGGAGGAATGACACAGAATTCCCCAAGCAAAGATCCGACGACTTGTGCAATCCCTTCCAATCCGATGTCGAGCAGTGACGGATTTTGTTACCAGGTACCGATCTGAACGCTTCCTTGTATCCACATGTGTGAACTGAATTGATCCTGACAATGAGAACAATACATATTCTACCCAACAAAAGTTTAGATTCACTTAAAGCACTCACTGTATGTTATGTAGACATACGGTGGAAGCCGTCTAAACCGGCACTCATCGGTACTGAAAAATTAATCCAGTTTAGACAGCATGCCGGATAGTAGAGCTGATGATAAATGTACAAGCCAGGGTTGGGGCTGAGATTTTATGCCGGTGTTGACAAATTGCCGGATTGGACGGATGTTGGTTTTGATAGCTTCCACTGCATATTGTTACATCGAAGATGAGTTTCTCCCCTAACTTTGGTTAACCACCTGCAAAACCTATGCATAAGAACTGCACCAGGATAGTGCATAAACATGTTGAGAGACATGTGCAAATACTGTGTATGTGAACGGCTGCGTTTTGGTGTAAAGGTTTGTTAAGGATTCGTCAATTTTGACAGAGATACACTATTTATTGAACACAAGGCAACAATCTTTTCGACGTTGCGATTTTCTTTTACACCAACTCAGTTTACGTGTAAACAGTACCTTTGATTGTATAGAATATTTTGCAAAATCTGATTTAAACAGTGGCTACATTTACATAAGTAAGTGTAAACTTTTATAATGGATAGTATATGTTCATCCGTCTGTCGAATTTCTCTCATCTATAGTTTGGCATGAAATGCATGTGGAACCGGTTTTTGTAAACAATTCTTCATCCAATGATCCAATCGATCTCAAACTTTGCACGTGGATGTTTTGTCAGACAACCTAATCACATCGTAAATCACCGATTTTATGCATTTGTATGAAAGAATCGGTCTATGCAACTGTCAACAAAATAAACAGGAGAACACAGACTGCTTGCAGAGGGAGGGAGCCAATGACCTTTAACAGCGGCAGTGTTGGGTCAGAAAGGTAAATGCACGTGCAGGTCATGATAGTTACCTGTTCACTGCATAGTGATAGACCGTTTGGATTATTCACATGTCATCATGAAAGCTTAAACGTTTAATTAGAAGGTGTTTACTATTTTTAAAAAAGAGAGCAAACGTTGCAAACCGATACATAACATGTAGGAATTTCATGAAACGTACAACTTTTGCTCTTGACATGAAAAAGAACTTCGTGCTAAAATTATGAGAAATAAACCAACAACCAATAAACAAACCCTTGCATAAAAAAAGTAGGCATCCAAAGTTAGATTCTTTTGACATCAGGGTCCTCAGATGTCATTCGCCGGCTATTTGCTAGAAATGAACACCTGTCCACAAGAAAGTTAAAACACGTCCTTGCAGAGGATCACGACATTACTGTTTCTAGGTTTATGCTAAGCAACCTACTGCTCGAATTTGGATACAAGTACAAGAAGGTAACAAACCAGGAACTTGTAATGCGTGAGAGAGCTGATATTGTGGAAATAAGGTGTAACTATCTGAGAGAAAATAAGAAGGCAAGAGAGGGTGGGTTCGAACCTATATATCTGGATGAGACCTGGGTCAATGCAAACGATACTGCTGCCAGACAGTGGCTACCCTCTGATCCCAGTGATGGTAGGAAAATACAAACAAGCAAAGGTGAACGTTTAATCGTTCGTCATGCTGGTTCCCACAGTGGATTCCTACCTGGGTGTGATGTGATATTTAGGTAACAAAAGCAGAGATGGTAGGGACTATCATACATAAATGAACTCAACGCTTTTAACAAAGTATGTTGAGGAACAATTGTTGCCAGCTCTGCCTGACACAAGTCATGTTGTCATGGACAATGCTCCCTATCACAGTGTTTGAGATCCAAACAATAGGTGCCCAACTTCCAATACAAAGAAGTCAGTTATGAAGCAATGGCTAACAAATACTAAATACACAATTTTCAATTAAGGCGGCTAAATCGCAGTTGTACTCTTTGATTAAAACTAACAAACTTCCACCCACATATGTCATTGACAACATGCTACGTCAACATGTCCATAACATAAGGTCTTGAGATTACCAACGTACCACTGTGATCTCAACCCAATCGAACACAGGGGCTTGTACTGCTGAAAATAATTCATCCTTGGTCCAACAAGCGTACACTGATATCCATACACATATAAAGAAGGAAAGGGATGTAAACTTCACCAAGTTCACTCCATTCTTCCATCTGAGTCATCAGTGTCCAGACGAAGGACAACTCGATTAACTGTTTGCTCCTTCAAGTTATCTTTGAACCAGTACTCTTTCTCCACCTTCTTGACATGCTCAACATATGCATGCCAGCGTGCAATGTCAATGTCATATATAGCAGTGTTGACGATGTGCATGACATCATTCAACTTGAATGACTGATTTTTCCGGGCCACTGTACTTTTAAGGTCTCCCCCGATCACGGGCTTGCATTGCTGAAAATAATACGTCCTGAGTCCAGCAAGCGTACACTGATATCCATACACATATAAAGAAGGAAAGGGATGTAAAGTGCACAAAGTTGTCAAACACCCTACTCTCGATTATGAGCGAATTCTGGGTGGGAAATTGTGGAAGATACAGCCGCGATTCTTACTGAAGTAGAACCAGATAAATTCCCTTTCGAGTAAATCCGAACTTATCGAAGTCGGTAAACTATGTACCGAGTAACATTGCTGGGAACTCGGGAAAAGACAACCATTTTCATTTCTACGCCCAAAATCTGCCTGCGAACATCATCACCTCTCCTAGAATAAAAACTGTATTTCACTTAAAAACACCCGATCAGCGAGAACACACAATCTTTCCGTACTCGCTAAATATTCCGCTTTCGTTCTACAACCTCCCATGTGCAATAGGTTATTTTATACCTGAAGTACATGACTTTATTGGGAAATTACAGGTATCGAGTGATCGAGTCCACCATGTTTGTCCTTCACCCTCAATATGCTTGCACCAACGACGATCTGCTCTCTGATTGGTCAAAAATAAACCACCAGTAAATCTTCTATTTCGTGGCGCGATATATCGTGTTGGTGGTTACACTACACCAAATCCCAATGGCATGCTACCCGAGCGAGGGCCATATGGAAACAACTGTGACAGCTGTGATTGGATGAACTAGTGTAAGGTGTTTATGTGTTTCAAAAGCACATCCACCCTGTTATTACAAATGACCACAAATTTAATCATTTAGTGCAGTCATTTTTATCACAATGAGTTATGCTTATGTGTGTACATAAATTTCGAAGTAGGTGACATTTGGTGCGGAGTAGGGGCTTGATGTGATCCGCTTCCCGTGCTTGGAAAGTATAAGCCGGACAAATTGGCCACAACTTGCGTTTCAGTGTAGCTTAAAAGCCAGACTGTACCCAGGTGTACATGGAATGGCAGTTGAAAGCCTGTGTGATTTAAAAAACTATAAGTCTATGGGAAAACGTTGGGTATTGTGTAACCTGTAAGTACATATTTCATTAGGTACGTACATATTTCAGCAAACCATAACTTATGGTTTTCCATGTGGATCCACTGCCATGGAAACGTTTTGGGATGACTGCAGAGGGAAATTTGAAAAGGGAATGGGTAACCCAAGTGGGAAATTAGGTTGCAGAGAGTGGTTGGGAAGCCGTGATATACACGGCATGGACAATGTTTCTTTTCATGGTCGTCCAAAGCAGGGACTGAACAAAAAGGCCACAGAAGTGTTCTGTGCATAGCAAATACATGTTTCCCTGCTGATTTGTTGAAAACTGACAGTTCTGGTTAGAAAACTGAAGTGAGCCATCTTTGCCACAACATTTCATGTGTTGAGAAGGACCATTTAACTGTTGTGAACGTAATATGGAGAGAGTTCAATGTTGACAACATTTCTTTAGCACGAAGGGTGATAAACCTTACAGTTTGAAGTATGTATATATATTATATTGCTAGATCTTTCTGTTCAGGGCTAGTTTCGTGTAAGAATGATCCTCTCTTTGGTGTTGATGTCTCAAATATGCAGCATCTTTTGAATATTGAATCATTTTTACAGTGATGGAGTTTGAATAATTCTATTTTTTTCTAAGCATGGCGGTCTTGATTTTATATTTCTTGTATATTTTAGCTTTAAGTACTTTATGGTGGCTTTTGCTAATCTCATCCATATATTTTTGTAGTGACAGCACACCCTAGCCTTTGTCTCAACATGAACAGTGATTTTGCTGGGCTTTTAAAGTTGACACCCTGGACAGCACTGTGAGTTCTGCCTTACAAGTTCCGAGTAAACGTTGTATCACGAGGTAAATGACCTGCGCGTTGCTTGTTCGTTGCTTCACACTTTTGACTGTTCAGGCTGAATTGAGTCTTGTTTATCTACTTTAAGGCGGAGACGGAAGTCAGTGCATTTTCTTAAATTTGTAAAATTAATTTCATTGTGAGTAATTTTGAAGGTTTTATCCAAATATTTACTTTGTAATAACCAATTTTGCTTCCGTACCATGCACACGAAGGACTGTTTTCTGCATTTAGTGTGATCTCCCACGTAACAGGTAGCAATAGCATCAGAGGTATATGAAGGCCTAGGTCGGAGGGTGCTGTTGTCCCCGTCGGCGTGGCGATATGGGGAGCCGCCATACCGATTGCATGTTCTTGTTTCAGGAATACGCATCCAACTCATCTTAAGAGATCTTCTTGTTATCTCGGAAATGGAGAGGAATTCTTCAAGTCAAGGGAGAGAAAGGAGAGGTGGTCCAACCTCGGGTGCGACCGGACATGCGACCTAAGCGGAGGCGGTGGCCCGAGGATCGGGAGGACGGCGGGATGAACCCACACCTGGTGAGGCCAGCCACCCCACCTATGCTGAGGTGGTGCCCCAAGGAATGGGAGAGCGGAAGGTGGAGTTCAGGCCGGCAGGTCGAAGGCAGATCAGGCTGCACACAAAAGGATTAGGGTGACAAGGCGGGAGTCGCCATCCGTGTCTCCAGACAGGAGCCTGGAGCGACCCTCACGTTGGAGGGAACGTGAGGAGGTTTTCAGAGAAGTAGTCCGAGCCCCCGGAGGATAGTGTGGCGAAGACTGCGCCCGGAAACAAAGGCCGAAAGGAAGAGGCCAAAGTTCCCCAAAAGAGGGGAGCAATGGAGGCCAATCAAGGAGAAGAAAGAGGAACGAATGCCCGCAGTGTGGGACCGCCTGGGTGAGCGGAGTGTCGGGAGGGGGTGCGCCTTGGAGCAGGGGAGAAGCGGCCCCCGTCCCGGTCCCAAGGGAGCTCATCTGCTTGGAAAGGTGCCTGCGGAGGCCCAGAAGAGGGAACCAAGGTGCAGAAGAGGCCAGAGATCACGGTGTCCCGTGGAAGGGTGTGGGACCATCACGCGGAAAATGCAGGACCACGCTTATTTTGCTCACTTGCCCAGGTACTTTGGTCCCTGGTTCCCCCAAGGACGTGCGTCTGAGAGGGACGTCATGGAGAAGGTGGTGCAGGGTCTACACCAGTTGGGGGCGTGGATCCTGGGACCGGGCACGTCCATCGAAGAACTCTACCGGTTCTTTAACAGGAGGGTCAGGTTGATGGAAAACTGCACCCTCCACGAAGGTTCAATTGGGGGGATGAGGCACCTGTGCCGGGCACAGGGGTGGAAGGCACCGGTCAAGTTTTCCCCACATTCCCTGAACTCGCCAGCCTGTCTGAGGCAGTGGAGGGTGCTGCTCCATCTGCTGAACTTTATCTCAGAAGATTGGAGGAGCGAGTTCCGCCTGTTACTAGTTCCAACCCCATCGCAGGCGAGGTGAACCTCTAGGAGCCAGGCGTGGGATAAGGAGCTCATGGAAGTGGACGCTCAGGAGGAGATGTGGCTCCCAGAAGACCGGCCAGCCCTGGAGGAGGAGACTGGGGCTGCCCATGGGGAAGGAGCGACTGGGGTGGACCAGGGAGAAGAGGCCAGCGGAGGAGGAGAGTGATGGCAGCCTGAGCTGGAGGAGGCCACTGTTCAAGGGGCATTGGCATTGCGGCCGGTGGAGGAAGGCGAGGCCCAGGTGTTGGCTCCTGCGAGCGTCGAGGTTAACTGTGATCCTCCTACATATCCAAGCCAGGTCGGTGCAGATCCCAGGTACAGGACCGCTGTACGACTGCACCCCAAGAAAGTGGAGGCCCTCATGGATGGAGTTTTCCGGCAGCTGCCGGGGCTGTGGGGAAACGCTGCTTGTATTGTAGGGGAGATCAGCTTAGACCATTCCGTCTTAGCCAGAGAGCGGAAGCGTCAGGAGCACGCTTTGAGGGAGCTGCTACCCCATGTACCGGCAGGGAGGCCGGTAATTTTGCATGTGACGGGTCCCAACAGGGACGAGGCGGCGGGAGCAACTTATGCACGGATCATGCAGCTTCCACTGGCCCATCTACCCCAAGAACAACCACTGGTTCTCCATTGCATCTCCAAGGGGGAGGAGACAGTCCGGGAGTGGCTGCGAACATTCCCGATCGTGTACTTCGGTTTCACAAGGCAGGTGCGGGGGTTCAATGCCGACCAAGTGGCAGGACTGCAAGCCGTCTCCATGGACCGCCTGTTGGTGGAAACAGACTCCCCTATATATGCCTCCCGAGGGATACAGAAGGAATTCCCCGGCGCTGTTGTGCTTGGTGGGTGACGTGGTCGCCGAAGATAGGGGAACGGCCACTGAGGACTTCCTGAGGGCGGCGATTGAGAATGCCATTCGGCTGTTCTGGTGGTGAGCAGCCTGGGAAGTCACCCTGCACAGGAATGGGGTGTGAGGAGCATGGCAGTTTGTACCCCCAGAGGGGAGGGTGTGTGGCCTGGAAGAAGAGGTGTGGTGAGCTAAATAAGTGTGCAAAACGACTGAGTCTACCGTCAGGAGGGAGGGTGTGCTGAATGATGTCCTGTGAAAAGGGTGGAATTCGCTCAAGGAATGATGAACGATAGATTGTGTGTGCTATCATTTTCCCCCGACAGTGAGATAGTTGGAGGACATGCAAGAGTCGGTGATGGACTATGTGAGCTGTCACTTTTCCCTTCCACTAGAGAGTCGTTGGAGAACACCCAAACCACGGCCCATGGAAATGTTGGGAATGATTAGGTCCACTCGAGGAGCGTGTGGATCTGGAGGAATAAGGCATTGCTCGCGTTCTGTGGGCAGTGAAAGGAACTGTCCTTTGAGTAGGGGGAAACCAGAACAGTTTCCCCCCGGAAAAGGATGTTTTTAGGGTAGTCCCTCAGTGATTACCTAGGCAAGAGGGGTTTAATGGCGTTTGTGATCCGCGGGAAGAAGCCTAGAAAACGGAGGGGGGTGTGGTGATCGGAGCTGTGCGCCGGAAGACCCGAGGTCATGACCCCAAGGCGGAAGGAGCCGGAGACTGCCGATCACCGCAGCGAGTTCGTGGAAGCCATTATTGTAAGTGTCAGCTAGCTGCTAGGTTGAGCAAATTCCCTCAGTTAAGTAGGCATATTCACCCGGTGGAATCCGCGACCGACTCCATTAGGTGTCCAAAGTGATAGTGAAGTAGGAAATCACTAGTCGCAAAACTGTCTACAGGTAGAAATACTGCACCAAGGATACATTAATACTAATATTGCTTGTTTATTGTAAACAAATTACGTCATGAGGATTGTGACGTAGTCAGCTAGCAGTTGTTGACAGTTGTCGATTTTTGTGGCGGATGCAAGTCGCTGTTTTCTGAGGTGAAGAAGTTTCCGCTCCTCAGAAATTCCACCGATACATACCGAGAGCAACACTACTCATGTAAGCGTTCTATTTCCGAGCTTTGCTTGAGACTTTCTTGGGAAGACGAATACTCGTCGATATTGAGTGAAGCGTCCCAGACATCTCTATGGGAGTAACGGTTAGCCGCACTGAAAGAGCCTTAGATTCTCTTTGTATTCTATTGCTATAATATTGGACCCTAGTGATTTTGGCACATGTATATATAATAAACTCTTTTAATGGTTTCAATTACGTGTTGGCAAACACAGTAATTAACTGGGTAAAAAATTGAGTGTGTCCACAGAACACCAGCATGCTACCTGAATGAAACTTCAGTTGCTCATTCTACCGTTACACTGTAATCAGAAAAAGTCACCATTTCAAGATCTGTCTAATATATCTGCTAAGGTCTTTTGAAAGATATGAAATGGTTTTCGAGTTGTGCTCCGGCAACGAAGTCCGCAATGTGTTTATGGAACCGAGAAAATGATAAATCACAAAAACCTGTAAATACCAAAAGGCACCAGTTTTGTGTCTGTCACACATATCTACCACGTTTTACTAACAGATATCAAGAAGTTTTTGAGTTCTGCTCCGGAAATGAAAAACACCTCTCTCACTTTTGAGACTAAATCCGAAACGTTTCCATGGAAACCGAGAAAATAAGAAATCACAAAAACATGTAAGTAGCAAAGGGCACCATTGTAGCTTCTAATTGGTATAGACCCGTGAAGGTCCCGGGGTAGAATAGGCCTTCAGCAACCCATACTTGCCATAATAGGCGACTCAGCTTGTCGTAAGAGGCGACGGGATCGGGTGGTCAGGCTCTCTGACTTGGTTGACACATGTCATCGGTTCCCAATTGCGCAGATCGATGCTCATGTTGTTGATCACTGGATTGTCTGGTCCAGACTCGATTATTTACAGACCACCGCCATATAGCTGGAATATTGCTGAGTGCGGCGTAACCTGAACTCACTAACTCTATATCTACCATGTTTTGCAGAAAAACAAAGAACGGATTTTGAGTTATGATCCCGAAACGAAGCCCATCCCTCCATTTTGAGAATAAGTCCAAAACATTTCCACGGAAACCGAGACAATCGTAAATCACAAACTCCTGTAAATAGCAAAAAGCACCACTTCGGGGGTTTGCCACACATATCTACCAAGTTTTGCAGAAACATATTAAACGGTTTTTGAGTTCTGCTCGGAAAACGAAGCCCACCCCACCATTAGACTAACACCCAAATTTTCCATGAAAAAAAATAAAATAAAAAGTAAATTAATAAATAAATAAACCGTGTAAATAGCAAAAGGCACAACTATAGGTTGGGATTATTATATCTATCAAGTATTGAACGGTTTCTGAGTTATGCTCCGGAAACGAAATTATTACTAACGGACACACAGACGAGGCATCGACTATACCCCCAGCTTTACATATCGGGGAGATGAAAAGCGGGATGTATTCGAGCCATTAGTCGGCACCACGAGATTTTTTTTGTTTTGTAAATATTTTATTCAAGATATAGTTACAACTGTCGTTAGGGATGAGTTATTTAAATTCTTACAAGTACCCAAAGGAGGTCTCCCTTCAAAGAGCCGGCAGCCTCTGCAGTTTAGTACTTGCGCATAGTCTCTTGTATGATGATCTACAGTCCGTTTACTAGACAGACGCTAGTTTCATACTCTGTTTCTTTGATTTGCTAGTTTTTACGGTCCTTCGCTGACAGGGTTTTATAATTAATGTGTCTGTACAATACATTTTTAACTTGTTTTAGTCACTTAACCCACAAGCTTCTAGCCCTACAGCTGTTACTGGTACAAGGTAATGTTTGGATCCTAGATAGTGTATATATGTGTTTATGTAAAGTATGGAAATTGAGATACAACACATTATCCCAAATTGCTTTGCCCTTTAGTACTGGTACACAGTAAGGCTCGTCACTTGAAACCAACAATTTATAAAAGTACTTTGTTATTTACATAAAAGTTTGCTGTATTACAAAGTTTGAAACCTGCAAACCTGTGCTTGTTCAGCTCCTATCTTTTCCCTTAGTTACGTGTTATCACAAAGAAAGCATGCATCATGGACCATAGACCCCTTTAGGCCGACTCCACACAACGACCGAAGTTAGACACATGCGTTAATTCGTGCGATTTATATACACACTAAACGCGTTTTTCCACAGTTTATGAACTGCGTTCTCATTCGCGATTTAAGATGGAATCATGCAAGTTAGCCGCGGTCGTGGCACTGATGGAAGAGGAGGAAGAACCTCTGGCAAGTATAATCTCTTTGAACTGCAATAGTGATATTTCAGAGAGGGGGTGGTGGCACATTCACTCAGTGAACGAAGACACAAGAAGAGTTCTTATTATCGACTGATGAAAGAACTGTAACTCTATCCTGAGAAATACTTTTAACGCCCTCGCCATAACATGGCCGGGGACAGATAGGGTTACCCTTTGTGTCCGTCCGTACGAAACAGGGAATGTACTCTATCCAATTCTCCTCACAAACTACTGTATGGAATTCAACGAACGTATACACGGACTCTACAGATGTGCATCTCATATTTTGGTGTTGAATTTTATTTATTCTTTTTCAATTTTAATGCCATTTGAACTTGCATAAATTTTGTTGAATTTAAATCTGAATATGGTGTTATAAGAGAGGTTGTCTTTATCCACTCCTCCACAAAAACTATTTTATGGAATTCATTTAGATTACATATGTGCTTTAAAGGTACTCTAAAGGTGTGTAAGTCTTAGTTTGATTTTGTATTGTATTTATTTTTCCAATTTTTAATACGCCACCATGTATTGGATTTGGTCTAAAACAAAACAAAAACAAAATTACGGTAACATAAAATGGTTCATGGCAAGGCGAACTCATTTAGCAAAAGTATGTAATGGATTACAAGAAGAACAACGGCGCAGCTCGTGATCTAATAGCACATGCATGACATCATGGTGCATTATCCAGCATTCAATCACCAATGCAGAATCGACTGGGACGTTGCATAGCTTTCTCGCGACATTACCGTTTAATACCAGGTGTGGCCAACCTAGCAGTGATGCGAGTCTGAACCCGGCGTCGAATTGAGCAGAGGTGTCTTCTGGCGAGGTATTTCTCTTCCAGGGTAGCTGCCAAAGCGCTCCTCTGCAATGGCTGATTTTGGCGTTTCCGAATAAAACGTCCCAGTTGGTCCCAACGGTGCTCAATTGGCGACAGATCTGGCAAAGGTGGAACCTGCTTTCGTCACTAAAGGAACACTTTTCGTCAGTTCCGCTGCTGCCAATCTGGCACAGTCCTGTCCCCCGATTTCTCGTAACAAACTTAAGTTTTAATTTTAGTCTGAGATTTTACTCAAATTTGAGAAAACACATTTCTCAGAATGAACTGAAATCGGTACAAAACTCAAACTACAGGTAACAATTTGAGTGTCGTGAACACATTACTTAATTTGTTTGGGTTTATATGTCAAAAATGCAGTTGGGTTAAAAATTCAGCTGTTTCAAATTGTGAGACTCAGTTGAGATTTGAGTAAAAACTTAAGTTTGTTTCGAGAAATCAGGGCCTGGTCCATGCATATCTGGCACGTCAACGTCATGACGGTAATGGTCGTTTGACCAGAAACTCTGACAGACTGTCCAAAGCTGATGTCACCATTCTAAAGAGTAAACACCCGAAATACCGGCCTTATTGTTGGGTAGTGACCTTCGGTCGACCTTTCTTTGGCCAGTCTGTGGTACCGCAAGTCTGTCGTAGACGTACGTGTGACATGCCTGGCGATGGTGGATTTGCAGCAACCCATGGTCCCAGCCACATGTCTTTGTGTTGCTTCCGGCTAAAGCATACCGAATCCTCTCTCCCCGTTTTCTGCCGTTTAACGAAGTATTTTCCTGGTTGTCAATCGATTGACCTGATGTAAAAGATTAAACCTGTTCGGTTTTATATCCTAACTTGACAGTTTTTGCACAATTTCCGTTTTCAGCGTGTATGTAACTTCGTTTGTTTGTTTTCGGTTTCCTTTTGAGCAAAATACGAAATGCAAGTGTTCACTGGCAATATGCATGTTGTTTTCAAGGGATTGGCAGTCAATTCTGTTGACAATTTACAATCATTTATATTTTGGCGGCGTTTCTTTTAAACGCTGGTTCATTTAATCACTACGTGTATCAAAAGAACTGCGCTAATGCCAATGGAAACCTTTATTTGAACGCCAAAACAGAAAAGGGTGAAGCCACGAGATGGGAAAACACTCTTGAGCACGTGTAAATATATTATGTCATCGAAGGAATTCCCATGGGTTTTTCCAGTGCGATACGTAACAAAATACGCATCGCAACGCATTCACAGTGCGGACGTTAGGTGTATGACATGTAACAATATAATTTACTGTGTTCTTTTGGGAAGCAACGCAAGAGTGAGTGAGTGAGTTAATATTTAACGTCTATTCGGCAATATTGCAGCCATATCGTGACGAGAACGATTACTTATAAAAAATACAAATGAATCAATAGCACATACATTGTGAAAACCAATCAACGAAAGACAGTAAAATTAACTAGAATATCACAGAGTAGAATGTAAAAGTAGTGATTAGATCTAAAAATGTATCTATAGAGGACAATACAATATAAAAATGGGCTATAGGTTGCCAACAACTGAAGGTTGATCACCATACTAATGACCATGGGGACTCTAGCTGGATTTTACATCATCCCCTCACCTGTTAGCAATTTGGACAAAGCTAGCCATACAGTAAAAGAACACTTATTCTACGATTAAAAAAACCTGGAAAACTTAAATTTACTTCAAATATTTTGGGACTTCAGTACCCTCTCAGGAGGGCAATTAGTTTACAGTACTTCAACCCCCTTTCAGGGTACAGCCACTAACGATTTGAATTACTAATTTAATCTTCTAATTATAAAATATTTACCTATTTACAATTCAATCAAAAATCTAATTCCTTTAAAAACGAAATAATTAAACGAGGACTAATATTGCTAAAAAGATCCTTCATAGTTCGTGAATTAAAATACTGATCACTTGTGATGGAATACTCAATAGTCAAACAACACATGCTTGACTGATTCTTTCATCACAAAGGACACAAAACGGAGGATCCTCACCTTTAGGCACATATTTATCTTGTGTGGCCAATACGACATCGTCGTAAAATAACCTCTTCAAATTTGGACTGACAACCCAAGAAGTTGTAACCATTATACGATTTTATTTCATGTAATTTATTTATACCTACTAGGGTGTCCCACTTTTTCTGCATCAGATCACGTGTGTGAGCTCCAATGCCAGCTTTGTAGTCAGAATAAGCGATACGAAGTGGTGTCACATAGTTGTTGAGAGCTGTCTTAGCAGTAAGATCGGCCATTTGTGTCTTTGAATATATCTAAGAGCCGTTAATATGGCGTTTGCTTCTGCTGTGAAAATAGGGCTGCTATCTGGTAGTCAAGAAGATATTGTTCTGAATCCAATGACCATGGCACAAGCTACTGCGCCACGTCCTTGGACCCGTCTGTAAATAAGGATTTGTAATTGTTAATTGATGATATTCTTATTTATATTGTAAGTCATTAGTTTCTGATTTTTTAAAAATGTAGTTAACGTTAAGTCATCTTGTGGCCTAAACAGCTGCCAAGGAGGAGAAGAAAGAAGACGGGAGGGAGCTATATTATCCAGATCAATGCCGGCAGCAGTAATGAAAGGCTTAATTCTCAGCCCAAGAGGCGGAACAAGAGATAATTTCTTGTTATACAAATCTTCATAAGGAGAATTAAAGACACAGTGAAAGAATATAACTTTGTAATATATTGTCAGGATAATTATATACGACGTTGCGTCTGTCTCAACGTAGAGACTGTCGATAGGTGAAGTTCCGAAGGACCCAAGAAAAGTCTTAGACTTTGGTGATGGACAGACTCAGGTTGCTTTTGCAGGCTATGGAGCCATAGTCAAGTTTTGAGCGGACGAGTGATCTATAGAGGTGGAGGAGGGTAGCTTGATCCCCTCCCCACTTTGAATTAGAAACGACTTTTAATAAATCGAGCGTCTTCGGGCATTTATTTTTAGGGATTTGATATGGGGGAGAAAAGTTAAATGCGAGTCGAAAAATCAGAACCAAGAACTTTGCCTCCTTAACGACTTTGATGGGAGTGCTATTTAAAATCAATTCTGGGTCTTTAAGCGGTTAGTATTTTCTACAGAAATGTATACAAATGGTTTTCGACTTAGAAAATGTAAAGCCGTTTTCAAGACACCATTTGTTTAAGCACAATTGCAGTTGCCGTTCAATAATATGCATATTTTCCCCTCGACAAGAAATATTAAAATCATCCACAAAAAGTGATCCATCGATTGAATCATTTAAAACCTTGGATAAACTGTTGATCTTGATACTAAAGAGTGTTACAGACAAAATACTGCCTTGTGGAACACCCCTGATCCTGATTATAATGGTCAGACAGGGTTGAACCCACTCGGACTTGAAATTGCCTGTCCTTTATAAACTGTGATATAAGAAGAAGTAAACGACCCCTTAAACCGAAGTCATGTAAATCCTTCAAAATGCCATGTTTCCAGGTGGTATCGTATGCTTTCTCGAGATCAAAGAAAATCGCTACAGCATGTTGTTTACTTACTAGAGCATTCTTAACAAAGGATTCTAGTCGTACCAGATCGTCAATGGTACTACAGTTATATTCAATGTGAAACCACATTGAATATTTGTGATAAGGTTATTGGTTTCGAGATTGCAAACTAATCTATTATTCACCATACGTTCCATGCTTTTTCAGACACAGCTAGTGAGAGATACTGGTCTGTAGTAATTAGACGGATCTTTATGATCCCTGCCAAACTTTGGTATTGGAACTACAATGGCATTACGCCACGAAGGAGGAAATGTTCCAGACGTCCATATTTCATCAAATATATCTAAAACTGTCATCGGACATGGTTCAGGCAAGTGTTTCAAGAGCTGATAATGAATATTGTGATCACACTCTGCCGTGTCGTGAGCTTGCTCAAGAGCTGTGCAGAACTCGTGTAATGAAAAGACTTCATTATAATCTTCACCATTATTGGAATCAAAATTATGTTTTTCCTTTTCCTCTTCTTTCTGATATTTTTTAAACTGGGACATAATTCGCTGATGATCAATTTTTGGCAAGAATTTCGCCAATTCTATTTACAATTTGAGTTTTGTCAGTTAAGAAATGATTCTCTATCTGTAAGATGGTGAACAGCTGATTTTGAATTGCCTTTTATTCCCTGAACCATGTTCCACACTTTGGACATGGGCGTGCGTGAGTTACGTTTGGAGACAGTTCCTCTAACAAAGCCGTTTACTTTGTTTGAAGGTACGACGTGCCTTCGCATTTAATATTTTAAATTTATTCAAAGTTGTGGACAATTCGATGGTGACAAAAATAATTTTCTGTCTTTTTCCTCGCTTTCCTGGCTTGTCTACAATCTGTAGTAAACCATGGTTTTCGTACATGTGAAGTCGTAGGATACATAGGTATGCACTCATCAGCAATTTCATTTAAAATATCTGAAAATGTCTGAATGGAGTCAGGTACATCATGGAAACATTCTGGTCGTAGTTTCGAGTTACACATAGTTTTATACAAGGACCAACTTGTAAATAATGGAGAATCAGATGGAGTTGTTTCTGAAAGCATTGTTGGGAAGTGGTCACATCCGCAAAGGTCATTGTGAACATTCAATTCAAATTCATAAATATTTTAGAATCTGAAACCGACACACCTAAAGAAGAATATGTGCCAGTGGCTGGATGCAGGTACGTGCTTGAATCGTCATTAAATATGCACAGGTCGTTGTTAGAGATAAACTCAAGTATTTTACCTTTACCATTGACGTGTGTACCTCCCCAGAGTGGGTTGTGGCTGTTTAATTCACCCATGATAACACAGGACTTCGGTAGTTGATCATAGAGAGACTGAACATCAGTCTGCTTAAGTGCTGACGAAGGTGGAATATACAGAGAGCAATTAGTAAACGAACCACCAAGAGTGATTCGTACTGCTACAGCTTGAAGATTAGTTTTGAGTGTAACAGGGCTGTGTATAATATCTTGTTGCACATGAATAGAAGATCCTAGTGGCGGGAGAAAAACAACGATAGTCTTTGAATTGATGTAATGTAAAAAATGTATCTGTTTTCAGATACGATTCCTGCAAACAGAATGCTGATGGTGTTAATCCTGGACTAATAGCTGTACCTCATTGAAGTTAGTCCGTAGTCCTCTACAGTTCCCCTGTACAATGTTTTTGGAATAAACTTAGTGGCTTAATAGGGGATCTACCCTCACCTCTTTCGAGGGCGACAAGCTATGTGACCTTGGTGGAAGTTTTCTGACACTTCCATGGCCTCAACCGATCCGTATTTATTGAATAGGTTTACTGGATTTTCTGAACCCTTCGGGAGTTCTGCCACTTTTAGATTGTGATTTGTGAGTTAACTGAGACAAAAATAGCTCTCCAGATACAGATGAAGTCTGACTACAGGATCGTGACGGGACTTTAGATACCAACGTAGATACTTTAGAGTGTTGACAGAAGATGAGCATTATTTGTTTTAACCCACGTGAAATCTCTCTGGCAATGTATCGACGAGGTAGTTACTTTTGAGATATATGCAGGAGATCTGACAGCAGATGCAAATGATTCAGTATGCGCTGCAGATTCCACAAGTGTTTTTGGCGTCAGAAAAGCCGATGTTCTGGGTGAATTTAATTTTAATTGATTTCCAATTGTTTTTTCCAGACTGGACACTCTTGGAAGAAGAAGGACGAATGATTTCCCGAACAATTTGTACACTTTTATGGTCAGGGTTACAATCTTCTGTGACATGACTATTCTCACTACAGTGGGCGCATGTTATGGGCTTGGTGCAAGTGTTAACACCGTGCCCATACCTTTGACATCCAAAACATCTCAAAGGATTTGGGATGTACACGTCAACTGAAACACTACAGTAACCTGTTCAACAAACTTAGGAGGATTCGGCGATGAGAAGGAGAACAGACAATATCTAACTCTGACATATCAGCAAATAATCCATCTCTGGCTCTGATTATGCCTTTACTAGTATTCAGAGTTCTGTAGGCGGTGATAGACACGGGAATTCCAACAAATACTTCTGTTAAAGGTGAAGGATCAAGTTTTATGGATGATCAACGTCTTCATTTTCACAATGGCGACGTTTCGGTATTGATTCGTAAACCTCGCCTGCAATGCCATGTATACCCTTGGAAATGGCAAACGGGTTAAGGTTCTGTGGTGTTTTGTCTACAGTTTCCATAACTAAAAATCGTGGCCAATAGTTGATTGAGTTGGAAGGTCGTTGGTCGTCATCATCGTTGTCAAGTTGACGTTTGTTCCGTTTTGGTATTCCATAGGTAGTATAAATGTTTCATCATCCGAGCTTCCCACCCACCACAGAGTATCACAAAGGACAATGCTAAAACACAAACGGGTCTCCGACTTGCAGCACTAAGCATACTCGGATTTGATACTCCAGCAGAAAAATTAAAACATTAATTCTTCCACCAGATTGGGCTATGAGCCACCGCCTTCTGGGCAAAAGACTGTAGGCAAAGTTCATGATAAAAATCGAAAGATGCTACATGAACAAAAGGTACCTAGACCACAAATGAAACAATTCAAAATCATATTTTGTGCAGTTACGTTAAGTCAATGCACAGTGCCTGACATGACCTGCCGATTGATAGAACCGGGCCCATTCTACCATCCGTATTGGTGAAGTCAGGGTGAAAGTGGTGTGTTGGGCACAGGAACGCCGTTTATTGCTCCTATGCCCTCAACCACCAGAATCCCTTCCTTCACAGACACAGGTGCGCAACCCACGGCAAACAGTTTGCCCAAATTGGTCGGCTCTTACGACCAGCAATGGGGTGCTATGGACACATTCTGTCCCGGGTCCACACGGGAGAAGAGCACTTAGCGTTACCCAGCACCCACCACGAGGAGGTGGCTTTTCATGTGTGCCAGCAACGCAAGAAAAATTGGAAGTAGCGTGAAGCCCCCCTTTACCGAACAAAATCTGTCTGATCTTGTTGTTCTTGTTACCTCTGAATTAAGTGTTGTTAAAAATCATTGTACACACACGCACAAAATATCAGCGCTCAGATCTTACTTGATTCTGCGGTAACTGTGACACTGATATCTTTGTCAGCGCTCAGCTACTGCACTGACAACCTATATCTTCCAAATTCCTCTGCAGTTCCACATATAAGAAAACCATGGTTCAACGATGAGTGCAAACAAGCTAGGAAGGCAAGGAAAAAAGCAGAACATTATTTCCGTCGCCATCCCATGGTGCATAATTTAAATAAATTCAAAATTTTAAATGCTAAAGCACGGCGTACTTTTAAACAGAACAAACGCCAATCTTGGTAAAATTATGTATCTAAAATAAATTCTCGGACACCTATGTCCAAGGTATGGAATATGGTCCAGAAAATTAAAGGTAAGGGTACTAAATCTAGTGTCAATCATCTTAAACATGGAGATCAAGTACTTACCGATAAATCAGATATCGCAAATAAACTGGGTGAAACCCTTGCTAAACACTCTTCCTCTTCTAATTATTTACCAAAATTTCAGCAGTATCAAAAACAACAAGAAAAGAAAACTATTAATTTCAACTCAGATAATGGGGAAGATTATAATGAAACTTTTTCTATTCATGAGCTCCATACTGCTCTTGATCAAGCTCATGATACTGCTACAGGAGCTGATAACATACATTATCAACTCCTGAAGCACTTACCAGAATCATGCCTAGAAACTCTTCTCAATATTTTTGATATTTGGACATAGGGTAACTTTCCTTCATCATGGCGTGACGCCATAGTAGTACCAATACCTACTAAACCTGGACGTGATCATACTGATCCATCAAATTATCGTCCGATTTCGTTAACTAGTTGTGTTTGCAAGACCATGGAACGCATGATAAATAATCGACTTGTTTGGTACTTGGAAACAAATAACCTTATAACTGATATACAGTGTGGTTTCCGTCAAAACAGAAGTACTGTCGATCACTTAGTGCGTTTAGAATCATTTGTTAAAAATGCACTAATTAATAAACAACATGCTGTGTCTATCTTTTATGATCTCGAAAAAGCATATGACACAACCTGGAAATATGGTATTTTAAAAGACTTACATGACTTCGGCTTGCGAGGTCGTTTGCCTCAATTTATTGTCAACTTTTTAAATAACAGACAGTTTCAAGTTCGAGTGGGTTCTACCCTGTCTGATCATTACAATCAGGATCAGGGTGTTCCACAAGGCAGTATTCTGTCTGTCACACTTTTTAGCATCAAGATAAATAGTTGATCAAAAGTTTTAAACGATTCAATTGATGGATCGTTATTTGTGGATGATTTTAATATTTCTTGTCGTGGGACAAATATGCATACTATTGAACGGCAACTGCAGTTGTGTTTAAACAAAATAAATAAATGGTGTCTTGAAAACGGCTTTAAATTTTCTAAATCCAAAACTAATTGTATACATTTTTGCAGAAAATATAAACCACATAAGGACCCTGAACTATCTCTAAATGGCACTCCCATCAAAGTTGTAAAGGAGGCCAAGTTCTTGGGCCTCATCTTTGACTCCCATTTAACATTTCTGCCTCATATTAAGTCCCTTAAAACTAAATGCCTGAAGGCTCTTGACTTGTTGAAAGTTGTTTCTAACTCAAAGTGGGGAGGGGATCAAGCAACCCTCTTACACCTATATCGATCACTCGTCCGTTCGAAACTCGATTATGGCTCCATCGTATATGGTGGAGCCTGCAAAAGCAACCTTAAACTTCTTGATTCTGTCCACCATCAGGGCTTACGACTTTGTCTTGGGTCTTTCAGAACTTCACCTATTGCTAAGTCTCTACGTTGAGGCCGATGAACCATCTCTTACTCAACGTCGTATAAAATTGTCTTTACAATATATTACTAAATTATATTCTAATGAATCTAACCCTGCCTATAACTGTGTGTTCAATCCCCTTTATGAGGATTTGTATAACAAAAAGTCTTCTCTTGTTCCACCACTTGGGCACAGAATTAAACCATTTATTTCTTCTGCCGGTATTGAGCTGGAAAGTATATCGCCTTCCCGTCTTCTTTCTTCTCCTCCTTGGCAATTGGTTAGGCCACAAGTTGACCTAACATTAACATCATTTAAAAAATCAGAAACAAATGACTTACAATATAAACAAGAATATCATCAATTAAAACATAAATATAACAATTACAAACCCTTATTTACAGATGGTTCCAAGGACGGTGGTGCAGTGGCTTGTGCCACTGTCATTGGATCCAGAACAATATCTTCTAGATTACCAGATAATAGTTCTATTTTTACAGCAGAAGCTAACGCCATATTAACAGCTCTCAAATATATTCAAAGACACCCTAAACGTAAACAATATATAATCTATTCCGATTCTCTTTCTTGCCTTCAGGCTATTAAAAATATTTCTTGCAAACATCCACTTTTAATAGAAATTATTGAATTGTATAATGATCTTGCTACTGGCCAATACGACATCGTCTTTTGTTGGTTACCCAGCCATGTAGGCATTTCTGGTAACACATTGGCTGATCTTGCTGCTAAAGCAGCACTCAACAAATCTGTGACACCACTTCTTATTCCTTATAGTGATTACAAAGCCACCATTAGATCTTATATCCGTGATCTGATGCAAAAGAAGTGGGACACCCATGTGGGTATCAATAAATTACATGAGATAAAACCTTACATTGGTTATACCCACTTGGGTTGTCAGTCCAGATTTGAAGAGGTTATTTTAAGACGATGTCGTATTGGCCACACCAGGTATACGCATGAATATCTGTTGAAAGGTGAGGATCCTCCGTTTTGTATCCCTTGTGATGAAATAATCACGGTCAAGCATGTCTTGCTTGACTGTGTTGAATATTCCATAACAAGGGACAATTATTTTAAATCAAGAACTATGAAGGACCTTTTTAGTAACGTAAGTTCTCATTTAATTATTGCATTTTTAAAAGAATTGAATTTATTGACTGACATGTAAATATATGAGTATTTTATGATTGGAAGATGAATTAGTAACTGAGATTGTTAGTGGCTGTATCCTCGAGGGGGGGTTAAAGTACGGTAAAAATATTGTCCTCCTGAGAGGGTATGTAAGTCCCAAAACATTTAAAGTCAAATTTAGTCTTCCATCTTTTTAACCGTAGTATTTTTGTTATTTTAATTTGTGGCTAATCTTGCATACAATCACCAGCAGCTGAAGGGATGGTGTAAATCCAGCTAGGGACCATGCAGGTAGCAGAAGCACTGTAAGTCCCCATGGCCTCTAGTATGGTGACCTACCTTCAGTTGTTGGTGATCTATAGCCTGTTTTTACATTGTACTGTCCGAATAATGATATTGGTTTTAACTTTTCACGCTAGTTTTAATTCTTATTGTGATACTCTAGCTGTTTTACTGTCCTTCGTTGACAGGGTTTTACCATATGCATAAATTCTTTTTTCAAGAATGTTCTCGTCACGATATGGCTGCAATATTGCCGATGTGACGTTAAATATTAACTCACTCACTCACCTATATCTTACAATGACATCACTGAAAATTCTCGATTCGCATGTGCCAGCATATTGGCGGAGACATGAAATGAAAAAATATCAACAGAACTAAGCGGCCAATTGACTGTCAGAATATTTAAAGGAAATAAAACATTGTATCAAGGCTTATAGGTTCTCTTCGTAAGATAACTAGACAGATTTTATCATTTATATCAGTAAGGATGCGGAGGTCTACCAATCTGTGATCAGTCGAAAAAATGTGTAATGCCATTGCCAATTCCACATATCTAGTATGTTTTAACCATCTAGATTCATTTTTCAAAGTAATGTGTTTGTGTTGCACAAAGTTGTACCTGACAAAAATGTAACAACCCCCTGTTTACTTTGAAATGCAACCAGTTCAAGAACGGAATTCCTTTCTGAGAAGATACTAAGCGTAAGTGCAGACTAAGTCTGGAAATATTCCTCCAAGTTTTCTATGACTTCCCTTCATTCAGACAGACATAGGCACATCATTTCCCCTCAACTTGCGAAAGCCTAATGCAGCCACTTTGTAGCATGAAATGGTATTTTTCAATGACAAATTCTCGTTGCTTCTATTATTTTCTTATTACTTCAGTTGTTTTTCGCTGCTTTTATTATTTTGTCACCGCTTCGAGTATCTAGTGGATGCTTAAAGTTTTGTTGAAAAAAACTTGAAATTTCAAGTATTTACTCGTTGCTTTAATATTTTCTTTTTGTTGCTTCTGTCAATTTTTGCAATATCAATCTTTTCGTTTCTTCTATTACTTTCTCGTTGCTTCGGGTTTCTTAAAAAAAGTGAGATTTGGAGTACTTTGACGTAACTTCAAGTTTCTGTCAAAAACTTAAGTTTCATGAAGTCTCACTGCTTCGATTATTTTATTGTGTCAGTTTTATTGTTGCTTTGATTATATTTTTGTTGGTTAATGGCTGCATCAATGTATTTCCAATGAATATATATGGCTGGATGCATTTGTAAACAAACAGCGATCCAAAAGAAATTGCGCTATTAAATTGGTGCTTTCCCCACAACGGGAGGTAAATCCTGAGTGAAACAAAATGTAAACATTTCAACGAAGAAAACGCGAAGGCCATATTTCTGGCGGCAGCACTTTCATGTATAGAAAAAGCACACACAACCAACGTGTTAAACAGGTCTGAAAATTTCTGAAACAATTTAAATCATTCAAACATGAAGAGGAGACAGGATCTTGTGGCGATCTGTTGGATAAGAGTCTCAGCACTGTTTTAAGGAGCAAATTCACGTATGATACATATCTGTGAATATTAAGTGTACCGCTTTGAACATATCAGTTTGGACGGGCGGGGCTGTGTCGAGACCCTGTTACCAAATTTGTCAATTTTTTAGCCACCGTTCCTTTAATCCAAAGAGAGCACCATCAGCAAAGGGTTAACTGGAATATTGTTTCAAGCGACGTTTAGCTCAACCCTTGTAGTAACAATACCCGGGTATGCGCACTGACGGATGTTGAATATGCACGCGATTCTTGTTCACAATGCCGTTTCTCAGTTTCAAGCCATTTCAATGTACTTTGTTGATCCGATTCAGGTACACATGACAGGAACAACTATATATTTATATAAATGCACTGCTTTCGCTTTTAACAGTACATAAACAGATGTGGAGATAACAAATAACATGTTGAGATCCACTTGTAGAAATGATCTGTGAACTTCAAGTTTATTGAGAATGGATGAATCTGAACACGCATAACAGAGAGAATGGCAAGGCATTTTATAACAGCAGCCCTTCCGTTTCAATTGAAGGTGTCATTCAAGGCGTGTCTGGTGTACGTGACACAGTTTATATACATTTCAGGAGAACCAAACACAGCATCCTGCTGACAGTTTCAAAAATTAATAATGAAGGTCGAATTCCAACGCCCAGCAGGGAGCGATCGTGTTGAATACACTATAAGGCCGGGCGGGACAACTTAGGAATGGCCAGCGAGTCCTAACTTGACATACAGAAAGGAGCAAGCTACAAAGACATATTTTATATCATTGGAAAGATCTCGAGGAGATGAACACGAAAAGTTCATTTGCCAGTGTGTTCACGTGTTAATAAGCTCACACATTGGCTCTGAAAATGCATTTCTGCAGAAATTTCTGGCAGAAATTTTTTTTCCCGCAGAAATTTCTGGCAGAAATTTTTTATTTCACTACCAGAATTGTCTTAATTTAACAAAATTAGAGAGTATAAGTAATGATACTGCTGCATGAGTGGTAGTTTCATGTTTATTCCAAGTAATAAGCACTTAGCGTGATCAACGGATCTGATATTTTTGTTTCAATACTAGAATTATCTTAGTTGAATAAGATTAAACACAATCGTTAAATAATTTAATATAGACTTTCTTTAAATGGTGTCGTTTTCCCTGTTTAAAGCCTATTACTACCAGACAACCGAGAATTTTACAGTGTGAATTTGACCGTATTTCATTGTAGCTTTTACAACTTAAAAGGCTTATGCATTATTCCCATCCGTTTCATCATAACACAGTTGTAACTTCTTAGTGGATTCACGTCGTGCAAGATTAATTTAACAGTATCGGGGTGCATTTTCTAATCCCAATAAGCCTACATTGTTTTTGTATGCGACATGGGTTGAAGGCGAATAGAGACGAAACCGGACATATACTACATACATACAATATAATAACAATGTAAGACGTGTGAGCCATAATTTGAATCCATCAACATGCCCGTAAAGACCAGCGTACCAGATGAGATGATAAACAATGCATCAGTGTTCAAAGTGACAATGCCCGCGAAAATGTAATTGCCTCGTTGAAACAATAATTTATGCCGGAGTGGCCACCGAGTATTCACACCTGTTAACGTGGTTTATCAGGTTGTCTCTATAAGCGGTGATCGTTCCTATTCGGTTGGCCTTGAGTGGACACCGCGGTTAATAATTGCGCAAGCCAGAGAGCGGCCACTGGGGAAATACAGCGAAACAATGCCAGTTGGTGCTGCATGGACAATAGACGTTTTATAGAGTATATCCAGTACGTCTTGTCGGTTCAAGGTCACATGCAACACAAAACAGTTGTTTGCAGATTCTGAATCGGTTCGGTAACAAATTATCAAAAATGCAAAATAAAGTTATGAAGTTGAAAATAACGCGATTGAAAAAACGCTTCCCCAGCGCAGGGGGGAAAAGTGGTTTCACCACCCATAGCACATGTGCAGTGATTATTTTGAACCGGAAAGCCAACTTGAACTCGTATAAACACAAGTGATGTGTGCAAGATTATCGTTTGCGGTCGAAGTGGGAGAACAAGAGATGTTTCTTGTGGTTACAAGCATCCTGGTTCGGCAGTAATAACAATACACTGGTACAGTACCTGCATATTTGCAACCCATGCTTCTGAAAAAAAATGTATAGTATTAGAAATGCTAATTTCATAGTTCAGTTTGAAAACTGAAATGTTTTAAATCATGTATATGGAAACAAAGAATACATTGATTGTGACAAGCAGTCTATGTCATAAACAAAGCGCAACGTCTGTTTATTGTCACCTGTCACTCTGCTTGTCTGCTAATGACAATATGCAGTACTTAGCTTCAATCATTTACCAACTTAACACCTATCAGGCTATACACCGTAAACAAACTACACTGCTTTATGGCTCGTGCACCTGGGGTCTGTCTCTGTCACATTATGTAATTAGACAGACAGGCAGGTGCGATTCCTGTACACATGATATGTTATTACGTCTGTGGGTTGCAAACAAACTACCTCCATTTTCCCGGATGACTGGGTCGGACGGAACTGAGTGCAAACTCAGATTGTCAGTTTCAAGGTCTGTATGTACAAAACCCAACATTTCAATATATAATATTTATGGATAACAACTTCTTCTATTGTGTGTGCTTAGAAGTGGATGGATGAATCATAATATTAATTCATATTTTCAAGCTGTTTAACGCTGTATTTTGCACGAATCCACTAGTGACCAACATAGTTCTTACTATTCCTGTTTAAAAACATGTAACTGATAATATGCCGACGGTACACTAGAACAGTGATATAAACTGCCATCACCACAGACACATTTATACAATTTAACATTTCAACCACTGGCCTTTGTTGCGAAAACACGCCAATCAAGTTATCTCACTAGCTTCTGTCATGATGGGACGATAATTCACTCACTAGGGTCTTGGTTAAAAAAAGGTAGGAATAACAAATATAAAGGGGATATTGTACCACATTAGTCATTCTTGAATGGGATTAACAGGTGTGAAAACTCGGTGGCCACTTCGGCAAAAATCATTGTTTCAAAGAGGCAATTACATTTTCGCGGGTATTGACACTTTGAACACTGATGCATTGTCACATAGGTATTGTTTATCATCTCATCTAGTACGCTGGTCTTTTCGGGCATGTTGATGAATTCAAATTATGGCTCACACGTCTTACATTGTTATTATATTGCATGTATGTAGTATATGTCCGCTTTCGTCTCTATTCGCCTTCAACCCATGTCGCATGCATAAACAATGTAGGCTTATTGCGATTAGAAAATGCAACCCAATACTGGTACTGGTACTAATAGGCTTTAAACAGGGAAAGTCTATATTAAATTATTTAACGATTGTGTTTAATCTTATTCAACTAAGATAATTCTGGTATCAAACAAAAATATCAGATCCGTTGATCACGCTAAGTGCTTATTACTTGGAATAAACATGAAACTACCACTCATGCAGCAATATCATTACTTATACTCTCTAATTTTGTTAAATTAAGATAAATCTGGTAGTGAAATAAATAATTTCTGCGGGAAAAAAAATTTCTGCCAGAAATTTCTGCGGGGAAAAAAACTTTCTGCGGAAAAAAAATTTCTGCAGAAATGCATTTTCAGAGCCAATTTGTGAGCTTATTAACAAGTGAACACACTGGCAAATGAACTTTTCGTGTTCGTCTCCTCGAGATCTTTCCAATGATATAAAATATGTCTTTGTAGCTTGCTCCCTTCTGTATGTCAAGTTAGGACTCGCTGGCCATTCCTAAGTTGTCCCGCCCGGCCTTCTATGTATTTGGTTGATAAAATATACGTCATTATTTTCACTGGTGTGCCCTGAAGTGCATGACGTTGAAACATCCCATCTGTCGATGGAACTATAGCTTGGGACGGTCCCTTGTTATCTGAAAAGCGATGGAGTCACTAGAGTTAATAGCAGTCATGAAAAGTGCAAAAGCATTGCAGGAAGACTGTTACACCGTCAGAAGTGATTAAAAATGCCCGCCAGTTCAGTGTCTTAAAGCAAACTATCAAGTGATTTTTGCTAAAATATAATTTTTAAACCCGTGTCAAATCGCATGTAGAAATCATCAAACTGTATTTGAGTTTGAACATCCGATATGATGGTCTGATGATGCTGAAAGATCGCTGATACCACAGCCAGACATCCCATACGAAGAACATGAACATAAGAGTAGCCTTGGCCTGGTCGAGCTAACTTCTCAGGAAGGTTTTGGGCCTTATTTCCTGCAGTTGACTGTTAACTTTTTGGCACGTTGTGTTAGGCATCATTTGACAACCTGGTCTTTGTGTGTGCACAGTTTCATGAAGGTAGAGGTGGGAGGTTTACCGGTAAACCGTGGTTATTTCCATGATCCTGTAGGCTGAAGGTTGCAGCGAAAACCGAGGGTTTGTTTGGTTAAAACATTGTATTCTCCCAAAGATATTCTTTAGCAAAATTTGTGATCTCACTAGCTTTCTTTATATGCCTTCTTGAAAATGCCGATATTCAGATCAGATGCACAGATCGATGCTCATGCTCTTATCACTGAATTGTCTGGTCCAGACTCGATTATTTACAGACCGCCGTCATACAGCTTAAATGTTTCCGAGTGCGGCGTAAAACTAAACTCACTCCTCACCTATATTGATGCCAGAAGATGTGTGTGTGAGTGTGAATGAGGATGCTAGATTAATTCTCCATTAATATTGAATTAACATGCATTATGTAAAACCTGGACTGTTTGGATAATGGAGGTGGTCAGTCAAGTAGGAAAATGGCTAAACGCGTCAGTGTTGTAAAAAATGAGAGCGCGTCGGGAGGCCGAAAACACTGTCAACATCATGAACATCGATACAGTTTTTGAACCCTTTATATTTGTCAAAGAATGTCACACAGATCTATATTTGTTAGTGCATAAGATGTAATAGTTAATATTTAAATGAATCCGGGTGGTTGAAGACTTCGGGTCCGATTCCCAACGTGGATACAATGTGTGTAACACATTTCTGGTGCCCCCAGTAGTGATGGTGCTAACTTAAAAATGAATCCTATTCTTCTGATGAGTAATTCTCCGCAATGTTATTTGGACACATCCCAACAGCAGAAGCTGAATGTATCATAGAAATGTAGATTAGTTTACAGATTCGCAAATAACACATGTTGAAGGTTACAATCGTGCTCTCGTCCACGTACGAAGGAGACAATAATTTGCATACAAATGAGACGACTGTCTGGAACAAAGTAATTATCAAGGGCAATTAGGTTATTACGACGGACAAAACTGGCAGGAAAGTGTTTCAATATAACGTGGAGGTGTAAAGCCCACGAAGAAAGGAAGAGAGAGATAGCGAGGTTCGGCTGTCAGCCATTTATCAAACCGGAAGTCCCCTACAGTTTGTAATCCGGACATGCCAGAACTCCGTGCATCACACTGATAACCGGGCAGTGCCAGTTATTGTAACATCCTCCCCTTTTTGTAAAACTTTAAACTTGAACGTACAAATGAACAGCCACTCAAATCACCACTTATACTAGTGATGAGTGAAATGTTTAAGAATAAAGATGAAAGTTAATGAACTTAAAGAGTTATTGCTTTTTAACTGAAATGATATCCTGTAAGTGAAGTCAAATCTGAATCCTTTGAAGAATCCTTACACACTGAACACAATTATCAATTAACAGTCTGTTTGAACTTGAATCTCAGGTTCATCAGTTTACTTCACGGACACCTCAAAGTCTTTGAGGTATGCAGGCAACCTGCTCTGTCGGGTAGATCGCCTCGGGCTGTCTGGAACCTCAGGTATGGGTTTTACCTGCGATGTGGGTGTGTTGGTCTCAGGCACTGAGACAGGTTTGGGTGACACCATAGGTGTCAAATGTTGAGTCACAGGTGTGACGTCTGGCCTTACACCAGACTCAACTGCCTTTAGCTGTTTCGGCTTATGTGTAGGAGCATCAGTCTCACTTGATTTCCTCAAGTGAACCCTGTTTCTTCTGTAAGAACCATTCCCACTCTCAATCTCATAGGAACGTTCATCTAGTTGTCTCGTCACAGTTCCTTTCTCCCACTCTTTCTGTCCCAGACGATGTGGTTTGATGCGGACAATATCTCCAACTTCCAGGGGAGATAAATCTTTTGCATGACGGTTGTAAGACTGTGCGTCATTTCTCTGGGCATTCTCAATCAATCTGCGATTGGTTAGGTAGTCACTCTTATCTCCAGGCTTCAGCAGTTGTTCTGACATTGGCATAAGAGATCTCGTCCTGCGGTTAAACAGTTTCTGGTTCGGACTGGTCCCGGTGTTCTGGGTCGGAGTATTCCGGAGCTCAAGCAAACAGAGATAAGGGTCCATCTTGGATCTCTTGCACTTACTCATCATGGTTTTCGCCGCTTTCACACCAGATTCAGCTTTGCCGTTGGCGTTCGGGTGTCTTGGAGAACTGGTACAGTGGATGATGTCCCATGCTTTTGTGAATGATGAGAACTCTTCACTGATGAACTGTGGACCATTATCCGAGATAAGCTGGTTCGGAATGCCATGTCTTGCGAAGTGAATTTTCAATGCTTTAACCACTGCTGAGGAGGTAGTCGATGGAAGATAGTCAACTTCCCAGAATCCACTGAAATAGTCAATGGTAAGAAGGTATTCACGATCCTCGAACGTGAACAGATCAGTCCCTACTACTTCCCACGGATGATTGGCGATGATATTTATCAGAGATTCTTTCTGCTGTGTTTTACAGTAGGTCTGACAAGCATCACAAGATTCTGTGATCTGTTTGATCTGGTCAGTCATGCCTGGCCAGTACACACACTCTCTCGCTCTTCTCAGCATACTTTCTTTTCCAAGATGAGATGAGTGAAGGAGTGATTTGATTCTAGTTCTTATGTTTTCAGGTACAACGATGCGTTCTCCTTTGAACACCAGGCCATCATGGACAGTGAATTCATCTCTAGCAGAGAAGAATGGAGCAAGTGATTCGTGTAAGTCTTTCTTGCTTTCAGGCCATCCCTTGAAGATTACAGATTTGAGAATGTTCATTGTCTCGTCTTCCTGTGTTGCCTTTCGTAATTCTTCTATTTTTTCAGGGCTGACTCTCAGGTGCCCAACTGCATTCACCACTGAGAACATATCAGGTTTGTTGTCTCGAGTGATGGAGTTGATGTATGCTCTAGAGAGCATATCAGACAAGTACATCTGCTTCCCGGGTCTGTACATCACGTTAATGTCGTACTGTAGGAGTCGCAACATCATGGACTGAAGTCGCTTGGGTGCCTTGTAGAGAGGTTTTCGAAGAATAGCCTCAAGAGGTTTGTGATCTGAATGTATGATTGTTGATCTGCCAAATGTATACTGGTGAAATTTCTCCAGAGCGAAAACAATGGCCAGACATTCTTTCTCAATCTGTGCATAACCACATTCAGTGTTGGATAGTGCTCTACTTGCATAGGCTAGTGGTCTACCTTCCTGTAGCAGGGCTGCGCCCAGTCCCTGGCTGGAAGCATCACACTCAATATGTAGGTCCACCCTAGGATCATAGTACCTCAGCACAGGTGCCTCAGTGAGAAGTTGCTTGATTTCTGTTAATGCTGTCTCTTGTTCATCAGTCCACTCCCACTGAACTTCCTGGTGGGTGAGCCTTCTAATTGGTTCCATTACTTCGGACAGTCTTGGGAGGAATTTAGCCAGATAATTGACAGTTCCTTGTAGGCGGCGAACTGCATCAACATCATTTGGTGCTTCCATATCCAGAATTGCTTCAACTTTTTTCTTGTCTGGTTTCAGTCCATCTGCAGTTATTTCATGTCCCAAGAATTCAATGTGATCAGTCTTAAAAACACACTTTACTCTGTTCAGTCTAAAGTTTCTCTCACTACACCTCTGAAGTAGTTTCTGGAGGTTTGAGTCATGTGCTTTGTCATCTTCTCCGTGCACCAACACATCATCTGCTACACAGAAAACACCTTCTAGTCTTTCCAGATTCTTGTGCAGCATCCTCTGGAATATCTCAGAACTAACCTTGGTTCCGAAAGGAAGTCGTAACCAGCGGTATCTCCCGAAGGGTGTTATAACCGTGGTAAGATAGCTGCTCTCCTCGTCAAGTACACAGTGCCAGTAGCCGTGAGTCAGGTCAACTTTACTGAACACCTTTGCTTTTGCAATCTCTGGGAGTGCATCTTCTATAGTTGGTAACGGGTATATTTCCCGTTGCAGAGCATCGTTGAGAGATTTGGGATCAATGCACACACGTAGTTGTCCCGTTTTTTTGACCTGTACAGATATTTGAGAGCACCATTCAGTAGGCTCTGTAACAGGTGCTAGCACGCCCAGCTTGACCATCCGATCAAGCTCTTCCTTCAGCTTGGGCTTTATAGCAATGGGAACTTTTCTTGGTGGGCACTGAGACGGCATAGTTCCTTCCTTCACGTGAAGGTGAACAACTCCTGGAAAAGTACCTTGGGAGCCTTTGTCGAAAACATCTTTGAAGTTTGCCAGCATATCTTCTGTGGTGATGGCGTTGATTTGTTGAAAGTTGTGATAGTTGACCGTGATGAGCTGCATTTCTTCTGCTGACTTCCTGCTGAGAAGAGGTGTCAGGTTTTCCTTGATGACTTGGAATTCAATGTCATATGTTAACTTGGTCTCTGGGTTGGTGATCATCAGTGTGCACTTTCCTAGTGGCTTTGTGATTGTCTGGTTGTACATTCTCAACTGTGTTTCACTGTTCTGTAATACACTGTCCACAAACTTGATAGGGATAATGTTCACTGTCGATCCACAGTCAACTTGGAATGTCACAGTGTTCTTGTCTTCAACCACCATGTCGGCTAGTATGAGATCATTGTCTGGTGTCTTAACCTTGTTAACATCTTCTGCTTGTGTTTGTGAGAGAGTGAATACATAACTATCTTCTGGTTGGTCACAATCACCTGAGCAATTTTCTTGAGCCTGAACCCCATGTACAGGTTTCTGATTGGCTGTACAACATATGTCAAAATGGTTCTGTCTTTTGCATAGTTTGCATGTCTTTCCCCATGCTGGACAGAGTTCTTTGCGGAATACATGTTCTCTGCCGCAAAATTTGCAGGTGTTTAGACGAGGTTGCTGTCCCTGGTAGTTGTTTGACCTTTGACTGTTGTATGTGCTTCTGTTATTGTTGTTATGCTTTTGTCTGAGATGTTGTTTCTTGTCTCTGTGATCACGTGATGTGCGTTGTGTTTGTCTTGTGACTTGGTTGACTTCTGACTGTGCTGCTGTAATAACTTTCAACTGAGAAGCTGTGTTTTCATGACTTCGACAAATGTCTATGCATTTAGCTAGTGTTAGCTTGCGCTCCTGAAGCAAGCGTTTCCTAGTATTTGCATCCGATATGCCTAGGACTATTCTGTCCCTTGTAAGAGAATCTCTAAGGCAGTCACAAAAGTTGCAGGTTTTCACTAGTTGCTTTATGGCTGCTACATAAGAATCAACATTCTCGTTTGTTTGTTGGGTCCTTGTGTTAAATTTGTATCTCTCAAAAGTTTCGTTGCTTTCCCCTAGAATATGAGAATCTATCTTTTCAATAATGTCCTTCACTGCATCATTCTCTGAGGGATCGCAAGAATTGTAAACCTGTAGTCCTTCTACTCCCATGGTAGAGATTAGATACGATCTGAATATCTTCTTGTCGCTAGTATCATCGCTCCTCCCGGTGATTACACAATAATGTCCCCACATTTGCTTCCATAGATTCCAGTTTTTGACCGGATCATCCGCTAACTTTAGAGGGTCAGGCGGTCTGATATGACTCACATCATTTTTGACGGGTGCCACGCTTTGGCTAGAAGTGCCTTCCGTTGATTCGGCAGACGACATTGTCAATTTTCAGAAAAAGTTCATGCAATGTTCTTGAATTAATATTTTCAGAGTGAGATAGTAGTATAATGTTGCACAAGTATCACCAGTTCAATCAGATATCACAAGTAAGCTCCATATTCGTGACTAAAGTCATGTCACTTGTCCCACGTGGTTTTCACTTCAGATACTCAAGGTCACGCGCTATCACGCACCGGTAGAATGTTAAGTTCATGTAAAATTGATAGTTAATTGTCAATGAAACAAGGGTTTCAACACAAACCGGGAGGTTAGATTCGTTGCTGAATCCGCTGCCACCATGTTTCAATATAACGTGGAGGTGTAAAGCCCACGAAGAAAGGAAGAGAGAGATAGCTAGGTTCGGCTGTCAGCCATTTATCAAACCGGAAGTCCCCTACAGTTTGTAATCCGGACATGCCAGAACTCCGTGCATCACACTGATAACCGGGCAGTGCCAGTTATTGTAACAGAAAGCACTCTTGAATTCTGAAGAAACATAAGCAGCGTACCATCTCACGCTGAAGGTTAAGAAACAACTCGTCTTCACCAGTAATTTCCTTCAGATAGGCCTTTAGTTTCCATGTGAATGTTCGTACGTCCACCGTCATCTTCTCAATACAAAGTCAAAATTGTGAAGTAAAAACAACCCCGAAAATCAATATGAAATCAAAAATATGTCGCAAAATTAATCGAAACAACGCGAAAGTAAACACAGAAACGTGGAAATATTCGAAATTTAAACTTTTAGGAAGGAACTTGACGTAACAAGAAAATATTCGAAGCAACGAGAAAATACTCCAGGTAACGGGAAAATCATTGAAATAACGAGTAAATAGTGAGAGTAATCAGTAGTAGGAACTGTAAAACAAAAGCACGTGCGGCACCTGATGAGCGCAAACTTAAACAACCCTAACTTGTTCTCCGTGTTTCAGTTGAATGTGCATACCCCGTGTAGTAGAAAACCAATCATAACGGTTTGAAACTGATCGTTTGTTAAACAACTTTATATCCTAAGTAAACTTGATATTGAAATGTTCAGTTGGAAAGTTGAAATTATGAGGATTCACGAGTTTAATTTCACTTTGTTGCGTCCCGCCGAATCGCGGAGCAGGGGACAATTTATCCAGCGGTGTCTGTACCGATTCTTGTTTGAAATGTTCAGTTGGAAAGTTGAAATTATGAGGATTCACGAGTTAAATTTCACTTTGTTGCCTCCCGCCGAATCGCGGAGCGGGGTACAATGTTTTCAGCGGTGTCTGTACCGATTCTTGTGAATGCGATATCCCATTAACTATTGTTCTCAATATCTCCCAATGTTTGGGTGACATTGACATTATTTTCAAGGTCACGCTGACACTTTGAACTCTTCACGTACTTTAACGTATCTCGTGGACTATGTTATTTGATGTCTTCACATTTGGTGACAGCCTATATTAGGGGATTCTGCAAATAAAATATGACAACAACACCTTGTCCACATTAAACTTATGTTAACGCAATATCTCATAAAACATTGCAACCAATGACCTCAGTTTTGTTGACAGCCTACATTAGGTGATTATCCTGACATCAGTCATTTCACGTATCTTGTGTGTGTGAGAGCGAAAAAGTAAAGAGTAATGAACATGTTATAAATATTTCGTTCTTAAGCCGAGGGGGGGATATCCAAACGTTAGAGGCAAACACTTGTTTGACTTATTTATTTGTTGAAAGTGAAATCCATCGGAACATTTTTACTGCAAGCAGACTGTACAGATAAATTTATAGAACGGTGTTTCACAGATAGCTCTCATCAGACTCGGCGTAGAGGTTATCAACAAGAAAAAGTTCTAATGACTCAAAGCAAAGACCTTGAAAGTGGATAAAATCTAGAGTTGCATTCCATAATCAGGTTACGAGCGGACCAATGATTTATATAGGTGTAAGAGGGTGGCTTGACACACACAAAAACACACACACACACCCGTAACGTGCGGCAGAAAGTTAACCGGGAGTCGAAGAAAAGACCCAAGAACTTGGCATATTTTCGTCTCGCCTGAAATATTGCCTATGAGACCATGAGCTTTACTCATTAACATTAAATATGTACACTTTCTAATATATCAAGTGGTACAAACTGTAGATATTTTGACATTTTTAATCGACAAACCAGACTTGAAACCGGAGGTAAGGGAAATACAGTTTAGCAAAAGTATCCAGCATTGTTCGTCCTTTGACTAATTCATATATGTCTCGCACGAAGCTTGACGTGGAATACTGTCCTAGGAAGTGTTTTGACTGTCCATATATGGCCCCATGCTTCACTCCGGTTGAGTAGTCCATAATGAATGCACCGTTAGGTTTGTTGGCGTATGTGCATTTATCGTTCTGTCTGGATTCGTCGATGCGCCAAACTGCAGTGTCCTGGAGCACTGTTCCATCGGCCGTGACAGATATTCTGGGCACCACGTTTCGGTTTGTGAGCAAAGTACAATGTGTGAAGATAGGCCTTGAGAACCCCTCAGCCTCTTGCTTGTTTTACTGGAATCGTGACAGAAAGTGTTTACTCAGTGCTGATTTTCTCAAAAATGAACCGAACGAGACCAGGTCAACCGTGTCATATGCAGCGCTCAGACAGGTAAGTGATTATTCATATTAGACAGACGTGAAGATTCGGGTTATAATTGATCTTCAGTAACCCATACTTGTAAGAGGCGACTGACGCGATCGCGTGGTCACATGTCATCGGTTCCCAACTGTTCATGTTGTATTTTCTGTAGACTGATAAAGACAATGAACAACATTTCATCACGGCGTTAAGTATTAATGTTGTGTTTGACGCATTGCAGTAGGGCTGGGACGAGTAACCCGGATACTCGGGACTGATAGGTAATGATCTGGACCGAGGTGCCCGTCCGAAAACCCGGTCCCGTTCCAATTATGTGACCATTAGATAATACAGTGTAATATATTATGCTTTCATGATTGCAAGGTCTTTGAAGATTGAGACACTGTTTACAATCAGCTCTTTTGAATATAATGCATAGTTAAGATATTGAAAAACTAGAAAATATTTCGTCCGAGCTGAGGAATGTATTTCCAATTCTTACAAATTTGTTGTCAGGGCAGGGTAATAGAGAAACTGAGGACCCGTCCCAGCCCTGTATGTTACGTAACGTTGCTACATGCAAGTCGCAGGAGTCGGCGAGTTCAGTGTTAACAATTTTAATGTGTCCATTTGTATATCGCCAAACTCATCACCAGCCGTTAATCAATAAGGTATTATTGGAGTCTACTGATATAGAACAGTTTAAAGAGAAAGGGTTGGAGAGTGTTTAAGTTCGCCAGGGAAGGAGTTCAATTTGACCGATGCCGTGCTCTGGTAAGACTTGTAGCCAGATGACATGAGGTTCCAGTTTGATACACAGAGCAGATTAGCCGATGGTGAACGCAGAGGTTGGAATGTAAGGAGAGAGGCGTTCTTGAAGTAACCATGAGTGGACTGATATATGTGTAAGGATCTTACCGTTAGTGCAGTCTTCGTGGTGATCTACGTACAGTTTTTGGCAATCTATTGCCCATCTTTATATTGTATTGTCCTCTAAAGTTAAACTGTTTTAGATCTTATCACTAGTTTTACATTCTTCACTGTGACATTCTAGTTAGTTTTACTGTCCTTCGTTGACAGGTTTTTACAATATGCCATTATTTAATATGTGTTTTTGAAACTAATCGTTCTGGTCACGATGTGGCTGGAATATTGCCGATGTGAGGATAAATTTTAACTTACTCAATGCAGTCTTCAATAGGCAATCATCCAAGAGACATCAGGATAGGAGTGATGAGGCAGTGTTTGGCTTGGAGGGAAACAATTGAGGCGGTTGTGTTTTGGATTCGTTGAAGCTTTTTGGTGGACTCTTGTGAAGGTCGTGAGGGAATCAGTGTTCTCACCAAGGCAGCCGCAGCATCCTGTGACAGAGGACGTCTGATTTGTCCAATGTAACGGAGATGGGTGTTACATGTTCTGCATAGATTCAAAATCTGTTTCTTCCTGGAGAGGTCAGATTTAGAGTAGGACGCCAACATTTCTGACATATGATGAAGGCTGAATGACCATGTTTCCGACTTAACACCGATCACGTGATTATAGGAACATGTTACTTGTGCCAAAAATCGTAACCTCTGTCTTGTGTACATAGTTCAATGGCATCTCCCATTCTGCTACAGTCTGAACTGTTGTCACAGCCCCTGTAATACCATCAAACAACTGAATACCCTCAGTTTAAGTTGATGATGTGTAGCTCTCTCACAAAGCAGGTCACCAGTTTCATTGGTTAGCAAACAGAACAAAACAGGGCCGAGAACCGATCCCAGTGGTTACAACACAAAAGAAACGGAGGTTTCTCCTACTGGGCATTATGACCAACAGATTGAGTTCTGTTTGATAAGTAGGACCTTAATTTAATCCCTACTAGAAATATCTGCTGACTCACCATATCAAACGCGGCCGATAAATCCAAGAGTTCAAGAAGAACCTCTAAGTCTGTCAGCGTGCCACTGGAAATCACTCAGCAATATTCTAGCCATATGGCGATGGTATGTAAGTAATTGCCTCTTGGCCGGACCGTGAAATTTTCTGAAGCACGAGCAGTGATCTACATAATTGGGAAACGATGACATTTGTCAACTACTAGTATGTCATCGAACCTTACTACCAGATCCCGTCAGTCGCCTGTTACGACTAGCCTGGCATTACTTACTTTGCAAACTGCATCAGGGATGGGAACAAAGTCAACCTGGTAATGTTTACTCAGTGCTGATCCCTCCCACCATGTACTAAACGAGACTACGTCAACCGTGTTCGATACAGTACTCAGACATGTTAGTGATTATTCATATTTGACTGGGAATTGTTATGCACTAAACCCATGCTTCCTGTTTGCTGACTTGGTTGACAACGTGTCATCGTATAATATTACTTTCACCAATGCTTGTACTATTGATGACTGGATTGTCTGGTCCTGACCGCCGCTACACAGTTGGAATATTGGTGAACCCACTCAGAGTTAAGGGGTGACCCATATAATTCACATATATATGGTTCATTGGCTTTTGAGTACACGCCCGCGCACACATCAACTTCAGCACTGATTCCCTTGACGCTGGACTGTATGTAGTCGTATCCAGTGGTGATAATTAGCAAGGACTTGCGTTGCCGGGGACGTGTTTTTACAGACACCAAGACAGTGCACGGTCGATAGGTTTGATTGATTGAGTGATCCATTATGACGCCTCTTGTGGCTTCAGATAGACGGAATTTGCAGGAGTAGGCATCTCCTTGTTACCTCAGTTGTGCTCCAACCTGTGCGGATCTGTTTCTACATGCACGAGTGGTAATTGTTGCTCGTGCTGGCAAAATCACAACTTCCTTCCACTAATTTACCAACCTTAACTCGAACTTAAATAATCAAGTGAGACTTGACCAACTGTTTGATGTTTCCATCCATGGAAAGAGATCCAGAACCCTCGACAAGATTGAAAACAGAGACATCATCTCAAATTTCCAGCTGCCAACTTTTCTTTTAACGATTGGCAATATTTCAACTGATCAACTTTCGATGGCGAATCGAGCATGTCCCTTTCAACAAGATCTTGAACAGCGTGATACGAATCTTGTTCAGCAGTTTATCGATCAACACATAAAGACTCAACAGAACTTTCAAAAAGGTTTATGGTTGGGACTTGGAGGACAATTTCAATATTTGATGCATCAGAGACAAAACTGATGTCGCAAACAGTTATCTATCTTGACAAAACGTATGTCCAAAACAGTTATCCATCTCGACAAAAATAATGCCCAGTACAATTAACTATGTTGACAATTCCCGGAGTTTTCAAGTGGGCAGTTTACTAGTACGGTTTGCATGTTTAAGGCGTGTGCCACTGAAAGGACAAAATACGCTTACGTTTTAGGAAAGAACTGGTATTACCACTAATTGAATCGTAATTTCTACTCTGCATTGTTACATTGTCGACGCACTCTCAAATCGTGCCATTTTGTCTTTTCCATAGGTCGATGAAGACGATGAACGGTTCGTAAAAGCGGTAAGTACATTAATGGTGTATCAAATGTACATGCAGTTATTATGCTGTAATAGATATACATAGATACATAGATTAGATCCAGTAGTGTCAAAGCCTAGTATTGACTAGATTCGAAAGCCCCACTCAACGATATTCAGGTATAAGCACAACGGTCTGTAAGCAATGGACCAGACAATCCAGTGTACAACAGTATTTATCTAAGCAAGTGGGGCGCTGTATCAAGTGGGATACAGTGCGTGGTGTCACTGAAGTCAGCGAGCCTGACCACCCGATCCTTTCCACAATCATGGTTGAAGATCGATTTTAACCAGTTGCTCATAATTCTTTCCTGTGTTTGTTATGCCCCCGCCACATAATGGCTGGGGGCACATACAAGGGTTACTTTCTGTGTCCATCCATACGAAACATGGATGGACTTTATCCACTTCTCAAAAACTATTGTATGGAATTCTACAAACTTAAACTTGGGTTTTCTTGGGACTATATGGTGTGCATCCTATACTTTTGTTTATTGTTTGGGTTTTTTCAGTAAGTGTAGAGACATTTGAACATGGGTATATTTTGCCGAATTTCTCTGTGCAGTAGTTGACGAAGTGCGGTCGGGTGTATGTTACCCACTTCTCCTCAAAGAATACCCAATGGAATTCTATGAACTTATTCATGGACTTTCATGAGACTCTGTTGGTGTGCATCTCATAGTTGTTTTGGTATTTCATTGGTATTTTACTTTAAGTTTAGAGATCTTTGAACTTTGGTACCTTTTGTTGATTTTTTTTATCTGTGATGATCGTGTAATGTGGGGGTGGGGCTATGTTATACCCACTTCCCAAAACCTACTTTATGAAATTCATTTAAATAGTACATGCTTCATAGGGATTCGAAAGTTGTGCATCTCATATTATGTGGCATTTATTGTCATTTGAACTTACATAACTTCATGTTGCATTTATCTCTGAATGTAGTGTTAGAAGGGATGAAGTCTGTCCACTTCTCCACAAAAGCTGAATTGATTGAGCTTTTTCGTGTGTTTGATTTGGGACTCTAAAGGTGTGCACCTCATGCATTGTGCATCCCATTTCTTACTTTTGTCACTTCTACAGAATGTTTGAATTTGGAATTTGTTCATCCCATACATAGGGGCTGTACTTTATCCACCTCTCGACAACCACTGCACAAACATATTAAGCTTACATACGCCTTTTTATATATTTTGTGTTTGTATTTTTTAATTTCTGTATGTATAGAGGCGATTTGTACTCATAGCGAAATAGGGAATTAAATCTATCCACAGAATTGATTAAACTTACACATGTGTTTCAGTGGGACTTGTGCATGGGTGTTTATTGAATTTGTTTAAAAATTAATCACAGTCAGTGTAGGGAACTCTTCCTTCAGCAGCGGGGGCATCCGTGACCCTAGACACTATTTTTTCTTGTTTTTTTTTAAAATGTGTCTTTATGAGTATTTCAGCGCTTTGGGTTCGTGCTCTTTGAGGAAATTGGACTGTCGTTGATGTATCACAGTGAGAGCAAGTCATACCGGGAGGGAGACAAAATTTGTGATGAAAATGCATCTATTTTCCTTCAAATTGACAGCCAGAAGAAACAGGATATTGTCGCCGGACTACAAAGCAGATCTGGTGCGTCTTAATTCCCGTTTTATTATATTTTATGTAGTCGACGCTTGGTCCCTCCGTCCGACGTAATCATTTTATTTCCGAGGTAAATCTTCAAAACCGTCCAATATATTTTTTCATAAAAAATGGGTAGACATAACAAACAGAACTTAACGTAGTGCCTTTAACTTTTTACAGATTTTTGTCATTTTTATTTATCTCGATTTCCATGGAAACGATTCGGACTTTAGTCTCAATAGTTGTGTCTTTTGCTATTTACAGTTTTTGCCATTCTTTTCTCGGATTCCACAGAAGCGATTTAATCAAATAGGTCATTTCCAGATTTTTTTGTAACTCGAAAACCGCTCAATATGTATATGCAAAACTTGGTAGACATATGAAACAGAACCTAAAGTGGCGCCTTTTGCTATTTGCAGATTTGTGTAGTTTTTATTTTTCTCGGATTTCGTGGAAATGATTCGGCCTCCGTCTGGGACCATGGGTTGAGGTACCGTCGATGTTTGTTTATGTTCCCCTCACCCATTCGGGAAGGCGAGGGGAACATAAACAAACATCGACGGTACCTCAACCCATGGTCCCGGGACCAGTGCACAACTTATGTGTGTTCATGTGTTTTACGTGATTACGATTGTCAGTTATTTCATCGTATTCAATCATTCATTCTCCAGATCAACAGATGGTTTTCGCAGGTGTGTATAAGCGACTTCTAACGGACTGGGTGTATGAGGATGACAGTCCTCTCATCTATACCAACTGGGCTATCAAAGAACCTAGAATCCCAGCGTTTGCAGTCGTAAGCAAGGCTGACGACTACAAGTGGGTGACAGTTGGAGATCTAGATGATGGAGGATGGATATGTCAAAGACCAATTGACTAGCATTTTAGAAATTTCCTGAAGACTATATGGCTTTTTGGGGGTGACTTTGTATTCGTGTATGTCCTTTCGAGGATATTTTGTGTACCTTCATCAGTGACACATGTGTCCATTATGTTCAGTTGTTTATCGGTTCTTGGACAAATATTGGCCTGATTTTCCAACGTTATATTACACTATTTAATGGGTGTTTGGTGGACATAATAGGTGAAGGATCTGAACAAATGGTCTAATACTGATAACGATTTTCAAATGTTCCAACAGGATCTGAACTGCAATTTTAGGCAGTCAGTTTCCAACTAAGTCCCTAGGAACATTTAGTGAAAGGTTAGCTTACTACACCCACACATTACCGTCACAACTTGACATGCATCTGCACAGATTTAACAAAAAGTGGGGCGGTGAAGTAGCCTAGTGGTTAAAGCGTTTGCTCGTCACACCGAACACACGGGTTCAATTCCCCACATGTGTAGGACAATGTGTGAAGCCCATTTTCTGGTGTCACCCGCCGTGGATTTGCTTGAATATTGCTATAAGCGGCGTGAAACTAAACTCAAACATTCAACAAAAGAAGTGTCCTATCATGTCAGATTTGACCAGGATTGGGGACACCGTAATCTGGAGAAAAAGGAAGAAATTCTGTAAAGGCTTAAAGATTGTTTGGTTTGATTCAGAAGGTGACTTCTCGGGTGATGAACAAGTAACCTTCAGCCTATTGTGGATGACATCATACATTTAACATTTTGCCTCGAAAGATCAATTAAGGCTTAAGAACACATGTCAGGTGGATCGTTCATTGACGACCAAAGTCATCGGGCACATCATACATTTAAAATTTCGCCTCGAAAGATCAATTTGAAGCAAATGGATGTCTGAGCTTGATGGATCTTTAGTGAAACACAACCCAAAACGCCTTGCCAAATCACCTAATAACCATAAAACGTCCAATTCTTGTAAAGGTGCCACTTATCGTGTATTCAAATTCAAAACTTAACTTGTACTGAAAAAAAAAACTGTTCGACAAGTATCCCTTCCTCCTCGACTCGAAATTCCTACCAGTAGGTAGGTAGCACAAAATTCCACCCGAAGAGAGGATCTCTGCGAAATGTGTCATGTTGGTGATGAATTACACTTTCCTCTGCCCTTAATTTATTTAAACGTCATCGTAAACAAGTATATTATATACAGTTATGTTGAAAAGAATATCTATTGTGTTTATATTTAAGAATGGTTTACATTCTGTGATTCAGTGATGAAAAAAGTACAATCGTCAATGTAAACCATCCCATCATCTTGTGTACCCCGAACTGTATAATTGTATCAGGGATTGAGCATAACCAAATTGTGTTTTCTTAAATAATCCATGTTCGCCTATTCTTCATCCTCATGGACAGTTTGCTTAATTTCATGGTCACTATAATATTATCTACATCTATTGGTTTTGTTTGTTGGTTTGTTTTTGGTTTGTTTTTTGTTGTTGTTAATTCCTGCGTGCTAATTTACTTAAACTCTAATTCATGCCAGAGTTTGTTTTGTGCTAAGGTACTGCACTTAAGCTTGTCAACGATATACAAACTGTACCAATCCGTCTCATCATAATAAAGACTCTGTCATCCTTAAAGTATTTTACTTATTATTCTTCAACTTCCAAAATACCAATGAAAGACATCAATCACCTAGCCTATTTTTATCTCCCCGCATTATTTACAGTTAACGTTTCGAAACGTTCGTCGTATTGTTAAACAAGAAGACACAGTCATCAATATCCCCGTATTACCTCCAGTTTCAGTCACACTTGTTACCATGGAAACGCAAAAAATATTTTAATTCAGAATTCCAAAACTATCAAAAGGCACCAGTACACCGATCTATGTGTCAAGTTTGGTGAACAGTTTTAGAGTTCTGCTCCGGAAAAGATAAATGTGCACAGACGGACGGGGTGCATTTTAATACCCCCGCAGAACGCTTTGCGGGGGATAAAACTAACTAAAGCGTTCATGATCAATATTTGTCAACACAAAATGGTATAAATATCAACCAGAACTTAAAGTGGTGCCTTTAGCTGTTTACAGATTTTAAGCAGTGATATTTTTCATAATTTCTATGGAAACAAATTGGACTTCGTAAATCAGATCAAGTTAGACTTAAAGTAACCGTCAGATGATTAGTTCTGTGTTTACTATTTTATGTGTCCTTAACCTAATTTTAAAAACTTGGTGATTATATCATGTTGGGATACTACGGAAGCGTAGTAGGGCCACAGCGAAAAACATTTTTGGCGGAACTATCTCCTACATAGGACTCATTTATAGGATATTAAACGAGCTTTCATATCAAGTTTATGGCCAGAGTGAAATAATTTTGGTTTGTCGCTGTAGCACGTGACAGTAGCCTGTAGCACGTGTAGGGACATAAACTTCATATCGAGTTACTTTACTAAAATTATTTCACAAGGAACATAAACTTGATATGAAAGGGAAACAAGTTTTTGTATCCTGTAGATTGCCCACGTTCTACAAAGTGAAAATATCGTTAATATGAAGCAATATTTTGCTTTCATATGTAGAATCATGTAACGCGGATTAATACATCGTATTGGTGATTAGAATGTCAACCGCTTCACTCCAGGAAAAACGTACGCTGCGTAGAGGCAATGTATTTCCTATACGGCGCCTAATCACAAGAAAATAAACAAATTAAGACAGAATCAAGTAAGCAAAATTTAATTCTTTTCAGTTGAGGATTTGTTTTCAAAAGCAATTATATAATTCATCAAAACACCTGCGAAGCGTAAATATTTTGAACTTGACTACGCGACCTAAATCTTCCCTGAACGTCAGTCGGCCATCAGTGTCGGGCTTGTCGTCATGTTGAAAAGTGTTCACAAAGAAAAAGATTCTAGGGACCATTTAATTAGGAGCGGCAAACTCAACAGCAAAGATGAATGTGAAGAACGGGTAACTGTATGTCTCAAATAGTTGAGCTTAATGTTCTTCGTCGGAGGACGAGCTACTGTGAATAATTCGGCGATAATAATTTGCGCAGGATGCCAGTGACGCCTTCTAATCTCGGCTTGGAATTCCCACTTGTCGAGATTTTGATGGTTATGTTGAAGACTCCACCGAAAATTGGGTCTGAAAACATACCCTACAACCTCGAACGAAGACGATTTCAAACCATTTGTGTTCAGATTCTGGGAAGTGCTTTTAGCCCCTACATAACCACGGGAGGCATGGCAGTGACAATGTGTTTGTGCGGGGGTACGCGAATGGATGTGGCTGGAAGTGGCAGCGATAGAGATACAAGAGCGCCGCTCGTCTTTTGATGTTGTGTGTTACTGTGCAATCCTGACAACATACACGCAGAAGGTATTCAATCCCTTGCCAATATTCACAACTCTTCCAACCAATTGTCCGTCAATTTTGACGAAATCAATAACTTTCACGGGCGACGCCATATTTGTTTACACTTAAGAGAGGCCTACTAGACGTATTCGTTTACGTATTTTTGACAGATTTCGTTTTTATTACAGTAACTTGAAGTATTATAGAATTGAAATTAAGTGTGTGGTAACTAATTTGTAACCGTGGGAGCGGTTTATAAATCTGCGGCAAATAGCACGTTCCTTTTCGCACTTATGACGTCACGGCAACGTCATTGGGTTTTACGTCACCAGTGCATAAGACATTTCTGTCCTGCAGTTACGTCGGTGTGATCTCACCAAGAAGACGCGTACGTGAATGTGGAGACTTTAAGGGAGCCCGAGTTTGCTACAGAAGAAATTGATGATGACAGTCTCAGATTTGTGATGTAATGGACGCCAATCTGAGTGTGGTAGAACTGACTTTATCACAATCAATGGATTTGTATGGGATAGAGGGTCGCGACATGGAAGTGGGAAATTAAATGTAAGTATGATCCCAACGAAGATGAAATATTTGCAAACGGAAATGGCCGCTTTTCAGAATATTTTACCGAAGAGGGTATCAGAAAACTCATTGAAGAAAGTGAAAGCAAAAACACTCGCAACAATACGAAGTGGGCGACCTAGCCGAGAGCCGCGATGCGGTCCTATACAGTCAAGACATGACCCTGCATCGCGGCCGAGAACACCACCTTCATAAATCCTATTCAGATTCTAGCGGCCGATTACCCCTCGTATTTTCTTGAGATTTTTTAAATATACTTCCCGTGGGTTTTTGACTGAAAAGTCGATACCGATCTACTCCCAGGTAATTTCCCTACACATACACGTAATTGTCATGTTTTTATAATCATACGTTTATATATTAATGGGCATGTTACCCGTAAACTTCGTGTTTCAACGATAGCGAGCTGACATGTTGACATGCGCCAAATTTCTATAGTCTGTATCGGAAGATGTTCTGCATTAGTGGTACGCAAAACTCGCTCTCGTCTCCTGTAATTCAGTTATAATCACTCTTATGTATAACGTATTTATCTGTTTTTGTGCCATGATTTATAGCTTTTCTTTGCAGAGAGGATTCCATTCACATCCAAACGAAAAATACGTTTAGTTGGGATCAAGCACATTTATTTTTGTACAACATAGTGCTCAGGACACTTAAGGAAGCACGATCTTGTCGTTTTCACTATGATTTTTCACTTCGACACATGTCCAAGAATTTCAAACATTCTCCAAATTTACTTTCTTGTATTGTTAACAAAATCCTAGCAGGCCTAAGTGTAAGATAAGAATGTTATTACTAGTATTAGTTTTTACACTTATAAATAATATTTTGCCGGATAATATGAATGTTTGAACTTAATCTGTGAGTGAATTTGATCGTGTTTGTGCAGACGTATTGATTGTTGCAAGGTAATTTGAATTCAGACGTCATTACATTTTTCTTTTAATCATAAAAAATGAGGGTGTTCTATTATGCATTTTGTTTAGTACCGGAATAATTTTCTATCCATTTTTTATAATGTTGTGCACCCGTAAAGATCCGGGATAGATTTAATTTTCAGCATCACATGTCTGTCGCAAGAGGCGACTAACGGAATCGGATCGTCAGGCTCGCTGACTTTGTCCACACATATCATCGTATTCCATTTGCGATGTTCACGCTGTTGATCACTGGATTGTCTGGTCCAAGCTCGATTATTTACAGACCGGCGCCATATGGTTGGAATACTGCTGAGTGCAGCTTAAAACTAAACTCACTCACTCAATTATACTTGGTTGTTCCTCAATGATATTACATGTGTTGGTTTAAATAAAATATGAATGATATTTTCAGGTTCAGCTTTGCAGAAAGAATACAGAGAAACTACAATTTTAAATTTGAACGACTTTATCTGTTGTCAGCATCCTAATTTCTGTGAATAATACGGTGTTGTAGTCATCTTAGCTTTGTCTTCTTCGTTGCTATTACTTACTGACGTTGTCAAATTATCTTTCGATATTAATGTATCAGTATCATTTTGCCATTTTGATTAACTAATTTTTGTCTATATTTCCCCTTTAAATATCATCCTCTAGGCAACAGCATAAATTAACCTGCATCCTCCCCCTGTAGTATGAAGTTCTGAGGTTATATGTATATGGATTTAATGCTTTCCCCAATATACAATCAAATGATACAGATTCAGTTTCCACATCATAGGATTTTTTATGGATTTGATAATATCTTTTCCAAGAAAAATACTTGAAAGGAGATATTAGAACAACAGTTTGGTACAATGTTTCACTGTAGGAAAGTTATTAGTATTTCTTATTAACAGACATATTCATAAGAAATTACCCTGGTTCTGAAATTTATATTACACACGTTATATGACGTATATATTGTTATGGACAAAGGCGTTTAATGACTCTAGTTGTGCGTTCGTTACTAACTTTTAACGATATAATCGTTTTTGGTTTTTTTCTGTTTTTTGTTTGTTTGGGGGGGGGGGGGGGGGGTTGTTTATAATATATGCGGCGTAATCACTTTCAATTGCCAAAGACATGATATTAAGCTGGTTATGAAACTTTACTTCTGCAAAAACTGTACCAAAAATTAAAAACAAAACAAAAACAAAACAAAAACAAAAACAAAACGACCCAACAACAAAAAAACGCGTAATTTATGTTTAGACATTGAACCACATGGTAAATTATTCCGTTGTTTATCTGTCAGGACATTCAAATGGTGAGTGATTGATAACTACACTGGCAATATTTCAGCCATATGGTGACTAAAACAATTCATTTAATAAACCCGTGGAAACGATTTGAAGTTGTCAAACAACAATCAAGCTTCAGGTAATCTCAGATTTGTTCTTTTATATGTAAGAAGTGAGGGCCGGTGGGATATGTCATCTTCTAATGAGTGAGTTAATATTTAACGTCACATCGGCAATATTGCAGCCATATCGTGACGAGAACATACGTGATATAAAAACGAAATATATATGCATAGTATGAAGAACCTGTCGACCAAAGGACAGCAAAACCACTAGACTATCACAGTTAGTATTTAAAAAGAGCGCGTCTTCTACTGACTCATAAAAACAGAAAAAGTTATATTATAGAAAGGACAGGAATATAACTAGATTATCACTGATAGAGAATTAAATTAAAATAAAGAAAAGAAATTAAGAAAAGGACTGGGGATACGCGCCAACTAAAGGTAGATCACCGGGTATCTCGGTGACTTACAATAATTTGTCTACCTGCATGGACCTTATTTGGATTTACATGATCTCTTGTACCGCTGGCGATAGTAGTCAAATCTAGCCATATTTGGAAACCTCAAAAATCACACGTTTAAAAAATATGGTAACTTTGCATTTACTTAAGTTCGTGAGGTAGGAACTGTCTCAGGACAATACTTTTACACTTCTTCAACATCCTTTGAGGATAGAGCCGCAAACAATCTCAGTTGCTAATTTAAACTACCAATTACAAAAGAAAAAATATATCTAACAACAACAACCCTCTCTGCAAAGAAAAGCTATAAATCATGGCACAAAAACAGATAAATACGTTATACATAAGAGTGATTATAACTGAATTACGAGCGCGCGAAACAGGAGACGAGAGCGAGTTTTGCGTACCACTAATGCAGAACATCTTCCGATACAGACTATAGAAATTTGGCGCATGCGTAGAACATGTCAGCTCGCTATCGTTGAAACACGAAGTTTACGGGTAACATGCCCATTAATATATAAACGTATGATTATAAAAACATGACAGTTACGTGTATGTGTAGGGAAATTATCTGGGAGTAGATCGGTATCGACTTTTCAGTCAAAAACCCACGGGAAGTATATTTAAAAAATCTCAAGAAAATACGAGGGGTAATCGGCCGCTAGAATCTGAATAGGATTTATGAAGGTGGTGTTCTCGGCCGCGATGCAGGGTCATGTCTTGACTGTATAGGACCGCATCGCGGCTCTCGGCTATGGGCGACCCGGGTATTCAATCAGTGGAGCCAACATCGTTCGAAGACGTCGACACTAACCATACTGGAGCTAAAGGATTTTTCGTGCGTCGGTGTGAACATATTTTTAACCAAGGTCGAACTTAAAGACAAAAAATATATATATGGTGATAAATATCCAGGCAAGACGCTCTATCTTGGTGACTGGCCTTCTCCGACACATGCCTGACCAAGGTAACATTAATGTAAATTTTCTTGGTACCAAAAGCCTTGCATGTCGTCATTTTATACAAGTTTTGAATGCCGAAATGAAGAGGTTAATCGTCAAAGGAATTGGCAGTGAAACAGGCCGAGCCTATTCATGAAGACAGTGTGAAAATTCTATGGGATAAAAAAACTCCTTGGTGACGCAAACTCTTGTTAACACAATGTTTTTGTACAATTGTAAACATCTTGGATTAAGAGCATGCGACGAGCACAGAAATTTGCAGGCTGAACAAATTCAAGTTGGAACTGATCAAACTGGGGACTACATCGAATGTAAAGGCGGTGTTGGTCATCGGTCATTCCAGTCTAAAACAATACGTCTGTCGAAAACAGGAAACACGGGAACATTCTACAGAAGAGCTCTACCTGACAAATGAAGGCGAGAAAATGCGTTTCAGTAATCAAGTCATGGGTGTAAATAAATTGAAAACTTTGATGAAGTCTATGTGTCATGCAGCAGCGTTACGGGGATATTTCATTTATCACTCTGGAAAGCGAACATGAAGAAGGAATCGAAGAACAAGAAATTATGAGAATCACGTGTCGCAGAAGCTGTCCGAAAATATAAGAGACCATCACAGAAAATGCTTTCTGCCATCGAAAACGTTTTGGATCCGCCTAAGAGGCTGAAAACTGAAGGCACTACCGGTAGTTCAGTTTCTCAGAGTACTACGGTACCGGATGTAACAACAGCTACCGCGTGTGAAGAAAAGGCGTCAATCTCATTTGTTAACTGTGTTTTTAGTTGTAAAGATTATTCTGAACTGACAATGCTATAAGGTTTTCTGTAAACGAACAGAAACTTGTGAGTTTTTTAATTCAATTCCTCATGCTCAAATAATGCGGGGAAATTATCCAAAAGCTGTAACATACTTTAAACGTCCTTATTAAGGAATCTTGGTTCAGAAAATGTATTTGCTGCTATTTTCAACCTCTGTGTTTAGTTGGTCTTGACAACATGTGACAGCAGCGAATTACGTCCAACCTCACGTGTAAGACAGTAGTGGGCGGTCTTATCTTTGACGCTGTAGCCAATCAAAGGGACCCAGTGTCAGCCGTGCTGTAACCGGTAGGACACAGCACCCCCTGAGATCAAAGGAACTGCTCCCAGGTCGTGCTACAATGCTAGTAACCACACTGAATGAAATAAATTTTATCTGATTCCATAGAAGTGTTTTCGTTTTACATGCTCTCAGGTGTGAAAATCGTGAATGGAATGAGTGATGAAAGTAGTACCAGTAAAGTTCACGTATTAGCCAATCAAGTCACGCGAAGGTGTTATGACACACCTTTACGAAGTACCACGTGGGTAATATCTCCTACTTAGGACTGTACTCTCCTACATAGGAATACTCCAACGTACTACTCAATGTATCCTGTTTGTTTGTATTTTCTTAAAGTCCTGTAAAATGATTGTTCTCCTGAGAGGGTACGCAAGTCCGGAAACATTTGATGTAAATTTAATGTTTCCAGGTTTGTAATCGTAGTATTTTTGTCATTTTAATGTATGGCTAATTTTCCGCGTAAATGCCAATGACTGAATGGATGGTGTAAATCCAGCTAGGGTCCATGTAGGTAGCAAAAGTAATGTAAGTCCCCGTGGTGATCTACCTTCAGTTGTTGGCAATCTGTAGCCCATTTTAATATTGTATTGTCCTCTATAGTTGAACTACTTGAGATCTAATTACTAGTTTTACATTCTCTGTGATACTCTGGTTGTTTTACTGTCCTTTGTTGACAGGTTTGTATGATATAAATATATTTCATGTTAAATGTTCTCGTCACGATATGGCTGAAATATTGCTGATGTGACGTTAAATATGAACTCACTCATTGTTTGCATTTTCGTGATTGCTTACACGTTGACGTGACTGCGGCGTAAAACAATACGTCATTCAAAAAGGCAAGAGTTTGTCATGGTTGTGTGTATAAGTATAATCGAGTAAGCACGTAAAGATTACCACCGGCAGTATAAGCCGCGCCTGCACGCAGATTATGATTCATTTCCAATACCCAACACACAACAGTAAAGTGTAACCCACTGTAACGTATATAGTGAACAAACTGCAACACGCAACAGTAGAGCAAACTGAACGCAAGGCAGTAAAGTGCAACAGTCAGTCCAGCACATGACAGTAATGTGCAACTATACTGAACATCATTGAAAACGCACCACCTGTAAATTTTGAAATAAGGCAATAGAATCTTTTGGAAATGGAAAATTAATGGTGGGAATTTTGATAATAACACACTAGATCGTAAATAACGCTCTACAGTAAAAAACGGATCGTTCGAACACATCATCGAACACATCACATGAAAACAACAAAATTCATGCACATCACACACGAAGGGCACAAATTGCATGCAGAAAGTATGCTGTTCAGGGGTATAAATGACCTTCGGCACAAAACCGTTCTCATTTTCGCAGTACTTTCGTAAGTAAAGTTTTTTCACCATGCCAAGATTGTCACCAGAGGAACGAGAACAGGCCTTGGGTATGTTGCAGGTCGGCGCTTCAAGCAGAAACATTGCACGACGATTTGGGTGTCATCATTCGGCCATTCTGAGGCTTGCTAACAGATACCAACAAACAGGAACCAGCAGGGACCGGCAACGCCCAGGTCAGGCACGTGTTACCACCCCTCGTCAAGATCGAGACATTGTATGGCGCCATATTCGGGATCGAACCTTGCCCGCTGCCAGAACCGCCAACGCTGTCCAGGGTCGACGTGGTTTGATCAGCGCTTCCACCGTCCGACGCCGTCTCCGTGCGGCAGGGTTACGTTGTCGACGCCCTTACGTTGGACCCATCCTGACTGACAGGCATCGCCGTGAACGCCGACAATGGGCTGAACAGCATCGTGTGTGGTTGTTACGACGTTGGCATGGTGTGGTGTTCTCCGACGAGTCGCGTTTTCACTTGCGAAATGCTGACGGGCGTCTACGGGTATGGCGTCGACGGGGTGAACGTTATCATCAGGATTGTGTTGTGCAAACCGATCGGTGGGGTGGAGGCAGCATTATGGTGTGGGGAGAGATAAGTTATCACCACAGAACCGCTCTGATTGTTTGTCGTGGCAGAGTGAATGCCGTTTACTACCGTGACAACATTCTTCAGAACAACGTCGTTCCCTTCTTTCACCAGCATCAAGATCTGCACACATTTCAACATGACAATGCACGAGCCCACACTGCACGTGTTTCGATACAGTATCTGGCTAACAACATTCCTCTACTTCATTGGCCTGCATTGTCACCAGATTTGTCACCCATCGAACACTTGTGGGATTACATCGCACGTCGTCCGCAGATCAACAACCTTGGGGAACTCGACAATGCCTTGCAGCAAGAGTGGAATGCAGTGCCTCAGGACTTTATTCAGAGACTTATCCGTTCAATAAGGAGACGTTGCACAGCTTGTGTTGCTGCTAACGGGGGTCATACACGCTACTGACTTTCCATTTTGACCCCATCTTTATTTCATTGTCAGCTGCATTAAATCTTCACTGTTTTGCTTGATTGTTTTTTGCTTCTTTTCTTTATCAAACATTGGTCTACACAAATATGTAAAATTTACATAGATTGCTCACTTCTGCTCTTAGAAATCCACAATTTAGGGGTGGTGCGTTTTCAATGATGTTCAGTATATTTGAACGCATGAGTGTAATGGTAAATGAAACCGTAATAAATAAAACAAATGACAGAAGACTCTTAATGGTAAATGGTGTATCAGCAGACTGAGTGAATGAAACTGAAATCGGAGAGTGTTTCAATGTCTGGAAATTAATTAGACCATTTGATGTTACTTCATATTGAAAATATATCGATCATCCACAGGAGATACGGAGTCCTACGTTGGAGATATTAAGTCCAGCGTAGGAGACATTAAATCCTATGTAGGAGTATGTATGTCCTAGTTAGGACATACTAACTTCTATGTAGGACTTATTATCTACGTAAGACTATGAGGAGTTATTAAGTAAGAAGTCCTACGTAGAAGATATTACGACCCATGTAGAAGATACTAAGTAAGAGGTCCTACCAAAGAGGTATTGGGTACTATGTAGCAGATACTATGACCTACGTAGGAGATACTAAGTCGTACCTAGCAAATATTTACGTAGGGGATACCAAGTCGTGCGAAGGAGGCGATATTAATTAGAATGTGTAAGTCCTATGTAGGAGATAGTTACTATTACGTACGTATTACAAATGAAAAACATCTTCGATACAGCAGATTATCTATTTGGTTATGAAGGACGGTGTGTCTTTCATACCCTAGATCAGTCCGTTAATTTCTGGCTCATGATACAGCCACAGGTCCTGATAGCATTTGTCCAACTCCTCAAGCACTTACCCGAGTCACGTTTGCAGACTCTTCTAAATATTTTTATGACCATTTCCTTGGTCGTGGCGTGATGCTATAAATACACCATGCAATTGAATTGTCGACCAACAACCAATACCATGGAATACATGATCAATAATCGATTATGTTTGGTACTTGAAAAGCATGAACTTACCTACTGACATACAATGTGGTTTAAGTACTATCGATCATTCAATATTTTCAGAATGATCTGAATTCCGCAGCTGTATTAATCCTGCCAACGCTGCTGGACAGAGTCTGAAATATGAAGTAGATTTTGTTGATGGCGATGCTGGACACCATTCGGAATAAACATGATGAACTCGTTCAGTAAGTCTTCACAGAGTCGGTCACTTGTGGAGAAACTTGCCGAGAAACGATGGCATCGTGTTTACGTACAGGCAGTATGTGGACCAGTACAGCACTCCAACCGACTTCTTCGCTGGTCGGCTGGTCTTATATGTGAAACAGAGCGCTTTCTTTTTGCTGCCCAAGACCAATCACTTCTCACTCGAGTTCGCCAAAATGTTAATCGTCAACAAAATATCAATGTGAAATGTCGACTCTGCAATGAATTTACAGAAACTTTCCAACACCCAAGAAGTGGATGCCTTTCCTTGGCTCAAACAACAGATCTTGAAAGACATGACGACATGGTTCACGACTTTTACTACCGTCGTCGCCATGTCCTTGACTCTGCGGTCCGTCCAAGGTACGATTTTGAACATGTACATAGCGTGATAGAAAATGACGCTTTCTACCCCCCCCCCCCCCGGTATTTAATACGAGTTTCCGGAGCATAATTAAAAAACCGTTCAATATTTTTAGACCAAAATTGATAGATATAATAATCTGCACCTAAGGTTGTGTCTTTTGCTGTTATGGAACGTTCTGGTGGTAGCCTAATGGTGGGGTGGGATTCGTTTCCGGAGTATAACTCAAAACCCGGTCAATATTGTTTCTGCTAAACTTGGTAGAAATGTCAACCAGAACCTAAAGTTGTGCCTTTTGCTATTTACGGGTTTTTGTGATTTATTATTTTCTCGGGTGTGAATGTAAACGTTTCGGACAGTCTGAAAATGGAGTGACGGGCCAGTTTCCCGAGCAGAACTCAAAAAAGCGTCCAATATTTTTCTGCAGAATTTAGTAGATCTACCAATCAGAACACAAAGTGGTGCCTTTTGCTGTTTACAGATGTTTTATATTTATTATTTCCCATTTTGTATGGAAGCGATTCGGACATAGATTCGCTTCGTTTAAGGTGCAAGCACAACTCGAAAACTTCTTAATATCTTTCAGTTTTTCAATGTTTCCAATCATGACATTGTTAGAATGCTCCAGTAGTGCATACACAAATTTGCAAGTTATCTTCAACATATAGAATCTTCTTCAATCACTTCGTGGTCTTGTGGTGAAGTCGTTTTCGAACACTCCAGTTCGAATCCCCATGTAGGTAATTGTGTGAAGCATATTTCTTGTGACATCGCCGTGATCTTGCAGGAATGTTGCTCACTCTTTTACACAACTTCTAACCAAATACGCTTACTCATGTCGCCGAAACGTAGTCCTTAACCATACATTTGGTGTATTGTCTCTTCTGAATTAAAATTTTATCGCATTGTGTTTAAACAAATGATAAACATACGTGGACAAGCAAGTTTCAATGACTGTTTATACATCTATATTTTCACCTATAAGTTCCAGTTCTTAAGGTATAGCTTCAGTCTCTATCAGTCACTTAGCAATGATATTGCACATTGTCTAACCGTAAAACCTTCTTAGATTTGTTTTTCAGTGACCCACATATGTCAAAACGGGATCTGGTGGTCAGGCTCACTGACGTGGTTTACGCATATCACGTTACAGTTGCGTAGGTCAATGCTCATGATGTTGATCACTGGATTATATAGTCGAGTCTCGATTATTCACAGAGTCGTCATGTAGCTGGAATAAAGTACTGCGTGTGTGTGGTGTTAAACAATAAATAAACTTAATGTTCATTGTGGGTACTGGTGTGTGAGGCCAATTTCTGGTGACCCCCACCGTGATATTGCTGGAATATTGCTTAAAGAAAGGGTAAGCTAAACTCACTTCATGTACAGTATTGAAATCAGAAGGGCCACTCATTTTCGTGCGATAAAACCGTAGTTCGTTTTACGCCTTTCGACCTAAATATTCAAGTGTCCGGGACCAAAAAATAACGTTAACAGTTCGTCAGAAGCATAGTTTACTGTACGTAGTTTATCTCTATTAACTAGATTTTGCAGCACTAGACGTATCAGAGAGCCCCAAACTCAGTGGTGCTTTCCATTTGCATACAACTGTGACGTAAACTATTAACTCATTTTATTACTAACAGCACACTAAACTGTGAGAGCTGTTACAGTTCTATTATTTTAATTGTATCTCCATGCATATATCATAGTACTTAAACAGAGATGCCAACCGTTACGAAAAAAATCGTATTTGTTACTAATTCTGTGGTGAAAATAAGATGTTACGACCATGTAGTAAATACGTACGATTTTTAATTATTTGTCTACACGGGGTTTTTTTTGCCTCGTAAATAAAGACAAAAATACAGCTTCGTTTATCGGCAGATTGACTTGCGTTTATAACTTCTGCAACCAGTTTGTCAAAACCATATGGAATACATTGTAAAACATCGTTAAAACACCGTAGATGGTTTGTTAGGCGATATGACATTGTGATAGAACAGATTACACAAGTTGTTCCGAAAGTAAATACGTCACTCCCGGTTTGAGTGGCAGTCGCCATATTGTTTCAATAGGTGATCGACTATCTAGGTCACGCAAACTGTGGTGCCAAATCGGAGTAATCAAAATGAGTAAGGTGAGTTTCGTGTTGTGTATGCAAGTGAGTGGAAGTGCTTAAATAAGTCTGTTAAGGGGGAAACGCACGCATTTTGCAGAACATGTTGCGTTGACTTTTCAATCTCATGGCGGACGTGATGATTGTAAGAAACACGTTTCTACGACAAAGACCAAGGAATATGATTGCATAAAATCTTCCAAAAACTTATCATCGTATTTTTGGAAAATCCCAGGAGAACTGTAACTGACGTTACACATGCCGAAGCTTTACTCACTAACTTTATTGTGGAAAATAATTTGCCTATTTCAACAGCAGACCGTCTGTTCAACAAAATGTTCCCAGATTCTAGAATAGCCTCGCAATATTCATGTGGAGGAACTAAATCATCTGCAATCATCATTACTGTGGCAGACTAGTGCTAAGAAAACTACAGGAAACATGATTAATGGAGCTTATTCTCTTTCAACTGATGGCAGTAATGATGATGGAGGAAAATCACAATTGTACCCTATAGTTGTGAGATATACAGGGGAAAATACGAGGGTTGGTTGAAAAGTTCTAAGCCTCACTGAGAAAAAAAGTTACAAAGTCCACGTTTGTAATTTATTTTTCTACATAGTCCCCTTCCAAGTTCACACACTTTTGCCAGCGATGCTGCAAGTCCCGAATCCCGGTCAGGAAGAAATCTTCTTCAGCTACCCTAAAAAAATCAGTCAGCGGAAATGACGTCATCATTACTTGCAAAATGGCGACCGGCGAGTTCCTTTTTCATTTTGGGGAACAGGTGGAAGTCAGAAGGAGCCAAATCAGGTGAATAAGGAGGATGGTCAATGAGTTCAAAGCCACAATCGCGGATTGTTGACATGGCCACCACCGATTTGTGAACAGGCGCATTGTCTTGGTGGAAGAGGACACCTTTAGCGATCATCCCTCGTCGTTTGGCTTTGATTGCTTCTCGCAACTGGTTCTGTAGATCAGCATAGTATCTGCCGTTGATAGTTTGACCTTTTTCAAGATAATCAATGAGCAGAATACCCCTGGAATCCCAAAAGACTGATGCCATCACCTTTCCAACTGAAGGAACAGACTTGGCTTTCTTCGGAGCTGGTGAATCAGGATGTTTCCACTGTTTTGACTGTAGTTTTGTTTCTGGTTGAAAGTGATGTATCCAGGTCTCATCCATGGTTACAAATCGTGCCACAAAATCATCGGGATCTGCTTCAAAACGACGCAAATTGTCAAGAGACGTCTGGAACCTGACACGTTTCTGTTCTGCTGTCAAGAGCTTTGACACCCATCTTGCAGAAACTTTAGTCATTCTTAATTCGTTGGTGATAATATGCTCAGCCCTCTCATGAGAGATGCCCACTACACTAGCAATATGTCGAGTAGTCAATCGTCGATCATCCATCAACATATCGAGCACTCGCGTGATGTTTTCTGGAGTGGTTGCTGTTGAAGGCCTTCCTGAGCGTGGGACCCCAGATGGATTTACACCATCCCCTCAGCCATTGGCGATTATACTGAAAGTTAGCCATTATTAAAAACAACAAACATACTACGATTAAAAGTTTGATCGTACTAAATTTACATAGAATGTTTTGGACTTACGTACCCTCTCAGGAGGACAATGATTTTACAATACTTCAACCCCCCCCCCCCCCCCCCCCCCCTCGAGGGTACAGCCACTAACAATCTCAGTTATTAATCTAGACTACCAATAATAAAATATTTAACTATTTACAATTCTGATAACAAGTTTAATTCTTTTTAAAATGCAATAATTAAATGAGAGCTGGTATTAGTAAAAAGATGCTTCATAGTTCGTGAATTAAAATACTGATCCCTTGTGATGGAAACGCAGAAAAGTATTTGTGATGAGTGTGTTACTATTCTTTTTCTCCGAAATACTTTTTTCATTTGTGATGCATACTATCTGAAGCAGAGATGGGGTTGGCATCTCTACTTAAAACTAGCACCATACCAGCTGATCACTGTATTGTCTCGTCCGGACTCGATTGAGTGCAGAGCACCGCCATATAGTTGAAATGTTGAGTGAGGCAATAGACTACTAAAATATTCAAATGAAAACATTGATAACTATCTTATTCGATCCTTATAAGCATCTATCTATACATTTGTATGTGTGTTTAGATAATAATCCGTATTTCTAAATTATACATTTTCAAATTTGAGAAATAATAGTTTTACTGAGCTTTTGAGCACTACTATGCACCAAATATCTGACATGAACTACTCCCAGCAGCTTCAGGAAGATAGATCCGTTTGCCCACAGACCAAGTGCCGCAAAGACCAAACAAAATATCAGGATTTTACACATCATACAAGCTTGTTAGCTTGAGGAAGAAATGATAGATTTTGCTCAAATTTGGTGCCTTTGCATAATGGCGAGATTTTACCTTGAGATAACTTGCAAGGTCACAGCGAAAATCTAGGGGTTTACCAATGATAAGATTTGTCAGCGCGATATTTACAGAATTTGCTTAAAAGTAGTAGCACAGTGCGTTAGGATGTCCGGACACCGGTTGAATTGCGAGAGAGGGTAGCTTGCGAAGAGTTTTTTTAAGTGAACTTCGTCGTTCAAGACTGAAAACCGTTAGATTGCTAAAGAATTTCACCACGTAAAATACAAGACACAAACAGCGGTCTATATTTAGGGAAGGCGCCAATATTTAAACCGTTAACATGTATGATACGGGCATTTAGCATATTCCGCCGGAATTCACGTCACCTTTCCGCTCGTCATATCAGATGTACCTTGAGTCTGCCGAAGAGCTAACGCCACAGTGGTCCCAATTCAGTAATACATATCGTGTTGTTTCTGTCGAACAGTGGGAAGAGCCACTGATTCAAACACGACATCATTGCTTCATTACAGTAAATCGTCTGTTCAGTATCGAAGCCATGACTATCGAGTAAGTGTAAAACTACAGGGAGCTATTAGAAGCATTTTGTCACGTTAAGTTTCACGTCGCACTCGGCAATATTCCAGCTATATGGAGGCGGTCTCTAAATAATCGAGTCTGGACCAGACAATCCAGTGATCAACAACTTGAGCATCGATCTGCGCAATTGGGAACCAATGACATTTATCAACCAAGTCAGCGATCCTAACCACCCGATACCGTTAGTCGCCTCTTACAACAAGCACAGTCGCCTTTTATGGCAAGCCTGAGTTGCTGAAGGTCTTTTCTGCCCCGAAACCTTCACGGGTCACCAAAAGCATAATTATGATCGTAAGGACATATAATGCATTAACAACGACTTAAAGAAACGATCTAAATGGAATTGAAATAATGTAAAAGTTATGGAACATTATTTATGGTAATACCTTAGGTATCAAGTGTTTAACTGTCTTCCTTTTTGTCATCAAACTTTTAAATAACTAGTACATATATCAATAGATAAGAAGTCGTATATCCATAGTAAATTGTCATTCTTAGTGCATATATGTCTCAGATGATTCAGTGTAAATGCCTGGCAAACACATATACCATTAATATATGCCACACGTCACTTCCAAAGAAATTTCCTTTATTGTATATCAGCCCAAGTCTCTCTACTCACAGTACAAGCATAATCCATTTCAAATGACATATCACCTTCTTTAGTTCTTATGTACCTACTACCTTTCTCATATATCATTTTTAGCCTCCGAACACTGACAACAGTCTGCAAGGTCTCTAAGGACAATATATATGTGGTCTTTTGACTTTGACTGATTTAGCTAACGGAACTGAAACCCTCATGATTAATTTAAATGGTTCACAGAACATTCTCGAGGAACTTAATATATTGCGCAGTATTATATCCTCAATATAAAACGAGTGACTTTGATGCCTGTTCTTATGCGAATCTTCGGATGTTGTGTTTTCGCGTGTCTTCTCGGAGGTGGATTACATTGTCACATGACATTGTCTCCTCGGGTGGATTACAATGTACCATAGTCATCAAAGTGGAGGCCTGCTTTCAGTTGTTCTTCCTTAGCCTTGAGGATGAAGACTTTTATAGATAGAGAACTTCTTTCTAGCACTGGAATGCTGGCGATGTGACCGTTAAATCTCCCTCACTCACACTTCATACCTCGTCTTTTCCAGTGTGTATTGTAATGATTCATGGAGATTCCCAGTGTCTGCTGTAATGATTCATGGCGGTGGAACAGGTGATCTGCCGCTACCTTCTTTCATTCCGAGTGGCGATCGGTTAGCCTAGCGGTTAAAGTGTTGACTCGTCCCGCCTAAGCCCCGGGTTCAATTCCCCACATGGACACAATGTGTGAAGCCCATCCCAGGCCGTGAATGTGCTGGAACATTGCTAAAAGTGACGTAGAGCCATACGCACTCTTTCGTTTTGACCGTGGCTACGTAAAAAGCCACAAATGTAGCAGCCATACGATTTGGCCCAAAAGACTTTTGAGTGCGGCGTTAAACAAGAAAAACTTCAACTAGTCAAAAGTTAGTTAAGAGAACCACGCTTTCAAAGAGAGTTTGACAGTCCTGTTTGATATCTTTCAGCTTATGATTTCTCCTGAACCCTTCGTTGTATTAAGGGACGGACTGCGTGTTGTCTTGTTCTGTCTGATTTCTGTCCGTCGTTGCTTTTAGATATTTGCAGGTGATGTTTGAACATGAAAAGAGAGAATACAACGTTCGACTGATCTGGGGTATGAAAGAGACACAGCCCATTTTAACCAATATGTAGTCTGTTTGACACAAAACAAAACTTGTAAGTTTGAGAGCTGCAACCTAAGTTCATTTATTGGCCCAGCTGGGAGTATGACTGAGTTTTCAGTATTCGTAAAATCAGCAGAGTTTCAGTCACATCTTTACGAGAGAAGATTATGCATCAATGACAAGTCTATTTCAATGGTATATAGTATGGTATATATTTCAATGTCAGAGGAGGATAGTGGAGCAACAAGATTATCACAAAGTTTTAAGATTTAGTTTGAAAGCATATAAAGTAGTATTCGACCAAATGACAAACAAAAAAAGGGCCAAATGAAACATCTGCATGACAGGCATCTTAGAAATTGATGAATATTAGAATAATTATAAAAGTGATTACATTATGATCCGACGTTGCGGTATTGCTTTTTATGCGGTTGTCAAGCTTGAGTGAATTACGACAGCACAGAACAAACTTAGTCATCAAACAATGATGAAGTGGAAAACCATGTAGGTACGCATCAAACCGATTAACATGAAAGGATATAGGTAATAGTGTGACATTGAGGGGAAGCCACCTGACCATGAGGCGGGAGAACATACACATGGCTGATTAATTAATTAGAAATGATGGCTGGAGTCATTTTGTGTCAGTTAATTGTATTGAGATCCGTGTGCGAAATAGTTTCCAGATCAGTTTTCCTGATCAAGTGAATACTAAATGCATTGCGTGATCGTGTCACAACTGGTTTGGTCTGTTATTGTGATATGATTGTCAACATGTCCGAACAGCCGAGACAAGGCCGGCGTTTCTCAGTGTTGAGAAATCGTAAGCAATGTCCTAACTTTCCTCAGACAATTAGCTGCACATGGTTTAATGTTTCCTATTCGGACAGCGAACATCAGCAGTGAATCGGAGAAAGTAACTGACTTTGCGGTGTATTAGATAGCTTATGACAGTAGAAACAGTTCAGTTGGGACATGGAATGAAATGATGGTTGTTTTTTCCAGAAGAGTTGTTTTCCGGGACGAGTTCTGTAAGGAATCCACGTACACGTAAGCATGTTTAGCACGAACGCAACAATAAGAACATTATCTCCTCTCCAATTTAATGAAGTTAACTTGACCAGCCGTTCGTGCCATTTGACCTCCTGGTCAAGCTCAGGTCAGTAGCTGAACAACCTGTAATATGATAAACATCTTTATCAGACCGTAGTCTTGCATGATTTAAAAGTGTACTATAACCAAATTTGTCGGAGGACGTGATATGCATACAAAATGAACCCATGAAAATTCACTATTCGACCATCATGGGTTCGTGAAGACCAGTTCTAACCCGGATCTTCTCGGTGAGCTACATCGATAACGTGTAACTTGTTTACAGCTATACGAACGTCATGGGTTGGTAAAGACCAATTCTAACCCGTATCTTCTCGGTGAGCTACATCGATAATGTGTAACTTGTTTACAGCCATACGAACGTCATGGGTTGGTGAAGACCATTTCTAACCCGAATCCTCTCGATAAGCTACATAACGTGTAACTTGTTTACAGCCATACGAACGTCATGAGTTGGTGAAGACCAATTCTAACCCGGATCTTCTCGGTAAGCTACATCGATAACATGTAACCTGTTTACAGCTATACAAACGTCATGGGTTGGTGAAGATCGATTCAAACCCGGATCTTCTCGGTAAGCTACATCGATAGTGTGTAACTTGTTTACAGCTATGCGACCGTCATGGGTTGGTGAGGACCAGTTCTAACCCGGATCCTCTCGGTAAGCTACATCTATCGTCCGACTACACATTTGTAGTAACTGTGCAGGATTAGTAGAAACGTCGCAGATTTTGTAAGTGTTGTTATTGCTGCAGCAACAGACGGTGTCGTATTGGCTAGCGAGGCGATTATGTATTTCTTCGATTTCAAGCAAAAGTGTTTAATTACGAAACAATTTGCATGTACAGAAAAGGGATGAGAATCTAAATTATGAACTGTTTACGTTCAGTTTGAGCTTTGTTTACGAAGAGCAGACCAGCCTACCCCACCTGTCTTTAAAAGAGTATTCATGGTGGCAAAAACGTGCATTTTGAGGTGTCAAAGTGAACCAACTCTTAAGGAATATAAGATCTAGCTGCTCCCAGCTTGTCTCCCGAATGCGCAATATTCATGTCTGCACGGCAATATGTACAATACACATACTTGGCTCCTGTTGTCCTGTTTATTCCGGGAATGGAAGTGTATTTCTTTTGCTCGAAGGATAATTTTTGGACTTTCGAATCCAGGGGTTTGTCCATGGCTTGGTCAGCAATAATGTTATCTTTCGTATGCAGTCGGGATATATCGGTAGGACTCGGGTAACCATTTTAATGGCATTCATAAACGATTTTGGAAGATCAGACAATGGCGTTCTCAATGATGGTTAATACTAAAAGTTGAACTGCAGTGTGGAATGAAACTATTTTGGACGAATATAACTCGACTGGCGTACAATCTGCTATGTGGATGTAAATTATAAACAGAATCATAAAAAAATACGTAAATTAGGAAGGCCTGTAAGAGCTGGTAATACGTTTTTAAGTCTGCTCTGAAAATGAAGTCACTGTCATTTTGATTCTGGACCCAACGACAATGGCACCAGCAAATGCGTCCCCATCCTCAGACCATATGTACATACTGATTTGTAAGTATTTGTTCATGTCCTTCATTGATTAATCACACAGATTGGGGCTAAGTGTGCAAGCGCTTTTAAACAACTGAGCAAACGACATGAACGATTAAAACATCACCTGTTAAGGGTATCGAGTCTTCAGGAAATCTCGTAGGTGTTAGTCGATTGGTTTTTTACATATCCATCCTGCCTCCTCATGAAGTGCAACCGTTACCCACTTGTAGTCGTCAGCCTTGCTCACGGCAGCTAACGCTGGGAGTTTAGGTTCCTTGTACGCCCAGTTGGTGTAGTTAACTGGCGTCATGTCGTAATATAACCATTCCAAAAGCAACCGCTTGTACACACCGGCAAATACGAACTGCTGATCTGAAACAAGTGATTGAGTGAGTTTAGTTTTACGCCGTACTCCGCAATATTCCATCTATATGGCGGCGGTCTGTAAATAATCGAGACTGGACCAGACAATCCAGTGATCAACAACATGAGCATCAATCTGCGCAATTGGGAACCGATGACGTGTCGACCAAGTCAGCGAGCCTGACCACCCGATCCCGTTAGTCGCCTCTTACGACAAGCACAATCGCCTTTTATGACAAGCATGGGTTGCTGAAGGTCTATTCGTCCCCGGGACCAAACAAGAATGACTGAAAAACCTTTATCAGCACCAGCTGCTTTCCAAGCCACTATCTACGTTTCTACTTTGCCCAAGGGACGCGATCTGCGCGTCTCGTAATGTATGTGAACAGCATATTTAGTGATGGACAAAATGTAGCATGAAACAAACATGCAAGTGTGGATCTCACAATAAACTGAAAACGACGTTCGAGAACAGTCGTGTGTATGTATGTACATGACGACCCGTGAAGACCCGATGATATTCAGCAGCCCATGCTTATCGTAAAGGGATCGGTTGGACAGGTTCCCTGGCATTTTTAACATGTCATCACATCCTAATCCTAAACCTATGCTCACTGGATTGTCTGGTCCAGACTGAATTATTTACAAATTTGCCTTGTGCGGCGTTAAAAAACTCGAAGTATACAAACGATGCTCGTGATGTCTACCACATGGTGGCCTAGTTCATCCTCGAGGAACATCACCACTAGTCTCCACTATACCATGCGTGCATCATCTACGGCTCAAGCCAATGATTTAATGGCCTCCATTAGCTGAGTTCTTATCAACTCAGGCGTCTGCCCTGGGAAGCTAAGAGTAGCAATCACAACTCACTTTCGCTTCTTAAATTATCAGCCATTTCGGACCTGTCAGTTTGTCTGTATGACTGCTGTGAGAATCCAGAGCCAGCAAAATGAGGTGATAAAATTATCCGGCAGAGCCATATGTGCATCCAGGAAGTTGTGGAGATTTATCGGAACGTATACCCTGGAGATTGTCGAGGATGAGCTTAGGTTAGACTGGATTTTATTATATTGTCTACAGACCATCTTCACAAACGGGAATATTGTGGTACTACAAAGCAAAACCAAAACGTTATTCGAGCCATTGTTCAACGACTTTAACGCCTCAATAGCAATGTCAATTAGTTTTCGCTGCCAAATTTGAAAATTACCTGATCGTTTTAGGAGCTTGGCGACAATGTCTTGTTTCTTCTGGTTGTCAATGTTGAGCAAAAAGGATGAGTTTCCTTTACAAATGCTTGCTCCCACCCCGATTTGCTTGCTCACATTGTGATACATCAGTGACAGTCCAATTTCATCGAAGGGCACAAATCCACCACGCTGCATATATAGCCATGAAGACACTGCTAAGTTAGGACACAAGAGTGGGTGGTGGGTGAAGGGGCAGTTTTAAAGGACGTTCGACTCTCACCTCCGTCATGGTGTTGATACAGATGCATGTGCTTTGTCCGTCCTAAATGTTCTGAGGTAAACCGTCTCATCCACCCCGTATAGTGAGTTGCTTTCACACCGCTTTTGGCAATATTACGGCAATATCACGACGGGGGACACCAGAAGCGAGCTTCACACATTGTATCATATGCGGAGTCGAACCCTCAAGGACATAATCAGATCACCTACCTATTGTATGTACCTTTACTAATATATTCCCTACACAGCAATGTAAAAATGTCCATAGTGACATACCGGTAGTACGAGTACCTCGGTATCATTTAGAGTCAGTGAGTGAGTGAGTCTAGTTTTACGCCGCGCTCAGCAATATTCCAGCTATATGGCGACGGTCTGTAAATAATCGAATCTGGACCAGACAATCCAGTGATCAACAACATGAGCATCGATCTGCGCAATTGGTAACCGATGACATGTGTCAACCAAGTCAGCGAGCCTGACCACTCGATCCCGTTAGTCGCTTCTTACGACAAGCATAGTCGCCTTTTGTGGCAAGCATGGGTTGCTGAAGGCCTATTCTACCCCGGGACCTTCACGGGTCGTACCATTTAGAATGAATGATACTAGCTATGAACAGTTTCAGGCGGTGGCGTCTAATAATATTATAGATACATGTATGGAGGAATTTGTTTCACCCCCAGACTTTGATGTTAATGTCGCTATTTACAAATTAACAGATATTTTCCAACTACTCTGCTCTAATGTCGGCTGTAATGCAAATAATTTTAAAGAAAAAAAGCAATAACCAACCACCATGGTTTGACAATGAGTGCAACTTTCTGAAACCAGAGAAATATAAATATCTCACTAAACTTAGAAAGTATCATTGCAAAAATAACGTAACAAATTATGTGCAAACTAAAGCAAAATTTAAACGTTACGGCAAGTTGAGGAAAGCCCAATACGATAAAATGCTTGCAGATGAGATCTCAAATGCCGCCTCTCAAAGTGATTGCAGACTCTTCTAGAGAACAGTGATACGTCGATTGTTATCAGATAAAGGAACGAGTAACATCACACCAGACGCATGGTTCTCCTACTTTTCCGATCTACTGAATCCGAAGAAAAAAACAAAAATAACTGGTTCGATGATGAAGTGTATAGTTTTGTTGATAACCACATTTCTGAATTTTGTGATATTTTCCCAATAGACCTTACTAATAACATACTGAATAGGGTAATCACAGAAAAGAGTTACTTAACAGTATTCGGTATTTGAAACCAGGTAAAGCCCCTGGTGATGATGGTATACCACCGGCATTTTTAAAGCTGAGTAGTACATATTTCTTACCTTTTCTACTATTATTGTTCAATAAAGTCTAGATAGATAGAAAGATAGTGGCGTATTTCCAGATAGCTGGAATACTGGTATGATAATCCCGTTATTTAAATCAGGGCCATGAAATAGCCCAAACAGCTACAGAGGTTGTATTCTAAGTCCGGTATTACATGTATTCTTTATCAATGAACCTGCGCACGAAATGTATGAAGCCTGCAGTTATGGTATATTTGTTAACCAGAGTATTGATGACTTAATGTTAATGTTATTTGATATATTTTGATATATTTTCATTTTTTCAGGTGATGCATTTTCATTCTCCACTATTGGTCTGCAAAGGCAACTAGATGTCTTATTTGAGTATTGTTAGAAATGGGGACTACGTGTAAACATAGACAAATAAAAAATCATTGTCTTCAGAAATGGAGGTATGCTATTTCAAGCATGAAAAATGGACTTAAAATAATATAAATCTTGAAACTGTGACTTATTACAAGTACCTTGGTATTGTGTTTTCCTCAAGATTGATATGGACAAAAGCATGTGAAACTTTGGCTGTGCAAAGACAATGGAACCAGTGTTATCATTGTTAACTAGCAACAAACATACTGATTTTCAAGCTGCCTGTAAAATATTTGATTCCAAAATATCCTCTCACATATGGGTCAGAAATCCGGCGTATAAAATACCACGAAGTTATGGGAAAAGCACAAACAAGCTTCTTAAAAAAATTCTAGGGGTCGGTAAATATGCAGCAAACAAAGTTATTCTTGGAGAAAACGGACGATACTGTTTATTCATAACAACACAGATAAAAGTTATAAAATACTGGATTAAGTTATTAAGAATGAATGTTTCACGTTACCCTTTACATTGTTAAGAAATGCTTTAATTACATGACGAACATGGTAAAAAAAAACTGGGTTTCTCACGTTCGTGAGATGTTATTATTTTTAAGTGTTAAGTGGCTTTAGCTACGCATGGATTATGCAAGATGTTTCGGATGCTACTGTTTTTATATCAATATTGCAAAGCTAGATTCACATTGCAACAAATATTCAACACATCTGATGTAAATATATTACGTCTAACATCTATATATCTGTGAAAAGTATCTAGCTTGCGATTTTCGTAAATACAACGTTGGTTATGTGAATATAGCTGTATACCTTATAATACAATTGTACCATGGTCCATGTGGCCCTAAAATACGAAATAAAGTTGATGGGAGTCAACCCGGCTCCTCGCTGCGACGAGTGAACGCTTTGCCCCTACCGTCCCAGCACTTGTTACAAATGACACGTTGAAGGTCAACGTGGCTTCGGTCAGATTCTTAGCTGAGCGGCTCGAGATATGTATGAATACATCCAGGTGACATCTATTCATACAGAAAGTCCATATTCCTAGGACAACAGCTGATACAGTACACTGTCACATGCTAATGTACTCTATTTGGTGTTCAACGCCATGCTCAGCAACAGCGACAGCTATGTGGTGTGTAAATAATCGAATCTGGTCCAGGCAATCCAGTGATCAACAGTATGAGTATCTATTTACGTAACTGGGGTAACATTACATGTCAACCGAGTCAGCGGTGTCAACCCACCACCCGATCAGGTCGGGTTGACATATGTCATCGGTTCCCAACTGCGCAGATCGATGCTTTTGTTGTTGATCACTGTATTGTCTGGTCCAGACTCGACTATTTAGAGACCGTCGCCATATAGCTGGAATATTGCTGAGTGCAGAGTAAAACTAACCTCACTCACTTGTTTCAGATCCACGTACTCTTGACAAAACAGTTTCAGGGAGAACGCCATCATCAAACAAAAACTAACAGCATACAAACTAATGAAGATGAAACCGACGATGAAGTCGGGGTGGTCAAAGGACGAGGGACCCATGGAGATTCGTGTTAAAATATGGATCTTCATTAACCCATGCTTGTCGTAAAAGGCGAATGACGGTATCGGGTGGTTAGGCTCGCTGACTTGGTTGGCACATGTCATCGGTTCTTAACGTCGATGCTCCTGTTGTTGATCACAGGATTGTCCAGTCCAGATTTACAGACCACTGACATACACAAGCGCGAGACTGAAAAAACTTCGTACTTGTTTTGAAGGAACGTCTGTGAGAGTTAGATAGTAGAAAAGGCAATCTGTATACTTGCTACAATTTCCTTGAGACATATTTAACAATCGAAGCTTTGGAACTGAGAATCTGGGAACTTGAGCGATCGCAACGGACGGCACAGAAATTAACAGTACCCTATCCTTGTCCGGTAAGTTTCTGATGAAACTGGAGTACGTTATATATATTTCAGTCTCATTTCGACTTCCCTCACAGTTATTAATGAAGATATTGCATTTTGGTGTGAAAAAAGCTGATGTAAAATAATCAACAGTTGAACTCCCCATTACGATACAAATATAAACATAAGATAAATATGGTTTTGTGTTCCCCATGATAATATACCTGTACACAGAGTCTGAAATGTTAATAATACTAATATGTAGGAAAGCAACAAGTGAAATATTGATAAAATAATTAGTTCATGATAATTAGTCGGAAAGTATTACCAATCGACATATGTTCTTAAACCAAAGTGTCCTTAAATGTTTTAGTATTACTCAAGCTCAAACCTCCTTCTTCATAGTTGTTTTGATTATGTTCCTTTTTATTTTATCATTCTTTTCATTCCAAACAAATAAAAAAATCGAGGGAAGTGATAAAGTATGCTGGGCAGCAAATCGAATATATCAACCAACTGCTAGAGTTTTTATTACTCTTATTTTACGTATATACCAATAAGTGTTCTTTTCCTCCAAGACTGCTACGAGTCTATTAATGTTCTCTAGTCTGGTGTGAATTTAATACCTAGCATATCAAAGTCACCAAGTACCCATACAATTTTCAGATTATTGTATGTCTTATCAATTGATTTAGCGTTTGATCTAATCTAGGTTCCTTTTGATTTATCTAAATTATCTAAATTTTCAAACCTGGTATTTTGTGTAAAGTTTGTGTCAACAGCAGAATACAAAGTATCTTCAGCCCCATCAAGAAATAGATCAGTGCCATCAGCATATTGTTCCAGTTTATATTCATTATCACTGATAACTTTACCTTTGATATTTTCATTATTTCTTACGATGCAACCACAATATCTAGTGGAATTGACGGAGCACACCAAGGCTGTGTGTGGTGCGTAATTTCTACGTAATCATGTTAATACTAATAGAAAACTTATGTTACCCTTTCAGTAATGCATATACCACAATTACTTATTACTTGGTTTGATACATGGTGAATATGATAATAATCAAAATAAGGGAAAATTATTGGAAAAGTCAAAACGACCGCATTTGTCTTTCTTAACAGAAGCCGTCTGGGGAATATGGTGGAGCAAGAGGGACCATCAACATGACAGAATGCAAAAAAGAATGAAATGATTTGTGTCCATGTATATTTGCGACATTGAAACATCGACATACTAAGAGGACAGTGTTATGTAAATATAGGTGGTATTGTTGAGTATATTTTGATGAACAATGTTTACGATGAATAAAGAGAAATCAACTGACTGACTGATTTTTGTTTTATGTCCAGGTGGTGTTGAGATAACTGAAGTGGAAATGTATGTGAATGTATTATGTTATATAATTTATTCAATCATTATTCATGTGGACATACGGTAAACGGTGCATGCTAATAACTATAAATCCCAATATAGCCACAGATTCTGATATAGATTAGCCATACAGATTAATTCTGATTTAGTGAAACTTATGGAATATGGTTAATGTGATAGTAACGGTAATAGAAACGGAAATCAGTGGGAAATCTAATTGAATTGAGTAACTGAAACCAACTGAATGTAGAGTATAGCGGAAGCCCTCAACCTCTGAATATTGTGGGTAACTGAAACCAAGTGGAAACTTAAGAGAATCTGGTTAACGGAGACCCAGTGGAAACTTGCCGGAATCTGGGTAACGGAAACCAACTGGAGTCCTACAGGAATCTGGATAAGGGAAACCAACTGAAGCCCTACAGGAATCTGGATAAGGGAAACCAACTGAAGCCCGACAGGAATCTGGATAAGGGAAACCAACTGAAGCCCGACAGGAATCTGGGTAACGTAAACCAACTGGAGCCTTACCGGATTCTGGGTAACGAGTTTCCGTTTTTCAGAAACTTAATGGAAATGTAAAGAAACGATTCGGAAACCTAAGTGAAACTTAAGTTTCCATTTATTTTCAGTTATCTAGAAACGAAGTTATTTTTGCTGTGAATATGACTGTCTATTGGCAGCAAGCAAAACCGAGACTATCCAATCTAATTACTCTGTGTCTGTGTCTGGCGTATTGTAATATGTTTCTGTATGACTTTCAACAATCAGACACAACAATTATATACTTACCGCCTTGTCAAGCCGTTCATCAGTCTACAAAACAATGAATAGTCAGTAACACATATGACGACAAAATTTAAAACAGAAACAACATGAAACAACACTGATACAGTAATCAGTATCATCAGCATATTGCTCCAGGAATCTGGGTAACGGAAACTCACTGGAGCCCTACAGGAATCTGGGTAACGGAAACTCACTGGAGCCCTACAGGAATCTGGGTAACGGAAAGTCACTGGAGCCCTACAGGAATCTGGGTAACGGAAACTCACTGGAGCCCTACAGGAATCTGGGTAACGGAAACTCACTGGAGCCCTACAGGAATCTATGTAACGGAAACTCACTGGAGCCCTACAGGAATCTGGGTAACGGAAACTCACTGGAGCCCTACAGGAATCTGGGTAACGGAAACTCACTGGAGCCCTACAGGAATCTGGGTAACGGAAACTCACTGGAGTCCTACAGGAATCTGGGTAACGGAAACTCACTGGAGCCCTACAGGAATCTGGGTAACGGAAACTCACTGGAGCCCTACAGGAATCTGGGTAACGGAAACTCACTGGAGCCCTACAGGAATCTGGGTAACGGAAACTCACTGGAGCCCTACAGGAATCTGGGTAACGGAAAGTCACTGGAGCCCTACAGGAATCTGGGTAACGGAAAGTCACTGGAGCCCTACAGGAATCTGGGTAACGGAAACTCACTGGAGCCCTACAGGAATCTGGGTAACGGAAACTCACTGGAGCCCTACAGGAATCTGGGTAACGGAAACTCACTGGAGCCCTACAGGAATCTGGGTAACGGAAACTCACTGGAGCCCTACAGGAATCTGGGTAACGGAAACTCACTGGAGCCCTACAGGAATCTGGGTAACGGAAACTCACTGGAGCCCTACAGGAATCTGGGTAACGGAAAGTCACTGGAGCCCTACAGGAATCTGGGTAACGGAAACTCACTGGAGCCCTACAGGAATCTGGGTAACGGAAAGTCACTGGAGCCCTACAGGAATCTATGTAACGGAAACTCACTGGAGCCCTACAGGAATCTGGGTAACGGAAACTCACTGGAGCCCTACAGGAATCTGGGTAACGGAAACTCACTGGAGCCCTACAGGAATCTGGGTAACGGAAACTCACTGGAGCCCTACAGGAATCTGGGTAACGGAAACTCACTGGAGCCCTACAGGAATCTGGGTAACGGAAACTCACTGGAGCCCTACAGGAATCTGGGTAACGGAAACTCACTGGAGCCCTACAGGAATCTGGGTAACGGAAAGTCACTGGAGCCCTACAGGAATCTGGGTAACGGAAAGTCACTGGAGCCCTACAGGAATCTGGGTAACGGAAGCCCACTGGAGCCCTACAGGAATCTGGGTAACGGAAACTCACTGGAGCCCTACAGGAATCTGGGTAACGGAAACTCACTGGAGCCCTACAGGAATCTGGATAACTTGCGAGTTTCCGTTTTTCGGAAATTTAATGGAAATGTAAAGAAACGATCCGGAAATCTAAGTGAAACTTAAGTTTCCATTTATTTTCAGTTAGGTTTCCGGTGTCCGGAAACGAAGTTATTTTTGCAGAATCTGGAGCAGTTCCAGTTTGCATTCGTTATCATTGATAACTTTACCTTTGATGTTTTCATTATTTCTTAAGATGCATAACATCTAGTGGAATTGACGGAGCACACCAAGGCTTTGTGTGGTGCATAATTTCTACTTCATCATGTTCATCATGTTAATGGTAATAGAAAACTTATGTTACCCTTTCAGTAATGCATATACCACACTTACTTATTACTTGGTTTGATACATGGTGAATATGATAATAATCAAAATAAGGGAAAATTACTGGAAAAGTCAAAACGACCGCATTTGTCTTTCTTAACAGAAGCCGTCTGGGGAATATGGTGGAGCAAGAGGGGTGTGTGTATTCTCACATGTTAATGCTATTGAGCATATTTTGATGAACAATGTTTGCGATGAATAAAGAGAAATCAATTGACTGACTGATTTTTGTTTTATGTCCAGGTGGTGTTGAGATAACTGAAGTGGAAATGTATGTGAATGTATTATGTCATATAATGTATTCAGTCATCATTCATGTGCACGTGGACATACGGTAAACAGTGCATGCTAATACATAAATCCAAATATAACCAGAGATTCTGATACAGATTAGACAAATAGAATCTGATTTATTGAAACCTATGGAATATGGTTATTGTGATAGTAACGGTAATAGAAACGGAAATCAATGGGAAACCTAATTAAACTAAGTAAGCAACTGGAGCCCCTACTGGAATCTGGGTAACGGAAACTCACTGGAGCCAACAAAATGTAAAACAGAAACAAGAATCGTAAGTAATCTCTGCTGACAGCAGAGTGGAATGTGCAGCTCTGACTAAACGACTATGTGCTTGTTTGACACAACATTCAGTTGTATTACAGCCATAGGAAGAGGTCTGTGAGTAACCCAGTCTGACCCAAGTGACTGAAAACATGATTGAGCGGTTTGCCAATTAATGCTGCATTCAATACCATTCCAGCTGTATGGTGCTTGTTGTCAGAGGCGACTATCGGGATCGGGTGGTCGCTGACTTGGTCGTGTGGTCACTGACGTGTCAGCCAAGTGAGCAATCATGACTACCCAGTCCCCTCGCCTCTAACGACAAGCATGGATTGCTGAAGAGCAAATCTATCCCGTATCTTCGCAGATGTACACCATGAGATACAATGATACATGTTATTGGCATTTAGTACTCAAGACGTCGACTAAATGCCTTTATGACAGGGATGCGAAGCCTTATTTATATTTTCGATATCCGCTTCCTCTTTCGCGTACACTGACATGCTACGTCATGCCCCAACGTCATCAATTTCGCGTATGACGTCATATGACGTTAGCTTTACGACGGTATCGCCGTTATTACACCTTTCTCTTGTTGCTCTTCATCGTTCAGTCCATTGTGCAAGTAAATCATTTGCTATTTCATTCAAGCTCCGTCTACGTTGTTCCCCTTCGAGATTCGACATGCCATCCAAGCGTAAGGCCGTTCTAAATCACCGCCTGGTTCCAGGAACAGGGAAGGCTGGAAGGCTGGGAAATGAGAAAACGGGTAGGAAAGGGGCTAAATTGGACAGGTTGGCGGATCAGTCTAAAACCCCATCGCCCGATGTGCATATTGTATATAATGCAATGATTGAGCATTCTTTCTTTGAATGCTGACATAGTAACAGGTAGCCCGGTGCTTCCGGTAACTCGTGCGAGCAATGCCGAGCCGAGCGAGAGTAGGATAGACGGCATTTCCCAGCATTTGGGGAGCATATTAGCTCTCCTCAACAGGTCACTTTCAGGGGATCGTCTGGATGGCGAATCAACAATACATGAGGTAAGGGATAATTCACTTCCAACCAGTGTCTCATGTGTTGACGTTAGTCGACCTCTCGACAAGGTCACCGGCGAGGGATTCCCCCGTGACGTCATGGGCTCGTCGATCACTCACGGTGGCGGGGATTCCATCAGCTTTGACGCAGAGGCTATCAGTGCTCACGTCAAGCAGGCGACTCGGGAAAGGATTTGGAAAGGTGAATTCGTAGAATTATCAACACTTTTGCCAAATGTTCATTCAAATAATGAATGGCAATTTTCATTTGAACTAGATCCTTCAGGTCAGATGAAGCTGAGGCCATCAACCAGGGTAAGTGATAAACAGTTGGGCATTGGTGCTTGGACATCTGCCTTCCACACCTACATGGGTACATACATGGTCTACCATTCAGGGTATGTTGGCGTACATGGAAGCTATCAGAAAAGCAGCGGTGAGGTTTGGAGGCGATGGATGGGCACTGTACGATGAGCAGTTCCGTCATCACAAGGCAAGGGACCTATCGAGATCGTGGGCAAAGATCGACGATGAACTTTGGCTCAAGTACATGACTCCTCCACCCTGTCGGTATCAACCAACGGACAGGGGCGGTCGTTTTCACCTTTTCCTCAGAAATCGGGAACGTGTTGTACAAGTCAATATACTGACCTGCACTAGGCGTCTTTTTTGGTCACTGAAACATCAGATTACAATTTTGAAAATGTCATCCCTATTTTTGATAGAATGTCGATCGTGCAACTTCTAGGCAAGAGTAGAATGTCACTGAAGCATCAGATTAAAATTTTGAAAATGTCATCCCCATTTTTGATAGAATGTCGATGGTGCAACTTCTAGGCAAGAGTAGAATGGCGCTGTTTGAAATCTTTGAAAGGTTGGATCTGTTGGATCATGCTAATGATAAAAGGAAAAGTTCACTTTCGTCACGCAGTCGTGTGGAGTGTTTTGAATCTTTCATTCATTCCCAACGAACTGCACAATAGAGAGAGGATAGTGATAGAAAAACAAAATCTCTTCAGTTTAGAAAAAAAGATGTGCATTTTCCAAAACTACAACATTTGAATGCAGAGTTCTCTGTGAACATTGGCAAACGTGCTATTGCCACTCAGCCGTTTTGAATCTCGAAATCTATGAGAATTTACATGTGACGTCACCGAGAGCTTGTTTACAAACGAAGCATCGCACCACTCAAGCAACTAAACGCTGATGATCAACATGAAAACGCTGAGTTACTGAAACAATTTGCGACATGTATGATTTTTTAACAGAGAGACATAAATTGTTGCTAAGCTTAAGTAAACTATGTATTTATACGTGTCAAATTTCCGACTGATACTTTGCCTGCCACCTGAATTCAAGTTATTAATTTCGCTTCGTGATGCAAATTAACTTGCAGGCAGTGCGCAACATAAAGTACCAGGTAGAAGGTACAATCATACGCTTATTCTGTTATTTGTCTATATTTTATAAGCATTTGTTTCTTATCTGAGTGAAAACCGATAACCCCAGGATACCCGTAAATGCCCAAGTTTACGTTCATGGGTAACTAATAGTATCAACACAAACCGCTAGAAAATGAATACTTTGTTCTTTTTTCAGTCAGACATCGAATAAATAAAAACAATTAAATAATCTAAAAAACACAAAGAGTATGTTCTCAGTAAAGCTTATTTCACACTGTTGACACCTCATAATACCTGTTCAAAACCAGAATTGGCGGAACCATGCATACCGTATTTACGTTGTAAATAAATACCGTAGATACTTGTAAATACAACGTCCCCTTTCACTAAAATGAAATGGGAATGAATATATTTTGGCTTTAACTGTTAAGCACCTTTACCATCTTACAATTCTACTGCCTGACGTAAATGTCGTTGTAACTTTTGTTCTTTTCAATTTAAAGACTGAATTTTGATTAAACGCCAAAGATGACATAAACAGTAAAAATCCTTGCACCAGAAATGTAGTAAAAAGCGAGTGAATTTAGTTTTACTCAGCACTCAGCAATATTCCAGCTATAAGGCGGCGGTCTATTAATAATCAAGTTTGGACCAGAGAAGCCAGTGATCAACAGCATGATCATCGATCAGCGCAGTTGGTAACCGATGACATGTGACCACCCGATCCCGTTAGTCGCCTCTTACAACAAGTATGGGTTACTGAAGATCATTTACAACCCAGTTCTTCACGGCTGTCTGATATGAATAATCACTTACCTGTCTGAGCGCTGCATAAGACACACCTGACTTGGTCTCGTTCGGTTCATGTTTGGGGAGATCAGCACTGAGTAAACACTTTCTGTCACGATTCCAGTAAAACAGGCAGAGGGCTGAGGGGTTCTCAAGGCCTATCTTCACACATTGTATTTGGCTCACAGATGTGTACGTGGTCCCTAGGCCATCTGTGGAAGCTGATTTGACTTTGCCCCAGGACACGTCAATTTGACGCATTGACGAGTCCAGCGTAAACTCCAGACTGAACGATAAATGCACATACGCCAACAAACCCAACGGTGCATTCATTATGGACTACTCAACCGGAATGGAGCATGTGGTCTCATATGGACAGTCAAACACTTCCAAAGACAGCATCCCACGCCAAACCTCTCGAAAAACTGATAAAGAAATTAGTCAGAGAAGAACAATTTGGTTCTAACATGAAATACTCATGTCCCCGGTTTCAAATGCTATTTTGTGGATTGAGTTTCACCTAATGGAATAACGTATTGACGCATGAAAAACGAGAAAAACGGAGAGTAGTAGAGCTGTAAATCTCTTCAGGAGTTTCGACAGGCGGATTTCAACTTATGTCTGTTTCAACATTGGCACTACAGAAGCCATAGAAGTAAAATTCTCTACTGGATTTACCAGTTGATACACCAGTAAGTGTGCATATTTAAAGTGAGTGAGTTGATAGGCAATGTTCATAGGCAATATTGTAGCCATGCCGCGACTAAAGCATATCAGACATTAATGATATGCATTAATAATAATAAAAAATATGTCATGACATCTATCGACAAAAGTAAAACTGTCAAAATGGGATGGTGTATGTATGCGTTAATGATTACTATGGAGGAGCATGTAGTCCTCATATATATTTCCTCTTTATTTCTGGTCATCAACTGTTTCCTCATTGGCTCATGGTTTCCTCGTTCCTCATCCAATATCCCGTACTTTTCGAATGGCATATATAACAAGATGGTATTGTAATTCTAGGATGTTTAAGTTTAAAACTCTTCAAACATGTAATAAGATAAATGTTTTGTTAAATGTTGCAAAGTTTATTTGGGAAGTTTTATTCCTCAGAAATTTCTGTCGCTCATTATAATAACTATTTTGTATTATTTTGTACATGTGACGTTGGTCATCATACTGAATAAAGCCCAGTGAGTGTATCTTAAGGAAGAATTGTGTAAATCGTTTGTGACGTCTTAAACAATGTGATGAGATATTTCATGTATACTTTGCAAATAGTGAGCAGAGTGGAACAACTGTATCAATTGATCCACACGACATGATGCTAAACATAAGTGATAATTTAAATGCCCGGGGTAGAAAAGGCCTTCAGCAACCCAGGCTTGCCATAAAAGTCGACTATGCTTATGGTAAGAGGCGACTAATGGGATCGGGTGATTCAGGCTCGCTGACTTGGTTGACACATCGCTTCCCGGCCAATCGCGCAGTTTGATGCTCATGTTGTTGGTCACTGGATTGTCTGGTCCAGACTCGATTATTTACAGACCGCTGACATATGGCTGAAATATTGCTGAGTTGCTGCGTAAAACTAAACTCACTCACTCACTGGTAATTTATAAGATAATTGCGGAAAATGTTTTCACTAATATTTGTATCTCTATGAATAGAGAAAAGTATTGCGTCAACAACTCGTTTTGAAAAAAGTCACATTTCGTGTTAGAGGAGCTTTTCCAACAAACATTTTCAAATGTATTGCGTGACATAAATGTTGAAGATAATATCACCTTGTTAGGAAGATTAAGATTGTGGCTGTATTGCCATCAGTGTTTGCTTAATTCCCTTGTATCTGTTATAGAGCACCAGATTTTGTCCCCGGTTTTGCAGAACGTGTTCGTGTAAAGTCCATTCAAGTTGCATACCTGACAAGAGGAGTACCACAATCCTCAGAAGTAAAGCATGGCATAGTTCTAATCCATGACATCGTTGTCGCTGTCAACCGTAATGGGCACTCAGACAGTCGAACGTAAGGGCAAGGTGACCTGATTTGAAATTGGCCACAGTAAGTTGGTACTGCTCGGCCTCTTATCGCACTCGAACGTCGCCGTACTCAATGTTGTAGCTTCAATGTATGACTCGTTATTACTGCAGAAAGAGTAGGAAAAGTACAATCGTGACATCTGGTCTGGGGTCCAAAGGTCAGTAGCTGCTAGTATCTGGATATGAGTGAGCGATGTTACTGAAAAAGCAAATACAGCCTTGTCAATGGGCACTGTTCGAACCCCAAAATAGGGGCATAAAAGTCGGTGTGTACCACGTTTCTAAACGTTTCTGAAATATCGGTTTAGGAACAGGCATGATGATGGACAGAAGGCGAACTCCCAAAAGGTGGGAACACAAGACGATAGGTGTCAGTACCATGAGATGAATAATTAATATTTACGGAAAGAGAGTTAAAGACAAGAGTTATGACAATGTGCACAAGATACACTCCGATCCTAAAAGGCGGGACGTCATTAAGTGTCAGTACCAGGAGATAGTAAGATAGTGTGTGCCCGGTTAGGTGTAACCTCTGGCTGGTTTAATTGCATGTAATTTATCGATAGTTACTTAAGTTGTCACGAATGAATGTCTCACCTGGTAAAGAATAATTCATTTCAGATATGCACGACGGCATATGGATACCACAGGGAGATGTATTGACTCCACAGTGTCATAGATCTACAGGTATATTGGTACTACTTGGAAATATATATATATTGACTACTGTAAGTAGAGACAGGACACGGATACGTAGTGACAAATATGTACTACCCAGCAAACTTTCAGACCCACTAATGTAAATGTTGACACTTACTTCAGGCAAGTGTTCTAAACTAGATTTTGATAAATAAGCCATGATGTTTGAAGGTGTTGTTTATATATGTACTGATGTATAGTAAGAACAAATCCCTAATGTTGACAAGATTATTGTAAAGCGTTCAAATATGATGAAACTCGGTGACAAATAGCGAATTCTTATTTAATCTTTACAGCAAAACGCATCTGTTCATGATATTTGCGCTGGTTTATCAGCAATTTGATTCGTGATCCTTGTGCAATTAAATTGCATAAGGTTGCAGTTGTTTCCCCCAAGTCAGTGGAGAAACCGCATACACATGCATAACATATAGTGGGTGTTGTAAGTGAGTCTAAACTTTTGATGGGTAGTAAACTCTACATAATACAAATATCGTCCTCCTGAGAGGGTACGTAAGTCTTAAAAGGTTCTAAGTCTATTTAGCTCTGCTCTTTTAATCGTAGAATAGTTGTTGTTTAATAGCTAAATGTCAGTACAATCACCAGTACCTGAAGGGATAGTGTAAATCCAACAGCGTCCATGCAAGTCCTCATGGTCCCTAAAGTGGTGCTCTCCTTTCAATTGTTGGCGATCCTCATCACTTTGTTATGTTGTATTGTCCTAATTTGTCTTATTTTGAGATGCATGCTAATTTTCTTTCTTGATAGTGTCATATTCTAGTCGGTTTTACTATCCGAGGACAAGTCTTTATACTTTACCATAAATTACTATGTACCACAATTAAATGTTATCGTCACAATATGGCTGAAATATTGCCGATGAGTTGTAAATCATAACACTCACAATGTACTAACAAATTCAAGTGAGGTATTGTGGTAAGACCTTTTCGTTTTACTGATTGTGAGTTATCGTATTAGTGACAAACATGTGTTGCCATTTGAATGCGGAAGTAGAGCCATCTGTGAATATGTTAGCACAATGTTGGTTGTCGATTGAATGTTTATTAGCTACTTTCAATTTGTATTAAGTTTAATAATATTTGTCTGAATAACGATCATATGACTACGCTGGCGAACACCTGGGCCACGTTTCACAACGCTCTCGTAAGCCTAAAATCTCGTAACTTTCCTCGAAGGATTCCAGCCTTCTACACTGTAACACTGACTTACAGTAGTCTTCGTGCTAGGAGTGAAACGGCCTTAGTATCTCCACTACTTGTCTGTGGTAGTGCTGATATGGTAACGCTTACAATGTACATGAGACATGAGTTTGGTTTTTACGCTGCATTCAGCAATATTCCGGCTATATGTAAATGCGGTCTGTAAATAATCGAGTCCAGATCACATAATCCAGTGACTAGCAGCATGAGCATCGGTCTGCGCAATTGGGAACTGAAGACGTGTAAACCAAGTAAGTGAGCATGACCACCCGACCCCGTTAGTCGTCTCTTACAAGCATGGTTTACTGAAAATCAATTCTAACCCGCATCTTCACGGGTAGCAAATCATTACCCATAGCAAATGTGGTTTTACGTTGAAACTGTTGAAACTCTATACCTTTATCTTTAGTGTCCTTTCTATCATGAACGGCATTTGCATCGGGAAATAAAACATAAAGTTATATTTCTAACACAACTGGGGGATAAATGAGTTCAGCTGCTGACGCACTAACACAAAAAACGCTCAAACGAAAACGCTAAAAGAGGTAACTTCATATCTAAGTGTTCATAATTAAAGAGTGTTATTTTTAAATTATTTTTTTATTCGTCCCCACGATTAACATCAAAGATATTCAACGGCTTAAAGTAGTACAGCTACATGATGTATGGGTATTACTACCATATCAATACATTAATATATTCAGAAACATGCATATATCATTGAATAGATTATATATGGATAATGTCAGGTATAAAGGTAAATACTGGTTAAGTAATCATGTACTGGGGAGAGAAGGCTCAATTTGTGATTCAAATTATTTGTTTACTATTTTTTTAGTTGATATATGATTTTCCGCAAAGAATATTTCATCTAGAGTTATCAAATATAAAGTTAGATTTTGAAACATATTTTAATACTGCAACAGTGATGATGTGATTTATTAGTCTATTTTCACGTGCAGTACCGAACACCATCACGCCTGTTGATAATATCAAAACGATAAAAATTGGTGTTTTCAGCAGTTTATTTCGATGTATTTTGAGGTCAATCGTCATAAAGAAATTCCTGTTTGAATCCCGTTACTCATGTCATGGTTGTTGTATGATGCGCAAAATCTATCTGCAAACGTCTGTCATAAGAAATCATGAATATTCCCCATGTACGTGATATTGTCATTAAATGCCTATTATGTGCTTTTTTAGTGTTTGAACGCTTTACCCACTCGACTACGCCCATAGAGCGTTTGTAGTTTTGTTTTGTGTGCAATAGAAATTTGACGGATGTCCTAATGTTGCTTTGTGAGAAAAATTGCCCTCATTGCTTTATAATGCATATTGGCCCGTCAAGATCCGGAGATCCAGAGAAGAATAAGTCTTCAGCAAACCATGCTTGCCGTGAAAGGCGCGTTTGCTTGTCGTAAGAGGCGACTAATGGGATCGGGTGGTCAGGCTCGCTGACTTGGTTGACACACGTCATCGGTTCCCAATTGTGCAGATTGATGCTCATGATGTTGATCAGTGGATTGACTGGTCCGGACCGCCGCCTTATGGCTGGACTATTGCTGAGTGTGGCGTAAAACTATACTCACTCACTCACTAGAAGGGATATTGAGTTTTTTGACGACTTTTTACTGAAATATAGACTTACATAGGGTCGGTGGGGTAGCCTACTATGTAAAACGTTCACAAGACCCGTGTTGATAATTCCACATTTGTTAAATGTGTGAAGCACGTGTCTTGTATCCTCCGTCGTAATGCTGGAATAATACTCAATTTGCGACGTAAAACTTAACTCACTCACCCTCCCAGAAATACAATAGGATACCGTGATTATGCAGAAGGGAATACACACTGGAATATTGTTAAGTGTTCAATAGAAATTGGTCATTTTATGATAATATCATTGTTTTCGCTCTCACAGACATGTCACTGGGATAAGACATCGACGACCAGAGCTTATAACAAGAGTTGAGTCATTTAGAAAAACACAAGATGGGTCATTTAAAATTCTTGAGGTAAGAATATAATCAGTTGAAATGTGTAGACCTTCTGAAATTCCAAAATCACAAGAAACTATTTTCCCTACAACTTGCACAACTCTCTTTAGCTTGGTCTTGTTCTGGAGCCTTGAGGGTCTATACCATAACAGTACTGAAACCGTTAAACTTATAGATTGTATACATGATTTGGAGTATATCATTGCATTGTGCATATAATGCGAACTATTTTTCACATCTGGTGTTGTTCATGACATATACTATTCAGCACAAGCATGGTTATATATATCCTGCTACTACAATGTGACAAGATCACGTTCATATTTTGCAGTACCGTCTCAAATGTCTTCATCACATATTGATGTGTTTTGAGCCTGCCTTTCCGCAAGCCATAAAATGACAAATGCAGAAAATGACATCCATTGTGTCTCACAGGCCATTTTAACACCATAAATTATTACAAAACTGTAATTTATCATACGTCTACGAGTATCATTCCGTACTTTGATACCGATAAATTGAGTCAACCAATATTTTTGGCATCTAAAGACGCAGTATAAAAGCACATGTATAATCTCCAGTAATTGTGCTGCAAATGGCAAGATCTTGTCGCTGGTTATGACACTCCACTATTTTGTTTTTATAAAAATATTTTTTCTCTTTGGTGTTTCATCAGAATCGTGGTCCATTGTTGTTAAAAAGCTGTAGCCAGAAAATACATAGTTAACTTGCTTTCTCAACATATACAGGTAGAAAATATCACAATTGTGTAATCATATGTTATCTCAGTATGAGTGAGTTAAAATTTGAAGTCACTTTGGCAGTATTTCAGCCACAACGTGACTAAAAATGTATAGATTAACAAGAATTAAAGATAGATTAATGTCTGATTATACCGATTATTTTATCGATTAATTTAAACATAATGTGTATTCCGTTTTATATAAATTACACGCGGGATTATAGGATTGGTCACTTACGGCAATGGGCAAACTTAAAAATGGTCTGACAAAACATCTCTACGCCACTACCAAGCAACATGCGTCATCAGCGTATATTACCCACACGGGCGAGGAGATCCCGTGTAATATTTTTTTATGTATTTGCGCAGTGTTCAATTTAGTGATTCTCGGTGTTGATTGGTCAGCTAAGCAGAGAAATAAAATATGATTGGTTGACGGAACTACTGTTCATGATCCGAGTTCACTGACAACTTTTACCGTTTCATTGATGATTAGAGCGTGCCCTCGTTCAAATAATGTTCAGCGTCTCGCCAAGGCTCGAGCAGCACTCTTCCCTCTCGTCCTCTGCCTCTTCCTGCCACTGTGACGTCATAGTCTTTGTCGCATACTGCAAATGTTCATTCTGTTCATCACCCAAACCCAATAAGCAGGCACATTTCACAGTTCAAAATTCTTCAAAATAAGTTTTTAAGAAGGTCGAAAATTATCTATTCCTTTCGTAGGGTCATATCTTAGGATCTCAAATCCAAAATATTTTCAAAAACAGTTGTCTACTTTTTAAGCTATGATCGTTATAACATTGCTGTCCGGTATTTACAAAAGCAGCTTGGAAATGTACGTTACCAGACTTTCTGGATGACTAAAATAGGTCATTAGCAAATACAAAAGAAAGCAAGTAGCTTGTACTTCTTCAGTATTTTTTATTTTGTGTCAGAACGCCAATGCTTACAGGAAAAACAGTGGTATGTGATCGGTGGCCACCATAACACAAACACCTCACTCAAACATGAACATGGAAAATGTCAAACACTGATATTTCAAACTCCATAGCTAAACTAATCGAGTATCAAGTAATCTTTAAAAACTTGTTTTGTCCTTTACCGGTACATATTAGTGGGTATAGCAGTTAAACATGTACAAATACCTGAACCAAGGTCTCACGTAAGCCAATATAACATCTGTGTAGAAAGATAACGTACATTTCACAAATCCCAGCATCAGACGTTCTATCTGTTTCAGATCTTCCACGAAAGGTGAATGTTATTTAACTTCACTAAAATGCTTTTTATGGCTCATTGACAATAAAAAGAGCTTGAATGATTCATGAGAATGAAGTTTTACACAGAAATGTTCAAATGAGACATGTCAGGATAACGCAGAAGATAGGAAGAACTTCTATTTACTTTAAAAAATAAATAAATAAATTGATTTATAACACAATTTACTGAAGGAGTGTACTCCTTAGTAAGATAAAATTAAAGAATAGAGAACCATAAAATAAATACCATTCAGTTGTCCACTCTGTAACCTTTATATCTAAAGTAACGTACATTTCAAACGAATTTGCTCTACAGCTTGGTTTATCTAAACCAACACTGATGACAAAGAGGGGTACAGAAACGCTTGAAAGTATCCACGAACAGTAATATCAAACTTGAAATCAAGTATAGTCAACACTAACACGTGTTTTCTCGCCAAGCATAGTCAGTTTATAAGAGAGAACAATTATTTCACTTATAATGTTCAAACTTCTCTTTAACCAAGTTTTGATCATCACCACTCAGCTTGAACATTCGCCGTGACTTGCCACAAGGTACAGGTTGATTAACCTTGCATAGAACATCTGCCCTATGGCACCAGATGACATCTGGATGTGATGGCCATTGGAGAAGCTGCTTTCTGGTTTGCATAAAGGAAATCTCGATAGTGTCATCATTGTTGTCAACATCAAGAATCTTACCAATGTACCATTTGCCTTCATAAACAGCTGAGACAAATTCATTAACAGCAAACAACATCTGTTCACTTTGGCCAAATGCAGAGGAAGCATCTCCAACCTGTGCTAGGTTAGGATCACCGTCCTCACTCTGTTCCTCTATGGTCTGAGGTGTGGTTGTGGGGTCAGTACTGGGTTGCTCATTACTCGAGAGTGACTCTGTCCTCCAGGACTCACAGAGGCCACCATTCAGACAAAGAGGACAGTAGCAACTGACATTTCTTACAGCAACTGCAGCCATCCCAAGACCAACAACAGCATGAATCTTCATTGTTCCTTTAACTGTGCTCAGAGTTAATTTCTTGACAGCATTCATGGTTTCCTGACAATCTTCTTTGGGCACAAAAAAGAACTTCACTGATTTCAGACTTGACTTTTCACCCCACCTGAAGAAGTCATATGCATCCTGTATAACACATCTGCCACTTCTCACAGATTCATCTGCCTTGCGTTTTGTGACTCCACCAAGGCCATCGCAGGGACCTTTTCCATGTCCGGCCTCGAAATAGTTCCATTTGGCTTTCATTCCAAACTCAGACTCGTGATTTGCCACAACACTAAATATCACTTTGTTTCTGTATTGGCTGGTTGGACTATCTGTCCAGTAATGGACCATCTTGACATCTTCATCCAGTGATTTGATCTGTGGCATGATCTTCTTCAGGATAGTCAACACCGTGGAGGCTGTGTGTGACTGTTCATCAGAAACTGCCACATAACTCTGGTGCACAACTTCCCCAGCATCATCCCTGTAATAAACTACAACTGGATGCAAAGTGACACCAACTTTATTCCAATAAGCACTTTGGATTTCATCAACGGTTTTACAACCGTAATTCTCTGCAAAGTCCATGTGTAGAATCATATGATGCTGTGGGAGATTCTCTTTCAACCGTCTGATTTCTGCATACTGTTTTTTCACACGGTCAACATGTTCTTTAAACTCCAAAACTTGAACTTTAAAGTTTTCCATGTATGGTTCTTTTTGCACTTCAATATCCACTATTCTTGTGACATTCTTCACCTTGCCCTTCTCTTCAACAGTCACCCTACTCCACTGGCTCTGAACAATGTTTTCTGGAAGGTGATTTGCAATGTTGTCCATGTCAAGATCTTCTTTCAGGAAAGCTTCAGGATTTGCTGTTACGTTAATACCAACACTGCGAAGTGTTTTGAGCTGTAGTGCCATGTTTTGGTGTTTTGTACACAAACAGCTGTGGCGACTAATAAAGGAAGTGAGCAAAATGTTCTTTGGTCGTATGCGCCGAAATGTCTCTAGTGAAATGTTGATCTCGGGATTTTCAGCCCTGAACTTCATATGGAGGTTGGAGATGTAGTCTGTGAGGACGCGTGTTTGTACCTTTTCTCCATCTGAGACCTTTGCATCTGCTTTACCTGGCTGTGCTCTACTATTGTCATCACGCTCAAGAAATTGGAGAACATGTGTCCTATATCTGAGCAGAACACGCTTACGTGAGCCCCTGGACCAGGCTATTTCTTTGCTGGACACCCTTGACAATTTACGACGACACAAGCCAGTAACCGCACTCAACATACTCAAACATCTGTATTTTTTGACGATTTTTCCAGATACAATTCTATGCAACACTGAACGTTTACTGCTTTGTGTTTTCTTCTGCGTAGTGGCAATCTCAGCAAGCATCACATTCCCAAGAAGCAGATGTTTTCTGACCTTTTCTCTCTGTTTTGTTGTAAGTCGGGCACTCCTCATTTGCAGTTCAGTTTTACTCCGAGGTGTATCAACCTCTACCTTTCTACATTTTCTAGCTAATGTTTTCCTCAAAGATCCACACTTCTTTGACAAAGTGTCATTTTTCACCTTAAGTTCTTGGATTAACCGATATGCATTTGCCAAAGCTCTGCTTCTCCTCCTAGTTCGTCCAACTCTACTTCCGTTTGGTATAGGTATTCTGACTATCAATGGTTGTCCATGATCCTCAGTTTCATAACCACTTGTACCAGCTGCCTCATTGTGATTGTCATCATTGTGTTGTGCAATGTTTGCCCTTTCCTGCTTCTTTTTAAGGCGGTGTCTCTGTAGATTTTCTCTGTTCTTTAGGTTACGCTTGGCCCTCTGGACCCTGTTTAATTCAGACGAGGGAATGTAATTCTGTTTTCTTCTCATTCGTTCTTTAGCCATATATGCCTCGCCATCCTGTTTCTTTTTCCGATCGCGATAGGCCTTCTGAATTTCAGCCCTTGTCTTCGCCATAGTTGCTGAAATACAAAAAGAAATGTACGTTACCATTTCAGTGAAATGTACGTTACTAATTTCTGTTTAACTCACATGCCATCAAAACTAATTTCTAACATCACAATCGCTAGAGATATAATGTACACCACATCTAGAACAGGAAAAAAACATTCTTTAATGATTAGGTAGAACTGCTCTGATATACAGATCATAAACTCGGCGTGAATGCCAGGAAATGATGACTTTCAGATTTTATCATAATATACAAAGTCAAAGAATCACATTACTAAAATCGTTAAAGTATCAAAATTATACTTTTTCGACGTCACCAATCCCTTTCAAACAACACCTCATAAAGGTTTAGACAAACATCAAGTATGGTTATTATTTACATGGAATTATGCATGCCTGCTTCAAAGTGAAATGTACGTTACCAGTGGTAACGTACATTTCAAACTGTTTTGCTAAGCACAAGATCTGTATGTTAACAAGAAATTTATACTGTTGAGCACATCTGTCAATTTAAGGCATTAATGAATGAAATGAACATAGAATTAATTACTTATGTATCATAAAAACAACATTCTGGTGAAATATGTCAACTCACCTTACGATCGAGGATGTTATACAATGATACCGGACATCTTGTAATCTTCTGAAAGTTACTTCATCACTCTAGCAAAATGGCAGACGACAGGAAGCACATGTCAAAACTCAAAAGGAGCTTCTTTCACTTTTTTAGGTTAGTTTCGTACAAGTTGGTAACGTACATTTCGATAACGTACATTTTACATTTGATCAAATTACTAATTATCTCCCTTACCAAAACTGAAATAGAATTGAAACTTTTGATGCTGAAAGTCCATGTAAGTTACCAAAGCTCGATTATATTGGAAGAATTAGTTGAATCTTAGTTCAGAAGAAAAAGGTGGTAACGTACATTTCAAGGCTAAAATTACTCTTTGACTAAGAATTTAATATTCTGTATATCTGTGTGTTGGAGTTTGAAATTGACACAAAGGTCTACATTTCATTACAGGAATGATGACAAAGTTTAGATTTAACTAATAGTTTTTAATGATGAGTCATTAATTGTACTATAGAGAAATAACAAAGTTTGTGTAACGTACATTTCTCAGACGTTTGGGACGCGCCAAAAGTGCAACCGCACAACAACAGAAATCCAACGAGTGTCAAAACAACCACCATTATGTGAAGTTCTCATGTTGTAGAGCTAGGAAAGTTATATAAACATCTTCAAATGCAGCTGCAATTTAAACAGATAACAGTTAACATAGTGTACTTTCAGGCTGGGACAGTAACGTACATGTCATTTCCGTATGTTCAAAGCCTCACTCCACAATAACTAAAGCACTTACAAAGCTGAAACTTTCGGTCAGAGAAGGCCTAACTCTACCCTATATTTACTACATTTAACAACTTACATAATATGCTTAGATTTTCAAATAGGATATGGGGACATCAAATGTGCCTGCTTATTGGGTTTGGATCTCATACGCTATTGTCAGGTCCAATTTATGGTGGTGTATTTCACTTCAACATCTCGAATGACCCCTCTGTCATATGACCATCTGGTTTTAAAGACGCGTATTCTTCCTGTTGACACGTATTCTTCCTGTTGACACGTATTTTTCCTGTTGACACGTATTCTTCCTGTTGACACGGATTCTGACTAGAGTTATCCTTCTTGGTATGAGGTCAAAGTAATTAACACGCCTTCCTCAGAAAAAATGGTGTTTTATCTTCTAACTTGTTGCGTTTCTTGACAGAAAACTTTTCTAGATGTAGTCGTGGGATGGTTGTTTTTTAGATTTCCCAACTGTTAGCAGTTGACGTTGCCAAAAATTGATAGGTTTTTACCAAAGTGTGTTTCAACACTACACCACTGTCACCCATCACTAGACACACTTCAGTTGTGAATGAACAATGTTCCGGCGCACTGACTTGATCAAATGAAGTCTTAGCTGTTATTACGCTGTTATCAGTGATCTTGCATTTAAAAGATCACATTAAAAATATTAATGACTTATTTTTTCTTGTATTTTAAAGCGATTTTAAGAGGTGCTATTTGCCACAATGTAGTTATGTTATTACTGCTTGAGGTTAGGTTTAATACGCACTTGAAAATACGAATCAGCTGTCTGAGGTCACAAGCCCTGTCTCTGGGTGTTTTTTATTGCGTGATTCGAATAACGAAAACCGTTTACGATTCCTTGTCAGTGGAGTTGTGGCCCTTGCCATCCGTTTCTTGACTTTTATAGACAAAAAGTCTCTATGCATACGGACAGATATGAAACGGGTATACGCTTTTTCGCACGTGTACCTTATTTCAAGAATTTGGCTGTTTACCTCTCACTGAGCTATATCAGATCACCACCATACAAATACGTAGAAATATTACACCTCAAACTGTCAGTTTCGATGCTAAACTGGCAAAGTTAGCTGAATTGAATACGTCTTGATGCCAGAGCCTTCAGACTGTTCTGATGTATGTAATCAGGAGTAGGGGTACCGGACTTTTGTAAAAAAAAAAGACTGGTTCTTCAGTTATGATTTGCAAAACAAAGTAATAAATTATAATAATAAGGATAATAATAAGATTTTGTAAACAGTTCCGTCCTGCTGAACGGTAGAGACATAAGTGTTAAACAAGCGAAGTGCCATAGAGCACACATCAGTGATAGAGTTTCAAACACACAAGTTTCAGAACGTATGCTATCAGTTTGTTTCTTGTTCAAGGTCATCAGGGCCGCATTCACCGCTTTGTACAAGTTGCATTGGTTGCAGAGCATGACAGTTTGCTGTGTCAGACAGCGCGTGTCGGCGCCACTGGTTGTTAGGTTGAAGTGATACCCGTAACTTCTGAAACACGTATTTATATACCACCATGTAACGAATTTCCTCCAATATATTATTACTTCAACAAACTCTCAGACTAGGCGCTTAATAAAGACCCGGGGCTTAGTAATTCCTTGAACACCACCTTTACCCCTTGCGGTTATTATAGATTCGGTGCTTATGAGAGGAAATACGGTATTTAGCATTCAGACATTTGATAAATATGCACATTATCATAACGCACTGTAGAGATAAAGTGAAACACAATGAAAAATTATTTTACGGTTATGTCAACAGAGTAAAATAGTTTCTAAATGACTGCCTAATAATATATTAGTTGAGTATAAACATACATTAGCTATATCTGATAACGCAATACCTTCTTTAGGGTCGTCGAGAAAATGAATATTTCTTGTTAGTTTCAAGAAATAATATTACAAATAGGTTTTCTGACATGATGCGAAATATTACATCATGGGTAGATCTGATAACGGCATACGTGTACCTGTTTGAGCGTCGTCCCACGTGTGTTGAGTACGGTCCAGACGAAAACCATCGGGAGCGGTACTATTGAAACGGACGAGATCATCCAGCCAACTCCAGCAGCCCAGGCCGGGTAGATGTAGTCTCCGTACTTGGGTGGTCGGTGCGAGTAGACGGAGGAACAGAATATGGCCTGATGAAAGAAAAATGATTACTGTCACACACCATTGTGTCCAACTGGTTGTCTCCAAGTATAAAATTGGGCCTTTGTATTTATCATTAACTCACACATTTCCGAAGCATTACTCATGTCGCCCCAAGACAAGACATGAAATAAATCTCTGGACAGAAACTTGTCCAATTTTGTTTCTATCACTGGTTTTACAAATAGGATTTCCATTGACATCGATTAAATTGATTAATTCCACAGATTATCTAAACAATAGTGTTACAAGGCTAATTACCAATTCTACCATGACTTCAGTAAATGCTGGATTGTGATTGGTTTATCAGCGTCATTCAGAGGTATATAACCACGTTATATACCTCTGATTTTCCAACACATTATGTTTATCTCCTAATTGAAGGAGTGAGTAAAGTGTTGGTAGTGTATAATTTCATTGTAATGCCCTACCAAATGATTACTTCCCACATGTCTTTCTCTCTATATACTGTCGTACTGACCATGAATACTTCATACTGATGCCAAGGCAAAGATGGTCACAGTCTTACCAACAATAACAGAGGACAAACGTATTTGATTGAAAGCATCATGACTCGGGGGACTGCCTTCCCCCACATAGCGTCGATATCTTGCTTCAGTCTCTCGAGTCCTTAGAAAATGAAACAAAATTGAGTGAGTGAGTTTACATTTTACGCCACATCGGCAATATTTCAGCCGTATCGTGACTAAAACAAAGGAGGACATACGTGTACCAATACGCTTTGGTTAAAGTTTCGTGACAATTCATATTATAACGCTGAGTAAGTTTTAGTTTTACAAAACTATTAGCAATATTACAGGAATATCACGACAGGGGACAGCATAAATGGACTACACACAATGAACCTATGTTGGGAATAGCTTTACCCACCAGGCTACCTCACCACCCCGAATCCTAATCAGATTGTGAAATAAGTCATGATGTTCTTTCCATAGCACCAACTGACGATGTGGGAAATCGAACCACGGTCTTCGGCGTGACGAGCGAACACCTATATCACTCAGCTATCCACCGACCCCATTAATAACGTTGAGAACTTACAGGTTGTTAGATGACTTTGATATCACTTTTATTTACATTTGTATACGGTAAATATTGTTTGTCTTTAAACAGCTTTGTTATATAGACACATACTTCACTGATCTTTCCCTCAATTTAAACACGTGTTATTGATCTGTTCATTTAGATTTATATTCGACTGATATTGCTCATGGAAGGTCAACGCAATTTGAATTGAGAAATCGGTCGAAGTGTTTAGGTGAAAATGAGGGTCTTGGGTTTTACACTGCTTTTAGCAGTATTCCAGCAATATCACGGCAGGGAACACCAGAAATGGGCTTCGCTCACAGTACCCATGTGGGGAGTCGAACCCGGGCCTTTGGCGCGACGAGAAAACTCTTTAACCACTAGGTTACCCACTCGAACGGTATTCTCACCAAATTAAGGAATAAGTTAAGTTGCCCTTACCATAACACCAACTGACAAGGACACACTCCAGCATTCCGAACACAGCTATGGCAGGGAAGAAGGCGTACCAGTCAGTCAACGTCACAAGGTAAACGCCACCCTTAAAACGACATACAAATATACTAGGACAACAGATACCAGGTACTGATAGCTTGGATATTTTACGAGCACTTTCCTACGGAAGCGTATTAGGGCCACGGTGAATTCTTTTGGGGGGTTTCACTATCTCCTGCGTAGGACATACTATCTCCTACCTTGGACTTAATATCTCCTTCGTAGGAGATAGTAAGTCCTACGTAGGACTTACGTTAGTATTAAATTATCATTAAGTTAGTATCTCTTACGTAGGACATACTGTGGCGGCCGGGACCAAACTTTCAATAAACCGTGTCAGTTTTGTTTTCAGGAAGAGTCAAACACTTCTTTTCAATGAATAAATAGCTTTTTATTCATGGGTATAAATGTAATTCAGCACAATGCTCTTTTTCACTAGGTAGATCCCTCTCAAGCTTAAGGTTTATGCACATGGACCATTGTTAGGGCAATACAAGTATGACCTCTGACCTCTGTGGTAGTCACTGTTATGAAGATATAGTGATGGCTTAGTTATTTGGTAATCTGAATAACTCGATGGTTACTAAGATAATAATTTGTGTCCGTGTTCGAAAAGTGCAGTCTATTTATAGTATCAGCTGTTATAATTATGTAAGGACAAGGGGAACAAGTCTGAATTATGTGCCCTTAGTGTGAGACTGACCTGTAGACTACCAAAGTCAGAATTGGATCGCATCGTATTTATAGATGCGAGAAAATGGTCACATATCAGTTCTGGACCAATCAAATCACGAGATATTACGTCCCGTTACGTCCTTATTCTTTTGAGGGATCGACTTTCACAACATGAAACCACTGAAATAAAGGGGAAGACGCATTATCTCAGAAGGTGATCTGGTAGGAAAATGACTATTGTTACCCACTAATTAATTAATTCATTGAATGCCCTCAATATCATAAGATCAACAATTGCGTCTCTCTACGTCCTGCTACGTCCTTGCTGCCTACTCAGGGGGACGCACTAACAACGAGCGAGCGACGTCGGCTGGAAACTACGATGGACAATTCAAAGAGGAAGATTACAAAACATATGAGGTTGCCAATAATACTAGTATATCCCCACAAAACTAATTACATGATAATTATGGTAATAATTTCTGCACTGCCATTAACTATAAAAACTACAAATGGAAAATGCATAAAAAGATATCTTGTAATGCCTAATCATTTACAAGCTTTTGTAACTTATGAAACTTGCAATTTAGCTGGAGAAATAATTTCTCAAACTTCGTGATGGCCATCACATCACCCCTCTCTTCAAAGGTCAGGTCCCCTGACCTATTAGTCAACCTCCAGACACAGACCGATCCTCTCTGGCTCAATAGAGCGAACAATCCCGTCCGTGTCGGTGGTCCTGTGACGTTGGGCTGCTTGATACATCAGGATCGTGGCTCTGGCTGTCTGGGAGATGTCCAGCAAGGTCAGATAATTGTAGATTCGAGATTTGCTAGATGATGAACGGTCCCCAGAGTGGATAGATGTCCCGGGGAGTGCAAGCATATTCCACCTGTCATGGTGGAGGCTTCTGTCGATCCTTGGGACTCATCCTTGAAGACCTTCCTCAAGAGTCATCGCAGCAAATTCCCTTTGGAGGAGTCTCTGGTCTGGGCTGAGGGTCTCCCAGCTCCGAGGGGGCCAAGTGATGTTTCTGGTGCCAACAGAGAGATGAATGAGGTGGTTTGAGCCGTCTCTCAGCGACATGCAGCCATTGGACAGGATCTTCCTGGCTTCTCTTGCTGTATCTTCTTCCCTGGGCCTCCTGGGGGAGCTAGGTTGTTGGTGGTCTGTACCCTTAGCTCTTCTCGGAAACTTGGCAGAAACCTTCCATGGGGACGTACTGGTGATCTTTTTTGATGCCTCTCTGGGGTTCTCGTCGCCCAAGACATTGACATTGCTGTTGATGAGAATGGAGAGGTCCAGTGGGTGATGTTGGTGATGAGGCTCCTATTGATTCCAAGAGGCTATGCCAAAGTGGCTCTTCGGATCTCGTACTGTCCACCCTCCATGAGGCTTGACCTCATCTGTCTCATGAGATTGTCGAAAGACCTTTCATCTGTGATTGCCTCTTCATTAATGGAAACCTCATAACCAAATTCACCTCCAAGGGTAAAGAACAAAGCTGTGGCACTGCCATTCTCAAGAGTGATAGTTTTTAGTTCCAGATCAGTTGATGTATTACATTGGCTGCTTAAGGGGTCATATTCTATGCTTTGTGTCTCTTCCTCCTGTACGATGCTGATGTTGCCCTCAGTGATGATTGACAGGACGTTGTCTGAGACTTCGATTGATTCAGCAGATACTACCTTGTTCGCATCAGCCTTCAGGGCGTCCCACCCCTCTTCCCATTCTTCCTCTGTCCTAGGTGCACTTCCTTGATAGAGGTGTATTCCAAACTGGAGCAGGTACCACCCTCCTGTACACTGCTGGGTTGAGGGCGAACCACGCAGCATTACTCTCAGATGTGAAGTCAGGGTCTAAGTCCTGGAGCTGAATCTTGTGCTTGGCTTCAAAATGTCGTTCCCACTGGGAAACCCTTGCGAATGACTGAAATGCTGGGCATAAGTTGCAGGCAACCTTGAGCTTGTTATGAGGTGCAGCAGCAAGGTTTTTCTTCAGTTCCTTTCTTTGTCTGGAAAGACTAATCACATGCTTCTAGTCCACATTCGTATTTACTTGTCATCTTAGGTAGTGTATTCTGTAACACAAATATTTTGTTTTAGGATGTTCCACACAACCAATCAAGCAGCATATAATTCTGTTAACTATTGTTTATGTTGTAAGATCAACTCTTCAACCCTTACTCTGGTTTGCACAGATCCCTAATAAAAGCTGTAGCATCACAGGACACATCACAGCTTCTGTCTCTACAGGGGTCACCTCCAACTGTTCTGTGTACTCTGTTCTCCTATGATGCCCAGATTAAATGCCACAGAAAGACTGATGAACATCATCAAGTCAGCAGGTTCCAGGGTGGTCAAGCCTAGTCTGGATTACTGCGTTACGTGATGGATCCACTGTTGTTTGCTGCAGCACTTCCATCAATATGTTTTTTCTGTTTGCAGATGATGACACAAGTTCAGGTTCCACCCTTAGAAGCTTCAAGTCCCAGTTCAGCTCTCTACAATTTATTAGAGCAATCCATGCAAGAAAAGACTTCGTTACTTCAGTTCAAGATCCTTCTTCTTCTTCACCTTGTTCCATCTAACAATATATTTACATGTTAATAAAACACCAACATTTTTAAACAATAAATATAAGCTTCTGAAGTTCGATTTTTTGACATTGTGTCAGTCTACTGGTTCCCTGAAATTGACTGCTGACATCTTTTGATCCACAAGGGAAAGTTCCTGCCTCTGTAGTGTAGCAGACGGTCCACGTGTTGAACACCTTGGAAGTTTGCTTGGAGGCCCTTCTCACAAGGTAAGTGAGATCATCTATCCTTTTACCAACTCGAAGTCAGCTTCTGGCAGATGCCACGTTTCCGGACAGGGTTGTGGAGCCATGCAGCTTGTCCCTCTTGAAGACTTCGTCCCTTGGCCTTGAGATCATAGTTCTACTTCCTATATTCTGCCATTTGTTTCAGGTCAATCCATCCAGATCCTTGTGACTGCTCGGTTGACTGCAGTAAAACTACTTACTTGTGGTCTACTGTCATCTGCGACCATCTGACTTCCCTCTCCATCTGAAGAATCTTCCACTTCCTGTTCTTGTTCCTGTCAGACAGACTTTACAGACAGAGCATCAGCATATAGGTGTTTTCTACCTTGCCTGTGGATAACTGTAAGGTTGTAGTTCCCTAGTTCTTCAAGCCACCTTGCCACTTGTCCAGTTGGCTTCTTTAGGTTGCGCATCCACCTGACAGCTGCATTATGTGTTCTGAGTAAGACCTCCTACCCATATAAGTACGAATGGAAGTGCTTAAGAGCATTCACCACAGCAGGGAGTTCCTTGCGTGTGACACAGTACTTCCTTTCATGACAGTTCAAGGACTTGCTCATGTAGACAATGACCCTCTCTGCTCCATCTTGTTCTTGTGAGAGTACAGCTCCAGTTGCTTTGTCACTTGCATCTGTGTCTAAAACGAACTTGGTTCCTGGAATAGGGTACGACAAAACAGGTGCTGAAATCAGTGCTTCCTTTAAGCGTTGGAAGGCATTTGAACACTCTTCTGTCCAGGAGAATGCTACCTTCTTTTCTACTAGTTGGTACAATGGCTTGGCTATTTGGGCAAACGTTTCCACGAATTTCCTGTAACAGGAACGTAGCCCGAGGAAACCTCTCATCTGCTTGGTTCTTTTGGGCACTGGCCAGTTCTGTACAGCAGATATCTTTTCAGGATCTGTTTCTATACCCTTTTCTGACACTATGTGACCGAGGAATCTAACTTGTTACTGGAAGAAGATGCACTTTGATGGCTTCAGCTTTAACCTGGCCAGTTGTAGTCACTGAAAGACATGTTACAACCTCAGCAAAGCTTGTGGCACGTCCTCAGCACCAACAATAATATATTATCTATAAAGAGAAGGCACTCTTCCCATTGCAGACCTCGAAGCACTTGCTCCATAAATCTCTCAAAAGTGGATAGTGCATTTGCCAATCCGAATGGCATCACAGTAAAGTGATAGAATCCAAGTCAAGTTGTGAATGCAGTTTTCTCCTAGTCTTTGTCTGCCAAACCAATCTGCCAGAATCCTGAGTTTAAGTCCATCGTGCTGAACCATTTTGAATTTACCAAGGCATCAAGACAATCATGGGTCCTTGGTAGAGGGTATGCATCCTTAACCATGACATCATTCAAACGGCGATAATCTATACTAAAGCACATACTTTCGTCCTTTTTGCACACCAAGACCACAGGGGATGCACCAGTTGCAGGTTCAATTACTCCCCGTTCAAGCATCTTCTGGACCTCTTCTTTTTTGATTTCCCGCTTTCCTAAAGGTTGCCTCTGTGGAGGTTGCCTAATGGGACAGGCTGTCCCAGTATTAATGCGGTGTCCCACCTGTGAGATTCTTCCAAGATCAGCTGATGAAGTTGCAAAGACTTGTTGATATTTTGCATGAAGAACTGCCAAATCTTCACTCTCATTAATAGCTTCTTTGCCAAAGGTCCTTGAGGTGCTCAGGCAGGTGCATAGACTGTGAACTTGAAGCATCAACACTGGCATTGCAGTGGACTGAAGCACATCTGTCTTGTTCTCCCTCCTGAATATACAGTGATTCGGCTAATCCCATAACCATGTTACAGTGGAGTGTTACTTCATCAGGACTGAAGTTGACATTTATTCTGTGGACCTCTTCAGATGTATCTACTATGCAGTCAAGTACATGTAATCCTGGTAGAAGATCCTTTCTCCCTGCTAACTGGAGCAAGTTTGTTTGCTCTGGGTATCTTCATGTTGATCCAAGCTCTGGAATGAGGTGGAATAACTGTGGTCTCATTCACTTCAACACGGCAGCTCATTTCAGCCTCAGATGCAATCAGGCAGCTTAAGGAAGCATCCTTTGAATTGAGCTTCAGACGTTTGTAGTCAATGGCACTCACATGCGTCAAAAGGAAATCTTGACCCAGTATTGTATCTGGAAAAAACTTCACACACGAAAATAGAATGTGTGTACTTGTGTCCATCAAGAATGGCCCCTTGCTCTAGAAATGGAGCATCATCAAACTTGATCTTGTCAAAGATTCTCTTTGATGAAATTGTCATGGTAGACCCACAATCAGTAAGGACATTTGCTTCTACACCACACACAGCACCTCGAATGTAGAACCCCATTATGCCAACCCTCTTGAGAGTTTCTAGTCAGTCCACCTCGGATACCAGCATCTTTAGGCCCTGAATTCCCTGTCTCCCCATGACCTACTGAGTCGACAGGAAGGCATTTCCTTGTATCGTACCAGTGTCAGCATTAACATTGGACATCTGTTCTTGGCATCTTCTGTATATAGGGAAGTCCTTCAAAAAGTGTTCCCTTGATTTGCAGATGAAACAAGATATTTGACTTTGAGCTCGATCATTTCTTTTCTCATATCTGAAGTTGTTACCCTTTTCCAACCTCTCTAACCTCACCGTGATCTTGTGCAGTACATCATCACTTTGAAGATCTCTTGGCTTGGGTGCGCTACCATGCTGCATGCCAGCAAGCTGTCCTTGATTTCTGTCACCTACTGCCCTGACCTGTCTCTTCTTTTCCCGGTGGTCACCAACTAATGCTTCAAACCTTTCATTCACTTCCACAGCTTTTGAAAGTGTCCTGCATCCTCAGTCAGTCCAATGAAACTTCAGCACTGGTGAAACAGTCTTGTACAGTTGATTAAGGGCAATAGCTTCTTGTGTCCTGCTATCCAAGTTTACATATGCCCTTTGGTCCATCTGTCTTAGGTCATCAGCAAGAGCTGCAACTGATTCTGCCTCTGTCTGACTTCTAGCTTTGAAAGCCATAAGCTCTGTTGTCTTTCACTCCCAGACCACTGATTGAGAATCCTGACAAGCATATGTAGTGACCTCTTCTGGTGTGGTGCTAGTCCCATGTAGAACGGCCTAGCAACTCCCTTCAGGCTGGCAGCAAGCACTAAAAGTTGCTGGTCCATGGGCCAGTCACCTATGTCTGCACAATTCTTGAAATGGGACAGGTACTCTTCCCAGTCTGTTGTCCCATCATAGACATCTGGCCTAATTGTGAAAGGTGCTCTTCTTCTCGGTATGGCCATTGGCCTTCATCGAGTTACATCATTCCTGTGGCGTACCCTTATGTCTCCACTGGAAATGCTTGTCTGTTCATCAGCTGATTCATCCTCTTCATTAACTTCGTTAAGTATCTCCTCCTCAAAAGAGATGTCCCTTGTCCTTCTTCTTCTGCTGTAGTTTGCTGACATTTGCCAAAAGAAACTTCAGCGTCTGGAGATAGTGTAGCCCTTTTGTCACTGGCCCTAACTGTGAGTCCTTTGGTTCGCATCAAGGATGTTTAAACATATACATCCAACTTCTGACACAGTTTGGGATGGCCGGGATTCAAACTTTCAATAAACCTTGTCCATTTTGCTCTCAGGAAGAGTCAAACACTTCTTTTCAATGAATAAATAGCTTTTTTTTCATGGGTACAAATGTAATTCAGCACAATGCCCTTTTTCACTAAGTTGATCCCACTCAAGCTTAAGTTTATGTTCATGGACCATTGTTAGGGCAATAAAAGTATGACCTGTGGCTTCAGTGGTAGTCACTGTTATGTCGATATAGTGATGGCTTAGTTATCTGGTAATCTGAATGACTCGATGGTTACTAAGATAATAATTTGTGTCCGTGTTCGAAAAGTGCAGTCTATTTATAGCATCAGCTATTATAATTATGTAAGGACAAGGGGAACTACCTGCCCTTAGTTTGAGACTCACCTGTAGACTGCCAAATTCAGAATGACCCAAATTGGTGCGAGAAAATGGTCACATGTCATTTCTAGACCAATCAAATCACGAGATATTACTTCCCGTTACGTCCTTATTCTTTTGAGGGATCTACTTTCACAACATAAAACCACTGAAATAAAGGTGAAGACGCATTATCTCAGAAGGTAATCTGGTAGGAAAAAGACTATTGTTACCCACTAATTAATTACGCCTAATTAATTCATTGAATGCGCTCCAATTGCGTCTCTCTACGTTGTGCTACGTCTTTGCTGCCTGCTCAGGGGGACGCAGTAACAACGAGCGAGCGACGTTGGTTGGAAACTATGATGGACAATTCAAAGCGGAAGATTACAAAACACATGAGGTTGCCAATAACACAAGTATATACTCGCAAAACTAATTACATGATAATTATGGTAATAATTTCTGCACTGCCATTAGCTATAAAAACTACAAAATGGCCATCACGTAGTACTTAATATATCCTTTTAAAGGTTCGGATTATGAATTGTTATTAAATTGAATGTTACGTTTGGGTGACGTGGACCTTGATCTAATTACAGTTATGGGTATTCTCTCTCTCAGTCTCTCTCTCGCACACAGATACACACACACACTCACGCACGCACACACATGGGGGAAGTTTCTGATATGAAATTCTCGTTATGACAGGTCCTCCGAAAGTTTTGCTTGTCTTCATATGAGACTAAGTTGGATCAGATATAAAGCTTGTAATTCTATACAAGTTGACTTGACTCGAGTGGAAAAGTGTCGAATGCGGCGTAAAACTATACGGAATTAAAAAAGGCAAAAGATTGTCATTATAGTTGTTTGTATAAGTGTAAGAATATAAGTACTCGTAGACAGACATGTCTGTGTTCGCATATTATGTCTAATGTGCAACGACCTCTGAAATATCCAGCGCATTATAGAAAAATGCAACTGCAACGCGTAACAATAGGGCAAACTGAACGCCAGTGTGTGAGTGAGTGAGTAAATATTTAACGACATATCGGCAATATTGCAGCCATATCGTGACGAGAACATACCATGGGGATTTACAAACATGCTTGACTGTGATTCTTTCATCACAAGGGATACAAAATGGAGGATCTTCACCTTTAAGATCACCAAATATTCATGTGTATATCGTGTATGGCCAATACAACATCGTCGCATGATGACCTCTTCAAATCTGGACTGACAACCCAAGTAGGTATAACCAACGTAGGGTTTTATTTCATGTAATTTGACACCTACTTGAGTGCCCCACCTCTTCTGCATCAGATCACGAATGTAAGACCTAATGGTAGCTTAATAACCAGTGTGTGAAATAAGAAGTGGTGTCACAGATTTGTTGAGTGCTGCCTTGGCAGCAAGGTCAGTCAGTGTGTTCCCAGAAATGCCCACATGGCCGGGTAACCAACAAAAGACGAAGTCTTATTGGCCAGTAGCAAGATCATTATACAGTTCGATAATTTCAATTAAAAGTGGATGTTTACAAGAAATAGTTTCAATCGCCTGAAGGCAAGAAAGAGAGTCTGAATAGATTATATATTGTTTACGCTTAGGGTGTCTTTGAATATATTTAAGAGCTGTTAATGTGACATTTGCTTCTGTAGTAAAAATAGAGCTGTTATTTGGAATTCTAAAAGATATTGTTCTCGATCCAATGACAGTGGCACAAGCTATTGCACCACCGTCCTTGGAACATCTGTGAATAAGGGTTTGTAACTGCAATATTTACTCTCTAATTGATTATATTCTTGTTTATATTGTAATTCATTAGTTTCTGATTTTTAAATGAAGTTAATGTTAGGTGGACTTGTGGCTTAACCAACTGCCAAGGAGGAGAAGAAAGAAGACGGGAGGGAGCAATGTTTTCCAGCTCAATGCCAGCTGAAGAAAGAAAGGGTTTAATTCTGTGACCTAGAGGTGGAACAAGAGAAATTGTCCTGTCGTACAAATCCCCATAAAGTCGTTTGAACACACTGTTATATGCAGGGTTAGATTCATTAGAGTATAATTTAGTAATGTACTGTAACGATAATTGTATACGACATTGTGTAAGAGATGGTTCATCGGCCTCAACGTAAAGACTGTCAATAGGGAAAAAGTCCGGAAAGACCCAAGACAAAGTCTTAAACCTTGGCGGTGGACAGAATCAAGAAGGTTAAGGTTGCTTTTGCAGGCTCCACCATATACGATGGAGCCATAATCAAGTTTCGAACGGACGAATGATGGACTTACAATTAGAAATGACTTTCAACATGTCGAGTGCCTTCAGACATTTAGTTTTAAGGGATTTTATATGGGGGAGAAACGTCTATAGAAATGCATACAATTAGTTTTCGATTTAGAAAATTTGAAACTGTTCTCAAGACACCATTTATTAATTTTGTTTAAACACAACTGCATTTCCCTCTCAATAGTATGCATATTTTTTCCACGACAAGAAATATTTAAATCATCCACAAAAAGTGATCCGTGAATCGAATCATTTAAAACCTTGGATAAACTGTTGATTTTAATGCTAAATAAAGTAACAGACAAAATACTGTTTTTACGGAAGCCACACTGAATATCTGTTATGAGGTTATTGGTTTCTAAGTACCAAGCTTGTCTACTGTTTATCATGCGTGCCATGGTTTTGCAAACGCAGCTTGTGAGAGAAATTGGGCGATAATTTGAAGGATCGGTATGGTCACGTCCAGGGTTAGGTATTGGGACTACTATAGCATCTCGCCATGATGACGGAAATTTCCCCGACGTCCAAATATCATCAAACATATTTGAAAGGGTTTCTAAACAGGATTCTGGTAAGCGCTTCAGGAGTTGATAATGTATGTTATCAGTTCCTGTAGCATAATCTTGCGCCTATCAAGAGCTATATGGAGCTCAGGAGTTGAAACTACCTCGTTGTAATCTTCCACGTATTATGTGGTGAAATTAATAGGTTTCTTTTCTTGCTGTTGTTGATACCTTTGGAACTGAGGTACAAAATTTGTGGAAGAGGAATGTTGTTGCCAGTGTTTCACCAAGTGTATTAGCAATATCAGATTTATTAGTTAATAACTGGTCTAAGTCTTTGAGATGGTGAATGCTAGATCTACAGCCCTTAACTTTGATTCCCTGGGTCATATTCCATACCTTAGAAATCGGCGTGCGTGAATTGATTTTAGATACATAGTTTTGCCAACACTGACGTTAATTTTGTTCAAAAGTACGCCGCGCTTTAGCGTTTAAGATTTTACATTTGTTCAAGTTGTGGACCATAGGATGACGACGGAAATAATGTTCAGCCTTTTCCCGTGCCTTGCGAGCCTGTTTGCATTCCATATTAAACCATGGTTGTCGTATGTGCGGCATTACTGAGGACTTTGGGATACACCGATCAGCTATGTCGTTCAGCAAACTGAACACGAGGCAGTAAAGCAGAAGAGTCGGTCCAACACGTGAAATATGCATCAAGTATACTACCCATCGGAAGTCTAGACTCACTTAAAACACCCACTATATGTTATATGAATTTTATGTATACATGGTTACAACGAAGATGAATTTCTCCACCAACTTGGAAGAAACAACTGCGAACGTTATGCAGATTAATTGCACGAGCATGCTTCATCAATTTGCTGAAAAGCACGTGCAAATATCGTGCATGTGAACTGCTGCGCTTAGCTGTAACGTTTTGATAAGAATTTGCCATTTTTCACAGAGTTTAATCATTTGTTGAACGCATGACAATAATCTTGTCAACGTTACGAATTTGCTCTATTATACATCAGTTCATGTGTAAACAGTACCTTTAAAAAGTATGGAATATTTTGCAAAATCTAGAGTAGAACAGTTGATTGAAGTATGCGGCTACATTAACACTAAACTTTTGATGGATAGTATAGTTGAACAAAAGAGTCTAATGGTGAAGGAGTAAGTGAAACACATGATAGTAGACTCCAACGGTAAATATAACACATAACTGTAGACCCTAAACGTAAATATAACACGTGGCTGTAAACAGTGACTGAAACAGTCAAAGAGGAAATGGTTTCCGTGTCTAAGGGAACTAAGTTGACCATTTCAGATTATTGAATATTAAGTTATATCGAGCATCTCCAACAGAAGATACCAAGTCCTACATAGGACGTAATAACTCCTACGTAGGAGTTGCTATCTCTTACGTAGAAGATACTAAGTCATACGTAGGAGATATGAAGTAATAAGCAAAAGTATCTCCTACGTATGACTACTAAGCAGTAAGTCCTATGTAGGAGATCTCCTACGTAGGACTTAGTATCTCCTGCATAGTAGATAATGAGACTAAACAACATTTTCACCATGTCCCTAATACACTTCCGTACTTTCCGACATTTTAACTTCTTTTAGTGGCATTTGTAGGGGTAGGGTATTCAGATAGTTACACGCTTTGTAACTAAGAATCTGTATCGAAGGAATCGGTCGCATCACCAGAACAAACAGGTGCTTCCTACAAAACGTTTGTCCTCATTTGTGTACACGCTGAGTGAGTTTAGTTTCACTCGGCAATATTCTAGTTATATGGCGGCAGTCTGGAAATAATCGAGTCCGGACCAGACAATCCAGTAATCAGCAGCGTGAGTATCATCTGAGCAACTGGGAACCGATGGCATGTGTCAATCTTGTTAGCGAGCCTGACCACCCGATCCCGTTAGTCGCCTCCCACGAAAAGCATAGTCTCATTTTATAGCAAGCATGGGTTGCTGAAGGCCTATTCTACCCCTGACCTTCACGGGTCTTGTGCATACGGCGTAAATGCCAGGTGTAAAGCACGATTCATGAATAACAGACCACAAGTATACGTAAAATTTGTGTCCAGATAGATCGAGGGATTGTAAGATTGTTGTGTTTAGGTTGATGTTTGAGTGACTATTTGACTGTCATACGTTTTACCTATTACTTCGTTAAACATGCAACAAATCTGGTGTGACATCAACGTGCAAGGACGGACGGAATAATCTAGACTTTGTTGTTGGTTTTTTGTTTAACACCTGTTGTATTTTCTGTAAATTGTGTTATCGATTAAGTGATAATTATTATTGGGTCACAATGTTTAGAGTTTTGAGTGATAGTTATTATTGGGTCACAGTGTTTAGAGTTTTGAGTGATAGTTATTATTGGGTCACAGTGTTTAGAGTTTTGAGTGATAGTTATTATTGGGTCACAGTGTTTAGAGTTTTGAGTGATAGTTATTATTGGGTCACAATGTTTAGAGTTTTGAGTGATAGTTATTATTGGGTCACAGTGTTTAGAGTTTTGAGTGATAGTTATTATTGGGTCACAGTGTTTAGAGTTTTGAGTGATAGTTATTATTGGGTCACAGTGTTTAGAGTTTTGAGTGATAGTTATTATTGGGTCACAATGTTTAGAGTTTTGAGTGATAGTTATTATTGGGTCACAATGTTTAGAGTTTTGAGTGATAGTTATTATTGGGTCACAGTGTTTAGAGTTTTGAGTGATAGTTATTATTGGGTCACAGTGTTTAGAGTTTTGAGTGATAGTTATTATTGGGTCACAGTGTTTAGAGTTTTGAGTGATAGTTATTATTGGGTCACAATGTTTAGAGTTTTGAGTGATAGTTATTATTGGGTCACAGTGTTTAGAGTTTTGAGTGATAGTTATTATTGGGTCACAGTGTTTAGAGTTTTGAGTGATAGTTATTATTGGGTCACAGTGTTTAGAGTTTTGAGTGATAGTTATTATTGGGTCACAGTGTTTAGAGTTTTGAGTGATAGTTATTATTGGGTCACAATGTTTAGAGTTTTGAGTGATAGTTATTATTGGGTCACAGTGTTTAGAGTTTTGAGTGATAGTTATTATTGGGTCACAGTGTTTAGAGTTTTGAGTGATAGTTATTATTGGGTCACAGTGTTTAGAGTTTTGAGTGATAGTTATTATTGGGTCACAGTGTTTAGAGTTTTGAGTGATAGTTATTATTGGGTCACAGTGTTTAGAGTTTTGAGTGATTGTTGTCATGGGTCATATTTCGTATTATAAATGTTCAGTGCTTTTCGTACTTTGGCAGCAGGCTTTAAGGTAGCGCTTTAGAGTTAAATCCCTTGGAGTATGTGTTTTCATTAATTATGCGTACTTCATTGAGACTACCAGAAGGTTCTAAGTTAATGCCGATGGCTGTATTGTGCTCGAATATTCAAAAATCGGTGACTGTGTATATGTAGGCTGGTTGGTGTGACACGTGGACACACACTAATAACTGGAGTACATAATTCGCCTACCTATCTGCCTACCACTCCGTCAACGCTTGACCTACATAACCGCTGCCTGACCGCTCGCCGTGTTACATTCAGTATAACTGTTTCTTACTCTCAAACCAAGACTTTGGTGCGTTTATATTACGTTTGTGACCCATTGCTTTAGATTTGACTATATTGTGAATCTTTGTATCTTGTCTTTGTTTTTGCTCAATACAAAATTATTGAAATTTTAGACGTGTCTGCGTCATATTTTGTTGGTTCTGGGGGATTTCTTATACCTTTCGTCACGGCAAATTATTCACCGTGGGGGCTCGTCCTCGGAATTTTCCCACCTACATGACCGTGCTCTTCAGGTATCGAGTATGGATCGGGCAGTCCAGTGATCAACAGCATGAGCATGGGTCATTGTAGCTGGGATACGGTGACATGTGTCAGCCAAGTCAATGATAATTGCCAACCCGATCCCGTTGGTTGTCTCTTACAAGAAGTATAGACTACTGAAGTCCAAATCTAAACCGGATCTTCACGGATTAACATTTTTTAGACAACTGGATATCTTCCTTGTATGCGTGGATCCAATGACACTTTACCTGTGTGACGCAGAGCAGAGCAAACAGAAAGTTGGTCAGGAGAATCAGGCAAATGATGACCCATCGTCGTTTTCTTGCTCCCTGAAATGTGTCTTCGATGGCGGCAAGTATTACTTCTACTGCTGGTAACTGTAAGCAGATGAGAACAGAAAACAATCAGCTTACCAGTTGAGTTTTCTTGGGTTTTTCTTTGAGGACTTTGATACAGAAAAGGTCCCAGAGAACACGATTTGGTTTGTTCGCATAGACTGGGTGGTCAACATGGTATTCTTCTTGTAATATTTCTGGTCTGTCTTTTGTCACCCTTATAGTTAAGACAAGATACTAACTCCTATGGTTTATATTCACTAGCAGCAGAACCTTAAATGGATACACACACACTGAAAGGCCAAATACAAAAATATTTTAAAAATCGGAAGTGACATTTAAGTAACAATGGAGTATTTGAACCTATATTCTATATAAATATACACCGGAAGTCAAGTGAAACATGAATCTTGAGATTGAGGTTAAAAATATTTTTCTGTGGGGAGAGTTCGCACAAACACAACATTGAAATCGAGATACATGTGAATAAATTAATAATGAATAATTAATAATGAATAATAAATTGCCGGCTTAAATGGCAAACGTTCACTTATTTTCTAAACACAGCTGCTATGTCTAGGTAGACTAGAGACCAACGACAACGTCAACACGATCTGCAGCTACGTTTCTTTTGCATTTCAGCATATTTGTATACAACATCAATGATACATAGTGTAGATTTGATCGGTTCATCTTACCGTATAGGTCTTAAAATGCCATTGTGTTGCCGTCTGGATGCAAGCAACACCAGCTTCCTTCCTTTTGTTTTAAAAATTTCCATTTCATTTTGCTATGAGTGAGTCATAAACATCTTGTATAAACATTTAGCAAAATTGTACCAGTGTGTCCACTTCAAGGGTCATCAGTGTGAGGAAGGTCAACACGGACCAGACTTGCGGTAGGGGGAGATAACTCAGGACTTGCGGGTAGGCTATAAAAGCCAGATTGAAGCCTGAAATACATTTTCACTTAAATCGAGGTGCTCAATACGCAATAATAATTCACACGAGTGCTCATCAACTTTGTCGGTAATAAGAAGTAACTAGATAATAAGTGAGCAGAAGTATAGAGGCTGCCAGGCGCAGGTTTGTACATAGCAAAACTATTCTGAAGTACTCTCACATCTTTTAAATAAGTTCAAATACCGAGTTGAAAATGTTTTTGTGACTAGGGATCGTACTCTGTTGCATTAATATCGACACCGAGTGAGGGATTATGTTCCTTATCGGTGTAATCAAACAGTGCTACAATGATCTTACGAAGGCTTCCTTTCAAATTGAAAGCAAAGCGAAGATAGCATGGCAAAATGAAACGTTTTCTCTAACCATACGTTTTTTTATAGTTGGGATACTTAGCAGGAGTCTTAGCGATGGGAGTCTTAGCAGGAGTCTTAGCGATGGGAGTCTTAGCAGGAGTCTTAGCGATGGGAGTCTTGGGAAATGGTCATACATGTATCGCTATTATTCATAGAATATGTTAGCCGTTAACTGACTCTTCTCTATTACCATGTATATAGTATATATTACCATATATATTGTTTAACATGAGTAACTGGTGTAAACGTTAATCATAAACCATTGTACTATTAGGTGCACAGTTTTTTTTCTCCTATTTTCATTATTGTTATTATTATAATACCTGATGACCGGAAAGCGTCCACAGGAACGCCGCGCTGGTGGGCGACATGTCCGATGGTGGCAAAGAAAGAGAATCCAGCTAAGATAATGAAAAGAACGTCAACGATGCTCACAAGTAGTGCATCCCTGAAAAGGAACGCTGTCAGCAGTGAGTGTTATGAAAGTAGGTTTCTTTACATATTGTCGACAGTTGGAATCAATCATTCTTCAGCATTGGAAATGATACCCTTGACGAAGATTTCTTTGTTTTAGTGATTAAAACGTTATCTATAGTATCCATCCTGCATTTCCATCAGATCGGGGCTATATTATCTACACATGAAAACATACCAAATGCCATTCTTGATGGTGGACTTGTTACAAATATAGATACCGCCCTTCAAATGAGTACATGAAGGACTTCTCTTTTGGGGTGACTTAATGAACAAGTGTTTCGTTTTGTTGATTTTGCACTCGGTGTCATTCCACCTTTACGACAGCGGTAAATATACAATCGATATGGACTGGACATTTGCGTCATTAACATCATTTCCATCAAGCTACAAGTGAGATATGATGACATGTGTTAACTACTTCTGTCAGTCTACTACTGTTAATCGCCTTTTACGACAATCAACGGTTGCCGAAAACCAATTTTGACACAGATCCTCACGTTTCAATACGGTTGTGGTGGTTTAGCTGTACTTTTCTGTTGCGCCCATTAGTGTTTCCTTTTTTTTTGGAACTATTAGTTTAGACAAATATAATTTCCGTAGTCTTCCTTGAACTCTTTACTGAGGAGATAAATTTGCGAGTGCTCACAGCACTCTGGAGTCGATTATTTATTATATAGGTAGAATATTGTTGAGGACCCTGTTAAACAGTAAGTAAACATTGTATTCATCTACCTCAAACAGTTGTTTGTCTTTCTGTTATGTCCAGACATAGTTAGAATGTTCCCAAGGCCAATGTTCAAAGAAAAAAGAGAGGAACTGCACGCCTCAATCCACATCTGTAGAAATGCAAATATAATGAGGAATTGTGCTATGACGAAATAAAAGAGGTATGAACTAATTAATTACGTACACAGCTGTTACACAGTCTAACATCATTGTGTCGATTAAACCTCTTTGTGTGAGTGAGCTAAGATTTTAACTCATATCGGCAATATTTCAGTCAAACAATGACTAAAAACAAATAATGGCGAGTGACTGAGTTAATATGTAACGTCACATCGGCAATATATCAGCCATATTGTGACGAGAACAATTTCATCTAATATGCATATTAAAAGCAATAAATTTAAAACATAAAACACCTGTCATGGAATAACAGTGAAAAAGTAAGAGCACCACGTCTCTTAATCAAAAACTAGTTTGCTACCAAAACATATTGTCATTTCAGACAACAATACACTATGAAAACAGGCAGATCATCAGCAACTGTAGGCTGATCACCATCTACCGACTATGTTATTTTGAGTATGCATGGGCCCTTGCTGGCTTAATATCAACCCTTCAACTGGCAAATTTGGTCGAATTTATCAAAACCTAAAATGTCAAAAATCCTACATTTAAAAACTCCGGTAAATTATATTTGCCTTTGAGTGACTTACGTACCATCTCAAGAGGACAAAATGTTTGCAATACTTTAATGCAAACCAAGGTTTAGCATTTTTCCTTTGTCACAAAATTTGCGTATTAAGTGCACAATTAGTTTAAATGTCAGTGGGTGCGTCAGGTTGCGATGGATTTTTTTGTATGTATGTCACACGAGTGCTTCACGTGCATGTCAAATGAAAGTGCCTTCATTCATGCAGTGAGCTTGATTAATAACTTTGGTAACATAATTATTCACATAACAGTTCAAGATATTGTGTCAGATAATATGAAGATGAAGGCGAAAGTGGCAAATAAATGCAAACAACCTATGTGCCATGACTGAAGGATCGAGGTTTTATTAAAAGACGATATCCTCCAACAACCGGAGAGAAGTAGGTATTTCTTTCATCTTTGAGGAAACCCTGCTCAGGCACGAAATGAGACAGTGCAAAGTTCGGTCGGCTCTAGACAAGATGTCATCCCTCTTTGAAGAACCTCCTGACACCAACCGAAATCTATTATTCAGCATATACACATAAGGGACAAATACATGCAAGGTTTGTAAGATTATCCATGTTTCTGCCCTAGCAATACATTATAAAGTGTACATAAATGCAAAATATGTACACGAGGTCTTTCTACGTGTGGTAGACGGGAAAGATTTACTGGACAGAGACAGAGAACATATGAGATGATAAGGTCATGTCTTGTTGGTGCTTTTTTTGGCTCCACAAACACGGTAGACCTTTCCCTTTACTACGAACGCATCCCTGTGCTCTTTATCCTTTCAACATCAGATACGCCTAACCAACGAGGTACGAGTGATTACAGGAAATGTGCCCGAGATGAAATAATGTACAGATTGCGGACCCTTGGCGAGGCACTGAAGATAATTTTGACGAGGGCATATTTCGCGTAACCAGTCATACCGAGTTGGTTATTCTAAGTATTACCTGTAATGTAATTTAAAAAGAAAAAAAGTAAACACGCAATAAAAAAACAGCCTGAGACAGGGCAGCTGATTCGTATTCATGCGCATATTAATCCTATAACTTCTTCAGCTCTAATAATGTAACTACGGTATGGAAAACAGCACCTCGTAAATTCATTTTAAAATACAACAAAAATATCTTTTGTGGAATAATTTATTAACATTTGTTAATATGATCTTTCTTTTAAATATAACGTCATTGAACTCTATAACATATAAAATGTTATGTGTACTTTGTGAAATTCCCCTGTCTACCGAGATATGATGAGTCTGACTCATGGCCAATTCTTTGTACCTCATAAACATGGCAGACAATTTAAACATTCTCTACATGGTGACGTAACTCCCGACAAAACCAAACCATGGCCATATCATCTCATTTGCTTTCAGTTTCTGCCCTTTTGACACCCAACAGAAATTTACCGAGACAGCTTTGGCTGCTGTTAAATCTTTCACGTCTGCAAAACGTACAAAGACAGCGTGTACATATTTTGCATTTGCGTACACTTTAGGACAAATGGTCAGGATAGAAACATGGCTTGTCTTCTGCTTACTTTCGGCCCTCTGACGGAAAATACAAAACGTCCTGTCAACTAACTTCCAGAATGCCGATCAAACAATTAGTAAGGCATGAGACTTAACGGTCTGAGAATCGCATCTCCTGTTATCTCAGCAGCTGCTCATGCCATTCTCCAGACTGCTTCCAAACAGCTTATTACTGAAAGGATCAGTCATCATCGCAAAACGAAAATCATCGTCTTCGGCCAAATGGAACAACTCTTTCTAAAACTAAACTCAACAATGTCGCCTGACCACTGTAGAGCCACACTTGCCCAGAACCAGTGCCAACAACAAATTGCATTTCCGAAACGAAAACCATCTGCATCAAATCCAGGGCAAGAAAAGATTTAACTTGAAGACATTTGTCCTGCAGTGCTGGAACACTGCCAGGAGCAAAACATAAAGAAGACAGTCTTGCTGCTGATGTTGATGACTATCTCCAAAAATGAAATCAACCTCTTGGCCAAAGGCCTCACCTTTATACTTACCATTACGACGACTTAGTTAGTAGTATCGAGAAAGACCTCCAGCAACTTGCCCCAGGAGGCACGATTGATTACTTACGTCAAGAGAACCGTCACATTCTTCAAAAAGCTCCTGGACAGACACAGAATCTCACCCACGTTGAGAAACAAGCCACCAAAGAACTTAAGGAAGACCGAGACATAACGATAGTCACAGCCGACAAGGACAGAACGTTCCGATCAGTGCATCCATGACGACTCAAACACTCCCCTCCCCTTTTGTAATAATGATCCGATTGTAACCAATTACAGCCCATTTTGTATGGAAATCATCTAACTTTCGATCTGTAGGCTTCGGCGGGGCCTTAAAATATTTTACATGGTGAAATCTAAGTTTGATCGAGGACTGGGTGGTTTCGTCGTTGCATCCCTTTCCTTTTATATAGTACTAGGGTAGGGTCTGTACATGTATGTATCTTTCTAGCACCACTTTGAAGCGATACAAGCACTTGTGTACCACACGATCCCGTTAGTCGTCTCTTAAGACAAACAAGGCTTACTGAAGATCAATTCTAACCCGGATCTTCACGGGACGGTATTCTCTTCAAAATATCATATGTGGGGGTATAGAGTGTCACGCCTTTATGTCCGACTGACATTTATAACGTATTTGTATTCTATAAAACATAAAACTTACTTTTGGATTCAAAAGTTTTTCAAAGTTAGGATTTACAAAGAAGTAAATTCCTGCTGCAGAACCGGGAAGCAGACTTCCCTGGACGATGAAGACAATGACCAGGAGGATTGGAACAGCAACAGTTACGTAAACGACCTGAAGGTAAGAAATGTCCAAACATTCTGTGACTTTATGTAGTGTCAGTGGTATAGTTATTGCTCCAGTTTCGTGACGATTGGTCACAGAAAATACACTGACCTTTCATACAATTATTGCCTGTTTGATTTTTACGCACAGTGGAAAATTCCCTGCCGCTGACAATTTGCGCTGACATATTATTGGTTTAAGGATATTCAGACAGTCATGAGAGCTAAACCTCTTTCCACAATGATGATTATTTAAAACATTATCAAAGGGTCTGACACCAACTGTTCACGGAAATGCGATGGTAACTTGGCATGATCACAGTCACAAATACATTGGACCGCATGTTCACATAAAGAAATCTTTTTGTCTCTAATGTGTCAGATTTGGAAATATTCTCCATCTTCATTTTTGGGAAGCATCTCCAAGAATGTTGTAAACTTTAAAATGGTGCCCTTTGACATATTTGAGACAATTATCGAAGCATGATCGATCAGTTGGAATTGCTCATTGTAAACCAAAAGTCCCTGTGTTCTGTAATCTGATTGGTTGAAAAACATGATCAAATGGTAATAGATTCCCGGAAACTGCAAGACTGTTTACTGCGTACTGACACGTAGAAACCTCGCAAACAATTGTTTTGTTGAGTCATCAACAGTGGTGACGTCATTCAAATCATATTGTGACGTAAAGTTAAAATGACATCACAAATGAGCAATTCCAGATGCTACCATGGGAACCAGCTGAAACGGCCTGCTGATGACACTTCACTGCTGTACCCATACTCGATGTAAACGAGAGTGTTTACAATGTCGATAAACATCATGTGTTGGCCGATTTCTGGGTGTTATTGAGTATTTGAAGCACGGGAATGCATTTGGAACCTCCGGCTGACGCCGTCGGTTGAGGCCGTCGGTTGACGCCGTCGGTTCCAAATGCATTCCCGTGCTTCAAATACTCAATATCGCCCGGAAATCGGCCAACACATGATGTTTATCTCCTAATTAGAAAATGTTATTTTCATGACAGCTAGTATTCAAGGAATACGCGCGCGTGGATTCTACCCTTTCTTAACAAATTTGAAAGTTTACTTATATACAATGTAAATTTAAATAAACTGCACATTGGCAACTCATTTATTAAATTTACGCTACATTAAGCTCACATCCTACAATCAGTTATATTAACTACATTTCCAACCGACGTGGATTTTTACCTTTCCTGAGATTCTGATACCTCGAAACACAAATAAGAACATGATAACACATATCGGAGCCATGCACCCAACGAGCGGCCAGCGTACAACCCCGAGGTCTTCAAGACCGTGAGTCACCTGTAGCGCCTGGAATCTAGAAACGTTGAACCATTTATTGCAGACTCTCGACATGACATCGTCAAATTTAGTTAAAAACACAAAAGGAATGTTGAAATGCTTTTGAATGGAAAACGCATAGGGTTCAAGCATTTATTTATGGTATTTGCGTAAGGCTGAACGCCAACGAGCTTATTGAAATATTCGTTGTTTTAACAAACAAATGTAAACCATAGTGGGATTATGATGCCTGTTAAGTAATAAACTTCTCAAGGACAATTAGGTCCAACTTGTATGGTGAGACATTAACAAAAAAAATATGCACTTGCATACACTTTACAATCAGCAAAATACAACAACCATGTAGTGATTGAGGTTAGTTTTACACCGCACTCAGCAATATTCCAGCTAAATGGCGGCGGTCTGTAAATAATCAAGTCTGGACCAGACAAGCCAGTGATCAACGACATGTGCATCGATTTGCGCAACTGGGAACCGATGGCATGTACCAACCAAGTAAGTGAACCTGACCACCCGATCCTGTTAGTCGCCTCTTACGACAAGCACAGTCGCCTTTTATGGCGAGCATTAGTTGCCGAAGACCTACCTATTCTACCCCGGACCTTCACGGGTTAACAACTATGTACAAACATCAGCTCAGAGATAAGAAGCAAAATGCAGATGCAAAATAGATGATTTTGAATTGAATCTAATCAAATATTTGATCTATCCCCGCAAATCATATATTCAGTGTTAAAACATAGGTTCACCATAAGTGTTGGGCGGCGGATTAGCCAAGAGGTCAAAGCGTCGGGCCGAAGACCCAGGTTCCATTTCCCACATGGGTACAATGTGTGGAGCCCATTTCTGGTGTCCCCCGCCGTGATATTGCTGGAATGTTGCTAAAAGCGGCGTAAAACTAAACTCACTCATCATACATGTACATTAATGCACCTCCAAAATTCTTCTGCAGCAGTCATAGTAGGGACTGTCAGAGTAACGTTAGTCATGTTGGTATCAAGACTGGACATGAGTTGGGTATCATTGGTGGAGGTGTAGTTCCAGCCGCTGCTGTCGATGCCATCAATACAACCAGGAGTGTTCCAGGAGTGGCCACAGCTGGTCCAGGGGAGGTTGGAGAAGAATGAGTGGTAGAAATAGTACATAAACCAGCTGAATATGGCAAGGTAGTAGGATACAAATATCCAGTTAACTAGAGCAATCCCGAGTCCTATGCCTGAAAGTCAAAGACGAATAATACAGCAGTACATACAGGAAAGAAACATATAGTTCTTTGAAATTAGAGGTCGTATAACGGAATTGTAACTGCTCTAAATTCAATTTAAACCGAACGGGTTTTAAGTACTAATTCAGTCGCTGTTCGTTCTTGGACAACTCGAAGCGGCCTCGCATTCCAATCTGGTGTTGAATCGCCCAAAAAGGATGTTCGGTGGTAAAACCAGTGTTACTGGTCTTTTTGTCACCGTCACTAACACGAGTAATATCAAATGACTTTGTGTCACTTTATTAATTACCAGTTATTAACTGATAAATTAGAAAACATGTATCGAACAATTTAAAAAAAACCCAAAACAAACTAAACAAAAACAAAAAGCAAAACAAACAACAAACAAAACAAAACAATTTATGCCGTCGTAGACTATTTACCTACTCGAATAATGGCTCTGACCTCAAGTCCTTGACGTGTTCGTTGCGTGAGTGTTTGAAGGCAGTGTAATAAATATTTAAAAAACAAAAAAAACAAAAGAACCCCGCAAAACGGTATAATCGGTTTTGTTAAGATTTAGTGGAGGGCAGTGGACTGGAAGTTTGGTATGTATCGATTTGAAGTAAAAAAGGGTTGGAAGTGTAGGGAATTATCTGGAAACTTGTGAAGAGTTTACATGGGAGAGTCGTGAGACTCTGTGATCTCATATTTACTTCAACACAAGCGGTTGTCTGAAGATCATAGTTCTAAACGACCAAGAACTTTCCTCAGCCCTAAGAGTGTGTTGACTCTCTTCTGTATTACACAGAAAGTGTTCCTGCCAGCAAACCCGGGTACCCTTAAAGGTCACATGCAACCAAAAAATCAAACATAATTAAAATACAATTATCACTTATTCATGACGTATAATATTTATTGCTGTTTCTAAAAAAAAAAAATTATAAGCGTACAATCGCGATTCAAAAGTGCAACATTTTGCTCTTGTTTGTTCTTGGGGTTACTTCCCTCGAAACGAAGCCCTCGGCAGACCGAACCCAGTCACGGCGTGTGGGTGTGCACTCAAGTGTAACGACGGCTTCCGATTGGCTGGTTCATTTGCTGATACGCTGAGGGCTCATTGTGTGAACAGAGAGATGAATTCTTTGATTGGCATTTTAGAAGTATGGCGAGTCACAAGACAGTAAGATTCTTTATGGATAACTTCTTTTATTGTCCTTGACGCGTCGTATCAGTATGGGTTCACATACCGTTGTCAAACAAAATCATATACTAGAAGAAGTTGTTACCTATAAAGAATGTATGTAGAGATGTTCGGCTTTCTAAATACATGTACATGTTCTTTGAATCTGAGTTCGATCCAATCAAATATCATCTCAGTAGGGATGGTGAACTACTGCGTGGTTGGAAACTGACATTCGTCCAAGTACACAGCAACCCACAGACAGAAAAAGATGTCATGTATACAAGTATCACACCTGCCTAATCACATAATGTGTAGAGACAGGCCTCGGGTGCACGAGTCGTAAATCAGTTTATTTCGTTTATGGCGTATAGCCTGATAGGTGTTAAGTTCAAATTGCATGTGGTCAATGACTGAAGCTGCGTATTGCATATTCTCTTTAGTAGACAGGTAGGCAGACATATAGGTGTCAATAAACTGTGACAACGGCTGTTTATCACAATCAACAAAGGTTTTTTTTTAAGGAACGAGTAGATTATTTACTTGTTTGTGTACACAACCAAGATTAGACTACTGCTGACGACCTCATCCTCCGTGCATTAGTATTGTTTCAAGCTCCGCGAACCTATTCACTGCGCATGCGGTATGGGCGTAACGCAGCACAGCTGTTGAAACCACTTTTTGCCACAACGGATGGAAACTTCAACGATGAAAACGATTTGATTTGTTTTTATCAAAATGGACATGTGCAGGGTTACTGGCTTATATACGTCTGAGGCTTAAATAAACTTAACGAGCTACGCCATCATGTTGCTTAAGATTCTGTCTGTACCAAGGCTAGGTATTCATAAGAAGGTACTGGACCATCAAAATAAATTATTTACATAATCTACATGTCATATTAACATTTTGAAGTAAATCACACATTGTGTATGAAGTAACGGATCCCGAGCGGCAAAGACAAAGCCTTCTGTGTCACTTTTCAGGCCAGCCGACGTCAACCCAAAGACTCATATTCAGGGTTATCCCACCTCTCAACTGCATGCCGGTGCAGCTGTCCTAAGAACCTTCCACTGAAAACCAGAGGCTGGGCCGATATGATATGACAGGTCGCTTTGATAGCACTCATTGATGTGACTGAAATATTGCCGATGTGACGTTAAATATCAGTTCACCCATTTCCAGCAGTACGTAATCATCAGCAAAGTCTACATTGATACGGAGATTATAATAAGGACCCTCGCCCCATTTAAGATACAATTTGCCTTGACACGCTTCAGAAGAGATACATATAATAGGAGCGATAACGAAAGTTATCCCCGATGTCGACACTAGCGTTTAGCAGCAAACTGCGTTGGACATGTCGACGTATTTGGTGTGTAAAGCGTTATGGGGTGGGGTCCAGTGTCCTATATGGGTAGACTGGAGTAAGTGGTGGTTCAAGGCCATCATACATGTACCTTAGTCGCTTCTTCGACCAAACTCCTCCCTTGTTTTAACCGCTAGAGGGAGATGTTTCATGGAAACGTCGACCTCACACAGCTTGTGTAG